>NC_066581.1:490017985-491511735 GCF_024323335.1 Lathyrus oleraceus | reverse complement strand
GGATGTTCCGTGAGGCTTATGGTGGTATTCTGAAGATGGTTTTCAGACTCACAGATGAGAATAGGGACGCCATCCATACTTTTCTCCAGTTTTATGATCCTGGTTTGAGGTGTTTCGTTTTCCCGGATTACTTGTTGGGGCCTTTGATGGAGGACTATGCCGGCATCCTGGGTATTCAGGTTAGAAACCAGGTTTCTTTCTTTGCCACTAAGGAGGAACCTGATGTTGGGGAGATCTCTCGTGCTCTTTATTTGGGCCAGGAAGTGATTAAAGGAGGTTTGAAAGAGAAGGGGAAGTTGCCCGGTTTTCATCTAAGTTTCTTGGAAGCTAAGGCCAAGGAGTATGCTGTTTTGGGTAATTGGAGGGTTGTCTGTGCTCTGATTGCTGTGAGCGTCTATGGAATCATCTTGTTCCCTAATCAGAAGAATTTTGTGCATATTAATGCCATCTGTTTGTTTGTTCAGAGGAATCCTGTTCCTACCCTGGTTGGGAATGTTTATTACTCGATCCATAATCGGAACGAGAAGAGGCGTGGGGGATTGATTAGGTGTTGTGCTTAGTTGTTATGCAAATGGTTCATGGGATATTTGCCTACCAGGGGTGCTTTATTCTTCTTGACCATACTGTCAGTTGGGCGACCAAGTTGATGGGTTTGCGAGCCAAGGACATAGCTTGGACTCACATCGATGAGGCGGAACGAGACTTCATTTGCAGCTGCGGGAGTTTTCCTAATGTGCCTCTTATAGGAGTTCAAGAGTGTATCAGTTATAACCCGACGCTTCTTAAGAGACAAAGGGGATTTGCTATGGAGGTTCCTCCTCTCGAGTATGAGATTCAGGACTCTTGTTACTTCCCTGTTGAGAGTAACCGGTCAGCATTGGAGATAGTGTCTAAGGCATGGCGTAATATTCAAAGGAAAGGAAAGATTCCTTTTGGTAGAGCTAATAGTAGGTATTTCCCTCTGTTTGATGAATGGCTCAGAAGGAGAGTGAAGCTCACTCGTCTACCTTTTCCTATGGGTGATCTTTGGTATCCGTTGATTGAGGAATCCCATTCTTCTGTCATTATGGAAGAGTTCATGGAGATGAAGAGGGAGAGAGATCAGCTACATGCAGAGAAGACTGAGTTGGAGATGAATGTTGCTAGAATCCAGATGGCTAATCAGGAAATCAAAGGGAAAATGGAAGACCAGGATAAGAGACATGCTCTCGTGGTGAAGCGCTTTGAGATAGACACCGCCTACTACCGCAAGGTCAGCCAAGCTTTGGAGTCATCTACGAAGGAGCACGACATCACCAAGGAGAGGTTGGCTAGAGCTTTGAAGGTCATCGAAGATGAGAAGAGGAGACAAATCCTTGTGAAGAATCAGAGAGATACTAGAGCCAAAGTCCTTGTCACAGAATGGGAAGCTGAGAAAGCGAAGATTATAGCTGAGAGAGATCACTATCTGGCTGAGAGAGATCATTATATCCGATAGATGAAGATTCACCAGAAGGAGATAGGAAGACTGCAGCAGGAGAACACTGAGCTCAGGTTCGCCGTGAAGTTTACCAGGATGATTGATGATGTAGGGCCTTCTGTGGGACCCTCGTCCGATTAGACCTTTCTTATTTGTGTTGGATTACCGTTAGGCATGTTGACGGAATTCACTTGCTTGTATTTTCTTTCTGATTCTGGAGAATTGTAATTTGATTTATATTAGACTTGATGTACGATTCTCGCACATATAGTGCACTTTTGATATACAGTGGTTGTTTTCATTCATTGATTGATCTTCAAGCTTTATTTGCCTTCTTATGCTTCACTGACACAACACACACATGGTTGGGTGATATCTTTGCTAAATCATATATCTCTGATCGGATCGGCAAAATCGGAGGATCGATGTCGGAATATTGCTGTTAAATTATTATCTGTCTCGATGAAACCAGGATCGAAAGACAGAGTGTTCCTCATATGGATAGACATTGCATTCATGCATGAATCATAATAACTTGTCTTCTATTTTGCAGGTGTCAGTTTCTAACGTGCTTGATTGTTTCAGGAATCATTGCTCGCGCACGTAGAATCATTCCTTTGCACGCAGCACGTCCACACAGATATCCTACTAGGCGCAACACATCCAGGCTGATGGATCTACCCAACGCAGATATTCTCGAGTTGAAGGAGAAAATGAACGAACTGATCAATGTTATGCAAGGGTTTGCCATGGGGCAAAAAGCACTTGCTGATAAAATGGAGAAGCTCGAGCGGGCTTCGGCTGCCAACGGTGGTATTAATTTAGAGGGTTCCTCCAACCATGGCCTTGGTGGTTCCAGGGATGGAGGAGATCTCGGAAAGAAGACAATTGCTGGCGTGGTGATCAACAATGGGGGTGGTTTTGGTGTTGCCACAGGCGGTAGACCGGGTCCGATGGGCAATAATCTGAAGGACAGTCTGTTTCCTCCTTTCTTTGGGGCTGAAGAGGATAGAGAGGAAGACAGAGAAGCAGATCAGTTCTCCATGTTGAATGAACAGTTCGGGCAATACGGTGTTCAACCACCAAACAAAGAAATTCAGGTGCTGGCGGAGAAAATCAGGGCTCTTGAAAGTCATGCTACTCCGGGGGTTGTTAACATGTCAAATATGGGGCTTGTTGAGGGGATTGTGATCCCGCAAAAGTTTAAAGCGCCTGCGTTTGACAAGTATAATGGGAGTTCTTGCCCAGAAACTCACCTCCAGGCTTTTGTCCGTAAGATTTATGCTTATCCAATCGACCAGAAGCTTTGGATGTACTTCTTCCAAGACAGTCTGTCTGGGGGGTCTTTGGAATGGTACACCAAGCTGAGGTCGTCTGATATCAAGAGCTGGCAGGATCTTGGAGATGCATTCTTTAAACAATACCAATTTAATGCTGATATGGCTCCTAGTCGTACCCAGCTGCAGGGTATGTCTCAGAAGCCTAATGAGGGGTTTAAAGAGTATGCACAGAGGTGGAGGGAGTTGGCTGCCCGAGTCCAACCTCCGTTGGTAGACCGAGAAATGTCAGATCTGTTTATGGGTACTCTTCAGGGGACATTTGCAGAGAGGATGGTTGGATGCCCGGTTACCAACTTTGCTGATATTGTGGTGGCCGGAGAAAGAATCGAAAGTTGGTTAAAGATGGGGAAAATCCAGGGTAGTGCTTCGTCATCTGGATCGAAGAAGCCCTTTGGGAATGGTCAGAGAAAGAAGGAGGGTGATACCAGTTCTGTGTACGCCCAGAGGGGACAGAGTAGGGATTGTTACTACCAGCACACTGCTGCGGTAACAATTCCCGCTGACAATCAACTTGCATAACAACAACAACCACAACAGCAACGACAACCATTTTAACAGAGACCGCAGAGGGTCGGGTATCAGGTGAGAGGGCGAATGAATGATCGTCAATTTGATAGACCACCTGTAACCTACTCATTCTTATTGAAAAAGTTAAAGGACTTGGGTTTGGTTCAGTTGAGGACTTTGGCTCCTTTGGGACCTGACCAGAGGCCTCCTAACTACGATGAGAACGCCAAGTGCGAATTCCACTCTGGTGCCCCTGGACACAATGTAGAAAATTGTAAAGCTTTTAAGCATGTGGTCCAGGATTTGGTGGATTCTAAGGCAATCAATTTTTCTCCATCTCCAAATGTGAATGCTAATCCCATGCCCGCGCATGGTCAAATGGGGGTGAATGCAATTTCAGAGGGTGGTAGAACAGTTGGGCTGATGAGTATAGACCAGTTGAAGACTCCGTTGGCTGAGGTCAAAAGACAATTGTTGAAGAGTGGGGTCTTCCCGGGTTGTGATGACTGTTGTGTTGCGTGCACTGTTGCTATCAATGGGTGTGTTTTCTTGAGGGAGGCTGTCCAGAAGATGATGGATGAGGGAAGCCTCAGATTTGAAAAGATTGATTCGGGGAAGGAAGATGTCTCCACCATAACCATTTACTTCGACCCGGTTGATTTGTCAACGCTGGCAGATGCGGCTCCAGTTACTATCACGGTACCTGGGCCAATTCCTTATGACAAAGATGATGCTGTGTCGTGGCATTATGGTGGAGAGGTCTATGGTAATGGGGAAAAGTTGGATGATCAGACTGTGGATGAAACCACCGTTTCAAAGGTGGATGATGCCGGACCTAGTGGTTTCACTCGCAGTGGAAGGTTGTTTGCCCCTGATGCTTTGAGAAGTGGGGAAGGAGAAAAAGAAAAGAAAGAAAAGGCCGAGGCTTTAGCCAGGGCAAGAGGAAAGCAGGTGGTAAATGAGGGTACTCCTGTGGTGACACCGGTGCCTGGTGGGTCGGAAAAAGAACTTGATGATGAAGCTGAAGAATTTCTTAGGATCATCAAGAAGTCAGAGTACAAGCTTGTTGACCATCTGCAGCAGACCCCATCCAAGATCTCAATCTTGTCATTGTTGCTGAGCTCCGAGGGGCATAGGGAGGCTTTGCTGAAAATATTGAAAAGAGCCTATGTTTCCCAGGAGATAACAATCAATCAGTTGGAGACGGTGGTGTCAAACGTCAATGCCAGCCATGGGCTGGGTTTCACTGATATGGATATGACGGTGGATGGGCGTAATCATAATCGGGCTTTACACATTGCTATGGAGTGTAAAGGAGCCGTGCTTTCGCACGTGTTAGTTGATACCGGCTCCTCTTTAAATGTGTTTCCAAAGAAAGCCCTGGCGAAGCTGGAATGTGAAGGGTTAATCTTGACGCCCACTAACCTGATAGTGAGAGCTTTTGACGGTTCGAAGCGGGCTGTGTTCGGGGAAGTGGAGCTCCCGGTGAAGATCGGGCCCGAGGTGTTCAAGTCGGTATTTTATGTCATGGATATTCAGCCGGCATACAATTGCCTGTTGGGTCGCCCATGGATCCATGTTGCTGGGGCAGTAACTTCGACTTTGCACCAGAAGCTGAAGTACATCTGGGACGGGCAGGTCGTCACCATTTGTGGGGAGGAGGATATCTTCGTCAACCACCTATCATCGTTCAAGTATGTTGAAATGGACGGTGAGATATGGGAAACGCCAAGTCAAGCATTCGAAACCGTCAAGGTGGAGAATGCTCTTTTTGCTAAAGAAGAGGAGAAGCCGTCCATTTCTTCATACAAACAGGCTGCTGAGGTGGTGAGGAGTGGAGAAGCTCCAGGATGGGGAAAGATGATGGACATCGCCGCCAAGAAAGACAGATTTGGAGTGGGTTATCAGCCGGGCCAAGGCTCGTCTAGACAGGGCAGAGGACGTCGTACGTCATTCACGTTCACCAGTGCTGGAATGCTGGACCCAGATCACATCTGTATGGTGGGTGAAGAAGTTGACAGTGACTGCGAGATGGATCAATGGATAAAGTCGTGCGTACCAGGAATGGAAGTCCAGAACTGGAAGGCCGAAAAGATCATCACTGTCACTCTACTTGAAGAGTAATATTTTCTGTTTTTCAATTTTGTCTGCATGACAGCCATGCATTTTGCCCGAAACGTAATGGTTCATTGTAAGGGCCACCTCATGTTTCATTTTGCAATATTTGCATCATTAATAAATGGATGTTTTTCAATTAAAAGCGGTGTTCCCGGTTTTTCATTTATTTTTGCAGTTTAATAAAAACAAAAATAAAAATGGCAATGTTCGTTTTCATTTTTTTTTTCATTTTTATTTGCTTCGCTCCGGTTCTAAAGCAATGCATGAATCAACATTCATGCAGATGCGATCATTCTCCGGATCTCATTGATAACAATCCTGTTACACCCTCATATGACTTCGACAATCCGATCTATCATGCTGAAGAAGAAGGCGAAGAAGATTGTGAACTGCCGGAGGAATTAGCCAGGTTGTTAAAACAAGAGGAGAAGGTGATTCAGCCGCACGAGGAACAGGTAGAGGTTGTGAATCTGGGTACCGACGAGGTCAGAAAGGAAGTGAAAGTTGGGGATGCTTTGGAGGCGAGTGTTAAGAGCAGAATGGTAGCGTTGTTGAAAGAATATGTTGATATCTTCGCCTGGTCTTATCAGGATATGCCAGGGTTGGATACCGATATCGTTGTGCACAAGCTACCGTTGAGAGTAGATTGTCCTCCAGTGAAGCAGAAGTTGCGCAGAACTCGACCTGAGATGGCCATGAAAATCAAAGAGGAAGTGTAGAAGCAGTTGGATGCTGGTTTCCTTGCTGTCACTAATTATCCGCCTTGGGTCGCGAATATTGTGTCGGTCCCGAAGAAGGATGGGAAGGTGAGAATGTGTGTGGACTACCGGAATTTGAACAGAGCTAGCCCGAAGGATGATTTCCCACTACCTCACATTGATGTGTTGGTAGATAATACAGCTCAATTCTCGGTGTTTTCCTTCATGGATGGCTTTTCTGGCTATAATCAAATCAAAATGTTGCCAGATGATATGGAGAAAACAACGTTCATCACACCGTGGGGCACTTTTTGCTATAAGGTGATGCCATTTGGTCTCAAGAACGCCGGTGTTACTTATCAGAGGGCCATGGTGACTTTGTTTCATGATATGATTCATCATGAAGTCGAATGCTATGTTGATGACATGATAGCAAAGTCCCAAACAGAAGAGGGGCATTTGGTGGATCTGGCCAAGTTGTTTGACCGGTTGAGACAATTCAAACTGAGGTTGAATCCGAATAAGTGCACTTTCGGAGTGCAGTCCGGTAAATTGTTGGGGTTTATAGTAAGCGAAAGAGGAATCGAGGTTGATCCTGCTAAAGTAAAAGCAATAAGAGAAATGCCTGAACCGAGAACAGAGAAAGAGGTTCGTGGTTTCTTAGGTAGATTGAACTACATTTCACGATTCATATCTCATCTAACAGCCACGTGTGAACCAATATTCAAGTTATTGAGAAAAGATCAAACGGTCAGGTGGAATAATGATTGCCAAGCGGCATTTGAAAAAATAAAAGAGTATTTGCAGGAGCCTCCGATTCTGATGCCTCCTGTGGAGGGACGACCGTTAATCCTGTACTTGACGGTCCTCGAGGGGTCTATGGGGTGTGTATTGGGGCAGCATGACGAGTCTGGTCGAAAAGAGCATGCCATATACTACCTTAGCAAAAAGTTTACCGACTGTGAAACAAGATATTCACTGCTCGAGAAAACTTGTTGTGCTTTGGTATGGGCTGCTCGCCGATTGAGGCAGTATATGCTGGTTCATACCACTTTGTTGATTTCCAAGATGGATCCAATCAAGTATATTTTTGAAAAGCCAGCATTGACCGGACGAGTTGCGAGGTGGCAAATGATTTTGACTGAGTACGATATACAATATACTTCTCAGAAAGCAATCAAGGGGAGTGTATTATCTTATTACCTCGCCCAGCAACCCATTGAGGATTATCAACCGATGAAGTTTGAATTCCCTGATGAGGACATCATGTTTCTCAAATTGAAAGATTGCGAGGAACCAATCCCGGAGGAGGGGCCTGACCCTGAATCCGAATGGATTCTGATGTTTGATGGGGTCGTTAACGTGAATGGTAGCGGTGTTGGTGCTGTTTTGGTTACGCCGAAAGGATCCCACATTCCTTTTGCTGCCCAGCTAACATTTGAGTGCACCAACAACGTGGCTGAATGCGAAGCTTGCATATTGGGTATTGAAGAGGCGATTGATTTAAGGATCAAGAACCTTGTCATATATGGAGATTCAGCTTTGGTTGTGAATCAGGTTAACGGAAAATGGTATACGCATCAATCTCATTTGATTCCATACCGGGACTATACGAGGAGACTGTTGACGTTCTTCACTAAGGTGAAATTGCATCATGTGCCGAGAGAAGAGAATCCGTTGGCAGATGCTTTGGCTACTCTGGTTGCCTTGATTAAGGTGCAATGGTGGAATCAGTTCCCAAGTGTTGAGGTGGGGCGTCTGGATAGACCGACTTATGTGTTTGCTGTTGACTCAGCGCCTGACGATGAGAAGCCGTGGTATTACGATATCAAGCGCTATTTGGAAACCCAAGAATATCCTGAGGGAGCATCCAAGAAGGACCGAAAGACTCTGAGGAGGTTGGCCATGGTGTTCTATCTGAACAAGGATGGGGTTTTGTACAAGCGGAATTTCGATTGGGTCTTGCTCAGATGCGTTGATGATAAAGAAGCAAGCCAGTTGATGAAAGAGGTTCACGAGGGGTCGTTCGGTACCCATGCCAGTGGGAATGCAATGGTGAAAAAGTTGTTACGAGCTGGTTATTATTGGATGACAATGGAGGCCCAATGTTTCAATTTTGTGCGGAAGTGTCATAAATGCCAGATTTATGCTGACAAGGTGCACGTGCCTCCAAACCCGTTGAGCTTAATGTCGTCTCCGTGGCCGTTTTCTATGTGGGGCATTGATATGATCGGAAAAATTGAGCCTACGGCTTTGAATGGGCATCGGTTCATATTAGTGGCTATTGATTACTTCACCAAGTGGGTGGAAGCAGCCTCTTATGCAAACGTGACGAAGCAGGTCGTGGCCAGGTTCCTGAAGAGAGACATCATTTGCAGATATGGGGTTCCCGAGAGAATCATTACTGATAATGGTTCTAATTTGAATAACAAGATGATGGCAGAACTGTGCCGGGAATTCAAGATCGAGCATCACAATTCTTCTCCTTATCGTCCGAAGATGAATGGGGCGGTTGAGGCAGCTAATAAGAATATTAAGAAGATTGTGCAGAAGATGGTCGTGACCTATAAGGATTGGCACGAGATGTTGCCGTTTGCATTGGATGGGTACCGAACCTCGGTGCGTACGTCTACTGGGGCAACGCCTTTCTCGTTGGTATATGGAATGGAAGTCGTGCTACCGGTTGAGGTTCAAATTCCCTCTTTGAGAGTCCTGATGGACGTGAAATTGCAAGAGGCTGAATGGGTAAGGACTCGGTACGAAGAGTTGAGCCTGATTGAGGAAAAGAGGCTGGCGGCCATCTGTCATGGGCAGTTGTACCAGCAGCGGATGAAGCGTGCTTTTGACCGAAAGGTGAGACCTCGGGTATATCACGCAGGCGATATGGTGTTGAAAAGGATCCTTCCTCCTCAAAACGATCGTAGGGGCAAGTGGACACCCAATTATGAAGGTCCATTCGTGGTCAAGAAGGTCTTCTCTAGCGGAGCCTTGTTGTTGACGACCATGGATGGTGAGGATTTTCCATCCCCTGTGAATGCGAACACAGTTAAAAAATACTTCGTATAAGAGACCCGCTGGAAGAAAAGAATAAAATAGTCCAGGCAAAAATGGGCATCCCGGCGAACCAAAAAAAAAATGAAAAAGGTTGGGGCAAAAATTAGGGATAAAAAGAAAAAACTGTACACCCGGCAAGTCGAAAACCCCAAAAGGGCGGCTTGGGCAAAAAAGGGTATCCCGGTGGGCTGAAATCCCGAAAGAGGGATTGAAACGAACAACTGTGTCTAGCATGATCGTTTGAGCTTTGGTTAGGGCACCTGGATAATTCCCGACAGGGATCGATCGGAAGCGTCTTGTTCAGAAGGCAGAAAGCACGGAGAGTCTTGAGGACATATGGGGTGTAACCGAGGTGGAACTCGATGAGATCACGGTTTCTCATTGCCATTAGGATAGATTTTTCCTTTTGTGCGCAATTACCTCTTTTCAGGGATTGCTTCCTTTGTATTGCTCAGTTTCGAGCCACACCTTTTTCAATCAATAAAATGCATATTCAGTCAAATAATTTTGTTTTTGTTTTCATAACCGCTTTGATTGCAAAAACATCCGTTTATTTTGATAAAGAATCTTTGCATTTTGAGACATAGAGATCCCTTCCAATGCATGTTTATAAGATTGAAAGCTTGAAATCTTATTCGGAAGTTTGAGTGATCTAGGTGTTGAAATTTTGGCACGCCTGGGGCACGTTTTTATCTAACGATCTCTTTTGCAGGTGTTGTTAGATATTTTCACTCACTTGCAGGTTGTGATGTGAAGCCTTTTTGACAAGAGATCCCCGTGGAGTCCAGTCAGGGACAAGAGGATTGAAGAATGGTGAAAAGACAACGAAAGACGTGTGGCGATCCTTGAGAATTAATCAAGAAGACTCTTCAAAGTCTGAAGACTGGAAAATTTGTATGAATCCAGGGAGTGCGATCTCTGTGGAGTACGGAGAAGTCGAGAATACAAGGTGATGAATCAGAAAAGTCCAGACGAGTCTGGGAGCTCTCAAAAGTGGAAAGCTGATACTGGGTTTAGATGTTGAATACCAGGGTTCGACGAGTCGACAGGTGTTCTGTGCCAGACTTTCCTTGTTTCCCCAAGCAGAGTTGGGATTATTACCTCCTCAGCATATTCAAGGTCTGTGATTTCCCTAGCAGGGTCGGGATGGTTATCTCCCCAGCATGTTTGAGATCGGTGTTTCCTCAGCAGCCAGGCCTGAAGGTTGCTATTTCCCCAGCAGAGGTGTCCGTTGCTGGCTTTTCCCCAGCATGTCAAAGATTGTTGTTTTGCCCGCAGAATGCGTTGGTGGTTTCTTCCCCAGCGAAGTCCCCAAGTGGATCGGGTTCAGTGGAGGTCATCCTTGGTAAGGGTGGTCCTTTCCCTAGCGGTAGTGCTATTCCCCAGCAGGGTGGAGGTTGGAGTGTTGTTGAGTTCCTCAGCAGAGTGCCTCGAGCTCCCCAAAAGAGTCCCTTGAGGGAGATACTTTTTATGCATTCATCATTTAGGAGATCATAGCATATTTCATAATAAATTGCGTAGCATTTCCATGATTATGGAGCATTACGCTGAAAAAAAATCATGCATCATCATTGCAAGCATAAGCTAGTCTCAAGTTGTGGTTACCGTTTGAGATTTGGTTTCTCCAGTGGGTGAAGATGCTTCTCAAGCCGTGGTTACCGTTTGAGAAGTGGTTTCGCTAGTTGGAAGATCAGCATCAGCATTGCAAACATCAATTACTCTAGCCGTGGTTACCGCTTGGGAGTTGGTTTCGCCGGATGGTGAAGATGTTACTCCGAGGAGTTTAGCATCGTGGTGTTGGGTCAACCATATTCCCCAGTAGTGCGATACTGGAGGAGATTTCTGTCGTGCGAGATAGAAGTTGGAAGATGTTACTCTGAGGAGTTTAGCATCATGACGTTGGAGTAACAATATTCCCCAGTAGTGCGATATTGGAGGAAATTTTTCTATCGGGCGGAGATGGAAATAAAATCAAAGAACGTTACGCGATCAGTGCGAAAATACATTTCAATTGGAGAAAGGGAAATGTTGCGGCATTTTCTGGAGAACGGGGTTCAAATAGAGATTGGAGTTGAAGATTATATCCGGGATGAGGTCCTCAGGATTGTCTTCTGATCATGTGTCACCTTAGACTTTGGCTGAGGCCAACAGAGGTCGTTATGGGTGTCTTCTGAGGAAGAAATGCACATGTTACCTTCCTGTTGTGAAGGTGTACCCTCAAATATGTCGCCATCAGAGTGGTGTTTTGGTGTTATTTCCAGCGTTGCCAGCGGAATTATCACAAGAAAACAGAGAACGGGGTTCAAATGGAGAGAAGGAGATGTTGGGCATTTTCTGGAGAACGAGGTTCAAATGGAGAAAGGGAGACACAGGGTGTTTTCTGGAGAGCGGGGTTCACAATGGCGATCGCGAGTTATCGTCAGGCGACTGGGGTTCAATTGGAGAGCGGGGTTCATTGTTTGGAAAACAAGACTACTATGAAGATTTCGGGGTTCAACTGCGGTGATCCGGGATCATTCGCGCGAAAGAAAATATTTGTTCGGGGTTCAAGAAAAACGAAAAAGAGGAAATCAATCAGAAAGTTCCGGGGTTCAAGAAAAAGCAAAAGTAATAATAATAATCCCCAGCGGATGAGCGGCGTTCAGGCCATGGTTATTCCTGTATTACCATTTATTTTGGTAGCCAAGTCAACATTCTGTTTCGGTGTTCAGGCCGACTTTCTTCGTACCAGACGGATTTTTCTTTTGAGATCACTTCTTTGCCGATTCTGACAGGCATGGTTAATTATTTCCCAGTGGAGCGCAAATTGTTCTTCTGTTCATGGTATTTAATCACTCTTCACCCTGATCATCTGAAAGCCGGGGTTGTTCATATCGACAGGTTCACAGTGGATTGAATAGGGGCAGCTGTAACACCTCAAAATTTGCCCTCCTCTCTTGGGACTAGTCTAGCATATTGCATTTCATTTTTTAGGGTATTAGGCATTTGCATATTGCATATCATGTGAGAACAATCAAGTCATCCTCCAAAGTCTTTCTCATAAGATAGAGAGGTTAAGAGATCCAAGCCTGAGGGTCTCATAAATTGATCACTAGCCATCTGAGGGTTTGTGCTTCAATTAGGGTTTCTTGGTCCTTCAAGGAGTTTGAGCATTATCTTATTGGCAAGGATATGTCGTCATCATCATGGTTGCGTCCTCCTCAAAGGTTTCAGAATTCATGCTCAGGTTCCTTGGGATTAGGGTTTTGACCTCTGGTCAACCCTAAGCAATGCCATTCTACCAGTCAGGGATCTTTAAGGAAATGAGGTATTTGGTGATGGTGTGGATCACATGATCATTTTGAAGAGCTTATTAGAGCTAGGGGTTCATTTTGGAGCCATTTCATCAAGTGGTTGAGGTTCAAAATCATCTGTGCATGTTCAAGTCATCTGTCAACCAGAAAGTCAACAGAAAGTCAATTGAGGGCTAGGAGGTGGAGAAATGAGTGTCAACATCTCATTCATGTTCAAAAGAGGCTTATTAATCATGTCAAATGCATATCTTGAAGAATTTGAGGTCAGATCAAAAGTTTCCCAAAATGGAAAGTGACCTATATCTGAAAGTTTCCTAGAATGGAAAGTTTTTGGTTCAAATTCAACTTGATCTTGCATCATCAAAGAAGATTCAAATGAAATTTTATCCAACATGAAAGTTGAAGATCTCTCTCTCCCATTTCTAAAAAGTCCAAGATCATGAATTTATGATGAATGGTTAAGGAGTTATGATCAAATCATTGCAAAGTATGCTTGAAACTTCAAATGGCCATATCTTTTGAACCAAGACTCCAAATTTAGTGGTTCTTTTTGCATTGTTCTTCTCATGTCATGAGGTTTCCAAACCAACCATCACATTGCATGAAATATTATCACATGATCATTTGCATATTCAAGTCAATTTTGGAGGGAAAATTGGAAATTTAAAAATGGTGCATTGTATGAACTTTCTACCATTACCATTGAGTTTAAAAATTGATTTTGAGTGGATTTGGGCCTTGGTGTGCACTGTTCACGTGTGCATCTCATGCATGAGGTGAAAATGCAAATTTGTGCATGCACCTTATTTCTTTCTAATCCCAATTAAACATGGCTTAAGCTTAATTTCAAAATGATTAAGAGGACATATATAAGTTTAATCACAACTGTTTCATTCAGAACACACATTTTCAGATCTAGATTTGAGAATTGATCAAAATTTTCTCTCACAAAGAACTTCCAAATTCTTCACACAAACACTCATTTCCTTGGTGAATTCATGATCATGGAGTGGTTTTGAGTGAGATTGAACGTGCATCTTGTGTTTTTCTGCTCATATTCGTGCATGCTCAAGCTTGGATGCATCAATGGAGTTTTCAAATTAAGCTAGATCCACACGTGTTTGAGCTTCAATTTCTCCATCAATCATCTCTACAAGCATCCTGGAAGTGATCTGGATCGTTACAAGTGCTGGATTGTGCAAAACCATAATCTGCTCTTCAAGAGGTAGGAAATTCGATCTCACTTATTCTCAAATCCATGTGTATGTTTGTGTAGATCTTTGTTTGCTGAGAATTCTGAGCTAAAAATCAATTGAAATGGTGTAGTATTCATTGAGTTATGCGCGTTTGAAGTTTGAGATGCAAAAATGTTCATGCACGATTCTCTTTGATCTTGATGTTTTAGGCTTAATTGTTGTTTGATTCGTGCTCACCATGGAATAAGGATTTGAATGATATAGTTTTTGTGAATTTCTGGACATTTCTGGATTTTCTGGAAAATTGATGCATGAAGTTCATCGTGTTCATCTTCTTCCTCATGAAGAAGATGAAGATTCATGAATTCTGGAAAAAATGTGTCGGTTCTTTGCAGATAGCGTCGGCTTGAACCGTCCAAATTTGCGCAGGCTTAGAGTTTTAATGAAAAGAGGTCGTTTTGGCCTGGCGCGCTCATTTTTAAATGCATACAGGGTTCGAATCCAGCGCGTGACAAATATTCAAATGTGCATCATTTTTTCACATTTCCCTCCAAATCACATGCCATGCTTCATATATGTTTTTATTTTTTCTCCAACTTGTAAAAATCATATCAAATTGACAAATGCTCCCATTCACTCCCAATATTTTGCAAAATGTTCCTTGAGATGTCTAGTTTTTTATGATCATGATTTCAAAAGTTGTGCATTGCTGGAATTTTATTTGCTCTAGGTTGATTGCTCATAGGTGCATTTGTGACCTTTCCTTGCTCTTTCTATCATGAAATGCTTGTTTTTAATCCAATGGACTTGAAATTTTACATGCTGATTCTAGACACATTGATGGATGTTTTAGGCTTGATTTAGTATTTTTCTCATGTACCAATTCTGTTTTATGCTTGTGTTAGCATGGTGTGACAATTTGTGTCACACATTTGGTTGTTCAACTTACGCAATTTGATTTCCATTCCAAATGACCTCTAATGCTCCTGATTTTTTGTGTGATGATCATGTTAGATGTCTTGATTACTCATGATTTTTTCTAGAATTATTTGAATCATTTCTGTTTTGATTGGGAATTTTCATTCTTAATGTTCAAATGTGTGCCTTGAATTGGTCATTGACTTCTCTTGCTTGATACATGGCCTTGCTTGATGATTTTCTTGTGAGCCTTTTTAGGACATATTAATATGTGTTTGAAGTTACATCATGTTGAATTTCAGCTCCTGTTTTAAATTTTTTCTTCACTTTTGACCCTAGGCTTTGACCTAGTGGTTTGTTACTTACATGTGAGCTTTGATTTCAGGTTTAAGCACCTAATCCACATGGTTGATGATGCTTCCTCATTTGAATGTTGATATTTGCTTTTGATTGCTAACATTTGCTGTTTTATAGGTTGTTGATAACTCATTTGAGTTTGCCTTATGGCTTATGTGTTGTACATGGGGATTGTTTTGTTATTGACTGTTGTCTGTTTGTCTGAATTCTGTACTGATTGGTTTAGTTGTTTCCATAGGTGCTTAAGTTGCTTTAAGTTCATTTGAACTTTGCTTTGCTTGCTTGTGGTTGGCATACCACTGATGTATAATTCCTTGATCTTCATGTAGTCTGGAAGACCTGTCATGTTACTTTGGCAGGCACCTGTCTGAAGCCCTCCTTAAGAGGCAATGTTTGTGGTTGTTTATTTTGTGCCAAGCAGGTAAAGACCTCTTAAAAGGCAATTGGCAGATAAAAGGGATGTGTAATCCATCCCCTGCTATTCAGTTGTGTCATTCACTTTGCTCACACCATGTGTTGATGCATTGTGAATAAGAACCCAAGATCTTGTTGTGTCAGTCATGTGGAGAAGAGTTCCTTCATTATGAACTCCCACACTTCCTATTTTGATTCAAGCTCTCCCAGGCCAGAGATAAGAGTTGTGAGGTCTTATCCTCACTTCCCATTTCATCTGCTTCACCCTAACTCTCAATGTTAGGGTTAAGAGCTAACCACACCCCATCCCAGTTGGCTTGTTTGTCGAGGTTGACATGACTCCTTGATTAAAGCCTAGCCTTGTGTGAGCCAATTGTTTGTATATAGTGTGTGCTACTTGTGCTTGTGTTTGATGATGTGCTATTTAGGCTAGCTTGCTTCCTGTGCAAGTTAGGATAGAGACCTCAACATAGGGATCTTATGCATGACAACTTCTAGGCTCGAGTCGTAGTCTCCCTAGTAGTCTGTTATCTCCCTTGTCTCTGGTTAGATTAGAAGTTCTTTCCCTGTTTAGGGGAACTACGTTGCCCTGATCCTCATACCAGATGAGGTACGTAGGCAGGAGATCGTGCGAGATCTCTCCGGGCGCCCTTTTTCTTTTTGTGTGTGTTTTGCTTGACAGCTACTAGGTCCGAGTTCCCGACTCCCTTTTAGTCTGTGTGTTCAATTTCTTTGCTTCTTCTGACGTCTCCGCGTCTTCTTGGTGTTTGCTTGACAACTAGTAGGCTCGAGTCCCAGACTCCCTATTAGCCTGTCTGTTTAATCCTTCTGTGTGTGTGTTTGGAGTCTGATGTAAGACCAGCGATTGGCATTCGGTTTCCTATTTGTGGTGTGCTTGGAGTCTGATGTAAGCCCAACGATTGGCATTCGGTTTCCTGTTTGTGTTTCTTTTGTTCGGAGTCGAACGTAAGGCCAGCCATTGGTAGTCTGTTTCCATATGCGTATTTCTTTTGACGTCTCAGCGTCTGTGCGTGTGTTTTGTTTCGGCGTGCGTTAGCCGAACTACGGTAGCTCTGATTCTCATTCTAGATGAGATACGTAGGCATAGGATGCGATATCCTAGCGAGCCCGTTTCCCATTTTCCCGAACTACGTCGACTCTGATGTCTGTGTCTGACAGACTACGTAGGCCCAGGATGCGATATCCTGTCGAGTCCCGTTTCTTCCGTCCTTTCTGTGTTTCCTTCCAGTCTTGTGCAGTGTTTGAGCAGTTTTAGCAACCTTTTTTCTATCTTTTCTGAGTGTGGATCCCGTCGAGTACGACGGATGCGTAGGGGTGCTAATACCTTCCCTTTGCATAACCGACTCCCGATCCTTGCAATCTCCGGTCGTAAGACCATTTCCTTTCCAGGTTTACTTCGAGCGTTTCCTTTCCCTCCTTTGGGGATAAATAACGCACGGTGGCGGCTCTGTCTGTTGTGTCTTTTCTCGCCGGTTTTTTCGCGTAATGCGATAATATGTAGGGGCTAAAAAGAGTAGAGATTTGGAAAAAGGTGAAGTTGACCTACGAGTTGGCAATGGAGCAAAGGTTGTTGCTTTAGCCGTAGGAACTTATGTATTAACTTTACCTAGTGGTTTAATAATTCAGTTAGAAAATTGTTATTATGTACCTGCAATTAGCAGGAATATTATTTCCGTTTCTTGTTTGGACAAGTTTGGTTTTTCATTTATAATAAAGAACAAATGTTGCTCAATTTATTTGAATGATATATTCTATGTTACTGCACAAATGAACAATGGACTATATGTCCTTGATCTTGAAATGCCTATTTATAACATTAATACTAAAAGGATGAAACCTAATGAGTTAAATCCAACTTACCTTTGGCATTGTAGATTAGGCCACATAAATGAGAAACGCATTTCCAAACTCCATAAAGATGGACTATTGGACTCTTTTGATTATGAATCATATGAGACATGCAGATCTTGTTTAATTGGAAAGATGACAAAGTCTCCATTCGCAGGAAAAGGTGAAAGAGCTAATGATCTTTTGGCCCTCATACATAATGATGTATGTGGACCACTGAACATACCAGCCAGAGGAGGTTTTCAGTACTTCATCATATTTACTGATGATTTCATTAGATATGGTTATGTGTATTTAATGAAACACAAATCAGAGACCTTTGAAAAGTTCAAGGAATTCAAGAATGAAGTACAAAACCGACTAGGTATGAATATTAAAACTCTTCGATCAGATCGAGGTGGTGAGTATTTAAGCCTAGAGTTTGATGACCATCAGAAAGAGTGTGGGATCCTATCCCAACTTACTCCTCCTGGAACACCCCAATGGAATGGTGTATCTGAGAGAAGAAATCGAACCCTGTTAGACATGGTCCGATCCATGATGAGTCATGTCGATCTTCCAAACTCCTTTTGGGGACATACACTATTGACAGCAGCTTACACACTTAAGCGTGTTCCATCCAAAAAGGTTGAGAAGACACGATATGAGATATGGAGTGGTAAGAAACCACATATGTCTTACATGAAGATTTGGGGTTGCGAAGTTTATGTAAAACGACAAATTTCAACTAAGCTTGAGCCCAAATCTGATAAATGCTTATTTGTGGGATATCCTAAAGAAACAAGAGGGTATTACTTCTACAATCCTTCTGAGTGCAAAGTGTTTGTCGCTGGAACTTGAGTTTTCCTAGAAAAGGATTTTATTTCCAAAGGAATCAGTGGGAGGAAAGTAGAGCTTGAAGAAATTCAAGAATCACTAAGCATTGATACACCTATGGAGGAATTAGAGCAGGAAACACAAGTGGTTGTGGAAGAGCAACCTGCTCAAGTAGAACAAGACCAGCGTAGGTCAAGCAGGATACGTCACGTACCTAAGAGATATGGATATCTCATAACTGATCAAGATGATGTATTACTCATGGATCAAGATGAGCCTGTGACCTACCAAGAGGCCATAACTGGTCCCGATTTTGAGAAGTGGCTAGAAGCCATGAAATCTGAAATGGACTCCATGTACACAAACCAAGTTTGGACCTTGGTAGAGCCTTCTGTAGGAGTTAACCCTATAGGATGCAAGTGGGTCTTTGTAGCGGGGTATTCGTTACCATTGGAGATATTGACTAAATCCAAGGTAAATCATACAAGTCGAGTCGCCACCGCACTTCTATTTATCCAAAGGAATGGTTAGAAAGCGAACAAAAACCTAATAGTTTTAACAAAAACTAGTAAAAGAAACAGAGATCTGGGTAAGGGGGTTGGTTATGTAATGGGAAGGTGTTAGGCACCCAAAACATCCTAGGTACTCCTAGGGAGCCCTTTTCATACTTGTTGTAAGGTTGTTGTTTTCGTGAAAATTTTGTTTGTGCAAACATGATTGAAGAGATGAGAGGAGAATATACAAGTTTATTTACATTTTGTGTTTGGATGGATAAACCCATTGCCTACGTACCATCTTATAAAAAGATTAGGATCAAAACCTCGTAGTTCGGGGTAAAAATCTCAAAATGGGTTAGTGAATTGATTGGTCCAAAAGCCTTAAGGTCTTTTGTTATCCAAGGGAGAAAACTCAACCCAAAACCACAAATCCACCATGTGAGGATAGCTTCAACATGCTAGTGAGGGGTTAACCCTATAATAAGCAAGGAAGACTCATTGTCCATCACTAAGGATATAGGTGAGTATTATATCTACCGCAAGGATAACTCAAACCTAATAGCTAAAGGTTATGAAAGATTTGATTAAGAAAGTGGCCATTGGAACCACAAAAGACATTTGAATGGGTTATATTTACCAATTAGAAGTATATACAAAAATGGTCAAAGTTGATATAAAGGTTCAATTCAAAATAAGTGTTATGAAAAGAAGGTTTGAAAATCAAAAGCAGAATGCTTAGGTTTCTAATGTTTGAAAACAATGGTTAAATGTTTGCACAAAGGTTTTGGCTTGGGTTAGAGTGGAGAGAAGAAGAAGAATGGCTAAAGTCCTAAGTAAAGCAAAAGGTGAGGGATAAAGAAACAAAACCACAATGGAGATTCGATTCCACAAAGGGATACGAATCTTACTCAACTGGGGAAGAACAAAAGGCTTCGACCAAAGAGTGCATGAGATATATTATCTATTATCGTCAGAATGTAGATAATATACTCGCATGGAAGATTATCCATAACCGGTTACTGGGTTAATAAAGGATAGATCGACCGAGAGAGAAGGGCGTCGGGATACCGAAACTAGGTATATAATGATGACCATTCAATGGGAGCAACAAACATTACCGACAACCGGTATGAAAGATGACCTGCTGGGGATAAACTGCCTAATCAGAGCAATTATCCAAAAAAGCGGAATATCAGCACCGAATATTGGATAATGATAACCGTCAAGGAGGGGATTACATCTACCGGATATTGGGTAGAAAACCACGGAAGAGTAACCGTCATCGATTAGGATGAACAAAAAGATTAACTCTGCAAAGGGGAGAAAATAGGGGTTACAACTACCGGTATAAGGGTAGATATCACAGACTCCGCCGAGGATAAGATGAATGATCACCGATTACTGAGCAATTATTCATTTATACCACGGAGAAACACAGGAAACAATCACAAGAGGCCAATTTAGGATCAAACTAAAGAGGCAAACTGAATCAAAACTCGTCCTAATGAGGATACAACTCAATAGGGGAACCCATCCCAATATATGTGTTGGGAGGAAGCGAAAACAACCGTCGTCCACGAGGATATAACTCAGTGGGGAATGCGGAAGGAAAGATAAACACTTTCTGCTTAATGGGCTGACTCTATATTGAGGGATCAGACACCGACATCTGCTTTGGGAATGTACTACCAACTAGCAGAGAATAACAAACGAAGATATATGGCAAAGAATGCAATATGAATATCCGAATGTTTGAAAATTATATGCACACAAGCGTGGTTTATGTATGATGAATGCTGACACATAGACATTTCTAACACAAACATCTCCAGGGAATAAGCACTCAACAGCCGGTACTACATCTCAAGAGAGAAAGCCACGTTCCCCGGAGAGTATCCAATCTGCCGGGGATCAGAGATACCAGGAAGCAAAGACCTTTGCAGGGGATGAATCATCAGTCAATCCTGCTGGGGATAGGAGTCACTGCACAGATAAAATCTGCCACATAAGCAACTCTACTGGGAAATCTATCCGAGGAGGTAAAGGGATTCTGGGGATCAATCGCCAAGTACCCTACCCACCAAGGAGATCACATCTGCTGAGGAGGAAAGGTTGCTACTCCGCTGAAGGGGAGAGTGGTAATATCTCAACAAGCATTCCACTCAGTAGGATAAGCCACAAAAGGCTCCGGAGTAAGAAAATACAGTCATGCCAGGACAATGAACAAATGTCTTACCCTGTTGGAGATCATACCATCCTTGGGAGAGCACTAAGGATCTCCTAAGTATCTTTTCGTCGTTGTGAATGTTCACTTTGTTTAAAAAAAAACAAGTTATGAAAAATTCATTTCTTCAAAACAATGATGTTTTTTCAATTAAAACATGCAAAACATTTGTCGAATAGAAACAAGTAAGAATGCAAATAATTGGATAAAAGGCTCAAATTTATTTGATGGAATGGCAGTCTGCAAACGGCAAGACTCCATAGATCTTTACAAGTTTGAAATTGGTGATATGTATTGGAAAAGGGCTACATTGAACATAATGACCATTTCTCCACCAATTCTGAATTCGATGTATTTGAAGCTTCGGTTGATGACGAATGAGCAAGAATCTTTGACGGATGACAGTTGTAGAACAAAGGTCTTGTCAATATGCAGTTACTTGCGAAATCCCTAATTTTTGCCTAGATTGCCCCAGGATGAGGTACTCAAATCTAGCGGGATGCATATATTCCCCTTTTTTTTTCATGTCTCTAACTTTTGCCTAGATCGCCCTTTCAGGTTTTCAATCCACCGAGACGCTCATTTTTGCCTAAGCCGCCCTTTCGGGTTTTCAACTTAGCGAGCTATTCTGTTTTTATTTCTAGGCGAAGTATTTCTTGACTGCATCTGAATTCACAGGACGAGTGAAATCCTCCCCATCCATAGTTGTAAGTATCAAAGCACCGCCTGAAAAGGCTTTCTTAACAACATATGGACCTTCATAGTTTGGAGTCCACTTGCCCCTGGAATCGGGCGCGAAAGACAAGACTTTCTTGAGCACAAGGTCACCTGCTCGGAACACACGAGGCTTGACCTTCTTATCAAAAGCTTTCTTCATTCTCTGCTGATATAAATGACCATGGCACATGGCAGTCAATATTTTCTCTTCAATCAAATTCAGTTGGTCATAACGACTCTGAACCCATTCAGCATCAGTCAACTTGGCCTCCATCAAGACTCTCATTGATGGGATCTCCACCTCTACTGGGAGTACAGCTTCCATGCCATAAACAAGAGAGAAAGGGGTTGCCCCTGTTGAAGTGCGGACAGACGTACGATATCCATGCAAAGCAAATGGCAACATCTCATGCCAATCTTTGTACGTGACAACCATCTTTTGGATAATCTTCTTGATATTTTTATTAGCAGCTTCAACAGCCCCATTCATCTTGGGTCTGTAAGGAAAAGAATTATGATGCACGATCTTGAACTCACTACACAGCTCTTTCATCATTTTGTTATTTAAGTTAGATCCATTATCGGTAATGATCTTATCTGGCACACCATATCGGCATATGAATTTATTCTTGATAAACTTCACGACCACCTGCCTGGTCACATTTGCATACGATGCCGCTTCAACCCACTTGGTGAAGTAATCAATTGCTACGAGAATAAATCTGTGTTCGTTGGACGCTTTCGGCTCTATCATGCCAATCATGTCAATTCCCCACATGGAGAAAGGTCAAGGTGATGAGATCACATTCAAAAGTGTAGGGGGAATATGGATCTTATCCGCATAAATCTGACACTTATGGCATTTCTTCACATATTTGCAGCAGTCAGACTCCATTGTCAGCCAATAGTAGCCTGCTCTCAACATCTTTCTAGCCATGGCATGTCCATTGGAATGAGTACCAAATGAACCCTCGTGGACCTCAGTCATCAACAGGTCTGCTTCGTGTCTATCCACGCATCTGAGCAGCACCATGTCAAAATTTCTCTTATAAAGCATATCACCATTGAGGTAGAAACTTCCCGATAATCTCCTCAGAGTCTTCCTATCTTTCACGGATGCCCCTGGCGGGTAAACCTGGTTCTACAGGAAGCACTTGATATCATAATACCATGGCTTATCATCTTTCAAATCTTCTACTGCAAATACGTGGGTTGGTCTGTCCAAGTGCATCATAGTGATATTGGGGACTTCATTCCAAAGCCTGACTATCATCATTGAAGCAAGTGTAGCAAGAGCGTCTGCCATCCGATTCTCATCTCGAGGAATATGATGGAAGTCAACCTCAGTAAAGAACGTTAAAATCCTCCTCGCATAATCCCTATATGGAATGAGACCAGGCTGATTCGTTTCCCATTCACCTTTAATCTGATTGACAACGAGGGTCGAATCTCCATATACATCAAGATGCTTGATCCTTAGATCAATGCATTCCTCTAAACCCATAATACAAGCCTCATACTCAGCCATATTATTCGTGCATTTGAAAGTTAGCCTTGCTGTAAAAGGAATATGTGTGCCCTGAGGAGTAATAATCACTGCTCCAATACCATTTCCATACTGATTTACAGCGCCGTCAAACACCATACTCCATCTGGAACCAGGCTCTGGCCCTTCATCGAGTGTAGGCTCATCACAATCTTTCATTTTCAAATACAGAATTTCCTCATCCGGGAAGTCATACTGAACTGACTGATAATCCTCGATCGGCTGATGTGCCAAGTGGTTAGCCAAGATACTACCTTTAATAGCCTTCTGAGCTCGATACTCAATATCATACTCAGATAACAACATCTGCCATCGGGCAATCCTCCCGGTTAACGCAGGCTTCTCGAAGATGTACTCGATTGGATCCATTCTGGATATCAACCAAGTCGTATGATTTATCATATACTGGCGTAAGCGCTTAGCAGCCCAAGCCAAAGCATAGCATGTCTTCTCAAGCATTGAGTATCGAGACTCACAATCAGTGAACTTCTTGCTCAGGTAGTAAATAGCATACTCTTTCTTCCCTTATTCGTCTTGCTGACCAAGGATACAACCCATTGAGTCTTCAAGAACAGTTAGATACATGATCAAAGGTCTTCCTTCCATGGGCGGAGACAGGATCGGAGGCTCAAACATATACTCTTCAATACTGTCGAAAGCTTTCTGGCAATCTTCGGTCCAATCATGGGACTGATCTTTCCGGAGGAGCTTGAATATCGGCGCACATGTGGCAGTCATGTGGGATATGAATCTGGAAATATAATTCAAGCGGCCAAGAAAACCTCGGACTTGCTTCTCAGTTTTGGGCGCAGGCAAATCTCGTATTGCTTTGGCCTTTGCAGGATCAACCTCAATACCTCTTTCACTGACAATAAAGCCCAATAACTTGCCGGAACGGACTCCAAATGTACACTTGTTGGGATTCAGGCGAAGCTTGTACTTCCTCAAACGCTGAAAAAGCTTCAACAAGTGCTCTACATGTTCAACTTCCGTTCTTGACTTAGCAATCATATCATCAACATACACCTCAATCTCCTTGTGCATCATATCATGAAACAAGGTGGTCATGGCTCGTTGATATGTGGCTCCGGCGTTCTTCAAACCGAAGGGCATCACTCGATAACAAAATGTTCCCCAAGGTGTGATAAATGTTGTCTTCTCCATATCCTCGGGTGTTATCTTAATCTGATTATATCCGGAAAATCCGTCCATAAATGAGAAGACATTGAATTTAGCTGTATTATCTACCAACATATCGATATGTGGTAGAGGAAAATCATATTTTGGACTAGCTTTATTCAAGTCTCTATAGTCCACGCACATCCGGACTTTTCCATCTTTCTTAGGCATGGGCACAATATTAGCCACCCATTGAGGATATGTAGAAGTCACCAGAAACCCTGCATCAATTTGCTTCTGAACCTCCTCTTTGATCTTCACTGCCATATCAGGATGAGTTCTTCTGAGCTTCTGCTTCACAGGCACGCACTCAGGCTTCAAGGGTAAGAAATGTTGCACAATATCAGTATCTAGATCGGGCATGTCTTCATATGACTAGGCAAAGACATCAACATATTCTCGTAGCAATTCAATTAACCCCTTCTTAACAGACTCTTCAAGGAGTGCCCCAATCTTCACTTCTCGCACACAACCCTCAGACCCCAAGTTGACTATTTCCAGGTTCTCAAGATGCGGCTGAATGATCTTCTCTTCATGCTCAAGTAGACGGGTAATCTCGTCAGGAATCTCTTCAACATCATCTTCTTCTGCTTCAAATACAGGGAATTCAAAGTTGGGAAATGGTGTTGGGTCATTATGTTCAACGGGTTTGATCAACCTGCATAATGATTTTGGATATGAAAAACTTTAGAATTCAAACAAGGCAATCATTATGCAGATGAAAAGATTGATTTTATTCTATATTATTATTTTGGTTTTATGTGATCACCAATTTCATGCAAAAAGCAAAAAGGGAAAATAATTGGAAAAACAAACATTTAACATGAATTTATTGAATGAAAATATCATTGTATTAATGCGCCAACAATGTCATCACCCCTCCTTTTGGCATGGGAGGAGGATTTTCTAAACACAATGAACATTACTTCGACTTATGGATGACTGTTGGAATATCCACAGCGACCCAATTATTCCAGATTCCCCCAGGGATGACGAAGTTTCCAGAATCTTCTTCGTCCTCCTCCAGAATGGCAGCAACTTCCTCATCTTGACTGGTGTGGATGAATCCTCCACTCTTGAACAACCCTTGCATGTTGAAAACCCCAGATGCGTAACCTATGCTAGCCCGAGACTTGTTGTCTTTTAGCTCAATCATTTTCCCTAAGTCAACAGTTGTACCACGCTCAATGGCCAACTTTGCATCTTTATAGGAAGCAAATGAAGGAGTTCTCTTCTCAATAGGCTCAGCAATAGATAAAGCTTGGAAAGGAGTTCCAACTTCATCCTCAGCATCTATGTATGAGAAAGAAGACAAATGGCTAACCAGGAGAGCCTTTTCTCCCCCTACCACCACCAGCTTCTTATTCTTCACAAATTTCAGTTTTTGGTGTAGGGTGGATGTCACGGCACCTGCCTCGTGAATCCATGGTCTTCCTAAGAGACAACTATACGATGGGTGAATGTCCATAACCTGGAAGGTAATCTGGAAATCACTCGGTCCGATCTTGACTGGGAGATCAACTTCCCCAATCACGTTTTTACGAGACCCATCGAAAGCCTTCACAACTACTCCACTCTGCCTCATGGGAGGCCCTTGATATGACAGTTTCGAAAGAGTGGTTTTTGGCAATACGTTTAGTGATGACCCAGTGTCCACCAGCACATTGGACATGGCGTCGTCTTTGCAACCCATAGATATATGTAATGCCAAGTTGTGGTCTCTTCCCTCCTCGGGGAGATCTGAGTCACAGAAACTCAAGTTGTTACAAGCGGTGATGTTTGCAACAATGCTATCGAATTGTTCTATCGTGGCATCGTGATCCACATATGCCACATCCAAAACATTCTGCAGAGCCTCTCGGTGTGGTTCTGAATTCAAAAACAATGATAACACTGATATTTTGGATGGCGTTTGTAGAAGCTGGTCTACAACATTATACTCGCTTCTCTTGATGAGCTTCAGCATCTCATCACAGCCTTCTTTCATATTGCCCCTAGGGCCAACAGAAGTAGGAGTTATCAATGTAGAGGAAGGCTTAACAACAGGTGCCGGATTCGGAGTGCTCAAAGCATTCCCAATCGGGTGTTCAACAGAATCAGCATTAGCTTGGGGCTTTGGAGGTGCTGAAAACACACGACCGCTGCGGGTCAAACCACTAACATCCGCAATGTTAACAACAGAGGAAGATGGCAAGGACACCTCTTTCCCATTTTCTACCACGACAACATTGTAGCGATAGGGAATTGCTTTTTCGGAAGAGTATGGTACTGGTCCGGCCGGCTTGATGGTTAATGCAGGAGAAACCTTCTGCTTGTTACTATCATACTTGATGATAACAGGCTCGGGGATCCGGAACACTAGAGAAATCACGTTGACCTCGTCAGCATCTTCGTCAACATTTCTGTTCTGAAGGATCTCAATGACTCCTTCATCTAGCATTTCCTGAACATCTTTACGCACCTGGCGACAACCCCTTTGATTGACAGAACAAACTCGGCATCTATCGTGGTCATGCTCATAATGACTATACTCACATAGCAAACGATGCATCTCGACCAGAGATTGCCGAATATGACTGACATATTTGACTTTGTACTTGCCAGGGCAGCCCTGGCCATGTTGACAGATTTCCCATGCTCGGGCAATGGGTTCTTCTTCACGTTAGGACCTACATCCTTAAAACACAGAATGCCACACCTCACAAGGTCTTGAACCATGGTCTTCAAAGGGTAACAATTTTCCACGTCATGGCGGGGAGCACCAGAATGGTAAACACAGTGTAATTCAGGCTTATACCACCACTGGGGGTTAGCAGGTATAGCCGGTGGGTCTCTCGGAGTAATCAACTTCCTCTCTATCAAAGAGGGATATAATTCTGCATACGTCATTGGAATAGGATCGAAGGTGAACCTTTTCCTCTCGTAACTCGTGCTGGTTTGATTACTGTTTCGAGGTTGGTAGGCCTGCTGCTGCAGTCGGTGCTGCTGATGTTGATATTGCGGATGTGGTTGCTGATTGTTGTTATGTTGTTGATACTGCTGATTATCTCTGAAAATAGGTGCTATATGAGCCACCTGGTGCTAGTTACCGGCAGGACGCACGATCTTCCTCCTCACAGAGGGTCTTCTTGGTTTCACATGGGAGGTCACAGCATGTGCCTCTCCATCTTCCTTCTTCGTAAACGACCCATAACATTTGGCAGAAGAGCCTTCTTCTCTGGCCAGACGTCCTTCTCTAACCCCTTCTTCTAGACGCATCCCCATATTCACCATTTTGGTGAAGTCAGAAGGAGCGCTAGCAATCATCCGCTCATAATAAAAAGAACTCAAGGTCTTCAAAAAGATCTTGGTCATCTCTTTCTCCTCCAGCGGAGGCACAATCTGTGTTGCTACCTCTCGCCACCTCTGGGCTACCTCTTTAAACGTTTCCTTGTCCTTCTGAACATGGCCCTCAATTGATCCCTATCGGGAGCGATATCCACATTGTACTTGTATTGCTTGACGAAGGCCTCGCCAAGATCGTTGAAGGATCGGATGTTCGCACTGTCTAAACCCATGTACCAACGCAGAGCGACACCGGACAAACTGTCTTGAAAGTAGTGGATGAGCAATTGGTCGTTGTCGGTCTGAGTCGACATCTTCCTGGCATACATGACTAGGTGCCTGAGAGGACAAGTATTTCCCTTATATTTTTCAAAGTCATGGACCTTGAATTTCACAGGGATCTTCACATTAGGAACCAAGCAAAGTTCGGCAGCAGACTTGCCAAAAAGATCCTTTCCTCTGAGAGTTTTCAATTCCTTGCGAAGCTCGAGAAATTGATCGTTCATAGCGTCCATCTTCTCATAGACATCTGGGCCTTCAGATGGCTCAGAATGATAGATGGTGTCGTCTACTCTGGGTATAATATGCACGACAGGAGGAGGAACATCAAGGACCGGGCTAGATGTCGGCATGGAAGCAAAGGTGGGAGCAAGACCCTCGGGCATGAAATTGGGAGGCATCCCCCACGAGAATCTGGTTGGCATGGCTGTTGGAGCAAAATGTGCACTGGCTGCAGGCACAGTCGAGGAGACAATCTCAGAGATGACCGTCCTCTGGGGAGGAGTTGAAGGTGTCGGAGAAGACTGGCTCTGGGCAGCCATGAATGATTCCATCAAGGCACTTAATCTGGCCACTTCCTCTTTCAGCTCGCGATTCTCTTGTTCCAGATGATCCATCAGTCTTGAAATGTTGGCTCTGGTGTAGTACCGGTGAGTCAGCTTGTCTTCAAAATAAATGAAGAACACAGAGTTAGACCACAGGACAAGAAGCCGGGAACAAAACCTACTTATGCACATGATGCATGCAATGCTTGTGCATATGATTTTTTCTTTTATTCCAAAGGAACTCTAGGGTTCTATTTGCAAATTTTTGGAAATATTAAGCATTCATCACATATGGAAACATCTCATCAAATAATATCGGGGAAAAGAAGTACAACATTGTTAACCATATACAAGAGAAAAGGAAAATAGTCATCCTATGCACGAAGCCTCTTCACCTCTCTCTCGTAGGCTGCCTCCATATCTGCCTTCTCCTTGGCGAGTCGATCGTACTTCCTCTTCCAAAACTTGGAAGACTGAGGAAGTAGAGACGTCCATGCATCATCAGGATCATCAATAACCTGATGTTCGAGAAACTCTATCAAAGCATCCTTCTCCTTGATCTGCTGAAGTAACTTTTCCCTTTCACGGATCCAAGTACGTGATCAGTCTTCATCTCTCAACTCCTCTACTCCTTGGTTAGGGAGGGTTGAAGGCCCATCCATAACCAAAGGTGTAGGTCTCGGATACTCGTAAGGCATGATATACTCAGACGCTCTCTTCCTAACCCAAGCAGTGTATGACTCCATATCAACACAATTCTTAGGACCCAACTCTTTCCTTCTTTTCCTATGAATCTTGCGCCAAGCGCGGACCATTCTGCCCTTCAAGCCTTGGGGATCTTTACCCTCCTGGAAGAACACACCCTCTAACAGAATGTTATTGGGTTTATCCTTCAGGGGGAACCCAAGCTGACGACGTGCCAAAACAGGGTTGTAGTTAATCCCACCACATGTACCAAGAAGAGGTACATTAGAGAATTCACCATAAGAGTCAATAATCTGCACACCATCATACACACGGTTATACCAAGAGATATCATCATTAGTGAGAGACATAAGTCTCGTGGACCACCGTAGACATCCCTTGTTTTCCTTGAAGGCGACCGTTTGCGGTAAGTGAGAAATAAACCACTTATACAACAGAGGCAAACAACATACAATGGCACCACCACCCTTTGCATTCCTCAGATGCAAAGAGAAATAAGTATCACCCAACAAAGTCGGAACGGGATTAAGAGTAGAGAAAATCCTAATGGCGTTCACATCCACAAACTTGTCGATGTTGGGGAATAACACTAGCCCATAGATGAGAATTACAAATATGGCCTCAAAGGCGTCCTCACTCATGGCCTTCCCATATACAGTAGCTTGAGCAATGAGGAACTCAGAAGGGAGACCTTAAATTCCACCTTTGGTAGTCATATGAGCACCAACCAGAGATTCATCTATGTGCAACATGTCTGCTATCTCTTGAGAAGTAGGAATACTCTCTAGGCCACTGAACGGCAACTGGTCTAGAATAGGTATACCCACAAGGTAGGCATACTCCTCAAGTGTAGGCAAAAGCTGGAAATCCGGAAACGTGAAACAACGGTACAAGGGATCGTAAAACTGCACCAATACACTCATCAACCCTTCATCCACCTGAGTAGTTAGAAGAGGAAGAAGCTTCCCAAAACGAGCCTTGAAACCCAAGGGATCTAGTACATAGGATGTCAACTTCCTTAACTCTTTCAAATCTGGTTGTCTGAAACTGTACTTCTTTGTATTCCTTCTTTGTCTTTCCATTTCTGAATTTTTTTGCAAATAAACCCCTTAAGTTCCTTGATAATTTTCTTCATTAATGATGATATGGATGCAAATGAGTGCATGAATGCATGAATGCAACAATCACACTCAAGAATCAAGCAAAGCACACCAAACAAAGGTCATGGGATGGATCATATCATCCTTAATATCAATCATCCATTTTGGTGGATTATGGTTTACACCTTATCAACACCCAAGTTCCATTGATATTAAGGACACATGAACGGATCAACCACGAATCAAGGGTTTGTTGCAAGTCAGGAGCATGGGGTCTCGGTTAAGAACCACCCAAAGGGAATGTACTAGGGTTTAAACCTGCCAAACATGTTCTACAAGAGGTTCCCATAGTCATCATCCCATCTTTCGGATATTATTGGAGAAACGACTACTCGTATTCCAAAAATATTCTCAAGAGAGACTCTTATGAGTGTAGTATCGCGTAACAATCGTATCAAATCTTACATTTGAGCGACTTTCGCACTACATCCTAAGAATAGGCCAAGATGGGCTTGGTAAACTAAGGTCCTTGGCTTCTAAGGTCTATATTGGAAAGAGTAATGTCTAACCACAACTTACTTGTGTGACATTATTGATCCCAATCATGACCTCCACCAAGTGAATGGACGTGCAAGTCAACTTGCTAAGGAATAACTCCACACAAGTCAACAAGACTACGCCATTCTCCTATCCTAAGTGCACTCGAGTCCGGATATAGAACTCATCTCACAAAGATCACCAAGCACACAAGAAATTAATATCAAGCAAATCAATCATTACATACAATACAGTAATCCCAAATTGCACAAAAATATGTCACAAGACAATACAATACAACAAGCATGAAAAGTTGGCAAAACCCACTAGGCAAAACACTCCCCAGGAAAATCATACAAGTCGAGTCGTCACCGCACTTCTATTTATCCAAAGGAATGGTTAGAAAACGAACAAAAACCTAATAGTTTTAACAAAAACTAGTAAAAGAAATAGAGATCTGGGTAAGGGGGTTGGTTATGTAATGGGAAGGTGTTAGGCACCCAAAACATCCTAGGTACTTCTAGGGAGCCCTTTTCATACTTGTTGCAAGGTTGTTGTTTTTGTGAAAATTTTGTTTGTGCAAACATGATTGAAGAGATGAGAGGAGAATATACAAGTTTATTTACATTTTGTGTTTGGATGGATAAACCCATTGCCTAAGTACCATCTTATAAAAAGATTAGAATCAAAACCTCGTAGTTCGGGGTAAAAATCTCAAAATGGGTTAGTGAATTGATTGGTCCAAAAGCCTTGAGGTCTTTTGTTATCCAAGGGAGAAAACTCAACCCAAAACCACAAATCCACCATGTGAGGATAACTTCAACATGCTAGTGAGGGGTTAACCCTATAATAAGCAAGGAAGACTCATTGTCCATCACTAAGGATATAGGTGAGTATTATATCTACCGCAAGGATAACTCAAACCTAATAGCTAAAGGTTATGAAAGATTTGATTAAGAAAGTGGCCATTGGAACCACAAAAGACATTTGAATGGGTTATATTTACCAATTAGAAGTATATACAAAAATGGTCAAAGTTGATTTAAAGGTTCAATTCAAAATAAGTGTTATGAAAAGAAGGTTTAAAAATCAAAAGCATAAGGCTTAGGTTTCTAATGTTTGAAAACAATGGTTAAATTTTTGCACAAAGGTTTTGGCTTGGGTTAGAGTGGAGAGAAGAAGAAGAATGCCTAAAGTCCTAAGTAAAGCAAAAGGTGAGGGATAAAGAAACAAAACCACAATGGAGTTCCTCTCTTGAGATCATATTGATGATCCAAGTAGCTCCCATCCTTTGGAATATGCAATCACAAAAAACATAAGCAATCATCAAACAAGCCTCTTAAGAGATCCTCAATGTATCTTGTATCTTTCACTTTGGGTGAACATGGAAATGGTCCTCCAATTAAGCTCAAGTAGAATTCCCTAGCACAAAAGCGCACACATCAAAAGTTCCATGAAGTAAACCAAGAATGGACAAGAGTGAGTTTAGAGATTTAGTCCTTCTAATCCATACTCATCATCAAGATCCTTTTACTCCAATTTTTGCATAAGGAAAGTCCTAGAATCTAAGTCCATTTCTCCATTCTTTGCATAGGGAAAGTCCTAGAAACTAAGTCCATTTCTTTGCATTTGGTTCACAATAATAAAAACAAATTACAAACACAATAATATATACACAAATATGTGCTCAAGTGAGCAAAAGGCAAATGGCATTAACATAAACATGTGCTCAAGTGAGCAAAGATAAAAGCAAATGGATAATATGTGCAAGAATAGTAAATTTCATAAAAGTAAAGAGCAAAAAGTAAATGTTAATTGTCAATAGTTAGTGTTAGTAGTTAGTGTGCCATAAGGCAAATTTAGCGCTATGTTAAGCAATCGTAATTGGACTTATGTAGAGGTCACAACTATCTGAGGCCAGTCAATAATAATGTAGGCAACAACACAAGTTAGAAGTCTTGATTAGTGAACCAAGTTCCAACAACTTGCCATGCCAAAAAGAAAATGAGAATTGATCTTGTATTGGTTTAAGCCTTTTGCATGATTTAGAAAATAACCTATCCTTAATGCAAAGCCATTCACTTGATCAATTGATCAAGATGAATTAGATTTGAATCAAGGAAGATTAAGTCTCCCTAATCAATGCTAACTTATCAACCTTCAACTCATTGATCAAAAAGAAAGAAGAAGAAGAAAAAAGAGATGGAGAATGGATAATGAAAATGGAAAGATCAAAATGCATAAAGTGCAATAAGATGTACCAATCCATATGTATTGACCAAATGACATTGAAAGTCAAAGTCAAACAATGATAAATCAGAAATGAGATGAAGATTGGAGGTCAAACAATAAGCCAAATATTTTTTGCATTTTCAATATTAAAATAAACTTGAATAAAAAATAATGGAAAGGTCAAACTTCAAAATCACTTCAAATCAACCTTGAAAGGTCCAAGTAATTTATCCCAAGTTCAACAAGGTCAAACAAAGTTTTGACAAAAAATTTCAGCATTTTTAAAAGTCAGAAACTATTTTTGATCAATTAAAAATGAATAAAAATAACCTTATTGAACTAAAATCTCAACTAAATCTCAAATCAATTAGAAAATTGATGAGAATATTTTTCATAGATTCATCATCATTCAAGTAGGCTAGGAAAATATTTTTGTATTTTTTGAATATCAAGAACTATTTAAAATGAATTAAAAATAACCAGAAAAGAGAAAATTCACCAAAAATATCAAATGATGAAATAAAAAATATTAAAAATTAGAAATAGAAACTAGAATTTATTTGGAGACTAATGCAATTGGTCCCATAGTTTTTGGATTAAAAATGAAGAAGATATTGATTTTTGAAATAAAAGGAAATTAAAGAAATTAAATTAGAAAATAAGAAATTAGGAAAAACGAGGAGCATTAGATCTGAGCTCATTAATTGAGCTGGCAGATCACACGCTCCAGAAGCGCGCTCCCACCATACGCCTTGGTCAACTGAACCACACGCAGCATTAAAACAAGTCATAAGAAACAAGGGCCAGGATTAGATCTGGGAATTCAATCCAACGATCCACAACACATCTGGCAATGGCACGGCCACCGGAGCCACCTTCTTCTCCGATGAGCATGAAGATTCCAGCCAATTTTGCGGACAACCAAATCTTAACCAAAATGCACGATCTATACATCTTTGGAAAGTTGGGATGATATACATCATCCCTGTGCCACTCAATTCCACTCTAGATCTCTATATGGAGAGAAATCAGAGATGGAAGTTCTGTGGTGTTCATCATGAACTTAATGGATTTCAAAAATTAAATGCACAATCATGATGCCTCTATTGAGAGGACTTCAGCCAACACAAGATCCAAGCAAATATGTCAATATATTATGAGTTTCGAAGAAAAAACCAGTTGCATAACAACCTTGATTTCTGGAGGCTTGAGCTCGATTCCTTGCTTTCTTTATCAAAACAGAAGATCAATGGAGTAAAGGATGAAGGTTTAGAAGCTTTAGATCCAAGGATTCAACCAGATGTAGTTGAATTTTGGATCTGAAAAAATTAGAGAAAAATGAACTAGCTTCTTTGGTGAGAGGTTGGGTTTTGATTTTTGCAGCAATTCAGGTTGATTTCAGTGTGTATTTTGAATGGAATAGAGCTTCTATTTATAGAGGGAATGGTAAGGAGAAGGTGATGCAATCCGTGTGCATGGAATTGGATATCCATTGCATGGGCTTGCATGATCATGCACAAGGCCCAAAACCAAAGCCAAATGACATCTGAACTCATACCAAAGTGAAATGGGCATGTAATTTGAGAGGCAAAGGCTTGTGTAATGAATTCTCACATGTTATGCATAATTGAACTTAAAACTTCTCCTCTTCGAAACTAACACTTGCCAAATCCAAACATGATCATGTGAGTAATGGTTGGAAAGGTTTTGATGTAAGGAACAATTGTTATGTTGGGCAAAAATCCATTTGGGATGTGGAAATTAGTGAAATTTGAGTTTAAAGTGCAAGGTGCAAAACATGTCAAGGCAAAGTTTCTAAATTTGGCCAATGTTCAAGCCCTTATATTTTGATGATACAGGCTTCAAATGAAAAAACTTCCAACATCAAAGTTGTAGATCTTTTCAAGAAAATCAAAATGGACTTAAATTTTGCATTATTTGGATTTTTGATAAAAGAGGTATGGGCACTTGAAGTTGGACTTTTTTGCCTTTCAATGCATTTGTGTAGCACCTCAAATTTGCACCTATCATTGTACATACATTTTCATATTAGGTCATAGCATATCATGATCCATTGCATAGCATTTGCATTGTCCCTCAGTTGCCTCAAGAGCAAGCAATCAAGAATCAGGTCAAACTAATCTCCTGATCAGTCAACCAAGCAAGCAAAGGAATTTCTCATTGAATCAAGGCCTTGGGGTTTATCGAACAAGTTCACATGGCTTGGAGGTCTATTTGAAGTATTTTGGTCAAGGATTGAAGGCTCAGAGGTCATCAGTTCATACGCAGACAGTCAAAACCCTAGAAAGTCAACTGTCAGTCAAAGCAGTGGATGGTGGCCATTCTTGTGGAATTTGGGTACCATGATCAATAATCAAGAAGTCCATACAACTTGGAACATCATTTGAAGTCAAGTCCTCAAGGAATTAGGGTTTGGAAGTCATCAGTCAATGCATAATCAGTCAGAAACCCTAAAAGTCAACTGATGGTCAACTGTCCATTTAATCAGTGATTGGATGATTGGAATTGGTTTGTGAGAGTTCATTCATGTCCAAATAATCATCATATATCATGCCAAACACCATCATGGAAGAATTTGAAGCCAGATCATGAATTTCCCAAAATGGAAACTGGGCCTGTAACTGAAACTTACCAAAAATGGAAAGTCTTGATCCTCAAACTTACATCTTGATACAAGCCTCAAATGAATTTTTGCCCAACATGAAAGTTGAAGATCTTGTTCTCCCATTTCCAAAAAGTCCTAGAACTCTTAATTCCCATGTGTGGTTGGCAAGTTATGATCGAATCGATTTCAGAAAATCTTGAACTTCAAAGGGCCATATCTCCCAAACCGTTTGGCCAATTTTGGTGGGGTTTTTTCCTACAAGTCACATTTGATCCCCTCTTTCCAAAAATATAAATTTCATGAGCCAAAACTTCACCAATCAAAATGGCATATTTTGACCTTTTTCATTTAAATGTAAGTTTGACCAAGAGTTGACTTTTTGATTTAAACATTTTTTCAACATTTGGCCAATTGGAACAGCTCATAAAAGTCATTTAGAATGTGTTTGCAAAGTCAAAATATGCAGTACATGAAGCCATTGCTTGGTTGCTTGAATTGTAAGAAAGGTACAAATTCACCATACTTGCCCATGCTTCCACAACCATGCCTTGTACTAGCAGCATTATGCAGCAATTTTTCTGTCATGGTGAGCCTCATTATGCAGCCAAATAACCAACAAGTACATATGGCCTTACTAGTTTACTTGAACATTGGCAAAAAAGGACATGTTTACAACAAATCCAATTCATGAACCATGCTTTTACCACAGCATAGCAGCTTGGTGCAGGATATTTTCTGTCTTGAAACCACTGCTGGCCACACAACACAGCAGATTTTGGACACTTTCTCAACATTTGCACCCTGCTGTTGCAGACCTCATGCCTAAAAAACTCCTGTGTTGCATTTACCATTGGCTGTCATAACAGAAAGGAGCAAAAAACCAAAAGTCCAACAGACCTCACTTGGGATTTTTTTTCAAAAACCTGTCTGCAGCAAGAACAACCCTTGGCAATTGCTCAAACCATACCCTCCAACATTTTCTGTCATGGCAGCTACAAACCAACATGGCATGACCTAACCTCATTCATTCAAGCTCCCCCATTTGCATTTGCCAAAACCAAGACCAACTTCATACACTCTCTAAAAAACTGGACCTAGCTATTTGGCCTCGGATGATCAAAAAATCCTGGGACAACATTACAACACAGAGAGAAAATCAGGAGCTTCACTCATCAAAAATCCACTCACCTTGCTTGTGCATTTCCTGTCCAAACCTTGCCACAAGCCAGTCCAACCCTACACTGCACCTTCAAAACCTTACAAACACAACAAACCAACCTTGCCATGAAAAACCAGTCACACCCTCCCAAATCACACCTTGCTACTTGCATTTGAACTTCACTTGGCCATTCCTCTAAAAACCTGTCACAACAACCTAGCAGCAGGCAAAGGACCTCATTTTCCTGTCATCAAAACAGCAGAACAAGCATCCATCCTGCCTTGCAACAGAAACCAACAACAGACCTCATTCATTCAAACAAAAACCTCACTTGCATTTTCTGTCCACAAGCTATCCAAACACGCAATGAACCTGACCTGGCCTGGCTTGAGATAGTCATCAAACACCATCAAACACATTGGCATGAAAAAAATTCACTCATGCTGAAAACTATCTTGGTGCATTTTCTAAAAAAGCAGTAAAAGAACTTCCAAAGAGCTAACCTTTGCATTGATGCTTCAACATCCCTCCATCATTTCTTGTCAGCAATGAAACCAGAAGCAGCCTCATAACACAGACACAAGCCAACTTCATCTCATTCTCTAAAAATCCATTTTTGCATTTTTCAACTTTCTGTCAGAAACTCTCAAGGGACAAAACCTTGCCTTGCCTAGACATCATTCCAAACTACATTGTAAACCTATTCTCACCATCATTCTCCAACTGTACAACCTTTTCCATGGCTGTTCTTCCTCACATTTCATCTATGGCAGAGTTTCTTTTAAAGCTATTGCAGGCCATTTCAAGCCAAACACCAATCATCATCCATCACTAGAGGACCTAAGGAGCATCTGTTTCAGGCTAAAAGGACCAAACGACAACTGTTTTTCAAACTGCCCTTCAAAAAAGGTATGGATTCGACCCTCCCATTTTCTCAAATTGACATATATTTTGGAAAGGTCTTTCAATGCTGAGTGTCATGATGCTTTCCTTTTTGAAAATAGTTGTGTATTCATGAAGATATGATGAGATGAAGTTTGGTGCTTGAAAATATTTCCATCGATTTCTTGTTGTGTAGTTCAAATTAATGACAACCAATGTTAGGATGTTGTTGTGTGTTGTTTAATGTTTACAATGGTGTAATCAATTGGCACTTTTGGGAGAAATTGGGAAATTCGATTTTGGGAGGGATGAAACACTGTTCACAAACCCTAGAAGCCCAGATTTTCTGCATTTGAATGTGTTTTGTATGCTGTTACTGTACCATCCCCCCACGAGCCAATGAAAATATTTCATTTTCTGGACCAAAACACGGTCGTTTTGATAAGTGACAGGGTTATTTACAAAAATGCCATTCTTTCAATTTTATTCCAATTTATTTCTTCAATTATTTCATCAATCTTCCAAAATTCATAACTTGCTCATTTTTGATCCAAATTGAATGGGATTTTTTGTGTTGTGTTCATTATGATCTCTACTTTTTTATCATTATTTTTCCAGAATTTTTGGATGAATGGTTTTTAAATGGCCTTAGGGTTTGTGACATGTGACCAAATTTTGTACACCTTGCCAAATCAATTGTGAAATGATGAGAATGTATCCAATGGTTCCCAAATTTTTTGTGCTTAAACTAGACACACTCATGGTGATTTTGGTATAGAGTTTGTGAATTTATCATTTGTGGTTTGTGAGATATGATTTTTTGAATTAGGGTGTGACAATTTATGTCACACCATTGATGTCCAACTTCATGATTTTCATTACCATGCTTCTTGACCTCCAAATGGATTGAAATTTTGCATGAGCCTACTCTTGTGTGTCTATTTGACTTGTGAATTTTCTTGGATTTATTTGAACAATTTTCCATTTGTTTGAGATTTTCCTTCTCTGCCTAGTCAAATGTTGACCTTGTGTGACACATGTTCCCATTTCATTTGTGAAATTCTCATACTTTATTAGATGGACATGAAATTTTGCATGAGATAACTAGACATCCTCATCTTTACCATGGTTTTAGTCCCATTCATTTATCATACACCATTCTTGACTTATGATTTTTCTAAGTTGATGCATGTTTGGTTGACTTCATTGAGCATGTTCAAATGTGCTTTGACTTTCTGATTTTCATTGACTGCCTTCCACTTGCCCAAATGGGATGAAATTTGACATGCTTACCATGCTAAGTGTTAGGTTTGATCATGATTTATTTGGTGATTTTTGCAAAATGTTTAGATTGCTTTTGATGCAAGTCTTGCTGTTGACTTCTATGAGCTTCTGTTTACCATGTTTTGACCTAACTTGTTCATGAAATGATGATGATGATTGATATGGATGTGAAACCAATTGGGTTTGTTTCTTAAATGTTTGAACATGATTTTGGATGCTTGCCCTTTGCTGTTTTGACTTTTCCATCCTCTTTTGACCCTAGGCTTGACCTAGTGGTCCTGTTACTCACTTTTGAGCTTGTGTTTTCAGGTTGACCATCAAATGGCCATTAAGACCAATTCTTTTGATTGAGCTTACTCAAGTATCATTGTCTAACCTCTTTGTTTTTTAGGTGGCTTGGCTCACATGCCTTAAGCCTTGTGCCTTGCACATCCATATGCCTCCAATTAACTGTTGGTGTCTGTTTCTGTTTGTTTTGTTTGAAGTTGCATGCTAACATCTGCTTGACTGTTTCAGGTGCTTTAGTTGCTTAGTTCCTTGTGAACTTTTTGCTTTGCTTTGCTTGTATAAGCAATTTACATTGAGGTATGTCTCTTTTACTTCATGTAGTCTGGAAGACCTGGCCTGTTACTTGGCCAGGCAACTGTCTGAAGTCCTCCTTAAGAGGCAATGTTTGTGATTGTTTAATTTTGTCCTTGCATAGAGTCAAAGACCTCCTAAGTGAAGAGGCAATTGGTGGAAGGTAGGGATATGCAATCTATCCCCCACTATTCAGTGTGTCATCTGCTTTGCTCACACCACTGTGTTGATGCATTACAGATACAAACCCAAGATCTTGTGCAATGGCACAGTTGAGTCAGTTTTAAATGTGTAGAAGGGTTCCCACTTTCTGAACCCACACATTCTTGTCTTGAGCTCTCCCAGGCCAGGGATAAGAGCTGTGAGGTCTCATCCTCACTTCATCCTTTCATCTGCTTCACCTTAGCCCCTCAATGGCAAGGTTAAGAGCAACACTCACCCCATTCCAGAGGTTTGTTTGTTGAGGTTGATATGACCCCTTGACTAAAACCTATCCCTTGTTTGAGCCACTTGTTTGTGTATAGCGTGTGCTATCTGTGCTTGTAGGATTGTTTGACTTGCTTCCTGTGCAAGATAGGATTGTTTGACTTGCTTCCTGTGCAAGATAGGATTAGTTTAGACTTGCTTCCTGTGCAAGTTAGGTTTTGCTTGGCTTGCTTCCTGTGCAAGTTAAGTGTGTGTGGCTTGCTTCCTGTGTGAGCCATGCTTAGGATAGGTTGGCCCTTGTGCCATTTAGCTAGAAACCATAACTTAGGGTTGATTTTGCATGACAACATCTAGGCTCGAGTCGTAGTCTCCCTAGAGTTGTGTCTCCCTCTGTTATCTGGTTAGGCTAGACCTTTGTCCCTGCGTAGGGGAACTACATCGCCCTGATCTTCACACCAGATGAAGTATGTAGGCAGGAGATTGAGCTGATCTCTCCGGGCGCCTTTTCTTTCTTTTGTTGTCTGACCTTTGCTAGGCTCGAGTCCGTGACTCCTTAGCATTTGCTGTCTGTCTGTTTGTATGTGTTTGACAGTTATAGGCTGAGTCCCCGACTCCCTATCTATCTGTTGTGTTGTTTTGGTTAGGATGCTGACATAAGTCCAGCGATTGGCAGTCAGGCTCCACGTTTGCCTCCTTGCGTGTGTTTAGGTTCGGATGCTGACATAAGTCCAGTGATTGGCAGTCGGGCTCCACGTTTGCCTGTGTTTTGTTTGTTCGTGTGCGTGTCAGCCGAGCTACGAATGCTCTGATTCTTCTCTCGTCCGAGAAGATACGTATGCATAGGATGCGATATCCTAGCGAGCATGTGTCGTTTCCCCAGTCCGAACTACTTCGACTCTGATGTCTATGCCTGATAGACTAAGTAGGCCCAGGATGCGACATCCTGCCGAGTTCAGTTTTAGTCAGTCTCTTTCGTTTCTTTCAGCCAGTGTGTGTGAATATTTGAGCAGTGTTTAGCAACCATTTTCCTTCCTATTGTGCGTGGATCCCGTCGAATACGACGGATGCGTAGGGGTGCTAATACCTTCCCTTCGCATAACCGACTCCCGAACCCATTCTCTTTGGTCGCGAGACCATGTCTTTTCCTAGGTTTACTTCGAGCGTTTCCTTTCCCTCTTTTGGGATAAATAACGCACGGTGGCGGCTCTGTTGTTTCTTTCTTTTCCCGCCGGTTTTTCGCGTAATGCGACAGCTGGCGACTCTGCTGGGGACGAAGAGAAGTTGACCTATGCTGGTCCATCTTCCCTGAGCGAGTCTCTCCTAACGCTCTCTAGGTTAGGGTTTTGGTTGCTTTGTGCTGTGTCTATTTATTGCATTCATTATTTACTGTTTGCATTCATTGTCTATTGTTTGCATTTATGTTTGCATTAATGTTTGCATTTATTCATCTGTTCACCTGGCTGGTTGTTTGTTTCTCTCTGTGTGGGGGGGAAGAGTCAGTTGAGGTAAAAGGTCCAATACCCAGACCATGAGTGCAATCTAGGATACCTAGGAATAGAGTGATTCATGGGAAGCGGGTGGTATGGCGCCACTTAGCGGAACATTGATATCACGAGCAGTTCAGACCCTGGTAGGATGCTGTCGTTACATACTTCGGGTGTGTATATGACAGTATTCTGCGAAAGGTTATTTATGCTGCGTTTCTCTCGACCTTACCCTGGCCTAGACTACACCCGTGAGTGGGGAGGGAATGATCATTATTACAGGTACCGTTGGTGACTTGGTTCTGTTGGTGACTCTAGTTCAGACAACAGTTTTCGGTTGACCTTAAGTGGGATTTATGTTCTGATTTTGACTGAAGCTTCGACCTAGTGATCAGAGATTGCACAACCAGCCAGCCGTGTCTGCATCATGTGCATCATAGCATATTTATTTTTCAAAAGAAACGCATTGAAAAAAATATATAAAAAAAAATCAATCAAAAAAAAAAAAGGAAAAAAAAAAAGAAGAAAAAAAACTAATCTCTGCATGCATATCATTTCTCAGGTACATTCCTGAGCTTGTCTACTGATAGAGATGGCAACAGTCCCAGAGTTGAAGCGGAAGACCTGTTCCTACAGTTTCCACCGTGAGCCGTTGACTCCGCTAGTTGAGTTGGGTAGCCTCGTGACAGACGATCGACTGAAGAGTTTTGTTGGGCGGTATGGAGATATCTTGACAGTATTGAAGACGGTAGTGGATCCAGTGCCTCTGCAGACGCTTCTTCAGTTCTACGATCCAGAGCTCAGATGCTTCACTTTCCAAGATTACCAGTTAGCACCTACTCTCGAGGAGTATTCTATCCTGTTAGGTATCCCTATTCAGCATCAGACTCCCTTCTTGGACGTTCCAAAGGAGGTCGACTTCAGATTGATTGCCAGAGCTCTCCGGTTGAGTGTTGAGGAGGTCGGTAAGAATTGGAAACCCTGTGGGGAAGTTGTAGGTCTGCCATTGAAGTTCCTGTTGAGAGTAGCCAGAGTTGAAGCAGAAAAGGGGAATTGGGAAGTTTTTCACGCACAGTTAGCTGCCATGATCTATGGTATCATCCTATTTCCCAGTATGCCAAATTTCATTGACTTCACTGCTATCAGCATTTTCATCAGAGGGAATCCAATCCCTACTCTTCTAGCAGATACTTACTATGCCATTCACAGCAGGCATGGTAAGGGAGGAGCCATCAGGTGTTGCCTACCTCTTCTGTTCAAATGGTTCATGTCTCTTCTGCCAGCCAGTGGACCATTTGTGGATACCCAGAGCACTCTTAAATGGACTCAGAGGGTCATGTCGCTTACTTCCTACGACATCAGGTGGCAGTCGTACCGGATGGATGTGAAGGATGTCATCATAAGTTGTGGTGAATTCCGGGGCGTGCCACTCATAGGGACCAAAGGTTGCATCAATTACAACCCAGTTCTTTCTCTTCGCCAGCTAGGGTTTGTTATGAGCGAAAGACCGCTCGAAGCAGAGATAGCTGAGAGTTTTTGTTTTGAGAAGAAGGATGACCCTGTTAGGTTGGAGCAGATAGGGAGAGCCTGGAGAGATGTGGGAGTGAAGGATGGATCCGTCTTGGGGAAGAAGTTTGCCGTTGCTATGCCCGATTACACTGATTGGGTCAAGAAGAGAGTGGAAACTTTGTTGTTACCCTATGATAGGATGGAGCCGTTGCAGGAGCAACCACCTTTGATCCTTGCTGATAGTGTGTCTGCTGAACACTATAAGCAAGCCCTAATGGAGAACCGCCGTTTGAGAGAGAAGGAGCAAGACGCTCAGATGGAGTTGTACAAAGCCAAAGCTGATAGGTTGAACTTGGCTCATCAACTCAGAGGAGTGCGAGAAGAAGATGCTAGCAGACTGAGAAGCAAGAAGAGATCCTACGAGGAGGTGGAGAGTATGTTAGATGCAGAACACCGGGAGCGCTTGAGGCTGCAGAGAGCAGAAGCCAGTTATCAGAAGAAGATCAGAGACTTGGAGAAGCAACTCAGAGATAAAGACATCCAGTTGAAGAGGAAAGAGATGGAGTTGAGACAGAAGTCAGAGGATTATCTTGAAGGAGAAGTCTTGGAGCTGAGAAGACAGTTGAAAGAGAAGATCACTCCTTTACCAGATTGCTCAGAATGTTCGCTGTTGATAGACCAGTGTCATTACCTGAAGACCCTCATTCCGGAGGACCGTCTGCTATAGACTGTATCCTTGATTGTATTTTGTTGAGAATCACCTCCAGGCTTGTTGGATGGGATTCATTTGCGTGTAAGCCATCTCTTGGATCTTTTTGTTGAGAATCACCTCCAGGCTTGTTGGATGGGATTCTTTTTCTTTGTATGTTGTTTATTCAGATTTTCTGTTGACATTGGTTGTATGCCTTTTATCCTTATGTATATATAAGGATGTCAGCATTTCCTTGTATCTGTTTGTTCTCTTGTTGCTGCAGGTTGCCATCTTTTCAGGATGGGTCAGGCTCTTTGAATGCCTGAGAAATGAGCATATCATGTGCATCATACGCATCATTAGCATCATACTCATATCATTTTGCATAACAGGTGTCCTTGATCGTGACTTCTCACTCTTGGTTCCTGTTCAGGCAGGATAGCTGATCAACGTCCGCACCGCTACTCAACAAGACTGAATCAACAGAGAAGTATGGATCAATTTCAAGCTGAGTTGGCTGAGATGAAGGCTAGCATGGCCCAGTTTATGAATATGATGCAAGGGGTTGCGCAAGGTCAAGAAGAGCTTCGAGCTATGGTTCAGAGACAAGAGGCTGCAAATCCACCGATCAACCATGCTCCGCCAGAGGGAGGCCCGGTCAATGATAACAATGTTGCTGCTGCTGTACCCGTCAACAACTATGCTGTAGGTGATGAGTTGGGAGGTATTCGAATCAACGGTCAACCTATTGTTCCAGATGCCGCTAATGCCAGAGTAGTCCGTGCTCCGGCCCGTAATCCTGTTCCGATTGTTGACAGACAAGAGGATATGTTCTCTCTGCTTAGTGAAGACGAAGACGCTCTGGGAAGGGTTAATGAGAGAGACCGTAAAGTTGAGGCTCTTGCTGAGAAGATCCGTGCTATGGAAAGTCAAAATTCTCTCGGTTTTGATGTTACTAATATGGGATTGGTTGAAGGTTTGAGAATCCCTCACAAGTTCAAAGCACCGTCCTTCGACAAATACAACGGTACTTCTTGCCCTCGCACCCATGTGCAGGCTTATTTTCGAAAGATCTCTGCGTATACCGATGATGAAAAGATGTGGATGTATTTTTTCCAAGATAGTCTATCTGGGGCTTCTTTGGACTGGTACATGGAATTGAAGAGAGATTCTATCCGCTGCTGGAGGGATCTGGGTGAGGCCTTCTTGAGGCAGTACAAACACAACATGGACATGGCGCCTAGCCGGACTCAGCTGCAGAGTCTATGTCAGAAATCCAATGAAAGCTTCAAGGAGTATGCCCAGAGGTGGCGTGAACTGGCTGCTAGAGTTCAACCCCCTATGCTGGAAAGGGAGTTGACAGATATGTTTATCGGTACTCTTCAAGGTGTGTTTATGGACTGGATGGGGAGCTGCCCATTCGGTAGTTTTTCTGATGTTGTCATTTGTGGAGAGAGGACCGAGAGTTTGATTAAGACTGGGAAGATTCAAGATGCTGGTTCCTCTTCTTCTAGGAAGCCGTTTGTTGGGGCACCTCGTCGAAGGGAGGGTGAAACTAATGCTGTTCAACACCGCAGAGATCAGAATAGAATTGAATACCGTCAAGCTGCTGCAGTGACCATTCCGGCACCTCAACCTCGCCAGCAACAACAACAAAGAGTTCAACAACCGCAACAACAACAACAACAACAGCAACGTCCTTTCCAGCCTAGGCAGAAATTGCAGGCTGATAGAAGATTTGATCCTCTGCCCATGTCTTACGCAGAGCTGCTGCCCGAACTACTCAGGTTGGGGATGATTGAGTTGCGTACAATGGCTCCGCATACAGTATTGCCTCCTGGATACGACGCCAACGTCCGTTGTGACTTTCATTCTGGGGCACCAGGGCATCATACTGAGAAGTGTCGAGCTCTCCAGCACAATGTTCAAGATTTGATCGATGCCAAGGCAATCAACTTCGCTCCAGTGCCTAACGTCGTAAACAACCCTATGCCTCAGCATGGTGGGCATAGAGTGAACAATATTGAAGGGAAAGAAGCTGAAGATCTGGTTGTTAATGTTGATGATGTTCAGACTTCTCTGCTAGTTGTGAAGGGCCGTCTGCTGAATGGGGGTGTCTACCCGGGCTGTGATGAAAATTGTTTGGGCTGTGCAGAATCTGAGAATGGTTGCGACCAGTTGAGGACCGGTATCCAGGGTATGATGGATGAAGGTTGTTTGCAATTCAGTAGGGCTGTAAAAGATCGTGGAACAGCGTCAACTATCACCATTTACTTTAAACCGTCTGAAGAACGTGGACCAAGGGTCGTCAGTGCACCTGCAGCAAATGGTACCCCAGTTACCATTTCCGTGCCTGTAACCATCAGTGTTCCAACTACTATCGTGGCGTCTGAAAGAAGGGCTGTTGAGAATAGTAGAGTTGTGCCGTGGAAGTATGATAATGCTCACCGCAGTTACAGAAGGGCTGAAAGTCAGACAAGACCAGTGAATCAAGCTCCAGTGACAATTGGTTTACCGAATAGAGTTCCTGCAACTGTTGGTCCGGCTGTGGATAATGTAGGAGGTCCAGGAGGTTTTACCAGAAGCGGTCGTCTGTTCGCACCACAGCCTTTGAGGGACAATAATGCTGAAGCTCTCGCCAAAGCAAAGGGTAAGCAAGCTGTGGTTGAGGAAGAGCCTGTCCAGAAGGAAGCGCCTGAGGGGTCATTTGAGAAGGACGTGGAGGAGTTTATGAAGATAATCAAGAAGAGCGACTACAAGATTGTGGATCAGTTGAATCAAACTCCGTCCAAGATTTCTATACTTTCACTGTTGATGTGCTCTGAGGCACACCGTAATGCCTTGCTGAAGATGTTGAATCTGGCTTACGTGCCTCAGGAGATTTCTGTCAATCAACTGGAGGGTGTGATGGCCAATGTGAGCACCAGGCATGGTGTGGGTTTCACCAACTTGGATGAAAATCCTACGTTCTGCCCAAGGCGTAGTGATTCATTTTTGTAGGGCCTCATCATGTTTTAATGATTATCATTAATGAAGGACATTTTTTGAACAAACTTTGTGATCCCTGTCTTTCTATTTTTTGTTTTCATTTTCTTTTCCAAAAAACAATAAAAATGGCAATGTTTTTATTTTTTGCGACCTTTTTGAACTCTTTTTCTAAAAACAAAGCATTAAACATGCAGAAGCGATCTTATGGCATTCGCTATGAACAGTTCTGTTATGGCTCAGTATGATTTCGACAATCCCATCTACCAGGCTGAAGAGGAGAGTGAGGAAGACTGTGAACTCCCTGCAGAATTGGCCAGATTACTGAAGCAGGAGGAAAGGGTCATCCAACCTCATCAGGAGGAGTTGGAAACTGTTAATCTGGGTACTGAGGACGACAAAAGAGAAATCAAGATTGGGGCTGCTTTAGAGGACTCTGTCAAGAGGAGGCTGATTGAGATGCTGAGAGAATATGTGGAAGTGTTCGCCTGGTCGTATCAAGATATGCCTGGTTTAGATACAGACATTGTGATGCATCGATTACCTCTTAGGGAAGGATGTCCTTCGGTCAAGCAGAAGCTTCGTAGAACGAGTCCTGACATGGCAACTAAGATCAAGGAAGAGGTTCAGAAGCAGTGGGATGCAGGTTTTTTGGCTGTTACAAGTTATCCCCCATGGGTGGCCAACATCGTTCCTGTGCCGAAGAAGGATGGTAAAGTTAGAATGTGTGTCGATTACCGGGATTTGAATAGAGCGAGTCCGAAAGATGATTTCCCATTACCTCACATTGATGTATTGGTTGATAATACGGCTCAATCCTCGGTATTCTCTTTCATGGATGGTTTCTCCGGATATAATCAGATCAAGATGGCGCCAGAGGACATGGAAAAGACGACATTCATTACACCTTGGGGCACGTTCTGCTACAAAGTGATGCCATTTGGGCTGAAGAACGCTGGTGCTACCTATCAGAGGGCAATGACGACTCTCTTCCATGACATGATGCATAAAGAAATCGAAGTGTACGTGGATGATATGATTGCGAAGTCGCAGACAGAAGAGGAGCACCTGGTTAATTTGCAGAAGCTGTTCGACCGGTTGAGAAAGTTCAGACTAAGGTTGAATCCGAACAAGTGCACGTTTGGAGTGAGATCCGGGAAGCTCTTAGGCTTCATTGTCAGTGAGAAAGGGATTGAGGTTGATCCAGCTAAAGTCAAAGCTATTCAAGAGATGCCTGAACCGAAAACGGAGAAGCAAGTCCGTGGGTTTTTAGGGAGGTTGAACTACATTGCAAGGTTCATATCTCACCTAACTGCCACATGTGAACCAATTTTCAAACTGCTCAGAAAGAATCAGGCGATCAAGTGGAATGATGATTGTCAGAAAGCTTTTGACAAGATAAAGGAGTATTTACAGAAACCTCCAATCCTTATACCTCCAGTTCCAGGGAGACCTCTGATAATGTACCTGTCAGTGACTGAGAACTCGATGGGGTGTGTATTGGGACAGCATGACGAGTCTGGTCGAAAAGAGCATGCCATATACTACCTTAGCAAAAAGTTTACCGACTGTGAAACAAGATATTCACTGCTCGAGAAAACTTGCTGTGCTTTGGCCTGGGCTGCTCGCCGACTGAGACAGTATATGCTGAACCATACTACCTTATTGATTTCTAAGATGGATCCAGTGAAGTGCATCTTTGAGAAACCAGCTCTCACCGGACGAGTTGCTCGTTGGCAGATGATCTTAACAGAGTATGACATTCAGTACACGTCACAGAAGGCCATCAAAGGTAGTATTCTGTCAGACTATCTTGCCGAACAACCGATTGAAGATTATCAGCCTATGATGTTTGAATTCCCTGATGAGGACATCATGTATCTGAAGATGAAAGACTGCGAAGAGCCTCTTGTCGAAGAAGGACCGGACCCGGATGACAAGTGGACACTGATGTTTGATGGGGCTGTGAATATGAATGGTAATGGTGTTGGGGCAGTATTGATCAATCCTAAAGGTGCTCATATACCTTTTTCTGCCAGATTGACGTTTGACGTCACCAACAACGAAGCTGAGTATGAGGCTTGTATCATGGGGATAGAAGAAGCCATTGATCTGAGGATCAAAACACTTGATATATTTGGAGATTCAGCTCTAGTGGTCAATCAAGTCAACGGAGATTGGAATACGAATCAGCCGCATTTGATTCCGTATAGAGATTACACCAGAAGAATACTGACGTTCTTCAAGAAAGTGAAGTTGTATCATGTCCCCCGGGATGAGAATCAGATGGCTGATGCCCTTGCTACTTTGTCATCTATGATCAAAGTTCATTGGTGGAATCATGTGCCACATGTTGCGGTGAATCGACTTGAGAGGCCTGCGTATGTGTTCGCAGCCGAGTCTGTGGTGATGGATGAGAAGCCGTGGTATTATGACATCAAGAATTTCCTCAAGACTCAGGAGTACCCTGAAGGTGCGTCGAAGAATGACAAGAAAACCCTGAGGAGGCTAGCTGGAAGCTTCTATTTGAATCAGGATGATGTGTTGTATAAGAGAAACTTTGACATGGTCTTGCTCAGATGCGTGGACAGACCCGAAGCGGACATGTTAATGCAGGAAGTTCATGAAGGTTCCTTCGGTACTCATGCCGGCGGACATGCAATGGCTAAGAAATTGTTGAGAGCGGGTTATTACTGGATGACTATGGAATTCGATTGTTTCAAGTATGCTCGGAAATGCCATAAGTGTCAAATCTATGCTGATAAGGTGCACGTACCACCAAGCCCTCTGAATATCATGAATTCGCCCTGGCCGTTTGCCATGTGGGGCATCGATATGATTGGGAAGATTGAGCCTACTGCTTCTAATGGACATCGCTTCATCTTGGTTGCGATTGACTATTTCACCAAATGGGTGGAAGCAGCTTCCTATGCTAACGTTACCAAACAAGTGGTTACCCGGTTCATCAAGAAAGAAATCATATGTCGTTATGGAGTTCCTGAGAGAATCATCACTGACAATGGTTCGAATCTCAACAACAAGATGATGAAGGAGCTGTGTAAAGATTTCAAGATTGAACATCACAATTCTTCTCCCTACAGACCGAAGATGAATGGTGTTGTGGAAGCGGCAAACAAGAATATCAAGAAGATTGTGCAGAAGATGGTCGTTACGTACAAGGATTGGCATGAGATGCTGCCTTTCGCTTTGCATGGGTACCGTACCTCATTACGTACGTCGACCGGGGCAACCCCTTACTCCCTTGTGTATGGTATGGAAGCTGTCCTACCTGTTGAAGTGGAGATTCCTTCTCTGAGAGTTTTATTGGATGTCAAGCTGGACGAAGCCGAGTGGAATCGAACAAGGTTTAACGAGTTGAGCCTTATCGAGGAGAGACGGCTAGCAGTTGTATGTCATGGACAGTTGTATCAGCGAAGGATGAAGCGAGCCTTTGATCAGAAAGTGCGTCCTCAAAGCTATCAGATTGGTGATCTAGTTTTGAAAAGGATCCTCCCTCCCGGTGCAGATAACAGGGGCAAGTGGACTCCTAATTATGAAGGTCCGTATGTTGTGAAGAAGGTCTTCTCCGGTGGAGCCTTGATGCTTACAACTATGGATGGTGAAGATTTTCCGTCTCCTGTCAACTCAGATGTAGTCAAAAAATACTTCGCATAAATTGACCCGCTGGACAAAAAGAATAAAAGAGTCCAGGCAAAAAATGGGCATCCCGGCGAACAAAAAAAAAACAGAAAGAAAAGGTTCGGGCAAAAATTAGGGATAAAATGAAAAGAATTTGTACACCCGGTAAGTCGAAAACCCGCAAGGGCGGCTTAGGCAAAAATGGGTATCCCGGTGGATTGAAAACCCGAAAGGGCGATCCAGGCAAAAATTAGGGATTAAAGCGAAGACTACAGTCTGAGTTGTCTGTACTTCATCAAGCTTTATCATCTGCCATCTCGAAAGATGTGATCTGTCCAGTCATTCTTCTCAGAAAGCAAGGAGTTGGGAGGAAAACTGATGATCTGTGAGTTATAACAGAATTGGGAAATAGTGGATGCCGTGTTCACATTGCCATTAGGATAGATTTTTTTCCTTTTTTGTGCGCAATTACCTCTTTCTAGGAATTGCTTCCCGATGTATTTGCCTCTTCAGGCACATTTTCAATCAATAAAAGTCGTTATTCAGATAAATAGCTCTTTTGTTTTTACTTTTACTGTTTTGTTTGCAAAAATGTCCGAATTCTTGATAAGCATTGCATATAAAAAACATGAAGGCTACACAACAATGTGCAGAATGATAAAACATTTGAAAATCATTTTGAATGTTGAGGACACTTGAGCGTATCTTGTCCATGTACCCCCTGGGGGCATTTTGTTGTGCTGTTTGTTTCAGATTGGCATCTGTGAGGACGTTTCCTCAACAGATATTTTCCCCAAGCAAGTTTGGAAGCTACCAGAGCTATGTTCCCCTGCAGAGACATCCGCGGATAGTGCCTTCTATTCCCCAACAGATCTAAGGATTGCCTATCCCCAGCAGGCCTGTATTTGCCGATTTCCTCCCCGAGTGGAGCGGGTCTCATGAAATACATCTCCAAGCAGTGATTCTCCTACATATGGATTGGTTGGGTCGTCCCTAGTGGAGTAGTATTTATTTCTCCAGCAGAGTTCGTCCTACCAGTGGATTGGACGGATTTTTGTAGTAGACTGATATCTGCATCCCCAGCTGAGTTGATTCTACCTATGGATCGCGTGGGTTATCCCTAGCAGAGTAACAGACATTCTCCCAAGCAGGGTTTATCCTATCTGAAGGTGGGTTGAGTCTTTCTCCCAGTGAAGCCGCTGTACCATTCCCCAAGAGGAGTCTCCCCACAGAGTCAGAGTATCTGATCATTTCGGCTCCCTAGCCAGGGTTCATTCGCATTTTGCATGTAGTAATCATCGCATCCTCAAAAATTGCGTAGCATTCCCATTCAATATGGAGCATTACGCCATAGAAAAATTCAAACATATGCATTCATGTGTTAACTTCACCAGACCGTATCCCCGGCAGAGGCGGATCATTTCATTCAACATCAGCACAGCAAGACTGCTACAGTTGCTCTTGACAGCATTCAGAATTGTTTATCCCCACAGAGGTTTATTTCCTCACCCGATGGTGACAGAGGTTTATTTCCTCACCCGATGGTGACAGAGGTTTATTTCCTCACCCGATGGTGACAGAAAGTTTGTTTCTCCTCAGTGAGACCCCCAGCAAGTGGTCAACCTTGCCTTGACATATCTAAGATGTCGTTCTTGTGATACCAGTAGGTGTCATGTCAGCACCCGCGTGTGTCTTCTCTTTTTGATGTCGGTAAACATCATCTTTCGATGTCGGTAAACATCAAGTATTCTCCAGTCATCAGTAAATGTCTGGTCATCATTTTTGGTGTCAGTAAACACCATTGTTTCGGTGTCTGTAAACATCGAGTATTCCCTCCCAGTCATCAGTAAATGTCTGGTCATCTTTGTTTGGTGTCGGTAAACACCATTGTTTCGGTGTCGGTAAACATCGAGTCTCACCTAGTCATCGGTAAATGTCTGGTCATTTTTTTGATGTCGGTAAACATCATCTTTCGATGTCGGTAAACATCGAGTCCCACCCAGTCATCGGTAAATGTCTGGTCATTTTTGATGTCGGTAAACATCATTTTTCGATATCGGTAAACATCGTGTCTTTTCCTCAGTCATCGGTAAATGTCTGATAACCCCAGCTAGAAATCCCCAGTAGAGTCATCTGTAAATGTCCTATTTGGTTTCCAGTTGCGAATATTTGTATCTCCCCAATAAATTTCTCACCCAGTCATCGGTAAATGTCTGGTCATTTTTTTTGATGTCGGTAAACATCATCTTTCGATGTCGGTAAACATCGAGTCTCACCCCAGTCATCGGTAAATGTCTGGTCATTCTTTGTTTCCTTGTTGATAAAATCAAGATCCCCAGAAGTCGTCGGTAAACGTCTTGTCTGATTACACCATAAAGATTTTGTTCCTCCCCAAGTGGAGATGCCATCGGTAAATGGCCCGGTTTTTCTTCGATATCGGTAAATATCGAGTTCCCAGTTGCAGCAGCCATCGGTAAATGGTCTTGCTAAGTTGACATCGGTAAATGTCAAGTTTCTTTGAAGCCACCATCGGTAAATGGTCTTGCTTCCTTTCTACATCAAAATCTGTTTCCCAGCAGCCATCGGTAAATGGTCTGGCTGAAGTTGATATCGGTAAATATCAAGTTATAACCATCGGTAAATGGTTCTGTTTTTCTCAAGATGTTTTCCCAGCCGCCATCGGTAAATGGTTTGGCTGAAGTTGATATCGGTAAATATCAAGTTTTAACCATCGGTAAATGGTTCTCGCTTTTCAGAAGTTGTTTTCCCAGCAGCCATCGGTAAATGGTCTGGCTGAAGTTGATATCGGCAAATATCAAGGTCCCAGTTTTAACCATCGGTAAATGGTTTTGTTTTTCAGAAATTTGTTTTCCCCAGCCGCCATCGGTAAATGGTCTCGCTGAAGTTGATATCGGTAAATATCAAGTTACAGTTTCTAACCATCGGTAAATGGTTTCGCCTTTCTGAAGTTGTCAATTGCAGGCGTCATCGGTAAATGACATGGTTCCTTTTGTATCATATCCAGTCGGTGCAAATTCTACGGTTCTTTGGTATTCAATCCCTGTTTACCCTGAAAGTCTGACAGCCGTTGCTATCATCCATTCGGGTTCCCAGCTGATTGAATAGGGGCAGCTGTAGCACCTCAAATTTGCACCTATCATTGTACATACATTTTCATATTAGGTCATAGCATATCATGATCCATTGCATAGCATTTGCATTGTCCCTCAGTTGCCTCAAGAGCAAGCAATCAAGAATCAGGTCAAACTAATCTCCTGATCAGTCAACCAAGCAAGCAAAGGAATTTCTCATTGAATCAAGGCCTTGGGGTTTATCCAACAAGTTCACATGGCTTGGAGGTCTATTTGAAGTATTTTGGTCAAGGATTGAAGGCTCAGAGGTCATCAGTTCATACGCAGACAGTCAAAACCCTAGAAAGTCAACTGTCAGTCAAAGCAGTGGATGGTGGCCCTTCTTGTGGAATTTGGGTACCATGATCAATAATCAAGAAGTCCATACAACTTGGAACATCATTTGAAGTCAAGTCCTCAAGGAATTAGGGTTTGGAAGTCATCAGTCAATGCATAATCAGTCAGAAACCCTAAAAGTCAACTGATGGTCAACTGTCCATTTAATCAGTGATTGGATGATTGGAATTGGTTTGTGAGAGTTCATTCATGTCCAAATAATCATCATATATCATGCCAAACACCATCATGGAAGAATTTGAAGCCAGATCATGAATTTCCCAAAATGGAAACTGGGCCTGTAACTGAAACTTACCAAAAATGGAAAGTCTTGATCCTCAAACTTACATCTTGATACAAGCCTCAAATGAATTTTTGCCCAACATGAAAGTTGAAGATCTTGTTCTCCCATTTCCAAAAAGTCCTAGAACTCTTAATTCCCATGTGTGGTTGGCAAGTTATGATCGAATCGATTTCAGAAAATCTTGAACTTCAAAGGGCCATATCTCCCAAACCGTTTGGCCAATTTTGGTGGGGTTTTTTCCTACAAGTCACATTTGATCCCCTCTTTCCAAAAATATAAATTTCATGAGCCAAAACTTCACCAATCAAAATGGCATATTTTGACCTTTTTCATTTAAATGTAAGTTTGACCAAGAGTTGACTTTTTGATTTAAACATTTTTTCAACATTTGGCCAATTGGAACAGCTCATAAAAGTCATTTAGAATGTGTTTGCAAAGTCAAAATATGCAGTACATGAAGCCATTGCTTGGTTGCTTGAATTGTAAGAAAGGTACAAATTCACCATACTTGCCCATGCTTCCACAACCATGCCTTGTACTAGCAGCATTATGCAGCAATTTTTCTGTCATGGTGAGCCTCATTATGCAGCCAAATAACCAACAAGTACATATGGCCTTACTAGTTTACTTGAACATTGGCAAAAAAGGACATGTTTACAACAAATCCAATTCATGAACCATGCTTTTACCACAGCATAGCAGCTTGGTGCAGGATATTTTCTGTCTTGAAACCACTGCTGGCCACACAACACAGCAGATTTTGGACACTTTCTCAACATTTGCACCCTGCTGTTGCAGACCTCATGCCTAAAAAACTCCTGTGTTGCATTTACCATTGGCTGTCATAACAGAAAGGAGCAAAAAACCAAAAGTCCAACAGACCTCACTTGGGATTTTTTTTCAAAAACCTGTCTGCAGCAAGAACAACCCTTGGCAATTGCTCAAACCATACCCTCCAACATTTTCTGTCATGGCAGCTACAAACCAACATGGCATGACCTAACCTCATTCATTCAAGCTCCCCCATTTGCATTTGCCAAAACCAAGACCAACTTCATACACTCTCTAAAAAACTGGACCTAGCTATTTGGCCTCGGATGATCAAAAAATCCTGGGACAACATTACAACACAGAGAGAAAATCAGGAGCTTCACTCATCAAAAATCCACTCACCTTGCTTGTGCATTTCCTGTCCAAACCTTGCCACAAGCCAGTCCAACCCTACACTGCACCTTCAAAACCTTACAAACACAACAAACCAACCTTGCCATGAAAAACCAGTCACACCCTCCCAAATCACACCTTGCTACTTGCATTTGAACTTCACTTGGCCATTCCTCTAAAAACCTGTCACAACAACCTAGCAGCAGGCAAAGGACCTCATTTTCCTGTCATCAAAACAGCAGAACAAGCATCCATCCTGCCTTGCAACAGAAACCAACAACAGACCTCATTCATTCAAACAAAAACCTCACTTGCATTTTCTGTCCACAAGCTATCCAAACACGCAATGAACCTGACCTGGCCTGGCTTGAGATAGTCATCAAACACCATCAAACACATTGGCATGAAAAAAATTCACTCATGCTGAAAACTATCTTGGTGCATTTTCTAAAGAAGCAGTAAAAGAACTTCCAAAGAGCTAACCTTTGCATTGATGCTTCAACATCCCTCCATCATTTCTTGTCAGCAATGAAACCAGAAGCAGCCTCATAACACAGACACAAGCCAACTTCATCTCATTCTCTAAAAATCCATTTTTGCATTTTTCAACTTTCTGTCAGAAACTCTCAAGGGACAAAACCTTGCCTTGCCTAGACATCATTCCAAACTACATTGTAAACCTATTCTCACCATCATTCTCCAACTGTACAACCTTTTCCATGGCTGTTCTTCCTCACATTTCATCTATGGCAGAGTTTCTTTTAAAGCTATTGCAGGCCATTTCAAGCCAAACACCAATCATCATCCATCACTAGAGGACCTAAGGAGCATCTGTTTCAGGCTAAAAGGACCAAACGACAACTGTTTTTCAAACTGCCCTTCAAAAAAGGTATGGATTCGACCCTCCCATTTTCTCAAATTGACATATATTTTGGAAAGGTCTTTCAATGCTGAGTGTCATGATGCTTTCCTTTTTGAAAATAGTTGTGTATTCATGAAGATATGATGAGATGAAGTTTGGTGCTTGAAAATATTTCCATCGATTTCTTGTTGTGTAGTTCAAATTAATGACAACCAATGTTAGGATGTTGTTGTGTGTTGTTTAATGTTTACAATGGTGTAATCAATTGGCATTTTTGGGAGAAATTGGGAAATTCGATTTTGGGAGGGATGAAGCACTGTTCACAAACCCTAGAAGCCCAGATTTTCTGCATTTGAATGTGTTTTGTATGCTGTTACTGTACCATCCCCCCACGAGCCAATGAAAATATTTCATTTTCTGGACCAAAACACGGTCGTTTTGATAAGTGACAGGGTTATTTACAAAAATGCCATTCTTTCAATTTTATTCCAATTTATTTCTTCAATTATTTCATCAATCTTCCAAAATTCATAACTTGCTCATTTTTGATCCAAATTGAATGGGATTTTTTGTGTTGTGTTCATCATGATCTCTACCTTTTTATCATTATTTTTCCAGAATTTTTGGATGAATGGTTTTTAAATGGCCTTAGGGTTTGTGACATGTGACCAAATTTTGTACACCTTGCCAAATCAATTGTGAAATGATGAGAATGTATCCAATGGTTCCCAAATTTTTTGTGCTTAAACTAGACACACTCATGGTGATTTTGGTATAGAGTTTGTGAATTTATCATTTGTGGTTTGTGAGATATGATTTTTTGAATTAGGGTGTGACAATTTATGTCACACCATTGATGTCCAACTTCATGATTTTCATTACCATGCTTCTTGACCTCCAAATGGATTGAAATTTTGCATGAGCCTACTCTTGTGTGTCTATTTGACTTGTGAATTTTCTTGGATTTATTTGAACAATTTTCCATTTGTTTGAGATTTTCCTTCTCTGCCTAGTCAAATGTTGACCTTGTGTGACACATGTTCCCATTTCATTTGTGAAATTCTCATACTGTATTAGATGGACATGAAATTTTGCATGAGCTAACTAGACATCCTCATCTTTACCATGGTTTTAGTCCCATTCATTTATCATACACCATTCTTGACTTATGATTTTTCTAAGTTGATGCATGTTTGGTTGACTTCATTGAGCATGTTCAAATGTGCTTTGACTTTCTGATTTTCATTGACTGCCTTCCACTTGCCCAAATGGGATGAAATTTGACATGCTTACCATGCTAAGTGTTAGGTTTGATCATGATTTATTTGGTGATTTTTGGAAAATTTTTAGATTGCTTTTGATGCAAGTCTTGCTGTTGACTTCTATGAGCTTCTGTTTACCATGTTTTGACCTAACTTGTTCATGAAATGATGATGATGATTGATATGGATGTGAAACCAATTGGGTTTGTTTCTTAAATGTTTGAACATGATTTTGGATGCTTGCCCTTTGCTGTTTTGACTTTTCCATCCTCTTTTGACCCTAGGCTTGACCTAGTGGTCCTGTTACTCACTTTTGAGCTTGTGTTTTCAGGTTGACCATCAAATGGCCATTAAGACCAATTCTTTTGATTGAGCTTACTCAAGTATCATTGTCTAACCTCTTTGTTTTTTAGGTGGCTTGGCTCACATGCCTTAAGCCTTGTGCCTTGCACATCCATATGCCTCCAATTAACTGTTGGTGTCTGTTTCTGTTTGTTTTGTTTGAAGTTGCATGCTAACATCTGCTTGACTGTTTCAGGTGCTTTAGTTGCTTAGTTCCTTGTGAACTTTTTGCTTTGCTTTGCTTGTATAAGCAATTTACATTGAGGTATGTCTCTTTTACTTCATGTAGTCTGGAAGACCTGGCCTGTTACTTGGCCAGGCAACTGTCTGAAGTCCTCCTTAAGAGGCAATGTTTGTGATTGTTTAATTTTGTCCTTGCATAGAGTCAAAGACCTCCTAAGTGAAGAGGCAATTGGTGGAAGGTAGGGATATGCAATCTATCCCCCACTATTCAGTGTGTCATCTGCTTTGCTCACACCACTGTGTTGATGCATTACAGATACAAACCCAAGATCTTGTGCAATGGCACAGTTGAGTCAGTTTTAAATGTGTAGAAGGGTTCCCACTTTCTGAACCCACACATTCTTGTCTTGAGCTCTCCCAGGCCAGGGATAAGAGCTGTGAGGTCTCATCCTCACTTCATCCTTTCATCTGCTTCACCTTAGCCCCTCAATGGCAAGGTTAAGAGCAACACTCACCCCATTCCAGAGGTTTGTTTGTTGAGGTTGATATGACCCCTTGACTAAAACCTATCCCTTGTTTGAGCCACTTGTTTGTGTATAGCGTGTGCTATCTGTGCTTGTAGGATTGTTTGACTTGCTTCCTGTGCAAGATAGGATTGTTTGACTTGCTTCCTGTGCAAGATAGGATTAGTTTAGACTTGCTTCCTGTGCAAGTTAGGTTTTGCTTGGCTTGCTTCCTGTGCAAGTTAAGTGTGTGTGGCTTGCTTCCTGTGTGAGCCATGCTTAGGATAGGTTGGCCCTTGTGCCATTTAGCTAGAAACCATAACTTAGGGTTGATTTTGCATGACAACATCTAGGCTCGAGTCGTAGTCTCCCTAGAGTTGTGTCTCCCTCTGTTATCTGGTTAGGCTAGACCTTTGTCCCTGCGTAGGGGAACTACATCGCCCTGATCTTCACACCAGATGAAGTATGTAGGCAGGAGATTGAGCTGATCTCTCCGGGCGCCTTTTCTTTCTTTTGTGTGTGTTGTCTGACCTTTGCTAGGCTCGAGTCCGTGACTCCTTAGCATTTGCTGTCTGTCTGTTTGTGTGTGTTTGACAGTTATAGGCTGAGTCCCCGACTCCCTATCTATCTGTTGTGTTGTTTTGGTTAGGATGCTGACATAAGTCCAGCGATTGGCAGTCAGGCTCCACGTTTGCCTCCTTGCGTGTGTTTAGGTTCGGATGCTGACATAAGTCCAGTGATTGGCAGTCGGGCTCCACGTTTGCCTGTGTTTTGTTTGTTCGTGTGCGTGTCAGCCGAGCTACGAATGCTCTGATTCTTCTCTCGTCCGAGAAGATACGTATGCATAGGATGCGATATCCTAGCGAGCATGTGTCGTTTCCCCAGTCCGAACTACTTCGACTCTGATGTCTATGCCTGATAGACTAAGTAGGCCCAGGATGCGACATCCTGTCGAGTTCAGTTTCAGTCAGTCTCTTTCGTTTCTTTCAGCCAGTGTGTGTGAATATTTGAGCAGTGTTTAGTAACCATTTTCCTTCCTATTGTGCGTGGATCCCGTCGAATACGACGGATGCGTAGGGGTGCTAATACCTTCCCTTCGCATAACCGACTCCCGAACCCATTCTCTTTGGTCGCGAGACCATGTCTTTTCCTAGGTTTACTTCGAGCGTTTCCTTTCCCTCTTTTGGGATAAATAACGCACGGTGGCGGTTCTGTTGTTTCTTTCTTTTCCCGCCGGTTTTTCGCGTAATGCGACAATTTGGTCCAAAAGGACCTATAATTTCTTGCATTATCACATGTATTTCCTTTGAGATTTTGAAATTTGTTCAACATAACATTTGAATTAGACATCTTAATCTTTCCAATGAATTTGATCCCACCTCAAAATCATAAAATATGAATGAGTTATGTCCTTGGGAAGTTGACCCAAAATTAGGGTTTCAGTCAAAATGACCTATAATGTATTTGAATGGGAGATGACTTTCCAAGCTTCAAATCAATTTTTGATGAACATGAAAAGTGTTCATATTGTCCTTAATAACATGTTTCCTTTTGGAACCATCTCCATTTGACCAACACATAAAAAGTTAGCTCTCAGTGCATTTCAAAATAGCCAGATGAATTGACTGATCAACTTCTCAAGTCCACAGCCCATATCTTGATGAATTGATGATTGGGATCACTCAAATAAGTTCAACTATGCATGAAATTATGAATTAAAGAACTTCCCTTGATTGCATTTGACCATAAGCTGAGGTTGCTTCAAGAGCAAGGCATTGTGGTGCACAGATGAATTAGGGTTTCTTTGGGACACAAACCTCAAACCCTTTGACTTGTTTTGATCAAAATGATGAATTGAGATGCTTAGGGAGGCACATTTGATGGATGATAACTTTGGGAACCATTATCATGCTTGGTTTCATCTCCTCTTGGCCATATCTTTGTACTAATGATCTCCTTGAAGCCTTTAACCTTGTGATTACTCAAGCTACCAACAAAAGATGTTAGTGACATATTTTTGTGCTTTTGGTTAGTAACTAAAATAAGAAAAGCCATGATATACAATTCAAGCATGCTTGGTGATCTCAGACCACTCTCTAGATGTCCCACCCAAAGGTAAAGGGAACCAAGATGCTAGTGATCCTTGAGGCAATGCAAATGCAATATTATGATGCCATGAGGGATCTTAGGGACAAAATTAGGGTCTTACAGTCTTCAAAAAGAAGACTGACATGGATGGTAAGATACATACCTATAAGGTAAGACTGGTTGCAAAAGGATATAAAAAAATTCATAGGGTTGACTATGATGAAACCTTTTCACCAGTTGCAATGCTTAAATCTATTCGGAGTTTACTTGCTATCGATGCATATCATGATTATGGAATATGGCAGATGGATGTCAAAACTGCTTTCCTTAATGGGAATCTGCTTGAGGATTTGACATACCAGAAGAAGCCCAAAAGATATGTAAGTTACAAAGTGAAATTCTAGTAATCAGACTTTAGATGTCACACGGGTTGTTATGACATCCAATTCTGCACAGACAAGAATTATGCAGAACTTAAAAGTAAGTGCAGTAAATAACACAAGTAATTGTTTACCCAGTTCAGTCCAACATGACCTACATCTGGGGGCTACTAAGCCAGGGAGGAAATCCACTATCAGTAGTATTAATTCAAAGCTAAACTCACCCATTTACAACTCTTCACTTAATCCCTACCCAATTCAATTTCAATCTTACTCTAAGATCAGAGTTCCTACTCACTCCCCCTCAATCACCTCAGTGATTACTACCTTTAATCAATATTAAAGACAATTTTGAAGTCACACTTCAAACAACTCTTGATTGTGCTTAACAGCTTTAATCAAGATACACAGCACTCACGCTTAAAAGCTTTGAGCGACACAACACTTACAACTCAATGAACACCCTATGCCAAAGCAATCATCTACGTGATAATGGCTTGGCTTACAAGATATGTCTAATACAAGACTCACAAAAATACAGCAGTGAAGTATGATGGACACACTAAATCTTCACGCCTCAAAATCCCCAGTTCTGAATGAACGAACGACTTCCTTTTATATTGCAATACTTGGGCCTTTGCACTTGTATGCTCCTGAATTTAGGGTCACGCGAGTTCCCCTAAATTCCACATCTAGGTTATTAACAAATAGGCTATTTGTTAGGTTCATTAAATGTAGCTTGGTTGTTGATTTCCTGGATTTTCTCTCAGCTGTTGAATCCCTGAAGAATAGCCTAAGAAAAAGTTGAAACAGAAAACTGAACAACCTACAATATAGCATATGCTGTCAGGAATGAATGTCACGACATTCAACTTGACATCAAGGATCATATGCTAAGTCTGTTTTTCCAGAAAACAGACTGTACAATTTTGCTGACCTGTATATGACCAAAATGACTATACTACAGTAACAGCTTACATTAATAAATGTCAAAGTATCCAATTTGACATTTACACATTTGGCCTTAAGTCAGTTCTGTTATCCTTTTGAAGAACAGACTAAGAAACATGCTGAAGTATAGCAGAACACCACTCTGTCTATTGTTCAGTATATGTTGTCAATGATGAATGTCATAACATCTAGTTTGACATTCAGTCAGTAGGCCTTATGCCAGGTCTGGTATTTCCTTGATAACCAGACTGGAATTAAATACTAAGTTCTACCAGAACACCAGCTGTTCTATTCCTTAGTATCTGCTGACAGGGATGAATGTCACAACATCCAGTTTGACATTCAATAAATCATGTATTAGGTAATCCTGCAGTAACTACTCAAGTGTGTCATGACATCAGTCAAGACATCAGAGTACAGTTAGATATTCTAACTTACAGTGCAGTCACACATACACACCATGTCATGACATCAGTCAAGACATTAGAATCCAGCTAGTGTTTTACCATATAATGCAGCCAATTAAACACCTACAAACTCCCCCTTTGGCAAATTTTTGGCTAAAACACTTTGATCCCCATAACAGAGTTCATAGCAGCGGAATCACACATCTAGCAGGAAATAGACCTAGCTAATACACTCAGAATGGCAGCACACTCACACATATGGAAGTTAAGTAACACTTCACATAACAGCACACATACAGAAGTTAAATAAAAACTTCAACACACATCAGCTGCAGGGGAGGGAATCTTCGAATCTGTCATGAAAGTCTGTTGTAATCTATTGTCTGGGGTATCAGCTGTTACTCCCCCTTTTTGTCAAAAATGTTGCCAAAGCCAACAACATAAACAGAAAAAAAAAATGACAGACTTACAGACTTGGTTTTACTTCACAGTTTCAACCAAGTTAGCACCCACTTGATCTTGCTTCACAGCTTTGATCAAGTAATCACCCACTTTTGCTTTACTGTAAGTACAGCCATATCAGATGCCATGACTTTGTTTCTGACATCCAGAACCACTCCTGCATGAACAACATCCTTGAATTCCTGCAGGTGCATAGTCCTTCTCACGTTAGGGTGTCTCCTTACCCTCTTGTTGCCACACTTGATGCAAGTGGCATAGCTATGATCTGTTGACCAATCAGAGCATAGTTCCAATTGTTTAATAGGTATAAATATTAAACAATACATCCCAAACATCAGTGGTTGCTATAAGTTCTCAGAGAGACATATTCCCAGTTTGCCCCTTAAGTTTTCAAACTGAGTAGCATCCAGAGCCTTTGTAAATATGTCAGCCAGTTGAAGTTCAGTGGCTACATGTTTCAAGGTGATCACTTTGTCTTCCACCAGATCTCTGATGAAGTGATGTCTAATGTCAATATGCTTGGTCCTGCTATGTTGGATGGGATTCTTGGAAATATTGTTGGCACTGAGATTATCACAGAATAATGTCATGACATTTTGAGTGACATTGTACTCAGTGAGCATCTGTTTCATCCAAACCAGTTGGGAACAACTGCTTCCAGCAGCTATGTATTCAGCCTCTGCAGTGGACAGAGATACACAATTCTGCTTCTTGCTGAACCAAGATATGAGATTGTCTCCCAAGAAGAAACATCCTCCTGATGTGCTTTTTCTGTCATCAGCACTCCCAGCCCAGTCAGCATCACAGTACCCAGACAGGACAGCCTCAGAGCCATGTGAGTACAGCATCCCATAGTCACAAGTCCCATTGATGTACTTGAGAATCCTTTTGACTTGATTCAAGTGGCTCACTTTAGGCTCTGCTTGGTATCTAGCACACACTCCAACTGCATAAGAAATGTCAGGTCTACTTGCAGTTAGGTATAGTAAACTGCCTATCATGCTTCTATACAAGCATTGATCAACACTAGGCCCTCCATCATCTTTGGTTAACTTCAGATGAGTAGGAGCAGGAGTCCTCTTGTGCCTAGCATTATCCATACCAAACTTCTTGACTATGTTTTTGGCATACTTGCTTTGGGAGAGAAACATAGAGTCCTCCATTTGGTTGACTTGCATTCCAAGAAAGTAGGTTAGTTCCCCAACCAGACTCATTTCAAACTCAGATTGCATTTGTTGAACAAACTGTGTTACCATTTGTTCTGACATACCACCAAAGACTATATCATCCACATAGATTTGAGCAATCATGATTTTGCCGTCTTCATCCTTTACAAACAAGGTTTTATCTATTCCACCTTTTCTGTATCCATTTGAGGTCAGAAATTCGGTCAACCTTTCATACCATGCTCTAGGTGCTTGCTTCAACCCATACAAGGCTTTCCTCAACTTGTATACATGCTTAGGTTGGTTAGGATCACAGAACCCTTTAGGTTGTTCCACATAGACTTCTTCATTCAAGTAGCCATTCACGAATGCACTCTTCACATCCATTTGGAACAGTTTAAACTTCAGAATGCATGCTATACCTAACAGCAATCTGATGGACTAAAGCCTAGCCACAGGAGCAAACGTCTCATCAAAATCAACCCCTTCAACTTGAGTGTATCCCTGAGCTACTAGTCTTGCTTTATTCCTAGTAATTACTCCTTTCTCATCAGACTTGTTTTTGTAGATCCACTTGGTACCAATGATGTTGGTCCCTTCAGGTCTTGGAACTAGCTCCCATACTTCATTCCTTTCGAACTGCTCAAGTTCCTCTTGCATGGCATTGATCCAGTATTCGTCAGTCAAGGCTTCTTTCACATTCTTGGGTTCAACCTTGGAAACAAAACAGGAATTTGAGCTTATTCCCCTTGACCTGGTAGTCACACCACTATTGGGATCCCCTATGATAAGATCCTTAGGGTGGTCTTTCTGAATTCTGATAGATGGCATTTTGGTGGTTGCATCTACTTCACATTCAGGAGGAGGTTCCTGTACTTCATCAGACTTGACTGGAATGTCTGTTGAACTGTCAGGGAATGTTACAACATCCTCTATGACATCGATTCCTTCCTCTTTATCATCCACAATGACATTTATGGATTCCATCAGAACATTGGTCCTGTAGTTGAACACTCTGTACGCCCTGCTGTTAGTGGAGTATCCTAGAAATATACCTTCATCACTTTTGGGATCCAGTTTCCTTCTCTGTTCACGATCTGTGAGAATGTAGCATTTACTTCCAAAGATATGAAAGTACTTCACAGTGGGTTTTCTGCCTTTCCATATTTCATATAGAGTGGAGGAGGTTCCTTTTCTCAAGGTGACTCTGTTGTGAACATAGCATGCGGTATTCATAGCTTCAGCCCAAAAGTGCATAGGGAGCTTCTTTGCATGAATCATAGCTCTGGCAGATTCTTGGATAGTTCTATTTTTCCTTTCAACTATCCCATTCTGCTGGGGAGTTATAGGGGAAGAGAATTCATGACTTATTCCTTCAGACGAGCAAAACTCATCAAACTTGGAATTCTTGAATTCCATACCATGATCACTCCTAATTCGGACAACACAACTGTCCTTTTCCCTTTGGAGTATGATGCACAGGTCTTTGAAGACATCAAATGTATCTGACTTCTCTCTGATGAAACTTATCCACGTGTATCTGAAATGGTCATCAACCACCACGTATGCATATCTCTTTCCCCCCCAGACTTTCAACCTGCATAGGTCCCATTAAGTCCATGTGCAGCAGTTCCAGAACTCTGGAAGTAGTAGGATGTCCCAGCTTCGGATGTGACACCTTGGTTTGCTTGCCCACCTGGCATTCTCCACAGACTCTCCCTTCATCAATAAGCAGCTTTGGAATTCCTCTGACTGCTTCCTTGGATATGATCTTCTTCATTCCCCGTAAGTGGAGATGTCCAAGGCGTTTATGCCACAGCTTCACCTCCTGTTCTTCCTTGACTGACGAGCATATTGTGGAAAAGGTTGAGACTTTAGGTTCCCACAGATAGCAGTTATCTTTGGACCTAGATCCTCTCATAACTTCCTGATTGTCACCATTAGTAACAATACATAGCTCCTTAGTAAACTGAACATAGAACCCTTGATCACACAGCTGGCTTATGCTGATGAGGTTTGCAGTTAGTCCTCTTACTAACAACATATTATTCAGTCTTGGAACTCCATAGCAGTTCAGATTACCCACACCTTTTATTTTTCCTTTAGCACCATCACCAAAGGTCACATAGCTGGTTGTGTGAGGTTGGATATCTGCCAATAGATTTTCCATACCAGTCATATGTCTTGAGTATCCACTGTCAAAGTACCAGTCTTCTTTGGTGGAAGCTCTTAGAGCTGTGTGGGCTAACCTAGCATACCATTGTCGCTTCTTGCTGGAGACATGGTGCCTAAATGTCTTATGCTTAGGTCTGACATGAGGGACTTGGTTCGGGTAACCATGAAGCCTGTAGCAGAAGGCTTTTATATGCCCAAGCCTACCACAGTGGTGACATTTCCATTTCTGGAATTTCCTCTTCTGATGATTAGTCATCCTGGTTCCCCGATGTTGAGACATTGGATGTGACTTCCCTTTGGATTTCTAAACTTTAGCCTTTGGGCGTTTGCGTTCAGCTGAGGATCTTTTCCCAAAGCCTAAACCAGATGTGGTTCCAGACTTCTGTCCTACTTTTAGGATCTCTTCCAAGGTGTCAGTTCCTTTATTCATCATTCTGATAGATTTAGTCATCTGATTCAGCTTGGAGGTCAGCAGGGTTATCTCACCATTTAGATCCTCTATGGCCGTCAGATGCTTCAGTCTCTCATCTTCCAGTTCCTTGATGAGTTTCTTCTGCTTTTCTCCTTGTACACGTACTTCTGCACTGGTGACACACAGCTTCTTATAAGCTGTAGCAAGTTCATCAAAGGTCAGTTCATCTGCACTTGAGTCATCATCAGTGGCACAAACACTGGTTAGTGCAGTGACGTGTTTAGCAGATTCTCCTTCAGATTCACTTTCAGAATCTCCTTCAGACCATGTGATAGCTAGCCCCTTATTTTGCATTTTGAGGTAAGTAGGGCATTCAGCTCTGACGTGTCCATACCCTTCACAACCATGACACTGGATTCCCTTGTCGTGGTTGAACTTCTCTTCAGAAGTTGATCTTTTCTTAATGTCATATGGGATGTTCTTGACATTAGGTCTACCTCTTTGATCAATCTTCTTCACGAACTTGTTGAATTGTCTCCCAAGCATGGCTAAGGCTTCTGATATGCTTTCATCACCTCCAATGTATTCTGCTTCTGACTCCTCTTCAGCATTAGATACAAAAGCTACACTTTTGTTCTTCTTTTCAGCATTCTCACACAAGCCCATTTCAAAGGTTTGGAGAGAACCAATTAGCTCATCCACCTTCATATTGCAGATGTCCTGCGCCTCCTCTATGGCTGTGACCTTCATAGCAAATCTCTTAGGCAAGGACCTGAGGATCTTTCTTACAAGTTTCTCTTCAGCCATTTTCTCACCTAGTCCACCAGAGGTGTTTGCAATTTCAAGAATATTCATGTGAAAGTCATGAATAGTCTCATCATCTTTCATCCTCAGATTTTCAAACTTGGTGGTCAGCATCTGAAGTTTGGACATCTTCACCTTGGAAGTACCTTCATGAGTTACCTTGAGGGTATCCCAAACTTCCTTAGCTAGTTCACAGTGGTGCACCAGCCTGAAGATGTTCTTACTGATTCCATTGAACAATGCATTCAAGGCCTTGGAATTTCCAAGAGCTAATGCCTCTTGCTCCTTGTCCCACTCTTCTTCAGGAATCTGCACACTGACTCCATCTTCACCTGTCTTTGTTGGATGTTCCCATCCTTTGTTGACAGCTCTCCAGACTTTGCTATCTAGAGACCTTAAGAAGGCTATCATACGAGGCTTCCAGTCATCATAGTTAGAGCCATCCAACATGGGTGGTCTATTTGAGTGTCCTATATCCTTGTCCATGGTACTAGAAAGTAACTTCCCTAGATCTCACCCAGAAATTTACAGGCAGGGTGCCTGCTCTGATGCCAAATGAAATTCTAGTAATCAGGCTTTAGATGTCACACGGGTTGTTATGACATCCAATTCTGCACAGACAAGAATTATGCAGAACTTAAAAGTAAGTGCAGTAAATAACACAAGTAATTGTTTACCCAGTTCAGTCCAACATGACCTACATCTGGGGGCTACCAAGCCAGGGAGGAAATCCACTATCAGTAGTATTAATTCAAAGCTAAACTCACCCGTTTACAACTCTTCACTTAATCCCTACCCAATGCAATTTCAATCTTACTCTAAGATCAGAGTTCCTACTCACTCCCCCTCAATCACCTCAGTGATTACTACCTTTAATCAATATTAAAGACAATTTTGAAGTCACACTTCAAACAACTCTTGATTGTGCTTAACAGCTTTAATCAAGATACACAGCACTCACGCTTAAAAGCTTTGAGCGACACAACACTTACAACTCAATGAACACCCTATGCCAAAGCAATCATCTACGTGATAATGGCTTGGCTTACAAGATATGTCTAATACAAGACTCACAAAAATACAACAGTGAATTATGATGGACACACTAAATCTTCACGCCTCAAAATCCCCAGTTCTGAATGAAGGAACGACTTCCTTTTATATTGCCATACTTGGGCCTTTGCACTTGTATTCTCCTGAATTTAAGGTCACGCGAGTTCCCCTAAATTCCACATCTAGGTTACTAACAAATAGGCTATTTGTTAGGTTCATTAAATGTAGCTTGGTTGTTGATTTCCTGGATTTTCTCTCAGCTGTTGAATCCCTGAAGAATAGCCTGAGAAAAAGCTGAAACAGAAAACTTAACAACCTACAATATAGCATATGCTGTCAGGAATGAATGTCACGACATTCAACTTGACATCAAGGATCATATGCTAAGTCTGTTTTTCCAGAAAACAGACTGTACAATTTTGCTGACCTGTATATGACCAAAATGACCATACTGCAGTAACAACTTACATTAATAAATGTCAAAGTATCCAATTTGACATTTACACATTTGGCCTTAAGTCAGTTATGTTATCCTTTTGAAGAACAGACTAAGAAACATGCTGAAGTATAGCAGAACACCACTCTGTCTATTGTTCAGTATATGCTGTCAATGATGAATGTCATAACATCCAGTTTGACATTCAGTCAGTAGGCCTTATGCCAGGTCTGGTATTTCCTTGATAACCAGACTGGAATTAAATACTAAGTTCTACCAGAACACCAGTTGTTCTATTCCTTAGTATCTGCTGACAGGGATGAATGTCACAACATCCAGTTTGACATTCAATAAATCCTGTATTAGGTAATCCTGCAGTAACTACTCAAGTGTGTCATGACATCAGTCAAGACATCAGAGTACAGTTAGATATTCTAACTTACAGTGCAGTCACACATACACACCATGTCATTACATCAGTCAAGACATTAGAATCCAGCTAGTGTTTTACCATATAATGCAGCCAATTAAACACCTACACAAAGATCAATCTATGGATTTAAGCAAGCTTCCAGAAGCTGGAATCTTCGTTTTGATGAAACAGTAAAACAATATGGATTTATCAAGAACGAAGATGAGCTTTGTGTCTACAAGAAGGTTAGTGGGAGCATGATCGTTTTCCTGGTATTATATGTAGATGACATATTACTCATTGGAAACGATGTCCCTACCCTGCAACAAGTAAAGTCTTGGTTGGGGAAATGCTTTTCTATGAAGGACCTAGGTGAAGCAGCCTATATATTAGGAATCAGATACTATAGAGATAGATCACAAAAACTGCTCTGCCTAAGTCAAGTACATACATAGACAAAGTGCTGAGACGCTTTAATATTCATGATTCCAAGAAAGGATTCATACCTATGCAACATGGCATGTGTCTATCAAAAACACAATCCCCTTCAACTGAGGAAGAAAGGGATCGCATGAATAAGATTCCATATGCAACTGCAATAGGATCTATCATGTATGCCATGTTATGTACTCGACCAAATGTCTCGTATGCTTTGAGTGCAACGAGTAGGTACCAATCTGATCCTGGTGATGCTCATTGGGTAGCTGTCAAGAATATCCTTAAGTATTTGAGAAGGACTAAGGACTCATTCTTGATATATGGAGGTACGGAAGAGTTGGCTATAATTGGATACACCGATGCTAGATTCCAAACAGATAAGGATGACTTTAGATCGCAATCTGGTTATGTGTTTTGCTTAAATAGTGGCGCTGTGAGTTGGAAAAGTTCAAAGCAAGATACAGTTGTTGATTCTACAACCGAGGTCAAGTATATTGCTGCCTCAAGTGCAGCAAAGGAAGTTGTTTGGATAAAAAAGTTCATTAGTGAACTTGGCATAGTTCCTAGCATTGTGGATCCCATTGGTCTCTATTGTGATAACAATGGTGCTATCACACAACCTAAGGAACCTAGATCTCACCAACGATCCAAACACATACTTAGGCGTTATCACCTCATTCGAGAGATAATAGATAGAGGAGATGTGAAAATATAAAGAGTACCTACACTTGACAATATTGCTGACCCACTAACAAAGCCTCTTGAACAGTAGAAGCATGATGGCCATACTAGATCTATGGGCATTAGGGGTATGCCTGATTGGCTCTAGTGCTAGTGGGAGATTGTTGGTGTAAGCCCTAGAGGCCAATACTTTTGGTACTTGTATCGAATTATTTATTAATAATAAAAGGCTTTTCTTTATTATGTTTGTCTAATAAAGTCCCTAGAATAGATAGTCCGTTTAATGTATCAAGTGTGACTTAATCATAAGATCACATTAAACATAAGGACACTATTCTTAAAGTATCCATAGTCGAGCTTTATTGTGAAGTGGGATAAAATTAAAGCATTAAGACTATTATGTATATAGATTGATGATCACATCTCATGGGTCATGGATAAGGAGTTATCAAGTCTTAAACATAGATATGAATATTAAGAGTAATATTTATACTGGATTGACCCGCTATGAGAATACTATATAGAATGTTATGCAAAGTGTCATAAGTTATTCTCATGGTGATAATGGTGTATACCACCCTTCGACCTGAAACCACGATGAACCCTAGATGTAGAGTCGAGTGCCTTATTGCTGATCAAACATTGTCCGTAACTGGATGACCATAAAGATATTTGATGGGTACTCTACGAAGCATGCTAAGGGACATGAGTGACCTATATGGAATTTGCCCATCCTGCGTAACAAGATAAATGTTTATGGGCCCAATATTGAACTGGACAAGGATGACACGGTCTATGCCTTGTGTTCAATATAGACATAAGGGCAAAAGGGTAATTGTACATATAAGTATTATCACAGAAGGATTTGTCAGATCACATGACATTTTCGTGTCTTGGGTAGCAGTGATGTGTTGCTAGATACCGCTTACTATTTATTATGTTAAATACGTGATTTAATATAATTGTCAATGCCGCGAAAACCTATAAGGTCACACACAAAAGGACGGATTGATGAGAGATAGAGTAACTAAGGAATATCGTAATGTACGGTGTATTTAACTGAATTGTAGAACATCGTAAGGTACAGTGTACTTAAGTAGAATATGAAATATGGTAAAGTACCACACGCTTAAGTGATTTTGGCATATTATAAGATATGGGCCACATACACTTGAGTGGGCTTTTTAGCTTGCAACCCACACAAGTGGTTCTATAAATAGAACCCTTGTGTAGAAGCATTTGTGCAGTTGCAATTTCGTTTCTCTCTCTCTCTCTCTCACTCAAAGCCTTCATTCATAGCAGCTAGTACTGAGATTGAAGGAATCCATTCGTGTGGACTGAGTAGAGGCGTTGTCATCATTCAACGTTCGTGATCGCTCCGTAGATCTACATCAAAGGTTACAATCGCCACAAGAGGTAACAATTCTACCACTGATCAAGCCCATTCGTAAGGATCACTAAAGGAGAAATTTTAAATTCCGCAGCGTTTTGGATCGCTCTTCTCCTTCAGATGGAAAAATTACTTAGATTATGTTGAGTCGATGACATTGTTTTAATTCAGTGTTATTCTCTACATTTGAAATTATATGTTTATTGAATTTTATATTAGTTTTTTTAATCAAGTGTCTTTTTCCGAATGGTTTCTCATTATAATTTTGTTTTTTTGTTTTTTTAAAAATCAATATTAATTAAAATTCATAATCTTCCTTTTGTAAATGGATCCAAAGTCAATCTTAATCTCAATATTTGACAAATGAATAATTATGTTTGACATACAATACTAAAATATGGCTATTAAAAAATTAAAAATAGTTAAAACAACTCTTTTTTAAAAATAATAAAAATGTATAGTTAACTGTTTGATTTACTGTTTTAAATAGACTGGTTTGGGAAAAAACTCTTAATATTGGGTCACTTCAGTTCTAAATAAAAATTTGGTTCACCAAACTATTAATTTGGGTCGATATGATTTTATAAAACTATAGCGGTTCAATTTTCTTCTATTGAATCCTTCTTATGCTATAATTCGATTCAATTCAAAATTTTGACAGAATTAACCACGAACAATCTTAGTAGTGGTCATAATTGTAACAACCACATATAATATATGTCTAGAATACATATTATACATAGTATAAAACTGGTACTGAAATACATAAGTGTCTAGCGGCATGGTGTACATATACATACATGCCCAAAAGAAACATAACATGGCATAAAATGTACACAAAAATGCCCAAAATAAAACTACTAGGAACTAGATCATTAAAAAATGATCCCAAAAATATCTACCCAGGGGAATAGCCATCCAGTCGCCAGGTAAGTAAGACATCACTCTATCTTGTCCTTACCCTTCATCTGCTCAGAACCACCTGAAAAAAAAATCAACAACATGGGGTGAGATAATAATCTCACTGGGTTCCCTATCTTATGGGTCCACTCGGCTCTACAGGTTTTCTAATCAATATTCCGTTTTTCTATCAATATACAACTCAAGTCAACAAGGGAACAAATACTTGAGTGATGGGTAACTAACTCCCAATGTATGGCGACATGCACCTGAGTTCTCACAACTCAACCACGATCATTATTCAGATCCATAAAACATCAATTCCTGAACGGACTTACGTCTAAGCCAGATCCGGTTCATGCATGCTCGTATGATTCGACTTTCACGGTGGATATCGCGTCCTCTATGAGGCTTAATCCCCAATTCAAGCGACTGTCACCTGTATGGGCCTCTAACCCACTTAGGGTATCTTTCGCCGTATGGGCCTCTAACCCAATTAGGTGTCCACCTTTCCCCAACGTTCTCCGTGGTTGGTACTCAAACCCAATTGAGGCTCGAATCATCGGTCTCACATCCCAATGCTTACTCATCTAAGCATACCAAATAGAGATGCGCACCATCACAGAAAACATACATTTTGAATACATGATTGGTTCCACAAGTCATCGGTTCCACGAACCAAACAAAATCCGTCAATCACAAGTGACTTCATTCACCACAATACACAAATAATAACATGGCATGTTCCATATAATGCGTCTCATTCTCAACCATGACAACAATTCGCCTACGACCTCCACATAAGAATCGTACAAATGAAAATCTTCATCCAATGTTATCTAAGTTATAAACCTCACTCATGACCTAATACCAATCCTATATTAACTTACTATATTCATCACGTAATTTTCACCATTAACATGTATTTAACATAAGCATAGCATCACAAATGATTAATGGTTGGAAGAATGCATTTAGAAACACTTAAGAAATGGATTTTAAAGTTTTTAAAATAAGTCAATCGATTGGTTGGGGAGGCCCAATTGATTGGTTCCTCTCACATTTCTGTTTTTCAAAGTTTGCTAAGGATCAATCAATTGATCCTAAGTGTCAATCGATTGGCTCACTAAAATTTTCTACTGTTCATGTACAGAAAGTTTGTGCAATCGATTGTAATACACCGTCAATCGATTGGTCCTGTAAAAATCAAATTTTCTGAAAAACAAAAGGATTGTGCAATCGATTGGTTGAAGGGACCAGTCGATTGATCCACTCACATTTTCACATTTCCAATTCATAGAACACCATGTCCTTTGTTATTCCACTTCTAACAAAACACCACTTCTTCTTCCAACAAAACCCATTATACTACAAGTTCTTATACACATATAAATCAAGGATTCCAAGATCATAATCACAAGGATTTCAAGGTCATAATCACAACCAATCGTTTTATCACAACCATAACAAATCATATTATCACAACAATCATAAGAACACATCAAAGCACATGTTCATGGAAATCAACAAGAGCAAGAAACATATTCATCATATAGCATGGATTTTCATGATTTTTCTATGATTCTACAACCTTAATCTTCTTGAAATCTAGGGTTTCTAACTAGAACCCACCTCAAGAAATAGAAGAGGAGAAGTTGTTGAAGATGAGATGAGGATGAAGATGATGGTGTTGGTTCCAAGCTTTTCTTCTTCTCAGCTAGCCTTGCTTTCTCTTCTTCTACCTTAACCTTGAGTTAATTCTTTCTTTCTATTCTTTCTGATACATAGAAAACCAAAAGGCTTATGGTAGGTGGTAATAGTTAATAACATGTGGTGGTGAGTGATTCAAAGAATAGAAAGTGGTTACAGGTAGTACCAAATATCTCAAGTGGCACCATACTTGTAATATTTGTTCTACCAGAGCTATTGACCCATTATTAGTGTTACCAAAATATCCCAATTAATAAAAGGTCAGTCCCAATTAATATTAATAAAGTCAACCTAAACTCACTATTTACTCTATTTATCCCAATTGACAACTTTTAGAGCACATAGAAACTCAATTGATCTCAATTAATAGGAATTTAGGTATTTATGGAAATACGGGGTATTACAATTATCGTCCTGGTACTCGGTCTCATAAGATGATTTTCACACACACTTGTTTCTTGGACTTCTAAAAAATGAAGGAGTTGTCTAAAAATATACAATAATCAGTGATGGACTTCCTTACATCTTAGCAAATGGCCCAATCAGAGTTACAAAAAGTCTTGATTTCAAGGTGTGAAGATGATGGATAAAATAATCCAAGTTTTGAGCATGTTTTGAGATATTTTACAATTCTCACAACTACGTCCAAATTAGTAGTTGGTTGTTGGCTCAGGAATTGACTAAGTTGTTGGACTGCATATGAGATGTCTAGCTAGTCTTGTGTTAGTGAGGTAAATAGGTTATTCCACCAACTTTCTATAAGGTGTGAGATTAGTAGAAATTTATCCATAAACTATTGGTGTAAGCCTCATAGGCCAAAATCTTTATGATTAATTTATATAAAACTTGTATCAGGTTGATTATTAATTATAATAACACATTTTTATTAAGTTTATTTTCGAAGTTTTAATTTTTCTAATAGTATTTAATTGGTTTAATGGAACATTAAGTGTGACTAAAATGTGAGACATCATTAAATATAAAGATATCATTCTAAAAGTATCTATATGTAAGTCTTACTATCAAATAGAGCAACATCAATGCATAAAGAATATTATAAGTAATATTTATATTGGATTCAAAATAAGCATAGCATCACAAATGATTAGTGGTTGGAAGAATGCATTTAGAAACACTTCAGAAATGGATTTTGAAGTTTTTAAAAAAAGTCAATCGAATGATTGGGGAGGCCCAATTGATTGGTTTCTCTCACATTTATGTTTCTCAAAATTTACTGAGGATCAATCGATTGATCCTGAGTGTCAATCGATTGGCTCACTAAAATTTTCCACTGTTCATATAAAGAAAGTTTATGCAATCGAATGAAATGCACCGTCAATCGACTGGTCGTGTAAAAATCACATTTTCTACAAAACAAAAGGATTGTGCAATCGATTGGTTGCAGGGACCAATCGATTGATCCAGTCACATTTTCACATTTCCAATTCACAGAACACCATATCCTTTGTTATTCCATTTCTAACAAAACACCACTTCTTCTTCCAACAAAACCATCATACTACATGTTCTTATACACATATAAATCAAGGATTCCAAGATCATAATCACAAGGATTTCAAGGTCATAATCACAACCAATCGTTTTTACCACAACCATAACAAATCATATTATCACAACAATCATAAGAACACATCAAAGCACATGTTCATGGAAATCAACAAAAGAGCAAGAAAAATATTCATCATATAGCATGGATTTTCATGATTTGTCTATGATTCTACAACCCTAATCTTCTTGAAATCTAGGGTTTCTAACTAGAACCCACCTCAAGAAATAGAAGAGGAGAAGTTGTTGAAGATAAGATGAGGATGAAGATGATGGTGTTGGTTCCAAGCTTTTCTTCTTCTCAGCTAGCCTTGCTTTCTCTTCTTCTACCTTTCCCTTGAGCTACTTCTTTCTTTATATTCTTTATGATACATAGAAAACCAAAAGGATTATGGTAGGTGGTAATAGGTAATAACATGTGGTGGTGAGTGATTCAAAGATTATTTGCAAGTGCCAAGAGAATGTGTGGAAAGAAAGTGGTTACAGGTAGTAACAAATATCTCAAGTGGCACCATACTTGTAATATTTGTTCTACCTGAGCTATTGACCCATTATTAGTGTTACCAAAATGTCCCAATTACTAAAAGGTCAGTCCCAATTAATAGTAATAAAGTCAACCTGAACTCACTATTTACTCTATTTATCCCAATTGACAAATTTTAGAGCACATAGGAACTCAGTTGATCTCAATTAATAGGAATTTAGGTATTTAAGGAAATAAGGGGTATTACAATTACCGTCCTGGTACTCGGTTTCATAAGATGATTTTCACACACGCTTGTTTCTTGGACTTCTAAAAAATGAAGGAGTTGTCTAAAAATATACAATAATCAGTGATGGACTTCCTTATATCTTAGCAAATGGCCCAATCAGAGTTACAAAAAGTCTTGATTTCAAGGTGTGAAGATGATGGATAAAATAATCCAAGTTTTGAGCATGTTTTGAGATACTTTACAATTCTCACAACTACGTCCAAATTAATAGTTGTTGGTTGGCTCAGGAATTGACTAAGTTGTTTGACTGCGTATGAGATGTCTAACTAGTCTTGTATTAGTGAGGTAAATAGGTTGTTACACCAACTTTCTATAAGGTGTGAGATTAGTCAAAATTTATCCAGAAACTATTGGTGTAAGCCTCATAGGTCAACATCTTTATGATTAACTTATATAAAACTTGTATCATGTAGATTATTAATAATAAAAACACATTTTTATTAAGTTTATTTTCAAAGTTATAATTTTTTTATAGTATTTAATTGGTTTCATGGAACATTAAGTGTGACTAAAATGTGAGACATCATTAAATATAAAGATATCATTCTAAAAGTATCTATATGTAAGTCTTACTATCAAATAGAGCAACATCAATGCATAGAGAATATTATAAGTAATATTTATATTGGATTCAAAATAAGCATAGCATCACAAATAATTAGTGGTTGGAAGAATGCATTTAGAAACACTGAAGAAATTGATTTTGAAGTTTTTAAAATAATTCAATCGATTGGTTGGGGAGGCCCAATTGATTGGTTTCTCTCACATTTTTGTTTTTCAAAGTTTGCTGAGGATCAATCGATTGATCCTGAGTGTCAATCGATTAGCTCACTAAAATTTTCCACTATTCATATACAGAAAGTTTGTGCAATCGATTGTAATGCACTGTCAATCGATTGGTCCTGTAAAAATCACATTTTCTGCAAAATAAAAGGATTGTGCAATCAATTGGTTGCAGGGACCAATCGATTGATCCACTCACATTTTCACATTTCCAATTCACAAAACACCATATCTTTTGTTATTCCATTTCTACAAAAACACCATTTCTTCTTCCAACAAAACCCATCATACTACATGTTCTTATACACATATAAATCTAGGATTCCAAGACCATAATCACAAGGATTTCAAGGTCATAATCACAACCAATCGTTTTACCACAACCATAATAAATCATATTATCACAACAATCATAAGAACACATCAAAGCACATGTTCATGGAAATCAACAAGTGCAAGAAAAATATTCATCATATAGCATGGATTTTCATGATTTGACTATGATTCTACAACCCTAATCTTATTGAAATCTAGGGTTTCTAACTAGGACCCACCTCAAGAAATAGAAGAGGAAAAGTTCTTGAAGATGAGATGAGGATGAAGATGATGGTGTTGGTTCCAAACTTTTCTTCTTCTCGGCTAGCCTTGCTTTCTCTTCTTCTACCTTTCCCTTGAACAACTTCTTTCTTTCTATTCTTTCTGATACATAGAAAACCAAAAGGCTTATGGTAGGTGGTAATAGGTAATAACATGTGGTGGTGAGTGATTCAAAGACTAGTTGCCAGTGGCCAAGAGAATGTGTGGAAAGAAAGTGGTTACAGGTAGTAACAAATATCTCAAGTGGCACCATACTTGTAATATTTGTTCTACCAGAGCTATTGACCCATTATTAGTGTTACCAAAATGTCCCAATTAATAAAAGGTCAGTCCCAATTAAAATTAATTAATTTAACCTAAACTCACTATTTACTCTATTTATCTGAATTGACAACTTTTAGAGCACATAGGAACTCAATTGATCTCAATTTATATGAATTTACGAATTTAAGGAAATACGGGGTATTACAATTACCGGCTTGGTACTCGGTCTCATAAGATGATATTCACACACGCTTGTTTCTTGGACTTCTAAAAGATGAAAGAGTTGTCTAAAAATATACAATAATTAGTGATGGACTTCCTTATATCTTAGCAAATGCCCCAATCAGAGTTACAAAAAGTCTTATTTTCAAGGTGTGAAGATGATGGATAAAATAATCCATGTTTTGGGCATGTTTTGAGATACTTTACAATTGTCACAACTAAGTCCAAATTAGTTGTAACAACCCGTATAATATATATCTAGAATAATATCATACAAGTGATAATAATTGGTACTGATCCAACATAAGTGCCTAATGGCAACAATATATACACATGTCTAAACTAAAAACATCAATGGAACATGTTATACAATAGTGCCTAAACAATAAAAATCTAAGAACTATGTGCAATATCTTCATTGCACACAACTCCACAGCGGAAGATCCGAATAACGGTGTCCCTTGAAACATCCATAAACAGCTTCAACTGAATTCAACCTATAAGGAATACATGAAAAATAACAACAATAATGGTATGAGATAATAATCTCAGTGAGTTCTCCTATCCTATGGGTCCACTCAGCTCTACAGGGTTTCTAATCAATATTCAACTCATATCCAAATCAATTCAACAAGGGAACGAAGACTTGAGCAAGGGCGAAAATAATTTGCAATTGTATGGCAACATGCATCTGAGTTCTCAGAAATCAACCACGATCATTATTCAGATCACGACACATCAATTCCCGAATGGACTTACGTCTAAGCCAGGCCTGGTTCATGCATGCTCGTATGGTTCGAATTTCGCGGTGGATATCGGGTCCTCTATGAGGCTTAATCCCCAGTTCAAGTGACTGTCACCCGTATGGGACTCTAACCCACCTAGGGTATCTTTCACCGTATGAGACTCCAACCCACATAGGTGTACACCTTTCCCCCATGTCCTCCATGGTTGGGCCTCAAACCCAATTGAGGCTCGAATCATTGGTCCCACATCCCAATGCTTACTCGTCTAAGCATACCAAAAGAGATGTGTAGCATCATAGAAAACACACCTTCTGAATACATGATCGGTTTCACAAATCATCGGTTCCACGAACCATAACAAAATTCATCAATCACAGGTAACTGTATTCACCACAATACACAAATAATAACTTGGCATGTTCCATACAATGCATCTCATTCTCAATCATGGCAACAATTCATCCACGATCTCCACATAAGCGTCGTACGAATGAATACCATATTCTCATACATATATCACACATGTTCCATAACCTAGATTACATTTCTAAGTTATTAATCAAGTTATTCTCCTAGGTTTCCTCACTCATCTTTGTAATGTTTTTAATCATGTTATTTCACAATCAAACATATCAACAATGTTTAACATTCATCATAATATAATTCATAGAATTTATAAGACACATAATATACTATAACATGGTATAATAATGATAGCCTTTTTCGTTATCCTTCTAACGCATCCGTCCGCGTCTAAAACGGAGTTATAATCCTCAATTAATTCATTAATCTATCTTAATCAAGATTTAGATTAACATTTATTCATTGCGTAAGTATTCAAAAACCAAATCATTGGCCTAGTGGTAAGGCTTGTACCATTCTAAGGAGGTCCCGGGTTTAAACCCCATTGGTGACATATTTAATTCATCAAATAATTAATTCATGTCAATAGATTGATCAAATGAATCAATTGATTGAATGTGAACTCAATCGATTGGTTGGAACTTCGTACTCACAAAATACAAAGGAATCAATTGATTGATTCCCAAGGCCAATCGATTGATTTGTGAAAATTCCAACTTCTTCAAAAATAGAAAGTTTAGACAATCGATTGAAGGTGAGAACCAATTGATTGGTCCACATATAAAACATGATTTCTACTGCACAACAACACAACTCCTACTGCATAACCACCTTACTTTCACCTACATAATTTTTACTTTATTTTTCACAACCAACCTCTTGGCATGGACATAAAACACATCAACAAACTTCCAAACAACAATCACATCATTGTATCACAATCATCCAACATATGCAAGAACATCCATAGAAATATCATCAATGAAGATTCATAGAAACTCATAATGCTATCAACAATCTCACTATCAATTCCTTGGTTTTACAAACCCTAATTTCTAAATCTAAAATTCTATCTAGAACTCACCTAGTTGAAGAAGAAGATGAAGTTTGGCGAGGATGATGAGTAGAAAATGGTGATGATGAGCTTTTCCTTCTTCTCCTCCAAGCCTTTCTTCTTTATTTCTCTCTTCTTCTTTCTTCTCTTTTCCTCTTCTCTTCTTCTTATCCTTTCTTCTTTTCTTTATTTCTGATAACTCTCTCTCTCTCTCTTTCTACCTACTCTTCCTTCTTATCCACTTCTTCTTTCTTTTCCAATCACCACCATACAAATACTATATAATATATATATAAATAATATATAATATTAAGTAGTAATATAAAATATCTCAATTGACATTTTATCTTCCAGTACCAATTGGCCAATTATCAATGTTATCAAAAATATGCTCTCTTGCACTTATTAATATTGGTTTGTCTCTTTTATTAATAATTAATCTCTTCAGAGTTCACTGGTTACCATATTGGTCCCAACTGATAACACTTAGAGCACATATGAGCTCAAATTGTTATAATTGATAATAGATAGAGTACCTAGGAACTCAATTGGTCTTAACTGACAACTAATTGAGCATTTAAGGGAATATGGGATATTACATTAGTAGTTATTGGTTGGCTTGGGAATTGACTAAGTTGTTTGACTGCGTATGAGAGGTCTAGCTAGTCTTGAGTTAGTGAGGTAAATAAGTTGTTCCACCAACTTTCTATAAGGTGTGAGATTAGTCAAAATTTATCCAGAAACTATTGGTATAAGCGTCATAGGCCAACATCTTTATGATTAATTTATATAATACTTTTATCAGGTCGATAATTTATAATAAAAACACATTTTTATTAAGTTTATTTTCAAAGTTATAATTTTTTATAGTATTTAATTGGTTTAATGGAACATTAAGTGTGACTAAAATGTCAGACATCATTAAATAAAAAAATATTATTCTAAAAGTATCTATATGTAAGTCTTACTATCAAATAGAGCAATGTCAATGCAAAAAGAATATTATAAGAAATATTTATATTGGATTGACTTGCGATAAGAATACTACATAGTTTGATATGCAAGTCTCATAACTTATTTTTATAATCATAGGGGTGTATGCTACCATTTGACCGGAAACCATTAAATCCATAAAGAAGGACATTGAGGAGTTGATCATTTTAGTAGCGTGAAACACTGTTTGTAATAAGACGATTATAAAGTCAGTTAACAAGGTAATCAATGAGTCATGTGGATGGACATGAGCGGCCTAGATGGATTTTTCTCATCCTACAAAAGAATGAGTAATATCTACATGCTCCTTAATTAAGTATGATTTTCAAATGCATTATCATGCTGAAATTAATGAATAGGCGATATTGAGCTTATTTGTTAATACTAAGTACACTCGGGCATCAAGAAACATAATATTAAATTATACAAGGGAGGTAAGAATTATGTCCTGTGTTCGGTATACATATAAGGGAAAAACAATAATTAAACATATGATCATTATCATATAAAGTTATATGATATCACATGAAATTATCGTTAATTGGAAAGCAATGATGTCTGGCTAGACACCCCCTCTCTATTTATAATATTAAGTAAATTATTTAACATTATTGTCAAAGTTATGAGAACGTAAAAGGTCGCACATGTAAGGATAAATAAACGAGAGATTAAATTAATTAATAAGATTCATTTATGATTTTGTGGTACATTCTTACGAAACACTAATGTTAATTAGGAAAATACGGCCCAAGGGAAGCTAGCATAGGGTGAGTATTGTATACGTATTTAAATATAATAAAAAAAAACTCGAGACAGTTTGGCCGAGTGGTCTAAGGTGCCAGATTTAGGCTCTGGTACACTTTTGTTGGTTTACTTAACTGTTTGATTTACTTTAATAAATAGACTAGGTTATAAAAAATTTCTTCATATTGATTCACTTTAATTATAAATAAAAATTTGGTTACCCAAACAATTTATTTGGGTCGATATGATTTTATAAAACTATACCGGTTCAATTTGCTTCTTTTGAATCCTTCTTATGCTATAATAATTCGATTCAATTCAAAATTTTTACATAATTAACTATGAACAATCTTAGTTGTGGTCATTACCGTCCTAGTACTCGATCTCATAAGATGATTTTCATACATGTTTGTTGCTTGGACTTCTAAAAAATGAAGGAGTTGTCTAACAATATTCAATAATCAGTGATGGACTTCCTTATATCTTAGCTAATGGCCCAATCATAAATACAAAAAGTCTTGATTCTCACAACTACTTCTAAATTAGTAGTTGTTGGTTGGCTCGGGAATTGACTGAGTTGTTTGACTGTGTATGAAGGTCTAGCTAATCATGTGTTAATGAGGTAAATAAGTTGTTCCACCAAATTTCTATAAGGTGTGAGATTAGTCCAAATTTATCCATAAACTATTGGTGTAAGACTCATAGGGCAACATATTTAAGATTAATGTGTATAAAGCTTGTATCAGGTTGATTATTTATAATAAAAATACATTTTTATTATGTTTATTTTCAAAGTAGATAGTTTTTATAGTGTTTAATTGGTTTCGTGGAACATTAAGTGTGACTTAAATGTAAGACATCATTAAATATAAAGATATCACCTTTAAAGCATCTATATGTAAGTCTTACTATCGAATATAGCAACGCCAATGCATAAAGAATGTTATAAGTAATATTTATATTGGATTGACACGCGATCAGAATACTACATAGTTTGTTATGTAAGTCTCATAAGTTATTTTTATAATCACAGTGGTGTATGCTACCATTTGACCGGAAACCGTTAAGTCCGTACACAAGGACATTGAGAAGTTAATCATTTTAGTAGCGTCAAACACTGTTTGTAATAAGACGATTATAAAGTCAGTTAACTAGGTATTCATTGAGTCATGTGGATGGACATGAGCGGCCTAGAAGGATTTTTCTCATCCTACATATGCATGAGTAATATCTACATACTCCTTAATTAAGTATGATTTTAAAATGCATTATCATGCTGAAATAAATGAATATGCGATATTGAGCTTATTTGTTAATACTAAGTACACTCGGGCATCAAGAAACATAATATTGAATTATACAAGGGAGGCAAGAATTATGTCTTATGTTCGGTATACATATAAGGGTAAAACAATAATTATACATATGATCATTATCATATAAAGATTATATGAGATCACATGAAATTATCGTTAATTGGAAAGCAATGATGTCTGGCTAGACACCCCCTCTCTATTTATAACATTAAGTAAATTTTCTAAAATTATTGTCAATGTTACGAGAACGTAAAAGGTCGCACACGTAAGGATAAATAAACGAGAGATTAAATAAATTAATAAGATTCATTTATGATTTTGTGGTACATTCTTACGATACACTAATGTTAATTAGGAAAATACGGCCCACGGGAAGCTAGCATAGGTTGAGTATTGTATACGTATTTAAATTTAATAAAATATAAAACATGTAGACAGTTTGTCCGAGTTGTCTAAGGCGCCAGAATTAGGCTCTGGTCCAAAAGGGCATCGGTTCAAATCCCATGGCTGTCTTGTTTTGCTTGTTTGATTTACTGTATTAAATAGACTAGGTTGGGAAAATTTTCTTCATATTGACTCACTTTAATTATAAATAAAAATTTGGTTACCCAAACAATTTACTTGGGTCGATATGATTTTATAAAACTTTACCGGATCAATTTGCTTCTTTTGAATCCTTCTTATGTTATAATAATTCGATTCAACTCATAAGACGATTTTCACACACGTTTGTTGCTTGGACTTCTAAAAAATAAAGGAGTTGTCTAAAAATATTCAATAATTAGTGATGGAATTCCTTATATCTTAGCTAATGGCCCAATCATAAATACAAAAAGTCTTGATTCTCACAACTACTTCCAAATTAGTAGTTGTTGGTTGGCTCGGGAATTGACTGAGTTGTTTAACTGTGTATGAAAGGTCTAGCTAGTCATGTGTTAGTGAGGTAAATAAGTTGTTCCACCAAATTTATATAAGGTGTGAGATTAGTCCAAATTTATCCATAAACTATTGGTGTAAGACTCATAGACCAACATATTTATGATTAATGTATTTAAAACTTGTACAGGTTGATTATTGATAATAAAAATACATTTTCATTATGTTTATTTTCAAAGTAATTAGTTTTTTATAGTATTTAATTGGTTTCATGGAACATTAAGTGTGACTTAAATGTGAGACATCAGTAAATATAAAGATATCACTCTAAAAGTATCTATATGTAAGTCTTACTATCGAATATAGCAACGCCAATGCATAGAGAATGTTATAAGTAATATTTATACTGGATTGGCCCACGATAAGAATACTACATAGTTTGTTATATAAGTCTCATAAGTTATTTTTATAATCACAGTGGTTTATGCTACTATTTAACCGGAAACCATTAAGTCCATACAAAAGGACATTGAGGAGTTAATCATTTTAGTAGCGTCAAACATTGTTTGTCATAAGACGATTATAAAGTCAGTTAACTAGGTATTCAATGACTCGTGTGGATGGACATGAGCGGCCTGGAAGGATTTTTCTCATCCTACATATGCATAAGTAATATTGTTGAAAAGTATATTTTCGGCAAATATTTAAATATCGTATCCACAGAGATTGGTTTTTATTGCTGTTCTATAACCCAAATTGTTATAAGTTTAAAATGTAACCAAGTTGTTTTGTTTGAAAAGTTATCTTTTAAGTAAAATGTCACTAGAACAATAAAATATTTTTAATCAAATGTAAAAGGCTTGGCAAGATTGGAGTTCACTATTCAAATTTCTTATGATTCCTTATGACAACTATATTGACTTAAGATTATTGATGATATTCAAGTATCCTCCCAATATCATTTATCTCTAAATGATATTGTGATAATCACTACATTAATGGTTAAATGATTTCTCTACCTAACTATCAATATAGCAATCTTTAATGTTTGATACAAAAGAAGAGTAGTGTATAAATCTATTTCTACAACTCATTCACTACTTGAAAGTATATTTTAAGTCAAGACTTGAATAATCTTTCTCAACAACTACTCAAATCTAAATATTCAACTTAGGGCAAAAATATCATTCAATACATCAAGAACCTTTTGTCATATACAAGAGTCAAATGGAATACATAAACAAATAGGAATAGCTACTACCTCCAGTCTTGACAAGATGGGGTTTAGCTCCTCATCATCATTTTGGACAGCAAAATGCAATAACAAAATAAACTATGTTTTTCTTCTACAATGTGTGAATCTATGAATGAATGTTTCTATATTTTCCATTATGTTTTCTTAAAGAGTTTAACCTTTCATAAAATGTTCATTTTCATCTAAAACTGAAAAGCACTCTAAAACAGATACAAAACTGTCACAACACAGCTGACTTGAAAACAGAACACTTGGCCCAAACAGACTGCTTGCTGGTTTCTCAAGGTTCGCGGCGCCATCCCTGGTCGCGGCGCGAACTGAAGCCAATTCTGCTTCCTTGCCTTGCAAGCTTCATGTAATAATTCTCCCAAGTGTTAGTCTTCCAAATTATGCCTCCAAATTGCCATTGAAACTTCTTCCAAATTATGCTTATGCACTCCGATGCTCTCTTGTCCAAAAACTCTACAAAACTAACAAATACGTAAAATATCTACTCAAAACATAATCACTTAAACTTAATTGCATTTATACAAAATTGTGAGGATAAAAGTGTGTAATTAAATCAAAAAATGGTAAAAGGGACCAATAAAATTATATGGAAAGTAGTACTAATTGGTCCCTAACAACTCTCCCCAACTTATCATTTTGTTTGTCCCTAAACAAAAGTTTTCACCAACACAACAAAAGCAATGAAACAAAAGATTGAAACAAGGATTAACCAAGGACATTCAAATGGTTCAAAAGTGTATGGCACTTTCTTAATCCACCTATCTCAATGCTAGACAAAACATGAATAAGAGCAATGGTTGGGTGCAAAAATCATACCAAGGAATTCAAAGCCATACATGTCAAAATTGAATCAAACTTACATACACATAATAATAATGATGAATAAACATGAAGGTTTACTTTCACTCATCCAAGCAATTAAATCAACAACAACTCGAATCATGCGGTCATCAAAACAAATACTAAATCATGTGAAAAATGAGAATCAAGAGGTCTTTCAAGGGTTGTAATGTGGCTTGGGTTACAAGAAAGGATATGATTAAGAGAATTCAACAAAAATGCCTATCCTAAGGGAGAATTCCCATACATTCAACTCTACAACAATTTCCATTTCTTTGATCCCCGCCTTTCTTCTTTTCTTATTTTTTTACATCCACACAACCATGAGCTTTTTCTTTGTTTTTTCTTTCTTTTCTTTTTCTTTGCTCTATAGTTTCAAGGGTGATTTCTTTTTCTTGTTTCTTTTCATACTTTCACCCTTTTATAAAACATCACTTTTCCAAGTTTCTAATCAACTCTTTTTAATTTACTCTCCCCAACTTTAGATTTCAAAACCAAATTTATTCAATAATGCTCCCTACTTAGACATAAGTGAAAGGCAAAATTTGCAAACAAACTCGGTTTGAGGGTTCAATTGAAACGAAAGAAATTAGGATTCATTTATTCACAAAATTTTCAATTGACTTTACACTTATCAATCAAATGAATCCTAAAACAAGCTCAAAGGGGGTTAACTAAGGATCACTCCTCACAAGGTTAGTTGATTCAAAACTTTTTGGTCAAGTGGTTTTTCTCATAACAAACAATGCCTCTATCATTTTCACAATTTTCACAAAAATAGATTAATTCATGATTTAGCATGATAAAAATGAGTTGAAATAATGTTCAGTTTCCCGCATTTAGTGTACAATGGAAAGCTACCTCACAATTGGTTAAGTCCTATTTTGATTCAAAAATGACATGTATCTCAATGAATTTATGATATGGAATTTGCAACACACCATCAAACTACTCATGTTAAGTCTAGAAAGCGATAAAGTGTACCTTGAAATGCCGACACTAATTCTTATCATCACCACTCGAAGTGTCCTACGCTTCCTTCTTTGCAAGCATTTCTTGGTTGCTTTAAGCTTAACTTAAGAATAAGAACAAATAAACAAAAAATGTTGGTATACCAAATTCATCGTAACACATACTTAAATCTCGCAAAAGATTCATGCAATTAACAAAACAATTTAACCAACCAAAGTTTATGGTGAAATTAGAGCCACCAAAAGTACAATCATAATTAAAAAAAACAATAATAATAAAAAAGAACTCAAAATAAAAAAAAATCTACTACAGTTCAAACAAACTCCTCAATCTTCCTCATCATGGCCACCACCAACGGATCCAAGGACATCCTCCATCTCATCATCATGGGTCGCACCACCACCTCCTGCACCCCCCATAAAAGCTGGCCTGCCCTCAGGCCAATTAGCATAAGCAGCATACTCCGCCTGGGAAGGAAAAGTGCGGGCTTCGGGAGCAAGGAAGGTGTTCTAAAATTGTTGCTGTATAGCATCAAAAATGAATGATTGAGACCTCCTAGAGGCCTCAAAGCTCTCACAACAATAGGTAGCGAACGCCATCTGATCGAATGCTGGCGTACTGCGGGCTCGGGGTCTAGAGGAAGAAGTGCCAGCTCCTTCAGCTCTATCCATCTAGCTCTGGCAAAACCTGTTCAGATAAGCATCATTAATAATTACTCGGATATGTTAGAACACCAGCTTTCCCACCGAACTTCGTTCCGCTAGTAGCCACTTTGCGCATTTCCCCCGCAATGATGGATGCCACATCTACTGATTTACCAATCATGATGTAGTACAATAGGCATCCTACATCCAATGGAATGGTGGTGTTGTGGCTCCTTGGTCGGATATTATTCAATAGAAGCACCTAATATGCCCTTGCTTCCAAGTTCAAACTTTCTCTCTTCCACGACTTTGGGAATCCCTGATCATTTAAATCATAAGTTCTTCCTTCGAGGCATAGGTGAGCGCTCATGGTAGGAAGGTTTCAATCGTTGGCCATTTCTTTGGCACGGTACTCGCACCGTCCATTCTCCGCCAAGATGAGAGGATTACCTAAATACGCGTTGATCGCGTCTCTATTGAAGGAAATGATCTTTCCCCTCACTCTTGTCTGATAGTGAAATGCCACTCCCTCTTCCAGCTGAAGAGCATTGGCGTAGAACTCACGCACAATGTCATAATTTATTTCTGGCTCCGGTTCATAAATCTTATTCCATTTTCTTCTTTCAAAATTCGACACCAACTTCCTATAAGTTCCACCTGGCGACAAGTCGATGAATCTTTCCGGTTGAATGGTTCGTTTGATCAATTTGTCGAATCTCTCTTCGTGCTCATTGTAACACCCCGATAAAAATAAGATAATTATTTAATTTAAGTTAATATTATATTTATTAATTTAATTAAATAATTGGAATTATTGGATTATTATTATTATTGGAATAATAATTATTGGAAAGTATATAAGTTGGAAATAAGAAAAGAGTTTCATTTTGGAAAAGAGGGTTTTACGTGAAAAGTAGAGAAGCGGCTGAAAAGAGGAAAAGGGCAAAGAGACAGAGCAAGAGGAAGAAGGTTGGAGAAGAGAAAAGCTTGAAGCTTAAAGATTCGCCGGATTAACTCAGGTAAGGGGGTTTATCGTCGTTTAATGGGTATTATGGGTTAACATGTAATGGGTAGTGATAAACCGTTGAATTGACCCTAATTGGGATGTTGAATGCTGAAAAATTGTGTTGGATAAGTTGTGTTAAAGCTGTAATTGAATCTGTATTTGTGTGAGTTGTGATTTCCCGAACGTATAGCTTTTTAAGGAATCGGAATCGGAGGTCCGGAAGTCCTCCAACGGCGGAAAATGCGGAGAATTCTGCATTCTACTTCGTGTTAGCGCAGGAACAGCTTTCTGTCTTGCGTTAACCGGTTAACCCAGGGTGTTAACCGGTTAACACTGTTAGGAATTGTGAGGTATTGCTATTTTGCTTGCGTTAACCGGTTAAACCAGGGCGTTAACCGGTTAACACTGTTGTGAGTTGTGAAAATATTGCTGTTCTATCTGCGTTAACCGGTTAACCCAGGGCGTTAACCGGTTAACACTGTTGAGTTTTGCCAGAAAGCGTGTTCTGTGTTGCGTTAACCGGTTAACCCAGGGCGTTAACCGGTTAACACTGTTGGAAAAGTGAAAAATTAATATTTGAATAATGTGTGCATAATTGGTGTTTGGCCTATATTGGCGTATGATGTAATAGGGATTAATTCCTGCTGTTTTGAGCAGTATAGGTATTAGTGGAGTGTGCTAATACTGTGATTAATTATTTGACATGATATGATGTTTTGATACATGTGTTGATGAATGTATGATGGTATGCATAATGCTGTGAATGTATATGTTATGTATGCAATTATGAATGGACTGTTTATGGCTTAGAGTGTGAGCATATGTCCATTGTGCATTATTGTTGATGATTTTGCATTGCTAGGTGATTTAGCATGCATATTGTGGCCTTTATGGTGGTAGCTAATTCCCATAGTGAGGAATTAGTGAGTTAGTCATTATGGACTGTTGTTGATGTTTGCATGCTAGGTGAATTAGCGTGCATAGCATGGCCCTTGGGGTGGTAGCTAATTCCCGTGGTGAGGAATTAGTGAGTGAGTCACTAGGTCTCAAATGAGTGGGACTAGCGGGCTTGGTAGCCGTATCTGGATTTGATCGGTGAGGTGAACTATATGTTCACGAATAGTCGGTACCGCATGCATGGAGTCTCATTGCATAATGTATGTATTGTGTATAATATGAATGGATGTGTTCCAATATTATACGTGTGTTTTGATGTGTATGTTGAGCATGATTATGAGTATGAGTTGATGTTGCCGTTACTGGATGTGTGATATGATTAGGGTGATGAGATGTGTTCATTTAATTAGCATTACATGATATTTTATAATGCTTATTACATCGATTGAGGAACTCACCCTTACAACTATTTTTCAGGTAACGAGCAGTGATTGAGTAGGAGCTAGTGCTTGAAGTCTAGTGTAGTTCCTTAGTGGGTCATGCTCTGATAGATGTAACATCGGGACGGGATGTTTTACTATGTTGAATAATTTTACATGTAATGTGTTACATGTTTTGCATGATTGATTTGATTTCTATCCGCTGCGTATTGTGCAAATGCTTTATGTTTTGAATTAATAAAAGAGCATGACAGTTATTATGGTGAATGGTGTGTAATGATTGTGTGACACCCTTAATTGCATATTTACTCTGATTGATATATATTGTTATTTTAATTAAATATTTGGGGTATTTTTAGAAGGGTGTTACATTAGTGGTATCAGAGCATAGTCGGTCGAGTCGAGTCGTAATTATTCTGTTTTCCCTGTACGGGATAGGTGTTGTGTAACCCTATCAGTACTTATTGTTTTATCTTGTTGGATTAACTCAGAATAGAGATGGCTGGAAGAGGAAGAGACGATGCTGCGATTGCTGAGGCTCTGGGTATGCTAGCTGGAGTACTTGGGGGAAATCCGAATGTTGTGGGAATGGGAGCTGCTCGTCAACTGAGTGAGTTCCAGAAGAACAATCCTCCAATGTTCAAGGGAGCATACGGTCCAGATGGCGCTCAGAAGTGGTTAAAGGAGATCGAGAGGATCTTCCGAGTGACTGAGTGTGCCGATAACCAGAAGGTCAGGTTCGGTACGCATATGCTGTCAGAGGAAGCAGATGATTGGTGGGTTGCTACCCGCACTGAGTTGGAATCTGCTGGGAATGCTGAGATCACTTGGGCTGTGTTCAGAGAGAGATTCCTGAGGAAGTACTTTCCAGAGGATGTCAGAGGAAAGAAAGAGATAGAGTTCTTGGAATTGAAGCAGGGCAACCGGTCTGTTACTGAGTATGCTGCTAAGTTCACAGAGCTGTCGAAGTATTACACTCCCTATGATGAGGCTACTGGGGAATTTTCAAAATGTGTGAAGTTTGAGAACGGGTTACGTCCCGAGATCAAGCAGGCTATTGGGTATCAACGGATTAGAGTGTTTTCCGACTTGGTTGACTGTTGCAGGATTTTTGAACAGGATACCAAGGCTAGAGCAGAGAGCTATCAGCAAAGGGTTGATAGGAAAGGCAAGAATAAGAATGATCGTGGGAAGCCGTATGCAGTTGGCAAAGGTTTCCAGAGACAGAGTGGGATGAAGAGGCCTAGTGGGGGAGACTCTAGTGCCCCTGCTAAGTGTTACAGATGTGGTCAGGCTGGACATCGTGTCCATGAGTGTACCAGTGCTGAGAGGAAGTGTTTCAAGTGTGGAAAAGGTGGTCATTTGGCTGCAGAGTGCCGGTCGAAGACTGTGACTTGTTTCAACTGTGGAGAGGTGGGTCATATCAGTCCACAGTGTCCTAAGCCGAAGAAAGAGAACCAGTCGGGAGGCAAGGTTTTTGCTTTATCGGGTTCTGAGACTTCTGCAGATGATCGTTTGATCCGAGGTACGTGTTATATTAATGGCTTTCCTCTTGTAGCTATTATTGACACAGGTGCGACTCATTCCTTTATATCTTTGGATTGTGCTGTGAAACTTAAATTAGAGATATCTGAGATGCATGGAAGTATGGTGATTGATACTCCTGCGAAGGGTTCAGTGACTACTACTTCAGTTTGTTTAAATTGTCCTTTGAGTATTTTTGGTAGAGACTTTGGGATGGACCTCGTGTGTCTTCCACTAGTGCAGATTGATGTTATTCTGGGTATGAACTGGTTGGTGTGTAACCGAGTTTATATCAACTGTTTTGATAAGACTGTGATCCTTCTTGAGATTGAGGAAGGAAAGGATTTGTTTCTATCAGCGAGGCAGGTGAATGAGGCAGTAGCAGATGGGGCAGATTTGTTTATGCTGTTAGCGACTTTGGAGGCTAAAGATAAACTGGTGAATTGCGATCTAGCTGTGGTGTGTGATTTTCCTGATGTGTTTCCGGAAGAAGTGAATGAATTACCGCCAGAGCGTGAAGTTGAGTTCTCGATTGATTTGGTACCTGGTACTAGGCCGGTGTCGATGGCTCCGTACCGTATGTCTGCTGTTGAGTTAACTGAATTGAAGAGTCAGTTGGAAGATCTGTTGGATAAGAAATTTATTCGTCCGAGTGTGTCACCGTGGGGTGCACCAGTGTTATTGGTTAAGAAGAAAGAAGGTACTATGAGGTTGTGTGTGGACTACAGGCAACTGAATAAAGTGACGATCAAGAATCGGTATCCTTTGCCGAGGATTGATGATTTGATGGATCAGTTGGTTGGTGCGAGTGTGTTCAGCAAAATAGATTTAAGATCGGGGTATCATCAGATACGTGTGAAAATTGAGGATATTCAGAAGACTGCTTTCAGAACGAGGTATGGACATTATGAGTATTCTGTAATGCCTTTTGGTGTGACTAATGCGCCTGGAGTGTTTATGGAGTATATGAATAGGATTTTCCATCCGTACCTAGATCAGTTTGTTGTGGTGTTTATTGACGATATTTTGGTGTATTCGAAATCTGAAGAAGAGCATGCTGAGCATTTGAGAGTGGTTTTAGGAGTTCTACGAGAAAAGAAGTTATTTGCGAAATTGTCCAAGTGTGAATTTTGGTTAGAAGAGGTTAGTTTTCTTGGTCATGTGATTTCAAGAGATGGTGTTGCTGTTGATCCTTCTAAGATAGAAGCGGTATCTAAGTGGGAAGCTCCGAAGTCAGTTTATGAGATAAGGAGTTTTCTTGGTTTGGCTGGTTATTATAGGAAGTTCATTGAGGGATTTTCTAAGTTGGCGTTACCGTTGACGATGTTGACTAGAAAGGGGCAAGCGTTTGTTTGGGACTCAAAATGTGAAGAAGGTTTCCAAGAGTTAAAGAGAAGGTTGACTACTGCTTCTATTCTGATATTACCGAGTCCGTCAGAACTATTTGAGGTTTACTGTGATGCTTCATTGTTGGGTTTGGGTGGTGTGTTGATGCAGAATAAGCAGGTTATAGCTTATGCTTCGAGACAACTGAGGGTTCATGAGAGGAACTATCCGACACACGATTTAGAGTTGGCAGCCGTGGTTTTTGTTCTGAAGTTATGGAGGCATTACTTGTACGGGTCAAGATTTGAGGTTTTCAGTGATCATAAAAGTTTAAAGTATTTGTTTGATCAGAAAGAGCTGAATATGAGACAGAGGAGATGGTTAGAGTTTCTGAAGGATTATGACTTTGGTTTGAATTACCATCCGGGTAAAGCAAACGTAGTGGCTGATGCATTGAGTCGGAAATCATTGCATATGTCTATGTTAATGGTTAAGGAATTGGATTTAATTGAGCAGTTTAGAGACTTGAGTTTGGTGTGTGAGAGTACTCACAATAGTGTTAAATTGGGAATGTTGAAGTTAACGAGTAGTATTCTGGATGAGATTAGAGAGGGTCAGAAATCCGATGTGCTTTTGGTTGATAAGTTGACTCTAGTGAATCAAGGTCAAGGTGGTGAATTCAGAGTTGATGAGAATGGTGTTTTGAATTTTGGTAATCGGGTGTGTATTCCGGATGTTACCGAGCTTAAGAAGAGTATTCTTGAGGAAGGACATCGTAGTGGCCTGAGTATTCATCCTGGAGCTACGAAGATGTATCATGATTTGAAAAAGTTATTTTGGTGGCCGGGAATGAAAAGAGAAATTGCGAGTTTTGTTTATTCTTGTTTGACTTGTCAGAAGTCAAAGATTGAGCATCAGAAGCCGTCTGGGCTAATGCAACCGTTGGCTATTCCAGAGTGGAAGTGGGATAGTATCAGTATGGATTTTGTTTCTGGTTTACCGAGGACAATTAAGAATTTTGAAGCTATTTGGGTGATTGTTGATAGATTGACGAAATCGGCTCATTTCATTCCGATCAGAATGGATTATCCGTTAGAGAGATTAGCTGAGTTGTATATTGAGAAGATTGTAAGTTTGCATGGTATTCCGTCGAGTATTGTTTCGGACAGAGATCCTAGATTTACATCGAAGTTCTGGGAAGGTTTGCAGAGGGCTTTGGGAACTAAGCTGAGATTGAGTTCTGCATATCATCCGCAGACTAATGGTCAGACTGAGAGGACGATTCAGTCACTGGAGGATCTTTTGAGGGCGTGTGTTTTGGAAAAGGGAGGTGCTTGGGATTGTTATTTACCTTTGATTGAGTTTACCTACAACAATAGTTTTCATTCGAGCATTGGTATGGCACCATTTGAAGCTTTGTATGGTAGGAGATGTCGGACACCTTTATGTTGGTATGAGTCCGGTGAGAGTGCTGTGGTTGGACCGAAGATTGTTCAACAAACTACGGAAAAGATTAAGATGATTCAGGAGAAGATGAGAATTGCTCAGAGTCGTCAGAAGAGTTATCACGACAAGAGGAGGAAGTCACTTGAGTTTCAAGAGGGGGATCATGTGTTTCTCCGTGTTACTCCGATAACTGGAGTTGGTCGAGCTTTGAAGTCGAAGAAGTTGACACCTCGATTTATTGGTCCTTATCAGATTTTGGAGAGGATAGGGGAGGTAGCCTATCGTATCGCTTTACCGCCGTCACTTGCAAATTTGTATGAGGTTTTTCATGTGTCTCAGTTGAGGAGGTACATTCCTGATCCGTCGCATGTGGTCCAAGTAGATGATGTACAGGTGAGAGATAACCTGACTGTTGAAACATCACCTATGAGGATCGAGGATCGAGAGTTGAAGCAGTTGCGGGGTAAAGAGATTGCTTTGGTAAAGGTAGCTTGGGGAGGACCAGCAGGTGGCAATGTGACTTGGGAACTTGAGAGTCAGATGAAGGAGTCTTATCCGGAGTTATTCGCTTGAGGTATGTTTTCGAGGACGAAAACTCTTTTAGTGGGGGAGAGTTGTAACACCCCGATAAAAATAAGATAATTATTTAATTTAAGTTAATATTATATTTATTAATTTAATTAAATAATTGGAATTATTGGATTATTATTATTATTATTGGAATAATAATTATTGGAAAGTATATAAGTTGGAAATAAGAAAAGAGTTTCATTTTGGAAAAGAGGGTTTTACGTGAAAAGTAGAGAAGCGGCTGAAAAGAGGAAAAGGGCAAAGAGACAGAGCAAGAGGAAGAAGGTTGGAGAAGAGAAAAGCTTGAAGCTTAAAGATTCGCCGGATTAACTCAGGTAAGGGGGGTTTATCGTCGTTTAATGGGTATTATGGGTTAACATGTAATGGGTAGTGATAAACCGTTGAATTGACCCTAATTGGGATGTTGAATGCTGAAAAATTGTGTTGGATAAGTTGTGTTAAAGCTGTAATTGAATCTGTATTTGTGTGAGTTGTGATTTCCCGAACGTATAGCTTTTTACGGAATCGGAATCGGAGGTCCGGAAGTCCTCCAACGGCGGAAAATGCGGAGAATTCTGCATTCTACTTCGTGTTAGCGCAGGAACAACTTTCTGTCTTGCGTTAACCGGTTAACCCAGGGTGTTAACCGGTTAACACTGTTAGGAATTGTGAGGTATTGCTGTTTTGCTTGCGTTAACCGGTTAAACCAGGGCGTTAACCGGTTAACACTGTTGTGAGTTGTGAAAATATTGCTGTTCTGTCTGCGTTAACCGGTTAACCCAGGGCGTTAACCGGTTAACACTGTTGAGTTTTGCCAGAAAGCGTGTTCTGTGTTGCGTTAACCGGTTAACCCAGGGCGTTAACCGGTTAACACTGTTGGAAAAGTGAAAAATTAATATTTGAATAATGTGTGCATAATTGGTGTTTGGCCTATATTGGCGTATGATGTAATAGGGATTAATTCCTGCTGTTTTGAGCAGTATAGGTATTAGTGGAGTGTGCTAATACTGTGATTAATTATTTGACATGATATGATGTTTTGATACATGTGTTGATGAATGTATGATGGTATGCATAATGCTGTGAATGTATATGTTATGTATGCAATTATGAATGGACTGTTTATGGCTTAGAGTGTGAGCATATGTCCATTGTGCATTATTGTTGATGATTTTGCATTGCTAGGTGATTTAGCATGCATATTATGGCCTTTATGGTGGTAGCTAATTCCCATAGTGAGGAATTAGTGAGTTAGTCATTATGGATTGTTGTTGATGTTTGCATGCTAGGTGAATTAGCGTGCATAGCATGGCCCTTGGGGTGGTAGCTAATTCCCGTGGTGAGGAATTAGTGAGTGAGTCACTAGGTCTCAAATGAGTGGGACTAGCGGGCTTGGTAGCCGTATCTGGATTTGATCGGTGAGGTGAACTATATGTTCACGAATAGTCGGTACCGCATGCATGGAGTCTCATTGCATAATGTATGTATTGTGTATAATATGAATGGATGTGTTCCAATATTATACGTGTGTTTTGATGTGTATGTTGAGCATGATTATGAGTATGAGTTGATGTTGCCGTTACTGGATGTGTGATATGATTAGGGTGATGAGATGTGTTCATTTACTTAGCATTACATGATATTTTATAATGCTTATTACATCGATTGAGGAACTCACCCTTACAACTATTTTTCAGGTAACGAGCAGTGATTGAGTAGGAGCTAGTGCTTGAAGTCTAGTGTAGTTCCTTAGTGGGTCATGCTCTGATAGATGTAACATCGGGACGGGATGTTTTACTATGTTGAATAATTTTACATGTAATGTGTTACATGTTTTGCATGATTGATTTGATTTCTATCCGCTGCATATTGTGCAAATGCTTTATGTTTTGAATTAATAAAAGAGCATGACAGTTATTATGGTGAATGGTGTGTAATGATTGTGTGACACCCTTAATTGCATATTTACTCTGATTGATATATATTGTTATTTTAATTAAATATTTGGGGTATTTTTAGAAGGGTGTTACACTCATCACTTGTGAATCGTCGCACGGATCGAGAAGGACCGGAGCTCGTGGTTTTTGTTCGTTTTGACATCTGCAACAAAAATCAGAAACAACCACACAAAAGCCATAAGAGAAGTTAGCATTCAAAATCAGAATTCATGAAACTGGAATTTCCCAGTTCGCGGCGCGAAGGCCCGTTCGCGGCGTGAACCTTGCGAACCAGGAAAATAACAGGTGCCTTCTAGGCGAACTCAGTTTGCTGGGCGAACTCTGTTCGCAGCGCCAACCTGAATTTTTCCATTCAGTTTGCGAGGCGAAGGCTGTTCGCAGGGCGAACTGAAGGAAATTTTAGAAAAATGTTGGCAGTGGACAGAACTCAATTTTCACATGAAAAGAAACACAACAGAATATCTTAACAACTGAACTGACAAAGCTTGAAATGCAAACTTGCAACATTGGGTTGCCTCCCAACAAGCGTTTTGTTTAACGTCATTTTGAGCTCAACGGTTCAATGATCATCATGGTCCGGTTAGGGAAATGACACAGACATCCCGATTCACTTCGCCACTATGGTAGACTTTTAGTCTTTGTCCATTTATAGTCCAGCTCTCCTGTGACTTTGGATCCTCAACCACGATGGCCCCATAGTTTCGCACCTCCTTTACAACAAACGGTCCTGACCATTTTGACTTTAGCTTACCAGGAAACAACTTCAATCTTGAGTTGAAAAGCAGTACCATTTTTCCAATTTTAAACTCTTTATGACGGACCTTTCCATCATGGTACACTTTCACTTTTTCCTTGTACAGTTTGTTTGAATGGTAAGCATTGTTTCGTGATTCCTCCAATTCATGGAGTTGTCCTTTTCTTTTCTCTCCAGCTTAAGTGGAGTCAAAGTTCAAGAATTTGAGAGCCCACAGTGCTCTATGCTCCATTTCCACCGGGAGATGACAAGTCTTCCCATACACCATCTGAAATGGGGTTAGTCCAATAGGAGCTTTGTAGGCGGTACGATACGCCCACAAAGCTTCATCCAATTTTAATGACCAATCTTTTCTTGAACTCGAGACTGTTTTTTCAAGGATCCGCTTCACTTCTCGGTTAGAAACTTCCGTCTGACCATTCGCTTGTGGATGGTAGGGAGTAGTCACCTTATGCTTTACACCATAATGTTGTAAAACTTTTTCCAAAGGTGTATTGCAAAAGTGTGATCCTCCATCACTTATCAACACCCGGGACACACCAAAACATGAGAATATGTTTTTCTTTAAAAAATTTATCATTGTTTGTGAGTCGGCCTTAGGTGAAGCAATTGCTTCCACCCACCTCGAAACATAGTAAATGGCCACGAGGATATACTCATTTGAGAAGGAAGAGGGGAATGGGCCAACGAAATCAATACCCCAACAATCAAAAACTTCTACTTCTAACATGTTGGTTAGAGGCATTTCATCCCGTTTACCTATTCCTCCACTTCGTTGGCATGTGTCACAACTCTTGGCGTGTTCGTGTGCGTCTTTAAACAAAGACGGCCAATAAAAGCCCGCTTGGAGCATTTTAGTGGCTGTTCTCAAACAACTATAGTGACCTCCATACTGAGAGTTATGACAATGCCAAAGGATGTCTTTTGACTCCTCAAGTGTCACACACCTTCTCAAAATACTGTCCACACCCACTTTAAACCAATACGGATCATCCCAAACATAGTACTTTGCATCCGCCAAGAATTTCCTTCTTTGATTACTAGTGAGGTCTTCCGGTGTTAAACCGGTTGCCTTGTAATTAGCAAAATCGGCAAGCCAAGGTCTCACTTGAATTGCATAAAGTTTTTCGTCCGGAAATTCTTCTCTTACTTCCTCTTCTTTGTTTGTAATTTCCACATTAACCAAAAGGGACAAATGATCCGCTACCAAGTTTTTGGAACCTTTTTTATCCCGGATTTCCAAATCAAATTCTTGTAATAACAAAATCCAACGAATTAATCTTTGTTTGGAATCCGGCTTGGTTAGCAAATACTTGATTGCCGAATGGTCGGTGTAAACTACAACTTTAGACCCTATCAAATAAGCTCTAAACTTTTCCAATGCATACACTATAGCTAGTAATTCCTTTTTGGTTGTCGCATAATTGACTTGTGCCTCATTTAAAACTTTAATAGCATAGTGGATGGCATGAAATTTTTTATCTCTTCTTTGACCCAAAACCGCACCAACCGCATAATCGCTTGCATCACACATAAGTTCAAAATCAAGTGTCCAATTTGGTGCAACGATTATGGGTGCGGTGACTAACTTTTCTTTCAAATCAAGGAAAGCTTTTAGACACGACTCATCGAAAAGAAATTGCGTACCTTTGTTGAGCAAATTACTCAAGGGCTTTGCTATCTTTGAGAAATCCTTGATGAATCTCCGATAAAATCCGACATGTCCGAGAAAGCTCCTTATTCCTTTTATATTTGTTTGAGGTGGTAATTTTTCAATGGCTTCCACCTTTGCTCTATCAACTTCTAGCCCTTCGGAGGAGATTTTGTGACCGAGAACAACACCTTCGGTGACCATAAAGTTGCATTTCTCCCAATTGAGCACTAAGTTGGTTTCCACACATCTTCCCAAAACCACATCAAGATTTTTCAAGCACAAATGAAAGGACGATCCATAAACGGAGAAATCATCCATAAACACCTCAATGAATTCTTCGATCAAATCCGAGAATATCGCTTGCATACACCGTTGAAATGTTACCGATGCATTACATAACCCAAAAGGCATTCTTCGGTAAGCAAAGATGTCGAAAGGACATGTAAAAGCCGTCTTCTCATGATCCGCCGGATTGACCGAAATTTGGTTGTAACCCGAATAACCATCCAAGAAACAATAGAAATTTTTGTCGGCCAACCTTTCCAACATTTGGTCCATGAAAGGTAGCGGGAAGTGATATTTCCTTGTAGCTTGGTTTAGCCTTCTATAGTCAATACACATCCTCCACCCGGTTACCGTTCTAGTTGGAATCAACTCATTTTTATCATTTTTTATAACCGTCATGCCACCTTTTTTTGGAACTACTTGCACCGGACTCACCCATTCACTACCAGAGATAGGATAAATCATTCCGGCTTCCAAGAGTATGACAACTTCTTTCCAAACTACTTCTTTCATTGATGGATTTAAGCGCCTTTGAGGTTGTACAACGGGTTTGAAATTTTCTTCCATCATGATCTTATGCATACAATAGGCCGGACTAATACCCTTCAAGTCGGATAATACCACCCTATTGCACCTTCATTCTTTTTCAGCATTTGTACCAATTTATGCTCCTCTTTTATGGACAAGGTATTGCTAATGATCACCGGTTTAGTACAATCATCACCAAGGAACACATACTTCAAGTGTGAAGGTAGCATTTTCAAATCTAGTTTTGGCTCTTCCACTTTCTTTTTCACATCCAAGTCTTCATTTACCTCTTCATGATAAGCAATCTCTCCACAAGACTCCAATTCATGCAAAATTTCTTCAATCTCTTTTTCTTCATTTTCACTCAAAACATTGTAAGCTCCGATAAGAGATCTTTCTAACGGATTAGAAACATGAACTTGGTTTGTAACTTCCACTATTTCCTCCTCGGTGGCATCGATTTGGAAGGAATCATGCTTGTCATTAGGATGCTTCATGGCTTCAAAAAGATTGAAAGTTACCTCTTCATCTTGCACTCTTACTTTCATGAGTCCATCATCAATGTCAATCATCATTCGGGATGTTTTCATGAATGGTCTTCCAAGAATTAGAGGAACATCACGATCCTCATCCATGTCCACTATCACAAAATCTACCGGAAATAAGAATTTGTCCACCTTCACTAGCATATCTTGAGCAACTCCATATGGTGAAGTGGTAGACTTATCGGGTAGTTGTAAAGTCATCCTTGTAGATTTAATCTCAAATTCCCCAATCTTTTAACAATGGATAAGGGGATTAAGTTGATGCTAGATCCCAAGTCGATCAAACCATTACCAATGTAAGTGCCTCCAATGGTTACCAGTAAAACAACTCGGCCCGGATCGAATTCCTTCCTTGGGAGAGTTTTTTGGATTATGGCGCTACAACGTGCATCAAGCAAGATTGTCTCGTCTTCCACATATCTCCTTTTCTTTGTGAGAATATCCTTCATGAACTTTGCATACCGTGGCATTTTCTCTAATGCGTCGGCAAATGGAATATTTATTTGAAGTTGTTTGAATATGTCCATAAACCGTGCATAGTGTCTAACATTATCCTTCTTTGATGGTGCATGCGGATAAGGTAGATGTTGAGCTGGGATGGCACTCACTCCTTTGTCTCCTTTCTTCTTCTTCCGTGGCTCGACTTCTTTCTTCATTTCCACTTCACCCTGCTGCTCTGCTAACTCCTTCTGTTTCGGCTCTTTTCGCGGCACGAAGGGAGATCGCGGCGCGAACTGAACAGATTATGTCTCTTTCTCCATCTCACACTCCACATCCTCATTTTCATGAACAACATCCATATCATTCTCCACTATAATCTCCTCACTTTTTCGACTTGTCAAGTCTTTACCGCTTCTCGTAACAATTGCTTTACAATGCTCCTTTGGATTGGTTTGAGTGTTAGCGGAGAATGAAGATCCCGCGTTTTGTTCCGACAATTGCTTCGCAAGTTGGCCTACTTTATTCTCCAAATTCTTGATTGCTGCCTTGTTTCTCTTTTGGTTAGCCATGGAGGCTTGCATGAATTGTTGGAGAGTTTCCTCTAGCTTTGAATTTCCTCCTTGCGATTGTTGTCCTTGGGAATTTGGGTGTTGATAAGGACTTTGTTGTTGAAAATTTTGGTTGTTGAACCTTAATGGTTGATAACCTTGATTGTTTCTTTAATATGAGTTGTTGTGGGGTGGAGGTTGCCTTTGATAGCCTTGATTTTGATTGTTCACATAACTCACTTCTTCCAATGGAGGACAAAAACCGGTTGGATGATCTCCTTAACATAATTCACAACATGCTACTTGATGTCTAGCTTGAGATCCTTGTATTTCCTTCATTTGTTGTGGACATTTGGACATTTGTTGAGTGAGCAACTCCACTTGTTGAGAAAGTAGTTTGTTTTGAGCAAGAATGGCATCATTGGTATTTAACTCAAGAACTCCCGATTTCCGTTGTGAAGGACTACGGTTATGTTGACTTTGACGATCATTGAGTGTCATCCGGTCAATAATGACTTTAGCCTCTTCCATATTCTTTGACATAAGAGAACCACCCGTGGTAGCATCCAAAAGTGTCTTGTGAGTTGATTGGAGCCCATTTAGAAAAATATGGATTTGAGTGAGTTCATCAAAACCATGGCCTTTGCATTTCCTCAACATTGACTTGAATCTTTCCCAAGCCTCATTTAGAGACCCGTTGCTTCCTTGAGTGAATACCGCAATAGCCGTTTTGGCTTCCATGAATCGGGATTGAGGAAAATACCTTTCTAGAAACTTTTCTTCTAACAAATTCCAATTCGTCATCACTCTTGGTGCTTGGTCAAGATACCACTCTTTTGCCTTTCCCACTAAGGAGTGTGGGAACATTCTCTTGAATAATGCTTCTTCACCCGCTTCCTCTATTCCCGTAGAACCCACAATCTCATAGAATTTGATGAGATGGGTATACGGATCTTCATGGTCCATTCCAGTGAATGGATTTACATAAAGGAGTTGGAGGATTCCGGTCTTCATCTCCGTATTCCCTCCACCACGAGAAAATTGGGCATTCCTTCTTGGACTATTAACGGACATTTCGGTAGGAGTATCATCCGCCATGTTTCCTTGACAAGTATCTACAACCACTTCTTCGATTTGAACAAGTGAAGAAGTAGATACTTCCTCTCTCCGGTTCCTCTCTTCGGCTAGTTTCCTTCTTTTTCGTGTTTTGCTATTGAGCTTTCGAAGTGTTCTTTCAATTTCGGGATCGAATTGAAATTGCTCCTCGGTAGCTTTTCCTCGCATGCACTAGAATCTACAAAACTAACAATCCAAGTGAAACACAAGAGTGATAGTAAGTACAAAACTTAGAACAATGAATTATTGTAATGCTTGTAATATCGAACACCAATCCCCGACAACAGCGCCAATTTGTTGAAAAGTATATTTTCGGCAAATATTTAAATATCGTATCCACAGAGATTGGTTGTTATTACCGCCGTTCTATAATCCAAATTGTTATAAGTTTAAAATGTAACCAAGTTGTTTTGTTTGAAAAGTTATCTTTTGAGTAAAATGTCACTAGAACAATAAAATAGTTTTAATCAAATGTAAAAGGCTTGGCAAGATTGGAGTTCACTATTCAAATTTCTTATGATTCCTTTTGACAACTATATAAACTTAAGATTATTGATGATATTCAAGTATCCTCCCAATATCATTTATCTCTAAATGATATTGTGATAATCACTATATTAATGGTTAAATGATTTCTCTACCTAACTATCAATATAGCAATCTTTAATGTTTGATACAAAAGAAGAGTAGTGTATACATCTATTTCTACAACTCATTCACTACTTGAAAGTATATTTTAAGTCAAGACTTGAATAATCTTTCTCAACAACTACTCAAATCTAAATATTCAACTTAGGGCAAAAATATCATTCAATACATCAAGAACCTTTTGTCATATACAAGAGTCAAATGGAATACATAAACAAATAGGAATAGCTACTACCTCCAATCTTGACAAAATGGGGTTTAGCTCCTCATCATCATTTTGGACAGCAAAATGCAATAACAAAATAAACTCTGTTTTTCTTCTATAATGTGTGAATCTATGAATGAATGTTTCTATATTTTCCATTCTGTTTTCTTAAAGAGTTTAACCTTTCCTAAAACTGAAAAGCACTCTAAAACAGATACAAAACTGTCACAACACAGCTGGCTTGAAAATAGAACACTTGGCCCAAATAGACGGCTTGTTGGTTTCGCAAGGTTCGCGGCGCCATCCCTGGTCGCGGCGCGAACTGAAGCCAATTCAGCTTCCTTGCCTTGCAAGCTTCATGTAATAATTCTCCCAAGTGTTAGTCTTCCAAATTTGTCCTCCAAATTACCATTGAAACTTCTTCCAAATTATGCTTATGCACTCCGATGCTCTCTTGTCCAAAAACTCTACAAAACTAACAAATACGTAAAATATCTACTCAAAACATAATCACTTAAACTTAATTGCATTTATACAAAATTGTGAGGATAAAAGTGTGTAATTAAATCAAAAAATGGTAAAAGGGACCAATAAAATTATATGGAAAGTAGTATTAATTGGTCCCTAACAAATATCTACATACTCCTTAATTAAGTATGATTTTAAAATGCAATATCATGCTAAAATAAATGAATATGCGATATTGAGCTTATTTGTTAATACTAAGTACACTCGGGCATCAAGAAACATAATATTGAATTATACAAGGGAGGCAAGAATTATGTCTTGTGTTTGGTATACATATAAGGGCAAAACAATAATTATACATATGATCATTATCATATAAAGGTTATATGAGATCACATGAAATTATCGTTAATTGGAAAGCAATGATGTGTGGCTAGACACCCTCTCTCTATTTATAATATTAAGTAAATTATTTAACATTATTGTGAATGTTACGAGAACGTAAAAGGTCGCACACGTAAGGATAAATAAACGAGAGATTAAATAAATTAATAAGATACATTTATGATTTTGTGGTACATTGTTACGATACACTAATGTTAATTAGGAAAATACGGCCCACGAGAAGCTAGCATAGGGTGAGTATTGTATACGTGTTTAAATTTAATAAAATATAAAAAATTGAGATAGTTTGGCCGAGTGGTCTAAAGTGCTAGATTTAGGCTTTGGTCTAAAAGGGTGTGGGTTCAAATCCCATAGGTGTTAACTTTTGCTTGTTTCTGTCATTTCATCAGTTCACCCAAAATTTACATAAAAATGTATGACTTAACTGTTTGATTTACTTTATTAAATAGACTAGGTTGGGAAAAGTTTCTTAATATTGATTCACTTTAGTTATAAATAAAAATTTGGTTCACCAAACCATTTATTTGGGTCGATATGATTATATAAAACTATACCGGTTCAATTTGTTTCTTCTGAATCCTTCTTATGCTATAACAATTCGATTCAATTCAAAATTTTGAAATCATTAACTATGAACAATCTTAGTTGTGGTCATTACCATCCTGGTACTCGATCTCATATGATTTTCACACACGTTTGTTGCTTGGACTTCTAAAAAATGAAGGAGTTGTCTAAAAATATTCAATAATCATTGATGGATTTCCTTATATCTTAGCTAATGGCCCAATCATAAATACAAAAAGTCTTGATTCTCACAACTACTTCCAAATTAGTAGTTGTTGGTTGGCTCGGGAATTGGCTGACTTGTTTGACTTTGTATCAAAGGTCTAGCTAGTCATGTGTTAGTGAGGTAAATAAGTTGTTCCACCAAATTTCTATAAGGTGTGATATTAGTCCAAATTTATCCATAAACTATTGGTGTAAGACTCATACGCCAACATATTTATGATTAATGTATTTAAAACTTGTATCAGGTTGATTATTTATAATAAAAATACATTTTTATTATGTTTCTTTTCAAAGTCATTAGTTTTTTATAGTATTTAATTGGTTTCATGGAACATTAAGTGTGACTTAAATGTGAGACATCATTAAATATAAAATTATCACGCTAAAAGTATCTATATGTAAGTCTTACTATCGAACATAGCAACGCCAACGCATAGAGAATGTTATAAGTAATATTTATATTAGATTGGCCCGCGATAAGAATACAACATAGTTTGTTATGTAAGTCTCATAAGTTATTTTTAGAATCACAGTGGTGTATGCTACCATTTAACCGAAAACCATTAAGTCCATATAAAAGGACATTGAGGAGTTAATCATTTTAGTAACGTCAAACATTGTTTGTCATAAGACGATTATAAAGTCAGTTAACTAGGTATCCAATGAGTCGTGTGGATGGACATGAGCGGCCTGGAAGGATTTTTCTCATCCTACATATGCATGAGTAATATCTACATACTCCTTAATTAAGTATGATTTGAAAATACACTATAATGCTAAAATAAAATAATATGCGATATTGAGCTTATTTATTAATACAAAGTACACTCGGGCATCAAGAAACATAATATTGAATTATACAAGGGAGGCAAGAATTATGTCTTGTGTTCGGTATACATATAAGGGAAAAACAATAATTATACATATGATCATTATCATATAAAGGTTATATGAGATCAGATGAAATTATTGTTAATTGGAAAGCAGTGATGTCTGGCTAGACACCCTCTCTCTATTTATAATATTAAGTAAATTTTTTAACATTATTGGACATATTACGAGAACGTAAAAGGTCGCACACGTAAGGATAAATAAACGAGAGATAAATAAATTAATAAGATAGATTTATGATTTTGTGGTACATTCTTACGATACACTAATGTTAATTAGGAAAATACGGCCCACGGGAAGCTAGCATAAGGTGAGTATTGTATACGTGTTTAAATTTAATAAAATATAAAAACATTGAGACAGTTTGGCTGAGTGGTCTAAGGCGCCAGATTTAGGCTTTGGTCCGAAAGGGCGTGGGTTCAAATCCCACAACTCTCAACTTTTGTTGCTTAGACTTCTAAAAAATGAAGTAGTTGTCTAAAAATATTCAATAATCAGGGATTGACTGTATATGAAATGTATATGAAAGGTCTAGCTAGGCATGTGTTAGTGAGGTAAATAAGTTGTTTCACCAAATTTCTATAAGGTGTGAGATTAGTCCAAATTTATCCATAAACTATTGGTGTAAGACTCATAGGCCAACATATTTATGATTAATGTATTTAAAACTTGTATCAAGTTGATTATGTATAATAAAAATACATTTTTATTATGTTTATTTTCGAAGTAATTAGTTTTTTATAGTATTTAATTGGTTTCATGGAACATTAAGTGTGACTTAAATGTGAGACATCATTAAATATAAAGATATCACTCTAAAAGTATCTATATGTAAGTCTTACTATCGAATATAGCAACGCCAATGCATAGAGAATGTTATAAGTAATATTTATATTGGAATGACCCGTGATAAGAATACTACATAGTTTGTTATGTAAGTCTCATAAGTTATTTTTATAATCACAGTGGTGTATGCTATCATTTGACCGGAAACCATTAAGTCCATACAAACGGACATTGAGGAGTTAATCATTTTAGTAGCGTCAAACATTGTTTGTCATAAGACGATTATAAAGTCAGTTAACTAGGTATTCAATGAGTCATGTTGATGGACATGAGCGGCCTGGAAGGATTTTTCTCATCCTACATATGCATGAGTAATATCTACATACTCCTTAGTTAAGTATGATTTTAAAATGCATTATCATGCTGAAATAAGTGAATATGCGATATTGACCTTATTTGCTAATACTAAGTACACTCGGGAATCAAGAAACATAAAATTGAATTATACAAGGGACGTAAGAATCATGTCTTGTGTTCGGTATACATATAAGGGCAAAACAATAATTATACATATGATCAATATCATATAAAGCTTATATGAGATCACATGAAATTATCGTTAGTTGGAAAGCAATGATGTATAGCTAGACACCCTTTCTCTATTTATAATATTCAGTAAATTATTTAACATTATTATCAATTTTACAAGAATGTAAAAGGTCGCACACGTAAGGATAAATAAACGAGAGATTAAATAAATTAATAAGATACATTTATGATTTTGTGGTACATTCTTACGATACACTAATGTTAATTAGGAAAATACGGCCCACGGGAAACTAGCATAGGGTGAGTATTGTATACGTGTTTAAATTGAATAAAATATAAAAACATTGAGACAGTTTGGCCGAGTGGTCTAAGGTGCCAGATTTAGGCTTTGGTCAGAAAGGGCGTGGGTTTAAATTCTATAGCTGTCAACTTTTGCTTGTTTCTGTCATTTCGTTCCAAATTATCAGTTCACCCAAAATTGACATAAAAATGTATGACTTAACTGTTGACTTACTGTATTAAATGGACTTGGTTGGGAAAATTTTCTTACTATTGATTCACTTTAGTTATAAATAAAAATTTGGTTCACCAAACCATTTATTTGGGTCGATATGATTTTATAAAACTATATCAGTTCAATTTGTTTCTTTTGAATCCTTTTTATGCTAAAATAATTCGATTCAATTCAAATTTTTGACATAATTAACTACGAACAATCTTAGTTGTGGTCATTACCATCCTGGTACTCGATCTCATAAGATGATTTTCACACACGTTTGATGCTTGGATTTCTAAAAAATGAAGGAGTTGTCTAAAAATATTCAATAATCATTGATGGACTTCCTTATATCTTAGCTAATGGCCCAATCATAAATACAAAAGGTCTTGATTCTCACAACTACTTCCAAATTAGTAGTTTTTCGTTGGCTCGGGAATTGGCTGATTTGTTTGACTGTGTATGAAAGGTCTAGCTAGTCATGTGTAAGTGAGGTAAATAAGTTGTTCCACCAAATTTCTGTAAGGTGTGAGATTAGTCCAAATTTATCCGTAAACTATTGGTGTAAGACTTAATCGCCAACATATTTATGATTAATGTATTTAAAACTTGTATCAGGTTGATTATTTATAATAAAAATACATTTTTATTATGTTTATTTTCAAATTAATTAGTTTTTATTAGTATTTAATTGGTTTCATGGAACATTAAGTGTGACTTAAATGTGAGACATCATTAAATATAAAGTTATCACTCTAAAAGTATCTATATGTAAGTCTTACTATCGAATATAGCAACGCCATAGTTACATAATCCACTAATCTTGAAAGATTGATTACAAACAACGTCTAAGAGAAAGATCTCTTAGTCCTCTCAAGTATACAGACTGCGCAGAGTCACTTGAGGAAATACAACAAAGATAAAGACTTATGTAATCTAGAGTGCTTCTAAGATAAGCAAATATTACAACAATAAGAACAAAAAGTGTTTCACGTTCTAAGCAAAAGCTTCGTGAAGATTGAGAGAATAAAACGTTTTTATGTGTGTTGATGTTTCAGTATGTTCTCTGTATGTATTTAATGTTGATTGCAGTCCTTTATATAGGAGTGAAGTAGTTTGAAATTGATGGCCAATAATTTGAATTAATGCCATAACTTATATAGCTTCTTGCCAACACTACTTTTTCTCCTCGAATGACTTCTTTCCAAATATAGTTCCTTTTCATTTGAATTTGGAGTTAACGTCTCTTTCTGTATTAGGAAATCCATTTCCAAGCCTTTATTTGAAGTTAACGTTACTCTTCCTTTATTAGGAAATCCATGATCAGAGTCTTCATGTTTATGGGAATCTTGGAATCTTGCTATCTAACTTCTGATGTTGATCTCTTTTGAGTTCTGATGGTTTCTTCAGATAGCGCTGAGAGCTTCTGGAGTTTGACATACCGTTGTTCAGAGTCAGAACTTCTAGAGCGTATTTCTTGTTCAGATGCTTCTGATATTTTGCTGTTTTGCTCAGAGTTAGACTTTCTTGAACGTGTTTCTACTTCTGGTCTTCTGATAATTTGTATCTGATATGATTCTGTATCTGATAACGTCATCAGATCTCTTCCTTCTTTCCTTAGAACCCTGCACACTTAGAAACTTTTCGTTAGGGTGCCATTTTTGGTTTCATCCTTTGTTATCATCAAAATCATGGAATCTGTTGTAGAACAATTTTTGTTCTTACATTAAATAGACTAGGTTGGGAAAATTTTCTTAATATTGATTCACTTTAGTTATAAATACAAATTTGGTTCACCAAACCATTTATTTGGTTCGATATGATTTTATAAAACTATACCGGTTCAATTTATTTCTTTTGAATCCTTCTTATGCTAAAATAATTCAATTCAATTCAAAATTTTGACATAATTAACTATGAACAATCTTAGTTGTGGTCATTACCATCCTGGTACTCGATCTCATAAGATGATTTTCACACACGTTTGATGCTTGGATTTCTAAAAAATGAAGGAGTTGTCTAAAAATATTCAATAATCATTGATGGACTTCCTTATATCTTAGCTAATGGCCCAATCATAAATACAAAAGGTCTTGATTCTCACAACTACTTCCAAATTAGTAGTTTTTGGTTGGCTCAGGAATTGGCTGAGTTGTTTGACTGTGCATGAAAGGTCTAGCTAGTCATGTGTTAGTGAGGTAAATAAGTTGTTCCACCAAATTTCTGTAAGGTGTGAGATTAGTCCAAATTTATCCGTAAACTATTGGTGTAAGACTCAATCGCCAACATATTTATGATTAATGTATTTAAAACTTGTATCAGGTTGATTATTTATAATAAAAATACATTTTTATTATATTTATTTTCAAATTAATTAGTTTTTTATAGTATTTAATTGGTTTCATGGAACATTAAGTGTGACTTAAATGTGAGACATCATTAAATATAAAGTTATCACTCTAAAAGTATCTATATGTAAGTCTTACTATCGAATATAGCAACGCCAATGCATAGAGAATGTTATAAGTAATATTTATATTGGATTTGCCCGCGATAAGAATACTACATAGTTTGTTATGTAGTTTGCTAGCATAGGGTGAGTATTGTATACGTGTGTAAATTTAATAAAATATAAAAACATTGAGACAGTTTGGCCGAGTGGTCTAAGGCGCTAGATTTAGGCTCTGGTCCGAAAGGGCGTGGGTTTAAATCCCACAGCTTTCAACTTTTGCTTGTTTCTGTCGTTTCGTTCCAAATTATCAGTTCACCCAAAATTTACATAAAAATGTATACAAAACTGTTTGATTTACTGTATTAAATAGACTAGGTTGGGAAAATTTTCTTAATATTGATTCACTTTAGTTATAAATAAAAATTTGGTTCGCCAAACCATTTATTTGGGTCGATATGATTTTATAAAACTATATCGGTTCAATTTGTTTCTTTTGAATCCTTCTTATGCTATAATAAATCGATTCAATTCAAAATTTTGACATAATTAAATATGAACAATCTTAGTTGTGGTCATTACCGTCCTGGTACTCGATCTCATAAGATGATTTTCACACACGTTTGTTGCTTGGACTTCTAAAAAATGAAGGAGTTGTCTAAAAATATTCCATAATCATTGATGGACTTCCTTATATCTTAGCTAATGGCTCAATCATAAATACAAAAAGTCTTGATTCTCACAACTACTTCCAAATTAGTAGTTGTTGGTAGGTTCGGGAATTGACTGAGTTGTTTGACTTCGTATGAAAGGTCTAGCTAGTCATGTGTTAGTGACGTAAATAAGTTGGTCCCCAAAGTTTCTATAAGGTGTAAGATTAGTCCAAATTTATCTATAAACTATTGGTGTACGACTCATAGGCCAGCATATTTAAGATTAATGTATTTCAAACTTGTATCAAGTTGATTATTTATAATAAAAATACATTTTTATCATGTTTATTTTCAAAGTAATTAGTTTTATATAGTATTTAATCGGTTTCATGGAACATTAAGTGTGACTTAAATGTGAGACATCATTAAATATAAAGATATCACTCTAAAAGTATCTATATGTAAGTCTTACTCTCGAATATAGCAACGCCAATGCATAGAGAATGTTATAAGTAATATTTATATTGGAATGACCCGCGATAAGAATACTACATAGTTTTTTATGTAAGTCTCATAGTTATTTTTATAATCACAGTGGTATGTGCTACCATTTAACCGGAAACCATTAAGTCCATACAAAAGAACATTGAGGAGTTAATCATTTTAGTAGCGTCAAACATTGTTTGTCATAAGACGATTATAAAGTCAGTTAACTAGGTATTCAATGAGTCGTGTGGATGAACATGAGCGGCCTGGAAGGATTATTCTCATCCTACATATGCATGAGTAATATATACATTCTCCTTAATTAAGTATGATTTTAAAATGCATTATCATGCTAAAATAAATGAATATGCGATATTGAGCTTATTTGTTAATACTAAGTATACTCGGGCATCAAGAAACATAATATTGAATTATACAAAGGAGGTAAGAATTATGTCTTGTGTTCGGTATACATATAAGGGCAAATCAATAATTATGCATATGATCATTATCATATAAAGGTTATATGAGATCACATGAAATTATCGTTAATTGGAAAGCAATGATGTATGGCTAGACACCCTCTCTCTATTTATAATATTAAGTAAATTATTTAACATTATTATCAATTTTATGAGAACGTAAAAGATCGCACACGTAAGGATAAATAAAGGAGAGATTAAATAAATTAATAAGATACATTTATGATTTTATGGTACATTCTTACGATACACTAATATTAATTAGGAAAATACGGCCCACGGGAAGCTAGCATAGGGTGAGTATTGTATACGTGTGTAAATTTAATAAAATATAAAAACATTGAGACAGTTTGGCCGAGTAGTCTAAGGCGCTAGATTTAGGCTCTGGTCCGAAAGGGCGTGGGTTCAAATCCCATAGCTTTCAACTTTTGCTTGTTGCTGTCATTTCGTTCCAAATTATCAGTTCACCCAAAATTTATATAAAAATGTATGACTTAACTGTTTGATTTACTGTATTAAATAGACTAGGTTGGGAAAATTTTCTTAATATTGATTCACTTTAGTTATAAATAAAAATTTGGTTCACCAAACCATTTATTCGGGTCGATATGATTTTATAAAACTATACCGGTTCAATTTGTTTCTGTTGAATCCTTCTTATGCTATAATAATTCAATTCAAAATTTTGACATAATTAACTATGAACAATCTTAGTTGTGGTCATTACCGTCCTGTTACTCGATCTCATAAGATGATTTTCACACACGTTTGTTGCTTGGACTTCTAAAAAATGAAGGAGTTGTCTAAAAATATTCAAAAATCATTGATGGACTTCCTTATATCTTAGCTAATGGCTCAATCATAAATACAAAAAGTCTTGATTCTCACAACTACTTCCAAATTAGTAGTTGTTGGTAGGTTCGGGAATTGACTGAGTTGTTTGACTGTGTATGAAAGGTCTAGCTAGTCATGTGTTAGTGAGGTAAATAAGTTGGTCCACCAAATTTCTATAAGGTGTAACATTAGTCCAAATTTATCCATAAACTATTGGTGTACGACTCATAGGCCAACATATTTATGATTAATGTATTGAAAACTTGTATCAAGTTGATTATTTATAATAAAAATACATTTTTATCGTGTTTATTTTCAAAGTAATTAGTTTTTTATAGTATTTAATCGGTTTCATGGAACATTAAGTGTGACTTAAATGTGAGACATCATTAAATATAAAGATATCACAAGAAAAGTATCTATATGTAAGTCTTACTATCGAATATAGCAACGCCAATGCATAGAGAATGTTATAAGTAATATTTATTTAGGAATGACCCGTGAAAAGAATACTACATAGTTTGTTATGTAAGTCTCATCAGTTATTTTTATAATCACAGTGGTGTATGCTACTATTTAACCTGATACCATTAAGTCTATACAAAAGGACATTGAGTTGTTAATCATTTTAGTAGCGTCAAACATTGTTTGTCATAAGACGATGATAAAGTCAGTTAACTAGGTATTCAATGAGTCATGTGGATGGACATGAGCGGCCTAGAAGAATTTTTCTCATCCTACATATGCATGAGTAATATCTACATACTCCTTAATTAAGTATGATTTTAAAATACATTATCATGCTGAAATAAATGAATATGCGATATTGAGCTTATTTGTTAATACTAAGTACACTCGGACATCAAGAAACATAATATTTAATTATACAAGGGAGGTAAGAATTATTTCTTGTGTTCGGTATACATATAAGGGCAAAACAATCATTATACATATGATCATTATCATATAAAGGTTATATGAGATCACATGAAACTATCGTTAATTCAAAAGCAATGATGTCTGGTTAGACACCCTCTCTCTATTTATAATATTTAGTAAACTATTTAACATTATTGTCAATTTTACGAGAACATAAAAGGTCGCACACGTAAGGATAAAAAAAAGAGAGAGTAAATAAATTAATAAGATACATTTATGATTTTGTGGTACATTGTTACGATACACTAATGTTAATTAGGAAAATACAGCCCACGGGAAGCTAGCATAGAGTGAGTATTGTATACGTGTTTAGATTTAATAAAATATAAAAACATTGAGATATTTTGGCCGAGTGGTCTAAGGCGCCAGATTTAGGCTCTGGTTCAAAAGGGCGTGGGTTCAAATCCTTCAGCTGTCAACTTTGCTTGTTTCTGTCGTTTCGTTCCAAATTATCAGTTCACCCAAAATTTACATAAAAATGTATAACATAACTGTTTGATTTACTGTATTAAATAGACTAGGTTGGGAAAATTTTCTTAATATTGATTCACTTTAGTTATAAATAAAAATTTGGTTCGCCAAACCATTTATTTGGGTCGATATGATTTTATAAAACTATACCGGTTCAATTTGTTTCTTTTGAATCCTTCTTATGCTATAATAATTCGATTCAATTCAAAAATTTGACATGATTAACTATGAACAATCTTAGTTGTGGTCATTACCATCCTGGTTCTCGATCTCATAAGATGATTTTCACACACTTTTGTTGCTTGGACTTATAAAAAATGAAGGAGTTGTCTAAAAATATTCAATAATCAGTGATGGACTTCCTTATATCTTAGCTAATGGCTCAATCATAAATGCACAAAGACTTGATTCTCAGAACTACTTCCAAGTTAGTAGTTGTTGGTTGGTTCGGGAATTGACTGAGTTGTTGGACTGTGTATGAAAGGTCTAGATAGTCTTGTGTTAGTGAGGTAAATAAGTTATTCCACCAAATTTCTATAAGGTGTGAGATTAGTCCAAATTTATCCATAAACTATTGGTGTAAGACTCATATGCCAACATATTTATGATTAATGTATTTAAGACTTGTATCAAGTTGATTATTTATAATAAAAATACATTTTTATTATGTTTATTTTCAAAGTAAGTAGTTTTTTATAGTATTTAATTGGTTTCATGGAACATTAAGTGTGACTTAAATGTGAGACATCATTAAACATAAAGATATCACTCTAAAAGTATCTATATGTAAGTCTTACAATCGAATATAGCAACGCCAATGCATAGAGAATGTTATAAGTAATATTTATATTGGATTTGCCCGCGATAAGAATACTACATAGTTTGTTATGTAGTTTGCTAGCATAGGGTGAGTATTGTATACGTGTGTAAATTTAATAAAATATAAAAACATTGAGACAGTTTGGCCGAGTGGTCTAAGGCGCTAGATTTAGGCTCTGGTCCGAAAGGGCGTGGGTTTAAATCCCACAGCTTTCAACTTTTGCTTGTTTCTGTCGTTTCGTTCCAAATTATCAGTTCACCCAAAATTTACATAAAAATGTATACAAAACTGTTTGATTTACTGTATTAAATAGACTAGGTTGGGAAAATTTTCTTAATATTGATTCACTTTAGTTATAAATAAAAATTTGGTTCGCCAAACCATTTATTTGGGTCGATATGATTTTATAAAACTATATCGGTTCAATTTGTTTCTTTTGAATCCTTCTTATGCTATAATAAATCGATTCAATTCAAAATTTTGACATAATTAAATATGAACAATCTTAGTTGTGGTCATTACCGTCCTGGTACTCGATCTCATAAGATGATTTTCACACACGTTTGTTGCTTGGACTTCTAAAAAATGAAGGAGTTGTCTAAAAATATTCCATAATCATTGATGGACTTCCTTATATCTTAGCTAATGGCTCAATCATAAATACAAAAAGTCTTGATTCTCACAACTACTTCCAAATTAGTAGTTGTTGGTAGGTTCGGGAATTGACTGAGTTGTTTGACTTCGTATGAAAGGTCTAGCTAGTCATGTGTTAGTGACGTAAATAAGTTGGTCCCCAAAGTTTCTATAAGGTGTAAGATTAGTCCAAATTTATCTATAAACTATTGGTGTACGACTCATAGGCCAGCATATTTAAGATTAATGTATTTCAAACTTGTATCAAGTTGATTATTTATAATAAAAATACATTTTTATCATGTTTATTTTCAAAGTAATTAGTTTTATATAGTATTTAATCGGTTTCATGGAACATTAAGTGTGACTTAAATGTGAGACATCATTAAATATAAAGATATCACTCTAAAAGTATCTATATGTAAGTCTTACTCTCGAATATAGCAACGCCAATGCATAGAGAATGTTATAAGTAATATTTATATTGGAATGACCCGCGATAAGAATACTACATAGTTTTTTATGTAAGTCTCATAGTTATTTTTATAATCACAGTGGTATGTGCTACCATTTAACCGGAAACCATTAAGTCCATACAAAAGAACATTGAGGAGTTAATCATTTTAGTAGCGTCAAACATTGTTTGTCATAAGACGATTATAAAGTCAGTTAACTAGGTATTCAATGAGTCGTGTGGATGAACATGAGCGGCCTGGAAGGATTATTCTCATCCTACATATGCATGAGTAATATATACATTCTCCTTAATTAAGTATGATTTTAAAATGCATTATCATGCTAAAATAAATGAATATGCGATATTGAGCTTATTTGTTAATACTAAGTATACTCGGGCATCAAGAAACATAATATTGAATTATACAAAGGAGGTAAGAATTATGTCTTGTGTTCGGTATACATATAAGGGCAAATCAATAATTATGCATATGATCATTATCATATAAAGGTTATATGAGATCACATGAAATTATCGTTAATTGGAAAGCAATGATGTATGGCTAGACACCCTCTCTCTATTTATAATATTAAGTAAATTATTTAACATTATTATCAATTTTATGAGAACGTAAAAGATCGCACACGTAAGGATAAATAAAGGAGAGATTAAATAAATTAATAAGATACATTTATGATTTTATGGTACATTCTTACGATACACTAATATTAATTAGGAAAATACGGCCCACGGGAAGCTAGCATAGGGTGAGTATTGTATACGTGTGTAAATTTAATAAAATATAAAAACATTGAGACAGTTTGGCCGAGTAGTCTAAGGCGCTAGATTTAGGCTCTGGTCCGAAAGGGCGTGGGTTCAAATCCCATAGCTTTCAACTTTTGCTTGTTGCTGTCATTTCGTTCCAAATTATCAGTTCACCCAAAATTTATATAAAAATGTATGACTTAACTGTTTGATTTACTGTATTAAATAGACTAGGTTGGGAAAATTTTCTTAATATTGATTCACTTTAGTTATAAATAAAAATTTGGTTCACCAAACCATTTATTCGGGTCGATATGATTTTATAAAACTATACCGGTTCAATTTGTTTCTGTTGAATCCTTCTTATGCTATAATAATTCAATTCAAAATTTTGACATAATTAACTATGAACAATCTTAGTTGTGGTCATTACCGTCCTGTTACTCGATCTCATAAGATGATTTTCACACACGTTTGTTGCTTGGACTTCTAAAAAATGAAGGAGTTGTCTAAAAATATTCAAAAATCATTGATGGACTTCCTTATATCTTAGCTAATGGCTCAATCATAAATACAAAAAGTCTTGATTCTCACAACTACTTCCAAATTAGTAGTTGTTGGTAGGTTCGGGAATTGACTGAGTTGTTTGACTGTGTATGAAAGGTCTAGCTAGTCATGTGTTAGTGAGGTAAATAAGTTGGTCCACCAAATTTCTATAAGGTGTAACATTAGTCCAAATTTATCCATAAACTATTGGTGTACGACTCATAGGCCAACATATTTATGATTAATGTATTGAAAACTTGTATCAAGTTGATTATTTATAATAAAAATACATTTTTATCGTGTTTATTTTCAAAGTAATTAGTTTTTTATAGTATTTAATCGGTTTCATGGAACATTAAGTGTGACTTAAATGTGAGACATCATTAAATATAAAGATATCACAAGAAAAGTATCTATATGTAAGTCTTACTATCGAATATAGCAACGCCAATGCATAGAGAATGTTATAAGTAATATTTATTTAGGAATGACCCGTGAAAAGAATACTACATAGTTTGTTATGTAAGTCTCATCAGTTATTTTTATAATCACAGTGGTGTATGCTACTATTTAACCTGATACCATTAAGTCTATACAAAAGGACATTGAGTTGTTAATCATTTTAGTAGCGTCAAACATTGTTTGTCATAAGACGATGATAAAGTCAGTTAACTAGGTATTCAATGAGTCATGTGGATGGACATGAGCGGCCTAGAAGAATTTTTCTCATCCTACATATGCATGAGTAATATCTACATACTCCTTAATTAAGAATGATTTTAAAATACATTATCATGCTGAAATAAATGAATATGCGATATTGAGCTTATTTGTTAATACTAAGTACACTCGGACATCAAGAAACATAATATTTAATTATACAAGGGAGGTAAGAATTATTTCTTGTGTTCGGTATACATATAAGGGCAAAACAATCATTATACATATGATCATTATCATATAAAGGTTATATGAGATCACATGAAACTATCGTTAATTCAAAAGCAATGATGTCTGGTTAGACACCCTCTCTCTATTTATAATATTTAGTAAACTATTTAACATTATTGTCAATTTTACGAGAACATAAAAGGTCGCACACGTAAGGATAAAAAAAAGAGAGAGTAAATAAATTAATAAGATACATTTATGATTTTGTGGTACATTGTTACGATACACTAATGTTAATTAGGAAAATACAGCCCACGGGAAGCTAGCATAGAGTGAGTATTGTATACGTGTTTAGATTTAATAAAATATAAAAACATTGAGATATTTTGGCCGAGTGGTCTAAGGCGCCAGATTTAGGCTCTGGTTCAAAAGGGCGTGGGTTCAAATCCTTCAGCTGTCAACTTTGCTTGTTTCTGTCGTTTCGTTCCAAATTATCAGTTCACCCAAAATTTACATAAAAATGTATAACATAACTGTTTGATTTACTGTATTAAATAGACTAGGTTGGGAAAATTTTCTTAATATTGATTCACTTTAGTTATAAATAAAAATTTGGTTCGCCAAACCATTTATTTGGGTCGATATGATTTTATAAAACTATACCGGTTCAATTTGTTTCTTTTGAATCCTTCTTATGCTATAATAATTCGATTCAATTCAAAAATTTGACATGATTAACTATGAACAATCTTAGTTGTGGTCATTACCATCCTGGTTCTCGATCTCATAAGATGATTTTCACACACTTTTGTTGCTTGGACTTATAAAAAATGAAGGAGTTGTCTAAAAATATTCAATAATCAGTGATGGACTTCCTTATATCTTAGCTAATGGCTCAATCATAAATGCACAAAGACTTGATTCTCAGAACTACTTCCAAGTTAGTAGTTGTTGGTTGGTTCGGGAATTGACTGAGTTGTTGGACTGTGTATGAAAGGTCTAGATAGTCTTGTGTTAGTGAGGTAAATAAGTTATTCCACCAAATTTCTATAAGGTGTGAGATTAGTCCAAATTTATCCATAAACTATTGGTGTAAGACTCATATGCCAACATATTTATGATTAATGTATTTAAGACTTGTATCAAGTTGATTATTTATAATAAAAATACATTTTTATTATGTTTATTTTCAAAGTAATTAGTTTTTTATAGTATTTAATTGGTTTCATGGAACATTAAGTGTGACTTAAATGTGAGACATCATCAAACATAAAGATATCACTCTAAAAGTATCTATATGTAAGTCTTACAATCGAATATAGCAACGCCAATGCATAGAGAATGTTATAAGTAATATTTATATTGGAATGACCCGCGATAAGAATACTACATAGTTTGTTATGTAAGTCTCATAAGTTATTTTTATAATCATAGTGGTGTATGCTACCATTTGACTGGTTCTCGATCTCATAAGATGATTTTCACACACTTTTGTTGCTTGGACTTATAAAAAATGAAGGAGTTGTCTAAAAATATTCAATAATCAGTGATGGACTTCCTTATATCTTAGCTAATGGCTCAATCATAAATGCACAAAGACTTGATTCTCAGAACTACTTCCAAGTTAGTAGTTGTTGGTTGGTTCGGGAATTGACTGAGTTGTTGGACTGTGTATGAAAGGTCTAGATAGTCTTGTGTTAGTGAGGTAAATAAGTTATTCCACCAAATTTCTATAAGGTGTGAGATTAGTCCAAATTTATCCATAAACTATTGGTGTAAGACTCATATGCCAACATATTTATGATTAATGTATTTAAGACTTGTATCAAGTTGATTATTTATAATAAAAATACATTTTTATTATGTTTATTTTCAAAGTAATTAGTTTTTTATAGTATTTAATTGGTTTCATGGAACATTAAGTGTGACTTAAATGTGAGACATCATTAAACATAAAGATATCACTCTAAAAGTATCTATATGTAAGTCTTACAATCGAATATAGCAACGCCAATGCATAGAGAATGTTATAAGTAATATTTATATTGGAATGACCCGCGATAAGAATACTACATAGTTTGTTATGTAAGTCTCATAAGTTATTTTTATAATCATAGTGGTGTATGCTACCATTTGACTGGAAACCATTAACTCCATACAAAAGGTCATTGAGGAGTTAATCATTTTAGTAGCGTCAAACATTGTTAGTCATAAGACGATTATAAAGTCAGTTAACTAGGTATTCAATGAGTCATGTGGATGGACATGAGCGGCCTGGAAGGATTTTTCTCATTCTACATATGCATGAGTAATATCTACATACTCCTTAATTAAGTATGATTTTAAAATGCATTATCATGCTGAAATAAATGAATATGCGATATTGAGCTTATTTGTTAATACTAAGTACACTCGGGCATCAAGAAACATAATATTGAATTATACAAGGGAGGTACGAATTATGTCTTGTGTTAGGTATACATATAAAGGCAAAAGAATAATTATACATATGATCATTATCATATAAAGGTTATATGAGATCACATGAAATTATCGTTAATTGGAAAGCAATGATGTCTGGCTAGACACACTCTCTCTATTTATAATATTAAGTAAATTATTTAACATTATTGTCAATGTTACGGGAACGTAAAAGGTCGCACACATAAGGATAAATAAACGAGAGATAAAATAAATTAATAAGATACATTTATGATTTTGTGGTACATTGTTACGCTACACTAATGTTAATTAGGAAAATACTGCCCACGGGAAGCTAGCATAGGGTGAGTATTGTACACGTGCTTAAATTTAACAAAACCTTTCAACATTGAGACAGTTTGGCCGAGTGGTCTAAGGCGCCAGATTTAGGCTCTGGTCCGAAAGGGCGTGGGTACAAACCCCACAGCTGTCAACTTTTGCTTGTTTTTGTCATTTCGTTCCAAATTATCAGTTCACCCAAAATTTACATAAAAATGTATTAGGTTGGAAAAATTTTCTTAATATTGATTCACTTTAGTTATAAATAAAAATTTGGTTCACCAAACCATTTATTTGGGTCGATATGATTTTATAAAACTATACCGGTTCAATTTGTTTCTTTTGAATCCTTCTTATGCTATAATAATTCGATTCAATTCAAAATTTTGACATGATTAACTATGAACAATCTTAGTTGTGGTCATTACCGTCCTGGTTCTCGATCTCATAAGATGATTTTCACACACATTTGTTGCTTGGACTTATAAAAAATGAAGGAGTTGTCTAAAAATATTCAATAATCAGTGATGGACTTCCTTATATCTTAGCTAATGGCTCAATCATAAATGCACAAAGACTTGATTCTCAGAACTACTTCCAAGTTAGTAGTTGTTGGTTGGTTCGGGAATTGACTGAGTTGTTGGACTGTGTATGAAAGGTCTAGATAGTCTTGTGTTAGTGAGGTAAATAAGTTATTCCACCAAATTTCTATAAGGTGTGAGATTAGTCCAAATTTATCCATAAACTATTGGTGTAAGATTCATATGCCAACATATTTATGATTAATGTATTTAGGACTTGTATCAAGTTGATTATTTATAATAAAAATACATTTTTATTATGTTTATTTTCAAAGTAATTAGTTTTTTATAGTATTTAATTGGTTTCATGGAACATTAAGTGTGACTTAAATGTGAGACATCATTAAACATAAAGATATCACTCTAAAAGTATCTATATGTAAGTCTTACAATCGAATATAGCAACGCCAATGCATAGAGAATGTTATAAGTAATATTTATATTGGAATGACCCGCGATAAGAATACTACATAGTTTGTTATGTAAGTCTCATAAGTTATTTTTATAATCATAGTGGTGTATGCTACCATTTGACTGGAAACCATTAACTCCATACAAAAGGTCATTGAGGAGTTAATCATTTTAGTAGCGTCAAACATTGTTTGTCATAAGACGATTATAAAGTCAGTTAACTAGGTATTCAATGAGTCATGTGGATGGACATGAGCGGCCTGGAAGGATTTTTCTCATTCTACATATGCATGAGTAATATCTACATACTCCTTAATTAAGTATGATTTTAAAATGCATTATCATGCTGAAATAAATGAATATGAGATATTGAGCTTATTTGTTAATACTAAGTACACTCGGGCATCAAGAAACATAATATTGAATTATACAAGGGAGGTACGAATTATGTCTTGTGTTAGGTATACATATAAAGGCAAAAGAATAATTATACATATGATCATTATCATATAAAGGTTATATGAGATCACATGAAATTATCGTTAATTGGAAAGCAATGATGTCTGGCTAGACACACTCTCTCTATTTATAATATTAAGTAAATTATTTAACATTATTGTCAATGTTACGAGAACGTAAAAGGTCACACACATAAGGATAAATAAACGAGAGATAAAATAAATTAATAAGATACATTTATGATTTTGTGGTACATTGTTACGCTACACTAATGTTAATTAGGAAAATACTGCCCACGGGAAGCTAGCATAGGGTGAGTATTGTACACGTGCTTAAATTTAACAAAACCTTTCAACATTGAGACAGTTTGGCCGAGTGGTCTAAGGCGCCAGATTTAGGCTCTTGTCCGAAAGGGTGTGGGTTCAAATCCCACAGTTGTCAACTTTTGCTTGTTTTTGTCATTTCGTTCCAAATTATCAGTTCACCCAAAATTTACATAAAAATGTATTAGGTTGGGAAAATTTTCTTAATATTGATTCACTTTAGTTATAAATAAAAATTTGGTTCACCAAACCATTTATTTGGGTCGATATGATTTTATAAAACTATACCGGTTCAATTTGTTTCTTTTGAATCCTTCTTATGCTATAATAATTCGATTCAATTCAAAATTTTGACATGATTAACTATGAACAATCTTAGTTGTGGTCATTACCGTCCTGGTTCTCGATCTCATAAGATGATTTTCACACACATTTGTTGCTTGGACTTATAAAAAATGAAGGAGTTGTCTAAAAATATTCAATAATCAGTGATGGACTTCCTTATATCTTAGCTAATGGCTCAATCATAAATGCACAAAGACTTGATTCTCAGAACTACTTCCAAGTTAGTAGTTGTTGGTTGGTTCGGGAATTGACTGAGTTGTTGGACTGTGTATGAAAGGTCTAGATAGTCTTGTGTTAGTGAGGTAAATAAGTTATTCCACCAAATTTCTATAAGGTGTGAGATTAGTCCAAATTTATCCATAAACTATTGGTGTAAGACTCATATGCCAACATATTTATGATTAATGTATTTAAGACTTGTATCAAGTTGATTATTTATAATAAAAATACATTTTTATTATGTTTATTTTCAAAGTAAGTAGTTTTTTATAGTATTTAATTGGTTTCATGGAACATTAAGTGTGACTTAAATGTGAGACATCATTAAACATAAAGATATCACTCTAAAAGTATCTATATGTAAGTCTTACAATCGAATATAGCAACGCCAATGCATAGAGAATGTTATAAGTAATATTTATATTGGAATGACCCGCGATAAGAATACTACATAGTTTGTTATGTAAGTCTCATAAGTTATTTTTATAATCACAGTGGTGTATGCTACCATTTGACTGGAAACCATTAACTCCATACAAAAGGTCATTGAGGAGTTAATCATTTTAGTAGCGTCAAACATTGTTTGTCATAAGACGATTATAAAGTCAGTTAACTAGGTATTCAATGAGTCATGTGGATGGACATGAGTGGCCTGGAAGGATTTTTCTCATTCTACATATGCATGAGTAATATCTACATACTCCTTAATTAAGTATGATTTTAAAATGCATTATCATGCTGAAATAAATGAATATGCGATATTGAGCTTATTTGTTAATACTAAGTACACTCGGGCATCAAGAAACATAATATTGAATTATACAAGGGAGGTACGAATTATGTCTTGTGTTAGGTATACATATAAAGGCAAAAGAATAATTATACATATGATCATTATCATATAAAGGTTATATGAGATCACATGAAATTATCGTTAATTGGAAAGCAATGATGTCTGGCTAGACACCCTCTCTCTATTTATAATATTAAGTAAATTATTTAACATTATTGTCAATGTTACGAGAACGTAAAAGGTCGCACACATAAGGATAAATAAACGAGAGATAAAATAAATTAATAAGATACATTTATGATTTTGTGGTACATTGTTACGCTACACTAATGTTAATTAGGAAAATACTGCCCACGGGAAGCTAGCATAGGGTGAGTATTGTACACGTGCTTAAATTTAACAAAACCTTTCAACATTGAGACAGTTTGGCCGAGTGGTCTAAGGTGCCAGATTTAGGCTTTGGTCCGAAAGGGCGTGGGTTCAAATCCCACAGCTGTCAACTTTTGCTTGTTTTTGTCATTTCGTTCCAAATTATCAGTTCACCAAAAATTTACATAAAAATGTATGACCTAACTGTTTGATTTACTGTATTAAATAGACTAGGTTGGGAAAATTTTCTTAATATTGATTCACTTTAGTTATAAATAAAAATTTGGTTCACCAAACCATTTATTTGGGTCGATATGATTTTATAAAACTATACCGGTTCAATTTGTTTCTTTTGAATCCTTCTTATGCTATAATAATTCGATTCAATTCAAAATTTTGACATGATTAACTATGAACAATCTTAGTTGTGGTCATTACCGTCCTGGTTCTCGATCTCATAAGATGATTTTCACACACATTTGTTGCTTGGACTTATAAAAAATGAAGGAGTTGTCTAAAAATATTCAATAATCAGTGATGGACTTCCTTATATCTTAGCTAATGGCTCAATCATAAATGCACAAAGACTTGATTCTCAGAACTACTTCCAAGTTAGTAGTTGTTGGTTGGTTCGGGAATTGACTGAGTTGTTGGACTGTGTATGAAAGGTCTAGATAGTCTTGTGTTAGTGAGGTAAATAAGTTATTCCACCAAATTTCTATAAGGTGTGAGATTAGTCCAAATTTATCCATAAACTATTGGTGTAAGACTCATATGCCAACATATTTATGATTAATGTATTTAAGACTTGTATCAAGTTGATTATTTATAATAAAAATACATTTTTATTATGTTTATTTTCAAAGTAATTAGTTTTTTATAGTATTTAATTGGTTTCATGGAACATTAAGTGTGACTTAAATGTGAGACATCATTAAACATAAAGATATCACTCTAAAAGTATCTATATGTAAGTCTTACAATCGAATATAGCAACGCCAATGCATAGAGAATGTTATAAGTAATATTTATATTGGAATGATCCGCGATAAGAATACTACATAGTTTGTTATGTAAGTCTCATAAGTTATTTTTATAATCACAGTGGTGTATGCTACCATTTGACTGGAAACCATTAACTCCATACAAAAGGTCATTGAGGAGTTAATCATTTTAGTAGCGTCAAACATTGTTTGTCATAAGACGATTATAAAGTCAGTTAACTAGGTATTCAATGAGTCATGTGGATGGACATGAGCGGCCTGGAAGGATTTTTCTCATTCTACATATGCATGAGTAATATCTACATACTCCTTAATTAAGTATGATTTTAAAATGCATTATCATGCTGAAATAAATGGATATGCGATATTGAGCTTATTTGTTAATACTAAGTACACTCGGGCATCAAGAAACATAATATTGAATTATACAAGGGAGGTACGAATTATGTCTTGTGTTAGGTATACATATAAAGGCAAAAGAATAATTATACATATGATCATTATCATATAAAGGTTATATGAGATCACATGAAATTATCGTTAATTGGAAAGCAATGATGTCTGGCTAGACACCCTCTCTCTATTTATAATATTAAGTAAATTATTTAACATTATTGTCAATGTTACGGGAACGTAAAAGGTCGCACACATAAGGATAAATAAACGAGAGATAAAATAAATTAATAAGATACATTTATGATTTTGTGGTACATTGTTACGCTACACTAATGTTAATTAGGAAAATACTGCCCACGAGAAGCTAGCATAGGGTGAGTATTGTACACGTGCTTAAATTTAACAAAACCTTTCAACATTGAGACAGTTTGGCCGAGTGGTCTAAGGCGCCAGATTTAGGCTCTGCTCCGAAAGGGTGTGGGTTCAAATCCTGCAGCTGTCAACTTTTGCTTGTTTTTGTCATTTCGTTCCAAATTATCACTTCACCCAAAATTTACATAAAAATGTATGACCTAACTGTTTGATTTACTGTATTAAATAGACTAGGTTGGGAAAATTTTCTTAATATTGATTCACTTTAGTTATAAATAAAAATTTGGTTCACCAAACCATTTATTTGGGTCGATATGATTTTATAAAACTATACCGGTTCAATTTGTTTCTTTTGAATCCTTCTTATGCTATAATAATTCGATTCAATTCAAAATTTTGACATGATTAACTATGAACAATCTTAGTTGTGGTCATTACCGTCCTGGTTCTCGATCTCATAAGATGATTTTCACACACATTTGTTGCTTGGACTTATAAAAAATGAAGGAGTTGTCTAAAAATATTCAATAATCAGTGATGGACTTCCTTATATCTTAGCTAATGGCTCAATCATAAATGCACAAAGACTTGATTCTCAGAACTACTTCCAAGTTAGTAGTTGTTGGTTGGTTCGGGAATTGACTGAGTTGTTGGACTGTGTATGAAAGGTCTAGATAGTCTTGTGTTAGTGAGGTAAATAAGTTATTCCACCAAATTTCTATAAGGTGTGAGATTAGTCCAAATTTATCCATAAACTATTGGTGTAAGACTCATATGCCAACATATTTATGATTAATGTATTTAAGACTTGTATCAAGTTCATTATTTATAATAAAAATACATTTTTATTATGTTTATTTTCAAAGTAATTAGTTTTTTATAGTATTTAATTGGTTTCATGGAACATTAAGTGTGACTTAAATGTGAGACATCATTAAACATAAAGATATCACTCTAAAAGTATCTATATGTAAGTCTTACAATCGAATATAGCAACGCCAATGCATAGAGAATGTTATAAGTAATATTTATATTGGAATGACCCGCGATAAGAATACTACATAGTTTGTTATGTAAGTCTCATAAGTTATTTTTATAATCACAGTGGTGTATGCTACCATTTGACTGGAAACCATTAACTCCATACAAAAGGTCATTGAGGAGTTAATCATTTTAGTAGCGTCAAACATTGTTTGTCATAAGACGATTATAAAGTCAGTTAACTAGGTATTCAATGAGTCATGTGGATGGACATGAGCGGCCTGGAAGGATTTTTCTCATTCTACATATGCATGAGTAATATCTACATACTCCTTAATTAAGTATGATTTTAAAATGCATTATCATGCTGAAATAAATGGATATGCGATATTGAGCTTATTTGTTAATACTAAGTACACTCGGGCATCAAGAAACATAATATTGAATTATACAAGGGAGGTACGAATTATGTCTTGTGTTAGGTATACATATAAAGGCAAAAGAATAATTATACATATGATCATTATCATATAAAGGTTATATGAGATCACATGAAATTATCGTTAATTGGAAAGCAATGATGTCTGGCTAGACACCCTCTCTCTATTTATAATATTAAGTAAATTATTTAACATTATTGTCAATGTTACGGGAACGTAAAAGGTCGCACACATAAGGATAAATAAACGAGAGATAAAATAAATTAATAAGATACATTTATGATTTTGTGGTACATTGTTACGCTACACTAATGTTAATTAGGAAAATACTGCCCACGGGAAGCTAGCATAGGGTGAGTATTGTACACGTGCTTAAATTTAACAAAACCTTTCAACATTGAGACAGTTTGGCCGAGTGGTCTAAGGCGCCAGATTTAGGCTCTGCTCCGAAAGGGTGTGGGTTCAAATCCTGCAGCTGTCAACTTTTGCTTGTTTTTGTCATTTCGTTCCAAATTATCACTTCACCCAAAATTTACATAAAAATGTATTAGGTTGGGAAAATTTTCTTAATATTGATTCACTTTAGTTATAAATAAAAATTTGGTTCACCAAACCATTTATTTGGGTCGATATGATTTTATAAAACTATACCGGTTCAATTTGTTTCTTTTGAATCCTTCTTATGCTATAATAATTCGATTCAATTCAATATTTTGACATGATTAACTATGAACAATCTTAGTTGTGGCCATTACCGTCCTGGTTCTCGATCTCATAAGATGATTTTCACACACATTTGTTGCTTGGACTTATAAAAAATGAAGGAGTTGTCTAAAAATATTCAATAATCAGTGATGGACTTCCTTATATCTTAGCTAATGGCTCAATCATAAATGCACAAAGACTTGATTCTCAGAACTACTTCCAAGTTAGTAGTTGTTGGTTGGTTCGGGAATTGACTGAGTTGTTGGACTGTGTATGAAAGGTCTAGATAGTCTTGTGTTAGTGAGGTAAATAAGTTATTCCACCAAATTTCTATAAGGTGTGAGATTAGTCCAAATTTATCCATAAACTATTGGTGTAAGACTCATATGCCAACATATTTATGATTAATGTATTTAAGACTTGTATCAAGTTGATTATTTATAATAAAAATACATTTTTATTATGTTTATTTTCAAAGTAATTAGTTTTTTATAGTATTTAATTGGTTTCATGGAACATTAAGTGTGACTTAAATGTGAGACATCATTAAACATAAAGATATCACTCTAAAAGTATCTATATGTAAGTCTTACAATCGAATATAGCAACGCCAATGCATAGAGAATGTTATAAGTAATATTTATATTGGAATGACCCGCGATAAGAATACTACATAGTTTGTTATGTAAGTCTCATAAGTTATTTTTATAATCACAGTGGTGTATGCTACCATTTGACTGGAAACCATTAACTCCATACAAAAGGTCATTGAGGAGTTAATCATTTTAGTAGCGTCAAACATTGTTTGTCATAAGACGATTATAAAGTCAGTTAACTAGGTATTCAATGAGTCACGTGGATGGACATGAGCGGCCTGGAAGGATTTTTCTCATTCTACATATGCATGAGTAATATCTACATACTCCTTAATTAAGTATGATTTTAAAATGCATTATCATGCTGAAATAAATGAATATGCGATATTGAGCTTATTTGTTAATACTAAGTACACTCGGGCATCAAGAAACATAATATTGAATTATACAAGGGAGGTACGAATTATGTCTTGTGTTAGGTATACATATAAAGGCAAAAGAATAAATATACATATGATCATTATCATATAAAGGTTATATGAGATCACATGAAATTATCGTTAATTGGAAAGCAATGATGTCTGGCTAGACACCCTCTCTCTATTTATAATATTAAGTAAATTATTTAACATTATTGTCAATGTTACGAGAACGTAAAAGGTCGCACACATAAGGATAAATAAACGAGAGATAAAATAAATTAATAAGATACATTTATGATTTTGTGGTACATTGTTACGCTACACTAATGTTAATTAGGAAAATACTGCCCACGGGAAGCTAGCATAGGGTGAGTATTGTACACGTGCTTAAATTTAACAAAACTTTTCAACATTGAGACAGTTTGGCCGAGTGGTCTAAGGTGCCAGATTTAGGCTTTGGTCCGAAAGGGTGTGGGTTCAAATCCCACAGCTGTCAACTTTTGCTTGTTTTTGTCATTTCGTTCCAAATTATCAGTTCACCAAAAATTTACATAAAAATGTATGACCTAACTGTTTGATTTACTGTATTAAATAGACTAGGTTGGGAAAATTTTCTTAATATTGATTCACTTTAGTTATAAATAAAAATTTGGTTCCCCAAACCATTTATTTGGGTCGATGTGATTTTATAAAACTATACCGGTTCAATTTGTTTCTTTTGAATCCTTCTTATGCTATAATAATTCGATTCAATTCAAAATTTTGACATGATTAACTATGAACAATCTTAGTTGTGGTCATTACCGTCCTGGTTCTCGATCTCATAAGATGATTTTCACACACATTTGTTGCTTGGACTTATAAAAAATGAAGGAGTTGTCTAAAAATATTCAATAATCAGTGATGGACTTCCTTATATCTTAGCTAATGGCTCAATCATAAATGCACAAAGACTTGATTCTCAGAACTACTTCCAAGTTAGTAGTTGTTGGTTGGTTCGGGAATTGACTGAGTTGTTGGACTGTGTATGAAAGGTCTAGATAGTCTTGTGTTAGTGAGGTAAATAAGTTATTCCACCAAATTTCTATAAGGTGTGAGATTAGTCCAAATTTATCCATAAACTATTGGTGTAAGACTCATATGCCAACATATTTATGATTAATGTATTTAAGACTTGTATCAAGTTGATTATTTATAATAAAAATACATTTTTATTATGTTTATTTTCAAAGTAATTAGTTTTTTATAGTATTTAATTGGTTTCATGGAACATTAAGTGTGACTTAAATGTGAGACATCATTAAACATAAAGATATCACTCTAAAAGTATCTATATGTAAGTCTTACAATCGAATATAGCAACGCCAATGCATAGAGAATGTTATAAGTAATATTTATATTGGAATGATCCGCGATAAGAATACTACATAGTTTGTTATGTAAGTCTCATAAGTTATTTTTATAATCACAGTGGTGTATGCTACCATTTGACTGGAAACCATTAACTCCATACAAAAGGTCATTGAGGAGTTAATCATTTTAGTAGCGTCAAACATTGTTTGTCATAAGACGATTATAAAGTCAGTTAACTAGGTATTCAATGAGTCATGTGGATGGACATGAGCGGCCTGGAAGGATTTTTCTCATTCTACATATGCATGAGTAATATCTACATACTCCTTAATTAAGTATGATTTTAAAATGCATTATCATGCTGAAATAAATGGATATGCGATATTGAGCTTATTTGTTAATACTAAGTACACTCGGGCATCAAGAAACATAATATTGAATTATACAAGGGAGGTACGAATTATGTCTTGTGTTAGGTATACATATAAAGGCAAAAGAATAATTATACATATGATCATTATCATATAAAGGTTATATGAGATCACATGAAATTATCGTTAATTGGAAAGCAATGATGTCTGGCTAGACACCCTCTCTCTATTTATAATATTAAGTAAATTATTTAACATTATTGTCAATGTTACGGGAACGTAAAAGGTCGCACACATAAGGATAAATAAACGAGAGATAAAATAAATTAATAAGATACATTTATGATTTTGTGGTACATTGTTACGCTACACTAATGTTAATTAGGAAAATACTGCCCACGGGAAGCTAGCATAGGGTGAGTATTGTACACGTGCTTAAATTTAACAAAACCTTTCAACATTGAGACAGTTTGGCCGAGTGGTCTAAGGCGCCAGATTTAGGCTCTGCTCCGAAAGGGTGTGGGTTCAAATCCTGCAGCTGTCAACTTTTGCTTGTTTTTGTCATTTCGTTCCAATTTACATAAAAATGTATGACCTAACTGTTTGATTTACTGTATTAAATAGACTAGGTTGGGAAAATTTTCTTAATATTGATTCACTTTAGTTATAAATAAAAATTTGGTTCACCAAACCATTTATTTGGGTCGATATGATTTTATAAAACTATACCGGTTCAATTTGTTTCTTTTGAATCCTTCTTATGCTATAATAATTCGATTCAATTCAAAATTTTGACATGATTAACTATGAACAATCTTAGTTGTGGTCATTACCGTCCTGGTTCTCGATCTCATAAGATGATTTTCACACACATTTGTTGCTTGGACTTATAAAAAATGAAGGAGTTGTCTAAAAATATTCAATAATCAGTGATGGACTTCCTTATATCTTAGCTAATGGCTCAATCATAAATGCACAAAGACTTGATTCTCAGAACTACTTCCAAGTTAGTAGTTGTTGGTTGGTTCGGGAATTGACTGAGTTGTTGGACTGTGTATGAAAGGTCTAGATAGTCTTGTGTTAGTGAGGTAAATAAGTTATTCCACCAAATTTCTATAAGGTGTGAGATTAGTCCAAATTTATCCATAAACTATTGGTGTAAGACTCATATGCCAACATATTTATGATTAATGTATTTAAGACTTGTATCAAGTTGATTATTTATAATAAAAATACATTTTTATTATGTTTATTTTCAAAGTAATTAGTTTTTTATAGTATTTAATTGGTTTCATGGAACATTAAGTGTGACTTAAATGTGAGACATCATTAAACATAAAGATATCACTCTAAAAGTATCTATATGTAAGTCTTACAATCGAATATAGCAACGCCAATGCATAGAGAATGTTATAAGTAATATTTATATTGGAATGACCCGCGATAAGAATACTACATAGTTTGTTATGTAAGTCTCATAAGTTATTTTTATAATCACAGTGGTGTATGCTACCATTTGACTGGAAACCATTAACTCCATACAAAAGGTCATTGAGGAGTTAATCATTTTAGTAGCGTCAAACATTGTTTGTCATAAGACGATTATAAAGTCAGTTAACTAGGTATTCAATGAGTCATGTGGATGGACATGAGCGGCCTGGAAGTATTTTTCTCATTCTACATATGCATGAGTAATATCTACATACTCCTTAATTAAGTATGATTTTAAAATGCATTATCATGCTAAAATAAATGAATATGCGATATTGAGCTTATTTGTTAATACTAAGTACACTCGGGCATCAAGAAACATAATATTGAATTATACAAGGGAGGCACGAATTATGTCTTGTGTTAGGTATACATATAAAGGCAAAAGAATAATTATACATATGATCATTATCATATAAAGGTTATATGAGATCACATGAAATTATCGTTAATTGGAAAGCAATGATGTCTGGCTAGACACACTCTCTCTATTTATAATATTAAGTAAATTATTTAACATTATTGTCAATGTTACGGGAACGTAAAAGGTCGCACACATAAGGATAAATAAACGAGAGATAAAATAAATTAATAAGATACATTTATGATTTTGTGGTACATTGTTACGCTACACTAATGTTAATTAGGAAAATACTGCCCACGGGAAGCTAGCATAGGGTGAGTATTGTACACGTGCTTAAATTTAACAAAACCTTTCAACATTGAGACAGCTTGGCCGAGTGGTCTAAGGCGCTAGATTTAGGCTCTGGTTCGAAAGGGCGTTGGTTCAAATCCCACAGCTGTCAACTTTTGCTTGTTTTTGTCATTTCGTTCCAAATTATCAGTTCACCCAAAATTTACATAAAAATGTATTAGGTTGGGAAAATTTTCTTAATATTGATTCACTTTAGTTATAAATAAAAATTTGGTTCACCAAACCATTTATTTGGGTCGATATGATTTTATAAAACTATACCGGTTCAATTTGTTTCTTTTGAATCCTTCTTATGCTATAATAATTCGATTCAATTCAATATTTTGACATGATTAACTATGAACAATCTTAGTTGTGGCCATTACCGTCCTGGTTCTCGATCTCATAAGATGATTTTCACACACATTTGTTGCTTGGACTTATAAAAAATGAAGGAGTTGTCTAAAAATATTCAATAATCAGTGATGGACTTCCTTATATCTTAGCTAATGGCTCAATCATAAATGCACAAAGACTTGATTCTCAGAACTACTTCCAAGTTAGTAGTTGTTGGTTGGTTCGGGAATTGACTGAGTTGTTGGACTGTGTATGAAAGGTCTAGATAGTCTTGTGTTAGTGAGGTAAATAAGTTATTCCACCAAATTTCTATAAGGTGTGAGATTAGTCCAAATTTATCCATAAACTATTGGTGTAAGACTCATATGCCAACATATTTATGATTAATGTATTTAAGACTTGTATCAAGTTGATTATTTATAATAAAAATACATTTTTATTATGTTTATTTTCAAAGTAATTAGTTTTTTATAGTATTTAATTGGTTTCATGGAACATTAAGTGTGACTTAAATGTGAGACATCATTAAACATAAAGATATCACTCTAAAAGTATCTATATGTAAGTCTTACAATCGAATATAGCAACGCCAATGCATAGAGAATGTTATAAGTAATATTTATATTGGAATGACCCGCGATAAGAATACTACATAGTTTGTTATGTAAGTCTCATAAGTTATTTTTATAATCACAGTGGTGTATGCTACCATTTGACTGGAAACCATTAACTCCATACAAAAGGTCATTGAGGAGTTAATCATTTTAGTAGCGTCAAACATTGTTTGTCATAAGACGATTATAAAGTCAGTTAACTAGGTATTCAATGAGTCATGTGGATGGACATGAGCGGCCTGGAAGTATTTTTCTCATTCTACATATGCATGAGTAATATCTACATACTCCTTAATTAAGTATGATTTTAAAATGCATTATCATGCTAAAATAAATGAATATGCGATATTGAGCTTATTTGTTAATACTAAGTACACTCGGGCATCAAGAAACATAATATTGAATTATACAAGGGAGGCACGAATTATGTCTTGTGTTAGGTATACATATAAAGGCAAAAGAATAATTATACATATGATCATTATCATATAAAGGTTATATGAGATCACATGAAATTATCGTTAATTGGAAAGCAATGATGTCTGGCTAGACACACTCTCTCTATTTATAATATTAAGTAAATTATTTAACATTATTGTCAATGTTACGGGAACGTAAAAGGTCGCACACATAAGGATAAATAAACGAGAGATAAAATAAATTAATAAGATACATTTATGATTTTGTGGTACATTGTTACGCTACACTAATGTTAATTAGGAAAATACTGCCCACGGGAAGCTAGCATAGGGTGAGTATTGTACACGTGCTTAAATTTAACAAAACCTTTCAACATTGAGACAGCTTGGCCGAGTGGTCTAAGGCGCTAGATTTAGGCTCTGGTTCGAAAGGGCGTTGGTTCAAATCCCACAGCTGTCAACTTTTGCTTGTTTTTGTCATTTCGTTCCAAATTATCAGTTCACCCAAAATTTACATAAAATGTATTAGGTTGGGAAAATTTTCTTAATATTGATTCACTTTAGTTATAAATAAAAATTTGGTTCACCAAACCATTTATTTGGGTCGATATGATTTTATAAAACTATACCGGTTCAATTTGTTTCTTTTGAATCCTTCTTATGCTATAATAATTCGATTCAATTCAATATTTTGACATGATTAACTATGAACAATCTTAGTTGTGGCCATTACCGTCCTGGTTCTCGATCTCATAAGATGATTTTCACACACATTTGTTGCTTGGACTTATAAAAAATGAAGGAGTTGTCTAAAAATATTCAATAATCAGTGATGGACTTCCTTATATCTTAGCTAATGGCTCAATCATAAATGCACAAAGACTTGATTCTCAGAACTACTTCCAAGTTAGTAGTTGTTGGTTGGTTCGGGAATTGACTGAGTTGTTGGACTGTGTATGAAAGGTCTAGATAGTCTTGTGTTAGTGAGGTAAATAAGTTATTCCACCAAATTTCTATAAGGTGTGAGATTAGTCCAAATTTATCCATAAACTATTGGTGTAAGACTCATATGCCAACATATTTATGATTAATGTATTTAAGACTTGTATCAAGTTGATTATTTATAATAAAAATACATTTTTATTATGTTTATTTTCAAAGTAATTAGTTTTTTATAGTATTTAATTGGTTTCATGGAACATTAAGTGTGACTTAAATGTGAGACATCATTAAACATAAAGATATCACTCTAAAAGTATCTATATGTAAGTCTTACAATCGAATATAGCAACGCCAATGCATAGAGAATGTTATAAGTAATATTTATATTGGAATGACCCGCGATAAGAATACTACATAGTTTGTTATGTAAGTCTCATAAGTTATTTTTATAATCACAGTGGTGTATGCTACCATTTGACTGGAAACCATTAACTCCATACAAAAGGTCATTGAGGAGTTAATCATTTTAGTAGCGTCAAACATTGTTTGTCATAAGACGATTATAAAGTCAGTTAACTAGGTATTCAATGAGTCACGTGGATGGACATGAGCGGCCTGGAAGGATTTTTCTCATTCTACATATGCATGAGTAATATCTACATACTCCTTAATTAAGTATGATTTTAAAATGCATTATCATGCTGAAATAAATGAATATGCGATATTGAGCTTATTTGTTAATACTAAGTACACTCGGGCATCAAGAAACATAATATTGAATTATACAAGGGAGGTACGAATTATGTCTTGTGTTAGGTATACATATAAAGGCAAAAGAATAAATATACATATGATCATTATCATATAAAGGTTATATGAGATCACATGAAATTATCGTTAATTGGAAAGCAATGATGTCTGGCTAGACACCCTCTCTCTATTTATAATATTAAGTAAATTATTTAACATTATTGTCAATGTTACGAGAACGTAAAAGGTCGCACACATAAGGATAAATAAACGAGAGATAAAATAAATTAATAAGATACATTTATGATTTTGTGGTACATTGTTACGCTACACTAATGTTAATTAGGAAAATACTGCCCACGGGAAGCTAGCATAGGGTGAGTATTGTACACGTGCTTAAATTTAACAAAACCTTTCAACATTGAGACAGTTTGGCCGAGTGGTCTAAGGTGCCAGATTTAGGCTTTGGTCCGAAAGGGCGTGGGTTCAAATCCCACAGCTGTCAACTTTTGCTTGTTTTTGTCATTTCGTTCCAAATTATCAGTTCACCAAAATTTACATAAAAATGTATGACCTAACTGTTTGATTTACTGTATTAAATAGACTAGGTTGGGAAAATTTTCTTAATATTGATTCACTTTAGTTATAAATAAAAATTTGGTTCACCAAACCATTTATTTGGGTCGATATGATTTTATAAAACTATACCGGTTCAATTTGTTTCTTTTGAATCCTTCTTATGCTATAATAATTCGATTCAATTCAAAATTTTGACATGATTAACTATGAAAAATCTTAGTTGTGGTCATTACCGTCCTGGTTCTCGATCTCATAAGATGATTTTCACACACATTTGTTGCTTGGACTTATAAAAAATGAAGGAGTTGTCTAAAAATATTCAATAATCAGTGATGGACTTCCTTATATCTTAGCTAATGGCTCAATCATAAATGCACAAAGACTTGATTCTCAGAACTACTTCCAAGTTAGTAGTTGTTGGTTGGTTCGGGAATTGACTGAGTTGTTGGACTGTGTATGAAAGGTCTAGATAGTCTTGTGTTAGTGAGGTAAATAAGTTATTCCACCAAATTTCTATAAGGTGTGAGATTAGTCCAAATTTATCCATAAACTATTGGTGTAAGACTCATATGCCAACATATTTATGATTAATGTATTTAAGACTTGTATCAAGTTGATTATTTATAATAAAAATACATTTTTATTATGTTTATTTTCAAAGTAATTAGTTTTTTATAGTATTTAATTGGTTTCATGGAACATTAAGTGTGACTTAAATGTGAGACATCATTAAACATAAAGATATCACTCTAAAAGTATCTATATGTAAGTCTTACAATCGAATATAGCAACGCCAATGCATAGAGAATGTTATAAGTAATATTTATATTGGAATGATCCGCGATAAGAATACTACATAGTTTGTTATGTAAGTCTCATAAGTTATTTTTATAATCACAGTGGTGTATGCTACCATTTGACTGGAAACCATTAACTCCATACAAAAGGTCATTGAGGAGTTAATCATTTTAGTAGCGTCAAACATTGTTTGTCATAAGACGATTATAAAGTCAGTTAACTAGGTATTCAATGAGTCATGTGGATGGACATGAGCGGCCTGGAAGGATTTTTCTCATTCTACATATGCATGAGTAATATCTACATACTCCTTAATTAAGTATGATTTTAAAATGCATTATCATGCTGAAATAAATGGATATGCGATATTGAGCTTATTTGTTAATACTAAGTACACTCGGGCATCAAGAAACATAATATTGAATTATACAAGAGAGGTACGAATTATGTCTTGTGTTAGGTATACATATAAAGGCAAAAGAATAATTATACATATGATCATTATCATATAAAGGTTATATGAGATCACATGAAATTATCGTTAATTGGAAAGCAATGATGTCTGGCTAGACACCCTCTCTCTATTTATAATATTAAGTAAATTATTTAACATTATTGTCAATGTTACGGGAACGTAAAAGGTCGCACACATAAGGATAAATAAACGAGAGATAAAATAAATTAATAAGATACATTTATGATTTTGTGGTACATTGTTACGCTACACTAATGTTAATTAGGAAAATACTGCCCACGGGAAGCTAGCATAGGGTGAGTATTGTACACGTGCTTAAATTTAACAAAACCTTTCAACATTGAGACAGTTTGGCCGAGTGGTCTAAGGCGCCAGATTTAGGCTCTGCTCCGAAAGGGTGTGGGTTCAAATCCTGCAGCTGTCAACTTTTGCTTGTTTTTGTCATTTCGTTCCAATTTACATAAAAATGTATGACCTAACTGTTTGATTTACTGTATTAAATAGACTAGGTTGGGAAAATTTTCTTAATATTGATTCACTTTAGTTATAAATAAAAATTTGGTTCCCCAAACCATTTATTTGGGTCGATATGATTTTATAAAACTATACCGGTTCAATTTGTTTCTTTTGAATCCTTCTTATGCTATAATAATTCGATTCAATTCAAAATTTTGACATGATTAACTATGAACAATCTTAGTTGTGGTCATTACCGTCCTGGTTCTCGATCTCATAAGATGATTTTCACACACATTTGTTGCTTGGACTTATAAAAAATGAAGGAGTTGTCTAAAAATATTCAATAATCAGTGATGGACTTCCTTATATCTTAGCTAATGGCTCAATCATAAATGCACAAAGACTTGATTCTCAGAACTACTTCCAAGTTAGTAGTTGTTGGTTGGTTCGGGAATTGACTGAGTTGTTGGACTGTGTATGAAAGGTCTAGATAGTCTTGTGTTAGTGAGGTAAATAAGTTATTCCACCAAATTTCTATAAGGTGTGAGATTAGTCCAAATTTATCCATAAACTATTGGTGTAAGACTCATATGCCAACATATTTATGATTAATGTATTTAAGACTTGTATCAAGTTGATTATTTATAATAAAAATACATTTTTATTATGTTTATTTTCAAAGTAATTAGTTTTTTATAGTATTTAATTGGTTTCATGGAACATTAAGTGTGACTTAAATGTGAGACATCATTAAACATAAAGATATCACTCTAAAAGTATCTATATGTAAGTCTTACAATCGAATATAGCAACGCCAATGCATAGAGAATGTTATAAGTAATATTTATATTGGAATGACCCGCGATAAGAATACTACATAGTTTGTTATGTAAGTCTCATAAGTTATTTTTATAATCACAGTGGTGTATGCTACCATTTGACTGGAAACCATTAACTCCATACAAAAGGTCATTGAGGAGTTAATCATTTTAGTAGCGTCAAACATTGTTTGTCATAAGACGATTATAAAGTCAGTTAACTAGGTATTCAATGAGTCATGTGGATGGACATGAGCGGCCTGGAAGTATTTTTCTCATTCTACATATGCATGAGTAATATCTACATACTCCTTAATTAAGTATGATTTTAAAATGCATTATCATGCTAAAATAAATGAATATGCGATATTGAGCTTATTTGTTAATACTAAGTACACTCGGGCATCAAGAAACATAATATTGAATTATACAAGGGAGGCACGAATTATGTCTTGTGTTAGGTATACATATAAAGGCAAAAGAATAATTATACATATGATCATTATCATATAAAGGTTATATGAGATCACATGAAATTATCGTTAATTGGAAAGCAATGATGTCTGGCTAGACACACTCTCTCTATTTATAATATTAAGTAAATTATTTAACATTATTGTCAATGTTACGGGAACGTAAAAGGTCGCACACATAAGGATAAATAAACGAGAGATAAAATAAATTAATAAGATACATTTATGATTTTGTGGTACATTGTTACGCTACACTAATGTTAATTAGGAAAATACTGCCCACGGGAAGCTAGCATAGGGTGAGTATTGTACACGTGCTTAAATTTAACAAAACCTTTCAACATTGAGACAGCTTGGCCGAGTGGTCTAAGGCGCTAGATTTAGGCTCTGGTCCGAAAGGGCGTTGGTTCAAATCCCACAGCTGTCAAATTTTGCTTGTTTTTGTCATTTCGTTCCAAATTATCAGTTCACCCAAAATTTACATAAAAATGTATTAGGTTGGTAAAATTTTCTTAATATTGATTCACTTTAGTTATAAATAAAAATTTGGTTCACCAAACCATTTATTTGGGTCGATATGATTTTATAAAACTATACCGGTTCAATTTGTTTCTTTTGAATCCTTCTTATGCTATAATAATTCGATTCAATTCAAAATTTTGACATGATTAACTATGAACAATCTTAGTTGTGGTCATTACCGTCCTGGTTCTCGATCTCATAAGATGATTTTCACACACATTTGTTGCTTGGACTTATAAAAAATGAAGGAGTTGTCTAAAAATATTCAATAATCAGTGATGGACTTCCTTATATCTTAGCTAATGGCTCAATCATAAATGCACAAAGACTTGATTCTCAGAACTACTTCCAAGTTAGTAGTTGTTGGTTGGTTCGGGAATTGACTGAGTTGTTGGACTGTGTATGAAAGGTCTAGATAGTCTTGTGTTAGTGAGGTAAATAAGTTATTCCACCAAATTTCTATAAGGTGTGAGATTAGTCCAAATTTATCCATAAACTATTGGTGTAAGACTCATATGCCAACATATTTATGATTAATGTATTTAAGACTTGTATCAAGTTGATTATTTATAATAAAAATACATTTTTATTATGTTTATTTTCAAAGTAATTAGTTTTTTATAGTATTTAATTGGTTTCATGGAACATTAAGTGTGACTTAAATGTGAGACATCATTAAACATAAAGATATCACTCTAAAAGTATCTATATGTAAGTCTTACAATCGAATATAGCAACGCCAATGCATAGAGAATGTTATAAGTAATATTTATATTGGAATGACCCGCGATAAGAATACTACATAGTTTGTTATGTAAGTCTCATAAGTTATTTTTATAATCACAGTGGTGTATGCTACCATTTGACTGGAAACCATTAACTCCATACAAAAGGTCATTGAGGAGTTAATCATTTTAGTAGCGTCAAACATTGTTTGTCATAAGACGATTATAAAGTCAGTTAACTAGGTATTCAATGAGTCATGTGGATGGACATGAGCGGCCTGGAAGTATTTTTCTCATTCTACATATGCATGAGTAATATCTACATACTCCTTAATTAAGTATGATTTTAAAATGCATTATCATGCTAAAATAAATGAATATGCGATATTGAGCTTATTTGTTAATACTAAGTACACTCGGGCATCAAGAAACATAATATTGAATTATACAAGGGAGGCACGAATTATGTCTTGTGTTAGGTATACATATAAAGGCAAAAGAATAATTATACATATGATCATTATCATATAAAGGTTATATGAGATCACATGAAATTATCGTTAATTGGAAAGCAATGATGTCTGGCTAGACACACTCTCTCTATTTATAATATTAAGTAAATTATTTAACATTATTGTCAATGTTACGGGAACGTAAAAGGTCGCACACATAAGGATAAATAAACGAGAGATAAAATAAATTAATAAGATACATTTATGATTTTGTGGTACATTGTTACGCTACACTAATGTTAATTAGGAAAATACTGCCCACGGGAAGCTAGCATAGGGTGAGTATTGTACACGTGCTTAAATTTAACAAAACCTTTCAACATTGAGACAGCTTGGCCGAGTGGTCTAAGGCGCTAGATTTAGGCTCTGGTCTGAAAGGGCGTTGGTTCAAATCCCACAGCTGTCAAATTTTGCTTGTTTTTGTCATTTCGTTCCAAATTATCAGTTCACCCAAAATTTACATAAAAATGTATTAGGTTGGGAAAATTTTCTTAATATTGATTCACTTTAGTTATAAATAAAAATTTGGTTCACCAAACCATTTATTTGGGTCGATATGATTTTATAAAACTATACCGGTTCAATTTGTTTCTTTTGAATCCTTCTTATGCTATAATAATTCGATTCAATTCAAAATTTTGACATGATTAACTATGAACAATCTTAGTTGTGGTCATTACCGTCCTGGTTCTCGATCTCATAAGATGATTTTCACACACATTTGTTGCTTGGACTTATAAAAAATGAAGGAGTTGTCTAAAAATATTCAATAATCAGTGATGGACTTCCTTATATCTTAGCTAATGGCTCAATCATAAATGCACAAAGACTTGATTCTCAGAACTACTTCCAAGTTAGTAGTTGTTGGTTGGTTCGGGAATTGACTGAGTTGTTGGACTGTGTATGAAAGGTCTAGATAGTCTTGTGTTAGTGAGGTAAATAAGTTATTCCACCAAATTTCTATAAGGTGTGAGATTAGTCCAAATTTATCCATAAACTATTGGTGTAAGACTCATATGCCACCATATTTATGATTAATGTATTTAAGACTTGTATCAAGTTGATTATTTATAATAAAAATACATTTTTATTATGTTTATTTTCAAAGTAATTAGTTTTTTATAGTATTTAATTGGTTTCATGGAACATTAAGTGTGACTTAAATGTGAGACATCATTAAACATAAAGATATCACTCTAAAAGTATCTATATGTAAGTCTTACAATCGAATATAGCAACGCCAATGCATAGAGAATGTTATAAGTAATATTTATATTGGAATGACCCGCGATAAGAATACTACATAGTTTGTTATGTAAGTCTCATAAGTTATTTTTATAATCACAGTGGTGTATGCTACCATTTGACTGGAAACCATTAACTCCATACAAAAGGCCATTGAGGAGTTAATCATTTTAGTAGCGTCAAACATTGTTTGTCATAAGACGATTATAAAGTCAGTTAACTAGGTATTCAATGAGTCACGTGGATGGACATGAGCGGCCTGGAAGGATTTTTCTCATTCTACATATGCATGAGTAATATCTACATACTCCTTAATTAAGTATGATTTTAAAATGCATTATCATGCTGAAATAAATGAATATGCGATATTGAGCTTATTTGTTAATACTAAGTACACTCGGGCATCAAGAAACATAATATTGAATTATACAAGGGAGGTACGAATTATGTCTTGTGTTAGGTATACATATAAAGGCAAAAGAATAAATATACATATGATCATTATCATATAAAGGTTATATGAGATCACATGAAATTATCGTTAATTGGAAAGCAATGATGTCTGGCTAGACACCCTCTCTCTATTTATAATATTAAGTAAATTATTTAACATTATTGTCAATGTTACGAGAACGTAAAAGGTCGCACACATAAGGATAAATAAACGAGAGATAAAATAAATTAATAAGATACATTTATGATTTTGTGGTACATTGTTACGCTACACTAATGTTAATTAGGAAAATACTGCCCACGGGAAGCTAGCATAGGGTGAGTATTGTACACGTGCTTAAATTTAACAAAACCTTTCAACATTGAGACAGTTTGGCCGAGTGGTCTAAGGCGCCAGATTTAGGCTCTGGTCCGAAAGGATGTGGGTCCGGAAATTTTCTTAATATTGATTCACTTTAGTTATAAATAAAAATTTGGTTCACCAAACCATTTATTTGGGTCGATATGATTTTATAAAACTATATCGGTTCAATTTGTTTCTTTTGAATCCTTCTTATGCTATAATAATTCGATTCAATTCAAAATTTTGACATGATTAACTATGAACAATCTTAGTTGTGGTCATTACCGTCCTGGTTCTCGATCTCATAAGATGATTTTCACACACGTTTGTTGCTTGGACTTATAAAAAATGAAGGAGTTGTCTAAAAATATTCAATAATCAGTGATGGACTTCCTTATATCTTAGCTAATGGCTCAATCGTAAATGCACAAAGTATTGATTCTCAGAACTACTTCCAAGTTAGTAGTTGTTGGTTGGTTCGGGAATTGACTGAGTTGTTGGACTGTGTATGAAAGGTCTAGATAGTCTTGTGTTAGTGAGGTAAATAAGTTATTCCACCAAATTTCTATAAGGTGTGAGATTAGTCCAAATTTATCCATAAACTATTGGTGTAAGACTCATATGCCAACATATTTATGATTAATGTATTTAAGACTTGTATCAAGTTCATTATTTATAATAAAAATACATTTTTATTATGTTTATTTTCAAAGTAATTAGTTTTTTATAGTATTTAATTGGTTTCATGGAACATTAAGAATGACTTAAATGTGAGACATCATTAAATATAAAGATATCACTCTAAAAGTATCTATATGTAAGTCTTACAATCGAATATAGCACCGCCAATGCATAGAAAATGTTATAAGTAATATTTATATTGGAATGACCCGCGATAAGAATACTACATAGTTTGTTATGAAAGTCTCATAAGTTATTTTTATCATCATAAGATGATTTTCACACACGTTTGTTGCTTGGACTTATAAAAAATGAAGGAGTTGTCTAAAAATATTCAATAATCAGTGATGGACTTCCTTATATCTTAGCTAATGGCTCAGTCATAAATGCACAAAGTCTTGATTCTCAGAACTATTTCCAAGTTAGTAGTTGTTGGTTGGTTCGGGAATTGACTGAGTTGTTGGACTGTGTATGAAAGGTCTAGATAGTCTTGTGTTAGTGAGGTAAATAAGTTATTCCACCAAATTTCTATAAGGTGTGAGATTAGTCCAAATTTATCCATAAACTATTGGTGTAAGACTCATATGCCAACATATTTATGATTAATGTATTTAAGACTTGTATCAAGTTCATTATTTATAATAAAAATACATTTTTATTATGTTTATTTTCAAAGTAATTAGTTTTTTATAGTATTTAATTGGTTTCATGGAACATTAAGTGTGACTTAAATGTGAGACATCATTAAATATAAAGATATCACTCTAAAAGTATCCATATGTTAGTCTTACAATCGAATATAGCACCGCCAATGCATAGAAAATGTTATAAGTAATATTTATATTGGAATGACCCGCGATAAGAATACTACATAATTTGTTATGTAAGTCTCATAAGTTATTTTTATCATCACAGTGGTGTATGCTACCATTTGACTGGAAACCATTAACTCCATACAAAAGGTCATTGAGGAGTTAATCATTTTAGTAGCGTCAAACATTGTTTATCATAAGACGATTATAAAGTCAGTTAATTAGGTATTCAATGAGTCATGTGGATGGACATGAGCGGCCTGGAAGGATTTTTCTCATTCTACATGTGCATGAGTAATATCTACATACTCCATAATTAAGTATGATTTTAAAATGCATTATCATGCTGAAATAAATGAATATGCGATATTGAGCTTATTTGTTAATACTAAGTACACTCGGGCATCAACAAACATAATATTGAATTATACAGGAGAGGTACGAATTATGTCTTGTGTTAGGTATACATATAAGGGCAAAAGAATAATTATACATATGATCATTATCATATAAAGGTTATATGAGATCACATGAAATTATCGTTAATTGGAAAGCAATGATGTCTGGCTAGACACCCTCTCTCTATTTATAATATTAAGTAAATTATTTAACATTATTGTCAATGTTACGAGAACGTAAAAGGTCGCACACATAAGGATAAATAAACGAGAGATAAAATAAATTAATAAGATACATTTATGATTTTGTGGTACATTGTTACGCTACACTAATGTTAATTAGGAAAATACTGCCCACGGGAAGCTAGCATAGGGTGAGTATTGTACACGTGCTTAAATTTAACAAAACCTTTCAACATTGAGACAGTTTGGCCGAGTGGTCTAAGGCGCCAGATTTAGGCTCTGGTCCGAAAGGATGTGGGTCCGGAAATTTTCTTAATATTGATTCACTTTAGTTATAAATAAAAATTTGGTTCACCAAACCATTTATTTGGGTCGATATGATTTTATAAAACTATATCGGTTCAATTTGTTTCTTTTGAATCCTTCTTATGCTATAATAATTCGATTCAATTCAAAATTTTGACATGATTAACTATGAACAATCTTAGTTGTGGTCATTACCGTCCTGGTTCTCGATCTCATAAGATGATTTTCACACACGTTTGTTGCTTGGACTTATAAAAAATGAAGGAGTTGTCTAAAAATATTCAATAATCAGTGATGGACTTCCTTATATCTTAGCTAATGGCTCAATCGTAAATGCACAAAGTATTGATTCTCAGAACTACTTCCAAGTTAGTAGTTGTTGGTTGGTTCGGGAATTGACTGAGTTGTTGGACTGTGTATGAAAGGTCTAGATAGTCTTGTGTTAGTGAGGTAAATAAGTTATTCCACCAAATTTCTATAAGGTGTGAGATTAGTCCAAATTTATCCATAAACTATTGGTGTAAGACTCATATGCCAACATATTTATGATTAATGTATTTAAGACTTGTATCAAGTTCATTATTTATAATAAAAATACATTTTTATTATGTTTATTTTCAAAGTAATTAGTTTTTTATAGTATTTAATTGGTTTCATGGAACATTAAGAATGACTTAAATGTGAGACATCATTAAATATAAAGATATCACTCTAAAAGTATCTATATGTAAGTCTTACAATCGAATATAGCACCGCCAATGCATAGAAAATGTTATAAGTAATATTTATATTGGAATGACCCGCGATAAGAATACTACATAGTTTGTTATGAAAGTCTCATAAGTTATTTTTATCATCATAAGATGATTTTCACACACGTTTGTTGCTTGGACTTATAAAAAATGAAGGAGTTGTCTAAAAATATTCAATAATCAGTGATGGACTTCCTTATATCTTAGCTAATGGCTCAGTCATAAATGCACAAAGTCTTGATTCTCAGAACTATTTCCAAGTTAGTAGTTGTTGGTTGGTTCGGGAATTGACTGAGTTGTTGGACTGTGTATGAAAGGTCTAGATAGTCTTGTGTTAGTGAGGTAAATAAGTTATTCCACCAAATTTCTATAAGGTGTGAGATTAGTCCAAATTTATCCATAAACTATTGGTGTAAGACTCATATGCCAACATATTTATGATTAATGTATTTAAGACTTGTATCAAGTTCATTATTTATAATAAAAATACATTTTTATTATGTTTATTTTCAAAGTAATTAGTTTTTTATAGTATTTAATTGGTTTCATGGAACATTAAGTGTGACTTAAATGTGAGACATCATTAAATATAAAGATATCACTCTAAAAGTATCCATATGTTAGTCTTACAATCGAATATAGCACCGCCAATGCATAGAAAATGTTATAAGTAATATTTATATTGGAATGACCCGCGATAAGAATACTACATAATTTGTTATGTAAGTCTCATAAGTTATTTTTATCATCACAGTGGTGTATGCTACCATTTGACTGGAAACCATTAACTCCATACAAAAGGTCATTGAGGAGTTAATCATTTTAGTAGCGTCAAACATTGTTTATCATAAGACGATTATAAAGTCAGTTAATTAGGTATTCAATGAGTCATGTGGATGGACATGAGCGGCCTGGAAGGATTTTTCTCATTCTACATGTGCATGAGTAATATCTACATACTCCATAATTAAGTATGATTTTAAAATGCATTATCATGCTGAAATAAATGAATATGCGATATTGAGCTTATTTGTTAATACTAAGTACACTCGGGCATCAACAAACATAATATTGAATTATACAGGAGAGGTACGAATTATGTCTTGTGTTAGGTATACATATAAGGGCAAAAGAATAATTATACATATGATCATTATCATATAAAGGTTATATGAGATCACATGAAATTATCGTTAATTGGAAAGCAATGATGTCTGGCTAGACACCCTCTCTCTATTTATAATATTAAGTAAATTATTTAACATTATTGTCAATGTTACGAGAACGTAAAAGGTCGCACACATAAGGATAAATAAACGAGAGATAAAATAAATTAATAAGATACATTTATGATTTTGTGGTACATTGTTACGCTACACTAATGTTAATTAGGAAAATACTGCCCACGGGAAGCTAGCATAGGGTGAGTATTGTACACGTGCTTAAATTTAACAAAACCTTTCAACATTGAGACAGTTTGGCCGAGTGGTCTAAGGCGCCAGATTTAGGCTCTGGTCCGAAAGGATGTGGGTCCGGAAATTTTCTTAATATTGATTCACTTTAGTTATAAATAAAAATTTGGTTCACCAAACCATTTATTTGGGTCGATATGATTTTATAAAACTATATCGGTTCAATTTGTTTCTTTTGAATCCTTCTTATGCTATAATAATTCGATTCAATTCAAAATTTTGACATGATTAACTATGAACAATCTTAGTTGTGGTCATTACCGTCCTGGTTCTCGATCTCATAAGATGATTTTCACACACGTTTGTTGCTTGGACTTATAAAAAATGAAGGAGTTGTCTAAAAATATTCAATAATCAATGATGGACTTCCTTATATCTTAGCTAATGGCTCAATCATAAATGCACAAAGTCTTGATTCTCAGAACTACTTCCAAGTTAGTAGTTGTTGGTTGGTTCGGGAATTGACTGAGTTGTTGGACTGTGTATGAAAGGTCTAGATAGTCTTGTGTTAGTGAGGTAAATAAGTTATTCCACCAAATTTCTATAAGGTGTGAGATTAGTCCAAATTTATCCATAAACTATTGGTGTAAGACTCATATGCCAACATATTTATGATTAATGTATTTAAGACTTGTATCAAGTTCATTATTTATAATAAAAATACATTTTTATTATGTTTATTTTCAAAGTAATTAGTTTTTTATAGTATTTAATTGGTTTCATGGAACATTAAGAATGACTTAAATGTGAGACATCATTAAATATAAAGATATCACTCTAAAAGTATCTATATGTAAGTCTTACAATCGAATATAGCACCGCCAATGCATAGAAAATGTTATAAGTAATATTTATATTGGAATGACCCGCGATAAGAATACTACATAGTTTGTTATGAAAGTCTCATAAGTTATTTTTATCATCATAAGATGATTTTCACACACGTTTGTTGCTTGGACTTATAAAAAATGAAGGAGTTGTCTAAAAATATTCAATAATCAGTGATGGACTTCCTTATATCTTAGCTAATGGCTCAGTCATAAATGCACAAAGTCTTGATTCTCAGAACTATTTCCAAGTTAGTAGTTGTTGGTTGGTTCGGGAATTGACTGAGTTGTTGGACTGTGTATGAAAGGTCTAGATAGTCTTGTGTTAGTGAGGTAAATAAGTTATTCCACCAAATTTCTATAAGGTGTGAGATTAGTCCAAATTTATCCATAAACTATTGGTGTAAGACTCATATGCCAACATATTTATGATTAATGTATTTAAGACTTGTATCAAGTTCATTATTTATAATAAAAATACATTTTTATTATGTTTATTTTCAAAGTAATTAGTTTTTTATAGTATTTAATTGGTTTCATGGAACATTAAGTGTGACTTAAATGTGAGACATCATTAAATATAAAGATATCACTCTAAAAGTATCCATATGTTAGTCTTACAATCGAATATAGCACCGCCAATGCATAGAAAATGTTATAAGTAATATTTATATTGGAATGATCCGCGATAAGAATACTACATAATTTGTTATGTAAGTCTCATAAGTTATTTTTATCATCACAGTGGTGTATGCTACCATTTGACTGGAAACCATTAACTCCATACAAAAGGTCATTGAGGAGTTAATCATTTTAGTAGCGTCAAACATTGTTTATCATAAGACGATTATAAAGTCAGTTAATTAGGTATTCAATGAGTCATGTGGATGGACATGAGCGGCCTGGAAGGATTTTTCTCATTCTACATGTGCATGAGTAATATCTACATACTCCATAATTAAGTATGATTTTAAAATGCATTATCATGCTGAAATAAATGAATATGCGATATTGAGCTTATTTGTTAATACTAAGTACACTCGGGCATCAACAAACATAATATTGAATTATACAGGAGAGGTACGAATTATGTCTTGTGTTAGGTATACATATAAGGGCAAAAGAATAATTATACATATGATCATTATCATATAAAGGTTATATGAGATCACATGAAATTATCGTTAATTGGAAAGCAATGATGTCTGGCTAGACACCCTCTCTCTATTTATAATATTAAGTAAATTATTTAACATTATTGTCAATGTTACGAGAACGTAAAAGGTCGCACACATAAGGATAAATAAACGAGAGATAAAATAAATCAATAAGATACATTTATGATTTTGTGGTACATTGTTACGATACACTAATGTTAATTAGGAAAATACTGCCCACGGGAAGCTAACATAGGGTGAGTATTGTACACGTGTTTAAATTTAACAAAACCTTTCAACATTGAGACAGTTTGGCCGAGTGGTCTAAGGTGCCAGATTTAGGCTCTGGTCCGAAAGGGCGTGGGTTGAAATCCCACGGCTGTCAAATTTTGCTTGTTTCTGTCATTTAGTTCCAAATTATCAGTTCACCCAATATTTACATAAAAATGTATGACTTAACTGTTTGATTTACTGTATTAAATAGACTAGGTTGGGGAAATTTTCTTAATATTGATTCACTTTAGTTATAAATAAAAATTTGGTTCACCAAACCATTTATTTGGGTCGATATGATTTTATAAAACTATATCGGTTCAATTTGTTTCTTTTGAATCCTTCTTATGCTATAATAATTCGATTCAATTCAAAATTTTGACATGATTAACTATGAACAATCTTAGTTGTGGTCATTACCGTCCTGGTTCTCGATCTCATAAGATGATTTTCACACACGTTTGTTGCTTGGACTTATAAAAAATGAAGGAGTTGTCTAAAAATATTCAATAATCAGCGATGGACTTCCTTATATCTTAGCTAATGGCTCAATCGTAAATGCACAAAGTCTTGATTCTCAGAACTACTTCCAAGTTAGTAGTTGTTGGTTGGTTCGGGAATTGACTGAGTTGTTGGACTGTGTATGAAAGGTCTAAATAGTCTTGTGTTAGTGAGGTAAATAAGTTATTCCACCAAATTTCTATAAGGTGTGAGATTAGTCCAAATTTATCCATAAACTATTGGTGTAAGACTCATATGCCAACATATTTATGATTAATGTATTTAAGACTTGTATCAAGTTCATTATTTATAATAAAAATACATTTTTATTATGTTTATTTTCAAAGTAATTAGTTTTTTATAGTATTTAATTGGTTTCATGGAACATTAAGTGTGACTTAAATGTGAGACATCATTAAATATAAAGATATCACTCTAAAAGTATCTATATGTAAGTCTTACAATCGAATATAGCACCGCCAATGCATAGAAAATGTTATAAGTAATATTTATATTGGAATGACCCGCGATAAGAATACTACATAGTTTGTTATGTAAGTCTCATAAGTTATTTTTATCATCATAAGATGATTTTCACACACGTTTGTTGCTTGGACTTATAAAAAATGAAGGAGTTGTCTAAAAATATTCAATAATCAGTGATGGACTTCCTTATATCTTAGCTAATGGCTCAGTCATAAATGCACAAAGTCTTGATTCTCAGAACTATTTCCAAGTTAGTAGTTGTTGGTTGGTTCGGGAATTGACTGAGTTGTTGGACTGTGTATGAAAGGTCTAGATAGTCTTGTGTTAGTGAGGTAAATAAGTTATTCCACCAAATTTCTATAAGGTGTGAGATTAGTCCAAATTTATCCATAAACTATTGGTGTAAGACTCATATGCCAACATATTTATGATTAATGTATTTAAGACTTGTATCAAGTTCATTATTTATAATAAAAATACATTTTTATTATGTTTATTTTCAAAGTAATTAGTTTTTTATAGTATTTAATTGGTTTCATGGAACATTAAGTGTGACTTAAATGTGAGACATCATTAAATATAAAGATATCACTCTAAAAGTATCCATATGTTAGTCTTACAATCGAATATAGCACCGCCAATGCATAGAAAATGTTATAAGTAATATTTATATTGGAATGACCCGCGATAAGAATACTACATAATTTGTTATGTAAGTCTCATAAGTTATTTTTATCATCACAGTGGTGTATGCTACCATTTGACTGGAAACCATTAACTCCATACAAAAGGTCATTGAGGAGTTAATCATTTTAGTAGCGTCAAACATTGTTTATCATAAGACGATTATAAAGTCAGTTAATTAGGTATTCAATGAGTCATGTGGATGGACATGAGCGGCCTGGAAGGATTTTTCTCATTCTACATGTGCATGAGTAATATCTACATACTCCATAATTAAGTATGATTTTAAAATGCATTATCATGCTGAAATAAATGAATATGCGATATTGAGCTTATTTGTTAATACTAAGTACACTCGGGCATCAACAAACATAATATTGAATTATACAGGAGAGGTACGAATTATGTCTTGTGTTAGGTATACATATAAGGGCAAAAGAATAATTATACATATGATCATTATCATATAAAGGTTATATGAGATCACATGAAATTATCGTTAATTGGAAAGCAATGATGTCTGGCTAGACACCCTCTCTCTATTTATAATATTAAGTAAATTATTTAACATTATTGTCAATGTTACGAGAACGTAAAAGGTCGCACACATAAGGATAAATAAACGAGAGATAAAATAAATCAATAAGATACATTTATGATTTTGTGGTACATTGTTACGATACACTAATGTTAATTAGGAAAATACTGCCCACGGGAAGCTAACATAGGGTGAGTATTGTACACGTGTTTAAATTTAACAAAACCTTTCAACATTGAGACAGTTTGGCCGAGTGGTCTAAGGTGCCAGATTTAGGCTCTGGTCCGAAAGGGCGTGGGTTGAAATCCCACGGCTGTCAAATTTTGCTTGTTTCTGTCATTTAGTTCCAAATTATCAGTTCACCCAATATTTACATAAAAATGTATGACTTAACTGTTTGATTTACTGTATTAAATAGACTAGGTTGGGGAAATTTTCTTAATATTTATTCACTTTAGTTATAAATAAAAATTTGGTTCACCAAACCATTTATTTGGGTCGATATGATTTTATAAAACTATATTAGTTCAATTTGTTTCTTTTGAATCCTTCTTATGCTATAATAATTCGATTCAATTCAAAATTTTGACATGATTAACTATGAACAATCTTAGTTGTGGTCATTACCGTCCTGGTTCTCGATCTCATAAGATGATTTTCACACACGTTTGTTGCTTGGACTTATAAAAAATGAAGGAGTTGTCTAAAAATATTCAATAATCAGTGATGGACTTCCTTATATCTTAGCTAATGGCTCAATCGTAAATGCACAAAGTCTTGATTCTCAGAACTACTTCCAAGTTAGTAGTTGTTGGTTGGTTCGGGAATTGACTGAGTTGTTGGACTGTGTATGAAAGGTCTAGATAGTCTTGTGTTAGTGAGGTAAATAAGTTATTCCACCAAATTTCTATAAGGTGTGAGATTAGTCCAAATTTATCCATAAACTATTGGTGTAAGACTATATGCCAACATATTTATGATTAATGTATTTAAGACTTGTATCAAGTTGATTATTTATAATAAAAATACAATTTTATTATGTTTATTTTCAAAGTAATTAGTTTTTTATAGTATTTAATTGGTTTCATGGAACATTAAGTGTGACTTAAATGTGAGACATCATTAAACATAAAGATATCACTCTAAAAGTATCTATATGTAAGTCTTACAATCGAATATAGCAACGCCAATGCATAGAGAATGTTATAAGTAATATTTATATTGGAATGACCCGCGATAAGAATACTACATAGTTTGTTATGTAAGTCTCATAAGTTATTTTTATAATCACAGTGGTGTATGCTACCATTTGACTGGAAACCATTAACTCCATACAAAAGGTCATTGAGGAGTTAATCATTTTAGTAGCGTCAAACATTGTTTGTCATAAGACGATTATAAAGTCAGTTAACTAGGTATTCAATGAGTCATGTGGATGGACATGAGCGGCCTGGAAGGATTTTTCTCATTCTACATATGCATGAGTAATATCTACATACTCCTTAATTAAGTATGATTTTAAAATGCATTATCATGCTGAAATAAATGAATATGCGATATTGAGCTTATTTGTTAATACTAAGTACACTCGGGCATCAAGAAACATAATATTGAATTATACAGGAGAGGTACGAATTATGTCTTGTGTTAGGTATACATATAAGGGCAAAAGAATAATTATACATATGATCATTATCATATAAAGGTTATATGAGATCACATGAAATTATCGTTAATTGGAAAGCAATGATGTCTGGCTAGACACCCTCTCTCTATTTATAATATTAAGTAAATTATTTAACATTATTGTCAATGTTACGAGAACGTAAAAGGTCGCACACATAAGGATAAATAAACGAGAGATAAAATAAATTAATAAGATACATTTATGATTTTTTGGTATATTGTTACGATACACTAATGTTAATTAGGAAAATACTGCCCACGGGAAGCTAGCATAGGGTGAGTATTGTACACATGTTTAAATTTAACAAAATCTTTCAACATTGAGATAGTTTGGCCGAGTGGTTTAAGGCGCCAGATTTAGGCTCTGGTCCGAAAGGGCGTGGATTCAAATCCCACGGCTGTCAACTTTTGCTTGTTTCTGTCATTTCGTTGTCATTTCGTTCCAAATTATCAGTTCACCCAAAATTTACATAAAAATGTATGACCTAACTGTTTGATTTACTGTATTAAATAGACTAGGTTGGGAAAATTTTCTTAATATTGATTCACTTTAGTTATAAATAAAAATTTGGTTCACCAAACCATTTATTTGGGTCGATATGATTTTATAAAACTATACCGGTTCAATTTGTTTCTTTTGAATCCTTCTTATGCTATAATAATTCGATTCAATTCAAAATTTTGACATGATTAACTATGAACAATCTTAGTTGTGGTCATTACCGTCCTGGTTCTCGATCTCATAAGATGATTTTCACACACGTTTGTTGCTTGGACTTATAAAAATGAAGGAGTTGTCTAAAAATATTCAATAATCAGTGGTGGACTTCCTTATATCTTAGCTAATGGCTCAATCATAAATGCACAAAGACTTGATTCTCAGAACTACTTCCAAGTTAGTAGTTGTTGGTTGGTTCGGGAATTGACAGAGTTGTTGGACTGTGTATGAAAGGTCTAGATAGTCTTGTGTTAGTGAGGTAAATAAGTTATTCCACCAAATTTCTATAAGGTGTGAGATTAGTCCAAATTTATCCATAAACTATTGGTGTAAGACTCATATGCCAACATATTTATGATTAATATATTTAAGACTTGTATCAAGTTGATTATTTATAATAAAAATACATTTTTATTATGTTTATTTTCAAAGTAATTAGTTTTTTATAGTATTTAATTGGTTTCATGGAACATTAAGTGTGAGTTAAATGTGAGACATCATTAAATATAAAGATATCACTCTAAAAGTATCTATATGTAAGTCTTACAATCGAATATAGCAACGCCAATGCATAGAGAATGTTATAAGTAATATTTATATTGGAATGACCCGCGATAAGAATACTACATAGTTTGTTATGTAAGTCTCATAAGTTATTTTTATAATCACAGTGGTGTATGCTACCATTTGACTGGAAACCATTAACTCCATACAAAAGGTCATTGAGGAGTTAATCATTTTAGTAGCGTCAAACATTGTTTGTCATAAGACGATTATAAAGTCAGTTAACTAGGTATTCAATGAGTCATGTGGATGGACATGAGCGGCCTGGAAGGATTTTTCTCATTCTACATATGCATGAGTAATATCTACATACTCCTTAATTAAGTATGATTTTAAAATGCATTATCATGCTGAAATAAATGGATATGCGATATTGAGCTTATTTGTTAATACTAAGTACACTCGGGCATCAAGAAACATAATATTGAATTATACAAGGGAGGTACGAATTATGTCTTGTGTTAGGTATACATATAAAGGCAAAAGAATAATTATACATATGATCATTATCATATAAAGGTTATATGAGATCACATGAAATTATCGTTAATTGGAAAGCAATGATGTCTGGCTAGACACCCTCTCTCTATTTATAATATTAAGTAAATTATTTAACATTATTGTCAATGTTACGAGAACGTAAAAGGTCGCACACATAAGGATAAATAAACGAGAGATAAAATAAATTAATAAGATACATTTATGATTTTTTGGTATATTGTTACGATACACTAATGTTAATTAGGAAAATACTGCCCACGGGAAGCTAGCATAGGGTGAGTATTGTACACATGTTTAAATTTAACAAAATCTTTCAACATTGAGATAGTTTGGCCGAGTGGTTTAAGGCGCCAGATTTAGGCTCTGGTCCGAAAGGGCGTGGATTCAAATCCCACGGCTGTCAACTTTTGCTTGTTTCTGTCATTTCGTTGTCATTTCGTTCCAAATTATCAGTTCACCCAAAATTTACATAAAAATGTATGACCTAACTGTTTGATTTACTGTATTAAATAGACTAGGTTGGGAAAATTTTCTTAATATTGATTCACTTTAGTTATAAATAAAAATTTGGTTCACCAAACCATTTATTTGGGTCGATATGATTTTATAAAACTATACCGGTTCAATTTGTTTCTTTTGAATCCTTCTTATGCTATAATAATTCGATTCAATTCAAAATTTTGACATGATTAACTATGAACAATCTTAGTTGTGGTCATTACCGTCCTGGTTCTCGATCTCATAAGATGATTTTCACACACGTTTGTTGCTTGGACTTATAAAAAATGAAGGAGTTGTCTAAAAATATTCAATAATCAGTGGTGGACTTCCTTATATCTTAGCTAATGGCTCAATCATAAATGCACAAAGACTTGATTCTCAGAACTACTTCCAAGTTAGTAGTTGTTGGTTGGTTCGGGAATTGACTGAGTTGTTGGACTGTGTATGAAAGGTCTAGATAGTCTTGTGTTAGTGAGGTAAATAAGTTATTCCACCAAATTTCTATAAGGTGTGAGATTAGTCCAAATTTATCCATAAACTATTGGTGTAAGACTCATATGCCAACATATTTATGATTAATATATTTAAGACTTGTATCAAGTTGATTATTTATAATAAAAATACATTTTTATTATGTTTATTTTCAAAGTAATTAGTTTTTTATAGTATTTAATTGGTTTCATGGAACATTAAGTGTGACTTAAATGTGAGACATCATTAAATATAAAGATATCACTCTAAAAGTATCTATATGTAAGTCTTACAATCGAATATAGCAACGCCAATGCATAGAGAATGTTATAAGTAATATTTATATTGGAATGACCCGCGATAAGAATACTACATAGTTTGTTATGTAAGTCTCATAAGTTATTTTTATAATCACAGTGGTGTATGCTACCATTTGACTGGAAACCATTAACTCCATACAAAAGGTCATTGAGGAGTTAATCATTTTAGTAGCGTCAAACATTGTTTGTCATAAGACGATTATAAAGTCAATTAACTAGGTATTCAATGAGTCATGTGGATGGACATGAGCGGCCTGGAAGGATTTTTCTCATTCTACATATGCATGAGTAATATCTACATACTCCTGAATTAAGTATGATTTTAAAATGCATTATCATGCTGAAATAAATGAATATGCGATATTGAGCTTATTTGTTAATACTAAGTACACTCGGGCATCAACAAACATAATATTGAATTATACAGGAGAGGTACGAATTATGTCTTGTGTTAGGTATACATATAAGGGCAAAAGAATAATTATACATATGATTATTATCATATAAAGGTTATATGAGATCAGATGAAATTATCGTTAATTGGAAAGCAATGATGTCTGGCTAGACACCCTCTCTCAATTTATAATATTAAGTAAATTATTTAACATTATTGTCAATGTTACGAGAACGTAAAAGGTCGCACACATAAGGATAAATAAACGAGAGATAAAATAAATTAATAAGATACATTTATGATTTTTCGGTACATTAGTACGATACACTAATGTTAATTAGGAAAATACTGCCCACGGGAAGCTAGCATAGGGTGAGTATTGTACACGTGTTTAAATTTAACAAAATCTTTCAACATTGAGACAATTTGGCCGAGTGGTCTAAGGCGCCAGATTTAGGCTCTGGTCCGAAAGGGCGTGGGTTCAAATCCTACAGCTGTCAACTTTTGCTTGTTTCTGTCATTTCGTTCCAAATTATCAGTTCAACCAAAATTTACATAAAAATGTATGACCTAACTGTTTGATTTACTGTATTAAATAGACTAGGTTGGGAAAGTTTTCTTAATATTGATTCACTTTAGTTATATATAAAAATTTGGTTCACCAAACCATTTATTTGGGTCGATATGATTTTATAAAACTATACCGGTTCAATTTGTTTCTTTTGAATCCTTCTTATGCTATAATAATTCGATTCAATTCAAAATTTTGACATGATTAACTATGAACAATCTTAGTTGTGGTCATTACCGTCCTGGTTCTCGATCTCATAAGATGATTTTCACACACGTTTGTTGCTTGGACTTATAAAAAATGAAGGAGTTGTCTAAAAATATTCAATAATCAGTGATGGACTTCCTTATATCTTAGCTAATGGCTCAGTCATAAATGCACAAAGTCTTGATTCTCAGAACTATTTCCAAGTTAGTAGTTGTTGGTTGGTTCGGGAATTGACTGAGTTGTTGGACTGTGTATGAAAGGTCTAAATAGTCTTGTGTTAGTGAGGTAAATAAGTTATTCCACCAAATTTCTATAAGGTGTGAGATTAGTCCAAATTTATCCATAAACTATTGGTGTAAGACTCATATGCCAACATATTTATGATTAATGTATTTAAGACTTGTATCAAGTTCATTATTTATAATAAAAATACATTTTTATTATGTTTATTTTCAAAGTAATTAGTTTTTTATAGTATTTAATTGGTTTCATGGAACATTAAGTGTGACTTAAATGTGAGACATCATTAAATATAAAGATATCACTCTAAAAGTATCTATATGTAAGTCTTACAATCGAATATAGCACCGCCAATGCATAGGAAATGTTATAAGTAATATTTATATTGGAATGACCCGCGATAAGAATACTACATAGTTTGTTATGTAAGTCTCATAAGTTATTTTTATCATCACAGTGGTATATGCTACCATTTGACTGGAAACCATTAACTCCATACAAAAGGTCATTGAGGAGTTAATCATTTTAGTAGCGTCAAACATTGTTTGTCATAAGACGATTATAAAGTCAGTTAACTAGGTATTCAATGAGTCATGTGGATGGACATGAGCGGCCTGGAAGGATTTTTCTCATTCTACATATGCATGAGTAATATCTACATACTCCTTAATTAAATATGATTTTAAAATGCATTATCATGCTGAAATAATTGAATATGCGATATTGAGGTTATTGGTTAATACTAAGTACACTCGGGCATCAAGAAACATAATATTGAATTATACAGGAGAGGTACGAATTATGTCTTGTGTTAGGTATACATATAAGGGCAAAAGAATAATTATACATATGATCATTATCATATAAAGGTTATATGAGATCACATGAAATTATCGTTAATTGGAAAGCAATGATGTCTGGCTAGACACCCTCTCTCTATTTATAATATAAGTAAATTATTTAACATTATTGTCAATGTTACGAGAACGTAAAAGGTCGCACACATAAGGATAAATAAACGAGAGATAAAATAAATTAATAAGATACATTTATGATTTTGTGGTACATTGTTACGATACACTAATGTTAATTAGGAAAATACTGCCCACGGGAAGCTAGCATAGGGTGAGTATTGTACACGTGTTTAAATTTAACAAAACCTTTCAACATTGAGACAGTTTGGCCGAGTGGTCTAAGGCTCTAGATTTAGCCTCTGGTCCGAAAGGGCGTGGGTTCAAATCCAACAGCTGTCAACTTCTGCTTGTTTCTGTCATTTAGTTCCAAATTATCAGTTCACCCAAAATTTACATAAAAATGTATGACTTAAATGTTTGATTTACTGTATTAAATAGACTAGGTTGGGGAAATTTTCTTAATATTGATTCACTTTAGTTATAAATAAAAATTTGGTTCACCAAACCATTTATTTGGGTCGATATGATTTTATAAAACTATATCGGTTCAATTTGTTTCTTTTGAATCCTTCTTATGCTATAATAATTCGATTCAATTCAAAATTTTGACATGATTAACTATGAACAATCTTAGTTGCGGTCATTACCGTCCTGGTTCTCGATCTCATAAGATGATTTTCACACACGTTTGTTGCTTGGACTTATAAAAAATGAAGGAGTTGTCTAAAAATATTCAATAATCAGTGATGGACTTCCTTATATCTTAGCTAATGGCTCAGTCATAAATGCACAAAGTCTTGATTCTCAGAACTATTTCCAAGTTAGTAGTTGTTGGTTGGTTCGGGAATTGACTGAGTTGTTGGACTGTGTATGAAAGGTCTAGATAGTCTTGTGTTAGTGAGGTAAATAAGTTATTCCACCAAATTTCTATAAGGTGTGAGATTAGTCCAAATTTATCCATAAACTATTGGTGTAAGACTCATATGCCAACATATTTATGATTAATGTATTTAAGACTTGTATCAGGTTCATTATTTATAATAAAAATACATTTTTATTATGTTTATTTTCAAAGTAATTAGTTTTTTATAGTATTTAATTGGTTTCATGGAAGATTAAGTGTGACTTAAATGTGAGACATCATTAAATATAAAGATATCACTCTAAAAGTATCTATATGTAAGTCTTACAATCGAATATAGCACCGCCATTGCATAGAAAATGTTATAAGTAATATTTATATTGGAATGACCCGCGATAAGAATACTACATAGTTTGTTATGTAAGTCTCATAAGTTATTTTTATCATCATAAGATGATTTTCACACACGTTTGTTGCTTGGACTTATAAAAAATGAAGGAGTTGTCTAAAAATATTCAATAATCAGTTATGGACTTTGTTATATCTTAGCTAATGGCTCAGTCATAAATGCACAAAGTCTTGATTCTCAGAACTATTTCCAAGTTAGTAGTTGTTGGTTGGTTCGGGAATTGACTGAGTTGTTGGACTGTGTATGAAAGGTCTAGATAGTCTTGTGTTAGTGAGGTAAATAAGTTATTCCACCAAATTTCTATAAGGTGTGAGATTAGTCCAAATTTATCCATAAACTATTGGTGTAAGACTCATATGCCAACATATTTATGATTAATGTATTTAAGACTTGTATCAAGTTGATTATTTATAATAAAAATACATTTTTATTATGTTTATTTTCAAAGTAATTAGTTTTTTATAGTATTTAATTGGTTTCATGGAACATTAAGTGTGACTTAAATGTGAGACATCATTAAATATAAAGATATCACTCTAAAAGTATCTATATGTAAGTCTTACAATCGAATATAGCACCGCCAATGCATAGAAAATGTTATAAGTAATATTTATATTGGAATGACCCGCGATAAGAATACTACATAGTTTGTTATGTAAGTCTCATAAGTTATTTTTATCATCACAGTGGTGTATGCTACCATTTGACTGGAAACCATTAACTCCATACAAAAGGTCATTGAGGAGTTAATCATTTTAGTAGCGTCAAACATTGTTTATCATAAGACGATTATAAAGTCAGTTAACTAGGTATTCAATGAGTCATGTGGATGGACATGAGCGGCCTGGAAGGATTTTTCTCATTCTACATGTGCATGAGTAATATCTACATACTCCATAATTAAGTATGATTTTAAAATGCATTATCATGCTGAAATAAATGAATATGCGATATTGAGCTTATTTGTTAATACTAAGTACACTCGGGCATCAACAAACATAATATTGAATTATACAGGAGAGGTACAAATTATGTCTTGTGTTAGGTATACATATAAGGGCAAAAGAATAATTATACATATGATCATTATCATATAAAGGTTATATGAGATCACATGAAATTATCGTTAATTGGAAAGCAATGATGTCTGGCTAGACACCCTCTCTCTATTTATAATATTAAGTAAATTATTTAACATTATTGTCAATGTTACGAGAACGTAAAAGGTCGCACACATAAGGATAAATAAACGAGAGATAAAATAAATCAATAAGATACATTTATGATTTTGTGGTACATTGTTACGATACACTAATGTTAATTAGGAAAATACTGCCCACGGGAAGCTAACATAGGGTGAGTATTGTACACGTGTTTAAATTTAACAAAACCTTTCAACATTGAGACAGTTTGGCCGAGTGGTCTAAGGTGCCAGATTTAGGCTCTGGTCCGAAAGGGCGTGGGTTGAAATCCCACGGCTGTCAAATTTTGCTTGTTTCTGTCATTTAGTTCCAAATTATCAGTTCACCCAATATTTACATAAAAATGTATGACTTAACTGTTTGATTTACTGTATTAAATAGACTAGGTTGGGGAAATTTTCTTAATATTGATTCACTTTAGTTATAAATAAAAATTTGGTTCACCAAACCATTTATTTGGGTCGATATGATTTTATAAAACTATATCGGTTCAATTTGTTTCTTTTGAATCCTTCTTATGCTATAATAATTCGATTCAATTCAAAATTTTGACATGATTAACTATGAACAATCTTAGTTGTGGTCATTACCATCCTGGTTCTCGATCTCATAAGATGATTTTCACACACGTTTGTTGCTTGGACTTATAAAAAATGAAGGAGTTGTCCAAAAATATTCAATAATCAGTGATGGACTTCCTTATATCTTAGCTAATGGCTCAATCGTAAATGCACAAAGTCTTGATTCTCAGAACTACTTCCAAGTTAGTAGTTGTTGGTTGGTTCGGGAATTGACTGAGTTGTTGGACTGTGTATGAAAGGTCTAGATAGTCTTGTGTTAGTGAGGTAAATAAGTTATTCCACCAAATTTCTATAAGGTGTGAGATTAGTCCAAATTTATCCATAAACTATTGGTGTAAGACTATATGCCAACATATTTATGATTAATGTATTTAAGACTTGTATCAAGTTGATTATTTATAATAAAAATACAATTTTATTATGTTTATTTTCAAAGTAATTAGTTTTTTATATTATTTAATTGGTTTCATGGAACATTAAGTGTGACTTAAATGTGAGACATCATTAAACATAAAGATATCACTCTAAAAGTATCTATATGTAAGTCTTACAATCGAATATAGCAACGCCAATGCATAGAGAATGTTATAAGTAATATTTATATTGGAATGACCCGCGATAAGAATACTACATAGTTTGTTATGTAAGTCTCATAAGTTATTTTTATAATCACAGTGGTGTATGCTACCATTTGACTGGAAACCATTAACTCCATACAAAAGGTCATTGAGGAGTTAATCATTTTAGTAGCGTCAAACATTGTTTGTCATAAGACGATTATAAAGTCAGTTAACTAGGTATTCAATGAGACATGTGGATGGACATGAGCGGCCTGGAAGGATTTTTCTCATTCTACATATGCATGAGTAATATCTACATACTCCTTAATTAAGTATGATTTTAAAATGCATTATCATGCTGAAATAAATGAATATGCGATATTGAGCTTATTTGTTAATACTAAGTACACTCGGGCATCAAGAAACATAATATTGAATTATACAGGAGAGGTACGAATTATGTCTTGTGTTAGGTATACATATAAGGGCAAAAGAATAATTATACATATGATCATTATCATATAAAGGTTATATGAGATCACATGAAATTATCGTTAATTGGAAAGCAATGATGTCTGGCTAGACACCCTCTCTCTATTTATAATATTAAGTAAATTATTTAACATTATTGTCAATGTTACGAGAACGTAAAAGGTCGCACACATAAGGATAAATAAACGAGAGATAAAACAAATTAATAAGATACATTTATGATTTTTTGGTATATTGTTACGATACACTAATGTTAATTAGGAAAATACTGCCCACGGGAAGCTAGCATAGGGTGAGTATTGTACACGTGTTTAAATTTAACAAAATCTTTCAACATTGAGACAGTTTGGCCGAGTGGTTTAAGGCGCCAGAATTAGGCTCTGGTCCGAAAGGGCGTGGATTCAAATCCCACGGCTGTCAACTTTTGCTTGTTTCTGTCATTTCGTTGTCATTTCGTTCCAAATTATCAGTGCACCCAAAATTTAAATAAAAATGTATGACTTAACTGTTTGATTTACTGTATTAAATAGACTAGGTTGGGAAAATTTTCTTAATTTTGATTCACTTTAGTTATAAATAAAAATTTGGTTCACCAAACCATTTATTTGGGTCGATATGATTTTATAAAACTATACCGGTTCAATTTGTTTCTTTTGAATCCTTCTTATGCTATAATAATTCGATTCAATTCAAAATTTTGACATGATTAACTATGAACAATCTTAGTTGTGGTCATTACCGTCCTGGTTCTCGATCTCATAAGATGATTTTCACACACGTTTGTTGCTTGGACTTATAAAAAATGAAGGAGTTGTCTAAAAATATTCAATAATCAATGATGGACTTCCTTATATCTTAGCTAATGGCTCAATCATAAATGCACAAAGTCTTGATTCTCAGAACTACTTCCAAGTTAGTAGTTGTTGGTTGGTTCGGGAATTGACTGAGTTGTTGGACTGTGTATGAAAGGTCTAGATAGTCTTGTGTTAGTGAGGTAAATAAGTTATTCCACCAAATTTCTATAAGGTGTGAGATTAGTCCAAATTTATCCATAAACTATTGGTGTCAGACTATATGCCAACATATTTATGATTAATGTATTTAAGACTTGTATCAAGTTGATTATTTATAATAAAAATACATTTTTATTATGTTTATTTTCAAAGTAATTAGTTTTTTATAGTATTTAATTGGTTTCATGGAACATTAAGTGTGACTTAAATGTGAGACATCATTAAACATAAAGATATCACTCTAAAAGTATCTATATGTAAGTCTTACAATCGAATATTGCAACGCCAATGCATAGAGAATGTTATAAGTAATATTTATATTGGAATGACCCGCGATAAGAATACTACATAGTTTGTTATGTAAGTCTCATAAGTTATTTTTATCATCACAGTGGTGTATGCTACCATTTGACTGGAAACCATTAACTCCATACAAAAGGTCATTGAGGAGTTAATCATTTTAGTAGCGTCAAACATTGTTTATCATAAAAATGAAAGCTCAAGTCTCCCAGGGACGGCTTCTTTTTGGGCGAAGATATGCATTGAGTCTTCGTTCCTCATTAAGCTGGCTGGTAAGTTCTAACACTTTCTTCCTTTCTGCAACGAACTGAGTCTCAAAAGTATCCCTTTCCTCTCTCAACCTGATCCAGGATCTCTTTAATTCTTCAACCTCGGTAGGCATATCTGGATAAGGAATGATCTGAGGAGTACCTCCTTCAACCTCTGGTTCAACAATCAGCGGTCCGACTGCAAGGTATGGCATGACAAGTTCACGAGCTCTGGCGCGTACCCACCTGAGATAAGGTTCCATAGGAATAGAGTTTTTCTATCCTAAAGTACTTCTTTTCACCATGCCCCAAGCTCGTACAAACCTTTGACAGAGACCTTGAGAGTCGTTGTCATAGTCAAACACAGTGTCTTGAAGGATTACTTCATGCGGACCATCTCTTCGAGCATAACCAAACTGACGTAGGGCTAAAGCTGGGTTATAAGTAATACCTCCTCTTATCCCTAGGAGTGGTACATTAGAGAATTCTCCACAACGGTCAATGATGATAACATTTTCTTTGAGATGAGGACACCAACGGATGTCTGAATGGGAGAGCGACATTATCCTTTGAGACCATTTCAGATTTTGCTCATTCTTCAAGACTGATTGAGGAAGGTGCGAAATAAACCACCTAGATAATAAAGGTATGCAACACATGAGAGTCCCTTGCCTTTTCATAGTACGGGTGTGAAGGGAATGCAAAATGTCTCCAAGCAAGGTAGGCACAGGGTTATGAGTGAGAAATATCTTAATAGCATTCATGTCTATGAATTGATCCGGGTTAGGAAATAGCACCAAACCATAGATTAGCAATGCTAGGACATCTTCGAAAGCATGGACATCCATAACTTTTAAGAATTCTCGGGCCTTATTTATCAGAAATTTGGCAAGTAAACCCTTAACTCCACTTCTTGTTACCCAATTGGTTTCAATATCGGACTTTGTCATGTGTAAAGCTGCGGCGACCTCTTCAGACTTCAGAATCTTCTCCAAACCACTGAAAGGTGTTTGGTCAAGGATAGGTATCCCAAGCAGCCTGGAGAATTCTTCTAATGTGGGTACCAACTGATAATCTGGGAAGGTGAAGCAATGATGTTTAGGATCGAAGAACTGGAATAGAACTCTCATCATATCTTCTTTGAAACCGGTAGTAACTAAATTGAGGAGAGAACCATGTTTCTTGATGAACTGAGCATGATCGGGCAGTTCTGCCACTAAATTCTTGAGTTGAGGAGAGATTGCTACAAAATTGATCCGGATGGTCTTCCTGGAAGCCATAACCTGTTTAACAGAGCAAAGCCAAATCCCTAAGTCCTTGAGATGGTTAGTACAATGTTATGATGTCATGATGTTATGATGGTATGATGTTAAATAAATAACAAGCACAAACAAGTCATACAACAATCATTCTTAGGTTTTAAGGCTTGCATGAGTTCCATAGGTAAGTACCCTCCCCACTGAAGTTTGGTTGGTTCAACCTGTCCTAGAATAGTAACCGGGTTCTAGAAGGATCTCAAATCATTGACCTTTCCTTAAGTCCGCTTCAGTGCAACACCAAGCGGTTGACCAAAGCTTCCCTAAAGTCCAATCTCAGAGAGTGTAGTATCGAGTCTCAACCAACCCCAGTCGGAACCGAAGTCAGTTATCTCACTACTTCCTAATGGCTAGGATGAGTCAATTAGGGTTCTAAAGGTCTGGTTAACGTTGTGATGACACCACACGGGAGCCAAATTTTTCCTCAAGTAAACATGAGGAACATCAGGACATCCAAAGTGTCACGTTAACCGTAGCCATCATTTTAACCATTCCAGTATACGCCGGATAGTCGCGATGATCTATTGCTACTTACCTAAGGTACACTAGATCCGGGTGTAGGATCTTTCACTCAAGCATAAAATACCCAAGCCATCCCTTAAAAGTAAATCAAACAATTTGAATAAGTGATCTTGTTTTTAAGGTAACCTCTCTTTTTAACTCCCCAGCAGAGTCGCCAGTTCTGTCATACGGTGAACTGACTTTATGTGTTTTTGCTTTGGAAAGCAAATGTCGCGGTTAGCAAGAGTCGCCACCGACTTTTCTTTTATCCAATAAGGAAAGGTGGAAAAGAACAGGAAAGACCTTAATTTAGATTTTGGGTTCGGGAGGTACATTATACAAAGGGAAGGTGTTAGCACCCTTTGTATCCATGGTTATCCATGGGCTCTTAATTGCTTGATCACTTATGTTTTTCTTGTCTGAAAAAGTGTGTGAGAGCTGTTTAGAAAATGTTTTGAAAAGAGAGTTTAACTTTGTAATGATTCTTGTACGAATGTATACAAAGTATTTATCTCGTTTGATTTTGAAAGTTGTTTAGAAAAATATAACTTGACAATGATTCTAGTACGAATGTATGCCAAGTGGTGATTTTCCAATGGAGGTTTTGAAAAGTGTGAGGTGTGAAAAGTAGTTTAAGTTGTGAGCAAGCATTTAGGAGTTATACCTACCCAAGGTCTTTATGGGTATTTCCTATCCTTATGAGGGTAAAACTGTCCTTACTATTGAGAAGTAAGTAGTTTTATCCTTTGGATGTAAAAGGGTCATCGTAGGGTCATCGATTGGTCATTGATTGGTCATTAAAGGCAACATTTGTAAGGATACCTTAGCATTCGAAGGGACGATCATCATTTAACCGTAGGCTATACTGAAGGGTCATCGAGGGACAAAGGCAACATTCGAGGGACTATGATGATTTAACCGAAGGATCTTTGCTAAGTGTGTAACACCCTTCTAAATACCCCAAATATTTAATTAAAACAACAGCATATAAATCAATATCAGAGTAATCATGCACCAAGGGTGTCACATAATACTTCACATAATTCACCGTAAAAATCAGTCATGCTCATTATTTAATCCAACATAAACACTTCTTTAAAAATTCGCAGCGGATAGAAACATTCAACATCTGTAATATCTTAAAATTAACATTTATTCAACAAATAAAACATCCCGTCCCGATGTTACATCTATCAGAGCATGACCCACTAAAACCACTCTAGACTTCAAGCACTAGCTTCTACTCAACTCACTGCTCGTTACCTGAAAAATATAACTGTAAGGGTGAGTTCCTCAATCGATATAACAAATATTATAAATCATCATGTTATGTTAAGTAACTTTACACGTTAATCACCCACATCATATCATGCATTCGGTAGCAGCATATTCAACTCAACATCATATTCAAGCACAACGTAAATGCAACTCAAATGAGACTCGACTCTTCATGCATGTGGTACCATTTGGAGTAAAACTCCCAACTTAAAATCATTGCCAGTTTAGTGGGCATCAAGGCATAAGCCTTCAACTTTCAACTTAAAATTTTTGCCAATCCAGGCCAACGTGGTGTGAGCAAAAGCCCCATAATTTTTGCCAATCCAGGCCAACGTGGTGTGAGCAAAAGCCCCGACTTAATGCATATGAATGTATATGGCATGTACGACTTGAAAGTTCAACAACATAATAACAACGACAACATAACAGCTTTTTCAGCAACAACAACTTAAAAATCAACTTTGGCTCATCAGCCTACAACTAGCATTTTCAACAAAACAACTTATATTCAACTTTGGCTCATCAGCCTACAACTTAATATTTTCCACAAAAACAACTTATCAACATATTTGCATCAACATTTCGCAACATAGACTCCACGAATTTATTTATCACAATTGGATACAATAGGCCAATCACCAATTACACTTACATCATAAAAATCAACCATTTTTACATACTGCAACAGTGTTAACCGGTTAACGCTATAGGTTAACCGGTTAACGCAGGAAAATTACACTTCCAGGCAAAACGCAACAGTGTTAACCGGTTAACGCTATAGGTTAACCGGTTAACGCAGGCAAAACTCAACATTTTTCACAATTTATAACAGTGTTAACCGGTTAACACCCTGGGTTAACCGGTTAACGCAGGCGAAACAGCAGTTCCTGCGCTAACACAAGGCAGAATGCAGAGTTTCCGCATTTTCCGCCGTTGGAGGACTTCCGGACCTCCGATTCAACTTCCGTAAAAAGCTATACGCTCAGAAATTCACAATACACTCAAACACAAATTCAATTTCAGCTTTAATACAACTTATTCAACATAATTTCTCAACATTCTAAATCCCAATTAGGGTCAATCGACGGCTTATCACTACCCATTACATGTTAATCGATAATACCCATTAAACGACGATAAACCCCCCTTACCTTAACAATCCGGCAACTCTTCGAGCTTCAAGCTTTTCCGTTCTCCAACCTTTGCTCTACAGCTCTTTGCCCTTTTCCTCTTCTCTGCAGCTTCTCAGTTTTCACGTAAAAACCTTTTCCAAAAATGAAAACCTTTTCTCTTATTCCACTTATATATTTTCCAATTATAATTATTATTCCAAAATAATAATAATAATCCAATAATTCAATTTATTTAATTAAATTATTAAATATATTATTAACTTAATTAAATAATTCTTTTACTTTATTTGGGGTGTTACAACTCTCCCCCACTAAAAGAGTTTTCGTCCTCGAAAACATACCTCAAGCAAATAACTCTGGATAGGACTCCTTCATCTGACTCTCCAGTTCCCAAGTCACATTGCCACCTGCTGGTCCTCCCCAAGCTACCTTCACTAAGGCAATCTCTTTACCCCGCAACTGCTTCAACTCTCGATCCTCGATCCTCATAGGCGATGTTTCAACAGTCAGGTTATCTCTCACCTGTACATCATCCACTTGGACTACATGCGACGGATCATGAATGTACCTCCTCAACTGAGACACATGAAAAACCTCATGCAAATTCGCAAGTGACGGCGGTAAAGCGACACGATAGGCTACCTCTCCTATCCTCTCTAAAATCTGATAAGGACCAATAAATCGAGGTGTCAACTTCTTCGACTTCAAAGCCCGACCAACACCTGTTATCGGAGTAACACGAAGAAACACATGATCTCCCTCTTGAAACTCAAGTGACTTCCTCCTCTTGTCATGATAACTCTTCTGACGACTCTGAGCCATCCTCATCTTCTCCTGAATCATCTTAATCTTTTCTGTAGTCTTTTGAACAATTTCCGGTCCGACCACAGCACTCTCACCGGACTCACACCAACATAACGGTGTCCGACATCTCCTACCATACAAAGCTTCAAACGGCGCCATACCAATGCTCGAATGAAAACTATTGTTGTAGGTAAACTCAATCAACGGTAAATAACAATCCCAACCACCTCCTTTTTCCAAAACACAAGCTCTCAAAAGATCTTCTAATGACTGAATCGTCCTCTCAGTCTGACCGTCAGTCTGCGGATGATATGCAGAACTCAATCTCAGCTTAGTTCCCAAAGCTCTCTGCAAACCTTCCCAGAATTTCGATGTAAATCTAGGATCTCTGTCCGAAACAATACTCGACGGAATACCATGCAAACTTACAATTTTCTCAATATACAACTCAGCTAATTTCTCTAACGGATAGTCCATTCTGATCGGAATGAAATGAGCCGACTTTGTCAATCTGTCAACAATCACCCAAATAGCTTCAAAATTCTTAATTGTCCTCGGTAACCCAGAAACAAAATCCATACTGATACTATCCCACTTCCACTCTGGAATAGCCAACGGTTGCATTAGCCCAGACGGCTTCTGATGCTCAATCTTTGACTTCTGACAAGTCAAACAAGAATAGACAAAACTCGCAATTTCTCTTTTCATTCCCGGCCACCAAAATAACTTCTTCAAATCATGATACATCTTCGTAGCTCCAGGATGAATACTCAGGCCACTACGATGTCCTTCTTCAAGAATACTCTTCTTAAGTTCGATAACATCCGGAATACACACCCGATTACCAAACTTCAAAATACCATTCTCATCAACTCTGAATTCGCCACCTTGACTTTGATTCACCAGAGTCAACCTGTCAACCATAAGCATATCAGATTTCTGACCCTCTCTGATCTCATCCAGAATACCACTCGTCAACTTCAACATTCCCAATTTAACACTATTGTGAGTACTCTCACACACCAAACTCAAGTCTCTAAACTGTTCAATTAAATCCAATTCCTTAACCATTAACATAGACATATGTAATGATTTCCGACTCAATGCATCAGCCACTACGTTTGCTTTACCCGGATGGTAATTCAACCCAAAGTCATAATCCTTCAGAAACTCTAACCATCTTCTCTGCCTCATATTCAGCTCTTTCTGATCAAACAAATACTTTAAACTTTTGTGGTCACTAAAAACCTCAAATCTTGACCCGTACAAGTAATGTCTCCATAACTTCAGAACAAACACCACAACTGCCAACTCTAAATCGTGCGTCGGATAGTTCCTCTCATGAACCCTCAGCTGTCTTGAAGCATAAGCTATAACCTGCTTATTCTGCATCAACACGCCACCCAAACCCAACAATGAAGCATCTCAATAAACTTCAAATGATTCCGACGAACTCGGTAATATCAGAATAGGAGCAGTAGTCAACCTTCTCTTTAGCTCTTGGAAACCTCCTTCACATTTTGAGTCCCAAACAAACGCTTGCCCCTTTCTAGTCAACATCGTCAACGGTAACGCCAACTTAGAAAATCCCTCAATGAACTTCCTATAATAACCAGCCAAACCAAGAAAACTTCGAATCTCAGCAACAGACTTCGGAGCTTCCCACTTAGATACCGCTTCTATCTTAGAAGGATCAACAGCCACACCACCTCTTGAAATCACATGACCAAGAAAACTTACCTCTCCTAACCAAAATTCGCACTTGGACAATTTAGCAAATAACTTCTTTTCTCGTAGAATTTCTAAAACCACTCTCAAATGTTCAGCATGCTCTTCTTCAGATTTCGAATACACCAAAATATCATCAATAAACACCACAACAAACTTGTCTAGGTACGGATGGAAAATCCTATTCATATACTCCATAAATACTCCAGGTGCATTAGTCACACCAAAAGGCATTACAGAATACTCATAATGTCCATACCTTGTTCTGAAAGCAGTCTTCTGAATATCCTCTGTTTTCACACGGATCTGATGATACCCAGATCTCAAATCTATTTTACTGAACACACTTGCACCAACCAACTGATCCATCAAATCATCAATCCTCGGCAAAGGATACCGATTCTTGATCGTCACTTTATTCAGTTGCCTGTAGTCCACACACAACCTCATAGTACCTTCTTTCTTCTTAACCAATAGCACTGGTGCACCCCACGGTGACACACTCGGACGAATAAATTTCTTATCCAATAGATCTTCCAACTGACTCTTCAATTCAGTTAACTCAACAGCAGACATACGGTACGGAGCCATCGATATCGGCCTAGTACCAGGTACCAAGTCAACAGAGAACTCCACTTCACGCTCTGGCGGCAATTCATTCACTTCTTCCGGAAACACATCAGGAAAATCACACACCACAGCTAGATCGCAAATCATCAGTTTATCTTTAGCCTCCAAAGTCGCTAACAGCATAAACAACTCTGCCCCATCAGCTACTTCCTCATCCACTTGTCTCGCTGATAGAAACAAACTCTTTCCCTCCTCAATCTCAGGAAAGATCACAGTCTTATTAAAACAATTGATAGAAACTCGGTTAAACACCAACCAGTTCATACCCAGAATAACATCAATCTGCACTAGTGGAAGACACACTAGGTCCATCCCAAAGTCTCTACCAAAAATACTCAAAGGACAATTTAAACAAACCGAAGTAGTAGTCACTGAACCCTTCGCAGGAGTATCAATTACCATACTACCAAACATCTCAGATATCTCTAACTTAAGTTTCACAGCACAATCCAAAGATATAAAGGAATGAGTCGCACCTGTGTCAATAATAGCTACAAGAGAAGCCATTAATATAACACGTACCTCGGATCAAACGATCATCTGCAGAAGTCTCAGAACCCGATAAAGCAAAGACCTTGCCTCCTGACTGATTCCCTTTCTTCGGCTTCTGACACTGACTTCCAATATGCCCTTCTTCTCCGCAATTAAAACAAATCACTTCCTTGTGCTTGCAATCAGCTATTGCATGGCCAATCTTACCACAGCGAAAACACCTCTTTACTTCAGCAGTGCATACATTACTCTTATGACCAGCCTGACCACACTTGAAGCAAACTATACCCGTAGGAGCACCTCCCCCACTAGCTCTCTGAGCCGGAGCAGCTCTTTGTCTCCCTTTTCCAGCTGGAACATCATACGGCTTGCCACGGTTTTGATGTTGCTTGCCTCTGCGGTCACTGACAATCTTGTAATGAGCATTATTGTCTTCTTCAAATATCCTGCAGCTATCAACCAAATCAGTAAAAATGCGTATCTTCTGATACCCAACAGCCTTCTTAATTTCAGAGCGCAATCCGTTCTCAAACTTGATGCACTTCGAAAATTCAGCACCACCACCAGTGTAATGAGGATAAAATTTGGACAACTCCACAAATTTCGCAGCATAATCAGTGACAGACATGTTTCCTTGCTTCAGCTCAAGGAATTCAATTTCCTTCTTACCACGGACATCTTCCGGATAATACTTCCTTAGAAATTCCCTACGGAATACATCCCAAGTAATGTCTTCACCTGCCACGGTCAACCTCTCGTGAGTCTCTAGCCACCAGTCATCAGCTTCGACTGCTAGCATGTGAGTACCATACCGAACCTTCTGAGCTGGAGTGCAATCCATAACACGGAAGATTCTCTCAATCTCTTTCAACCATCCCAAGGCTGCATCTGGATCATGCTTCCCTTTAAACACCGGCGGATTCTCTCTCTGAAAAGTCGCCAAGCTACGTGACCCAGCATCACCACCAGCATTTGGCAAGTTCTGCACCGCTTGTGCCATTGCTTGCATTGCGGCAGCCATTGCAGCGTCATTCCTTCCAGCCATCTCAACTTATCAATACAACACAACTTAACGTTAGATTAATAACAATTACACAATTGTTAGACAGTACGACACGACAACTGGCCGGACAGACCGACCTGCTCTGATACCACTAATGTAACACCCTTCTAAATACCCCAAATATTTAATTAAAACAACAGCATATAAATCAATATCAGAGTAATCATGCACCAAGGGTGTCACATAATACTTCACATAATTCACCGTAAAAATCAGTCATGCTCATTATTTAATCCAACATAAACACTTCTTTAAAAATTCGCAGCGGATAGAAACATTCAACATCTGTAATATCTTAAAATTAACATTTATTCAACAAATAAAACATCCCGTCCCGATGTTACATCTATCAGAGCATGACCCACTAAAACCACTCTAGACTTCAAGCACTAGCTTCTACTCAACTCACTGCTCGTTACCTGAAAAATATAACTGTAAGGGTGAGTTCCTCAATCGATATAACAAATATTATAAATCATCATGTTATGTTAAGTAACTTTACACGTTAATCACCCACATCATATCATGCATTCGGTAGCAGCATATTCAACTCAACATCATATTCAAGCACAACGTAAATGCAACTCAAATGAGACTCGACTCTTCATGCATGTGGTACCATTTGGAGTAAAACTCCCAACTTAAAATCATTGCCAGTTTAGTGGGCATCAAGGCATAAGCCTTCAACTTTCAACTTAAAATTTTTGCCAATCCAGGCCAACGTGGTGTGAGCAAAAGCCCCATAATTTTTGCCAATCCAGGCCAACGTGGTGTGAGCAAAAGCCCCGACTTAATGCATATGAATGTATATGGCATGTACGACTTGAAAGTTCAACAACATAATAACAACGACAACATAACAGCTTTTTCAGCAACAACAACTTAAAAATCAACTTTGGCTCATCAGCCTACAACTAGCATTTTCAACAAAACAACTTATATTCAACTTTGGCTCATCAGCCTACAACTTAATATTTTCCACAAAAACAACTTATCAACATATTTGCATCAACATTTCGCAACATAGACTCCACGAATTTATTTATCACAATTGGATACAATAGGCCAATCACCAATTACACTTACATCATAAAAATCAACCATTTTTACATACTGCAACAGTGTTAACCGGTTAACGCTATAGGTTAACCGGTTAACGCAGGAAAATTACACTTCCAGGCAAAACGCAACAGTGTTAACCGGTTAACGCTATAGGTTAACCGGTTAACGCAGGCAAAACTCAACATTTTTCACAATTTATAACAGTGTTAACCGGTTAACACCCTGGGTTAACCGGTTAACGCAGGCGAAACAGCAGTTCCTGCGCTAACACAAGGCAGAATGCAGAGTTTCCGCATTTTCCGCCGTTGGAGGACTTCCGGACCTCCGATTCAACTTCCGTAAAAAGCTATACGCTCAGAAATTCACAATACACTCAAACACAAATTCAATTTCAGCTTTAATACAACTTATTCAACATAATTTCTCAACATTCTAAATCCCAATTAGGGTCAATCGACGGCTTATCACTACCCATTACATGTTAATCGATAATACCCATTAAACGACGATAAACCCCCCTTACCTTAACAATCCGGCAACTCTTCGAGCTTCAAGCTTTTCCGTTCTCCAACCTTTGCTCTACAGCTCTTTGCCCTTTTCCTCTTCTCTGCAGCTTCTCAGTTTTCACGTAAAAACCTTTTCCAAAAATGAAAACCTTTTCTCTTATTCCACTTATATATTTTCCAATTATAATTATTATTCCAAAATAATAATAATAATCCAATAATTCAATTTATTTAATTAAATTATTAAATATATTATTAACTTAATTAAATAATTCTTTTACTTTATTTGGGGTGTTACAAAGTGCATCCCCACATTCGCGGGACATGACCATAATACCGTAATATCGTAGGGTAACAAAGAGAGGTCCAAGATCGCATATTTAAAGGCAAAGTTTTACAATTAATTAGATAGCCGTAATCGATTAAGTAATTAGGTCCACCTTAAAATCGATGAAATCAATACATTAAAATCAGCTAGGTAATTTAGGGTGGGTCTCCACATTAAAATTAATACATTAAAATCAGTTAAGTGATGTAAGGTGAATCTTCACAAGGGTATCCCACACATAAAGTGGAATACCTAGCCGGCCGTTTCCTCGGGAATATGTAAGCCTTTACACAATTCAGCACACGGGTTAGAGCATCGAGATAAAGTACAATTGAAAATTGCACCACAAAATAAACACAACAGTCATAAGGTCAGGCCAAATAATGCAGAATTATAATAAATCTTGATTGGATAAACATAAGGAAGAACAGAAAAGAAACAAAACAGCCACTGTCTCGTTCGCTCCTGCTTCGCCTAGCGAAGGCTTAGCGAGTGCTCGCTACAGGCTCGCTTAGCGATGTGCTAGCGAGCGGCTACGGGTTTTGAGTTTGATAGCAGCATTATCTCCGGAACCCTGAACTTTATGGCAGTTAATTACAGGAATAGCATGGACAAACATTCAGGATATTCAGGCATACTTAAATTCACATGTGAAATCAAATTACATATCCGAAAATTTAATCATGATGCCTTATGCATGTAGAGATTACCGATTAAAAGCATAAAACAGTAGTGATGCGCAAACCTGTTTGCAACTGAGCTGCGATGTTGAAGGGACTGACCACTCTTGGTATCGGATGGAGTAGGGCGGAGGTAACTTCGGTGCGGATGAGCGGCCCTCAGGGTTTCTTTACTCGGAATTCTCTGAGTTAGTCTCTAGGGTTTCTATGCCAGGGTTCTTGTCCGTCTTCGTCTGTCCCTTTTCGTGACTGAAGTGTCGGTATTTATAGTGATTGTGGTGACCTAATGGGCTCAGAATGAAGCCCGAAAATTCTGATATATCGCAAGCTTCGCTAGGCGAAGGAGTTGCTCGCCTAGCGAGCAGGCTAGTTTGGGCCTTTTTCTGGATTGGGTCTGTTGTGAGCTGGGCTTTTGTTCCTTTAAGGTCAGTGCCTTGAAAAATGCCTTGTAATATTAACGGGTAAATTTTGGGGTATGACAGCTGCCCCTGTTCAATATTCTTGAACCGAGAGAATTAGAACGGTGTGTATGCCATTCGTGATCTGGAGGTGGAAGATTATTGAACACTAGAATGCCCCAGAATTTTGCACTTGTTAATCGAGAGGTGGGCTTAAAGATGCCATCCAGGAAGTTTGATGATGAGAGCTTCAAAGTGCGTCGTACATTAGACGATATCTGAAGGCATGGGTGTCATAATGGGTCATACGCTAGACCGTATAGTGAGTCCTCCATTATGCTGTCGACTTCGCTGGGGAGTCATAGTGTGTTATACGCTGCTGGGGATAAGGGATCAGAATGGATCATACGCTAGACCGTATCTGAATACCAGAGTGAGTTGTTCATTAGGCGGATGACTTCGCTGGGGAGGAAAGATCAGACTGGATCGTACGCTAGATCGTATCTAAGTTGCGGAATGAGCGGTTCGTTAGGCTGTATCTGCCGAAGGTAGAATCAGAATGGATCGTACGCTAGGTCGTATCTGAGTTGGAGATCCAAATGGGCCGTATGTCAGACCGTATTGGAGTTGCAGAATGAGTCGTGTGTTAGGCTGTATCTGAAGAAGAAAATAGTCATACGCTAGACTACACCCCGGAATGTACCGTACGCTGGGCAGCATCTGAGGATTTGAAGGTCCAACTGGGTCGTACATTAGACCGTATTGGAGTAGTTGAAGGTTAGAATGGATCGTACGCTAGATCGTATCTGAGTTGAAGGAGTCATATGTCGAGCTGAATCAGAATGAACCGTACGCTAGGCTATATCTGATAGTATTTGTATATGTTGTATTTGCAATGAATATCTGGGGTGGGCTTAAAGACGCCACCATTGGGCGGATATCAGAGTGTTTGCCGGAGTGGATTGTATCTGAGAGATGTAGTTGAATCTTGATTGTAATTGATAAAGATGTCCTTCTGAATGGACCTTTGTTTTGACTGTATCAGGAGGATAATTGACCTGAAAAATAAAGTTAGCTTCATGCTATGTCATGATGCATGAGATGTTTTATGCTTATGAAAATAAATGCGAACAATGTATGCATGCGTGTGCTGTGAAATGATGTAATGAATGAATTATGCGTCTGAACAGTTTTTCCTGACGACTTCCCGGGGAAGATAAATCCCCATCTTCTGGTTGGAGATACTTGTATTGATGACCCTTTCTTGGCTGGGGATACTTGATTTCTGTCTGATGGTGGAAACACTCAACAGAGCCCGGCTGGGGATGGAAGAGATGACCAATCTGTCTGGTGATGCCAACCTCTTCTGGGAAATAGCTAGTTTATGCTGGGGAATAGAATTAGCAACCGGATTCATTGGAACGCATGGCTAGACCTTCTCCTCGATCCTGAAGTCTTTTGTAATTGCTATTTCCGTTTTATGCATGTATTTTTGACAAACATCGATCATATTCAAATGCACATATTAATTCAAATTAAATCAATGGACGTTTACGCAAACAAAATAGAAAAAGTAAAACAAAAGCATCTTTTGGAAATAAAATTGTATTGAGTTTGAAAGAGGGCCTATAAACAGATAATTTGTGTACAAAGAGACAGAAATCCTAGTAAGAGGAAATTGTCGAGAACGTAAAGAAAAAGCTATGAAGGAAAAGTCCTATCGATTTTAATTCTGCTACTGTCATTATGTCTTCAAGCGTCTCATCTCCTGCTGTCGGATAGAAGTGATTGGCTTGTTCATTCCCTTTGACTTGGGTGAAGCTGACCGAGAACGGGACATAGTCATACGCTTTAATCCCTAATTTTTGCCTAGACCGCCTTTTAGGTTTTCAGTCCACCAGGATACCCTTTTTTGCCCAAGCCGCCTTTTCAGGTTTTCGACTTGCCGGGTGTACATTTTTATATGTTTATCCCTAATTTTTGCCCAAACCCTTTTGGTTCGTCGGGATGCCCTTACTTTTGCCTAGATACGTCGACCTAGCGGGTCTCTTTTATGCGGAGTATTTTTTAACTATGTCTGCGTTCACGGGATGTGGGAAGTCTTCACCATCCATCATAGCAAGTATCATGGCTCCACCAGAGAATACCTTCTTAACCATAAATGGCCCTTCGTATGTGGGAGTCCATTTGCCTCTGGGATCACCTTGTGGTAGAACGATACGCTTGATTACCAAGTCACCAATTTGATACACCTGTCTCTTGACTTTCTTATTAAATGCCTGGGTCATGCGCTTCTGATATATCTGCCCATGACAAACAGCCGCAAGTCTCTTCTCATCAATCAAATTTATCTGATCGAGCCGAGTTTGAATCCATTCATCCTCGTCTAAACCCGCCTCTTTCATGATCCTTAGAGAGGGAATCTGAACTTCCACCGGTAAGACGGCTTCCATTCCGTAGACTAAAGAGAAAGGAGTTGCCCCTGTCGAAGTGCGTACTGAAGTGCGATACCCATGAAGAGCAAATGGTAACATCTCATGCCAGTCTTTGTACGTTACTGTCATTTTTTGTATAATCTTCTTAATATTCTTATTAGCAGCTTCCACATCGCCATTCATCTTTGGCCGGTATGGAGAAGAGTTATGGTGTTTTATCTTGAACTGCGTGCAGAGTTCAGTAATCATCTTGTTGTTCAAATTAGTGCCATTGTCAGTGATAATTCTTTCAGGGACGCCATATCGGCAAATAAGATTATTCTTGATGAATCGTGCCACCACATTCTTGGTAACAGAAGCAAATGAGGCTGCCTCTACCCACTTTGTAAAGTAATCAATAGCAACAAGAATGAAGCGATGTCCGTTAGAAGCAGTAGGCTTAATCTCTCCAATCATATCAATGCCCCACATTGCAAAGGGCCAAGGTGCTGTCAACACATTCAATGGAGCAGGAGGCACATGTACTTTGTCCGCATAGATCTGGCACTTGTGACAGGTTCTGGAGTGATGGTGGCAATCAGCTTCCATGGTAGACCAATAATACCCTGCTCTCAGAATCTTCTTGGCCATTGTATGTCCACTAGAATGAGTCCCAAAAATGTCGTCATGCATGTCTTCCATAATCTTTTCTGCTTCCTTTTTATCCACACAGCGAAGCAGAGTCGAATCATGATTACGTTTGTATAACACTCCATTACTCAAAAAGAATTTAGCGGAGAACTTCCTCAGGAACTTTCTGTCATTGATGGATGCCCCTTCAGGGTATTCCTGATCTTCTAAATATCTTTTTACTTCGTGGAACCAAGGTTTCTCTTCTACTTCAGCAGCGTTAAGTTCATAACAATATGTTGTTTCATCTAGTTGTTCAATAGCGATCCTGGGAGCTTCATTGTCCCATCTGACTCTGAACATAGATGACATGGTGGCCAAGGCGTCTGCCAACTGATTCTCCTCTCGTGGAATATGTTCGAATGTAATTTCTTCAAAGTATGGGATTAACGTCAACACCCGCTCTCGATAAGGGATGAGATTCGGATGTTTAGTATCCCATTCTCCTTTGATCTGACTGATTACTAATGCTGAGTCTCCGTACACGCTCAAAAACTTGATTCGCAGGTCTATAGCAGCTCTGAGTCCCAAAATACACGCTTCATACTCAGCCATATTATTGGTACAATCAAAACATAGTCTAGCAGTGAAAGGAGTATGGCCACCCTTGGGGGAAATGATTACAACACCAACACCATTGCCCAATGCATTAGAAGATCCATCAAAAACCATAGTCCATCGGGATCCCAGTTCGGGTCCTTCACCCGGTCCATAATCAGTAACAAGCATGACATCCTCATCTGGGAACTCAAAATTCATAGATTGGTAATCGTCCACCGCTTGATGAGCCAAATGATCAGCTAGCACGCTTCCTTTGATTGCTTTCTGGGTAGTATACTGGACATCGTACTCTGTTAAAATCATCTGCCATCGTGCTATTCTTCCGGAGAGGGCAGGTTTCTCAAATATGTATTTGATAGGATCCATCTTAGAAATCAACAAAGTGGTATGATTCAACATATACTGTCTTAGTCGGCGAGCAGCCCAAGCCAAAGCACAACAAGTTTTCTCGAGCAGTGAGTATCTTGTTTCACAGTCGGTAAACTTTTTGCTAAGGTAGTATATAGCGTTCTCTTTTCGACCAGACTCGTCATGTTGCCCCAACACGCACCCCATTGAACTTTCTAATACGGTCAAATACATGATTAGAGGTCTTCCGTCCACTGGTGGTATCAGAATGGGAGGTTCCTGGAGATACTTCTTGATTTTATCAAAAGCTTCTTGGCATTCATCATTCCATATCATCTCTTGATATTTCCTCAGTAGTTTGAAAATGAGTTTGCAGGTAGCGGTCAAATGGGAGATAAACTGGGCAATGTAATTCAAACGTCCCAAGAAACCTCTGACTTCTTTATCTGTACGGGGAACTGGCATTTCTTGAATAGCTCTCACCTTGGCCGGGTCAACCTCAATTCCTCTACCACTGACAATAAAGCCCAAGAGTTTACCGGATCTTACTCCAAAGGTGCATTTGTTCGGGTTCAATCTCAGCTTGTATTTCTTCAACCTCTCAAACAATTTGTACAAATGATCGAGATGTTCTTCTTCAGTATGAGATCTGGCTATCATGTCGTCCACATATACCTCTATTTCATGATGGATCATATCATGGAACAAAACCACCATAGCACGCTAGTACGTTGCCCCGGTGTTCTTTAAACCGAATGGCATTACTTTGTAACAGAAAGTGCCCCATTGCGTCACAAACGTAGTTTTCTCCATGTCTTCAGGTGCCATCTTAATCTGATTATAACCTGAGAATCCATCCATGAAGGAGAATACTTTGTGTTGAGCGGTATTGTCTACCAGAACATCAATGTGCGGAAGTGGAAAGTCATCCTTGGGACTCGCCTTATTCAAATCTCTGTAATCTACACACATTCGCACCTTGCCATCCTTCTTCGGTACCGGTACCACATTAGCAACCCATTGAGGATAAGAAGTAACGGCTAGGAAACCGGCGTTAAATTGTTTCATAACTTCGGCTTTGATTTTCTCAGACATATCAGGACGCATGCGGCGAACTTTTTGCTTAACAGGACGACAATCTTCCTTCATTGGCAAACGATGCACTACTATATCAGTATCCAATCCGGGCATGTCTTCATAAGACCAAGCGAAAATCTCTACGTAGTCATGTAACATTTGAATCAATCTTTCTTTGACACTGTTTTCCAAACCTGCTCCTATTTTGACTTCTTTCTTGTCTACTTCAGTACCCAGATTTACAATTTCGATTAGCTCTTCATGCGGCTGTATAGTCCTTTCTTCTTGCAGTAACAGTCTGGCAAGCTCTCCAGGTACTTCACAATCTTCCTCACTTCCATCCTCGGCTTGGTAGATCGGATTTTCAAAGTCATAATGAACAGTAGCGGAATTATTATCAATAGGATCCAGAGTGGATACGGATCTGCAATTTGTTACGTGAGTGTGTGTAAGAAAGCATAGCTTGTTTGAAAGACGACAGGAAAGATAAAGAGCGCATAATTTGAATGCAAAAGGTCCATTGATTTATTGAATGTGAATATGCTTATGAAAATGACAAAACCCTTAACAAATTAGCTATTGTGCCCCGGGCATGGACACAATGCTTTAAGAAGTTCCATTAAAAATTTGCAACATTAAAATAGACAATAACAATTACTCCTGACTAAAGGAAATCGGGATAGTGTCTTCAGCTTTCCAATTATTGAGTCCGTCACTAATTGTTGGGAAAATCCAGCTATCCAAGTCGCAATCGCTATCAGCATCTTCTACAGCATTAATCTGATCCTTGACTACCTTCTTAGAGCTAAACCCTAGGCCAAATCTGTCAAACTTGTACGGTACATTGATCAGTTGACCCCAGCCAGTACGACCACCATCTTCAACCACAGCTTGAGCATCTTTCAGAGAAATCATAGTAGGAGGAGCACGAATAACCTTGGGCGCACAGGAAGTTGGCTTAAGGACAGGATTAGTCGGAGGAATTACTTCAAATGACTGAGAAGGAGTCTCGAAGAATTCACCATCCATCTCAACGTATCTGAAGGTATGCACAATACTGACGATATACTCTTCTTCCCCACACACAGTGACGATCTTACCCCCTATTGGATATCTCAGCTTTTGATGGAGAGACGAAGCTACAGCACTTGCCCCGTGAATCCAAGGGCGTCCCAGCAAGCAGGAATAGGCAGGACGAATGTTCATTAAATGAAAGGTAGTGTCGAAGACTTGAGGTCCTATCTTGATAGGGAGAACCACTTCACCACGGACAACACTCTTCGCACCATCGTAAGCACGCACCACAATGTCGCTAGGCTTCAGTTCAATGCTTTTGCAGACAAGTTTATCGAGCACGGCTTTCGGTAGCACATTCAAAGAAGAGCCATTATCGATCAATACATGAGACAAGGTGATCCCCTTACACTCAATGGAGATATGCAGAGCTTTATTGTGATTCTTCCCTGCTGGGGTCAGGTCAGCATTGGAAAAACCTAGGCCATTGTCAACAGTCAGGTTAGCAACATAGTTTTCGAACTGATCGACGGAGGTCTCCTGAGGTACATGAGCAGTCTTCAAGAATTTTATCAAGGCATTGGCATGAGATTCAGAAGATAACAACAAGGATAACATCGAGATCTTAGACGGGGTATGCCCCAACTGTTCTACCACATCAAAATCACTCTTGCGGATGATTTTCAGCACTTCTTCCATTTCTTGTTTGGCCACATCTTCAGTAGTAACTTCGACCGGTATCTCTGACTGAGAAGGGTTGACTGGTTCCTTTCCCCAGTCTTCGGGGACTGGAGGTGAGATCTCTGGAGAAAAGATCCTTCCGCTTCGAGTAATTCTACTAGTCCCAACAATGTCAACATCATCAGAGTTAGCAGAATTATCATCTTGCTTTACACCATGGATGTAAACATCACCTCCATAATTCCACGGAATGGCTTTGCTTGAGGAATATGGTACTGGGCCAGGTGCAGTAATGATCAGGGGAGCTACCTTGGGTTCAACAGTAATCTTCACAGGTACTCTAGGAGCGGTAATCTTCACTGGAACTTTGGACCTAGCAATCACAGATATTTCTTCAATAGGGTCTTCCACCTTAGGAACCTTTTCGAAGAGAATTGTATGATCGTCCATCAGCCGTTGAATACCAATTCTCAACTTCAAGCAATCATTGGGTCGGGATATATAGATATCGCAATTTTCAGCACAACCTGGAAATAAACCAGCTTGCAACAACTTCTTCTTGACGGCCAGGAGAGGGGATGCTAAGTCAGCTACATTAGAAATATGAGAGTTGTCATCCACAACATTAACAGCCTTGTCATGATTAGGCATAGGTGCAGTGATGACATTAGGAGTCTCCAGAGGCTCGAATTCAATTTCCCCAGTGTCGATCATATCCTGGATTATATTCTTCAATGACCAACAATCGTTTGTATCATGCCCGGGGCTATCGGAGTGATACGCACACCTGGCATTGGGATTATAACGAGGAGAAGTAGTGTTGGGATTCGTAGGAGGATCTTTGAGGGTAATCAAATTTGCTTTTAGCATACCCTGCAATGCCTGTGCTAAAGTCATATTGATCCTGGTAAACTGCCTTCTTGGCCTGTCTTGTCTGTGCTGGAAGTTTTGAGATGGCGGCGCTGCAATCGTAACTGCTCCAATGGTATGGTCACGATTTTTCTTGTTACGACCCTTTTGACCGTACACATCATTTGATTCGTTCCTCCCCTGGTAGGACCTTTTGGTGCTTGCAGAGGTAGTCGCCTGTATCTTTCCACTTCGAATGCCGCTCTCCACACGTTCACCTGTCAATATAAGTTCAGTGAAACCCGATGAAGAACTTCCCAGTAGATGGCTGTAGAATGGGCCAGTCAGTGTACCCATGAACATGTCTACTAATTCACGATCAGTCATAGGGGGTTTGACTCTTCCAGCCAAATCTCTCCATTTTGGGCATATTCTTTGAAGCTTTCTTTAGAGCCCATAGTCATATTCTGCAACTGTAGCCGAGTAGGCGCCAATTCAGAATTATACTGGTAATGCTTGTAGAATGTCGTCGCTAAATCAGTCCAGGTGTGGATGTTAGAGCTCTCGAGCTGATAATACCACTCCAACTGTGTGCCAGACAGACTCTCTTGGAAGAAATGGATCCATAGCTTCCTATCAGTGGTATACGGCTGAATCTTTCTCACATAAGCTCTCAGATGCATCTGAGGACAAGATGCACCATCATACTTAGTGAAAGTGGGGATCTTGAATTTGCGAGGAATGACCACATCAGAGACCAGTCCCAAGCTTTCGAAATCCAGACCGGGCGCCTTCTGACCCTCCATAGCTAGCATACGTTCTTCCAGCAACTTGTACTTGCCATCTCTTGGAGAGTACTGTTCATTCTCATAATCTTCATCGTCGTCCTCGGAGTTGAAGAGATCAACATCCTCCTCTCCTGAATCATTTTTTGTCTCCTCTTCTTGATCTTTCGGAAGTCTAATCTTGACTCCTGCAGCCTGTCCTTTACGCCTCATTCCCAGGTTAATGTAACTCACAGGTTTCGGGTCTCTCTTCTTCTCGAGCAAGAGAGCCTTCAATTCTTCCTACCCCTTGGATAAGCTCAGCATCATCTCCTGGAATTGAGCATTCTGAGCCTGGAGATCTTTGACAGTTTGTTCGAGGGCCATTTTTCTGTTTAATAGGAAGACCGTGAGAATATTGATCCTTTAGAATACCTGTTATGCAATGTTACGTCATGCTATGCAATGTATGAAATGTTTCCAAGGACTTTTGGAATTTAACTTTGCGTAAACCACCAAAAAGAGAGAAACTTTTATTAATAATTTCTTTAATCATTGTTCATTACAAGAAATAATAAAAATACAATGAAAGCTCAAGTCTCCCAGGGACGGCTTCTTTTTGGGCGAAGATATGCATTGAGTCTTCGTTCCTCATTAAGCTGGCTGGTAAGTTCTAACACTTTCTTCCTTTCTGCAACAAACTGAGTCTCAAAAGTATCCCTTTCCTCTCTCAACTGGATCCAGGATCTCTTTAATTCTTCAACCTCGGTAGGCATATCTGGATAAGGAATGATCTGAGGAGTACCTCCTTCAACCTCTGGTTCAACAATCAGCGGTCCGACTGCAAGGTATGGCATGACAAGTTCACGAGCTCTGGCGCGTACCCACCTGAGATAAGGTTCCATAGGAATAGAGTTTTTCTATCCTAAAGTACTTCTTTTCACCATGCCCCAAGCTCGTACAAACCTTTGACAGAGACCTTGAGAGTCGTTGTCATAGTCAAACACAGTGTCTTGAAGGATTACTTCATGTGGACCATCTCTTCGAGCATAACCAAACTGACGTAGGGCTAAAGCTGGGTTATAAGTAATACCTCCTCTTATCCCTAGGAGTGGTACATTAGAGAATTCTCCACAACGGTCAATGATGATAACATTTTCTTTGAGATGAGGACACCAACGGATGTCTGAATGGGAGAGCGACATTATCCTTTGAGACCATTTCAGATTTTGCTCATTCTTCAAGACTGATTGAGGAAGGTGCGAAATAAACCACCTAGATAATAAAGGTATGCAGCACATGAGAGTCCCTTGCCTTTTCATAGTACGGGTGTGAAGGGAATGCAAAATGTCTCCAAGCAAGGTAGGCACAGGGTTATGAGTGAGAAATATCTTAATAGCATTCATGTCTATGAATTGATCCGGGTTAGGAAATAGCACCAAACCATAGATTAGCAATGCTAGGACATCTTCGAAAGCATGGACATCCATAACTTTTAAGAATTCTCGGGCCTTATTTATCAGAAATTTGGCAAGTAAACCCTTAACTCCACTTCTTGTTACCCAATTGGTTTCAATATCGGACTTTGTCATGTGTAAAGCTGCGGCGACCTCTTCAGACTTCAGAATCTTCTCCAAACCACTGAAAGGTGTTTGGTCAAGGATAGGTATCCCAAGCAGCCTGGAGAATTCTTCTAATGTGGGTACCAACTGATAATCTGGGAAGGTGAAGCAATGATGTTTAGGATCGAAGAACTGGAATAGAACTCTCATCATATCTTCTTTGAAACCGGTAGTAACTAAATTGAGGAGAGAACCATGTTTCTTGATGAACTGAGCATGATCGGGCAGTTCTGCCACTAAATTCTTGAGTTGAGGAGAGATTGCTACAAAATTGATCCGGATGGTCTTCCTGGAAGCCATAACCTGTTTAACAGAGCAAAGCCAAATCCCTAAGTCCTTGAGATGGTTAGTACAATGTTATGATGTCATGATGTTATGATGGTATGATGTTAAATAAATAACAAGCACAAACAAGTCACACAACAATCATTCTTAGGTTTTAAGGCTTGCATGAGTTCCATAGGTAAGTACCCTCCCCACTGAAGTTTGGTTGGTTCAACCTGTCCTAGAATAGTAACCGGGTTCTAGAAGGATCTCAAATCATTGACCTTTCCTTAAGTCCGCTTCAGTGCAACACCAAGCGGTTGACCAAAGCTTCCCTAAAGTCCAATCTCAGAGAGTGTAGTATCGAGTCTCAACCAACCCCAGTCGGAACCGAAGTCAGTTATCTCACTACTTCCTAATGGCTAGGATGAGTCAATTAGGGTTCTAAAGGTCTGGTTAACGTTGTGATGACACCACACGGGAGCCAAATTTTTCCTCAAGTAAACATGAGGAACATCAGGACATCCAAAGTGTCACGTTAACCGTAGCCATCATTTTAACCATTCCAGTATACGCCGGATAGTCGCGATGATCTATTGCTACTTACCTAAGGTACACTAGATCCGGGTGTAGGATCTTTCACTCAAGCATAAAATACCCAAGCCATCCCTTAAAAGTAAATCAAACAATTTGAATAAGTGATCTTGTTTTTAAGGTAACCTCTCTTTTTAACTCCCCAGCAGAGTCGCCAGTTCTGTCATACGGTGAACTGACTTTATGTGTTTTTGCTTTGGAAAGCAAATGTCGCGGTTAGCAAGAGTCGCCACCGACTTTTCTTTTATCCAATAAGGAAAGGTGGAAAAGAACAGGAAAGACCTTAATTTAGATTTTGGGTTCGGGAGGTACATTATACAAAGGGAAGGTGTTAGCACCCTTTGTATCCATGGTTATCCATGGGCTCTTAATTGCTTGATCACTTATGTTTTTCTTGTCTGAAAAAGTGTGTGAGAGCTGTTTAGAAAATGTTTTGAAAAGAGAGTTTAACTTTGTAATGATTCTTGTACGAATGTATACAAAGTATTTATCTCGTTTGATTTTGAAAGTTGTTTAGAAAAATATAACTTGACAATGATTCTAGTACGAATGTATGCCAAGTGGTGATTTTCCAATGGAGGTTTTGAAAAGTGTGAGGTGTGAAAAGTAGTTTAAGTTGTGAGCAAGCATTTAGGAGTTATACCTACCCAAGGTCTTTATGGGTATTTCCTATCCTTATGAGGGTAAAACTGTCCTTACTATTGAGAAGTAAGTAGTTTTATCCTTTGGATGTAAAAGGGTCATCGTAGGGTCATCGATTGGTCATTGATTGGTCATTAAAGGCAACATTTGTAAGGATACCTTAGCATTCGAAGGGACGATCATCATTTAACCGTAGGCTATACTGAAGGGTCATCGAGGGACAAAGGCAACATTCGAGGGACTATGATGATTTAACCGAAGGGTCTTTGCTAAGTGCATCCCCACATTCGCGGGACATGACCATAATACCGTAATATCGTAGGGTAACAAAGAGAGGTCCAAGATCGCATATTTAAAGGCAAAGTTTTACAATTAATTAGATAGCCGTAATCGATTAAGTAATTAGGTCCACCTTAAAATCGATGAAATCAATACATTAAAATCAGCTAGGTAATTTAGGGTGGGTCTCCACATTAAAATTAATACATTAAAATCAGTTAAGTGATGTAAGGTGAATCTTCACAAGGGTATCCCACACATAAAGTGGAATACCTAGCCGGCCGTTTCCTCGGGAATATGTAGTCCTTTACACAATTCAGCACACGGGTTAGAGCATCGAGATAAAGTACAATTGAAAATTGCACCACAAAATAAACACAACAGTCATAAGGTCAGGCCAAATAATGCAGAATTATAATAAATCTTGATTGGATAAACATAAGGCAGAATAGAAAAGAAACAAAACAGCCACTGTCCCGTTCGCTCCTGCTTCGCCTAGCGAAGGCTTAGCGAGTGCTCGCTACAAGCTCGCTTAGCGATGTGCTAGCGAGCGGCTACGGGTTTTGAGTTTGATAGCAGCATTATCTCCGGAACCCTGAACTTTATGGAAGTTAATTACAGGAATAGCATGGACAAACATTCAGGATATTCAGGCATACTTAAATTCACATGTGAAATCAAATTACATATCCGAAAATTTAATCATGATGCCTTTTGCATGTAGAGATTACCGATTAAAAGCATAAAACAGTAGTGATGCGCAAACCTGTTTGCAACTGAGCTGCGATGTTGAAGGGACTGACCACTCTTGGTATCGGATGGAGTAGGGCGGAGGTAACTTCGGTGCGGATGAGCGGCCCTCAGGGTTTCTTTACTCGGAATTCTCTGAGTTAGTCTCTAGGGTTTCTATGCCAGGGTTCTTGTCCGTCTTCGTCTGTCCCTTTTCGTGACTGAAGTGTCGGTATTTATAGTGATTGTGGTGACCTAATGGGCTCAGAATGAAGCCCGAAAATTCTGATATATCGCAAGCTTCGCTAGGCGAAGGAGTTGCTCGCCTAGCGAGCAGGCTAGTTTGGGCCTTTTTCTGGATTGGGTCTGTTGTGAGCTGGGCTTTTGTTCCTTTAAGGTCAGTGCCTTAAAAAATGCCTTGTAATATTAACGGGTAAATTTTGGGGTATGACACTTACAATCGAGTATAGCAACGCCAATGCATAGAGAATGTTATAAGTAATATTTATATTGGAATGACCCGCGATAAGAATACTACATAGTTTGTTATGTAAGTCTCATAAGTTATTTTTATAATCACAGTGGTGTATGCTACCATTTGACTGGAAACCATTAACTCCATACAAAAGGTCATTGAGGAGTTAATCATTTTAGTAGCGTCAAACATTGTTTGTCATAAGACGATTAGAAAGTCAGTTAACTAGGTATTCAATGAGTCATGTGGATGGACATGAGCGGCCTAGGAGGATTTTTCTCATTCTACATATGCATGAGTAATATCTACATACTCCTTAATTAAGTATGATTTTAAAATGCATTATCATGCTGAAATAAATGAATATGCGATATTGAGCTTATTTGTTAATACTAAGTACACTCGGGCATCAAGAAACATAATATTGAATTATACAGGGGAGGTACGAATTATGTCTTGTGTTAGGTATACATATAAGGGCAAAAGAATAATTATACATATGATCATTATCATATAAAGGTTATATGAGATCACATGAAATTATCGTTAATTGGAAAGCAATGATGTCTGGCTAGACACCCTCTCTCTATTTATAATATTAAGTAAATTATTTAACATTATTGTCAATGTTACGAGAATGTAAAAGGTCGCACACATAAGGATAAATAAACGAGAGATAAAATAAATTAATAAGATACATTTACGATTTTGTGGTACATTGTTACGATACACTAATGTTAATTAGGAAAATACTGCCCATGGGAAGCTAGCATAGGGTGAGTATTGTACACGTGTTTAAATTTAACAAAACCTTTCAACATTGAGACAGTTTGGCCGAGTGGTCTAAGGCGCCAGATTTAGGCTCTGGTCCGAAAGGGCGTGGGTTCAAATCCCACAGCAGTCAACTTTTGCTTGTTTCTGTCATTTCGTTCCAAATTATCAGTTCACCCAAAATTTACATAAAAATGTATGACTTAACTGTTTGATTTACTGTATTAAATAGACTAGGTTGTGAAAATTTTCTTAATATTGATTCACTTTAGTTATAAATAAAAATTTGGTTCACCAAACCATTTATTTGGGTCGATATGATTTTATAAAACTAAACCGGTTCAATTTGTTTCTTTTGAATCCTTCTTATGCTATAATAATTCGATTCAATTCAAAATTTTGACATGATTAACTATGAACAATCTTAGTTGTGGTCATTACCGTCCTGGTTCTCGATCTCATAAGATGATTTTCACACACGTTTGTTGCTTGGACTTATAAAAAATGAAGGAGTTGTTTAAAAATATTCAATAATCAGTGATGGACTTCCTTATATCTTAGTTAATGGCTCAATATAAATGCACAAAGTCTTGATTCTTAGAACTATTTCCAAGTTAGTAGTTGTTGGTTGGTTCGGGAATTGACTGAGTTGTTGGACTGTGTATGAAAGGTCTAGATAGTTTTGTGTTTGTGAGGTAAATAAGTTATTCCACCAAATTTCTATAAGGTGTGAGATTAGTCCAAATTTATCCATAAACTATTGGTGTAAGACTCATATGCCAACATATTTATGATTAATGTATTTAAGACTTGTATCAAGTTGATTATTTATAATAAAAATACATTTTTATTATGTTTATTTTCAAAGTAATTAGTTTTTTATAGTATTTAATTGGTTTCATGGAACATTAAGTGTGACTTAAATGTGAGACATCATTAAACATAAAGATATCACTCTAAAAGTATCTATATGTAAGTCTTACAATCGAATATAGCAACGCCAATGCATAGAGAATGTTATAAGTAATATTTATATTGGAATGACCCGCGATAAGAATACTACATAGTTTGTTATGTAAGTCTCATAAGTTATTTTTATAATCACAGTGGTGTATGCTACCATTTGACTGGAAACCATTAACTCCATACAAAAGGTCATTGAGGAGTTAATCATTTTAGTAGCGTCAAACATTGTTTGTCATAAGACGATTATAAAGTCAGTTAACTAGGTATTCAATGAGTCATGTGGATGGACATGAGCGGCCTGGAAGGATTTTTCTCATTCTACATATGCATGAGTAATATCTACATACTCCTTAATTATGTATGATTTTAAAATGCATTATCATGCTGAAATAAATGAATATGCGATATTGAGCTTATTTGTTAATACTAAGTACACTCGGGCATCAAGAAACATAATATTGAATTATACAGGAGAGGTACGAATTATGTCTTGTGTTAGGTATACATATAAGGGCAAAAGAATAATTATACATATGATCATTATCATATAAAGGTTATATGAGATCTCATGAAATTATCGTTAATTGGAAAGCAATGATGTCTGGCTAGACACCCTCTCTCTATTTATAATATTAAGTAAATTATTTAACATTATTGTCAATGTTACGAGAACGTAAAAGGTCGCACACAAAAGGATAAATAAACGAGAGATAAAATAAATTAATAAAATACATTTATGATTTTGTGGTACATTGTTACGATACACTAATGTTAATTAGGAAAATACTGCCCACGGGAAGCTAGCATAGGGTGAGTATTGTACACGTGTTTAAATTTAATAAAACCTCTCAACATTGAGACAGTCTGGCCGAGTTGTCTAAGGCGCCAGATTTAGGCTCTGGTCCGAAAGGGCGTGGGTTCAAATCCAACAACTGTCAACTTTTGCTTGTTTCTGTCATTTAGTTCCAAATTATCAGTTCACCCAAAATTTACATAAAAATGTATGACTTAACTGTTTGATTTACTGTATTAAATAGACTAGGTTGGGAAAATTTTCTTAATATTGATTCACTTTAGTTATAAATAAAAATTTGGTTCACCAAACCATTTATTTCGGTCGATATGATTTTATAAAACTATACCGGTTCAATTTGTTTCTTTTGAATCCTTCTTATGCTATAATAATTCGATTCAATTCAAAATTTTGACATGATTAACTATGAATAATCTTAGTTGTGGTCATTACCGTCTTGGTTCTCGATCTCATAAGATGATTTTCACACACGTTTGTTGCTTGGACTTATAAAAAATGAAGGAGTTGTCTAAAAATATTCAATAATCAGTGATGGATTTCCTTATATCTTAGCTAATGGCTCAATCATAAATGCACAAAGTCTTGATTCTCAGAACTATTTCCAAGTTAGTAGTTGTTGGTTGGTTCGGGAATTGACTGAGTTGTTGGACTGTGTATGAAAGGTCTAGATAGTCTTGTGTTAGTGAGGTAAATAAGTTATTCCACCAAATTTCTATAAGGTGTGAGATTAGTCCAATTTTATCCATAAACTATTGGTGTAAGACTCATATGGCAACATATTTATGATTAATGTATTTAAGACTTGTATCAAGTTGATTATTTATAATAAAAATACATTTTTATTATGTTTATTTTCAAAGTAATTAGTTTTTTATAGTATTTAATTGGTTTCATGGAACATTAAGTGTGACTTAAATGTGAGACATCATTAAATATAAAGATATCACTCTAAAAGTATCTATATGTAAGTCTTACAATCGAATATAGCAACGCCAATGCATAGAGAATGTTATAAGTAATATTTATATTGGAATGACCCGCGATAAGAATACTACATAGTTTGTTATGTAAGTCTCATAAAATATTTTTATAATCACAGTGGTGTATGCTACCATTTGACTGGAAACCATTAACTCCATACAAAAGGTCATTGAGGAGTTAATCATTTTAGTAGCGTCAAACATTGTTTGTCATAAGACGATTATAAAGTCAGTTAACTAGGTATTCAATGAGTCATGTGGATGGACATGAGCGGCCTGGAAGGATTTTTCTCATTCTACATATGCATGAGTAATATCTACATACTCCTTAATTAAGTATGATTTTAAAATGCATTATCATGCTGAAATAAATGAATATGCGATATTGAGCTTATTTGTTAATACTAAGTACACTCGGGCATCAAGAAACATAATATTGAATTATACAGGAGAGGTACGAATTATGTCTTGTGTTAGGTATACATATAAGGGCAAAATAATAATTATACATATGATCATTATCATATAAAGGTTATATGAGATCACATGAAATTATCGTTAATTGGAAAGCAATGATGTCTGGCTAGACACCCTCTCTCTATTTATAATATTAAGTAAATTATTTAACATTATTGTCAATGTTACCAGAACGTAAAAGGTCGCACACATAAGGATAAATAAACGAGAGATAAAATAAATTAATAAGATACATTTATGATTTTGTGGTACATTGTTACGATACACTAATGTTAATTAGGAAAATAATGCCCACGGGAAGCTAGCATAGGGTGAGTATTGTACACGTGTTTAAATTTAACAAAACCTTTCAACATTGAGACAGTTTCGCGGAGTGGTCTAAGGCGCCAGATTTAGGCTCTGGTCCGAAAGGGCGTGGGTTGAAGTCCCACAGCTGTCAACTTTTGCTTGTTTCTGTCATTTTGTTCCAAATTATCAGTTCACCCAAAATTTACATAAAAATGTATGACTTAACTGTTTGATTTACTGTATTAAATAGACTAGGTTGGGAAAATTTTCTTAATATTGATTCACTTTAGTTATAAATAAAAATTTGGTTCACCAAACCATTTATTTGGGTCGATATGATTTTATAAAACTATACAGGTTCAATTTGTTTCTTTTGAATCCTTCTTATGCTATAATAATTCGATTCAATTCAAAATTTTGACATGATTAACTATGAACAATCTTAGTTGTGGTCATTACCGTCCTGGTTCTCGATCTCATACGATGATTTTCACACACGTTTGTTGCTTGGACTTATAAAAAATGAAGGAGTTGTCTAAAAATATTCAATAATCAGTGATGGACTTCCTTATATCTTAGCTAATGGCTCAATCATAAATGCACAAAGTCTTGATTCTCAGAACTATTTCCAAGTTAGTAGTTGTTGGTTGGTTCGGGAATTGACTGAGTTGTTGGACTGTGTATGAAAGGTCTAGATATTCTTGTGTTAGTGAGATAAATAAGTTATTCCACCAAATTTCTATAAGGTGTGAGATTAGTCCAAATTTATCCATAAACTATTGGTGTAAGACTCATATGCCAACATATTTATGATTAATGTATTTAAGACTTGTATCAAGTTGATTATTTATAATAAAAATACATTTTTATTATGTTTATTTTCAAAGTAATTAGTTTTTTATAGTATTTAATTGGTTTCATGGAACATTAAGTGTGACTTAAATGTGAGACATCATTAAATATAAAGATATCACTCTAAAAGTATCTATATGTAAGTCTTACAATCGAATATAGCAACGCCAATGCATAGAGAATGTTATAAGTAATATTTATATTGGAATGACCCGCGATAAGAATACTACATAGTTAGTTATGTAAGTCTCATAAGTTATTTTTATAATCACAGTGGTGTATGCTACCATTTGACTGGAAACCATTAACTCCATACAAAAGGTCATTGAGGAGTTAATCATTTTAGTAGCGTCAAACATTGTTTGTCATAAGACGATTATAAAGTCAGTTAACTAGGTATTCAATGAGTCATGTGGATGGACATGAGCGGCCTGGAAGGATTTTTCTCATTCTACATATGCATGAGTAATATCTACATACTCCTTAATTAAGTATGATTTTAAAATGCATTATCATGCTGAAATAAATGAATATGCGATATTGAGCTTATTTGTTAATACTAAGTACACTCGGGCATCAAGAAACATAATATTGAATTATACAGGAGAGGTACGAATTATGTCTTGTGTTAGGTATACATATAAGGGCAAAAGAATAATTATACATATGATCATTATCATATAAAGGTTATATGAGATCACATGAAATTATCGTTAATTGGAAAGCAATGATGTCTGGCTAGACACCCTCTCTCTATTTATAATATTAAGTAAATTATTTAACATTATTGTCAATGTTACCAGAACGTAAAAGGTCGCACACATAAGGATAAATAAACGAGAGATAAAATAAATTAATAAGATACATTTATGATTTTGTGGTACATTGTTACGATACACTAATGTTAATTAGGAAAATAATGCCCACGGGAAGCTAGCATAGGGTGAGTATTGTACACGTGTTTAAATTTAACAAAACCTTTCAACATTGAGACAGTTTCGCGGAGTGGTCTAAGGCGCCAGATTTAGGCTCTGGTCCGAAAGGGCGTGGGTTGAAGTCCCACAGCTGTCAACTTTTGCTTGTTTCTGTCATTTTGTTCCAAATTATCAGTTCACCCAAAATTTACATAAAAATGTATGACTTAACTGTTTGATTTACTGTATTAAATAGACTAGGTTGGGAAAATTTTCTTAATATTGATTCACTTTAGTTATAAATAAAAATTTGGTTCACCAAACCATTTATTTGGGTCGATATGATTTTATAAAACTATACAGGTTCAATTTGTTTCTTTTGAATCCTTCTTATGCTATAATAATTCGATTCAATTCAAAATTTTGACATGATTAACTATGAACAATCTTAGTTGTGGTCATTACCGTCCTGGTTCTCGATCTCATACGATGATTTTCACACACGTTTGTTGCTTGGACTTATAAAAAATGAAGGAGTTGTCTAAAAATATTCAATAATCAGTGATGGACTTCCTTATATCTTAGCTAATGGCTCAATCATAAATGCACAAAGTCTTGATTCTCAGAACTATTTCCAAGTTAGTAGTTGTTGGTTGGTTCGGGAATTGACTGAGTTGTTGGACTGTGTATGAAAGGTCTAGATATTCTTGTGTTAGTGAGATAAATAAGTTATTCCACAAAATTTCTATAAGGTGTGAGATTAGTCCAAATTTATCCATAAACTATTGGTGTAAGACTCATATGCCAACATATTTATGATTAATGTATTTAAGACTTGTATCAAGTTGATTATTTATAATAAAAATACATTTTTATTATGTTTATTTTCAAAGTAATTAGTTTTTTATAGTATTTAATTGGTTTCATGGAACATTAAGTGTGACTTAAATGTGAGACATCATTAAATATAAAGATATCACTCTAAAAGTATCTATATGTAAGTCTTACAATCGAATATAGCAACGCCAATGCATAGAGAATGTTATAAGTAATATTTATATTGGAATGACCCGCGATAAGAATACTACATAGTTAGTTATGTAAGTCTCATAAGTTATTTTTATAATCACAGTGGTGTATGCTACCATTTGACTGGAAACCATTAACTCCATACAAAAGGTCATTGAGGAGTTAATCATTTTAGTAGCGTCAAACATTGTTTGTCATAAGACGATTATAAAGTCAGTTAACTAGGTATTCAATGAGTCATGTGGATGGACATGAGCGGCCTGGAAGGATTTTTCTCATTCTACATATGCATGAGTAATATCTACATACTCCTTAATTAAGTATGATTTTAAAATGCATTATCATGCTGAAATAAATGAATATGCGATATTGAGCTTATTTGTTAATACTAAGTACACTCGGGCATCAAGAAACATAATATTGAATTATACAGGAGAGGTACGAATTATGTCTTGTGTTAGGTATACATATAAGGGCAAAAGAATAATTATACATATGATCATTATCATATAAAGGTTATATGAGATCACATGAAATTATCGTTAATTGGAAAGCAATGATGTCTGGCTAGACACCCTCTCTCTATTTATAATATTAAGTAAATTATTTAACATTATTGTCAATGTTACCAGAACGTAAAAGGTCGCACACATAAGGATAAATAAGCGAGAGATAAAATAAATTAATAAGATACATTTATGATTTTGTGGTACATTGTTACGATACACTAATGTTAATTAGGAAAATACTGCCCACGGGAAGCTAGCATAGGGTGAGTATTGTACACGTGTTTAAATTTAACAAAACCTTTCAACATTGAGACAGTTTGGCGGAGTGGTCTAAGGCGCCAGATTTAGGCTCTGGTCCGAAAGGGCGTGGGTTCAAGTCCCACAGCTGTCAACTTTTGCTTGTTTCTGTCATTTTGTTCCAAATTATCAGTTCACCCAAAATTTACATAAAAATGTATGACTTAACTGTTTGATTTACTGTATTAAATAGACTAGGTTGGGAATATTTTCTTAATATTGATTCACTTTAGTTATAAATAAAAATTTGGTTCACCAAACCATTTATTTGGGTCGATATGATTTTATAAAACTATACAGGTTCAATTTGTTTCTTTTGAATCCTTCTTATGCTATAATAATTCGATTCAATTCAAAATTTTGACATGATTAACTATGAACAATCTTAGTTGTGGTCATTACCGTCCTGGTTCTCGATCTCATACGATGATTTTCACACACGTTTGTTGCTTGGACTTATAAAAAATGAAGGAGTTGTCTAAAAATATTCAATAATCAGTGATGGACTTCCTTATATCTTAGCTAATGGCTCAGTCATAAATGCACAAAGTCTTGATTCTCAGAACTATTTCCAAGTTAGTAGTTGTTGGTTGGTTCGGGAATTGACTGAGTTGTTGGACTGTGTATGAAAGGTCTAGATAGTCTTGTGTTAGTGAGGTAAATAAGTTATTCCACCAAATTTCTATAAGGTGTGAGATTAGTCCAAATTTATCCATAAACTATTGGTGTAAGACTCATATGCCAACATATTTATGATTAATGTATTTAAGACTTGTATCAAGTTGATTATTTATAATAAAAATACATTTTTATTATGTTTGTTTTCAAAGTAATTAGTTTTTTATAGTATTTAATTGGTTTCATGGAACATTAAGTGTGACTTAAATGTGAGACATCATTAAATATAAAGATATCACTCTAAAAGTATCTATATGTAAGTCTTACAATCGAATATAGCAACGCCAATGCATAGAGAATGTTATAAGTAATATTTATATTGGAATGACCCGCGATAAGAATACTACATAGTTTGTTATGTAAGTCTCATAAGTTATTTTTATAATCACAGTGGTGTATGCTACCATTTGACTGGAAACCATTAACTCCATACAAAAGGTCATTGAGGAGTTAATCATTTTAGTAGCGTCAAACATTGTTTGTCATAAGACGATTATAAAGTCAGTTAACTAGGTATTCAATGAGTCATGTGGATGGACATGAGCGGCCTGGAAGGATTTTTCTCATTCTACATATGCATGAGTAATATCTACATACTCCTTAATTAAGTATGATTTTAAAATGCATTATCATGCTGAAATAAATGAATATGCGATATTGAGCTTATTTGTTAATACTAAGTACACTCGGGCATCAAGAAACATAATATTGAATTATACAGGAGAGGTACGAATTATGTCTTGTGTTAGGTATACATATAAGGGCAAAAGAATAATTATACATATGATCATTATCATATAAAGGTTATATGAGATCACATGAAATTACCGTTAATTGGAAAGCAATGATGTCTGGCTAGACACCCTCTCTCTATTTATAATATTAAGTAAATTATTTAACATTATTGTCAATGTTACGAGAACGTAAAAGGTCGCACACATAAGGATAAATAAACGAGAGATAAAATAAATTAATAAGATACATTTATGATTTTTTGGTACATTGTTACGATACACTAATGTTAATTAGGAAAATACTGCCCACGGGAAGCTAGCATAGGGTGAGTATTGTACACGTGTTTAAATTTAACAAAACCTTTCAACATTGAGACAGTTTGGCCGAGTGGTCTAAGGCGCCAGATTTAGGCTCTGGTCCGAAAGGGCGTGGGTTCAAATCCCACAGCTATCAACTTTTATTTTTATAATCACAGTGGTGTATGCTACCATTTGACTAGAAACCATTAACTCCATACAAAAGGTCATTGAGGAGTTAATCATTTTAGTAGCGTCAAACATTGTTTGTCATAAGACGATTATAAAGTCAGTTAACTAGGTATTCAATGAGTCATGTGGATGGACATGAGCGGCCTGGAAGGGTTTTTCTCATTCTACATATGCATGAGTAATATCTACATAATCCTTAATTAAGTATGATTTTAAAATGCATTATCATGCTGAAATAAATGAATATGCGATATTGAGCTTATTTGTTAATACTAAGTACACTCGGGCATCAAGAAACATAATATTGAATTATACAAGGGAGGTACGAATTATGTCTTGTGTTAGGTATACATATAAGGGCAAAAGAATAATTATACATATAATCACAGTGGTGTATGCTACCATTTGACTAGAAACCATTAACTCCATACAAAAGGTCATTGAGGAGTTAATCATTTTAGTAGCGTCAAACATTGTTTGTCATAAGACGATTATAAAGTCAGTTAACTAGGTATTCAATGAGTCATGTGGATGGACATGAGCGGCCTGGAAGGGTTTTTCTCATTCTACATATGCATGAGTAATATCTACATAATCCTTAATTAAGTATGATTTTAAAATGCATTATCATGCTGAAATAAATGAATATGCGATATTGAGCTTATTTGTTAATACTAAGTACACTCGGGCATCAAGAAACATAATATTGAATTATACAAGGGAGGTACGAATTATGTCTTGTGTTAGGTATACATATAAGGGCAAAAGAATAATTATACATATGATCATTATCATATAAAGGTTATATGAGATCACATGAAATTATCGTTAATTGGAAAGCAATGATGTCTGGCTAGACACCCTCTCTCTATTTATAATATTAAGTAAATTATTTAACATTATTGTCAATGTTACGAGAACGTAAAAGGTCGAACACATAAGGATAAATAAACGAGAGATAAAATAAATTAATAAGATACATTTATGATTTTTTGGTACATTGTTACGATACACTAATGTTAATTAGGAAAATACTGCCCACGGGAAGCTAGCATAGGGTGAGTATTGTACACGTGTTTAAATTTAACAAAACCTTTCAACATTGAGACAGTTTGGCCGAGTGGTCTAAGGCGCCAGATTTAGGCTCTGGTCCGAAAGGGCGTGGGTTCAAATCCCACAGCTATCAACTTTTATTTTTATAATCACAGTGGTGTATGCTACCATTTGACTAGAAACCATTAACTCCATACAAAAGGTCATTGAGGAGTTAATCATTTTAGTAGCGTCAAACATTGTTTGTCATAAGACGATTATAAAGTCAGTTAACTAGGTATTCAATGAGTCATGTGGATGGACATGAGCGGCCTGGAAGGGTTTTTCTCATTCTACATATGCATGAGTAATATCTACATAATCCTTAATTAAGTATGATTTTAAAATGCATTATCATGCTGAAATAAATGAATATGCGATATTGAGCTTATTTGTTAATACTAAGTACACTCGGGCATCAAGAAACATAATATTGAATTATACAAGGGAGGTACGAATTATGTCTTGTGTTAGGTATACATATAAGGGCAAAAGAATAATTATACATATGATCATTATCATATAAAGGTTATATGAGATCACATGAAATTATCGTTAATTGGAAAGCAATGATGTCTGGCTAGACACCCTCTCTCTATTTATAATATTAAGTAAATTATTTAACATTATTGTCAATGTTACGAGAACGTAAAAGGTCGAACACATAAGGATAAATAAACGAGAGATAAAATAAATTAATAAGATACATTTATGATTTTTTGGTACATTGTTACGATACACTAATGTTAATTAGGAAAATACTGCCCACGGGAAGCTAGCATAGGGTGAGTATTGTACACGTGTTTAAATTTAACAAAACCTTTCAACATTGAGACAGTTTGGCCGAGTGGTCTAAGGTGCCAGATTTAGGCTCTGGTCCGAAAGGGCATGGGTTCAAATCCCACAGCTATCAACTTTTATTTTTATAATCACAGTGGTGTATGCTACCATTTGACTAGAAACCATTAACTCCATACAAAAGGTCATTGAGGAGTTAATCATTTTAGTAGCGTCAAACATTGTTTGTCATAAGACGATTATAAAGTCAGTTAACTAGGTATTCAATGAGTCATGTGGATGGACATGAGCGGCCTGGAAGGGTTTTTCTCATTCTACATATGCATGAGTAATATCTACATAATCCTTAATTAAGTATGATTTTAAAATGCATTATCATGCTGAAATAAATGAATATGCGATATTGAGCTTATTTGTTAATACTAAGTACACTCGGGCATCAAGAAACATAATATTGAATTATACAAGGGAGGTACGAATTATGTCTTGTGTTAGGTATACATATAAGGGCAAAAGAATAATTATACATATGATCATTATCATATAAAGGTTATATGAGATCACATGAAATTATCGTTAATTGGAAAGCAATGATGTTTGGCTAGACACCCTCTCTCTATTTATAATATTAAGTAAATTATTTAACATTTTTGTCAATGTTACGAGAATGTAAAAGGTCGCACACATAAGGATAAATAAACGAGAGATAAAATAAATTAATAAGATATATTTATGATTTTTTGGTACATTGTTACGATACACTAATGTTAATTAGGAAAATACTGCCCACGGGAAGCTAGCATAGGGTGAGTATTGTACACGTGTTTAAATTTAACAAAATCTTTCAACATTGAGACAGTTTGGCCGAGTGGTCTAAGGCGCCAGATTTAGGCTCTGGTCCGAAAGGGCGTGGGTTCAAATCCCACAGCTGTCAACTTTTGCTTGTTTCTGTCATTTCGTTCCAAATTATCAGTTCACCCAAAATTTAAATAAAAATGTATGACTTAACTGTTTGATTTACTGTATTAAAGTCCAGGATTTCTTGATCTTAGAGTGACCCTACCCAACTAACTCTCTCTAAGTAAGAGCTCGCCCTGACTTAGTCTTCTCGATAGGAATGAGAGAAAAGGTCAGTCCTTCTCCTGTGAGAGACTCCGAAGTGGGCTGCTTTCAAGGGCTATAATTTCCCTGTTTCGACGTGAGATTGGCTTAGCTTGCTTGGTCTTTCTGTGTACCTAGAGTAAGTCTTCCCATAGAGCTTCAAAGATTCTGGTCTGGTTCGAGAAGCCTTATAAAGTCGGATCCTTTTTTTTGTAAAGTACCCGTGGGATTCGATTTGCCAACTGATCCGAGGGTCAGGAACGGGAAAAGAAGAATAAGTAGGACAGGCTCGAGGTCAATTCTTTCTTTTAGGAGAGATCCCACCCCCCTTCTTTAGCACTTGTGCGTAATAAAAGACTTCCTTCTCGTTCTCGGTGAAGGAATCAGAGCAGCTATATAATCAGCATCTTACTCTTTAACGGCAAGCTCAGCATGGGAAAGTTTTCTTAATATTGATTCACTTTAGTTATAAACAAAAATTTGGTTCACCAAACCATTTATTTGGGTCGATATGATTTTATAAAACTATATCGGTTCAATTTGTTTCTTTTGAATCCTTCTTATGCTATAATAATTCGATTCAATTCAAAATTTTGACATAATTAACTATGAACAATCTTAGTTGTGGTCATTACCGTCCTGGTTCTCGATCTCATAAGATGACTTTCACACACGTTTGTTGCTTGGACTTATAAAGTAATTAGTTTTTTATAGTATTTAATTGGTTTCATGGAACATTAAGTGTGACTTAAATGTGAGACATAATTAAATATAAAGATATCACTCTAAAAGTATCTATATGTAAGTCTTACAATCGAATATAGCAACGCCAATGCATAGAGAATGTTATAAGTAATATTTATATTGGAATGACCCGCGATAAGAATACTACATAGTTTGTTATGTAAGTCTCATAAGTTATTTTTATAATCACAGTGGTGTATGCTACCATTTGACTGGAAACCATTAACTCCATACAAAAGGTCATTGAGGAGTTAATCATTTTAGTAGCGTCAAACATTATTTGTCATAAGACGATTATAAAGTCAGTTAACTAGGTATTCAATGAGTCATGTGGATGGACATGAGCGGCCTGGAAGGATTTTTCTCATTCTACATATGCATGAGTAATATCTACATACTCCTTAATTAAGTATTATTTTAAAATGCATTATCATGCTGAAATAAATGAATATGCGATATTGAGCTTATTTGTTAATACTAAGTACACTCGGGCATCAAGAAACATAATATTGAATTATACAAGGGAGGTACAAATTATGTCTTGTGTTAGGTATACATATAAGGGCAAAAGAATAATTATACATATGATCATTATCATATAAAGGTTATATGAGATCACATGAAATTATCGTTAATTGGAAAGCAATGATGTCTGGCTAGACACCCTCTCTCTATTTATAATATTAAGTAAATTATTTAACATTTTTGTCAATGTTACGAGAACGTAAAAGGTCGCACACATAAGGATAAATAAACGAGAGATAAAATAAATTAATAAGATACATTTATGATTTTTTGGTACATTGTTACGATACACTAATGTTAATTAGGAAAATACTGCCCACGAGAAGCTAGCATAGGGTGAGTATTGTACACGTGTTTAAATTTAACAAAATCTTTCAACATTGAGACAGTTTGGCCGAGTGGTCTAAGGCGCCAGATTTAGGCTCTGGTCCGAATTATTATAACATTGAGATGTATGACTTAACTGTTTGATTTACTGTATTAAATAGACTAGGTTGGGAAAGTTTTCTTAATATTGATTCACTTTAGTTATAAATAAAAATTTGGTTCACCAAACCATTTATTTGGGTCGATATGATTTTATAAAACTATACCGGTTCAATTTGTTTCTTTTGAATCCTTCTTATGCTATAATAATTCGATTCAATTCAAAATTTTGCCATAATTAACTATGAACAATCTTAGTTGTGGTCATTACCGTCCTGGTTCTCGATCTCATAAGATGATTTTCAAACACGTTTGTTGCTTGGACTTATAAAAAATGAAGGAGTTGTCTAAAAATATTCAATAATCAGTGATGGACTTCCTTATATCTTAGCTAATGGCTCAATCATAAATGCACAAAGTCTTGATTCTCAGAACTACTTCCAAGTTAGTAGTTGTTGGTTGGTTCGGGAATTGACTGAGTTGTTGGACTGTGTATGAAAGGTCTAGATAGTCTTGTGTTAGTGAGGTAAATAAGTTATTCCACCAAATTTCTATAAGGTGTGAGATTAGTCCAAATTTATCCATAAACTATTGGTGTAAGACTCATATGCCCACATATTTATGATTAATGTATTTAAGACTTGTATCAAGTTGATTATTTATAATAAAAATACATTTTTATTATGTTTATTTTCAAAGTAATTAGTTTTTTATAGTATTTAATTGGTTTCATGGAACATTAAGTGTGACTTAAATGTGAGAGATATCACTCTAAAAGTATCTATATGTAAGTCTTACAATCGAATATAGCAACGCCAATGCATAGAGAATGTTATAAGTAATATTTATATTGGAATGACCCGCGATAAGAATACTACATAGTTTGTTATGTAAGTCTCATAAGTTATTTTTATAATCACAGTGGTGTATGCTACCATTTGACTGGAAACCATTAACTCCATACAAAAGGTCATTGAGGAGTTAATCATTTTAGTAGCGTCAAACATTGTTTGTCATAAGACGATTATAAAGTCATTTAACTAGGTATTCAATGAGTCATGTGGATGGACATGAGCGGCCTGGAAGGATTTTTCTCATTCTACATATGCATGAGTAATATCTACATACTCCTTAATTAAGTATGATTTTAAAATGCATTATCATGCTGAAATAAATGAATATGCGATATTGAGCTTATTTGTTAATACTAAGTACACTCGGGCATCAAGAAACAAAATATTGAATTATACAAGGGAGGTACGAATTATGTCTTGTGTTAGGTAAACATATAAGGGCAAAAGAATAATTATACATATGATCATTATCATATAAAGGTTATATGAGATCACATGAAATTATCGTTAATTGGAAAGCAATGGTGTCTGGCTAGACACCCTCTCTCTATTTATAATATTAAGTAAATTATTTAACATTATTGTCAATGTTACGAGAAAGTAAAAGGTCGCACACATAAGGATAAATAAACGAGAGATAAAATAAATTAATAAGATACATTTATGATTTTTTGGTACATTGTTACGATACACTAATGTTAATTAGGAAAATACTGCCCACGGGAAGCTAGCATAGGGTGAGTATTGTACACGTGTTTAAATTTAACAAAATCTTTCAACATTGAGACAGTTTGGCCGAGTGGTCTAAGGCGCCAGATTTAGGCGCTGGTCCGAAAGGGCATGGGTACAAATCCCACAGCTGTCAACTTTTGCTTGTTTCTGTCCTTTCGTTCCAAATTATCAGTTCACCCAAAATTTAAATAAAAATGTATGACTTAACTGTTTGATTTACTGTATTAAATAGACTAGGTTGGGAAAGTTTTCTTAATATTGATTCACTTTAGTTATAAATAAAAATTTGGTTCACCAAACCATTTATTTGGGTCGATATGATTTTATAAAACTATACCGGTTCAATTTGTTTCTTTTGAATCCTTCTTATGCTATAATAATTCGATTCAATTCAAAATTTTGACATAATTAACTATGAACAATCTTAGTTGTGGTCATTACCGTCCTGGCTCTCGATCTCATAAGATGACTTTCACACACGTTTGTTGCTTGGACTTATAAAGTAATTAGTTTTTTATAATATTTAATTGGTTTCATGGAACATTAAGTGTGACTTAAATGTGAGACATCATTAAATATAAAGATATCACTCTAAAAGTATCTATATGTAAGTCTTACAATCGAATATAGCAACGTCAATGTATAGAGAATGTTATAAGTAATATTTATATTGGAATGACCCGCGATAAGAATACTACATAGTTTGTTATGTAAGTCTCATAAGTTATTTTTATAATCACAGTGGTGTATGCTACCATTTGACTGGAAACCATTAATTCCATACAAAAGGTCATTGAGGAGTTAATCATTTTAGTAGCGTCAAACATTGTTTGTCATAAGACGATTATAAAGTCAGTTAACTAGGTATTCAATGAGTCATGTGGATGGACATGAGCGGCCTGGAAGGATTTTTCTCATTCTACATATGCATGAGTAATATCTACATAATCCTTAATTAAGTATGATTTTAAAATGCATTATCATGCTGAAATAAATGAATATGCGATATTGAGCTTATTTGTTAATACTAAGTACACTCGGGCATCAAGAAACATAATATTGAATTATACAAGGGAGGTACGAATTATGTCTTGTGTTAGGTATACATATAAGGGCAAAAGAATAATTATACATATGATCATTATCATATAAAGGTTATATGAGTACACATGAAATTATCGTTAATTGGAAAGCAATGATGTCTGGCTAGACACCCTCTCTCTATTTATAATATTAAGTAAATTATTTAACATTTTTGTCAATGTTACGAGAACGTAAAAGGTCGCACACATAAGGATAAATAAACGAGAGATAAAATAAATTAATAAGATACATTTATGATTTTTTGGTACATTGTTACGATACACTAATGTTAATTAGGAAAATACTGCCCACGGGAAGCTAGCATAGGGTGAGTATTGTACACGTGTTTAAATTTAAGAAAATCTTTCAACATTGAGACAGTTTGGCCGAGTGGTCTAAGGCGCCAGATTTAGGCTCTGGTCCGAAAGGGCGTGGGTTCAAATCCCATAGCTGTCAACTTTTGCTTGTTTCTGTCATTTCGTTCCAAATTATCAGTTCACCCAAAATTTAAATAAAAATGTGTTTGATTTACTGTATTAAATAGAATAGGTTGGGAAAGTTTTCTTAATATTAATTCACTTTAGTTATAAATAAAAATTTGGTTCACCAAACCATTTATTTGGGTCGATATGATTTTATAAAACTATACCGGTTCAATTTGTTTCTTTTGAATCCTTCTTATGCTATAATAATTCGATTCTATTCAAAATTTTGACATAATTAACTATGAACAATCTTAGTTGTGGTCATTACCGTCCTGGTTCTCGATCTCATAAGATGACTTTCACACACGTTTGTTGCTTGGACTTATAAAGTAATTAGTTTTTTATAGTATTTAATTGGTTTCATGGAACATTAAGTGTGACTTAAATGTGAGACATCATTAAATATAAAGATATCACTCTAAAAGTATCTATATGTAAGTCTTACAATCGAATATAGCAACGCCAATGCATAGAGAATGTTATAAGTAATATTTATATTGGAATGACCCGCGATAAGAATACTACATAGTTTGTTATGTAAGTCTCATAAGTTATTTTTATAATCACAGTGGTGTATGCTACCATTTGACTGGAAACCATTAACTCCATACAAAAGGTCATTGAGGAGTTAATCATTTTAGTAGCGTCAAACATTGTTTGTCATAAGACGATTATAAAGTCAGTTAACTAGGTATTCAATGAGTCATGTGGATGGACATGAGCGGCCTGGAAGGATTTTTCTCATTCTACATATGCATGAGTAATATCTACATAATCCTTAATTAAGTATGATTTTAAAATGCATTATCATGCTGAAATAAATGAATATGCGATATTGAGCTTATTTGTTAATACTAAGTACACTCGGGCATCAAGAAACATAATATTGAATTATACAAGGGAGGTACGAATTATGTCTTGTGTTAGGTATACATATAAGGGCAAAAGAATAATTATACATATGATCATTATCATATAAAGGTTATATGAGATCACATGAAATTATCGTTAATTGGAAAGCAATGATGTCTGGCTAGACACCCTCTCTCTATTTATAATATTAAGTAAATTATTTAACATTTTTGTCAATGTTACGAGAACGTAAAAGGTCGCACACATAAGGATAAATAAACGAGAGATAAAATAAATTAATAAGATACATTTATGATTTTTTGGTACATTGTTACGATACACTAATGTTAATTAGGAAAATACTGCCCACGGGAAGCTAGCATAGGGTGAGTATTGTACACGTGTTTAAATTTAACAAAATCTTTCAACATTGAGACAGTTTGGCCGAGTGGTCTAAGGCGCCAGATTTAGGCTCTGGTCCGAATGGGCGTGGGTTCAAATCCCACAGCTGTCAACTTTTGCTTGTTTCTGTCATTTCGTTCCAAATTATCAGTTCACCCAAAATTTAAATAAAAATGTATGACTTAACTGTTTGATTTACTGTATTAAATAGACTAGGTTAGGAAAGTTTTCTTAATATTGATTCACTTTAGTTATAAATAAAAATTTGGTTCACCAAACCATTTATTTGGGTCGATATGATTTTATAAAACTATACCGGTTCAATTTGTTTCTTTTGAATCCTTCTTATGTTATAATAATTCGATTCAATTCAAAATTTTGACATGATTAACAATGAACAATCTTAGTTGTGGTCATTACCGTCCTAGTTCTCGATCTCATAAGATGACTTTCACACACGTTTGTTGCTTGGACTTATAAAGTAATTAGTTTTTTATAGTATTTAATTGGTTTCATGGAACATTAAGTGTGACTTAAATGTGAGACATCATTAAATATAAAGATATCACTCTAAAAGTATCTATATGTAAGTCTTACAATCGAATATAGCAACGCCAATGCATAGAGAATGTTATAAGTAATATTTATATTGGAATGACCCGCGATAAGAATACTACATAGTTTGTTATGTAAGTCTCATAAGTTATTTTTATAATCACAGTGGTGTATGCTACCATTTGACTGGAAACCATTAACTCCATACAAAAGGTCATTGAGGAGTTAATCATTTTAGTAGCGTCAAACATTGTTTGTCATAAGACGATTATAAAGTCAGTTAACTAGGTATTCAATGAGTCATGTGGATGGACATGAGCGGCCTGGAAGGATTTTTCTCATTCTACATATGCATGAGTAATATCTACATAATCCTTAATTAAGTATGATTTTAAAATGCATTATCATGCTGAAATAAATGAATATGCGATATTGAGCTTATTTGTTAATACTAAGTACACTCGGGCATCAAGAAACATAATATTGAATTATACAAGGGAGGTACGAATTATGTCTTGTGTTAGGTATACATATAAGGGCAAAAGAATAATTATACATATGATCATTATCATATAAAGGTTATATGAGATCACATGAAATTGTCGTTAATTGGAAAGCAATGATGTCTGGCTAGACACCCTCTCTCTATTTATAATATTAAATTATTTAACATTTTTGTCAATGTTAAGAGAACGTAAAAGGTCGCACACATAAGGATAGATAAACGAGAGATAAAATAAATGAATAAGATACATTTATGATTTTTTGGTACATTGTTACGATACACTAATGTTAATTAGGAAAATACTGCCCACGGGAAGCTAGCATAGGGTGAGTATTGTACACGTGTTTAAATTTAACAAAATATTTCAACATTGAGACAGTTTGGCCGAGTGGTCTAAGGCGCCAGATTTAGGCTCTGGTCCGAAAGGGCGTGGGTTCAAATCCCACAGCTGTCAACTTTTGCTTGTTTCTGTCATTTCGTTCCAAATTATCAATTCACCCAAAATTTAAATAAAAATGTATGACTTAACTGTTTGATTTACTGTATTAAATAGAATAGGTTGGGAAAGTTTTCTTAATATTGATTCACTTTAGTTATAAATAAAAATTTGGTTCACCAAACCATTTATTTGGGTCGATATGATTTTATAAAACTATACCGGTTCAATTTGTTTCTTTTGAATCCTTCTTATGCTATAATAATTCGATTCAATTCAAAATTTTGACATAATTAACTATGAACAATCTTAGTTGTGGTCATTACCGTCCTGGTTCTCGATCTCATAAGATGACTTTCACACACGTTTGTTGCTTGGACTTATAAAGTAATTAGTTTTTTATAGTATTTAATTGGTTTCATGGAACATTAAGTGCGACTTAAATGTGAGACATCATTAAATATAAAGATATCACTCTAAAAGTATCTATATGTAAGTCTTAAAATCGAATATAGCAACGCCAATGCATAGAGAATGTTATAAGTAATATTTATATTGCAATGACCCGCGATAAGAATACTACATAGTTTGTTATGTAAGTCTCATAAGTTATTTTTATAATCACAGTGGTGTATGCTACCATTTGACTGGAAACCATTAACTCCATACAAAAGGTCATTGAGGAGTTAATCATTTTAGTAGCGTCAAACATTGTTTGTCATAAGACGATTATAAAGTCAGTTAACTAGGTATTCAATGAGTCATGTGGATGGACATGAGCGGCCTGGAAGGATTTTTCTCATTCTACATATGCATGAGTAATATCTACATACTCCTTAATTAAGTATGATTTTAAAATGCATTATCATGCTGAAATAAATGAATATGCGATATTGAGCTTATTTGTTAATACTAAGTACACTCGGGCATCAAGAAACATAATATTGAATTATACAAGGGAGGTACGAATTATGTCTTGTGTTAGGTATACATTTAAGGGCAAAAGAATAATTATACATATGATCATTATCATATAAAGGTTATATGAGATCACATGAAATTATCGTTAATTGGAAAGCAATGATGTCTGGCTAGACACCCTTTCTCTATTTATAATATTATGTAAATTATTTAACATTATTGTCAATATTACGAGAACTTAAAAGGTCGCACACATAAGGATAAATAAACGAGAGATAAAATAAATTAATAAGATACATTTATGATTTTTTGGTACATTGTTACGATACACTAATGTTAATTAGGAAAATACTGCCCACGGGAAGCTAGCATAGGGTGAGTATTGTACACGTGTTTAAATTTAACAAATTCTTTCAACATTGAGACAGTTTGGCCGAGTGGTCTAAGGCGCCAGATTTAGGCTCTGGTCCGAAAGGGCGTGGGTTCAAATCCCACAGCTGTCAACTTTTGCTTGTTTCTGTCATTTCGTTTCGGGCGTGGGTTCAAATCCCACAGCTGTCAACTTTTGCTTGTTTCTGTCATTTCGTTCCAAATTATCAGTTCACCAAAATTTAAATAAAAATGTATGACTTAACTGTTTGATTTACTGTATTAAATAGACTAGGTTGGGAAAGTTTTCTTAATATTGATTCACTTTAGTTATAAATAAAAATTTGGTTCACCAAACCATTTATTTGGGTCGATATGATTTTATAAAACTATACCGGTTCAATTTGTTTCTTTTGAATCCTTCTTATGCTATAATAATTCGATTCAATTCAAAATTTTGACATAATTAACTATGAACAATCTTAGTTGTGGTCATTACCGTCCTGGTTCTCGATCTCATAAGATGACTTTCACACACGTTTGTTGCTTGGACTTATAAAGTAATTAGTTTTTTATAGTATTTAATTGGTTTCATGGAACATTAAGTGTGACTTAAATGTGAGACATCATTAAATATAAAGATATCACTCTAAAAGTATCTATATGTAAGTCTTACAATCGAATATAGCAACGCCAATGCATAGAGAATGTTATAAGTAATATTTATATTGGAATGACCCGCGATAAGAATACTACATAGTTTGTTATGTAAGTCTCATAAGTTATTTTTTAATCACAGTGGTGTATGCTACCATTTGACTGGAAACCATTAACTCCATACAAAAGGTCATTGAGGAGTTAATCATTTTAGTAGCGTCAAACATTGTTTGTCATAAGACGATTATAAAGTCAGTTAACTAGGTATTCAATGCGTCATGTGGATGGACATGAGCGGCCTGGAAGGATTTTTCTCATTCTACATATGCATGAGTAATATCTACATAATCCTTAATTAAGTATGATTTTAAAATGCATTATCATGCTGAAATAAATGAATATGCGATATTGAGCTTATTTGTTAATACTAAGTACACTCGGGCATCAAGAAACATGATATTGAATTATACAAGGGAGGTACGAATTATGTCTTGTGTTAGGTATACATATAAGGGCAAAAGAATAATTATACATATGATCATTATCATATAAAGGTTATATGAGATCACATGAAATTATCGTTAATTGGAAAGCAATGATGTCTGGCTAGACACCCTCTCTCTATTTATAATATTAAGTAAATTATTTAACATTTTTGTCAATGTTACGAGAACGTAAAAGGTCGCACACATAAGGATAAATAAACGAGAGATAAAATAAATTAATAAGATACATTTATGATTTTTTGGTACATTGTTACGATACATTAATGTTAATTAGGAAAATACTGCCCACGGGAAGCTAGCATAGGGTGAGTATTGTACACGTGTTTAAATTTAACAAAATCTTTCAACATTGAGACAGTTTGGCCGAGTGGTCTAAGGCGCCAGATTTAGGCTCTGGTCCGAAAGGGCGTGGGTTCAAATCCCACAGCTGTCAACTTTTGCTTGTTTCTGTCATTTCGTTCCAAATTATCAGTTCACCCAAAATTTAAATAAAAATGTATGACTTAACTGTTTGATTTACTGTATTAAATAGACTAGGTTAGGAAAATTTTCTTAATATTGATTCACTTTAGTTATAAATAAAAATTTGGTTCACCAAACCATTTATTTGGGTCGATATGATTTTATAAAACTATACCGGTTCAATTTGTTTCTTTTGAATCCTTCTTATGTTATAATAATTCGATTCAATTCAAAATTTTGACATGATTAACAATGAACAATCTTAGTTGTGGTCATTACCGTCCTGGTTCTCGATCTCATAAGATGACTTTCACACACGTTTGTTGCTTGGACTTATAAAGTAATTAGTTTTTTATAGTATTTAATTGGTTTCATGGAACATTAGGTGTGACTTAAATGTGAGACATCATTAAATATAAAGATATCACTCTAAAAGTATCTATATGTAAGTCTTACAATCGAATATAGCAACGCCAATGCATAGAGAATGTTATAAGTAATATTTATATTGGAATGACCCGCGATAAGAATACTACATAGTTTGTTATGTAAGTCTCATAAGTTATTTTTATAATCACAGTGGTGTATGCTACCATTTGACTGGAAACCATTAACTCCATACAAAAGGTCATTGAGGAGTTAATCATTTTAGTAGCGTCAAACATTGTTTGTCATAAGACGATTATAAAGTCAGTTAACTAGGTATTCAATGAGTCATGTGGATGGACATGAGCGGCCTGGAAGGATTTTTCTCATTCTACATATGCATGAGTAATATCTACATAATCCTTAATTAAGTATGATTTTAAAATGCATTATCATGCTGAAATAAATGAATATGCGATATTGAGCTTATTTGTTAATACTAAGTACACTCGGGCATCAAGAAACATAATATTGAATTATACAAGGGAGGTACGAATTATGTCTTGTGTTAGGTATACATATAAGGGCAAAAGAATAATTATACATATGATCATTATCATATAAAGGTTATATGAGATCACATGAAATTATCGTTAATTGGAAAGCAATGATGTCTGGCTAGACACCCTCTCTCTATTTATAATATTAAGTAAATTATTTAACATTTTTGTCAATGTTACGAGAACGTAAAAGGTCGCACACATAACGATAAATAAACGAGAGATAAAATAAATTAATAAGATACATTTATAATTTTTTGGTACATTGTTACGATACACTAATGTTAATTAGGAAAATACTGCCCACGGGAAGCTAGCATAGGGTGAGTATTGTACACGTGTTTAAATTTAACAAAATCTTTCAACATTGAGACAGTTTGGTCGAGTGGTCTAAGGCGCCAGATTTAGGCTCTGGTCCGAAAGGGCGTGGGTTCAAATCCCATAGCTGTCAACTTTTGCTTGTTTCTGTCATTTCGTTCCAAATTATCAGTTCACCCAAAATTTAAATAAAAATGTATGACTTAACTGTTTGATTTACTGTATTAAATAGACTAGGTTGGGAAAGTTTTCTTAATATTGATTCACTTTAGTTATAAATAAAAATTTGGTTCACAAAACCATTTATTTGGGTCGATATGATTTTATAAAACTATACCGGTTCAATTTGTTTCTTTTGAATCCTTCTTATGCTATAATAATTCGATTCAATTCAAAATTTTGACATAATTAACTATGAACAATCTTAGTTGTGGTCATTACCGTCCTGGTTCTCGATCTCATAAGATGATTTTCACACACGTTTGTTGCCTAGACTTATAAAAAATGAAGGAGTTGTCTAAAAATATTCAATAATCAGTGATGGACTTCCTTATATCTTAGCTAATGGCTCAATCATAAATGCACAAAGTCTTGATTCTCAGAACTACTTCCAAGTTAGTAGTTGTTAGGTTGTTCGGGAATTGACTGAGTTGTTGGACTGTGTATGAAAGGTCTAGATAGTCTTGTGTTAGTGAGGTAAATAAGTTATTCCACCAAATTTCTATAAGGTGTGAGATTAGTCCAAATTTATCCATAAACTATTGGTGTAAGACTCATATGCCAACATATTTATGATTAATGTATTTAAGACTTGTATCAAGTTGATTATTTATAATAAAAATACATTTTTATTATGTTTATTTTCAAAGTAATTAGTTTTTTATAGTATTTAATTAGTTTCATGGAACATTAAGTGTGACTTAAATGTGAGACATCATTAAATATAAAGATACCACTCTAAAAGTATCTATATGTAAGTCTTACAATCGAATATAGCAACGCCAATGCATAGAGAATGTTATAAGTAATATTTATATTGGAATGACCCGCGATAAGAATACTACATAGTTTGGTATGTAAGTCTCATAAGTTATTTTTATAATCACAGTGGTGTATGCTACCAATTGACTGGAAACCATTAACTCCATACAAAAGGTCATTGAGGAGTTAATCATTTTAGTAGCGTCAAACATTGTTTGTCATAAGACGATTATAAAGTCAGTTAACTAGGTATTCAATGAGTCATGTGGATGGACATGAGCGGCCTGGAAGGATTTTTCTCATTCTACATATGCATGAGTAATATCTACATAATCCTTAATTAAGTATGATTTTAAAATGCATTATCATGCTGAAATAAATGAATATGCGATATTGAGCTTATTTGTTAATACTAAGTACACTCGGGCATCAAGAAACATAATATTGAATTATACAGGAGAGGTACGAATTATGTCTTGTGTTAGGTATACATATAATGGGGAAAAAGAATAATTATACATATGATCATTATCATATAAAGGTTATATGAGATCACATGAAATTATCGTTAATTGGAAAGCAATGATGTCTGGCTAGACACCCTCTCTCTATTTATAATATTAAGTAAATTATTTAACATTATTGTCAATGTTACGAGAACGTAAAAGGTCGCACACATAAGGATAAATAAACGAGAGATAAAATAAATTAATAAGATACATTTATGATTTTTTGGTACATTGTTACGATACACTAATGTTAATTAGGAAAATACTGCCCACGGGAAGCTAGCATAGGGTGAGTATTGTACACGTGTTTAAATTTAACAAAATCTTTCAACATTGAGACAGTTTGGCCGAGTGGTCTAAGGCGCCAGATTTAGGCTCTGGTCCGAAAGGGCGTGGGTTCAAATCCCACAGCTGTCAACTTTTGCTTGTTTCTGTCATTTCGTTCCAAATTATCAGTTCACCCAAAATTTAAATAAAAATGTATGACTTAACTGTTTGATTTACTGTATTAAATAGACTAGGTTAGGAAAATTTTCTTAATATTGATTCACTTTAGTTATAAATAAAAATTTGGTTCACCAAACCATTTATTTGGGTCGATATGATTTTATAAAACTATACCGGTTCAATTTGTTTCTTTTGAATCCTTCTTATGTTATAATAATTCGATTCAATTCAAAATTTTGACATGATTAACAATGAACAATCTTAGTTGTGGTCATTACCGTCCTGGTTCTCGATCTCATAAGATGACTTTCACACACGTTTGTTGCTTGGACTTATAAAGTAATTAGTTTTTTATAGTATTTAATTGGTTTCATGGAACATTAAGTGTGACTTAAATGTGAGACATCATTAAATATAAAGATATCACTCTAAAAGTATCTATATGTAAGTCTTACAATCGAATATAGCAACGCCAATGCATAGAGAATGTTATAAGTAATATTTATATTGGAATGACCCGCGATAAGAATACTACATAGTTTGTTATGTAAGTCTCATAAGTTATTTTTATAATCACAGTGGTGTATGCTACCATTTGACTGGAAACCATTAACTCCATACAAAAGGTCATTGAGGAGTTAATCATTTTAGTAGCGTCAAACATTGTTTGTCATAAGACGATTATAAAGTCAGTTAACTAGGTATTCAATGAGTCATGTGGATGGACATGAGCGGCCTGGAAGGATTTTTCTCATTCTACATATGCATGAGTAATATCTACATACTCCTTAAATATGATTTTAAAATGCATTATCATGCTGAAATAAATGAATATGCGATATTGAGCTTATTTGTTAATACTAAGTACACTCGGGCATCAAGAAACATCATATTGAATTATACAAGGGAGGTACGAATTATGTCTTGTGTTAGGTATACATTTAAGGGCAAAAGAATAATTATACATATGATCATTATCATATAAAGGTTATATGAGATCACATGAAATTATCGTTAATTGGAAAGCAATGATGTCTGGCTAGACACCCTCTCTCTATTTATAATATTAAGTAAATTATTTAACATTATTGTCAATGTTACGAGAACGTAAAAGGTCGCACACATAAGGATAAATAAACGAGAGATAAAATAAATTAATAAGATACATTTATGATTTTTTGGTACATTGTTACGATACACTAATGTTAATTAGGAAAATACTGCCCACGGGAAGCTAGCATAGGGTGAGTATTGTACACGTGTTTAAATTTAACAAAATCTTTCAACATTGAGACAGTTTGGCCGAGTGGTCTAAGGCGCCAGATTTAGGCTCTGGTCCGAAAGGGCGTGGGTTCAAATCCCACAGCTGTCAACTTTTGCTTGTTTCTGTCATTTCGTTCCAAATTATCAGTTCACCCAAAATTTAAATAAAAATGTATGACTTAACTGTTTGATTTACTGTATTAAATAGACTAGGTTAGGAAAATTTTCTTAATATTGATTCACTTTAGTTATAAATAAAAATTTGGTTCACCAAACCATTTATTTGGGTCGATATGATTTTATAAAACTATACCGGTTCAATTTGTTTCTTTTGAATCCTTCTTATGTTATAATAATTCGATTCAATTCAAAATTTTGACATGATTAACAATGAACAATCTTAGTTGTGGTCATTACCGTCCTGGTTCTCGATCTCATAAGATGACTTTCACACACGTTTGTTGCTTGGACTTATAAAGTAATTAGTTTTTTATAGTATTTAATTGGTTTCATGGAACATTAAGTGTGACTTAAATGTGAGACATCATTAAATATAAAGATATCACTCTAAAAGTATCTATATGTAAGTCTTACAATCGAATATAGCAACGCCAATGCATAGAGAATGTTATAAGTAATATTTATATTGGAATGACCCGCGATAAGAATACTACATAGTTTGTTATGTAAGTCTCATAAGTTATTTTTATAATCACAGTGGTGTATGCTACCATTTGACTGGAAACCATTAACTCCATACAAAAGGTCATTGAGGAGTTAATCATTTTAGTAGCGTCAAACATTGTTTGTCATAAGACGATTATAAAGTCAGTTAACTAGGTATTCAATGAGTCATGTGGATGGACATGAGCGGCCTGGAAGGATTTTTCTCATTCTACATATGCATGAGTAATATCTACATAATCCTTAATTAAGTATGATTTTAAAATGCATTATCATGCTGAAATAAATGAATATGCGATATTGAGCTTATTTGTTAATACTAAGTACACTCGGGCATCAAGAAACATAATATTGAATTATACAAGGGAGGTACGAATTATGTCTTGTGTTAGGTATACATATAAGGGCAAAAGAATAATTATACATATGATCATTATCATATAAAGGTTATATGAGATCACATGAAATTATCGTTAATTGGAAAGCAATGATGTCTGGCTAGACACCCTCTCTCTATTTATAATATTAAGTAAATTATTTAACATTTTTGTCAATGTTACGAGAACGTAAAAGGTCGCACACATAAGGATAAATAAACGAGAGATAAAATAAATTAATAAGATACATTTATGATTTTTTGGTACATTGTTACGATACACTAATGTTAATTAGGAAAATACTGCCCACGGGAAGCTAGCATAGGGTGAGTATTGTACACGTGTTTAAATTTAACAAAATCTTTCAACATTGAGACAGTTTGGCCGAGTGGTCTAAGGCGCCAGATTTAGGCTCTGGTCCGAAAGGGCGTGGGTTCAAATCCCACAGCTGTCAACTTTTGCTTGTTTCTGTCATTTCGTTCCAAATTATCAGTTCACCCAAAATTTAAATAAAAATGTATGACTTAACTGTTTGATTTACTGTATTAAATAGAATAGGTTGGGAAAGTTTTCTTAATATTGATTCACTTTAGTTATAAATAAAAATTTGGTTCACCAAACCATTTATTTGGGTCGATATGATTTTATAAAACTATACCGGTTCAATTTGTTTCTTTTGAATCCTTCTTATGCTATAATAATTCGATTCAATTCAAAATTTTGACATAATTAACTATGAACAATCTTAGTTGTGGTCATTACCGTCCTGGTTCTCGATCTCATAAGATGACTTTCACACACATTTGTTGCTTGGACTTATAAAGTAATTAGTTTTTTATAGTATTTAATTGGTTTCATGGAACATTAAGTGTGACTTAAATGTGAGACATCATTAAATATAAAGATATCACTCTAAAAGTATCTATATGTAAGTCTTACAATCGAATATAGCAACGCCAATGCATAGAGAATGTTATAAGTAATATTTATATTGGAATGACCCGCGATAAGAATACTACATAGTTTGTTATGTAAGTCTCATAAGTTATTTTTATAATCACAGTGGTGTATGCTACCATTTGACTGGAAACCATTAACTCCATACAAAAGGTCATTGAGGAGTTAATCATTTTAGTAGCGTCAAACATTGTTTGTCATAAGACGATTATAAAGTCAGTTAACTAGGTATTCAATGAGTCATGTGGATGGACATGAGCGGCCTGGAAGGATTTTTCTCATTCTACATATGCATGAGTAATATCTACATACTCCTTAATTAAGTATGATTTTAAAATGCATTATCATGCTGAAATAAATGAATATGCGATATTGAGCTTATTTGTTAATACTAAGTACACTCGGGCATCAAGAAACATAATATTGAATTATACAAGGGAGGTACGAATTATGTCTTGTGTTAGGTATACATTAAGGGCAAAAGAATAATTATACATATGATCATTATCATATAAAGGTTATATGAGATCACATGAAATTATCGTTAATTGGAAAGCAATGATGTCTGGCTAGACACCCTTCTCTATTTATAATATTAAGTAAATTATTTAACATTATTGTCAATGTTACGAGAACGTAAAAGGTCGCACACATAAGGATAAATAAACGAGAGATAAAATAAATTAATAAGATACATTTATGATTTTTTGGTACATTGTTACGATACACTAATGTTAATTAGGAAAATACTGCCCACGGGAAGCTAGCATAGGGTGAGTATTGTACACGTGTTTAAATTTAACAAAATCTTTCAACATTGAGACAGTTTGGCCGAGTGGTCTAAGGCGCCAGATTTAGGCTCTGGTCCGAAAGGGCGTGGGTTCAAATCCCACAGCTGTCAACTTTTGCTTGTTTCTGTCATTTCGTTCCAAATTATCAGTTCACCCAAAATTTAAATAAAAATGTATGACTTAACTGTTTGATTTACTGTATTAAATAGACTAGGTTGGGAAAGTTTTCTTAATATTGATTCACTTTAGTTATAAATAAAAATTTGGTTCACCAAACCATTTATTTGGGTCGATATGATTTTATAAAACTATACCGGTTCAATTTGTTTCTTTTGAATCCTTCTTATGCTATAATAATTCGATTCAATTCAAAATTTTGACATAATTAACTATGAACAATCTTAGTTGTGGTCATTACCGTCCTGGTTCTCGATCTCATAAGATGACTTTCACACACGTTTGTTGCTTGGACTTATAAAGTAATTAGTTTTTTATAGTATTTAATTGGTTTCATGGAACATTAAGTGTGACTTAAATGTGAGACATCATTAAATATAAAGATATCACTCTAAAAGTATCTATATGTAAGTCTTACAATCGAATATAGCAACGCCAATGCATAGAGAATGTTATAAGTAATATTTATATTGGAATGACCCGCGATAAGAATACTACATAGTTTGTTATGTAAGTCTCATAAGTTATTTTTATAATCACAGTGGTGTATGCTACCATTTGACTGGAAACCATTAACTCCATACAAAAGGTCATTGAGGAGTTAATCATTTTAGTAGCGTCAAACATTGTTTGTCATAAGACGATTATAAAGTCAGTTAACTAGGTATTCAATGCGTCATGTGGATGGACATGAGCGGCCTGGAAGGATTTTTCTCATTCTACATATGCATGAGTAATATCTACATACTCCTTAATTAAGTATGATTTTAAAATGCATTATCATGCTTAAATAAATGAATATGCGATATTGAGCTTATTTGTTAATACTAAGTACACTCGGGCATCAAGAAACATAATATTGAATTATACAAGGGAGGTACGAATTATGTCTTGTGTTAGGTATACATATAAGGGCAAAAGAATAATTATACATATGATCATTATCATATAAAGGTTATATGAGATCACATGAAATTATCGTTAATTGGAAAGCAATGATGTCTGGCTAGACACCCTCTCTCTATTTATAATATTAAGTAAATTATTTAACATTATTGTCAATGTTACGAGAACGTAAAAGGTCGCACACATAAGGATAAATAAACGAGAGATAAAATAAATTAATAAGATACATTTATGATTTTTTGGTACATTGTTACGATACACTAATGTTAATTAGGAAAATACTGCCCACGGGAAGCTAGCATAGGGTGAGTATTGTACACGTGTTTAATTTAACAAAATCTTTCAAATTGAGACAGTTTGGCCGAGTGGTCTAAGGCGCCAGATTTAGGCTCTGGTCCGAAAGGGCGTGGGTTCAAATCCCACAGCTGTCAACTTTTGCTTGTTTCTGTCATTTCGTTCCAAATTATCAGTTCACCCAAAATTTAAATAAAAATGTATGACTTAACTGTTTGATTTACTGTATTAAATAGACTAGGTTGGGAAAGTTTTCTTAATATTGATTCACTTTAGTTATAAATAAAAATTTGGTTCACCAAACCATTTATTTGGGTCGATATGATTTTATAAAACTATACCGGTTCAATTTGTTTCTTTTGAATCCTTCTTATGCTATAATAATTCGATTCAATTCAAAATTTTGACATAATTAACTATGAACAATCTTAGTTGTGGTCATTACCGTCCTGGTTCTCGATCTCATAAGATGACTTTCACACACGTTTGTTGCTTGGACTTATAAAGTAATTAGTTTTTTATAGTATTTAATTGGTTTCATGGAACATTAAGTGTGACTTAAATGTGAGACATCATTAAATATAAAGATATCACTCTAAAAGTATCTATATGTAAGTCTTACAATCGAATATAGCAACGCCAATGCATAGAGAATGTTATAAGTAATATTTATATTGGAATGACCCGCGATAAGAATACTACATAGTTTGTTATGTAAGTCTCATAAGTTATTTTTATAATCACAGTGGTGTATGCTACCATTTGACTGGAAACCATTAACTCCATACAAAAGGTCATTGAGGAGTTAATCATTTTAGTAGCGTCAAACATTGTTTGTCATAAGACGATTATAAAGTCAGTTAACTAGGTATTCAATGCGTCATGTGGATGGACATGAGCGGCCTGGAAGGATTTTTCTCATTCTACATATGCATGAGTAATATCTACATACTCCTTAATTAAGTATGATTTTAAAATGCATTATCATGCTTAAATAAATGAATATGCGATATTGAGCTTATTTGTTAATACTAAGTACACTCGGGCATCAAGAAACATAATATTGAATTATACAAGGGAGGTACGAATTATGTCTTGTGTTAGGTATACATATAAGGGCAAAAGAATAATTATACATATGATCATTATCATATAAAGGTTATATGAGATCACATGAAATTATCGTTAATTGGAAAGCAATGATGTCTGGCTAGACACCCTCTCTCTATTTATAATATTAAGTAAATTATTTAACATTATTGTCAATGTTACGAGAACGTAAAAGGTCGCACACATAAGGATAAATAAACGAGAGATAAAATAAATTAATAAGATACATTTATGATTTTTTGGTACATTGTTACGATACACTAATGTTAATTAGGAAAATACTGCCCACGGGAAGCTAGCATAGGGTGAGTATTGTACACGTGTTTAAATTTAACAAAATCTTTCAACATTGAGACAGTTTGGCCGAGTGGTCTAAGGCGCCAGATTTAGGCTCTGGTCCGAAAGGGCGTGGGTTCAAATCCCACAGCTGTCAACTTTTGCTTGTTTCTGTCATTTCGTTCCAAATTATCAGTTCACCCAAAATTTAAATAAAAATGTATGACTTAACTGTTTGATTTACTGTATTAAATAGACTAGGTTGGGAAAGTTTTCTTAATATTGATTCACTTTAGTTATAAATAAAAATTTGGTTCACCAAACCATTTATTTGGGTCGATATGATTTTATAAAACTATACCGGTTCAATTTGTTTCTTTTGAATCCTTCTTATGCTATAATAATTCGATTCAATTCAAAATTTTGACATAATTAACTATGAACAATCTTAGTTGTGGTCATTACCGTCCTGGTTCTCGATCTCATAAGATGACTTTCACACACGTTTGTTGCTTGGACTTATAAAGTAATTAGTTTTTTATAGTATTTAATTGGTTTCATGGAACATTAAGTGTGACTTAAATGTGAGACATCATTAAATATAAAGATATCACTCTAAAAGTATCTATATGTAAGTCTTACAATCGAATATAGCAACGCCAATGCATAGAGAATGTTATAAGTAATATTTATATTGGAATGACCCGCGATAAGAATACTACATAGTTTGTTATGTAAGTCTCATAAGTTATTTTTATAATCACAGTGGTGTATGCTACCATTTGACTGGAAACCATTAACTCCATACAAAAGGTCATTGAGGAGTTAATCATTTTAGTAGCGTCAAACATTGTTTGTCATAAGACGATTATAAAGTCGGTTAACTAGGTATTCAATGCGTCATGTGGATGGACATGAGCGGCCTGGAAGGATTTTTCTCATTCTACATATGCATGAGTAATATCTACATACTCCTTAATTAAGTATGATTTTAAAATGCATTATCATGCTTAAATAAATGAATATGCGATATTGAGCTTATTTGTTAATACTAAGTACACTCGGGCATCAAGAAACATAATATTGAATTATACAAGGGAGGTACGAATTATGTCTTGTGTTAGGTATACATATAAGGGCAAAAGAATAATTATACATATGATCATTATCATATAAAGGTTATATGAGATCACATGAAATTATCGTTAATTGGAAAGCAATGATGTCTGGCTAGACACCCTCTCTCTATTTATAATATTAAGTAAATTATTTAACATTATTGTCAATGTTACGAGAACGTAAAAGGTCGCACACATAAGGATAAATAAACGAGAGATAAAATAAATTAATAAGATACATTTATGATTTTTTGGTACATTGTTACGATACACTAATGTTAATTAGGAAAATACTGCCCACGGGAAGCTAGCATAGGGTGAGTATTGTACACGTGTTTAAATTTAACAAAATCTTTCAACATTGAGACAGTTTGGCCGAGTGGTCTAAGGCGCCAGATTTAGGCTCTAGTCCGAAAGGGCGTGGGTTCAAATCCCACAGCTGTCAACTTATGTAAGTCTCATAAGTTATTTTTATAATCACAGTGGTGTATGCTACCATTTGACTGGAAACCATTAACTCCATACAAAAGGTCATTGAGGAGTTAATCATTTTAGTAGCGTCAAACATTGTTTGTCATAAGACGATTATAAAGTCAGTTAACTAGGTATTCAATGCGTCATGTGGATGGACATGAGCGGCCTGGAAGGATTTTTCTCATTCTACATATGCATGAGTAATATCTACATACTCCTTAATTAAGTATGATTTTAAAATGCATTATCATGCTTAAATAAATGAATATGCGATATTGAGCTTATTTGTTAATACTAAGTACACTCGGGCATCAAGAAACATAATATTGAATTATACAAGGGAGGTACGAATTATGTCTTGTGTTAGGTATACATATAAGGGCAAAAGAATAATTATACATATGATCATTATCATATAAAGGTTATATGAGATCACATGAAATTATCGTTAATTGGAAAGCAATGATGTCTGGCTAGACACCCTCTCTCTATTTATAATATTAAGTAAATTATTTAACATTATTGTCAATGTTACGAGAACGTAAAAGGTCGCACACATAAGGATAAATAAACGAGAGATAAAATAAATTAATAAGATACATTTATGATTTTTTGGTACATTGTTACGATACACTAATGTTAATTAGGAAAATACTGCCCACGGGAAGCTAGCATAGGGTGAGTATTGTACACGTGTTTAAATTTAACAAAATCTTTCAACATTGAGACAGTTTGGCCGAGTGGTCTAAGGCGCCAGATTTAGGCTCTAGTCCGAAAGGGCGTGGGTTCAAATCCCACAGCTGTCAACTTTTGCTTGTTTCTGTCATTTCGTTTCGGGCGTGGGTTCAAATCCCACAGCTGTCAACTTTTGCTTGTTTCTGTCATTTCGTTCCAAATTATCAGTTCACCCAAAATTTAAATAAAAATGTATGACTTAACTGTTTGATTTACTGTATTAAATAGACTAGGTTGGGAAAGTTTTCTTAATATTGATTCACTTTAGTTATAAATAAAAATTTGGTTCACCAAACCATTTATTTGGGTCGATATGATTTTATAAAACTATACCGGTTCAATTTGTTTCTTTTGAATCCTTCTTATGCTATAATAATTCGATTCAATTCAAAATTTTGACATAATTAACTATGAACAATCTTAGTTGTGGTCATTACCGTCCTGGTTCTCGATCTCATAAGATGACTTTCACACACGTTTGTTGCTTGGACTTATAAAGTAATTAGTTTTTTATAGTATTTAATTGGTTTCATGGAACATTAAGTGTGACTTAAATGTGAGACATCATTAAATATAAAGATATCACTCTAAAAGTATCTATATGTAAGTCTTACAATCGAATATAGCAACGCCAATGCATAGAGAATGTTATAAGTAATATTTATATTGGAATGACCCGCGATAAGAATACTACATAGTTTGTTATGTAAGTCTCATAAGTTATTTTTTAATCACAGTGGTGTATGCTACCATTTGACTGGAAACCATTAACTCCATACAAAAGGTCATTGAGGAGTTAATCATTTTAGTAGCGTCAAACATTGTTTGTCATAAGACGATTATAAAGTCAGTTAACTAGGTATTCAATGCGTCATGTGGATGGACATGAGCGGCCTGGAAGGATTTTTCTCATTCTACATATGCATGAGTAATATCTACATAATCCTTAATTAAGTATGATTTTAAAATGCATTATCATGCTGAAATAAATGAATATGCGATATTGAGCTTATTTGTTAATACTAAGTACACTCGGGCATCAAGAAACATGATATTGAATTATACAAGGGAGGTACGAATTATGTCTTGTGTTAGGTATACATATAAGGGCAAAAGAATAATTATACATATGATCATTATCATATAAAGGTTATATGAGATCACATGAAATTATCGTTAATTGGAAAGCAATGATGTCTGGCTAGACACCCTCTCTCTATTTATAATATTAAGTAAATTATTTAACATTTTTGTCAATGTTACGAGAACGTAAAAGGTCGCACACATAAGGATAAATAAACGAGAGATAAAATAAATTAATAAGATACATTTATGATTTTTTGGTACATTGTTACGATACACTAATGTTAATTAGGAAAATACTGCCCACGGGAAGCTAGCATAGGGTGAGTATTGTACACGTGTTTAAATTTAACAAAATCTTTCAACATTGAGACAGTTTGGCCGAGTGGTCTAAGGCGCCAGATTTAGGCTCTGGTCCGAAAGGGCGTGGGTTCAAATCCCACAGCTGTCAACTTTTGCTTGTTTCTGTCATTTCGTTCCAAATTATCAGTTCACCCAAAATTTAAATAAAAATGTATGACTTAACTGTTTGATTTACTGTATTAAATAGACTAGGTTAGGAAAATTTTCTTAATATTGATTCACTTTAGTTATAAATAAAAATTTGGTTCACCAAACCATTTATTTGGGTCGATATGATTTTATAAAACTATACCGGTTCAATTTGTTTCTTTTGAATCCTTCTTATGTTATAATAATTCGATTCAATTCAAAATTTTGACATGATTAACAATGAACAATCTTAGTTGTGGTCATTACCGTCCTGGTTCTCGATCTCATAAGATGACTTTCACACACGTTTGTTGCTTGGACTTATAAAGTAATTAGTTTTTTATAGTATTTAATTGGTTTCATGGAACATTAGGTGTGACTTAAATGTGAGACATCATTAAATATAAAGATATCACTCTAAAAGTATCTATATGTAAGTCTTACAATCGAATATAGCAACGCCAATGCATAGAGAATGTTATAAGTAATATTTATATTGGAATGACCCGCGATAAGAATACTACATAGTTTGTTATGTAAGTCTCATAAGTTATTTTTATAATCACAGTGGTGTATGCTACCATTTGACTGGAAACCATTAACTCCATACAAAAGGTCATTGAGGAGTTAATCATTTTAGTAGCGTCAAACATTGTTTGTCATAAGACGATTATAAAGTCAGTTAACTAGGTATTCAATGAGTCATGTGGATGGACATGAGCGGCCTGGAAGGATTTTTCTCATTCTACATATGCATGAGTAATATCTACATAATCCTTAATTAAGTATGATTTTAAAATGCATTATCATGCTGAAATAAATGAATATGCGATATTGAGCTTATTTGTTAATACTAAGTACACTCGGGCATCAAGAAACATAATATTGAATTATACAAGGGAGGTACGAATTATGTCTTGTGTTAGGTATACATATAAGGGCAAAAGAATAATTATACATATGATCATTATCATATAAAGGTTATATGAGATCACATGAAATTATCGTTAATTGGAAAGCAATGATGTCTGGCTAGACACCCTCTCTCTATTTATAATATTAAGTAAATTATTTAACATTTTTGTCAATGTTACGAGAACGTAAAAGGTCGCACACATAACGATAAATAAACGAGAGATAAAATAAATTAATAAGATACATTTATAATTTTTTGGTACATTGTTACGATACACTAATGTTAATTAGGAAAATACTGCCCACGGGAAGCTAGCATAGGGTGAGTATTGTACACGTGTTTAAATTTAACAAAATCTTTCAACATTGAGACAGTTTGGCCGAGTGGTCTAAGGCGCCAGATTTAGGCTCTGGTCCGAAAGGGCGTGGGTTCAAATCCCATAGCTGTCAACTTTTGCTTGTTTCTGTCATTTCGTTCCAAATTATCAGTTCACCCAAACTGTTTGATTTACTGTATTAAATAGACTAGGTTGGGAAAGTTTTCTTAATATTGATTCACTTTAGTTATAAATAAAAATTTGGTTCACAAAACCATTTATTTGGGTCGATATGATTTTATAAAACTATACCGGTTCAATTTGTTTCTTTTGAATCCTTCTTATGCTATAATAATTCGATTCAATTCAAAATTTTGACATAATTAACTATGAACAATCTTAGTTGTGGTCATTACCGTCCTGGTTCTCGATCTCATAAGATGATTTTCACACACGTTTGTTGCCTAGACTTATAAAAAATGAAGGAGTTGTCTAAAAATATTCAATAATCAGTGATGGACTTCCTTATATCTTAGCTAATGGCTCAATCATAAATGCACAAAGTCTTGATTCTCAGAACTACTTCCAAGTTAGTAGTTGTTAGGTTGTTCGGGAATTGACTGAGTTGTTGGACTGTGTATGAAAGGTCTAGATAGTCTTGTGTTAGTGAGGTAAATAAGTTATTCCACCAAATTTCTATAAGGTGTGAGATTAGTCCAAATTTATCCATAAACTATTGGTGTAAGACTCATATGCCAACATATTTATGATTAATGTATTTAAGACTTGTATCAAGTTGATTATTTATAATAAAAATACATTTTTATTATGTTTATTTTCAAAGTAATTAGTTTTTTATAGTATTTAATTAGTTTCATGGAACATTAAGTGTGACTTAAATGTGAGACATCATTAAATATAAAGATACCACTCTAAAAGTATCTATATGTAAGTCTTACAATCGAATATAGCAACGCCAATGCATAGAGAATGTTATAAGTAATATTTATATTGGAATGACCCGCGATAAGAATACTACATAGTTTGTTATGTAAGTCTCATAAGTTATCTTTATAATCACAGTGGTGTATGCTACCAATTGACTGGAAACCATTAACTCCATACAAAAGGTCATTGAGGAGTTAATCATTTTAGTAGCGTCAAACATTGTTTGTCATAAGACGATTATAAAGTCAGTTAACTAGGTATTCAATGAGTCATGTGGATGGACATGAGCGGCCTGGAAGGATTTTTCTCATTCTACATATGCATGAGTAATATCTACATAATCCTTAATTAAGTATGATTTTAAAATGCATTATCATGCTTAAATAAATCAATATGCGATATTGAGCTTATTTGTTAATACTAAGTACACTCGGGCATCAAGAAACATAATATTGAATTATACAGGAGAGGTACGAATTATGTCTTGTGTTAGGTATACATATAAGGGCAAAAGAATAATTATACATATGATCATTATCATATAAAGGTTATATGAGATCACATGAAATTATCGTTAATTGGAAAGCAATGATGTCTGGCTAGACACCCTCTCTCTATTTATAATATTAAGTAAATTATTTAACATTATTGTCAATGTTACGAGAACGTAAAAGGTCGCACACATAAGGATAAATAAACGAGAGATAAAATAAATTAATAAGATACATTTATGATTTTTTGGTACATTGTTACGATACACTAATGTTAATTAGGAAAATACTGCCCACGGGAAGCTAGCATAGGGTGAGTATTGTACACGTGTTTAAATTTAACAAAATCTTTCAACATTGAGACAGTTTGGCCGAGTGGTCTAAGGCGCCAGATTTAGGCTCTGGTCCGAAAGGGCGTGGGTTCAAATCCCACAGCTGTCAACTTTTGCTTGTTTCTGTCATTTCGTTCCAAATTATCAGTTCACCCAAAATTTAAATAAAAATGTATGACTTAACTGTTTGATTTACTGTATTAAATAGACTAGGTTAGGAAAATTTTCTTAATATTGATTCACTTTAGTTATAAATAAAAATTTGGTTCACCAAACCATTTATTTGGGTCGATATGATTTTATAAAACTATACCGGTTCAATTTGTTTCTTTTGAATCCTTCTTATGTTATAATAATTCGATTCAATTCAAAATTTTGACATGATTAACAATGAACAATCTTAGTTGTGGTCATTACCGTCCTGGTTCTCGATCTCATAAGATGACTTTCACACACGTTTGTTGCTTGGACTTATAAAGTAATTAGTTTTTTATAGTATTTAATTGGTTTCATGGAACATTAAGTGTGACTTAAATGTGAGACATCATTAAATATAAAGATATCACTCTAAAAGTATCTATATGTAAGTCTTACAATCGAATATAGCAACGCCAATGCATAGAGAATGTTATAAGTAATATTTATATTGGAATGACCCGCGATAAGAATACTACATAGTTTGTTATGTAAGTCTCATAAGTTATTTTTATAATCACAGTGGTGTATGCTACCATTTGACTGGAAACCATTAACTCCATACAAAAGGTCATTGAGGAGTTAATCATTTTAGTAGCGTCAAACATTGTTTGTCATAAGACGATTATAAAGTCAGTTAACTAGGTATTCAATGAGTCATGTGGATGGACATGAGCGGCCTGGAAGGATTTTTCTCATTCTACATATGCATGAGTAATATCTACATACTCCTTAATTAAGTATGATTTTAAAATGCATTATCATGCTGAAATAAATGAATATGCGATATTGAGCTTATTTGTTAATACTAAGTACACTCGGGCATCAAGAAACATAATATTGAATTATACAAGGGAGGTACGAATTATGTCTTGTGTTAGGTATACATATAAGGGCAAAAGAATAATTATACATATGATCATTATCATATAAAGGTTATATGAGATCACATGAAATTATCGTTAATTGGAAAGCAATGATGTCTGGCTAGACACCCTCTCTCTATTTATAATATTAAGTAAATTATTTAACATTTTTGTCAATGTTACGAGAACGTAAAAGGTCGCACACATAAGGATAAATAAACGAGAGATAAAATAAATTAATAAGATACATTTATGATTTTTTGGTACATTGTTACGATACACTAATGTTAATTAGGAAAATACTGCCCACGGGAAGCTAGCATAGGGTGAGTATTGTACACGTGTTTAAATTTAACAAAATCTTTCAACATTGAGACAGTTTGGCCGAGTGGTCTAAGGCGCCAGATTTAGGCTCTGGTCCGAAAGGGCGTGGGTTCAAATCCCACAGCTGTCAACTTTTGCTTGTTTCTGTCATTTCGTTCCAAATTATCAGTTCACCCAAAATTTAAATAAAAATGTATGACTTAACTGTTTGATTTACTGTATTAAATAGACTAGGTTGGGAAAGTTTTCTTAATATTGATTCACTTTAGTTATAAATAAAAATTTGGTTCACCAAACCATTTATTTGGGTCGATATGATTTTATAAAACTATACCGGTTCAATTTGTTTCTTTTGAATCCTTCTTATGCTATAATAATTCGATTCAATTCAAAATTTTGACATAATTAACTATGAACAATCTTAGTTGTGGTCATTACCGTCCTGGTTCTCGATCTCATAAGATGACTTTCACACACGTTTGTTGCTTGGACTTATAAAGTAATTAGTTTTTTATAGTATTTAATTGGTTTCATGGAACATTAAGTGTGACTTAAATGTGAGACATCATTAAATATAAAGATATCACTCTAAAAGTATCTATATGTAAGTCTTACAATCGAATATAGCAACGCCAATGCATAGAGAATGTTATAAGTAATATTTATATTGGAATGACCCGCGATAAGAATACTACATAGTTTGTTATGTAAGTCTCATAAGTTATTTTTATAATCACAGTGGTGTATGCTACCATTTGACTGGAAACCATTAACTCCATACAAAAGGTCATTGAGGAGTTAATCATTTTAGTAGCGTCAAACATTGTTTGTCATAAGACGATTATAAAGTCAGTTAACTAGGTATTCAATGAGTCATGTGGATGGACATGAGCGGCCTGGAAGGATTTTTCTCATTCTACATATGCATGAGTAATATCTACATACTCCTTAATTAAGTATGATTTTAAAATGCATTATCATGCTGAAATAAATGAATATGCGATATTGAGCTTATTTGTTAATACTAAGTACACTCGGGCATCAAGAAACATAATATTGAATTATACAAGGGAGGTACGAATTATGTCTTGTGTTAGGTATACATATAAGGGCAAAAGAATAATTATACATATGATCATTATCATATAAAGGTTATATGAGATCACATGAAATTATCGTTAATTGGAAAGCAATGATGTCTGGCTAGACACCCTCTCTCTATTTATAATATTAAGTAAATTATTTAACATTATTGTCAATGTTACGAGAACGTAAAAGGTCGCACACATAAGGATAAATAAACGAGAGATAAAATAAATTAATAAGATACATTTATGATTTTTTGGTACATTGTTACGATACACTAATGTTAATTAGGAAAATACTGCCCACGGGAAGCTAGCATAGGGTGAGTATTGTACACGTGTTTAAATTTAACAAAATCTTTCAACATTGAGACAGTTTGGCCGAGTGGTCTAAGGCGCCAGATTTAGGCTCTGGTCCGAAAGGGCGTGGGTTCAAATCCCACAGCTGTCAACTTTTGCTTGTTTCTGTCATTTCGTTCCAAATTATCAGTTCACCCAAAATTTAAATAAAAATGTATGACTTAACTGTTTGATTTACTGTATTAAATAGACTAGGTTAGGAAAATTTTCTTAATATTGATTCACTTTAGTTATAAATAAAAATTTGGTTCACCAAACCATTTATTTGGGTCGATATGATTTTATAAAACTATACCGGTTCAATTTGTTTCTTTTGAATCCTTCTTATGCTATAATAATTCGATTCAATTCAAAATTTTGACATGATTAACTATGAACAATCTTAGTTGTGGTCATTACCGTCCTGGTTCTCGATCTCATAAGATGACTTTCACACACGTTTGTTGCTTGGACTTATAAAGTAATTAGTTTTTTATAGTATTTAATTGGTTTCATGGAACATTAAGTGTGACTTAAATGTGAGACATCATTAAATATAAAGATATCACTCTAAAAGTATCTATATGTAAGTCTTACAATCGAATATAGCAACGCCAATGCATAGAGAATGTTATAAGTAATATTTATATTGGAATGACCCGCGATAAGAATACTACATAGTTTGTTATGTAAGTCTCATAAGTTATTTTTATAATCACAGTGGTGTATGCTACCATTTGACTGGAAACCATTAACTCCATACAAAAGGTCATTGAGGAGTTAATCATTTTAGTAGCGTCAAACATTGTTTGTCATAAGACGATTATAAAGTCAGTTAACTAGGTATTCAATGCGTCATGTGGATGGACATGAGCGGCCTGGAAGGATTTTTCTCATTCTACATATGCATGAGTAATATCTACATACTCCTTAATTAAGTATGATTTTAAAATGCATTATCATGCTTAAATAAATGAATATGCGATATTGAGCTTATTTGTTAATACTAAGTACACTCGGGCATCAAGAAACATAATATTGAATTATACAAGGGAGGTACGAATTATGTCTTGTGTTAGGTATACATATAAGGGCAAAAGAATAATTATACATATGATCATTATCATATAAAGGTTATATGAGATCACATGAAATTATCGTTAATTGGAAAGCAATGATGTCTGGCTAGACACCCTCTCTCTATTTATAATATTAAGTAAATTATTTAACATTATTGTCAATGTTACGAGAACGTAAAAGGTCGCACACATAAGGATAAATAAACGAGAGATAAAATAAATCAATAAGATACATTTATGATTTTTTGGTACATTGTTACGATACACTAATGTTAATTAGGAAAATACTGCCCACGGGAAGCTAGCATAGGGTGAGTATTGTACACGTGTTTAAATTTAACAAAATCTTTCAACATTGAGACAGTTTGGCCGAGTGGTCTAAGGCGCCAGATTTAGGCTCTGGTCCGAAAGGGCGTGGGTTCAAATCCCACAGCTGTCAACTTTTGCTTGTTTCTGTCATTTCGTTCCAAATTATCAGTGTATGACTTAACTGTTTGATTTACTGTATTAAATAGACTAGGTTGGGAAAGTTTTCTTAATATTGATTCACTTTAGTTATAAATAAAAATTTGGTTCACCAAACCATTTATTTGGGTCGATATGATTTTATAAAACTATACCGGTTCAATTTGTTTCTTTTGAATCCTTCTTATGCTATAATAATTCGATTCAATTCAAAATTTTGACATAATTAACTATGAACAATCTTAGTTGTGGTCATTACCGTCCTGGTTCTCGATCTCATAAGATGACTTTCACACACGTTTGTTGCTTGGACTTATAAAGTAATTAGTTTTTTATAGTATTTAATTGGTTTCATGGAACATTAAGTGTGACTTAAATGTGAGACATCATTAAATATAAAGATATCACTCTAAAAGTATCTATATGTAAGTCTTACAATCGAATATAGCAACGCCAATGCATAGAGAATGTTATAAGTAATATTTATATTGGAATGACCCGCGATAAGAATACTACATAGTTTGTTATGTAAGTCTCATAAGTTATTTTTATAATCACAGTGGTGTATGCTACCATTTGACTGGAAACCATTAACTCCATACAAAAGGTCATTGAGGAGTTAATCATTTTAGTAGCGTCAAACATTGTTTGTCATAAGACGATTATAAAGTCAGTTAACTAGGTATTCAATGCGTCATGTGGATGGACATGAGCGGCCTGGAAGGATTTTTCTCATTCTACATATGCATGAGTAATATCTACATACTCCTTAATTAAGTATGATTTTAAAATGCATTATCATGCTTAAATAAATGAATATGCGATATTGAGCTTATTTGTTAATACTAAGTACACTCGGGCATCAAGAAACATAATATTGAATTATACAAGGGAGGTACGAATTATGTCTTGTGTTAGGTATACATATAAGGGCAAAAGAATAATTATACATATGATCATTATCATATAAAGGTTATATGAGATCACATGAAATTATCGTTAATTGGAAAGCAATGATGTCTGGCTAGACACCCTCTCTCTATTTATAATATTAAGTAAATTATTTAACATTATTGTCAATGTTACGAGAACGTAAAAGGTCGCACACATAAGGATAAATAAACGAGAGATAAAATAAATTAATAAGATACATTTATGATTTTTTGGTACATTGTTACGATACACTAATGTTAATTAGGAAAATACTGCCCACGGGAAGCTAGCATAGGGTGAGTATTGTACACGTGTTTAAATTTAACAAAATCTTTCAACATTGAGACAGTTTGGCCGAGTGGTCTAAGGCGCCAGATTTAGGCTCTGGTCCGAAAGGGCGTGGGTTCAAATCCCACAGCTGTCAACTTTTGCTTGTTTCTGTCATTTCGTTCCAAATTATCAGTTCACCCAAAATTTAAATAAAAATGTATGACTTAACTGTTTGATTTACTGTATTAAATAGACTAGGTTGGGAAAGTTTTCTTAATATTGATTCACTTTAGTTATAAATAAAAATTTGGTTCACCAAACCATTTATTTGGGTCGATATGATTTTATAAAACTATACCGGTTCAATTTGTTTCTTTTGAATCCTTCTTATGCTATAATAATTCGATTCAATTCAAAATTTTGACATGATTAACTATGAACAATCTTAGTTGTGGTCATTACCGTCCTGGTTCTCGATCTCATAAGATGACTTTCACACACGTTTGTTGCTTGGACTTATAAAGTAATTAGTTTTTTATAGTATTTAATTGGTTTCATGGAACATTAAGTGTGACTTAAATGTGAGACATCATTAAATATAAAGATATCACTCTAAAAGTATCTATATGTAAGTCTTACAATCGAATATAGCAACGCCAATGCATAGAGAATGTTATAAGTAATATTTATATTGGAATGACCCGCGATAAGAATACTACATAGTTTGTTATGTAAGTCTCATAAGTTATTTTTATAATCACAGTGGTGTATGCTACCATTTGACTGGAAACCATTAACTCCATACAAAAGGTCATTGAGGAGTTAATCATTTTAGTAGCGTCAAACATTGTTTGTCATAAGACGATTATAAAGTCAGTTAACTAGGTATTCAATGCGTCATGTGGATGGACATGAGCGGCCTGGAAGGATTTTTCTCATTCTACATATGCATGAGTAATATCTACATACTCCTTAATTAAGTATGATTTTAAAATGCATTATCATGCTTAAATAAATGAATATGCGATATTGAGCTTATTTGTTAATACTAAGTACACTCGGGCATCAAGAAACATAATATTGAATTATACAAGGGAGGTACGAATTATGTCTTGTGTTAGGTATACATATAAGGGCAAAAGAATAATTATACATATGATCATTATCATATAAAGGTTATATGAGATCACATGAAATTATCGTTAATTGGAAAGCAATGATGTCTGGCTAGACACCCTCTCTCTATTTATAATATTAAGTAAATTATTTAACATTATTGTCAATGTTACGAGAACGTAAAAGGTCGCACACATAAGGATAAATAAACGAGAGATAAAATAAATTAATAAGATACATTTATGATTTTTTGGTACATTGTTACGATACACTAATGTTAATTAGGAAAATACTGCCCACGGGAAGCTAGCATAGGGTGAGTATTGTACACGTGTTTAATTTTAACAAAATCTTTCAACATTGAGACAGTTTGGCCGAGTGGTCTAAGGCGCCAGATTTAGGCTCTGGTCCGAAAGGGCGTGGGTTCAAATCCCACAGCTGTCAACTTTTGCTTGTTTCTGTCATTTCGTTCCAAATTATCAGTTCACCCAAAATTTAAATAAAAATGTATGACTTAACTGTTTGATTTACTGTATTAAATAGACTAGGTTGGGAAAATTTTCTTAATATTGATTCACTTTAGTTATAAATAAAAATTTGGTTCACCAAACCATTTATTTGGGTCGATATGATTTTATAAAACTATACCGGTTCAATTTGTTTCTTTTGAATCCTTCTTATGCTATAATAATTCGATTCAATTCAAAATTTTGACATGATTAACTATGAACAATCTTAGTTGTGGTCATTACCGTCCTGGTTCTCGATCTCATAAGATGACTTTCACACACGTTTGTTGCTTGGACTTATAAAGTAATTAGTTTTTTATAGTATTTAATTGGTTTCATGGAACATTAAGTGTGACTTAAATGTGAGACATCATTAAATATAAAGATATCACTCTAAAAGTATCTATATGTAAGTCTTACAATCGAATATAGCAACGCCAATGCATAGAGAATGTTATAAGTAATATTTATATTGGAATGACCCGCGATAAGAATACTACATAGTTTGTTATGTAAGTCTCATAAGTTATTTTTATAATCACAGTGGTGTATGCTACCATTTGACTGGAAACCATTAACTCCATACAAAAGGTCATTGAGGAGTTAATCATTTTAGTAGCGTCAAACATTGTTTGTCATAAGACGATTATAAAGTCAGTTAACTAGGTATTCAATGCGTCATGTGGATGGACATGAGCGGCCTGGAAGGATTTTTCTCATTCTACATATGCATGAGTAATATCTACATACTCCTTAATTAAGTATGATTTTAAAATGCATTATCATGCTTAAATAAATGAATATGCGATATTGAGCTTATTTGTTAATACTAAGTACACTCGGGCATCAAGAAACATAATATTGAATTATACAAGGGAGGTACGAATTATGTCTTGTGTTAGGTATACATATAAGGGCAAAAGAATAATTATACATATGATCATTATCATATAAAGGTTATATGAGATCACATGAAATTATCGTTAATTGGAAAGCAATGATGTCTGGCTAGACACCCTCTCTCTATTTATAATATTAAGTAAATTATTTAACATTATTGTCAATGTTACGAGAACGTAAAAGGTCGCACACATAAGGATAAATAAACGAGAGATAAAATAAATTAATAAGATACATTTATGATTTTTTGGTACATTGTTACGATACACTAATGTTAATTAGGAAAATACTGCCCACGGGAAGCTAGCATAGGGTGAGTATTGTACACGTGTTTAATTTTAACAAAATCTTTCAGCATTGAGACAGTTTGGCCGAGTGGTCTAAGGCGCCAGATTTAGGCTCTGGTCCGAAAGGGCGTGGGTTACTGTATTAAATAGACTAGGTTGGGAAAGTTTTCTTAATATTGATTCACTTTAGTTATAAATAAAAATTTGGTTCACCAAACCATTTATTTGGGTCGATATGATTTTATAAAACTATACCGGTTCAATTTGTTTCTTTTGAATCCTTCTTATGCTATAATAATTCGATTCAATTCAAAATTTTGACATAATTAACTATGAACAATCTTAGTTGTGGTCATTACCGTCCTGGTTCTCGATCTCATAAGATGACTTTCACACACGTTTGTTGCTTGGACTTATAAAGTAATTAGTTTTTTATAGTATTTAATTGGTTTCATGGAACATTAAGTGTGACTTAAATGTGAGACATCATTAAATATAAAGATATCACTCTAAAAGTATCTATATGTAAGTCTTACAATTGAATATAGCAACGCCAATGCATAGAGAATGTTATAAGTAATATTTATATTGGAATGACCCGCGATAAGAATACTACATAGTTTGTTATGTAAGTCTTATAAGTTATTTTTATAATCACAGTGGTGAATGCTACCATTTGACTGGAAACCATTAACTCCATACAAAAGGTCATTGAGGGGTTAATCATTTTAGTAGCGTCAAACATTGTTTGTCATAAGACGATTATAAAGTCAGTTAACTAGGTATTCAATGCGTCATGTGGATGGACATGAGCGGCCTGGAAGGATTTTTCTCATTCTACATATGCATGAGTAATATCTACATACTCCTTAATTAAGTATGATTTTAAAATGCATTATCATGCTGAAATAAATGAATATGCGATATTGAGCTTATTTGTTAATACTAAGTACACTCGGGCATCAAGAAACATAATATTGAATTATACAAGGGAGGTACGAATTATGTCTTGTGTTAGGTATACATATAAGGGCAAAAGAATAATTATACATATGATCATTATCATATAAAGGTTATATGAGATCACATGAAATTATCGTTAATTGGAAAGCAATGATGTCTGGCTAGACACCCTCTCTCTATTTATAATATTAAGTAAATTATTTAACATTATTGTCAATGTTACGAGAACGTAAAAGGTCGCACACATAAGGATAAATAAACGAGAGATAAAATAAATTAATAAGATACATTTATGATTTTTTGGTACATTGTTACGATACACTAATGTTAATTAGGAAAATACTGCCCACGGGAAGCTAGCATAGGGTGAGTATTGTACACGTGTTTAATTTTAACAAAATCTTTCAACATTGAGACAGTTTGGCCGAGTGGTCTAAGGCGCCAGATTTAGGCTCTGGTCCGAAAGGGCGTGGGTTCAAATCCCACAGCTGTCAACTTTTGGTCCGAAAGTTCACCCGTATGACTTAACTGGATTTACTGTATTAAATAGACTAGGTTGGGAAAGTTTTCTTAATATTGATTCACTTTAGTTATAAATAAAAATTTGGTTCACCAAACCATTTATTTGGGTCGATATGATTTTATAAAACTATACCGGTTCAATTTGTTTCTTTTGAATCCTTCTTATGCTATAATAATTCGATTCAATTCAAAATTTTGACATGATTAACTATGAACAATCTTAGTTGTGGTCATTACCGTCCTGGTTCTCGATCTCATAAGATGACTTTCACACACGTTTGTTGCTTGGACTTATAAAGTAATTAGTTTTTTATAGTATTTAATTGGTTTCATGGAACATTAAGTGTGACTTAAATGTGAGACATCATTAAATATAAAGATATCACTCTAAAAGTATCTATATGTAAGTCTTACAATCGAATATAGCAACGCCAATGCATAGAGAATGTTATAAGTAATATTTATATTGGAATGACCCGCGATAAGAATACTACATAGTTTGTTATGTAAGTCTCATAAGTTATTTTTATAATCACAGTGGTGTATGCTACCATTTGACTGGAAACCATTAACTCCATACAAAAGGTCATTGAGGAGTTAATCATTTTAGTAGCGTCAAACATTGTTTGTCATAAGACGATTATAAAGTCAGTTAACTAGGTATTCAATGCGTCATGTGGATGGACATGAGCGGCCTGGAAGGATTTTTCTCATTCTACATATGCATGAGTAATATCTACATACTCCTTAATTAAGTATGATTTTAAAATGCATTATCATGCTGAAATAAATGAATATGCGATATTGAGCTTATTTGTTAATACTAAGTACACTCGGGCATCAAGAAACATAATATTGAATTATACAAGGGAGGTACGAATTATGTCTTGTGTTAGGTATACATATAAGGGCAAAAGAATAATTATACATATGATCATTATCATATAAAGGTTATATGAGATCACATGAAATTATCGTTAATTGGAAAGCAATGATGTCTGGCTAGACACCCTCTCTCTATTTATAATATTAAGTAAATTATTTAACATTATTGTCAATGTTACGAGAACGTAAAAGGTCGCACACATAAGGATAAATAAACGAGAGATAAAATAAATTAATAAGATACATTTATGATTTTTTGGTACATTGTTACGATACACTAATGTTAATTAGGAAAATACTGCCCACGGGAAGCTAGCATAGGGTGAGTATTGTACACGTGTTTAAATTTAACAAAATCTTTCAACATTGAGACAGTTTGGCCGAGTGGTCTAAGGCGCCAGATTTAGGCTCTGGTCCGAAAGGGCGTGGGTTACTGTATTAAATAGACTAGGTTGGGAAAGTTTTCTTAATATTGATTCACTTTAGTTATAAATAAAAATTTGGTTCACCAAACCATTTATTTGGGTCGATATGATTTTATAAAACTATACCGGTTCAATTTGTTTCTTTTGAATCCTTCTTATGCTATAATAATTCGATTCAATTCAAAATTTTGACATAATTAACTATGAACAATCTTAGTTGTGGTCATTACCGTCCTGGTTCTCGATCTCATAAGATGACTTTCACACACGTTTGTTGCTTGGACTTATAAAGTAATTAGTTTTTTATAGTATTTAATTGGTTTCATGGAACATTAAGTGTGACTTAAATGTGAGACATCATTAAATATAAAGATATCACTCTAAAAGTATCTATATGTAAGTCTTACAATCGAATATAGCAACGCCAATGCATAGAGAATGTTATAAGTAATATTTATATTGGAATGACCCGCGATAAGAATACTACATAGTTTGTTATGTAAGTCTCATAAGTTATTTTTATAATCACAGTGGTGTATGCTACCATTTGACTGGAAACCATTAACTCCATACAAAAGGTCATTGAGGAGTTAATCATTTTAGTAGCGTCAAACATTGTTTGTCATAAGACGATTATAAAGTCAGTTAACTAGGTATTCAATGCGTCATGTGGATGGACATGAGCGGCCTGGAAGGATTTTTCTCATTCTACATATGCATGAGTAATATCTACATACTCCTTAATTAAGTATGATTTTAAAATGCATTATCATGCTGAAATAAATGAATATGCGATATTGAGCTTATTTGTTAATACTAAGTACACTCGGGCATCAAGAAACATAATATTGAATTATACAAGGGAGGTACGAATTATGTCTTGTGTTAGGTATACATATAAGGGCAAAAGAATAATTATACATATGATCATTATCATATAAAGGTTATATGAGATCACATGAAATTATCGTTAATTGGAAAGCAATGATGTCTGGCTAGACACCCTCTCTCTATTTATAATATTAAGTAAATTATTTAACATTATTGTCAATGTTACGAGAACGTAAAAGGTCGCACACATAAGGATAAATAAACGAGAGATAAAATAAATTAATAAGATACATTTATGATTTTTTGGTACATTGTTACGATACACTAATGTTAATTAGGAAAATACTGCCCACGGGAAGCTAGCATAGGGTGAGTATTGTACACGTGTTTAAATTTAACAAAATCTTTCAACATTGAGACAGTTTGGCCGAGTGGTCTAAGGCGCCAGATTTAGGCTCTGGTCCGAAAGGGCGTGGGTTCAAATCCCACAGCTGTCAACTTTTGCTTGTTTCTGTCATTTCGTTCCAAATTATCAGTTCACCCAATGTATGACTTAACTGTTTGATTTACTGTATTAAATAGACTAGGTTGGGAAAGTTTTCTTAATATTGATTCACTTTAGTTATAAATAAAAATTTGGTTCACCAAACCATTTATTTGGGTCGATATGATTTTATAAAACTATACCGGTTCAATTTGTTTCTTTTGAATCCTTCTTATGCTATAATAATTCGATTCAATTCAAAATTTTGACATAATTAACTATGAACAATCTTAGTTGTGGTCATTACCGTCCTGGTTCTCGATCTCATAAGATGACTTTCACACACGTTTGTTGCTTGGACTTATAAAGTAATTAGTTTTTTATAGTATTTAATTGGTTTCATGGAACATTAAGTGTGACTTAAATGTGAGACATCATTAAATATAAAGATATCACTCTAAAAGTATCTATATGTAAGTCTTACAATCGAATATAGCAACGCCAATGCATAGAGAATGTTATAAGTAATATTTATATTGGAATGACCCGCGATAAGAATACTACATAGTTTGTTATGTAAGTCTCATAAGTTATTTTTATAATCACAGTGGTGTATGCTACCATTTGACTGGAAACCATTAACTCCATACAAAAGGTCATTGAGGAGTTAATCATTTTAGTAGCGTCAAACATTGTTTGTCATAAGACGATTATAAAGTCAGTTAACTAGGTATTCAATGCGTCATGTGGATGGACATGAGCGGCCTGGAAGGATTTTTCTCATTCTACATATGCATGAGTAATATCTACATACTCCTTAATTAAGTATGATTTTAAAATGCATTATCATGCTGAAATAAATGAATATGCGATATTGAGCTTATTTGTTAATACTAAGTACACTCGGGCATCAAGAAACATAATATTGAATTATACAAGGGAGGTACGAATTATGTCTTGTGTTAGGTATACATATAAGGGCAAAAGAATAATTATACATATGATCATTATCATATAAAGGTTATATGAGATCACATGAAATTATCGTTAATTGGAAAGCAATGATGTCTGGCTAGACACCCTCTCTCTATTTATAATATTAAGTAAATTATTTAACATTATTGTCAATGTTACGAGAACGTAAAAGGTCGCACACATAAGGATAAATAAACGAGAGATAAAATAAATTAATAAGATACATTTATGATTTTTTGGTACATTGTTACGATACACTAATGTTAATTAGGAAAATACTGCCCACGGGAAGCTAGCATAGGGTGAGTATTGTACACGTGTTTAAATTTAACAAAATCTTTCAACATTGAGACAGTTTGGCCGAGTGGTCTAAGGCGCCAGATTTAGGCTCTGGTCCGAAAGGGCGTGGGTTCAAATCCCACAGCTGTCAACTTTTGCTTGTTTCTGTCATTTCGTTCCAAATTATCAGTTCACCCAAAATTTAAATAAAAATGTATGACTTAACTGTTTGATTTACTGTATTAAATAGACTAGGTTGGGAAAGTTTTCTTAATATTGATTCACTTTAGTTATAAATAAAAATTTGGTTCACCAAACCATTTATTTGGGTCGATATGATTTTATAAAACTATACCGGTTCAATTTGTTTCTTTTGAATCCTTCTTATGCTATAATAATTCGATTCAATTCAAAATTTTGACATGATTAACTATGAACAATCTTAGTTGTGGTCATTACCGTCCTGGTTCTCGATCTCATAAGATGACTTTCACACACGTTTGTTGCTTGGACTTATAAAGTAATTAGTTTTTTATAGTATTTAATTGGTTTCATGGAACATTAAGTGTGACTTAAATGTGAGACATCATTAAATATAAAGATATCACTCTAAAAGTATCTATATGTAAGTCTTACAATCGAATATAGCAACGCCAATGCATAGAGAATGTTATAAGTAATATTTATATTGGAATGACCCGCGATAAGAATACTACATAGTTTGTTATGTAAGTCTCATAAGTTATTTTTATAATCACAGTGGTGTATGCTACCATTTGACTGGAAACCATTAACTCCATACAAAAGGTCATTGAGGAGTTAATCATTTTAGTAGCGTCAAACATTGTTTGTCATAAGACGATTATAAAGTCAGTTAACTAGGTATTCAATGCGTCATGTGGATGGACATGAGCGGCCTGGAAGGATTTTTCTCATTCTACATATGCATGAGTAATATCTACATACTCCTTAATTAAGTATGATTTTAAAATGCATTATCATGCTGAAATAAATGAATATGCGATATTGAGCTTATTTGTTAATACTAAGTACACTCGGGCATCAAGAAACATAATATTGAATTATACAAGGGAGGTACGAATTATGTCTTGTGTTAGGTATACATATAAGGGCAAAAGAATAATTATACATATGATCATTATCATATAAAGGTTATATGAGATCACATGAAATTATCGTTAATTGGAAAGCAATGATGTCTGGCTAGACACCCTCTCTCTATTTATAATATTAAGTAAATTATTTAACATTATTGTCAATGTTACGAGAACGTAAAAGGTCGCACACATAAGGATAAATAAACGAGAGATAAAATAAATTAATAAGATACATTTATGATTTTTTGGTACATTGTTACGATACACTAATGTTAATTAGGAAAATACTGCCCACGGGAAGCTAGCATAGGGTGAGTATTGTACACGTGTTTAAATTTAACAAAATCTTTCAACATTGAGACAGTTTGGCCGAGTGGTCTAAGGCGCCAGATTTAGGCTCTGGTCCGAAAGGGCGTGGGTTCAAATCCCACAGCTGTCAACTTTTGCTTGTTTCTGTCATTTCGTTCCAAATTATCAGTTCACCCAAAATTTAAATAAAAATGTATGACTTAACTGTTTGATTTACTGTATTAAATAGACTAGGTTGGGAAAGTTTTCTTAATATTGATTCACTTTAGTTATAAATAAAAATTTGGTTCACCAAACCATTTATTTGGGTCGATATGATTTTATAAAACTATACCGGTTCAATTTGTTTCTTTTGAATCCTTCTTATGCTATAATAATTCGATTCAATTCAAAATTTTGACATAATTAACTATGAACAATCTTAGTTGTGGTCATTACCGTCCTGGTTCTCGATCTCATAAGATGACTTTCACACACGTTTGTTGCTTGGACTTATAAAGTAATTAGTTTTTTATAGTATTTAATTGGTTTCATGGAACATTAAGTGTGACTTAAATGTGAGACATCATTAAATATAAAGATATCACTCTAAAAGTATCTATATGTAAGTCTTACAATCGAATATAGCAACGCCAATGCATAGAGAATGTTATAAGTAATATTTATATTGGAATGACCCGCGATAAGAATACTACATAGTTTGTTATGTAAGTCTCATAAGTTATTTTTATAATCACAGTGGTGTATGCTACCATTTGACTGGAAACCATTAACTCCATACAAAAGGTCATTGAGGAGTTAATCATTTTAGTAGCGTCAAACATTGTTTGTCATAAGACGATTATAAAGTCAGTTAACTAGGTATTCAATGCGTCATGTGGATGGACATGAGCGGCCTGGAAGGATTTTTCTCATTCTACATATGCATGAGTAATATCTACATACTCCTTAATTAAGTATGATTTTAAAATGCATTATCATGCTGAAATAAATGAATATGCGATATTGAGCTTATTTGTTAATACTAAGTACACTCGGGCATCAAGAAACATAATATTGAATTATACAAGGGAGGTACGAATTATGTCTTGTGTTAGGTATACATATAAGGGCAAAAGAATAATTATACATATGATCATTATCATATAAAGGTTATATGAGATCACATGAAATTATCGTTAATTGGAAAGCAATGATGTCTGGCTAGACACCCTCTCTCTATTTATAATATTAAGTAAATTATTTAACATTATTGTCAATGTTACGAGAACGTAAAAGGTCGCACACATAAGGATAAATAAACGAGAGATAAAATAAATTAATAAGATACATTTATGATTTTTTGGTACATTGTTACGATACACTAATGTTAATTAGGAAAATACTGCCCACGGGAAGCTAGCATAGGGTGAGTATTGTACACGTGTTTAATTTAACAAAATCTTTCAACATTGAGACAGTTTGGCCGAGTGGTCTAAGGCGCCAGATTTAGGCTCTGGTCCGAAAGGGCGTGGGTTACTGTATTAAATAGACTAGGTTGGGAAAATTTTCTTAATATTGATTCACTTTAGTTATAAATAAAAATTTGGTTCACCAAACCATTTATTTGGGTCGATATGATTTTATAAAACTATACCGGTTCAATTTGTTTCTTTTGAATCCTTCTTATGCTATAATAATTCGATTCAATTCAAAATTTTGACATGATTAACTATGAACAATCTTAGTTGTGGTCATTACCGTCCTGGTTCTCGATCTCATAAGATGACTTTCACACACGTTTGTTGCTTGGACTTATAAAGTAATTAGTTTTTTATAGTATTTAATTGGTTTCATGGAACATTAAGTGTGACTTAAATGTGAGACATCATTAAATATAAAGATATCACTCTAAAAGTATCTATATGTAAGTCTTACAATCGAATATAGCAACGCCAATGCATAGAGAATGTTATAAGTAATATTTATATTGGAATGACCCGCGATAAGAATACTACATAGTTTGTTATGTAAGTCTCATAAGTTATTTTTATAATCACAGTGGTGTATGCTACCATTTGACTGGAAACCATTAACTCCATACAAAAGGTCATTGAGGAGTTAATCATTTTAGTAGCGTCAAACATTGTTTGTCATAAGACGATTATAAAGTCAGTTAACTAGGTATTCAATGCGTCATGTGGATGGACATGAGCGGCCTGGAAGGATTTTTCTCATTCTACATATGCATGAGTAATATCTACATACTCCTTAATTAAGTATGATTTTAAAATGCATTATCATGCTGAAATAAATGAATATGCGATATTGAGCTTATTTGTTAATACTAAGTACACTCGGGCATCAAGAAACATAATATTGAATTATACAAGGGAGGTACGAATTATGTCTTGTGTTAGGTATACATATAAGGGCAAAAGAATAATTATACATATGATCATTATCATATAAAGGTTATATGAGATCACATGAAATTATCGTTAATTGGAAAGCAATGATGTCTGGCTAGACACCCTCTCTCTATTTATAATATTAAGTAAATTATTTAACATTTTTGTCAATGTTACGAGAACGTAAAAGGTCGCACACATAAGGATAAATAAACGAGAGATAAAATAAATTAATAAGATACATTTATGATTTTTTGGTACATTGTTACGATACACTAATGTTAATTAGGAAAATACTGCCCACGGGAAGCTAGCATAGGGTGAGTATTGTACACGTGTTTAAATTTAACAAAATCTTTCAACATTGAGACAGTTTGGCCGAGTGGTCTAAGGCGCCAGATTTAGGCTCTGGTCCGAAAGGGCGTGGGTTCAAATCCCACAGCTGTCAACTTTTGCTTGTTTCTGTCATTTCGTTCCAAATTATCAGTTCACCCAAAATTTAAATAAAAATGTATGACTTAACTGTTTGATTTACTGTATTAAATAGACTAGGTTGGGAAAGTTTTCTTAATATTGATTCACTTTAGTTATAAATAAAAATTTGGTTCACCAAACCATTTATTTGGGTCGATATGATTTTATAAAACTATACCGGTTCAATTTGTTTCTTTTGAATCCTTCTTATGCTATAATAATTCGATTCAATTCAAAATTTTGACATAATTAACTATGAACAATCTTAGTTGTGGTCATTACCGTCCTGGTTCTCGATCTCATAAGATGACTTTCACACACGTTTGTTGCTTGGACTTATAAAGTAATTAGTTTTTTATAGTATTTAATTGGTTTCATGGAACATTAAGTGTGACTTAAATGTGAGACATCATTAAATATAAAGATATCACTCTAAAAGTATCTATATGTAAGTCTTACAATCGAATATAGCAACGCCAATGCATAGAGAATGTTATAAGTAATATTTATATTGGAATGACCCGCGATAAGAATACTACATAGTTTGTTATGTAAGTCTCATAAGTTATTTTTATAATCACAGTGGTGTATGCTACCATTTGACTGGAAACCATTAACTCCATACAAAAGGTCATTGAGGAGTTAATCATTTTAGTAGCGTCAAACATTGTTTGTCATAAGACGATTATAAAGTCAGTTAACTAGGTATTCAATGCGTCATGTGGATGGACATGAGCGGCCTGGAAGGATTTTTCTCATTCTACATATGCATGAGTAATATCTACATACTCCTTAATTAAGTATGATTTTAAAATGCATTATCATGCTGAAATAAATGAATATGCGATATTGAGCTTATTTGTTAATACTAAGTACACTCGGGCATCAAGAAACATAATATTGAATTATACAAGGGAGGTACGAATTATGTCTTGTGTTAGGTATACATATAAGGGCAAAAGAATAATTATACATATGATCATTATCATATAAAGGTTATATGAGATCACATGAAATTATCGTTAATTGGAAAGCAATGATGTCTGGCTAGACACCCTCTCTCTATTTATAATATTAAGTAAATTATTTAACATTATTGTCAATGTTACGAGAACGTAAAAGGTCGCACACATAAGGATAAATAAACGAGAGATAAAATAAATTAATAAGATACATTTATGATTTTTTGGTACATTGTTACGATACACTAATGTTAATTAGGAAAATACTGCCCACGGGAAGCTAGCATAGGGTGAGTATTGTACACGTGTTTAATTTTAACAAAATCTTTCAACATTGAGACAGTTTGGCCGAGTGGTCTAAGGCGCCAGATTTAGGCTCTGGTCCGAAAGGGCGTGGGTTCAAATCCCACAGCTGTCAACTTTTGCTTGTTTCTGTCATTTCGTTCCAAATTATCAGTTCACCCAAAATTTAAATAAAAATGTATGACTTAACTGTTTGATTTACTGTATTAAATAGACTAGGTTGGGAAAATTTTCTTAATATTGATTCACTTTAGTTATAAATAAAAATTTGGTTCACCAAACCATTTATTTGGGTCGATATGATTTTATAAAACTATACCGGTTCAATTTGTTTCTTTTGAATCCTTCTTATGCTATAATAATTCGATTCAATTCAAAATTTTGACATGATTAACTATGAACAATCTTAGTTGTGGTCATTACCGTCCTGGTTCTCGATCTCATAAGATGACTTTCACACACGTTTGTTGCTTGGACTTATAAAGTAATTAGTTTTTTATAGTATTTAATTGGTTTCATGGAACATTAAGTGTGACTTAAATGTGAGACATCATTAAATATAAAGATATCACTCTAAAAGTATCTATATGTAAGTCTTACAATCGAATATAGCAACGCCAATGCATAGAGAATGTTATAAGTAATATTTATATTGGAATGACCCGCGATAAGAATACTACATAGTTTGTTATGTAAGTCTCATAAGTTATTTTTATAATCACAGTGGTGTATGCTACCATTTGACTGGAAACCATTAACTCCATACAAAAGGTCATTGAGGAGTTAATCATTTTAGTAGCGTCAAACATTGTTTGTCATAAGACGATTATAAAGTCAGTTAACTAGGTATTCAATGCGTCATGTGGATGGACATGAGCGGCCTGGAAGGATTTTTCTCATTCTACATATGCATGAGTAATATCTACATACTCCTTAATTAAGTATGATTTTAAAATGCATTATCATGCTGAAATAAATGAATATGCGATATTGAGCTTATTTGTTAATACTAAGTACACTCGGGCATCAAGAAACATAATATTGAATTATACAAGGGAGGTACGAATTATGTCTTGTGTTAGGTATACATATAAGGGCAAAAGAATAATTATACATATGATCATTATCATATAAAGGTTATATGAGATCACATGAAATTATCGTTAATTGGAAAGCAATGATGTCTGGCTAGACACCCTCTCTCTATTTATAATATTAAGTAAATTATTTAACATTATTGTCAATGTTACGAGAACGTAAAAGGTCGCACACATAAGGATAAATAAACGAGAGATAAAATAAATTAATAAGATACATTTATGATTTTTTGGTACATTGTTACGATACACTAATGTTAATTAGGAAAATACTGCCCACGGGAAGCTAGCATAGGGTGAGTATTGTACACGTGTTTAATTTTAACAAAATCTTTCAACATTGAGACAGTTTGGCCGAGTGGTCTAAGGCGCCAGATTTAGGCTCTGGTCCGAAAGGGCGTGGGTTCAAATCCCACAGCTGTCAACTTTTGCTTGTTTCTGTCATTTCGTTCCAAATTATCAGTTCACCCAAAATTTAAATAAAAATGTATGACTTAACTGTTTGATTTACTGTATTAAATAGACTAGGTTGGGAAAATTTTCTTAATATTGATTCACTTTAGTTATAAATAAAAATTTGGTTCACCAAACCATTTATTTGGGTCGATATGATTTTATAAAACTATACCGGTTCAATTTGTTTCTTTTGAATCCTTCTTATGCTATAATAATTCGATTCAATTCAAAATTTTGACATGATTAACTATGAACAATCTTAGTTAAGGTCATTACCGTCCTGGTTCTCGATCTCATAAGATGACTTTCACACACGTTTGTTGCTTGGACTTATAAAGTAATTAGTTTTTTATAGTATTTAATTGGTTTCATGGAACATTAAGTGTGACTTAAATGTGAGACATCATTAAATATAAAGATATCACTCTAAAAGTATCTATATGTAAGTCTTACAATCGAATATAGCAACGCCAATGCATAGAGAATGTTATAAGTAATATTTATATTGGAATGACCCGCGATAAGAATACTACATAGTTTGTTATGTAAGTCTCATAAGTTATTTTTATAATCACAGTGGTGTATGCTACCATTTGACTGGAAACCATTAACTCCATACAAAAGGTCATTGAGGAGTTAATCATTTTAGTAGCGTCAAACATTGTTTGTCATAAGACGATTATAAAGTCAGTTAACTAGGTATTCAATGAGTCATGTGGATGGACATGAGCGGCCTGGAAGGATTTTTCTCATTCTACATATGCATGAGTAATATCTACATACTCCTTAATTAAGTATGATTTTAAAATGCATTATCATGCTGAAATAAATGAATATGCGATATTGAGCTTATTTGTTAATACTAAGTACACTCGGGCATCAAGAAACATAATATTGAATTATACAAGGGAGGTACGAATTATGTCTTGTGTTAGGTATACATATAAGGGCAAAAGAATAATTATACATATGATCATTATCATATAAAGGTTATATGAGATCACATGAAATTATCGTTAATTGGAAAGCAATGATGTCTGGCTAGACACCCTCTCTCTATTTATAATATTAAGTAAATTATTTAACATTTTTGTCAATGTTACGAGAACGTAAAAGGTCGCACACATAAGGATAAATAAACGAGAGATAAAATAAATTAATAAGATACATTTATGATTTTTTGGTACATTGTTACGATACACTAATGTTAATTAGGAAAATACTGCCCACGGGAAGCTAGCATAGGGTGAGTATTGTACACGTGTTTAAATTTAACAAAGTCTTTCAACATTGAGATAGTTTGGCCGAGTGGTCTAAGGCGCCAGATTTAGGCTCTGGTCCGAAAGGGCGTGGGTTCAAATCCCACAGCTGTCAACTTTTGCTTGTTTCTGTCATTTCGTTCCAAATTATCTGTTCACCCAAAATTTAAATAAAAATGTATGACTTAACTGTTTGATTTACTGTATTAAATAGACTAGGTTGGGAAAGTTTTCTTAATATTGATTCACTTTAGTTCTAAATAAAAATTTGGTTCACCAAACCATTTATTTGGGTCGATATGATTTTATAAAACTATACCGGTTCAATTTGTTTCTTTTGAATCCTTCTTATGCTATAATAATTCGATTCAATTCAAAATTTTGACATAATTAACTATGAACAATCTTAGTTGTGGTCATTACCGTCCTGGTTCTCGATCTCATAAGATGACTTTCACACACGTTTGTTGCTTGCACTTATAAAGTAATTAGTTTTTTATAGTATTTAATTGGTTTCATGGAACATTAAGTGTGACTTAAATGTGAGACATCATTAAATATAAAGATATCACTCTAAAAGTATCTATATGTAAGTCTTACAATCGAATATAGCAACGCCAATGCATAGAGAATGTTATAAGTAATATTTATATTGGAATGACCCGCGATAAGAATACTACATAGTTTGTTATGTAAGTCTCATAAGTTATTTTTATAATCACAGTGGTGTATGCTACCATTTGACTGGAAACCATTAACTCCATACAAAAGGTCATTGAGGAGTTAATCATTTTAGTAGCGTCAAACATTGTTTGTCATAAGACGATTATAAAGTCAGTTAACTAGGTATTCAATGAGTCATGTGGATGGACATGAGCGGCCTGGAAGGATTTTTCTCATTCTACATATGCATGAGTAATATCTACATAATCCTTAATTAAGTATGATTTTAAAATGCATTATCATGCTGAAATAAATGAATATGCGATATTGAGCTTATTTGTTAATACTAAGTACACTCGGGCATCAAGAAACATAATATTGAATTATACAAGGGAGGTACGAATTATGTCTTGTGTTAGGTATACATATCAGGGCAAAAGAATAATTATACATATGATCATTATCATATAAAGGTTATATGAGATCACATGAAATTATCGTTAATTGGAAAGCAATGATGTCTGGCTAGACACCCTCTCTCTATTTATAATATTAAGTAAATTATTTAACATTTTGTCAATGTTACGAGAACGTAAAAGGTCGCACACATAAGGATAAATAAACGAGAGATAAAATAAATTAATAAGATACATTTATGATTTTTTGGTACATTGTTACGATACACTAATGTTAATTAGGAAAATACTGCCCACGGGAAGCTAGCATAGGGTGAGTATTGTACACGTGTTTAAATTTAACAAAGTCTTTCAACATTGAGACAGTTTGGCCGAGTGGTCTAAGGCGCCAGATTTAGGCTCTGGTCGAAAGGGCGTGGGTTCAAATCCCACAGCTGTCAACTTTTGCTTGTTTCTGTCATTTCGTTCCAAATTATCAGTTCACCCAAAATTTAAATAAAAATGTATGACTTAACTGTTTGATTTACTGTATTAAATAGACTAGGTTGGGAAAGTTTTCTTAATATTGATTCACTTTAGTTCTAAATAAAATTTGGTTCACCAAACCATTTATTTGGGTCGATATGATTTTATAAAACTATACCGGTTCAATTTGTTTCTTTTGAATCCTTCTTATGCTATAATAATTCGATTCAATTCAAAATTTTGACATAATTAACTATGAACAATCTTAGTTGTGGTCATTACCGTCCTGGTTCTCGATCTCATAAGATGACTTTCACACACGTTTGTTGCTTGCACTTATAAAGTAATTAGTTTTTTATAGTATTTAATTGGTTTCATGGAACATTAAGTGTGACTTAAATGTGAGACATCATTAAATATAAAGATATCACTCTAAAAGTATCTATATGTAAGTCTTACAATCGAATATAGCAACGCCAATGCATAGAGAATGTTATAAGTAATATTTATATTGGAATGACCCGCGATAAGAATACTACATAGTTTGTTATGTAAGTCTCATAAGTTATTTTTATAATCACAGTGGTGTATGCTACCATTTGACTGGAAACCATTAACTCCATACAAAAGGTCATTGAGGAGTTAATCATTTTAGTAGCGTCAAACATTGTTTGTCATAAGACGATTATAAAGTCAGTTAACTAGGTATTCAATGCGTCATGTGGATGGACATGAGCGGCCTGGAAGGATTTTTCTCATTCTACATATGCATGAGTAATATCTACATACTCCTTAATTAAGTATGATTTTAAAATGCATTATCATGCTGAAATAAATGAATATGCGATATTGAGCTTATTTGTTAATACTAAGTACACTCGGGCATCAAGAAACATAATATTGAATTATACAAGGGAGGTACGAATTATGTCTTGTGTTAGGTATACATATAAGGGCAAAAGAATAATTATACATATGATCATTATCATATAAAGGTTATATGAGATCACAAGAAATTATCGTTAATTGGAAAGCAATGATGTCTGGCTAGACACCCTCTCTCTATTTATAATATTAAGTAAATTATTTAACATTATTGTCAATGTTACGAGAACGTAAAAGGTCGCACACATAAGGATAAATAAACGAGAGATAAAATAAATTAATAAGATACATTTATGATTTTTTGGTACATTGTTACGATACACTAATGTTAATTAGGAAAATACTGCCCGGGAAGCTAGCATAGGGTGAGTATTGTACACGTGTTTAAATTCAACAAAACCTTTCAACATTGAGACAGTTTGGCCGAGTGGTCTAAGGCGCCAGATTTAGGCTCTGGTCCGAAAGGGCGTGGGTTCAAATCCCACAACTGTCAACTTTTATTTTTATAATCACAGTGGTGTATGCTACCATTTGACTAGAAACCATTAACTCCATACAAAAGGTCATTGAGGAGTTAATCATTTTAGTAGCGTCAAACATTGTTTGTCATAAGACGATTATAAAGTCAGTTAACTAGGTATTCAATGAGTCATGTGGATGGACATGAGCGGCCTGGAAGGGTTTTTCTCATTCTACATATGCATGAGTAATATCTATATAATCCTTAATTAAGTATGATTTTAAAATGCATTATCATGCTGAAATAAATGAATATGCGATATTGAGCTTATTTGTTAATACTAAGTACACTCGGGCATCAAGAAACATAATATTGAATTATACAAGGGAGGTACGAATTATGTCTTGTGTTAGGTATACATATAAGGGCAAAAGAATAATTATACATATGATCATTATCATATAAAGGTTATATGAGATCACATGAAATTATCGTTAATTGGAAAGCAATGATGTTTGGCTAGACACCCTCTCTCTATTTATAATATTAAGTAAATTATTTAACATTTTTGTCAATGTTACGAGAATGTAAAAGGTCGCACACATAAGGATAAATAAACGAGAGATAAAATAAATTAATAAGATATATTTATGATTTTTTGGTACATTGTTACGATACACTAATGTTAATTAGGAAAATACTGCCCACGGGAAGCTAGCATAGGGTGAGTATTGTACACGTGTTTAAATCTAACAAAATCTTTCAACATTGAGACAATTTGGCCGAGTGGTCTAAGGCGCCAGATTTAGGCTCTGGTCCGAAAGGGCGTTGGTTCAAATCCCACAGCTGTCAACTTTTGCTTGTTTCTGTCATTTCGTTCCAAATTATCAGTTCACCCAAAATTTAAATAAAAATGTATGACTTAACTGTTTGATTTACTGTATTAAAGTCCGATTCACCAATGTAAGTTATAACCTGACGGGTCGTTCGTGTGGAGAATCTCTCTCGTGACTCAGGATTTCTTGATCTTAGAGTGACCCTACCCAACTAACTCTCTCTAAGTAAGAGCTCGCCCTGACTTAGTCTTCTCGATAGGAATGAGAGAAAAGGTCAGTCCTTCTCCTGTGAGAGACTCCGAAGTGGGCTGCTTTCAAGGGCTATAATTTCCCTGTTTCGACGTGAGATTGGCTTAGCTTGCTTGGTCTTTCTGTGTACCTAGAGTAAGTCTTCCCATAGAGCTTCAAAGATTCTGGTCTGGTTCGAGAAGCCTTATCAAGTCGGATCCTTTTTTTAGTAAAGTACCCGTGGGATTCGATTTGCCAACTGATCCGAGGGTCAGGAACGGGAAAAGAAGAATAAGTAGGACAGGCTCGAGGTCAATTCTTTCTTTTAGGAGAGATCCCACCCCCCTTCTTTAGCACTTGTTCGTAATAAAAGACTTCCTTCTCATTCTCGGTGAAGGAATCAGAGCAGCTATATAATCAGCATCTTACTCTTTAACGGCAAGCTCAGCATGGGAAAGTTTTCTTAATATTGATTCACTTTAGTTATAAATAAAAATTTGGTTCACCAAACCATTTATTTGGGTCGATATGATTTTATAAAACTATACCGGTTCAATTTGTTTCTTTTGAATCCTTCTTATGCTATAATAATTCGATTCAATTCAAAATTTTGACATAATTAACTATGAACAATCTTAGTTGTGGTCATTACCGTCCTGGTTCTCGATCTCATAAGATGACTTTCACACACGTTTGTTGCTTGGACTTATAAAGTAATTAGTTTTTTATAGTATTTAATTGGTTTCATGGAACATTAAGTGTGACTTAAATGTGAGACATCATTAAATATAAAGATATCACTCTAAAAGTATCTATATGTAAGTCTTACAATCGAATATAGCAACGCCAATGCATAGAGAATGTTATAAGTAATATTTATATTGGAATGACCCGCGATAAGAATACTACATAGTTTGTTATGTAAGTCTCATAAGTTATTTTTATAATCACAGTGGTGTATGCTACCATTTGACTGGAAACCATTAACTCCATACAAAAGGTCATTGAGGAGTTAATCATTTTAGTAGCGTCAAACATTCTTTGTCATAAGACGATTATAAAGTCAGTTAACTAGGTATTCAATGAGTCATGTGGATGGACATGAGCGGCCTGGAAGGATTTTTCTCATTCTACATATGCATGAGTAATATCTACATACTCCTTAATTAAGTATGATTTTAAAATGCATTATCATGCTTAAATAAATGAATATGCGATATTGAGCTTATTTGTTAATACTAAGTACACTCGGGCATCAAGAAACATAATATTGAATTATACAAGGGAGGTACGAATTATGTCTTGTGTTAGGTATACATATAAGGGCAAAAGAATAATTATACATATGATCATTATCATATAAAGGTTATATGAGATCACATGAAATTATCGTTAATTGGAAAGCAATGATGTCTGGCTAGACACCCTCTCTCTATTTATAATATTAAGTAAATTATTTAACATTATTGTCAATGTTACGAGAACGTAAAAGGTCGCACACATAAGGATAAATAAACGAGAGATAAAATAAATTAATAAGATACATTTATGATTTTTTGGTACATTGTTACGATACACTAATGTTAATTAGGAAAATACTGCCCACGGGAAGCTAGCATAGGGTGAGTATTGTACACGTGTTTAAATTTAACAAAATCTTTCAACATTGAGACAGTTTGGCCGAGTGGTCTAAGGCGCCAGATTTAGGCTCTGGTCCGAAAGGGCGTGGGTTCAAATCCCACAGCTGTTAACTTTTGCTTGTTTCTGTCATTTTGTTCCAAATTATCAGTTCACCCAAAATTTAAATAACTTAACTGTTTGATTTACTGTATTAAATAGACTAGGTTGGGAGAAAACAATTCGATTCAATTCAAAATTTTGACATAATTAACTATGAACAATCTTAGTTGTGGTCATTACCGTCCTGGTTCTCGATCTCATAAGATGACTTTCACACACGTTTGTTGCTTGGACTTATAAAGTAATTAGTTTTTTATAGTATTTAATTGGTTTCATGGAACATTAAGTGTGACTTAAATGTGAGACATCATTAAATATAAAGATATCACTCTAAAAGTATCTATATGTAAGTCTTACAATCGAATATAGCAACGCCAATGCATAGAGAATGTTATAAGTAATATTTATATTGGAATGACCCGCGATAAGAATACTACATAGTTTGTTATGTAAGTCTCATAAGTTATTTTTATAATCACAGTGGTGTATGCTACCATTTGACTGGAAACCATTATCTCCATACAAAAGGTCATTGAGGAGTTAATCATTTTAGTAGCGTCAAACATTGTTTGTCATAAGACGATTATAAAGTCAGTTAACTAGGTATTCAATGAGTCATGTGGATGGACATGAGCGGCCTGGAAGGATTTTTCTCATTCTACATATGCATGAGTAATATCTACATACTCCTTAATTAAGTATGATTTTAAAATGCATTATCATGCTTAAATAAATGAATATGCGATATTGAGCTTATTTGTTAATACTAAGTACACTCGGGCATCAAGAAACATAATATTGAATTATACAAGGGAGGTACGAATTATGTCTTGTGTTAGGTATACATATAAGGGCAAAAGAATAATTATACATATGATCATTATCATATAAAGGTTATATGAGATCACATGAAATTATCGTTAATTGGAAAGCAATGATGTCTGGCTAGACACCCTCTCTCTATTTATAATATTAAGTAAATTATTTAACATTATTGTCAATGTTACGAGAACGTAAAAGGTCGCACACATAAGGATAAATAAACGAGAGATAAAATAAATTAATAAGATACATTTATGATTTTTTGGTACATTGTTACGATACACTAATGTTAATTAGGAAAATACTGCCCACGGGAAGCTAGCATAGGGTGAGTATTGTACACGTGTTTAAATTTAACAAAATCTTTCAACATTGAGACAGTTTGGCCGAGTGGTCTAAGGCGCCAGATTTAGGCTCTGGTCCGAAAGGGCGTGGGTTCAAATCCCACAGCTGTCAACTTTTGCTTGTTTCTGTCATTTCGTTCCAAATTATCAGTTCACCCAAAATTTAAATAACTTAACTGTTTGATTTACTGTATTAAATAGACTAGGTTGGGAGAAAACAATTCGATTCAATTCAAAATTTTGACATAATTAACTATGAACAATCTTAGTTGTGGTCATTACCGTCCTGGTTCTCGATCTCATAAGATGACTTTCACACACGTTTGTTGCTTGGACTTATAAAGTAATTAGTTTTTTATAGTATTTAATTGGTTTCATGGAACATTAAGTGTGACTTAAATGTGAGACATCATTAAATATAAAGATATCACTCTAAAAGTATCTATATGTAAGTCTTACAATCGAATATAGCAACGCCAATGCATAGAGAATGTTATAAGTAATATTTATATTGGAATGACCCGCGATAAGAATACTACATAGTTTGTTATGTAAGTCTCATAAGTTATTTTTATAATCACAGTGGTGTATGCTACCATTTGACTGGAAACCATTATCTCCATACAAAAGGTCATTGAGGAGTTAATCATTTTAGTAGCGTCAAACATTGTTTGTCATAAGACGATTATAAAGTCAGTTAACTAGGTATTCAATGAGTCATGTGGATGGACATGAGCGGCCTGGAAGGATTTTTCTCATTCTACATATGCATGAGTAATATCTACATACTCCTTAATTAAGTATGATTTTAAAATGCATTATCATGCTTAAATAAATGAATATGCGATATTGAGCTTATTTGTTAATACTAAGTACACTCGGGCATCAAGAAACATAATATTGAATTATACAAGGGAGGTACGAATTATGTCTTGTGTTAGGTATACATATAAGGGCAAAAGAATAATTATACATATGATCATTATCATATAAAGGTTATATGAGATCACATGACATTATCGTTAATTGGAAAGCAATGATGTCTGGCTAGACACCATCTCTCTATTTATAATATTAAGTAAATTATTTAACATTATTGTCAATGTTACGAGAACGTAAAAGGTCGCACACATAAGGATAAATAAACGAGAGATAAAATAAATTAATAAGATACATTTATGATTTTTTGGTACATTGTTACGATACACTAATGTTAATTAGGAAAATACTGCCCACGGGAAGCTAGCACAGGGTGAGTATTGTACACGTGTTTAAATTTAACAAAATCTTTCAACATTGAGACAGTTTGGCCGAGTGGTCTAAGGCGCCAGATTTAGGATCTGGTCCAAAAGGGCGTGGGTTCAAATCCCACAGCTGTCAACTTTTGCTTGTTTCTGTCATTTCGTTCCAAATTATCAGTTCACCCAAAATTTAAATAACTTAACTGTTTGATTTACTGTATTAAATAGACTAGGTTGGGAAAGTTTTCTTAATATTGATTCACTTTAGTTATAAATAAAAATTTGGTTCACCAAACCATTTATTTGGGTCGATATGATTTTATAAAACTATACCGCTTCAATTTGTTTCTTTTGAATCCTTCTTATGCTATAATAATTCGATTCAATTCAAAATTTTGACATGATTAACTATGAACAATCTTAGTTGTGGTCATTACCGTCTTGGTTCTCGATCTCATAAGATGATTTTCACACACGTTTGTTGTTTGTTGCTTGGACTTATAAAAAATGAAGGAGTTGTCTAAAAATATTCAATAATCAGTGATGGACTTCTTTATATCTTAGCTAATGGCTCAATCATAAATACACAAAGTCTTGATTCTCAGAACTACTTCCAAGTTAGTAGTTGTTGGTTGGTTCGGGAATTGACTGAGTTGTTGGACTGTGTATGAAAGGTCTAGATAGTCTTGTGTTAGTGAGGTAAATAAGTTATTCCACCAAATTTCTATAAGGTGTGAGATTAGTCCAAATTTATCCATAAACTATTGGTGTAAGACTCATATGCCAACATATTTATGATTAATGTATTTAAGACTTGTATCAAGTTGATTATTTATAATAAAATACATTTTATTATGTTTATTTTCAAAGTAATTAGTTTTTTATAGTATTTAATTGGTTTCATGGAACATTAAGTGTGACTTAATGTGAGACATCATTAAATATAAAGATATCACTCTAAAAGTATCTGTATGTAAGTCTTACAATCGAATATAGCAACGCCAATGCATAGAGAATGTTATAAGTAATATTTATATTGGAATGACCCGCGATAAGAATACTACATAGTTTGTTATGTAAGTCTCATAAGTTATTTTTATAATCACAGTGGTGTATGCTACCATTTGACTGGAAACCATTAACTCCATACAAAAGGTCATTGAGGAGTTAATCATTTTAGTAGCGTCAAACATTGTTTGTCATAAGACGATTATAAAGTCAGTTAACTAGGTATTCAAAGAGTCATGTGGATGGACATGAGCGGCCTGGAAGGATTTTTCTCATTCTACATATGCATGAGTAATATCTACATAATCCTTAATTAAGTATGATTTTAAAATGCATTATCATGCTGAAATAAATGAATATGCGATATTGAGCTTATTTGTTAATACTAAGTACACTCGGGCATCAAGAAACATAATATTGAATTATACAAGGGAGGTACGAATTATGTCTTGTGTTAGGTATACATTTAAGGGCAAAAGAATAATTATACATATGATCATTATCATATAAAGGTTATATGAGATCACATAAAATTATCGTTAATTGGAAAGCAATGATGTCTGGCTAGACACCCTCTCTCTATTTATAATATTAAGTAAATTATTTAACATTATTGTCAATGTTACGAGAACGTAAAAGGTCGCACACATAAGGATAAATAAACGAGAGATAAAATAAATTAATAAGATACGTTTATGATTTTTTGGTACATTTTTACGATACACTAATGTTAATTAGGAAAATACTGCCCACGGGAAGCTAGCATAAGGTGAGTATTGTACACGTGTTTAAATTTAACAAAATCTTTCAACATTGAGACAGTTTGGCCGAGTGGTCTAAGGTGCCAGATTTAGGCTCTGGTCCGAATAAATATTTGGTTCACCAAACCATTTATTTGGGTCGATATGATTTTATAAAACTATACCGGTTCAATTTGTTTCTTTTGAATCCTTCTTATGCTATAATAATTCGATTCAATTCAAAATTTTGAATCATAAGATGCTTTTCACACACGTTTGTTGCTTGGACTTATAAAAAATGAAGGAGTTGTCTAAAAATATTCAATAATCAGTGATGGACTTCCTTATATCTTAGCTAATGGCTCAATCATAAATGCACAAAGTCTTGATTCTCAGAACTACTTCCAAGTTAGTAGTTGTTGGTTGGTTCGTGAATTGACTGAGTTGTTGGACTGTGTATGAAAGGTCTAGATAGTCTTGTGTTAGTGAGGTAAATAAGTTATTCCACCAAATTTCTATAAGGTGTGAGATTAGTCCAAATTTATCCATAAACTATTGGTGTAAGACTCATATGCCAACATATTTATGATTAATGTATTTAAGACTTGTATCAAGTTGATTATTTATAATAAAAATACATTTTTATTATGTTTATTTTCAAAGTAATTAGTTTTTTATAGTATTTAACTCGTTTCATGGAACATTAAGTGTGACTTAAATGTGAGACATCATTAAATATAAAGATATCACTCTAAAAGTATCTATATGTAAGTCTTACAATCGAATATAGCAACGCCAATGCATAGAGAATGTTATAAGTAATATTTATATTGGAATGACCCGCGATAAGAATACTACATAGTTTGTTATGTAAGTCTCATAAGTTATTTTTATAATCACAGTGGTGTATGCTACCATTTGACTGGAAACCATTAACTCCATACAAAAGGTCATTGAGGAGTTAATCATTTTAGTAGCGTCAAACATTGTTTGTCATAAGACGATTATAAAGTCAGTTAACTAGGTATTCAAAGAGTCATGTGGATGGACATGAGCGGCCTGGAAGGATTTTTCTCATTCTACATATGCATGAGTAATATCTACATAATCCTTAATTAAGTATGATTTTAAAATGCATTATCATGCTGAAATAAATGAATATGCGATATTGAGCTTATTTGTTAATACTAAGTACACTCGGGCATCAAGAAACATAATATTGAATTATACAAGGGAGGTACGAATTATGTCTTGTGTTAGGTATACATTTAAGGGCAAAAGAATAATTATACATATGATCATTATCATATAAAGGTTATATGAGATCACATAAAATTATCGTTAATTGGAAAGCAATGATGTCTGGCTAGACACCCTCTCTCTATTTATAATATTAAGTAAATTATTTAACATTATTGTCAATGTTACGAGAACGTAAAAGGTCGCACAGATAAGGATAAATAAACGAGAGATAAAATAAATTAATAAGATACGTTTATGATTTTTTGGTACATTGTTACGATACACTAATGTTAATTAGGAAAATACTGCCCACGGGAAGCTAGCATAGGGTGAGTATTGTACACGTGTTTAAATTTAACAAAATCTTTCAACATTGAGACAGTTTGGCCGAGTGGTCTAAGGCGCCAGATTTAGGCTCTGGTCCGAAAGGGCGTGGGTTCAAATCCCACAGCTGTTAACTGTTTGATTTACTGTATTAAATAGACTAGGTTGGGAAAGTTTTCTTAATATTGATTCACTTTAGTTATAAATAAAAATTTGGTTCACCAAACCATTTATTTGAGTCGATATGATTTTATAAAACTATACCGGTTCAATTTGTTTCTTTTGAATCCTTCTTATGCTATAATAATTCGATTCAATTCAAAATTTTGACATAATTAACTATGAACAATCTTAGTTGTGGTCATTACCGTCCTGGTTCTCGATCTCATAAGATGATTTTCACACACGTTTGTTGCTTGGACTTAGAAAAAATGAAGGAGTTGTCTAAAAACATTCAATAATCAGTGATGGACTTCCTTATATCTTAGCTAATGGCCCAATCATAAATATAAAAAGTCTTGATTCTCAAAACTACTTCCAAGTTAGCAGTTGTTGGTTGGTTCCGGAATTGACTGAGTTGTTGGACTGTGTATGAAAGGTCTAGATAGTCTTGTGTTAGTGAGGTAAATAAGTTATTCTACCAAATTTCTATAAGGTGTGAGATTAGTCCAAATTTATCCATAAACTATTGGTGTAAGACTCATATGCCAACATATTTATGATTAATGTATTTAAGACTTGTATCAAGTTGATTATTTATAATAAAAATACATTTTTATTATGTTTATTTTCAAAGTAATTAGTTTTTTATAGTATTTAATTGGTTTCATGGAACATTAAGTGTGACTTAAATGTGAGACATCATTAAATATAAAGATATCACTCTAAAAGTATCTGTATGTAAGTCTTACAATCGAATATAGCAACCCCAATGCATAGAGAATGTTATAAGTAATATTTATATTGGAATGACCCGCGATAAGAATACTACATAGTTTGTTATGTAAGTCTCATAAGTTATTTTTATAATCACAGTGGTGTATGCTACCATTTGACTGGAAACCATTAACTCCATACAAAAGGTCATTGAGGAGTTAATCATTTTAGTAGCGTCAAACATTGTTTGTCATAAGACGATTATAAAGTCAGTTAACTAGGTATTCAATGAGTCATGTGGATGGACATGAGCGGCCTGGAAGGATTTTTCTCATTCTACATATGCATGAGTAATATCTACATAATCCTTAATTAATTATGATTTTAAAATGCATTATCATGCTGAAATAAATGAATATGCGATATTGAGCTTATTTGTTAATACTAAGTACACTCGGGCATCAAGAAACATAATATTGAATTATACAGGAGAGGTACGAATTATGTCTTGTGTTAGGTATACATATAATGGGGAAAAAGAATAGTTATACATATGATCATTATCATATAAAGGTTATATGAGATCACATGAAATTATCGTTAATTGGAAAGCAATGATGTCTGGCTAGACACCCTCTCTCTATTTATAATATTAAGTAAATTATTTAACATTATTGTCAATGTTACGAGAACGTAAAAGGTCGCACACATAAGGATAAATAAACGAGAGATAAAATAAATTAATAAGATACATTTATGATTTTTTGGTACATTGTTACGATACACTAATGTTAATTAGGAAAATACTGCCCACGGGAAGCTAGCATAGGGTGAGTATTGTACACGTGTTTAAATTTAACAAAATCTTTCAACATTGAGACACTTTGGCCGAGTGGTCTAAGGCGCCAGATTTAGGCTCTTATCCGAAAGGGTGTGGGTTCAAATCCCACAGCTGTCAACTTTTGCTTGTTTCTGTCATTTCGTTCCAAATTATCAGTTCACCCAAAATTTAAATAAATGGTTCACCAAACCATTTATTTGGGTCGATATGATTTTATAAAACTATACCGGTTCAATTTGTTTCTTTTGAATCCTTCTTATGCTATAATAATTCGATTCAATTCAAAATTTTGACATGATTAACTATGAACAATCTTAGTTGTGGCTATTACCGTCCTGGTTCTCGATCTCATAAGATGATTTTCACACACGTTTGTTGCTTGGACTTATAAAAAATGAAGGAGTAGTCTAAAAATATTCAATAATCAGTGATGGACTTCCTTATATCTTAGCTAATGGCTCAATCATAAATGCACAAAGTCTTGATTCTCACAACTACTTCCAAGTTAGTAGTTGTTGGTTGGTTCGGGAATTGACTGAGTTGTTGGACTGTGTATGAAAGGTCTAGATAGTCTTGTGTTAGTGAGGTAAATAAGTTATTCCACCAAATTTCTATAAGGTGTGAGATTAGTCCAAATTTATCCATAAACTATTGGTGTAAGACTCATATGCCAACATATTTATGATTAATACTTTTTGGTACTTGTATCGAATTATTTATTAATAATAAAAGGCATTTTCTTTATTATGGTTGATTAATAAAGTCCCTAGAATAGATAGTCTGTTTAATGTATTAAGTGTGACTTAATCATGAGAACACATTAAACATAAGGACACTATTCTTAAAGTATCCGAAGTCGAGCTTTAGTGTGAAGTGGGATAACATTAAAGCATTAAGACTATTATGTTTGTAGACTGATGATCACATCTCATGGATCATGGATAAAGAGTTATCAAGTCTTAAACATAGGTATGAATATTAGGAGTAATATTTATACCGGATTGACCCGCTATGAGAATACTATATAGAAAGTTATGCAAAGTGTCATAAGTTATTCTCATGGTGATAATAGTGTATACCACTCTTCGACCTGAAACCATTATGGATCCTAGATGTAGAGTCGAGTGCTTTATTGCTGATCCAACGTTGTCCGTAACTTGATAACCATAAAGACAGTTGATGGGTACTTCACAAAGCATGCTGAGGGACATGAGTGTCCTAGATGGAATTTGCCCATCCTGCGTAACAGGATAAATGTCTATGGGCCCAATATTGAACTGGACAAGGGTGACACGGTCTATACCTTGTGTTCAATATAGACATAAGGGCAAAAGGGTAATTATACACATAATTATTATCACAGAAGGTTTTGTCAGATCACATGACATTTTCGTGTCTTGGGTAGCAGTGATGTGTTGCTAGATACCGCTCACTGTTTATTATGTTAAATGCGTCATTTAATATAATTGCCAACGTCACGAAAACCTACAGGGTCACACACAAAGGACGGATTGATGAGAGATAGAGCAACTAAGGAATACCGTAAGGTACGGTGCCCTTAAGTGAATTATAGAACATCGTAAGGTACGGTGTACTTGAGTAGAATACGAAATATGGTAAGGTACCATGGGCTTAAGTGATTTTGGGCATATTATAAGATATGGGCCAAAATACACTTAAGTGGGCTTTTAGCTTGAAGCCCACACAAGTGGTTCTATAAATAGAACTCTTGTGAAGAAGCATTGATTGCGGTTGCATTATTTTCGTTTTCTCACTCTCTCTCTCTCACTCAAAGTCTTCACTCGTACCAGCTAGCACTGAGATTGAAGGAATCCGTTCGTGTGGACTGAGTAGAGACGTTGTCATCGTTCAACGTTCGTGATCGCTCCGTGGATCTGCATCAAAGGTTTTGATCGTCACAAGAGATCTGCACCAAAGGTTCCAGTCGTCACAAGAGGTAAATATTCTATCACTGATCATGACCATTCGTAAGGATCTCTAAAGGAGAAAATTTTAATTTCCGCTGCGTTTTGGACCGCAATTCTCCTTCAGTTGGTTGGTTCGGGAATTGACTGAGTTGTTGGACTGTGTATGAAAGGTCTAGATAGTCTTGTGTTAGTGAGGTAAATAAGTTATTCCACCAAATTTCTATAAGGTGTGAGATTAGTCCAAATTTATCCATAAACTATTGTGGTAAGACTCATATGCCAACATATTTATGATTAATGTATTTAAGACTTGTATCAAGTTGATTATTTATAATAAAAATACATTTTTAATATGTTTATTTTCAAAGTAATTAGTTTTTTATAGTATTTAATGGGTTTCATGGAACATTAAGTGTGACTTAAATGTGAGACATCATTAAATATAAAGATATCACTCTAAAAGTATCTATATGTAAGTCTTAGAATCGAATATAGCAACGCCAATGCATAGAGAATGTTATAAGTAATATTTATATTGGAATGACCCGCGATAAGAATACTACATAGTTTGTTATGTAAGTCTCATAAGTTATTTTTATAATCACAGTGGTGTATGCTACCATTTGACTGGAAACCATTAACTCCATACAAAAGCTCATTGAGGAGTTAATCATTTTAGTAGCGTCAAACATTGTTTGTCATAAGACGATTAAAAAGTCAGTTAACTAGGTATTCAATGAGTCATGTGGATGGACATGAGCGGCTTGGAAGGATTTTTCTCATTCTACATATGCATGAGTAATATCTACATACTCCTTAATTAAGTATGATTTTAAAATGCATTATCATGCTGAAATAAATGAATATGCGATATTGAGCTTATTTGTTAATACTAAGTACACTCGGGCATCAAGAAACATAATATTGAATTATACAAGAGAGGTACGAATTATGTCTTGTGTTAGGTATACATATAAGGGCAAAAGAATAATTATACATATGATCATTATCATATAAAGGTTATATGAGATCACATGAAATTATCATTAATTGGAAAGCAATGATGTCTGGCTAGACACCCTCTCTCTATTTATAATATTAAGTAAATTATTTAACATTATTGTCAATGTTACGAGAACGTAAAAGGTCGCACACATAAGGATAAATAAACGAGAGATAAAATAAATTAATAAGATACATTTATGATTCTGTGGTACATTGTTACGATACACTAATGTTGATTAGGAAAATACGGCCCACGGGAAGCTAGCATAGCGTGAGTATTCTATACGTATTAAAACATAATAAAATATTACAACATTGAAACAGTTTGGCCAAGTGGTCTAAGGTGCCAGATTTAGGCCTTGGTCTGAAAGGGCGTGGGTTCAAATCCCCTAGCTGTCAACTTTTGCTTGTTTCTGTCATTTCGTTCCAAATTATCAGTTCACCCAAAATTTACCTAAAAATGTATGACTTAACTGTTTGATTTACTATTTTAAATAGACTAGGTTGGGAAAATTTTCTTAATATTGATTCACTTTAGTTATAAATAAAAATTTGATTCACCAAACAATTTATTTCGGTCGATATGATTTTATAAAACTATACCGGTTCAATTTGTTTTTTTTTGAATCCTTCTTATGCTATAATAATTCGATTCAATTCAAAATTTGACATAATTAACTATGAACACTCTTAGTTGTGGTCATTACCGTCCTGGTACTCGTTCTCATAAGATGATTTTCACACACGTTTGTTGCTTGGACTTCTAAAAAATGAAGGAGTTGTCTAAAAATATTCAAAAATCAGTGATGGACTTCCTTATATCTTAGCTAATGGCCCAATCATAAATATAAAAAGTCTTGATTCTCAAAACTACTTCCAAGTTAGCAGTTGTTGGTTGGTTCCGGAATTGACTGAGTTGTTGGACTGTGTATGAAATGTCTAGATAGTCTTGTGTTAGTGAGGTAAATAAGTTATTCCACCAAATTTCTATAAGGCGTGAGATTAGTCCAAATTTATCCATAACCTATTGGTGTAAGACTCATATGCCAACATATTTATGATTAATGTATTTAAGACTTGTATCAAGTTGATTATTTATAACAAAAATACATTTTTATTATGTTTATTTTCAAAGTAATTAGTTTTTTATAGTATTTAATTGGTTTCATGGAACATTAAGTGTGACTTAAATGTGACACATCATTAAATATAAAGATATCACTCTAAAAGTATCTATATGTAAGTCTTAGAATCGAATATAGCAACGCCAATGCATAGAGAATGTTATAAGTAATATTTATATTGGAATGACCCGCGATAAGAATACTACATAGTTTGTTATGTAAGTCTCATAAGTTATTTTTATAATCACAGTGGTGTATGCTACCATTTGACTGGAAACCATTAACTCCATACAAAAGCTCATTGAGGAGTTAATCATTTTAGTAGCGTCAAACATTGTTTGTCATAAGACGATTATAAAGTCAGTTAACTAGGTATTCAATGAGTCATGTGGATGGACATGAGCGGCTTGGAAGGATTTTTCTCATTCTACATATGCATGAGTAATATCTACATACTCCTTAATTAAGTATGATTTTAAAATGCATTATCATGCTGAAATAAATGAATATGCGATATTGAGCTTATTTGTTAATACTAAGTACACTCGGGCATCAAGAAACATAATATTGAATTATACAAGAGAGGTACGAATTATGTCTTGTGTTAGGTATACATATAAGGGCAAAAGAATATTATACATATGATCATTATCATATAAAGGTTATATGAGATCACATGAAATTATCATTAATTGGAAAGCAATGATGTCTGGCTAGACACCCTCTCTCTATTTATAATATTAAGTAAATTATTTAACATTATTGTCAATGTTACGAGAACGTAAAAGGTCGCACACATAAGGATAAATAAACGAGAGATAAATAAATTAATAAGATACATTTATGATTTTGTGGTACATTGTTACGATACACTAATGTTGATTAGGAAAATACGGCCCACGGGAAGCTAGCATAGCGTGAGTATTCTATACGTGTTAAAACATAGTAAAATATTACAACATTGAGACAGTTTGGCCGAGTGGTCTAAGGTGCCAGATTTAGGCCTTGGTCCGAAAGGGCGTGGGTTCAAATCCCCTAGCTGTCAACTTTTGCTTGTTTCTGTCATTTCGTTCCAAATTATCAGTTCACCCAAAATTTACCTAAAAATGTATGACTTAACTGTTTGATTTACTGTTTTAAATAGACTAGGTTGGGAAAATTTTCTTAATATTGATTCACTTTAGTTATAAATAAAAATTTGATTCACCAAACAATTTATTTCGGTCGATATGATTTTATAAAACTATACCGGTTCAATTTGTTTTTTTTGAATCCTTCTTATGCTATAATAATTCGATTCAATTCAAAATTTGACATAATTAACTATGAACACTCTTAGTTGTGGTCATTACCGTCCTGGTACTCGATCTCATAAGATGATTTTCACACACGTTGTTGCTTGGACTTCTAAAAAATGAAGGAGTTGTCTAAAAATATTCAAAAATCAGTGATGGACTTCCTTATATCTTAGCTAATGGCCCAATCATAAATATAAAAAGTCTTGATTCTCAAAACTACTTCCAAGTTAGCAGTTGTTGGTTGGTTCCGGAATTGACTGAGTTGTTGGACTGTGTATGAAATGTCTAGATAGTCTTGTGTTAGTGAGGTAAATAAGTTATTCCACCAAATTTCTATAAGGCGTGAGATTAGTCCAAATTTATCCATAACCTATTGGTGTAAGACTCATATGCCAACATATTTATGATTAATGTATTTAAGACTTGTATCAAGTTGATTATTTATAATAAAAATACATTTTTATTATGTTTATTTTCAAAGTAATTAGTTTTTTATAGTATTTAATTGGTTTCATGGAACATTAAGTGTGACTTAAATGTGACACATCATTAAATATAAAGATATCACTCTAAAAGTATCTATATGTAAGTCTTAGAATCGAATATAGCAACGCCAATGCATAGAGAATGTTATAAGTAATATTTATATTGGAATGACCCGCGATAAGAATACTACATAGTTTGTTATGTAAGTCTCATAAGTTATTTTTATAATCACAGTGGTGTATGCTACCATTTGACTGGAAACCATTAACTCCATACAAAAGCTCATTGAGGAGTTAATCATTTTAGTAGCGTCAAACATTGTTTGTCATAAGACGATTATAAAGTCAGTTAACTAGGTATTCAATGAGTCATGTGGATGGACATGAGCGGCTTGGAAGGATTTTTCTCATTCTACATATGCATGAGTAATATCTACATACTCCTTAATTAAGTATGATTTAAAATGCATTATCATGCTGAAATAAATGAATATGCGATATTGAGCTTATTTGTTAATACTAAGTACACTCGGGCATCAAGAAACATAATATTGAATTATACAAGAGAGGTACGAATTATGTCTTGTGTTAGGTATACATATAAGGGCAAAAGAATAATTATACATATGATCATTATCATATAAAGGTTATATGAGATCACATGAAATTATCATTAATTGGAAAGCAATGATGTCTGGCTAGACACCCTCTCTCTATTTATAATATTAAGTAAATTATTTAACATTATTGTCAATGTTACGAGAACGTAAAAGGTCGCACACATAAGGATAAATAAACGAGAGATAAAATAAATTAATAAGATACATTTATGATTTTGTGGTACATTGTTACGATACACTAATGTTGATTAGGAAAATACGGCCCACGGGAAGCTAGCATAGCGTGAGTATTCTATACGTGTTAAAACATAGTAAAATATTACAACATTGAGACAGTTTGGCCGAGTGGTCTAAGGTGCCAGATTTAGGCCTTGGTCCGAAAGGGCGTGGGTTCAAATCCCCTAGCTGTCAACTTTTGCTTGTTTCTGTCATTTCGTTCCAAATTATCAGTTCACCCAAAATTTACCTAAAAATGTATGACTTAACTGTTTGATTTACTGTTTTAAATAGACTAGGTTGGGAAAATTTTCTTAATATTGATTCACTTTAGTTATAAATAAAAATTTGATTCACCAAACAATTTATTTCGGTCGATATGATTTTATAAAACTATACCGGTTCAATTTGTTTTTTTTGAATCCTTCTTATGCTATAATAATTCGATTCAATTCAAAATTTGACATAATTAACTATGAACACTCTTAGTTGTGGTCATTACCGTCCTGGTACTCGATCTCATAAGATGATTTTCACACACGTTTGTTGCTTGGACTTCTAAAAAATGAAGGAGTTGTCTAAAAATATTCAAAAATCAGTGATGGACTTCCTTATATCTTAGCTAATGGCCCAATCATAAATATAAAAAGTCTTGATTCTCAAAACTACTTCCAAGTTAGCAGTTGTTGGTTGGTTCCGGAATTGACTGAGTTGTTGGACTGTGTATGAAATGTCTAGATAGTCTTGTGTTAGTGAGGTAAATAAGTTATTCCACCAAATTTCTATAAGGCGTGAGATTAGTCCAAATTTATCCATAACCTATTGGTGTAAGACTCATATGCCAACATATTTATGATTAATGTATTTAAGACTTGTATCAAGTTGATTATTTATAACAAAAATACATTTTTATTATGTTTATTTTCAAAGTAATTAGTTTTTTATAGTATTTAATTGGTTTCATGGAACATTAAGTGTGACTTAAATGTGACACATCATTAAATATAAAGATATCACTCTAAAAGTATCTATATGTAAGTCTTAGAATCGAATATAGCAACGCCAATGCATAGAGAATGTTATAAGTAATATTTATATTGGAATGACCCGCGATAAGAATACTACATAGTTTGTTATGTAAGTCTCATAAGTTATTTTTATAATCACAGTGGTGTATGCTACCATTTGACTGGAAACCATTAACTCCATACAAAAGCTCATTGAGGAGTTAATCATTTTAGTAGCGTCAAACATTGTTTGTCATAAGACGATTATAAAGTCAGTTAACTAGGTATTCAATGAGTCATGTGGATGGACATGAGCGGCTTGGAAGGATTTTTCTCATTCTACATATGCATGAGTAATATCTACATACTCCTTAATTAAGTATGATTTTAAAATGCATTATCATGCTGAAATAAATGAATATGCGATATTGAGCTTATTTGTTAATACTAAGTACACTCGGGCATCAAGAAACATAATATTGAATTATACAAGAGAGGTACGAATTATGTCTTGGGTTAGGTATACATATAAGGGCAAAAGAATAATTATACATATGATCATTATCATATAAAGGTTATATGAGATCACATGAAATTATCATTAATTGGAAAGCAATGATGTCTGGCTAGACACCCTCTCTCTATTTATAATATTAAGTAAATTATTTAACATTATTGTCAATGTTACGAGAACGTAAAAGGTCGCACACATAAGGATAAATAAACGAGAGATAAAATAAATTAATAAGATACATTTATGATTTTGTGGTACATTGTTACGATACACTAATGTTGATTAGGAAAATACGGCCCACGGGAAGCTAGCATAGCGTGAGTATTCTATACGTGTTAAAACATAGTAAAATATTACAACATTGAGACAGTTTGGCCGAGTGGTCTAAGGTGCCAGATTTAGGCCTTGGTCCGAAAGGGCGTGGGTTCAAATCCCCTAGCTGTCAACTTTTGCTTGTTTCTGTCATTTCGTTCCAAATTATCAGTTCACCCAAAATTTACCTAAAAATGTATGACTTAACTGTTTGATTTACTGTTTTAAATAGACTAGGTTGGGAAAATTTTCTTAATATTGATTCACTTTAGTTATAAATAAAAATTTGATTCACCAAACAATTTATTTCGGTCGATATGATTTTATAAAACTATACCGGTTCAATTTGTTTTTTTTGAATCCTTCTTATGCTATAATAATTCGATTCAATTCAAAATTTGACATAATTAACTATGAACACTCTTAGTTGTGGTCATTACCGTCCTGGTACTCGATCTCATAAGATGATTTTCACACACGTTTGTTGCTTGGACTTCTAAAAAATGAAGGAGTTGTCTAAAAATATTCAAAAATCAGTGATGGACTTCCTTATATCTTAGCTAATGGCCCAATCATAAATATAAAAAGTCTTGATTCTCAAAACTACTTCCAAGTTAGCAGTTGTTGGTTGGTTCCGGAATTGACTGAGTTGTTGGACTGTGTATGAAATGTCTAGATAGTCTTTTGTTAGTGAGGTAAATAAGTTATTCCACCAAATTTCTATAAGGCGTGAGATTAGTCCAAATTTATCCATAACCTATTGGTGTAAGACTCATATGCCAACATATTTATGATTAATGTATTTAAGACTTGTATCAAGTTGATTATTTATAACAAAAATACATTTTTATTATGTTTATTTTCAAAGTAATTAGTTTTTTATAGTATTTAATTGGTTTCATGGAACATTAAGTGTGACTTAAATGTGACACATCATTAAATATAAAGATATCACTCTAAAAGTATCTATATGTAAGTCTTAGAATCGAATATAGCAACGCCAATGCATAGAGAATGTTATAAGTAATATTTATATTGGAATGACCCGCGATAAGAATACTACATAGTTTGTTATGTAAGTCTCATAAGTTATTTTTATAATCACAGTGGTGTATGCTACCATTTGACTGGAAACCATTAACTCCATACAAAAGCTCATTGAGGAGTTAATCATTTTAGTAGCGTCAAACATTGTTTGTCATAAGACGATTATAAAGTCAGTTAACTAGGTATTCAATGAGTCATGTGGATGGACATGAGCGGCTTGGAAGGATTTTTCTCATTCTACATATGCATGAGTAATATCTACATACTCCTTAATTAAGTATGATTTTAAAATGCATTATCATGCTGAAATAAATGAATATGCGATATTGAGCTTATTTGTTAATACTAAGTACACTCGGGCATCAAGAAACATAATATTGAATTATACAAGAGAGGTACGAATTATGTCTTGTGTTAGGTATACATATAAGGGCAAAAGAATAATTATACATATGATCATTATCATATAAAGGTTATATGAGATCACATGAAATTATCATTAATTGGAAAGCAATGATGTCTGGCTAGACACCCTCTCTCTATTTATAATATTAAGTAAATTATTTAACATTATTGTCAATGTTACGAGAACGTAAAAGGTCGCACACATAAGGATAAATAAACGAGAGATAAAATAAATTAATAAGATACATTTATGATTTTGTGGTACATTGTTACGATACACTAATGTTGATTAGGAAAATACGGCCCACGGGAAGCTAGCATAGCGTGAGTATTCTATACGTGTTAAAACATAATAAAATATTACAACATTGAGACAGTTCGGCCGAGTGGTCTAAGGTGCCAGATTTAGGCCTTGGTCCGAAAGGGCGTGGGTTCAAATCCCCTAGCTGTCAACTTTTGCTTGTTTCTGTCATTTCGTTCCAAATTATCAGTTCACCCAAAATTTACCTAAAAATGTATGACTTAACTGTTTGATTTACTGTTTTAAATAGACTAGGTTGGGAAATTTTCTTAATATTGATTCACTTTAGTTATAAATAAAATTTGATTCACCAAACAATTTATTTCGGTCGATATGATTTTATAAAACTATACCGGTTCAATTTGTTTTTTTTTGAATCCTTCTTATGCTATAATAATTCGATTCAATTCAAAATTTGACATAATTAACTATGAACACTCTTAGTTGTGGTCATTACCGTCCTGGTACTCGATCTCATAAGATGATTTTCACACACGTTTGTTGCTTGGACTTCTAAAAAATGAAGGAGTTGTCTAAAAATATTCAAAAATCAGTGATGGACTTCCTTATATCTTAGCTAATGGCCCAATCATAAATATAAAAAGTCTTGATTCTCAAAACTACTTCCAAGTTAGCAGTTGTTGGTTGGTTCCGGAATTGACTGAGTTGTTGGACTGTGTATGAAATGTCTAGATAGTCTTGTGTTAGTGAGGTAAATAAGTTATTCCACCAAATTTCTATAAGGCGTGAGATTAGTCCAAATTTATCCATAACCTATTGGTGTAAGACTCATATGCCAACATATTTATGATTAATGTATTTAAGACTTGTATCAAGTTGATTATTTATAATAAAAATACATTTTTATTATGTTTATTTTCAAAGTAATTAGTTTTTTATAGTATTTAATTGGTTTCATGGAACATTAAGTGTGACTTAAATGTGACACATCATTAAATATAAAGATATCACTCTAAAAGTATCTATATGTAAGTCTTAGAATCGAATATAGCAACGCCAATGCATAGAGAATGTTATAAGTAATATTTATATTGGAATGACCCGCGATAAGAATACTACATAGTTTGTTATGTAAGTCTCATAAGTTATTTTTATAATCACAGTGGTGTATGCTACCATTTGACTGGAAACCATTAACTCCATACAAAAGCTCATTGAGGAGTTAATCATTTTAGTAGCGTCAAACATTGTTTGTCATAAGACGATTATAAAGTCAGTTAACTAGGTATTCAATGAGTCATGTGGATGGACATGAGCGGCTTGGAAGGATTTTTCTCATTCTACATATGCATGAGTAATATCTACATACTCCTTAATTAAGTATGATTTTAAAATGCATTATCATGCTGAAATAAATGAATATGCGATATTGAGCTTATTTGTTAATACTAAGTACACTCGGGCATCAAGAAACATAATATTGAATTATACAAGAGAGGTACGAATTATGTCTTGTGTTAGGTATACATATAAGGGCAAAAGAATAATTATACATATGATCATTATCATATAAAGGTTATATGAGATCACATGAAATTATCATTAATTGGAAAGCAATGATGTCTGGCTAGACACCCTCTCTCTATTTATAATATTAAGTAAATTATTTAACATTATTGTCAATGTTACGAGAACGTAAAAGGTCGCACACATAAGGATAAATAAACGAGAGATAAAATAAATTAATAAGATACATTTATGATTTTGTGGTACATTGTTACGATACACTAATGTTGATTAGGAAAATACGGCCCACGGGAAGCTAGCATAGCGTGAGTATTCTATACGTGTTAAAACATAATAAAATATTACAACATTGAGACAGTTCGGCCGAGTGGTCTAAGGTGCCAGATTTAGGCCTTGGTCCGAAAGGGCGTGGGTTCAAATCCCCTAGCTGTCAACTTTTGCTTGTTTCTGTCATTTCGTTCCAAATTATCAGTTCACCCAAAATTTACCTAAAAATGTATGACTTAACTGTTTGATTTACTGTTTTAAATAGACTAGGTTGGGAAAATTTTCTTAATATTGATTCACTTTAGTTATAAATAAAAATTTGATTCACCAAACAATTTATTTCGGTCGATATGATTTTATAAAACTATACCGGTTCAATTTGTTTTTTTTTGAATCCTTCTTATGCTATAATAATTCGATTCAATTCAAAATTTGACATAATTAACTATGAACACTCTTAGTTGTGGTCATTACCGTTCTGGTACTCGATCTCATAAGATGATTTTCACACACGTTTGTTGCTTGGACTTCTAAAAAATGAAGGAGTTGTCTAAAATATTCAAAATCAGTGATGGACTTCCTTATATCTTAGCTAATGGCCCAATCATAAATATAAAAAGTCTTGATTCTCAAAACTACTTCCAAGTTAGCAGTTGTTGGTTGGTTCCGGAATTGACTGAGTTGTTGGACTGTGTATGAAATGTCTAGATAGTCTTGTGTTAGTGAGGTAAATAAGTTATTCCACCAATTTCTATAAGGCGTGAGATTAGTCCAAATTTATCCATAACCTATTGGTGTAAGACTCATATGCCAACATATTTATGATTAATGTATTTAAGACTTGTATCAAGTTGATTATTTATAATAAAAATACATTTTTATTATGTTTATTTTCAAAGTAATTAGTTTTTTATAGTATTTAATTGGTTTCATGGAACATTAAGTGTGACTTAAATGTGACACATCATTAATATAAAGATATCACTCTAAAAGTATCTATATGTAAGTCTTAGAATCGAATATAGCAACGCCAATGCATAGAGAATGTTATAAGTAATATTTATATTGGAATGACCCGCGATAAAAATACTACATAGTTTGTTATGTAAGTCTCATAAGTTATTTTTATAATCACAGTGGTGTATGCTACCATTTGACTGGAAACCATTAACTCCATACAAAAGCTCATTGAGGAGTTAATCATTTTAGTAGCGTCAAACATTGTTTGTCATAAGACGATTATAAAGTCAGTTAACTAGGTATTCAATGAGTCATGTGGATGGACATGAGCGGCTTGGAAGGATTTTTCTCATTCTACATATGCATGAGTAATATCTACATACTCCTTAATTAAGTATGATTTTAAAATGCATTATCATGCTGAAATAAATGAATATGCGATATTGAGCTTATTTGTTAATACTAAGTACACTCGGGCATCAAGAAACATAATATTGAATTATACAAGAGAGGTACGAATTATGTCTTGTGTTAGGTATACATATAAGGGCAAAAGAATAATTATACATATGATCATTATCATATAAAGGTTATATGAGATCACATGAAATTATCATTAATTGGAAAGCAATGATGTCTGGCTAGACACCCTCTCTCTATTTATAATATTAAGTAAATTATTTAACATTATTGTCAATGTTACGAGAACGTAAAAGGTCGCACACATAAGGATAAATAAACGAGAGATAAAATAAATTAATAAGATACATTTATGATTTTGTGGTACATTGTTACGATACACTAATGTTGATTAGGAAAATACGGCCCACGGGAAGCTAGCATAGCGTGAGTATTCTATACGTGTTAAAACATAATAAAATATTACAACATTGAGACAGTTCGGCCGAGTGGTCTAAGGTGCCAGATTTAGGCCTTGGTCCGAAAGGGCGTGGGTTCAAATCCCCTAGCTGTCAACTTTTGCTTGTTTCTGTCATTTCGTTCCAAATTATCAGTTCACCCAAAATTTACCTAAAAATGTATGACTTAACTGTTTGATTTACTGTTTTAAATAGACTAGGTTGGGAAAATTTTCTTAATATTGATTCACTTTAGTTATAAATAAAAATTTGATTCACCAAACAATTTATTTCGGTCGATATGATTTTATAAAACTATACCGGTTCAATTTGTTTTTTTTTAATCCTTCTTATGCTATAATAATTCGATTCAATTCAAAATTTGACATAATTAACTATGAACACTCTTAGTTGTGGTCATTACCGTCCTGGTACTCGATCTCATAAGATGATTTTCACACACGTTTGTTGCTTGGACTTCTAAAAAATGAAGGAGTTGTCTAAAAATATTCAAAAATCAGTGATGGACTTCCTTATATCTTAGCTAATGGCCCAATCATAAATATAAAAAGTCTTGATTCTCAAAACTACTTCCAAGTTAGCAGTTGTTGGTTGGTTCCGGAATTGACTGAGTTGTTGGACTGTGTATGAAATGTCTAGATAGTCTTGTGTTAGTGAGGTAAATAAGTTATTCCACCAAATTTCTATAAGGCGTGAGATTAGTCCAAATTTATCCATAACCTATTGGTGTAAGACTCATATGCCAACATATTTATGATTAATGTATTTAAGACTTGTATCAAGTTGATTATTTATAACAAAAATACATTTTTATTATGTTTATTTTCAAAGTAATTAGTTTTTTATAGTATTTAATTGGTTTCATGGAACATTAAGTGTGACTTAAATGTGACACATCATTAAATATAAAGATATCACTCTAAAAGTATCTATATGTAAGTCTTAGAATCGAATATAGCAACGCCAATGCATAGAGAATGTTATAAGTAATATTTATATTGGAATGACCCGCGATAAGAATACTACATAGTTTGTTATGTAAGTCTCATAAGTTATTTTTATAATCACAGTGGTGTATGCTACCATTTGACTGGAAACCATTAACTCCATACAAAAGCTCATTGAGGAGTTAATCATTTTAGTAGCGTCAAACATTGTTTGTCATAAGACGATTATAAAGTCAGTTAACTAGGTATTCAATGAGTCATGTGGATGGACATGAGCGGCTTGGAAGGATTTTTCTCATTCTACATATGCATGAGTAATATCTACATACTCCTTAATTAAGTATGATTTTAAAATGCATTATCATGCTGAAATAAATGAATATGCGATATTGAGCTTATTTGTTAATACTAAGTACACTCGGGCATCAAGAAACATAATATTGAATTATACAAGAGAGGTACGAATTATGTCTTGTGTTAGGTATACATATAAGGGCAAAAGAATAATTATACATATGATCATTATCATATAAAGGTTATATGAGATCACATGAAATTATCATTAATTGGAAAGCAATGATGTCTGGCTAGACACCCTCTCTCTATTTATAATATTAAGTAAATTATTTAACATTATTGTCAATGTTACGAGAACGTAAAAGGTCGCACACATAAGGATAAATAAACGAGAGATAAAATAAATTAATAAGATACATTTATGATTTTGTGGTACATTGTTACGATACACTAATGTTGATTAGGAAAATACGGCCCACGGGAAGCTAGCATAGCGTGAGTATTCTATACGTGTTAAAACATAATAAAATATTACAGCATTGAGACAGTTTGGCCGAGTGGTCTAAGGTGCCAGATTTAGGCTTTGGTCCGGAAGGGCGTGGGTTCAAATCCCCTAGCTGTCAACTTTTGCTTGGTTCTGTCATTTCGTTCCAAATTATCAGTTCACCCAAAATTTACCTAAAAATGTATGACTTAACTGTTTGATTTACTGTTTTAAATAGACTAGGTTGGGAAAATTTTCTTAATAATGATTCACTTTAGTTATAAATAAAAATTTGATTCCCCAAACAATTTATTTCGGTCGATATGATTTTATAAAACTATACCGGTTCAATTTGTTTTTTTTTAATCCTTCTTATGCTATAATAATTCGATTCAATTCAAAATTTGACATAATTAACTATGAACACTCTTAGTTGTGGTCATTACCGTCCTGGTACTCGATCTCATAAGATGATTTTCACACACGTTTGTTGCTTGGACTTCTAAAAAATGAAGGAGTTGTCTAAAAATTTTCAAAAATCAGTGATGGACTTCCTTATATCTTAGCTAATGGCCCAATCATAATAATAAAAAGTCTTGATTCTCAAAACTACTTCCAAGTTAGCAGTTGTTGGTTGGTTCCGGAATTGACTGAGTTGTTGGACTGTGTATGAAATGTCTAGATAGTCTTGTGTTAGTGAGGTAAATAAGTTATTCCACCAAATTTCTATAAGGCGTGAGATTAGTCCAAATTTATCCATAACCTATTGGTGTAAGACTCATATGCCAACATATTTATGATTAATGTATTTAAGACTTGTATCAAGTTGATTATTTATAATAAAAATACATTTTTATTATGTTTATTTTCAAAGTAATTAGTTTTTTATAGTATTTAATTGGTTTCATGGAACATTAAGTGTGACTTAAATGTGACACATCATTAAATATAAAGATATCACTCTAAAAGTATCTATATGTAAGTCTTAGAATCGAATATAGCAACGCCAATGCATAGAGAATGTTATAAGTAATATTTATATTGGAATGACCCGCGATAAGAATACTACATAGTTTGTTATGTAAGTCTCATAAGTTATTTTTATAATCACAGTGGTGTATGCTACCATTTGACTGGAAACCATTAACTCCATACAAAAGCTCATTGAGGAGTTAATCATTTTAGTAGCGTCAAACATTGTTTGTCATAAGACGATTATAAAGTCAGTTAACTAGGTATTCAATGAGTCATGTGGATGGACATGAGCGGCTTGGAAGGATTTTTCTCATTCTACATATGCATGAGTAATATCTACATACTCCTTAATTAAGTATGATTTTAAAATGCATTATCATGCTGAAATAAATGAATTTGCGATATTGAGCTTATTTGTTAATACTAAGTACACTCGGGCATCAAGAAACATAATATTGAATTATACAAGGGAGGTACGAATTATGTCTTGTGTTAGGTATACATATAAGGGCAAAAGAATAATTATACATATGATCATTATCATATAAAGGTTATATGAGATCACATGAAATTATCGTTAATTGGAAAGCAATGATGTCTGGCTAGACACCCTCTCTCTATTTATAATATTAAGTAAATTATTTAACATTATTGTCAATGTTACGAAAACGTAAAAGGTCGCACACATAAGGATAAATAAACGAGAGATAAAATAAATTAATAAGATACATTTATGATTTTGTGGTACATTGTTACGATACACTAATGTTAATTAGGAAAATACGGCCCACGGGAAGCTAGCATAGCGTGAGTATTGTACACGTGTTTAAATTTAACAAAATCTTTCACCTTTGAGACAGTTTGGCTGAGTGGTCTAAGGCGCCAGATTTAGGCTCTGGTCCGAATGGGTGTGGGTTCAAATCCCACAGTTGTCAACTTTTGCTTGTTTCTGTCATTTCGTTCCAAATTATCAGTTCACCCAAAATTTACATAAAAATGTATGACTTAACTGTTTTATTTACTCTATCAAATAGACTAGGTTGGGAAAATTTTCTTAATATTGATTCACTTTAGTTATAAATAAAAATTTGGTTCACCAAACAATTTATTTCGGTCGATATGATTTTATAAAACTATACCGGTTCAATTTGTTTCTTTTGAATCCTTCTTATGCTTTAATAATTCGATTCAATTCAAAATATTGACACAATTAACTATGAAAAATCTTAGTTGTGGTCATTACCCTCCTGGTTCTCGATCTCATCAGATGATTTTCACACACGATTGTTGCTTGGACTTATAAAAAATGAAGGAGTTGTCTAAAAATATTCAATAATCAGTGATGGACTTCCTTATATCTTAGCTAATGGCTCAATCATAAATGCACAAAGTCTTGATTCTAACAACTACTTCCAAGTTAGTAGTTGTTGGTTGGTTCGGGAATTGACTGAGTTGTTGGACTGTGTATGAAAGGTCTAGATAGTCTTGTGTTAGTGAGGTAAATAAGTTATTCCACCAAATTTCTATAAGGTGTGAGATTAGTCCAAATTTATCCATAAACTATTGGTGTAAGACTCATATGCCAACATATTTATGATTAATGTATTTAAGACTTGTATCAAGTTGATTATTTATAATAAAAATACATTTTTATTATGTTTATTTTCAAAGTAATTAGTTTTTTATAGTATTTAATTGGTTTCATGGAACATTAAGTGTGACTTAAATGTGAGACATCATTATATATAAAGATATCACTCTAAAAGTATCTATATGTAAGTCTTACAACCGAATATAGCAACGCCAATGCATAGAGAATGTTATAAGTAATATTTATATTGGAATGACCCGCGATAAGAATACTACATAGTTTGTTATGTAAGTCTCATAAGTTATTTTTATAATCACAGTGGTGTATGCTACCATTTGACTGGAAACCATTAACTCCATACAAAAGGTCATTGAGGAGTTAATCATTTTAGTAGCGTCAAACATTGTTTGTCATAAGACGATTATAAAGTCAGTTAACTAGGTATTCAATGAGTCATGTGTAATACCCCAAAATTTACCCTTCATTTTTCCTGAAAAAAAAAAACGAAAAAAAAAACGAAAAAAAAACGAAAAAAAAAAAGTTAAAAATAAATAAATAAATAAAATTAATTAAATAAATAAATAAAATATAACAAATTTTTTTGGACTTGGGTCTCCCTCATTTGAGCCCACTACCCACGAAAATCAGTCTATAAATACTGAAGTTTCAGTTGAGGAAAACACACTTGGTGTTACACTGGGAGATTCACTGGAGAAAGATTTTGAGAGAAGGAAACCTAAGAACTACTCTACAGCGACCTTCAGGCAGCCCTGAGAAGTTCACTCCGCCTCACACAAACCCTAGTATTACTTTGCAGATCCGGCCGTACCATTCAATCTTAATCAATCTCTCCAATCAGGTTTGCCATATATCCATCATCTTTATGCCTTTAATTTGAATGCTCTAAATGTATTAGATATTATGGGTGAATTTGATACCCTTTTGATATGCATGTGTTTGACAAGAGGTTTAGGCCTCCTACCCTTGATTGCTTTTTGTGAGCTTTTTGTGAATTTTGATGGAATTATTCATGTGGTTACATTTTGATTTAGGGGCAACTCTTGGTTACCCTATTTTGTTTCTCTAACCTGTCTTTGTGTTGCCATGGCATTGTTTTCTCTGGATTTCACCTTGTTTGTCTAACCTTTCTGTTGAGTTTTCGTGAGGGCTCACATACTCTTGCAGGGATACCATCCGGAGGTTTATCCTGATTAATCATATTGACTGATTTTCTTTGATGGTCTAGCTGGAGAGATCTCAGGGTTGCTAATCCTTTAATTGCTGTAACTTCGGATCTTTATTCGTGTGGTAATTTTTCCCTTTCTCGTACTTTATCGCTTTCGTAGCTGGAAGACCTCGATAGGAGGCAATGTTTGAGCCCCTTGGTGGCATTTTACTCTAAGATACATGTTTTGTGTGGTGTGATTGTTCCCCCGTGGGACACGAGGCTTCGGATAGTCTCCCGTCTGCTTGCCAATTAAGGTAGCACTGTTCCTTCGCCTAGGACTTCCTTTTTGCATGCGCGTTCCTACAACGCAAACAAACCCTAATACCCAAAGCAACACGTTATCTCCTTCTACTACAGGCGAGTAAGTCTCCAAAGGTCGAGCATCCGGTAGATTGCGTAGTAACGTTGTTCGTCCAAAACCCAATCCATAACCCCGTAGTTAGCCGAACTACGGCTTGCTCTGATTCTCATTCCAGATGAGATACGTAGGCATAAGACACGATGTCTTAGCGAGCACACATCCCCCAACCCATAGGTCAGCCGAGCTATGAAGACTCTGATTCTCATATTCAGAGGAGATACGTATGCAGTGGATGCGACATCCGCGCGAGTCATTTCTCTTAACCTTTTTAGTAAATAAACACATTAGATAAACCCACACCCTTTAGACAAAAACCACAAAAGTGGATCCCGTAGAGTACTACGGATGCGTAGGGGTGCTAATACCTTCCCTTCGCATAATCGACTCCCGAACCCAAGATTTGGTTGCGAGACCCCGTCTTGTCCTTTCCTTTTTCAGGTTTACTTCGAGCATTTCCTTTCCCTCCTTTGGGATGAATAACGCACGGTGGCGACTCTTCTGTCTTTTTTCTTTCGCCGGTTGTTTTTTTCGCGCACTGTATTTTTCAGGTTGCGACAGCTGGCGACTCTGCTGGGGACATACAAGAAGTTGACCTCTTGCTGGTCCATCTTCCCTAAGCGAGTCCCTCCTAGCTTTTGTGATTTCTTGTTCATTGGGTGTTCATGCTTTTGTACATTTATTTACTTACTTGCTTGCATTCATCTGCTGTATCTGTTGGAGCTGTTGTTTGTTTGTTGGGATGGGATGTTCTACGAGAGATAAGCCCATTACCCAGGCTTGAGTGCACACACAGGTTTTAGAGTGGATAATCATGAGGCTTGCATGGCATGTTGCTACGTTAATTCGTTCGTGAAGAACCACACCCAGACGAGGTTTCTTTTGGATATATTATGTCCTACGGATGTTCCGTAACGACATGATGTTCCTTTAGAAATCGTTGACTCTGGTGACCATTTCCCGAGAACTCTGTCGAGGCCTCTCCTCCGAGACGTGATTATGTTAGCTCTGGTGGGCGCATTCTCGCTGATCAATCCGAGGACCCCGAGACTGGGAACTTGCTTTAGGATGTCCTGTTGAGGGGAGTCAGTGGAGGTCTTTTATCCCGTAATAATGCCAAACCTTCAGTGGTAAACGTATTATTCGCGACTGAAGGGCTGAAGTTGACGAACTTCTGTTCTTAGAACCTACCAGTGAGGGGCGGGCTAAATTCAGGAAACCTTAACCTCCAATCAACCCGGTTTTCTGGAGCGGAGCTTTGATCTTGTATTATATTCCTCAGTGGTTTTCTCTTCAGACAGTACAACCCGACAAATGTTCAAGCAGAAACAGCAATCCTTATTGACATACCACTGCACTGCATTCACATCATCACATCATTTGCATTCATATCATTTAACACATGTTTATCCTTTTCAAGGGGGTTTAAATCTTCTTCTTGATTCTAGTCGGGGTTTTCTTCTTACACTGTTTATCAAATGTGAGACTGGAATCAAGGGGGTAGAATGCCTTTTGGAATTGATAAACATGTCATTGCATTTGCATAGTCATCCGCATGTCTTGCATAACAGGTACCGCCACAGTGTTCTCAGTTTGTTTGGTGTCCCACTAGCAGGATAGCTGACTCAGGCATTCACCGATACGGTACCCGAAGGAATCAACAGAGAGCGATGGAGAGCCTACAAGCAGAGCTCGCCGAGATGAAGATTCGCATGAATCAATTCATGGATTTGGTTCAAGGGGTGGCTCAAGGACAGCAGGAGCTTAGATTATTGGTACAGAGGGATCCCCCTACTACTCAACCGGAGACGTTGGCTGATCCTCCAGCTGGAGAGGCTAACAGTCCCAATGGACCGGGGCCTATCCCGATCCCGCATGTCAACATAGATCAACAACCCATTCAGGATGGTCAGGATGATCAGTTTCCCTTGCTTCAGGAAGACTTTGGCATGGACCCCATGTTTAGAAGATTGGAAGAGAGGTTGAAAGCAGTGGAAGGACATAATCTTCTGGGAGTAGATGTTGCTGACTTGGGGCTGGTCCCAGGTGTGAGAGTGCCACTGAAATTCAAGGTCCCGATATTTGACAAATACCATGGCAGCTCTTGCCCCAAAACTCACGTGCAAGCCTATTTCCGTAAAATGGTTGCATACTCTGATGACGAGAAGCTACTTATGTACTTCTTCCAGGACAGCCTAGCTGGGGCATCCTTGGAATGGTATATGAGGCTGGACAGAGCCCACATCCGTTGCTGGAGGGATTTGGCAGAGGCTTTCGTGAAGCAGTATCAGTATAATGCAAACATGGCTCCGGACAGAACTCAACTTCAGAATCTGTCTCTTAAAAGCAATGAGTGCTTCAGGGAATACGCTCAACGCTGGAGGGATACAGCTTCCCGTGTTCAGCCTCCTATGTTGGAAAAGGAAATGGCCAACATGTTCATGAATACGCTGCCTGGACCTTATCTGGAGCGTCTGGTGGGGTGCAATGCTTCCAACTTTGCTGATGTGGTCTCTACTGGAGAAAGGGTGGAGAATTACCTAAAGACCTATAAGAGCCAGAGTGGAGGTGGATCCTCATCAGGGGTGAAGAAGTCGTTCATTCAGGGATAGAAGAGGGGAGAAGGGGATGCAAATGCCATATCTTCTTATCAGAACAGGGATAACCGGAGGAATAATTTTCAGAATTATCATCAGCAACCGTATGTTGCGGCTGTGACCATTCCAGCTGCAGCGCCACTACAACAACAACAATCACAACGTCAACCAGCTCAGTATCAACAGCAGCAGCAACCGAGTAACAGACCCGCTTATCAACAGAGCCAAAGGATGATGGACCGGCGTTTCGACACCCTTCCAATGTCGTACGCTCAGTTGCTTTCTAGTCTTCAACAACTACAACTTGTGCAACTGCGCACTCTGGCTCCTCCTGTTGGTAGACTTCCGGTGGGTTACGACGCCAACGCTAGGTGTAGCTTCCACTCTGGGGCACCTGGCCATAACATTGAGAACTGCAAAGCTTTTAAGCACGTAGTTCAGGACCTCATAGATTCAAAGGCCATCGACCTTGCACCGGCTCCTAATGTCGTCAACAATCCCATGCCCCAACATGGTGGTGCGAACGTTAACATGATAGAAGGAAAAGCCAAGTCCATTAAGGATGTGTTGAAGTTGAAGACTCCATTGTTGGATATCAAAGGATGCTTGCTGAAGGCCGATGTTTTCCCCGGTTGTGGGAAGGGTTGTTTGGATTGTGCCACTCAGAGTGGAGGTTGTTTGAAGCTACAGTAGGGTATCCAGGTCTTGCTCGACAAAGGTATCCTCCAGGTTGAAGATTTGTGTGTCCAAGAGTCTGTGGAAGGGGTTGAGGAAGAAGTGTTTGAAGATGCTACTAATGAATTCGCAGATGTTGTTCCTGTTAATTTTGTGATTCCCCGTGAGGTCTCTGCGGTCAACAATGAAGATGGGGATAGTGATTGCGACATCGACAACTGGGTGCGTCCGAGGATCCCGGGTGAAGTCATCAATAATTGGTCTTCTGAAGAGATTATCCAAGTCACTCTTCTTGAAGAGTAATTTTCTTTGTTTATTCATGTATATCCAAGTCTTACGTTCCGCCCAGGGCGTAATGACTCATTGTAGGGCCCGTCTATGTGACACTTGCATTTTTATCATAAATAAAGGACGTATTTTTGCATTCAAATATTTCGTTCCCTGTCTTTCTATTTTTGCAGTTTTTCAAAATAAAAAATGGCAATGTTTTGTTTAGTTTTCACTTCTTGTTCACACTCATAAGCACATACCATCACTCATGCAGATGCACATCACCGGATCCTATTGATAACGTTTCTGCTACGGCTCGTTTCGACTTTGAAAATCCAATCTTTCAAGCTGAAGAAGAGGGTGATGAAGACTGTGAACTCCCTGAAGAGCTTACCAGGTTATTAAAACAAGAGGAAAGGGTTATTCAACCGCATCGAGAGTCTGTTGAAGTGATTAATCTCGGCACCGAGGACGCCAAGAGAGAAATCAAGATAGGGGCCGCTTTAGAAGACAATATGAAGAAGGGGTTGATTGAATTGCTGCAAGAATACGTTGACATCTTCGCCTGGTCTTATCAGGACATGCCTGGGCTGGACACAGACATCGTGGTACACCGTTTGCCTCTCAAAGAAGGTTGTCCTCCGGTCAAGCAGAAGATCAGAAGAACAAGACCAGAGATGGCTGTCAAGATAAAGGAAGAAGTGCAAAAGCAGTTGGATGCAGGGTTTCTAGCAGTCACCAATTATCCGCCATGGGTTGCAAACATCGTCCCAGTACCTAAGAAGGATGGAAAGGTACGGATGTGTGTCGACTACCGGGATCTGAACAGAGCTAGCCCTAAAGATGATTTCCCATTACCTCACATCGACGTTTTGGTGGATAATACAGCTCAGTTCTCGGTATTCTCCTTCATGGATGGCTTTTCTGGCTATAACCAAATCAAGATGGCACCAGAAGACATGGAAAAGACAACTTTCATAACCCCATGGGGCACCTTCTGCTACAAGGTGATGCCGTTTGGTCTGAAAAATGCTGGAGCAACATATCAACGAGCTATGGTGACTCTGTTCCATGATATGATTCATCATGAAATCGAGGTTTATGTGGACGATATGATTGCCAAATCTCAGACAATAGAAGAACATTTGGTGAATTTGCAGAAACTGTTTGAGCGTTTGAGGAAATTCAAACTGAGACTTAATTCGAACAAGTGCACTTTCGGGGTGAGATCGGGAAAATTGTTGGGTTTTATTGTTAGCGGAAAAGGGATTGAGGTGGATCCCGACAAAGTGAAAGCGATACAGGAAATGCCTGGGCCAAGAACAGAGAAACAAGTCCGTGGTTTCTTAGGAAGGTTGAACTACATCGCAAGGTTCATCTCTCACCTAACAGCCACGTGTGAGCCAATTTTCAAATTGCTGAGGAAAGATCAGGCTATCAGGTGGAATGAAGATTGTCAAAGGGCTTTCAAGAAGATAAAAGAGTATCTACAGAAACCTCCAATCCTTATACCTCCAGTTCCTGGGAGACCTCTGATAATGTACCTGTCAGTGACTGAGAACTCGATGGGGTGTGTATTGGGACAGCATGACGAGTCTGGTCGAAAAGAGCATGCCATATACTACCTTAGCAAAAAGTTTACCGACTGTGAAGTCAAATATTCGCAGCTTGAGAAAACTTGCTGTGCTTTGGCCTGGGCTGCTCGCCGACTGAGGCAGTATATGCTGAACCATACTACCTTGTTGATTTCTAAGATGGATCCAGTGAAATACATATTCGAGAAGCCAGCTCTCACCGGAAGGGTCGCTCGTTGGCAAATGATTTTAACAGAGTATGATATTCAGTACACGTCACAGAAGGCCATCAAAGGTAGTATTCTGTCAGACTACCTTGCCGAGCAGCCGATTGATGATTATGAGCCGATGAAGTTTGAATTCCCTGATGAAGACATCATGTTCCTCAAGATGAAAGACTGTGAAGAGCCAGTTGTTGAGGAGGGACCTGATCCAAACGAAAAGTGGACTTTGTTGTTTGATGGGGCTGTCAATGCTAGAGGAAGTGGAATTGGCGCTGTTATTACTACTCCGAAAGGTGCCCACATGCCTTTCACCGCCCGTTTGACTTTTGAGTGCACAAATAATGAAGCTGAGTAAGAGGCTTGTATCTTGGGTATTGAGCAAGCCATTGATCTGAGAGTCAAGACTCTGGACATCTTCGGAGATTCAGCTCTGGTGATCAATCAAGTTAATGGTGATTGGAATACTCTCCAACCCACTCTGGTCCCCTACAGAGACTACACGAGAAGACTGTTGACTTTCTTCACAACAGTAAAATTGTATCATATACCTCGTGATGAGAACCAGATGGCAGACGCACTTGCTACTCTATCCTCCATGATCAAGGTAATTCGTTGGAACCATGCTCCCAGGATCGATGTGATGCGCCTTTACAGGGCCGCATATGTGTTTGTTGCTGAACTGGTAGTCGATGACAAGCCTTGGTATCACGATATCAAGTGCTTTCTGAAGAATCAAGAGTACCCTGCAGGGGTATCCAACAACGACAGAAAGACTTTGAGAAGATTGGCAGGCAGTGTCTTCTTGAACAAAGACGATGTGCTGTATAAGAGGAACTTCGACATGGTTTTGCTCAGATGCGTGGACAGACACGAGGCAGACATGTTAATGCAGGAAGTTCATGAAGGTTCCTTCGGTACTCATGCCGGCGGACATGCAATGGCTAAGAAATTGTTGAGAGCGGGTTATTACTGGATGACCATGGAATCATATTGCTTCAAATATGCTCGGAAGTGTCATAAATGCCAGATTTATGCTGATAAGGTGCATGTACCGCCGAATCCTCTGAATGTGATGTCTTCGTCGTGGCCGTTTTCTATGTGGGGTATTGACATGATTGGAAAGATTGAGCCGACTGCTTCCAATGGGCATCGCTTCATCCTTGTTGCCATCGACTATTTCACCAAGTGGGTCGAGGCAGCGTCGTTCGCGAATGTCACCAGACATGTGGTTGCCCGTTTCATCAAGAAAGAAATCATTTGTCGCTATGGGATTCCCGAAAGAATCATTACTGATAATGGTTCTAATCTCAACAACAAAATCATGAAGGAGTTGTGTCAGAACTTCAACATTCAGCATCACAATTCTTCCCCTTACCGCCCTAAGATGAACGGCGCTGTTGAGGCGGCAAATAAGTACATAAAGAAGATTGTGCAGAAGATGGTCGTCACGTACAGAGATTGGCATGAGATGCTACCTTTCGCCTTGCATGGGTACCGCACTTCAGTATGTACATCGACCGGGGCAACCCCTTACTCCCTGGTGTATGGTATGGAAGCAGTCCTACCTGTTGAAGTGGAGATTCCTTCTCTAAGAGTCTTGTTGGATGTCAAGTTAGACGAAGCCGAATGGATTCGGACAAGGTTCAATGAGTTGAGTCTTATCGAAGAGAAGCGAATGGCAGCCATTTGTCATGGGCAGTTGTATCAGAGTCGGATGAAGAGAGCCTTTGATCAGAAAGTGCATCCTCGTTGTTTCCAAGTCGGAGATTTAGTGTTGAAAAGGATCCTTCCTCCTCAGACAGATCACAGGGGCAAGTGGACTCCTAACTATGATGGACCGTATATTGTCACCAAGGTTTTTGATGGTGGGGCTTTAATGCTTGCAACTATGGATGGTGAAAACTTCACTTCCCCTGTGAACTCAGACGCAGTTAAAAAAATACTTCGCATAAAATAGACCCGCTGGACAGTAAAAAGAATAGTCCAGGCAAAAAATGGGCATCCCGACGAATCAAGAAAATGAAAAGGTTCGGGCAAAAATTAGGGATTAAAAATGAAAAGATCGTACACCCGGTAAGTTGAAAACCTGAAAAGGCAACTTAGGCAAAAATGGGTATCCCGGTGGATTGAAAACCCGAAAAGGGCGATCCAGGCAAAAGTTAGGGATTAAGCGAATGACTGCGTTCTGAGTTAGTTCTGAATCTCATCTCATGTCGATGACTGGAAATTTTCAAAAGGTAGGAAACAGTCCAATCACCTTTTTAGAAGGCTGATCATCTGGAGGATCTTGAAGACGAGCAAGTCATAGCAGAATTGGAACCCAATAGAAATCCATTTCACATTGCCGTTAGATTAATTTCTGTTTTTATCTTTTGTGCGATTACCTCTTTCTAGGGATTGCTTCCTGATGTAAATGCCTATTCAGAGGCCATTCAATCAATAAAATCATGTTATTCAGTATATCTCTGTTTTCATTTTACTGTTTTGTTTGCAAAAATGACGTCCGAATTTTTGATAAACATTGCATCATGACACATAAGGGCTTTACAGGTACATGCTCAATAAACATTTAAAATTGCTGTAAATTTTAAGTGCTTTGGATCGTCTATTCAGAACAGATACCCTCGGGGCATTTCCTTAAAATCCCCTGCAGATGATCGTGAATATCTTCCCCAGTGAAGTCGCCAACAGAGGAATCCGGTGTCTTATCCCTGCAGAGCTGATCAGAGCGTTGGATTCTTCAATCCCCGGCAGTTTCTCACCACCGTACTTCCCCAAGCGTTTGTTTCAGGACATACACTCCCCAGTAGAGTTGACAGTGCCAGACTGTATCTTCCCAGCAGAAGTGGCTGCTCCTTAGAGTTCGAGGCCAGATCGATAATCCCAATGCCAGATCCATGGTTTCTTTCCTTGAAGCAGAACCTCGGTACCGTATCAGTGTTTGCTTCCCCTGCTGAGTCATCTCTCGCAGATCGTGGTTGCCAGAACCACTATCGCTTTCCCCAACAGCAGGTTTTCAGTGTCGTTCTCTCCCCAGTAAGAATCTCGGTATTTCGTCATTGCTAGAACACCGTGTGGCGGGTCATTTCCCCACAGAATTCTTTGCGCTGTGCATCTCCAACAGCCTTGCCAGAGTCCAGAAGATGGTGATCATTTCCCCAGTAGATCCCCTTGCCTCAGCTTGGCATTCTACCCAGCATTTCGCATCCCTGCATGTAGAATCATATTGCATTGCATCCTTCCAAATCGCGTAGCATTTCCATTTTCATGGAGCATTACGCCATTGAAAGATTCAAACATACGCATGTAAGCATAAAACATTCTCGGTATCCCAAGTGATAAGCTAGAAGTTGTTTCCAGTACTCAGACTGAAGATTGTTCATGACCCACCTTGGTTATCCCTAGCAAGTGTCATTGGCCCATGCGCCGCCTCTATTATCATTCCCTATTTCTGCCAATGCTGACAGGCATGAAGTTTTTCCGGTATTCAGACCAAAGTGGCATTCAGGCCAATTTTCCGGTATTCAGACCGAAGTGGCGTTCAGGCCAGTTTCCGGTATTCAGATCGAAGTGGCGTTCAGGCCAGTTTCCGGTATTTAGACCGAAGTGGCGTTCAGGCCAACTTCCGATATTCAGATCGAAGTGGCGTTCAGGCCAATTTCCGATATTCAGATCGAAGTGGCGTTCAGGCCAATTTCCGATATTCAGATCGAAGTGGCGTTCAGGCCAGTTTCTGGTATTCAGACCGAAGTGGCGTTCAGGCCAATTTTCCGATGTCCAGATCGAAGAAGTTTCCGACGTTCAGGTCGATACAACTTGTGGCATTCAGGTCAATTTTCCGATGTTCAGATCGAAGAAGTTTCCGACGTTCAGGTCGATGCAACTTGTGGCGTTCAGGCCAATTTTCCGATGTTCAGATCGAAGAAGTTTCCGACGTTCAGGTCGACGCAACTTATGGCATTCAGGCCAACCTCTCGGTGTTCAGACCGATATTAATAATCTCATATCTCCCGATGTTCAGATCGAAGTCATTTCCAGTATTCAGACTGATGAGCGACATTCAGGCCATGGTTATTTCTGTGTTACCATTTATTTTAACATTCTTTTTCGGTATTCAGACTGACTCTCACCGTACCAGACGGATTCTTCTTTCAAGACCACCTCTTTGCCGATTCTGACAGACATTGTTACTTCACTTCACTTCAGTGCAAATTTTTGGGTTTTTATTGTATTCAATCCCTTGATACCTCGAAACTATTGGTGTAAGACTCATATGCCAACATATTTATGATTAATGTATTTAAGACTTGTATCAAGTTGATTATTTATAATAAAAATACATTTTTATTATGTTTATTTTCAAAGTAATTAGTTTTTTATAGTATTTAATTGGTTTCATGGAACATTAAGTGTGACTTAAATGTGAGACATCATTAAATATAAAGATATCACTCTAAAAGTATCTATATGTAAGTCTTACAATCGAATATAGCAACGCCAATGCATATAGAATGTTATAAGTAATATTTATATTGGAATGACCCGCGATAAGAATACTACATAGTTTGTTATGTAAGTCTCATAAGTTATTTTTATAATCAAAGTGGTGTATGCTACCATTTGACTGGAAACCATTAACTCCATACAAAAGGTCATTGAGGAGTTAATCATTTTAGTAGCGTCAAACATTGTTTGTCATAAGACGATTATAAAGTCAGTTAACTAGGTATTCAATGAGTCATGTGGATGGACATGAGCGGCCTGGAAGGATTTTTCTCATTCTACATATGCATGAGTAATATCTACATACTCCTTAATTAAGTATGATTTTAAAATGCATTATCATGCTGAAATAAATGAAATGCGATATTGAGCTTATTTGTTAATACTAAGTACACTCGGGCATCAAGAAACATAATATTGAATTATACAAGAGAGGTACGAATTATGTCTTGTGTTAGGTATACATATAAGGGCAAAAGAATAATTATACATATGATCATTATCATATAAAGGTTATATGAGATCACATGAAATTATCGTTAATTGGAAAGCAATGATGTCTGGCTAGACACCCTCTCTCTATTTATAATATTAAGTAAATTATTTAACATTATTATCAATGTTACGAGAACGTAAAAGGTCGCACACATAAGGATAAATAAACGAGAGATAAAATAAATTAATAAGATACATTTATGATTTTGTGGTACATTGTTACGATACACTAATGTTGATTAGGAAAATACGGCCCACGGGAAGCTAGCATAGCGTGAGTATTCTATACGTGTTAAAACATAATAAAATATAACAAAATTGAGACAGTTTGGCCGAGTGGTCTAAGGTGCCAGATTTAGGCTTTGGTCCGAAAGGGCGTGGGTTCAAATCCCCTAGCTGTCAACTTTTGCTTGTTTCTGTCATTTCAGTTCACCCAAAATTTACATAAAAATGTATGACTTAACAGTTTGATTTACTGTTTTAAATAGACTAGGTTGGGAAAATTTTCTTAATATTGATTCACTTTAGTTATAAATAAAAATTTGTTTCACCAAACAATTTATTTCGGTCGATATGATTTTATAAAACTATACCGGTTCAATTTGTTTCTTTTGAATCCTTCTTATGCTATAATAATTCGATTCAATTCAAAATTTGACATAATTAACTATGAACACTCTTAGTTGTGGTCATTACCGTCCTGGTACTCGATCTCATAAGATGATTTTCACACACGTTTGTTGCTTGGACTTCTAAAAAGTGAAGGAGTTGTCTAAAAATATTCAAAAATCAGTGATGGACTTCTTTATATCTTAGCTAATGGCCCAATCATAAATATAAAAAGTCTTGATTCTCAAAACTACTTCCAAGTTAGCAGTTGTTGGTTGGTTCCGGAATTGACTGAGTTGTTGGACTGTGTATGAAATGTCTAGATAGTCTTGTGTTAGTGAGGTAAATAAGTTATTCCACCAATTTTCTATAAGGCGTGAGATTAGTCCAAATTTATCCATAACCTATTGGTGTAAGACTCATATGCCAACATATTTATGATTAATGTATTTAAGACTTGTATCAAGTTGATTATTTATAATAAAAATACATTTTTATTATGTTTATTTTCAAAGTAATTAGTTTTTTATAGTATTTAATTGGTTTCATGGAACATTAAGTGTGACTTAAATGTGACACATCATTAAATATAAAGATATCACTCTAAAAGTATCTATATGTAAGTCTTAGAATCGAATATAGCAACGCCAATGCATAGAGAATGTTATAAGTAATATTTATATTGGAATGACCCGCGATAAGAATACTACATAGTTTGTTATGTAAGTCTCATAGGTTTTTTTTATAATCACAGTGGTGTATGCTACCATTTGACTGGAAACCATTAACTCCATACAAAACGTCATTGAGGAGTTAATCATTTTAGTAGCGTCAAACATTGTTTGTCATAAGACGATTATAAAGTCAGTTAACTAGGTATTCAATGAGTCATGTGGATGGACATGAGCGGCCTGGAAGGATTTTTCTCATTCTACATATGCATGAGTAATATCTACATACTCCTTAATTAAGTATTATTTTAAAATGCATTATCATGCTGAAATAAATGAATATGCGATATTGAGCTTATTTGTTAATACTAAGTACACTCGGGCATCAAGAAACATAATATTGAATTATACAAGGGAGGTACGAATTATGTCTTGTGTTAGGTATACATATAATGGCAAAAGAATAATTATACATATGATCATTATCATATAAAGGTTATATGAGATCACATGAAATTATCGTTAATTGGAAAGCAATGATGTCGTGCTAGACACCCTCTCTCTATTTATAATATTAAGTAAATTATTTAACATTATTGTCAATATTACGAGAACGTAAAAGGTCGCACACATAAGGATAAATAAACGAGAGATAAAATAAATTAATAAGATACATTTATGATTTTGTGGTACATTGTTACGATACACTAATGTTAATTAGGAAAATACGGCCCACGGGAAGCTAGCATAGGGTGAGTATTGTACGCGTGTTTAAATTTAACAAAATCATTCAACATAGAGACAGTTTGGCCGAGTGGTCTAAGGCGCCAGATTTAGGCTCTGGTCCGAAAGGGCGTGGGTTAATATCCCACAGCTGTCAACTTTTGCTTGTTTCTGTCATTTCGTTCCAAATTATCAGTTCACCCAAAATTTACATAAAAATGTATGACTTAACTGTTTGATTTACTCTATTAAATATACTAGGTTGGGAAAATTTTCTTAATATTGATTCACTTTAGTTATAAATAAAAATTTGGTTCACCAAACAATTTATTTCGGTCGATATGATTTTATAAAACTATACCGATTCAATTTGTTTCTTTTGAATCCTTCTTATGCTATAATAATTCGATTCAATTCAAAATATTGACACAATTAACTATGAACAATCTTAGTTGTGGTCATTACCCTCCTGGTTCTCAATCTCATCAGATGATTTTCACACACGATTGTTGCTTGGACTTATAAAAAATGAAGGAGTTGTCTAAAAATATTCAATAATCAGTGATGGACTTCCTTATATCTTAGCTAATGGCTCAATCATAAATGCACAAAGTCTTGATTCTAACAACTACTTCCAAGTTAGTAGTTGTTGGTTGGTTCGGGAATTGACTGAGTTGTTGGACTGTGTATGAAAGGTCTAGATAGTCTTGTGTTAGTGAGGTAAATAAGTTATTCCACCAAATTTCTATAAGGTGTGAGATTAGTCCAAATTTATCCATAAACTATTGGTGTAAGACTCATATGCCAACATATTTATGATTAATGTATTTAAGACTTGTATCAAGTTGATTATTTATAATAAAAATACATTTTTATTATGTTTATTTTCAAAGTAATTAGTTTTTTTTAGTATTTAATTGGTTTCATGGAACATTAAGTGTGACTTAAATGTGAGACATCATTATATATAAAGATATTACTCTAAAAGTATCTATATGTAAGTCTTAAAATCGAATATAGCAACGTAATGCATAGAGAATGTTATAAGTAATATTTATATTGGAATGACCCGCGATAAGAATACTACATAGTTTGTTATGTAAGTCTCATAAGTTATTTTTATAATCACAGTGGTGTATGCTACCATTTGACTGGAAACCATTAACTCCATACAAAAGGTCATTGAGGAGTTAATCATTTTAGTAGCGTCAAACATTGTTTGTCATAAGACGATTATAAAGTCAGTTAACTAGGTATTCAATGAGTCATGTGTAATACCCCAAAATTTACCCTTCATTTTTCCTGGAAAAAAAAACGAAAAAAAAAAGTTAAAAATAAATAAATAAATAAAATTAATTAAATAAATAAATAAAATATAACAAATTTTTTTGGACTTGGGTCTCCCTCATTTGAGCCCACTATCCACGAAAATCAGTCTATAAATACTGAAGTTTCAGTAGAGGAAAACACACTTGGAGTTACACTGGGAGATTCACTGGAGAAAGATTTTGAGAGAAGGAAACCTAGGAACTACTCTGCAGCGACCTTCAGGCAGCCCTGAGAAGTTCACTCCGCCTCACACAAACCCTAGTATTACTTTGCAGATCCGGCCGTACCATTCAATCTTAATCAATCTCTCCAATCAGGTTTGCCATATATCTATCATCTTTATGCCTTTAATTTGAATGCTCTAAATGTATGAGGTATTATGGGTGAATTTGATACCCTTTTGATATGCATGTGTTTGACAAGAGGTTTAGGCCTCCTACCCTTGATTGCTTTTTGTGAGCTTTTTGTGAATTTTGATGGAATTATTCATGTGGTTACATTTTGATTTAGGGGCAACTCTTGGTTACCCTATTTTGTTTCTCTAACCTGTCTTTGTGTTGCCATGGCATTGTTTTCCCTGGATTTCACCTTGTTTGTCTAACCTTTCTGTTGAGTTTTCGTGAGGGCTCACATACTCTTGCAGGGATACCATCCGGAGGTTTATCCTGATTAATCGTATTGACTGATTTTCTTTGATGGTCTAGCTGGAGAGATCTCAGGGTTGCTAATCCTTTAATTGTTGTAACTTCGGATCTTTATCCGTGTGGTAATTTTTTCCTTTTCTCGTACTTTATCGCTTTCTTAGCTGGAAGACCTCGATAGGAGGCAATGTTTGAGCCCCTTGGTGGCATTTTACTCTAAGATACATGTTTTGTGTGGTGTGATTGTTCCCCCGTGGGACACGAGGCTTCGGATAGTCTCCCGTCTGCTTGCCAATTAAGGTAGCACTGTTCCTTCGCCTAGGACTTCCTTTTTGCATGCGGGTTCCTACAACGCAAACAAACCCTAATACCCAAAGCAACGCGTTATCTCCTTCTACTACAGGCGAGTAAGTCTCCAAAGGTCGAGCATCCATGAGATTGCGTAGTAACGTTGTTCGTCCAAAACCCAATCCATAACCCCGTAGTTAGCCGAAGTACGGCTTGCTCTGATTCTCATTCCAGATGAGATACGTAGGCATAAGACACGATGTCTTAGCGAGCACACATCCCCCAACCCATAGGTCAGCCGAGCTACGAAGACTCTGATTCTCATATTCAGATGAGATACGTATGCAGTGGATGCGACATCCGCGCGAGTCATTTCTCTTAACCTTTTTAATAAATAAACACATTAGGTAAACCCACACCCTTTAGACAAAAACCACAAAAGTGGATCCCGTAGAGTACTACGGATGCGTAGGGGTGCTAATACCTTCCCTTCGCATAATCGACTCCCGAACCCAAGATTTGGTTGCGAGACCCCGTCTTGTCCTTTCCTTTATCAGGTTTACTTCGAGCGTTTCCTTTCCCTCCTTTGGGATGAATAACGCACGGTGGCGACTCTTCTGTCTTTTTTCTTTCGCCGGTTGTTTTTTTCGCGCACTGTATTTTTCAGGTTGCGACATCATGTGGATGGACATGAGCGGCCTGGAAGGATTTTTCTCATTCTACATATGCATGAGTAATATCTACATACTCCTTAATTAAGTATGATTTTAAAATGCATTATCATCCTGAAATAAATGAATATGCGATATTGAGCTTATTTGTTAATACTAAGTACACTCGGGCATCAAGAAACATAAAATTGAATTATACAGGGGAGGTACGAATTATGTCTTGTGTTAGGTATACATATAAGGGAAAAACAATAATTATACATATAATCAATATCATATAAAGGTTATATGAGATCACATGAAATTATCGTTAATTGGAAAGCAATGATGTCGTGCTAGACACCCTCTCTCTATTTATAATATTAAGTAAATTATTTAACATTATTGTCAATGTTACGAGAACGTAAAAGGTCGCACACATAAGGATAAATAAACGAGAGATAAAATAAATTAATAAGATACATTTATGATTTTGTGGTACATTGTTACGATACACTAATGTTAATTAGGAAAATACGGCCCACGGGAAGCTAGCATAGCGTGAGTCTTGTACACGTGTTTAAATTTAACAAAATCTTTCACCATTGAGACAGTTCGGCCGAGTGGTCTAAGGCGCCAGATTTAGGCTCTAGTCCGAATGGGCGTCGGTTCAAATCCCACAGTTGTCAACTTTTGCTTGTTTCTGTCATTTCGTTCCAAATTATTAAATAGACTAGGTTGGGAAAATTTTCTTAATATTGATTCACTTTAGTTTTAAATAAAAATTTGGTTCACCAAACCATTTATTTGGGTCGATATGATTTTATAAAACTATACCGGTTCAATTTGTTTCTTTTGAATCCTTCTTATGCTATAATAATTCGATTCAATTCAAAATTTTGACATAATTAACTATGAACAATCTTAGTTGTGGTCATTACCCTCCTGGTTCTCGATCTCATAAGATGATTTTCACACATGTTTGTTGCTTGGAGTTATAAAAAATGAAGGAGTTGTCTAAAAATACTCAATAATCAATGATGGACTTCCTTATATCTTAGCTAATGGCTCAATCATAAATGCAAAAAGTCTTGATTCTCACAACTACTTCCAAGTTAGTAGTTGTTGGTTGGTTCGAGAATTGACTGAGTTGTTGGACTGTGTATGAAAGGTCTAGATAGTCTTGTGTTAGTGAGGTAAATAAGTTATTCCACCAAATTTCTATAAGGTGTGAGATTAGTCCAAATTTATCCATAAACTATTGGTGTAAGACTCATATGCCAACATATTTATGATTAATGTATTTAAGACTTGTATCAAGTTGATTATTTATAATAAAAATACATTTTTATTATGTTTATTTTCAAAGTAATTAGTTTTTTTTAGTATTTAATTGGTTTCATGGAACATTAAGTGTGACTTAAATGTGAGACATCATTATATATAAAGATATTACTCTAAAAGTATCTATATGTAAGTCTTAAAATCGAATATAGCAACGTAATGCATAGAGAATGTTATAAGTAATATTTATATTGGAATGACCCGCGATAAGAATACTACATAGTTTGTTATGTAAGTCTCATAGGTTTTTTTTATAATCACAGTGGTGTATGCTACCATTTGACTGGAAACCATTAACTCCATACAAAACGTCATTGAGGAGTTAATCATTTTAGTAGCGTCAAACATTGTTTGTCATAAGACGATTATAAAGTCAGTTAACTAGGTATTCAATGAGTCATGTGGATGGACATGAGCGGCCTGGAAGGATTTTTCTCATTCTACATATGCATGAGTAATATCTACATACTCCTTAATTAAGTATTATTTTAAAATGCATTATCATGCTGAAATAAATGAATATGCGATATTGAGCTTATTTGTTAATACTAAGTACACTCGGGCATCAAGAAACATAATATTGAATTATACAAGGGAGGTACGAATTATGTCTTGTGTTAGGTATACATATAATGGCAAAAGAATAATTATACATATGATCATTATCATATAAAGGTTATATGAGATCACATGAAATTATCGTTAATTGGAAAGCAATGATGTCGTGCTAGACACCCTCTCTCTATTTATAATATTAAGTAAATTATTTAACATTATTGTCAATGTTACGAGAACGTAAAAGGTCGCACACATAAGGATAAATAAACGAGAGATAAAATAAATTAATAAGATACATTTATGATTTTGTGGTACATTGTTACGATACACTAATGTTAATTAGGAAAATACGGCCCACGGGAAGCTAGCATAGGGTGAGTATTGTACACGTGTTTAAATTTAACAAAATCATTCAACATAGAGACAGTTTGGCCGAGTGGTCTAAGGCGCCAGATTTAGGCTCTGGTCCGAAAGGGCGTGGGTTAATATCCCACAGCTGTCAACTTTTGCTTGTTTCTGTCATTTCGTTCCAAATTATCAGTTCACCCAAAATTTACATAAAAATGTATGACTTAACTGTTTGATTTACTCTATTAAATATACTAGGTTGGGAAAATTTTCTTAATATTGATTCACTTTAGTTATAAATAAAAATTTGGTTCACCAAACAATTTATTTCGGTCGATATGATTTTATAAAACTATACCGATTCAATTTGTTTCTTTTGAATCCTTCTTATGCTATAATAATTCGATTCAATTCAAAATATTGACACAATTAACTATGAACAATCTTAGTTGTGGTCATTACCCTCCTGGTTCTCAATCTCATCAGATGATTTTCACACACGATTGTTGCTTGGACTTATAAAAAATGAAGGAGTTGTCTAAAAATATTCAATAATCAGTGATGGACTTCCTTATATCTTAGCTAATGGCTCAATCATAAATGCACAAAGTCTTGATTCTAACAACTACTTCCAAGTTAGTAGTTGTTGGTTGGTTCGGGAATTGACTGAGTTGTTGGACTGTGTATGAAAGGTCTAGATAGTCTTGTGTTAGTGAGGTAAATAAGTTATTCCACCAAATTTCTATAAGGTGTGAGATTAGTCCAAATTTATCCATAAACTATTGGTGTAAGACTCATATGCCAACATATTTATGATTAATGTATTTAAGACTTGTATCAAGTTGATTATTTATAATAAAAATACATTTTTATTATGTTTATTTTCAAAGTAATTAGTTTTTTTTAGTATTTAATTGGTTTCATGGAACATTAAGTGTGACTTAAATGTGAGACATCATTATATATAAAGATATTACTCTAAAAGTATCTATATGTAAGTCTTAAAATCGAATATAGCAACGTAATGCATAGAGAATGTTATAAGTAATATTTATATTGGAATGACCCGCGATAAGAATACTACATAGTTTGTTATGTAAGTCTCATAAGTTATTTTTATAATCACAGTGGTGTATGCTACCATTTGACTGGAAACCATTAACTCCATACAAAAGGTCATTGAGGAGTTAATCATTTTAGTAGCGTCAAACATTGTTTGTCATAAGACGATTATAAAGTCAGTTAACTAGGTATTCAATGAGTCATGTGTAATACCCCAAAATTTACCCTTCATTTTTCCTGGAAAAAAAAACGAAAAAAAAACGAAAAAAAAAAGTTAAAAATAAATAAATAAATAAAATTAATTAAATAAATAAATTAAATATAACAAATTTTTTTGGACTTGGGTCTCCCTCATTTGAGCCCACTATCCACGAAAATCAGTCTATAAATACTGAAGTTTCAGTAGAGGAAAACACACTTGGAGTTACACTGGGAGATTCACTGGAGAAAGATTTTGAGAGAAGGAAACCTAGGAACTACTCTGCAGCGACCTTCAGGCAGCCCTGAGAAGTTCACTCCGCCTCACACAAACCCTAGTATTACTTTGCAGATCCGGCCGTACCATTCAATCTTAATCAATCTCTCCAATCAGGTTTGCCATATATCTATCATCTTTATGCCTTTAATTTGAATGCTCTAAATGTATGAGGTATTATGGGTGAATTTGATACCCTTTTGATATGCATGTGTTTGACAAGAGGTTTAGGCCTCCTACCCTTGATTGCTTTTTGTGAGCTTTTTGTGAATTTTGATGGAATTATTCATGTGGTTACATTTTGATTTAGGGGCAACTCTTGGTTACCCTATTTTGTTTCTCTAACCTGTCTTTGTGTTGCCATGGCATTGTTTTCCCTGGATTTCACCTTGTTTGTCTAACCTTTCTGTTGAGTTTTCGTGAGGGCTCACATACTCTTGCAGGGATACCATCCGGAGGTTTATCCTGATTAATCGTATTGACTGATTTTCTTTGATGGTCTAGCTGGAGAGATCTCAGGGTTGCTAATCCTTTAATTGTTGTAACTTCGGATCTTTATCCGTGTGGTAATTTTTTCCTTTTCTCGTACTTTATCGCTTTCTTAGCTGGAAGACCTCGATAGGAGGCAATGTTTGAGCCCCTTGGTGGCATTTTACTCTAAGATACATGTTTTGTGTGGTGTGATTGTTCCCCCGTGGGACACGAGGCTTCGGATAGTCTCCCGTCTGCTTGCCAATTAAGGTAGCACTGTTCCTTCGCCTAGGACTTCCTTTTTGCATGCGGGTTCCTACAACGCAAACAAACCCTAATACCCAAAGCAACGCGTTATCTCCTTCTACTACAGGCGAGTAAGTCTCCAAAGGTCGAGCATCCATGAGATTGCGTAGTAACGTTGTTCGTCCAAAACCCAATCCATAACCCCGTAGTTAGCCGAAGTACGGCTTGCTCTGATTCTCATTCCAGATGAGATACGTAGGCATAAGACACGATGTCTTAGCGAGCACACATCCCCCAACCCATAGGTCAGCCGAGCTACGAAGACTCTGATTCTCATATTCAGATGAGATACGTATGCAGTGGATGCGACATCCGCGCGAGTCATTTCTCTTAACCTTTTTAATAAATAAACACATTATGTAAACCCACACCCTTTAGACAAAAACCACAAAAGTGGATCCCGTAGAGTACTACGGATGCGTAGGGGTGCTAATACCTTCCCTTCGCATAATCGACTCCCGAACCCAAGATTTGGTTGCGAGACCCCGTCTTGTCCTTTCCTTTATCAGGTTTACTTCGAGCGTTTCCTTTCCCTCCTTTGGGATGAATAACGCACGGTGGCGACTCTTCTGTCTTTTTTCTTTCGCCGGTTGTTTTTTTCGCGCACTGTATTTTTCAGGTTGCGACATCATGTGGATGGACATGAGCGGCCTGGAAGGATTTTTCTCATTCTACATATGCATGAGTAATATCTACATACTCCTTAATTAAGTATGATTTTAAAATGCATTATCATGCTGAAATAAATGAATATGCGATATTGAGCTTATTTGTTAATACTAAGTACACTCGGGCATCAAGAAACATAAAATTGAATTATACAGGGGAGGTACGAATTATGTCTTGTGTTAGGTATACATATAAGGGAAAAACAATAATTATACATATAATCAATATCATATAAAGGTTATATGAGATCACATGAAATTATCGTTAATTGGAAAGCAATGATGTCGTGCTAGACACCCTCTCTCTATTTATAATATTAAGTAAATTATTTAACATTATTGTCAATGTTACGAGAACGTAAAAGGTCGCACACATAAGGATAAATAAACGAGAGATAAAATAAATTAATAAGATACATTTATGATTTTGTGGTACATTGTTACGATACACTAATGTTAATTAGGAAAATACGGCCCACGGGAAGCTAGCATAGCGTGAGTCTTGTACACGTGTTTAAATTTAACAAAATCTTTCACCATTGAGACAGTTTGGCCGAGTGGTCTAAGGCGCCAGATTTAGGCTCTAGTCCGAATGGGCGTCGGTTCAAATCCCACAGTCGTCAACTTTTGCTTGTTTCTGTCATTTCGTTCCAAATTATTAAATAGACTAGGTTGGGAAAATTTTCTTAATATTGATTCACTTTAGTTTTAAATAAAAATTTGGTTCACCAAACCATTTATTTGGGTCGATATGATTTTATAAAACTATACCGGTTCAATTTGTTTCTTTTGAATCCTTCTTATGCTATAATAATTCGATTCAATTCAAAATTTTGACATAATTAACTATGAACAATCTTAGTTGTGGTCATTACCCTCCTGGTTCTCGATCTCATAAGATGATTTTCACACATGTTTGTTGCTTGGAGTTATAAAAAATGAAGGAGTTGTCTAAAAATACTCAATAATCAATGATGGACTTCCTTATATCTTAGCTAATGGCTCAATCATAAATGCACAAAGTCTTGATTCTCACAACTACTTCCAAGTTAGTAGTTGTTGGTTGGTTCGAGAATTGACTGAGTTGTTGGACTGTGTATGAAAGGTCTAGATAGTCTTGTGTTAGTGAGGTAAATAAGTTATTCCACCAAATTTCTATAAGGTGTGAGATTAGTCCAAATTTATCCATAAACTATTGGTGTAAGACTCATATGCCAACATATTTATGATTAATGTATTTAAGACTTGTATCAAGTTGATTATTTATAATAAAAATACATTTTTATTATGTTTATTTTCAAAGTAATTAGTTTTTTATAGTATTTAATTGGTTTCATGGAACATTAAGTGTGACTTAAATGTGAGACACCATTATATATAAAGATATCACTCTAAAAGTATCTATATGTAAGTCTTAAAATCGAATAAAGCAACGTCAATGCATAGAGAATGTTATAAGTAATATTTATATTGGAATGACCCGCGATAAGAATACTACATAGTTTGTTATGTAAGTCTCATAAGTTATTTTTATAATCACAGTGGTGTATGCTACCATTTGACTGGAAACCATTAACTCCATACAAAAGGTCATTGAGGAGTTAATCATTTTAGTAGCGTCAAACATTGTTTGTCATAAGACGATTATAAAGTCAGTTAACTAGGTATTCAATGAGTCATGTGGATGGACATGAGCGGCCTGGAAGGATTTTTCTCATTCTACATATGCATGAGTAATATCTACATACTCCTTAATTAAGTATGATTTTAAAATGCATTATCATGCTGAAATAAATGAATATGCGATATTGAGCTTATTTGTTAATACTAAGTACACTCGGGCATCAAGAAACATAAAATTGAATTATACAGGGGAGGTACGAATTATGTCTTGTGTTAGGTATACATATAAGGGAAAAACAATAATTATACATATGATCATTATCATATAAAGGTTATATGAGATCACATGAAATTATCGTTAATTGGAAAGCAATGATGTCGTGCTAGACACCCTCTCTCTATTTATAATATTAAGTAAATTATTTAACATTATTGTCAATGTTACGAGAACGTAAAAGGTCGCACACATAAGGATAAATAAACGAGAGATAAAATAAATTAATAAGATACATTTATGATTTTGTGGTACATTGTTACGATACACTAATGTTAATTAGGAAAATACGGCCCACGGGAAGCTAGCATAGCGTGAGTATTGTACACGTGTTTAAATTTAACAAAATCTTTCACCATTGAGACAGTTTGGCCGAGTGGTCTAAGGCGCCAGATTTAGGCTCTGGTCCGAATGGGCATGGGTTCAAATCCCACAGTTGTCAACTTTTGCTTGTTTCTGTCATTTCGTTCCAAATGTTTGATTTACTGTATTAAATAGACTAGGTTGGGAAAATTTTCTTAATATTGATTCACTTTAGTTATAAATAAAAATTTGGTTCACCAAACCATTTATTTGGGTCGATATGATTTTATAAAACTATACCGGTTCAATTTGTTTCTTTTGAATCCTTCTTATGCTATAATAATTCGATTCAATTCAAAATTAAGACATAATTAACTATGAACAATCTTAGTTGTGGTTATTACCCTCCTGGTTCTCGATCTCATAAGATGATTTTCACACATGTTTGTTGCTTGGAGTTATAAAAAATGAAGGAGTTGTCTAAAAATACTCAATAATCAATGATGGACTTCCTTATATCTTAGCTAATGGCTCAATCATAAATGCACAAAGTCTTGATTCTCACAACTACTTCCGAGTTAGTAGTTGTTGGTTGGTTCGGGAATTGACTGAGTTGTTGGACTGTGTATGAAAGGTCTAGATAGTCTTGTGTTAGTGAGGTAAATAAGTTATTCCACCAAATTTCTATAAGGTGTGAGATTAGTCCAAATTTATCCATAAACTATTGGTGTAAGACTCATATGCCAACATATTTATGATTAATGTATTTAAGACTTGTATCAAGTTGATTATTTATAATAAAAATACATTTTTATTATGTTTATTTTCAAAGTAATTAGTTTTTTATAGTATTTAATTGGTTTCATGGAACATTAAGTGTGACTTAAATGTGAGACACCATTATATATAAAGATATCACTCTAAAAGTATCTATATGTAAGTCTTACAATCGAATATAGCAACGCCAATGCATAGAGAATGTTATAAGTAATATTTATATTGGAATGACCCGCGATAAGAATACTACATAGTTTGTTATGTAAGTCTCATAAGTTATTTTAATAATCACAGTGGTGTATGCTACCATTTGACTGGAAACCATTAACTCCATACAAAAGGTCATTGAGGAGTTAATCATTTTAGTAGCGTCAAACATTGTTTGTCATAAGACGATTATAAAGTCAGTTAACTAGGTATTCAATGAGTCATGTGGATGGACATGAGCGGCCTGGAAGGATTTTTCTCATTCTACATATGCATGAGTAATATCTACATACTCCTTAATTAAGTATGATTTTAAAATGCATTATCATGCTGAAATAAATGAATATGCGATATTGAGCTTATTTGTTAATACTAAGTACACTCGGGCATCAAGAAACATAAAATTGAATTATACAGGGGAGGTACGAATTATGTCTTGTGTTAGGTATACATATAAGGGAAAAACAATAATTATACATATGATCATTATCATATAAAGGTTATATGAGATCACATGAAATTATCGTTAATTGGAAAGCAATGATGTCGTGCTAGACACCCTCTCTCTATTTATAATATTAAGTAAATTATTTAACATTATTGTCAATGTTACGAGAACGTAAAAGCTCGCACACATAAGGATAAATAAACGAGAGATAAAATAAATTAATAAGATACATTTATGATTTTGTGGTACATTGTTACGATACACTAATGTTAATTAGGAAAATACGGCCCACGGGAAGCTAGCATAGCGTGAGTCTTGTACACGTGTTTAAATTTAACAAAATCTTTCACCATTGAGACAGTTTGGCCGAGTGGTCTAAGGCGCCAGATTTAGGCTCTAGTCCGAATGGGCGTCGGTTCAAATCCCACAGTTGTCAACTTTTGCTTGTTTCTGTCATTTCGTTCCAAATTATTAAATAGACTAGGTTGGGAAAATTTTCTTAATATTGATTCACTTTAGTTTTAAATAAAAATTTGGTTCACCAAACCATTTATTTGGGTCGATATGATTTTATAAAACTATACCGGTTCAATTTGTTTCTTTTGAATCCTTCTTATGCTATAATAATTCGATTCAATTCAAAATTTTGACATAATTAACTATGAACAATCTTAGTTGTGGTCATTACCCTCCTGGTTCTCCATCTCATAAGATGATTTTCACACATGTTTGTTGCTTGGAGTTATAAAAAATGAAGGAGTTGTCTAAAAATACTCAATAATCAATGATGGACTTCCTTATATCTTAGCTAATGGCTCAATCATAAATGCACAAAGTCTTGATTCTCACAACTACTTCCAAGTTAGTAGTTGTTGGTTGGTTCGAGAATTGACTGAGTTGTTGGACTGTGTATGAAAGGTCTAGATAGTCTTGTGTTAGTGAGGTAAATAAGTTATTCCACCAAATTTCTATAAGGTGTGAGATTAGTCCAAATTTATCCATAAACTATTGGTGTAAGACTCATATGCCAACATATTTATGATTAATGTATTTAAGACTTGTATCAAGTTGATTATTTATAATAAAAATACATTTTTATTATGTTTATTTTCAAAGTAATTAGTTTTTTATAGTATTTAATTGGTTTCATGGAACATTAAGTGTGACTTAAATGTGAGACACCATTATATATAAAGATATCACTCTAAAAGTATCTATATGTAAGTCTTAAAATCGAATAAAGCAACGTCAATGCATAGAGAATGTTATAAGTAATATTTATATTGGAATGACCCGCGATAAGAATACTACATAGTTTGTTATGTAAGTCTCATAAGTTATTTTTATAATCACAGTGGTGTATGCTACCATTTGACTGGAAACCATTAACTCCATACAAAAGGTCATTGAGGAGTTAATCATTTTAGTAGCGTCAAACATTGTTTGTCATAAGACGATTATAAAGTCAGTTAACTAGGTATTCAATGAGTCATGTGGATGGACATGAGCGGCCTGGAAGGATTTTTCTCATTCTACATATGCATGAGTAATATCTACATACTCCTTAATTAAGTATGATTTTAAAATGCATTATCATGCTGAAATAAATGAATATGCGATATTGAGCTTATTTGTTAATACTAAGTACACTCGGGCATCAAGAAACATAAAATTGAATTATACAGGGGAGGTACGAATTATGTCTTGTGTTAGGTATACATATAAGGGAAAAACAATAATTATACATATGATCATTATCATATAAAGGTTATATGAGATCACATGACATTATCGTTAATTGGAAAGCAATGATGTCGTGCTAGACACCCTCTCTCTATTTATAATATTAAGTAAATTATTTAACATTATTGTCAATGTTACGAGAACGTAAAAGCTCGCACACATAAGGATAAATAAACGAGAGATAAAATAAATTAATAAGATACATTTATGATTTTGTGGTACATTGTTACGATACACTAATGTTAATTAGGAAAATACGGCCCACGGGAAGCTAGCATAGCGTGAGTATTGTACACGTGTTTAAATTTAACAAAATCTTTCACCATTGAGACAGTTTGGCCGAGTGGTCTAAGGCGCCAGATTTAGGCTCTGGTCCGAATGGGCATGGGTTCAAATCCCACAGTTGTCAACTTTTGCTTGTTTCTGTCATTTCGTTCCAAATGTTTGATTTACTGTATTAAATAGACTAGGTTGGGAAAATTTTCTTAATATTGATTCACTTTAGTTATAAATAAAAATTTGGTTCACCAAACCATTTATTTGGGTCGATATGATTTTATAAAACTATACCGGTTCAATTTGTTTCTTTTGAATCCTTCTTATGCTATAATAATTCGATTCAATTCAAAATTAAGACATAATTAACTATGAACAATCTTAGTTGTGGTCATTACCCTCCTGGTTCTCGATCTCATAAGATGATTTTCACACATGTTTGTTGCTTGGAGTTATAAAAAATGAAGGAGTTGTCTAAAAATACTCAATAATCAATGATGGACTTCCTTATATCTTAGCTAATGGCTCAATCATAAATGCACAAAGTCTTGATTCTCACAACTACTTCCGAGTTAGTAGTTGTTGGTTGGTTCGGGAATTGACTGAGTTGTTGGACTGTGTATGAAAGGTCTAGATAGTCTTGTGTTAGTGAGGTAAATAAGTTATTCCACCAAATTTCTATAAGGTGTGAGATTAGTCCAAATTTATCCATAAACTATTGGTGTAAGACTCATATGCCAACATATTTATGATTAATGTATTTAAGACTTGTATCAAGTTGATTATTTATAATAAAAATACATTTTTATTATGTTTATTTTCAAAGTAATTAGTTTTTTATAGTATTTAATTGGTTTCATGGAACATTAAGTGTGACTTAAATGTGAGACACCATTATATATAAAGATATCACTCTAAAAGTATCTATATGTAAGTCTTACAATCGAATATAGCAACGCCAATGCATAGAGAATGTTATAAGTAATATTTATATTGGAATGACCCGCGATAAGAATACTACATAGTTTGTTATGTAAGTCTCATAAGTTATTTTAATAATCACAGTGGTGTATGCTACCATTTGACTGGAAACCATTAACTCCATACAAAAGGTCATTGAGGAGTTAATCATTTTAGTAGCGTCAAACATTGTTTGTCATAAGACGATTATAAAGTCAGTTAACTAGGTATTCAATGAGTCATGTGGATGGACATGAGCGGCCTAGAAGGATTTTTCTCATTCTACATATGCATGAGTAATATCTACATACTCCTTAATTAAGTATGATTTTAAAATGCATTATCATGCTGAAATAAATGAATATGCGATATTGAGCTTATTTGTTAATACTAAGTACACTCGGGCATCAAGAAACATAAAATTGAATTATACAGGGGAGGTACGAATTATGTCTTGTGTTAGGTATACATATAAGGGAAAAACAATAATTATACATATGATCATTATCATATAAAGGTTATATGAGATCACATGAAATTATCGTTAATTGGAAAGCAATGATGTCGTGCTAGACACCCTCTCTCTATTTATAATATTAAGTAAATTATTTAACATTATTGTCAATGTTACGAGAACGTAAAAGCTCGCACACATAAGGATAAATAAACGAGAGATAAAATAAATTAATAAGATACATTTATGATTTTGTGGTACATTGTTACGATACACTAATGTTAATTAGGAAAATACGGCCCACGGGAAGCTAGCATAGCGTGAGTATTGTACACGTGTTTAAATTTAACAAAATCTTTCACCATTGAGACAGTTTGGCCGAGTGGTCTAAGGAGCCAGATTTAGGCTCTGGTCCGAATGGGCATGGGTTCAAATCCCACAGTTGTCAACTTTTGCTTGTTTCTGTCATTTCGTTCCAAATGTTTGATTTACTGTATTAAATAGACTAGGTTGGGAAAATTTTCTTAATATTGATTCACTTTAGTTATAAATAAAAATTTGGTTCACCAAACCATTTATTTGGGTCGATATGATTTTATAAAACTATACCGGTTCAATTTGTTTCTTTTGAATCCTTCTTATGCTATAATAATTCGATTCAATTCAAAATTTTGACATAATTAACTATGAACAATCTTAGTTGTGGTCATTACCCTCCTGGTTCTCGATCTCATAAGATGATTTTCACACATGTTTGTTGCTTGGAGTTATAAAAAATGAAGGAGTTGTCTAAAAATACTCAATAATCAATGATGGACTTCCTTATATCTTAGCTAATGGCTCAATCATAAATGCACAAAGTCTTGATTCTCACAACTACTTCCAAGTTAGTAGTTGTTGGTTGGTTCGGGAATTGACTGAGTTGTTGGACTGTGTATGAAAGGTCTAGATAGTCTTGTGTTAGTGAGGTAAATAAGTTATTCCACCAAATTTCTATAAGGTGTGAGATTAGTCCAAATTTATCCATAAACTATTGGTGTAAGACTCATATGCCAACATATTTATGATTAATGTATTTAAGACTTGTATCAAGTTGATTATTTATAATAAAAATACATTTCTATTATGTTTATTTTCAAAGTAATTAGTTTTTTATAGTATTTAATTGGTTTCATGGAACATTAAGTGTGACTTAAATGTGAGACACCATTATATATAAAGATATCACTCTAAAAGTATCTATATGTAAGTCTTACAATCGAATATAGCAACGCCAATGCATAGAGAATGTTATAAGTAATATTTATATTGGAATGACCCGCGATAAGAATACTACATAGTTTGTTATGTAAGTCTCATAAGTTATTTTTATAATCACAGTGGTGTATGCTACCATTTGATTGGAAACCATTAACTCCATACAAAAGGTCATTGAGGAGTTAATCATTTTAGTAGCGTCAAACATTGTTTGTCATAAGACGATTATAAAGCCAGTTAACTAGGTATTTAATGAGTCATGTGGATGGACATGAGCGGCCTGGAAGGATTTTTCTCATTCTACATATGCATGAGTAATATCTACATACTCCTTAATTAAGTATGATTTTAAAATGCATTATCATGCTGAAATAAATGAATATGCGATATTGAGCTTATTTGTTAATACTAAGTACACTCGGGCATCAAGAAACGTAAAATTGAATTATACAGGGGAGGTACGAATTATGTCTTGTGTTAGGTATACATATAAGGGAAAAACAATAATTATACATATGATCATTATCATATAAAGGTTATATGAGATCACATGAAATTATCGTTAATTGGAAAGCAATGATGTCGTGCTAGACACCCTCTCTCTATTTATAATATTAAGTAAATTATTTAACATTATTGTCAATGTTACGAGAACGTAAAAGGTCGCACACATAAGGATAAATAAACGAGAGATAAAATAAATTAATAAGATACATTTATGATTTTGTGGTACATTGTTACGATACACTAATGTTAATTAGGAAAATACGGCCCACGGGAAGCTAGCATAGCGTGAGTATTGTACACGTGTTTAAATTTAACAAAATCTTTCACCATTGAGACAGTTTGGCCGAGTGGTCTAAGGCGCCAGATTTAGGCTCTGGTCCGAATGGGCGTGGGTTCAAATCCCACAGTTTTCAACTTTTGCTTGTTTCTGTCATTTCGTTCCAAATTGTCAGTTCACCCAAAATTTACATAAAAATGTATGACTTAACTCTTTGATTTACTGTATTAAATAGACTAGGTTGGGAAAATTTTCTTAATATTGATTCACTTTAGTTATAAATAAAAATTTGGTTCACCAAACCATTTATTTGGGTCGATATGATTTTATAAAACTATACCGGTTCAATTTGTTTCTTTTGAATCCTTCTTATGCTATAATAATTCGATTCAATTCAAAATTTTGACATAATTAACTATGAACAATCTTAGTTGTGGTCATTACCCTCCTGGTTCTCGATCTCATAAGATGATTTTCACACATGTTTGTTGCTTGGAGTTATAAAAAATGAAGGAGTTGTCTAAAAATACTCAATAATCAATGATGGACTTCCTTATATCTTAGCTAATGGCTCAATCATAAATGCACAAAGTCTTGATTCTCACAACTACTTCCAAGTTAGTAGTTGTTGGTTGGTTCGGGAATTGACTGAGTTGTTGGACTGTGTATGAAAGGTCTAGATAGTCTTGTGTTAGTGAGGTAAATAAGTTATTCCACCAAATTTCTATAAGGTGTGAGATTAGTCCAAATTTATCCATAAACTATTGGTGTAAGACTCATATGCCAACATATTTATGATTAATGTATTTAAGACTTGTATCAAGTTGATTATTTATAATAAAAATACATTTCTATTATGTTTATTTTCAAAGTAATTAGTTTTTTATAGTATTTAATTGGTTTCATGGAACATTAAGTGTGACTTAAATGTGAGACACCATTATATATAAAGATATCACTCTAAAAGTATCTATATGTAAGTCTTACAATCGAATATAGCAACGCCAATGCATAGAGAATGTTATAAGTAATATTTATATTGGAATGACCCGCGATAAGAATACTACATAGTTTGTTATGTAAGTCTCATAAGGTATTTTTATAATCACAGTGGTGTATGCTACCATTTGATTGGAAACCATTAACTCCATACAAAAGGTCATTGAGGAGTTAATCATTTTAGTAGCGTCAAACATTGTTTGTCATAAGACGATTATAAAGCCAGTTAACTAGGTATTTAATGAGTCATGTGGATGGACATGAGCGGCCTGGAAGGATTTTTCTCATTCTACATATGCATGTGTAATATCTACATACTCCTTAATTAAGTATGATTTTAAAATGCATTATCATGCTGAAATAAATGAATATGCGATATTGAGCTTATTTGTTAATACTAAGTACACTCGGGCATCAAGAAACATAATATTGAATTATACAGGGGAGGTATGAATTATGTCTTGTGTTAGGTATACATATAAGGGAAAAACAATAATTATACATATGATCATTATCATATAAAGGTTATATGAGATCACATGAAATTATCGTTAATTGGAAAGCAATGATGTCGTGCTAGACACCTTCTCTCTATTTATAATATTAAGTAAATTATTTAACATTATTGTCAATGTTACGAGAACGTAAAAGGTCGCACACATAAGGATAAATAAACGAGAGATAAAATAAATTAATAAGATACATTTATGATTTTGTGGTACATTCTTACGATACACTAATGTTAATTAGGAAAATACTACCCACGGGATGCTAGCATAGCGTGAGTATTGTACACGTGTTTAAATTTAACAAAATCTTTCACGATTGAGACAGTTTGGCCGAGTGGTCTAAGGCGCCAGATTTAGGCTCTGGTCTGAATGGGCTTGGGTTCAAATTCCACAGCAGTCAACTTTTGCTTGTTTCTGTCATTTCGTTCCAAATTATCAGTTCACCCAAAATTTACATAAAAATGTATGACTTAACTGTTTGATTTACTGTATTAAATAGACTATACCATTTATTTGGGTCGATATGATTTTATAAAACTATACGGGTTCAATTTGTTTCTTTTGAATCCTTCTTATGCTATAATAATTCGATTCAATTCAAAATTTTGACATAATTAACTATGAACAATCTTAGTTGTGGTCATTACCGTCCTGGTACTCGATCTCATAAGATGATTTTCACACACGTTTGTTGCTTGGACTTCTAAAAAATGAAGGAGTTGTCTAAAAATATTAAAAAATCAGTGATGGACTTCCTTATATCTTAGCTAATGGCCCAATCATAAATACAAAAAGTCTTGATTCTCAGAACTACTTCCAAAATAGCAGTTGTTGGTTGGTTCGGGATTGACTGAGTTGTTGGACTGTGTATGAAAGGTCTAGATAGTCTTGTGTTAGTGAGGTAAATAAGTTATTCCACCAAATTTCTATAAGGTGTGAGATTAGTCCAAATTTATCCATAAATTATTGGTGTAAGACTCATAGGCCAACATATTTATGATTATTGTATTTAAAACTTGTATCAAGTTGATTATTTATAATAAAAATACATTTTTATTATGTTTATTTTCAAAGTAATTAGTTTTTTATAGTATTTAATTGGTTTCATGGAACATTAAGTGTGACTTAAATGTGAGACACCATTATATATAAAGATATCACTCTAAAAGTATCTATATGTAAGTCTTACAATCGAATATAGCAACGCCAATGCATAGAGAATGTTATAAGTAATATTTATATTGGAATGACCCGCGATAAAATACTACATAGTTTGTTATGTAAGTCTCATAAGTTATTTTTATAATCACAGTGGTGTATGCTACCATTTGACTGGAAACCATTAATTCCATACAAAAGGTCATTGAGGAGTTAATCATTTTAGTAGCGTCAAACATTGTTTGTCATAAGACGGTTATAAAGTCAGTTAACTAGGTATTCAATGAGTCATGTGGATGGACATGAGCGGCCTGGAAGGATTTTTCTCATTCTACATATACATGTGTAATATCTACATACTCCTTAATTAAGTATGATTTTAAAATGCATTATCATGCTGAAATAAATGAATATGCGATATTGAGCTTATTTGTTAATACTAAGTACACTCGGGCATCAAGAAACATAATATTGAATTATACAGGGGAGGTACGAATTATGTCTTGTGTTAGGTATACATATAAGGGAAAAACAATAATTATACATATGATCATTATCATATAAAGGTTATATGAGATCACATGAAATTATCGTTAATTGGAAAGCAATGATGTCTGGCTAGACACCCTCTCTCTATTTATAATATTAAGTAAATTATTTAACATTATTGTCAATGTTACGAGAACGTAAAAGGTCGCACACATAAGGATAAATAAATGAGAGATAAAATAAATTAATAAGATACATTTATGATTTTGTGGTACATTGTTACGATACACTAATGTTAATTAGGAAAATACTACCCACGGGAAGCTAGCATAGGGTGAGTATTGTACACGTGTTTAAATTTCACAAAATCTTTCTATGTTGAGACAGTTTGGCCGAGTGGTCTAAGGCGCCAGATTTAGGCTGTGGTCCGAAAGGGCGTGGGTTCAAATCCCACAGCAATCAACTTTTGCTTATTTCTGTCATTTCGTTCTTGATTCTCAGAACTACTTCCAAAATAGCAGTTGTTGGTTGGTTCGGGAATTGACTGAGTTGTTGGACTGTGTATGAAAGGTCTAGATAGTCTTGTGTTAGTGAGGTAAATAAGTTATTCCCCCAAATTTCTATAAGGTGTGAGATTAGTCCAAATTTATCCATAAACTATTGGTGTAAGACTCATATGCCAACATATTTATGATTAATGTATTTAAGACTTGTATCAAGTTGATTATTTATAATAAAAATACATTTTTATTATGTTTATTTTCAAAGTAATTAGTTTTTTATAGTATTTAATTGGTTTCATGGAACATTAAGTGTGACTTAAATGTGAGACACCATTATATATAAAGATATCACTCTAAAAGTATCTATATGTAAGTCTTACAATCGAATATAGCAACGCCAATGCATAGAGAATGTTATAAGTAATATTTATATTGGAATGACCCGCGATAAGAATACTACATAGTTTGTTATGTAAGTCTCATAAGTTATTTTTATAATCACAGTGGTGTATGCTACCATTTGACTGGAAACCATTAACTCCATACAAAAGGTCATTGAGGAGTTAATCATTTTAGTAGCGTCAAACATTGTTTGTCATAAGACGGTTATAAAGTCAGTTAACTAGGTATTCAATGAGTCATGTGGATGGACATGAGCGGCCTGGAAGGATTTTTCTCATTCTACATATGCATGTGTAATATCTACATACTCCTTAATTAAGTATGATTTTAAAATGCATTATCATGCTGAAATAAATGAATATGCGATATTGAGCTTATTTGTTAATACTAAGTACACTCGGGCATCAAGAAACATAATATTGAATTATACAGGGGAGGTACGAATTGTGTCTTGTGTTAGGTATACATATAAGGGAAAAACAATAATTATACATATGATCATTATCATATAAAGGTTATATGAGATCACATGAAATTATCGTTAATTGGAAAGCAATGATGTCTGGCTAGACACCGTCTCTCTATTTATAATATTAAGTAAATTATTTAACATTATTGTCAATGTTACGAGAACGTAAAAGGTCACACACATAAGGATAAATAAACGAGAGATAAAATAAATTAATAAGATACATTTATGATTTTGTGGTACATTGTTACGATACACTAATGTTAATTAGGAAAATACTACCCACGGGAAGCTAGCATAGGGTGAGTATTGTACACGTGTTTAAATTTCACAAAATCTTTCTATGTTGAGACAGTTTGGCCGAGTGGTCTAAGGCGCCAGATTTAGGCTGTGGTCCGAAAGGGCGTGGGTTCAAATCCCACAGCAGTCAACTTTTGCTTGTTTCTGTCATTTCGTTCTTGATTCTCAGAACTACTTCCAAAATAGCAGTTGTTGGTTTGTTCGGGAATTGACTGAGTTGTTGGACTGTGTATGAAAGGTCTTGATAGTCTTGTGTTAGTGAGGTAAATAAGTTATTCCACCAAATTTCTATAAGGTGTGAGATTAGTCCAAATTTATCCATAAATTATTGGTGTAAGACTCATACGCCAACATATTTATGATTATTGTATTTAAAACTTGTATCAAGTTGATTATTTATAATAAAAATACATTTTTATTATGTTTATTTTCAAAGTAATTAGTTTTTTATAGTATTTAATTGGTTTCATGGAACATTAAGTGTGACTTAAATGTGAGACATCATTAAATATAAAGATATCACTCTAAAAGTATCTATATGTAAGTCTTACTATCGAATATAGCAACACCAATGCATAAAGAATGTTATAAGTAATATTTATATTGGAATGACCCGCGATAAGAATACTACGTAGTTTGTTATGTAAGTCTCATAAGTTATTTTTATAATCACAGTGGTGTATGCTACCATTTGACCGGAAACCATTAAGTCCATACAAAAGGACATTGAGGAGAGTTAATCATTTTAGTAGCGTCAAACATTGTTTGTCATAAGACGATTATAAAGTCAGTTAACTAGGTATTCAATGAGTCATGTGGATGGACAAGAGGGGCCCGGAAGCATTTTTCTCATCCTACATATGCATGAGTAATATCTACATAATCCTTAATTAAGTTTGATTTTAAAATGCATTATCATGCTGAAATAAATGAATATGCGATATTGAGCTTATTTGTTAATACAAAGTACACTCGGGCATCAAGAAACATAATATTGAATTATACAGGGGAGGTAAGAATTATGTCTTGTGTTAGGTATACATATATGGGCAAAATAATAATTATACATATGATCATTATCGTATAAAGGTTATATGAGATCACATGAAATTATCGTTAATTGGAAAGCAATGATGTCTGGCTAGACACCGTCTCTCTATTTATAATATTAAGTAAATTATTTAACATTATTGTCAATGTTACGAGAACGTAAAAGGTCGCACACGTAAGGATAAATAAACGAGAGATAAAATAAATTAATAAGATACATTTATGATTTTGTGGTACATTGTTACGATACACTAATGTAAATTAGGAAAATACGGCCCATGGGAAGCTAACATAGGGTGAGTATTGTATACGTGTTTAAATTTAATAAACAATAACAACATTGAGACAGTTTGGCCGAGTGGTCTAAGGCGCCAGATTTAGGCTCTGGCCCGAAACGGTGTGGGTTCAAATCCCACAGCTGTTGGGAAAATTTTCTTAATATTGGTTCACTTTAGTTATAAAAAAAAATTTGGTTCACCAAACAATTTATTTGGGTCGATATGATTTTATAAAACTATACGGGTTCAATTTGTTTCTTTTGAATCCTTGTTATGCTATAATAATTCGATTCAATTCAAAATTTTGACATAATTAACTATGAACAATCTTAGTTGTGGTCATTACCGTCCTGGTACTCGATCTCATAAGATGATTTTCACACACGTTTGTTGCTTGGACTTCTAAAAAATGAAGGAGTTATCTAAAAATATTCAAAAATCAGTGATGGACTTCCTTATATCTTAGCTAATGCCCCAATCATAAATACAAAAAGTCTTGATTCTCACAACTACTTCCAAGATAGCAGTTGTTGGTTGGTTTGGGAATTGACTGAGTTGTTGGACTGTGTATGAAAGGTCTAGATAGTCTTGTGTTAGTGAGGTAAATAAGTTATTCCACCAAATTTCTATAAGGTGTGAGATTAGTCCAAATTTATCCATAAACTATTGGTGTAAGACTCATAGGCCAACATATTTATGATTAATGTATTTAAAACTTGTATCAAGTTGATTATTTATAATAAAAATACATTTTTATTATGTTTATTTTCAAAGTAATTTGTTTTTTATAGTATTTAATTGGTTTCATGGAACATTAAGTGTGACTTAAATGTGAGACATCATTAAATATAAAGATATCACTCTAAAAGTATCTATATGTATGTCTTACTATCTAATATAGCAACGCCAATGCATAGAGAATGTTATAAGTAATATTTATATTGGAATGACCCGCGATAAGAATACTACATAGTTTGTTATTTAAGTCTCATAAGTTATTTTTATAATCACAGTGGTGTATGTTACCATTTGACCGGAAACCATTAAGTCCATACAAAAGGACATTGAGGAGTTAATCATTTTACTAGCGTCAAACATTATTTGTCATAAGACGATTATAAAGTCAGTTAACTAGGTATTCAATGAGTCATGTGGATGGACATGAGCGGCCTGGAAGGTTTTTTCTCATCCTACATATGCATGAGTAATATCTACATACTCCTTAATTAAGTTTGATTTTAAAATGCATTATCATGCTGAAATAAATGAATATGCGATATTGAGCTTATTTGTTAATACTAAGTACACTCGGGCATCAAGAAACATAATATTGAATTATACAGGGGAGGTAAGAATTATGTCTTGTGTTAGGTATACATATAAGGGCAAAACAATAATTATACATATGATCATTATCGTATAAAGGTTATATGAGATCACATGAAATTATGGTTAATTGGAAAGCAATGATGTCTGGCTAGACACCCTCTCTCTATTTATAATATTAAGTAAATTATTTAACATTATTGTCAATGTTACGAGAACGTAAAAGGTCGCACACGTAAGGATAAATAAACGAGAGATAAAATAAATTAATAAGATACATTTATGATTTTGTGGTACATTGTTACGATACACTAATGTTAATTAGGAAAATACGGCCCATGGGAAGCTAGCATAGGGTGAGTATTGTATACGTGTTTAAATTTAATAAACAATAACAACATTGAGACAGTTTGGCCGAGAGGTCTAAGGTGCCAGATTTAGGCTTTGGTCTGATAGGGCGTGGGTTCAAATCCCATAGCTGTCAACTTTTCCTTGTTTCTGTCATTTCGTTCCAAATTATAATTTATTGTATTAAATAGACTAGGTTGGGGAAATTTTCTTAATATTGGTTCACTTTAGTTATAAATAAAAATTTGGTTCACCAAACAATTTATTTGGGTCGATATGATTTTATAAAACTATACCGGTTCCATTTGTTTCTTTTGAATCCTTCTTATGCTATAATAATTCGATTCAATTCAAAATTTTGACATAATTAACTATGAACAATCTTAAATGAAGGAGTTGTCTAAAAATATTCAAAAATCAGTGATGGATTTCCTTATATCTTAGCTAATGGCCCAATCATAAATACAAAAAGTCTTGATTCTCACAACTACTTTCAAGTTAGCAGTTGTTGGTTGGTTCAGGAATTGTTTGAGTTGTTGGACTGTGTATGAAAGGTCTAGATAGTCTTGTGTTAGTGAGGTAAATAAGTTATTCCACCAAATTTGTATAAGGTGTGAGATTAGTCCAAATTTATCCATAAACTATTGGTGTAAGACTCATAGGCCAACATATTTATGAATAATGTATTTATAACTTGTATCAAGTTGATTATTTATAATAAAAATACATTTTTATTATGTTTATTTTCAAAGTAATTAGTTTTTTATAGTATTTAATTGGTTTCATGGAACATTAAGTGTGACTTAAATGTGAGACATCATTAAATATAAAGATATCACTCTAAAAGTATCTATATGTATGTCTTACTATCGAATATAGCAACGTCATTGCATAGAGAATGTTATAAGTAATATTTATATTGGAATGACTCGCGATAAGAATACTACATAGTTTGTTTTGTAAGTCTCATAAGTTATTTTTATAATCACAGTGGTGTATGCTACCATTTGACCGGAAACCATTATGTCCATACAAAAGGACATTGAGGAGTTAATCATTTTAGTAGCGTCAAACATTATTTGTCATAAGACGATTATAAAGTCAGTTAACTAGGTATTCAATGAGTCATGTGGATGGACATGAGCGGCCTGGAAGGATTTTTCTCATCCTACATATGCATGAGTAATATCTACATACTCCTTAATTAAGTTTGATTTTAAATTGCATTATCATGCTGAAATAAATGAATATGCGATATTGAGCTTATTTGTTAATACTAAGTACACTCGGGCATCAAGAAACATAATATTGAATTATACAGGGGAGGTAAGAATTATGTCTTGTGTTAGGTATACATATAAGGGCAAAACAATAATTATACATATGATCATTATCGTATAAAGGTTATATGAGATCACATGAAATTATGGTTAATTGGAAAGCAATGATGTCTGGCTAGACACCCTCTCTCTATTTATAATATTAAGTAAATTATTTAACATTATTGTCAATGTTACGAGAACGTAAAAGGTCGCACACGTAAGGATAAATAAACGAGAGATAAAATAAATTAATAAGATACATTTATGATTTTGTGGTACATTGTTACGATACACTAATGTTAATTAGGAAAATACGGCCCACGGGAAGCTAGCATAGGGTGAGTATTGTATACGTGTTTAAATTTAATAAACAATAACAACATTGAGACAGTTTGGCCGAGTGGTCTAAGGCGCCAGATTTAGGCTCTGGTCCGAAAGGGCTGTGGGTTCAAATCCCACAAGTGTCAACTTTTTCTTGTTTCTGTCATTTCGTTCCAAATTATAATTTACTGTATTAAATAGACTAGGTTGGGGAAATTTTCTTAATATTGGTTCACTTTAGTTATAAATAAAAATTTGGTTCACCAAACAATTTATTTGGGTCGATATGATTTTATAAAACTATACCGGTTCAATTTGTTTCATTTGAATCCTTCTTATGCTATAATAATTCGATTCAATTCAAAATTTTGACATAATTAACTATGAACAATCTTAGTTGTGGTCATTACCGTCCTGGTACTCGATCTCATAAGATGATTTTCACACACGTTTGTTGCTTGGACTTCTAAAAAATGAAGGAGTTGTCTAAAAATATTCAAAAATCAGTGATGGACTTCCTTATATCTTAGCTAATGGCCCAATCATAAATAAAAAAAGTCTTGATTCTCACAACTACTTTCAAGTTAGCAGTTGTTGGTTGGTTCGGGAATTGACTGAGTTGTTGGACTGTGTATGAAAGGTCTAGATAGTCTTGTGTTAGTGAGGTAAATAAGTGATTCCACCAAATTTCTATAAGGTGTGAGATTAGTCCAAATTTATCCATAAACTATTGGTGTAAGACTCATAGGCCAACATATTTATGATTAATGTATTTAAAACTTGTATCAAGTTGATTATTTATAATAAAAATACATTTTTATTATGTTTATTTTCAAAGTAATTTGTTTTTTATAGTATTTAATTGGTTTCATGGAACATTAAGTGTGACTTAAATGTGAGACATCATTAATATAAAGATATCACTCTAAAAGTATCTATATGTATGTCTTACTATCTAATATAGCAACGCCAATGCATAGAGAATGTTATAAGTAATATTTATATTGGAATGACCCGCGATAAGAATACTACATAGTTTGTTATTTAAGTCTCATAAGTTATTTTTATAATCACAGTGGTGTATGTTACCATTTGACCGGAAACCATTAAGTCCATACAAAAGGACATTGAGGAGTTAATCATTTTAGTAGCGTCAAACATTGTTTGTCATAAGACGATTATAAAGTCAGTTAACTAGGTATTCAATGAGTCATGTGGATGGACATGAGCGGCCTGGAAGGATTTTTCTCATCCTACATATGCATGAGTAATATCTACATACTCCTTAATTAAGTTTGATTTTAAAATGCATTATCATGCTGAAATAAATGAATATGCGATATTGAGCTTATTTGTTAATACTAAGTACACTCGGGCATCAAGAAACATAATATTGAATTATACAGGGGAGGTAAGAATTATGTCTTGTGTTAGGTATACATATAAGGGAAAAACAATAATTATACATATGATCATTATCGTATAAAGGTTATATGAGATCACATGAAATTATGGTTAATTCGAAAGCAATGATGTCTGGCTAGACACCCTCTCTCTATTTATAATATTAAGTAAATTATTTAACATTATTGTCAATGTTACGAGAACGTAAAAGGTCGCACACGTAAGGATAAATAAACGAGAGATAAAATAAATTAATAAGATACATTTATGATTTTGTGGTACATTGTCACGATACACTAATGTTAATTAGGAAAATACGGCCCATGGGAAGCTAGCATAGGGTGAGTATTGTATACGTGTTTAAATTTAATAAACAATAACAACATTGAGACTTGCTGAGAGGTCTAAGGTGCCAGATTTAGGCTCTGGTCCGAAAGGGCGTGGGTTCAAATCCCATAGCTGTCAACTTTTTCTTGTTTCTGTCATTTCGTTCCAAGTATTAAATAGACTAGGTTGGGGAAATTTTCTCAATATTGGTTCACTTTAGTTATAAATAAAAATTTGGTTCACCAAACAATTTATTTGGGTCGATATGATTTTATAAAACTATACCGGTTCAATTTGTTTCTTTTGAATCCTTCTTATGCTATAATAATTCGATTCAATTCAAAATTTTGACATAATTAACTATGAACAATCTTAAATGAAGGAGTTGTCTAAAAATATTCAAAAATCAGTGATGGATTTCCTTATATCTTAGCTAATGGCCCAATCATAAATACAAAAAGTCTTGATTCTCACAACTACTTTCAAGTTAGCAGTTGTTGGTTGGTTCGGGAATTGACTGAGTTGTTGGACTGTGTATGAAAGGTCTAGATAGTCTTGTGTTAGTGAGGTAAATAAGTTATTCCACCAAATTTGTATAAGGTGTGAGATTAGTCCAAATTTATCCATAAACTATTGGTGTAAGACTCATAGGCCAACATATTTATGAATAATGTATTTAAAACTTGTATCAAGTTGATTATTTATAATAAAAATACATTTTTATTATGTTTATTTTCAAAGTTATTAGTTTTTTATAGTATTTAATTGGTTTCATGGAACATTAAGTGTGACTTAAATGTGAGACATCATTAAATATAAAGATATCACTCTAAAAGTATCTATATGTATGTCTTACTATCGAATATAGCAACGTCAATGCATAGAGAATGTTATAAGTAATATTTATATTGGAATGACCCGCGATAAGAATACTACATAGTTTGTTTTGTAAGTCTCATAAGTTATTTTTATAATCACAGTGGTGTATGCTACCATTTGACCGGAAACCATTATGTCCATACAAAAGGACATTGAGGAGTTAATCATTTTACTAGCGTCAAACATTATTTGTCATAAGACGATTATAAAGTCAGTTAACTAGGTATTCAATGAGTTATGTGGATGGACATGAGCGGACTGGAAGGATTTTTCTCATCCTACATATGCATGAGTAATATCTACATACTCCTTAATTAAGTTTGATTTTAAAATGCATTATCATGCTGAAATAAATGAATATGCGATATTGAGCTTATTTGTTAATACTAAGTACACTCGGGCATCAAGAAACATAATATTGAATTATACAGGGGAGGTAAGAATTATGTCTTGTGTTAGGTATACATATAAGGGCAAAACAATAATTATACATATGATCATTATCGTATAAAGGTTATATGAGATCACATGAAATTATGGTTAATTGGAAAGCAATGATGTCTGGCTAGACACCCTCTCTCTATTTATAATATTAAGTAAATTATTTAACATTATTGTCAATGTTACGAGAACGTAAAAGGTCGCACACGTAAGGATAAATAAACGAGAGATAAAATAAATTAATAAGATACATTTATGATTTTGTGGTACATTGTTACGATACACTAATGTTAATTAGGAAAATACGGCCCACGGGAAGCTAGCATAGGGTGAGTATTGTATACGTGTTTAAATTTAATAAACAATAACAACATTGAGACAGTTTGGCCGAGTGGTCTAAGGCGCCAGATTTAGGCTCTGGTCCGAAAGGGCTGTGGGTTCAAATCCCACAAGTGTCAACTTTTTCTTGTTTCTGTCATTTCGTTCCAAATTATAATTTACTGTATTAAATAGACTAGATTGGGGAAATTTTCTTAATATTGGTTCACTTTAGTTATAAATAAAAATTTGGTTCACCAAACAATTTATTTGGGTCGATATGATTTTATAAAACTATACCGGTTCAATTTGTTTCATTTGAATCCTTCTTATGCTATAATAATTCGATTCAATTCAAAATTTTGACATAATTAACTATGAACAATCTTAGTTGTGGTCATTACCGTCCTGGTACTCGATCTCATAAGATGATTTTCACACACGTTTGTTGCTTGTGTAGCACCTCAAATTTGCACCCTACCATTTTGTATATTCATTTCATTTTTAGGTTATTAACATTTGCATATCATCATGAGCATGCATTTCATCTACACAAGCAAGGTTCAACACAAGACGGTAGTGACTCGAATTCAAAAATTTATGTTCACACCTAGTGGCAACTAGGATTTCTCAGTGAATTCGGGGTGGCCCCAATCGAAGCCTAGTGTGGAGATGTTCGGGTATTATGCTTAAATCTGGTGTCAATGGTGGTTTCTGGAGGTATCAAGACCTGATTTAAAGGCCTTTACTTGGTCATGGTTCCATACCCTGATCAGGTCAAACTCCTATATTGTAGCCTCCTAAGCCTAGTTCGGCTGGTACATCATCGTTCAAGGTGCTTGATTTCCTTGCTTGGTTAACTCGCATTCAACAATTTCTTGGTCCTGGTTCATCCAGGTGGATTCTTGGTTGTGTTTCTATTCACCATGCTCTTGATCAGTGGCTCTAGTGTTTGGTCTATGTAGGTTGTAGTTCAGTACCTCTTGATCCTTTCTAAGTCCTTTATTTCATGATTATTTTTGGAGTGTCACCCATGATTAATTCAGTCAGTGTCATATCCATTTCACTCTGTTCCAATACATATTCAAAATCCATTCATTCATGTAAGATAATTTCAAATTCATTTCAAAAGCCATTCAGGCCAAATACAAATCCAAGTTCATTCAAGTGAAGAAATTTCGTTCATTACATGATCATTACAGGAAAAATACAAAGAAAGATGTGTTGACCAATTGTTGACTTTGGTCAACAGTTGACTTTTTGGTCAACTTTGACCAAAGTCAACTCAAACCCTTCTCATCCCGGAATCCCTATCCTATGTCTAATTCTCAGGTTGATTTTTCCTTCATGGTCCTTGAGCTTCCCATGTGTGCATGTGCTTCAAATTAAGATTTGGTCATTTGGTGGCATGCTGGGAACAATCGCATACACCATTTGCATTCATGGCTTACAAAGGAGGCAAGAGCCATTCAGCAGCTTCACATAGGGCTTGACACCCAAAATCATCAAGCAGTTGGAATCTCACCTGCAGAATCACATCCAATTTGTCATATATTGCAACACTTTGCTGCAATTCATTCTAACCCATCAGGCCGTGAAGGAGTCTGCGCCGTGACCGGTATTAGCCTGCAAAAAGGGGACCAAGGGTCACATATATATAGTTGTTCTTAAAGGTTTGTGCAGATTTAGTGTTCAGGAATTCAGCACCAGAGGAACATACTGTCGCATCCTGCGAAAAATCAACCGGCGAGACTCGAAAATAAAAACACACAGAGCCGCCACTGCGCGTTATTTATCCCAAGATAGGGAAAGGAAACGCTCAGAGAAACCTGGAAAGACATGGTCTCGCGACCAGAGAGAAAAGGTTCGGGAGTCGGTTACGCAAGGGGAAGGTATTAGCACCCCTCACGTCCTAGGTACTCCTAGGGATCCACGTCCTAGAATAAAGAAAAGGTTGCTATAAACATACATCACACACACACACAGGGAACGCAGGTGGGGTTAAGAGAAACGGGCTCGATAAGGTATCGCACCTTATGCCTACATATCTTGTCTGGAACAAGAATCAGAGCCACTGTAGTTCGGCTTACGCACGCCAAACAACACAAAACAACAAACAAACAAGGGTGGCAAACATGGAGCCCGACAACCACTGGATGGAATTACGTCGGCATCCGAACCAAAACATACTCAAAAGGGCAAACGTGGAGCCCGACAGCCAATCACTGGGCTTACGTCGGCATCCGAACCCAAACACACAGTCAGATAACAAATAAACGCACGCAAAAAAGAAAAAGGTTGCCCGGAGTGGTCTCGCACGACCACCTGCCTACATACCTTGTCTGGAACAAGGATCAGGGCGATGTAGTTCCCCTGAAAGGGACTAAATTGCTAACCAGAAACCGGGGAAAGATACACAACTAGGGAGCTGAGACTCGAGCCTAATGTTGTCATGCATCGTTAACCCTAAGTTCGGTTTTCTATCCTACTTGCATAAGCAAACTAACCTAACCAGGAAAGAAGCTAGCACACAAGCATACAATCATATATCATCAAATGAGAACAGGTATCTCAAACAAGCATGTCAATCAGATATCCACATAACACGCACTATAGCCAAACAAGGGGCTCAATCAATGGGGTTTGACCGCCGAAGCGAGTCGTCTGTACAGGCTGGTTTTGCTCTTAACCTTGCCATTACGAGGCTAAGGTGAAGCAGATGAAAGGATGAAGTGAGGATCAGACCTCACAGCTCTTATCCCTAACCAGGGAGAGCTGACAAATGAGCATGGGTCCAGAATAGGGGAACCCTTCTATACTCGATGACTCTGACACAATGTGCACTGCACAAGATCTTGGGCTTTTGATCTCAATGCTACAACCATGTAATGGGAGCAAGGAGAAGACTCACTGAATAGTGGGGGACAGGTTGCTTGTCCCTACCTTCCACCAATTGCCTTACTTGAAGGACTTTTCCTGCTTGGGCTTGAAAAATAAACATACACAAGCATTGCCTCTTAAGGAGGACTTCAGACAATTTGCCCGGCCCGGTAACAGCCGGGTCTCCAGACTACATGAAGTTTTAAGAAGTTACCTCAATGCAAATTGCTTATGCAAAGCAAAGCAAAGCAATAGTTCACAAGGAACTGAGCAACTAAAGTACCTGGAAACAATCAAACTCAGTCAGTACTCACGCAGACAAACTGTACAGCAAACAATCAAACAGTTTAAACAAACTATGCACAAAGCAAGCTCAAGGCTTAAGCCCAAGCTCCAACACCTACAAAACAATGTTATGTTAGTGTACAAACATCCACAACATCAATCAAAATTGGATTTGGATCATTCTCCATGTGCATTGCTTTTTTGATCCTGAAAAACCAAGCAAACATTAGCAACTAGACCACTAGGCCAAGCCTAGGGTCCCAAAGCAAGAAAAAGGTTAAAACAGCAAGGTGTCCACCATCCAACATCAAATTAACATCAAACAAGAGCAAACATCCTTGGTCTCATGTTTATGTCATCCATCAAGTTCAATTCATGCACAAAACAATCCATATTGGTTCAAATGAAGCACCAAATATACAAACAGAAGTATTGCATTCAAAGCCATGTCAAAACACATCAAAAAAATCTCAAATTAAATACACCTAAACAGGGGTCAATCAAGGTCTACCATGTCAAATTTGAGCTCATTTGGGCAAATGGAACCATGTCAATGAAAATCAACAAAAACAGACACAATTATAGGCTCCAAATCACACCATCAATGCATACATCCACTTCAAAAATTCATATCTCATTGGAAACTAAAAAGAAATGGATGAGACCAAAACAGGGAGGTCCTAACATGTGTCTAGTTCATGCATATCAAATTTCATGGCCATACAATACAATATGAGGATTTCCCAATCAATCTACCAACATGTATCACATGAGCTTGCAATTTCAACAACCAGAAATGAAAAATCAAGATTAAATTGAAAATACAGTGAAAAATCCTACAAAAATTCATCAAGCATCCTAACATGTCAACAAGTCATCATGCAAAATTTCAGCCAATTCCAACATGTATAGGTCATCCAATTAAATTCAACAAGTTGACATCAAGAGGTGTGACACAAATTGTTACACCTAAGTTCCAGAATTTGCTGCTCTCTAACCAGGTATCAAAAATTCATGAAATTTACATATAAATAATCCTCAATGAGTCAAGAACCACCACAAAAATTTTCAGCCATTTATTTTATGATATGAGTATTTCATGATCAAATTGCCAAAATGTATCAAAATGTGACATACATTAGAAAAGCCTATGCCAAATAAAATATTTGCCAAGCACAACTTTGACCAATAGGTCAAAAAAATCCTACACAAGTCAACAAAGTCATAGAAAAAATCTCCACAATTTTCTGAATTTTCTACTATTTTTGGTGAATTTTTTAAAGTGTTAAACATTTTTTAATAATTAATTTGAATTAATTGAATTAATAAAAATGAAATTTCAGTGGCATTTCTGTAATTTTTTCTGGCGGGAGCGGGAAACACAAGTTTTGAAAATTCAAACCAACAAATGGATCAAACACACAAACAGTCATCGTTCTCAAGCAGGAATTTCCAGAAAATTGAAAAAATGATGAACATCAAAAGTTTACAGAAATGGACGAGCATATAGTCATTGAACTCGTCTTCTCAAGAGGAACACGAATATCACACTATTACATCCTAAAAGTTCCTAAATCAAAAGAATCGAACAACCTAGGGTTTGCACTCATACTTTCAATTCACGATTTCTCACACTACAGGTCATCATTTTCAAAACCACAAGCATCATCAAAACCTACATCTCATGCTCTTTCTAACGCATATAATAATTAAGCAAATGGTGATAATCGATTTTTGCTCAAACCTGGAATGGCAGTCGTGATTCACGTGCTTTCAGAGCTCCATTCTTCAAAACAGATGAGCAAAGATAATGAGGAAGGTGATAGGTGTGTTCGGTTCCTATTGATGTTGATCCTAGAGCTCAAAAATCCGATTTCACCATGGATGCTCTTGAAGATGCAGTCACGATTCGATGCCTTTCATGCTCCAAATACCACAAACAGTTCTAGAGGATGATGCAAGGAGTCCAAATCAAAAAGAATCACGAAAAATGGTTGAGAATTGATGATGAATTTTGGAATTGAAGGTGTTGGTGTTCTTGAGGGTTTTGAGAGAATGTGGAAGTTTCAGATCTGGTTCTTGGAGATTGTGAAATTCCCATCAAGAGTTTGTTATGATTAAGCTTATATACTTCCAACTAATCAAGCTTTAATCACCAAATTAGCAAAATGACATGCAATTAGCAAATGTGCATTTACTTAAGCAAGGGCAAAATGGCCTTTTCACTCAAGCCCTGTGACAGCTCATTGACAGCTCATACATTCTCAATTGATATTTGGAGTGTGTTGGCTCAAATGAGATGTTCACTCTTGTGCATGAAGATGGTGCATGAAGTAATATGGACATGAACAGTGCTGTATGAGAGCTCAAAATAGAGTTATGTATTGATACATAACACTTTTTAACAGTATGCATCGATACATAACTTGTTTGTATCAATACAAGGCACTTTTTAACAGTATGCATCGATACATAACTTGTTTGCATCAATACAAGGCACTTTTTAACAGTATGCATCGATACATAACTTGTTTGCATCGATACAAGGCACTTTTTAACAGTGTGCATCGACACATAACTCGTGTGCATCGATACATGGCCCTTTTTTGCCTTGCACGCATCGATACGAAATTCGTGTGCATCGATACATGGAAAATTTTGCCATGCACGCCCGGTGGTAATTTGACCATATCTCCTCAACCGTTCATCTGATTCTCACGATCTTGGACTTTTTGAAAATGGGAGAGAAAGATCTACAACTTTCATGTTCAACAAAATTCCATTTGAAGCTTTTTTGATGGGGGAAAATTGGGTTGAATTCGCTCCAAAAACTGGCCATCCTTTTGGAAACTTGAAACCATAGGTCATTTTTCCTTTTGGAAACCTTTGCTATGACCTCAAATCCTTCAATGTGAGTATTTGAAATGTCAAATGAGACTTGTTTGAACATGAATGGAGCATCTCTTGCCCTCTCCCTCCTCTAAATCCATCAATCCAGGCACAGTTGACCATAATTGACTTTTCTGACAGATAGATGAATTTGGCTACGCATTGATCAAATTGAGCCCCAAACTCCTGATGAAATGGCTCAACCATGAAACCCTAGCATCCATGAGCTCAATATAATCACATTATGATCCTCATATACATCATAGCCCCCATCTCCTGATTATGCCCTGATTGGCCCAATGCAGATGATTAAGGTTGACCAGTGGTCAAAACCCTAATCTCAAGAAATATGCTCCAACACTTGATGATGATGATGTATCATTGTAATCAAGATGAAGACCAACATCCTTGAGAATCATAAAACCCTAATTCACAGCCCAATCCTCAGATGGCCATGATCAGTCAATAAACCCTAGGCTTGCACTTGACTTCCTCATCTCCTGATCAAGACTTGGAAAGATGGCTTGCACACTGTAACCACATGATATGCAATATGAAATGCCTAAAGTCCTAAGATGATATGCAAATATGTTAACGCTAGTCCCAAGAGAGGAGGGCAAATTTTGAGGTGTTACAGCTGCCCCTATTCAATCCACTGTGAACCTGTCGATACGAAATAGCCTCGGCTTTCGGATGATCAGGATGAAGAGTGATTGAATACCAAGAACAGACGAACAATTTGCACTCTGATGGGATGATATTTAACAACGCCTGTCAGCATCAGCGAAAAAACAAACTCTGAACGTCGACCTGGATACCAAAATAAATGGTAACACAGGGATAACCATGGCCTGAACACCACACATCCACTCGGGATTATCATCCTCTCCCTTTTTTTCTCTGCTTTTCTTGAACCCCGAAAATTTTCTCTTCTTCTACCTGGTCCGAAAACCACTTCGGTCTGAACTCCGAAAAACTGGCCTGAATACCATAAGTGCTTCAACCTGATAGTCGGAAACTTCACTAATCACCACTCTAAGGGCAACACGTCAGAGGGTACACCTTCAACCAGACACTGACTGATGACTGGGAAGAAACTCGACGTTTACTGAACATCGGACGATGATGTTTACTGACACCAAAAAAAGCTCGACCAGACATTAACCAATGACCGGGAGGAAACTCGATGTTTACAGGCACCGAACCATGATGTTGACATGACATCAAACAATGATGCGGACAGACATCAAACAATGATGCGGACAGACATCAAACAATGATGCGGACAGACATCAAACAATGATGCGGACAGACATCAATCAATGATGCGGACATGACATCAAACAATGATGCAGACAGACATCAAACAATGATGCGGACAGACATCAAACAATGATGCGGACAGACATCAAACAATGATGCGGACAGACATCAAACAATGATGCGGACAGACATCAAACAATGATGCAGACAGACATCAAACAATGATGCGGACAGACATCAAACAATGATGCGGACAGACATCAAACAATGATCGACCAAACACTTACTGATGTCTGGGAAGAAACGGTGGTTCCAAACTCACAATGCTGAACTCCTCGGAGCATCGTCTTCACTGTCAGACAAAACCAAACCTCAAGCGGTAATCACGGCTTGAATCGCGCTGATCGCGTAACGTCTTCTGACTGTATCCCCATCTCTGTCCGACGGGAACATTTCCTCCAATATCGCACTACTGGGGAACATTGTTGATCTGACGTTGTGATGCTAATCTCCTCAGAGTAACATCTTCACCTTTGGTGAACCCCAAATCTTCAAGCGGTAACCACAATTTGGGTTGCGTTGAATACATCCCTTTTCCATCTCCGTCCGACGGAAGGAGTCTTCTCCAGTGTCGTACCACTGGGACAATACCTGTGATCCAATCATGAGGCTATACTACTCGGAGTAACACTTTCATTTTCTGGCAAAATACCTCTCAAACAGTAACCACGGCTTGAGACTAGCTGACGTTTGCAATGATGCATGCTTGATTTCTTCTGCGTAATGCTCCATAATTATGGAAATGCTACGCGATTATTTATTTTTCTATGCAATATGCAATGCTTATTCTACATGATGAATGCATAAAAATATCCCCCTCAAGGGAATTTTCTGGGGAAAACGAGACTCTCAGCTGAGGAACTCGCCACTGCTCCGATTTCCACCCTGCCGGGGATAGCACTGCTGCTAGGAAATAGACAACCCTTGCTGGGGATACAGATCCTTTGCACCCAACCCTCTCGAGGACATGCTGGGGAATACCTCCTTTGCACCCCACCCTCTCGAGGACATGCTGGGGATACAGATCCTTCACTGCACTCTGTGGGAATACCACAGTCTTTGACTTGCTGGGGATATAGATCCCAACTCTGCTTTGGGAACCCTCACAGATACTCCCGCTGGGGAAAAGAGCAATCTTCAACCTGCTGGGGGAATACCATCCAGACCCTGCTAGGGGAACGACAACTACTCCGCTGGGGAGGACCCAATCAATCCACATGTAGGATACCCTCGGCTGGGGATGCAGATATTCGTCTGCTACAGAAACTCGTTCAATCCACTGGTGGAATGAACACTGTTGGAGAGATATGTCATTGAAAAAACCCGCTCCACTCGGGGATCTGCTGGAGATATATTTCTTTGAAAACCCGCTCCACTCGGGGAACTGCTGGAGATATATTTCTTTGAAAAAGACCCGCTCCACTCGGGGAATAACAACCTTCTGGCCTGGCTGCTGAGGAAACACCATTTTGAACCTGCCGGGGACAGCCCTCTTGACTCGGCTGGTGAAGTCATAGATTTGGAATCTGCTGAGGACTTGATCCTCTGATTCTGCTTGGGGACCTAGCTGAGGAAATGAGAAAAGTTGGTACAGAACACCCGTCGACTCGTCGAACCATGGTATCTACCTTCCAGCCTCGTATCAGCTTTCCACTTTTGAGAAATTCCCAGACTCATCTGGACCTTTTCTGCTCCATCATCTTGTATTCCAAGTCGCTCCGCGCTCGACGAGACGTACTCCTGGGAACTATACGAAATTTTCAATCTTCCGACTTTGAAGAGTCTTCTTGATTAATTTCAAAGGTCATCGGACGTCTCGACGTCTTCTCATCGCTTCTCTACCCATTCATTCGTCCCGGATTGGACCCTGCGGGGAACTTCTACAGACTTTTCAACCTTCCGACTTTGAAGAGTCTTCTTGATTAACATCAAGGATCATCGTACGTCTCAACGTCTTCGTCATCCTTTCATTCATTAGTTCCTGAGCGAACTCTCTGGGGATTTGCTACAAAGCTTCCACATCACAACCTGCAAGTGAGTGACGAATACCTAACAGTTCCTGCAAAACAGATCGTTAGATAAAACCGTGCCCCAGGCGTGTCAAGATTTCAACACTTGGGTCACTCAACCTTCCAAATAAGATTTCAAGCTTTCAATCTCATAAACATGCATTGGAAGGAACCTGTATGTATTAAAATGCAAAGATTCTTTATCAAAAATAATTGGATGTTCTTGCAATCAAAACGGTAATGAAAAACAAAAACAAAATTATTTGACTGAATGTGCATTTTGTTGATTTGAAAAGTGTGGCTCAAGTGAGCAATACAAAAGGAAGCAATTCCTGAAAAGAGGTAATTGCGCTCAAAAGGAAAAATCTATCCTAATGGCAATGTGAAACCCGTGACCTTATCAAGTTCCAACTCGGTTACACCCCATATGTCCTCAGACTCTCCATGCTTTCTGCCTTCGGAACAAGACGTTTCTGACTGATCCCTACCGGGTATTATCCATGATGCTTTAACCAAAGCAAAAACGATCATGCCAGACGCAGTTGTTCGTTTCAATCCCTCTTTTGCCTGGACCGCCCTTTCGGGTTTTCAGTCCACCGGGATACCCTTTTTTGCCCAAGTCGCCTTTTCAGGTTTTCGACTTGCCGGGTGTACATTTTTCCATTCATATCCCTAATTTTTGCCCGAACCATTTCTTTCTGTTTTTGGTTCGCCGGGATGCCCATTTTTGCCTGGACTATTTTGTTCTTTTCGTCCAGCGGGTCTCTTTTTATACGAAGTATTTTTTTAACTGCGTCCGCATTCACAGGGGATGGCAAATCCTCGCCATCCATGGTCGTTAACAACAAGGCTCCGCCGGAGAAAACCTTCTTGACCACGAATGGACCTTCATAATTCGGTGTCCACTTGCCCCTTCGATCGTTTTGAGGAGGAAGGATCCTTTTCAGCACCATATCACCTACGTGATACACCCGAGGTCGCACCTTCTTGTCAAAAGCACGCTTCATCCGTTGTTGGTATAGCTGCCCATGACAGATGTCTGCTAGCCTCTTTTCCTCAATCAAGCTCAACTCTTCATACCGGGTTCTTACCCATTCAGCCTCTTGCAACTTCACGTCCATCAGGACTCTCAAAGAGGGAATCTGAACCTCAACATGTAATACCGCCTCCATTCCATATACCAATGAGAAAGGAGTTGCCCCAGTAGACACACCGAAGATCAATACCCAAGATACCAGTTTCCTACTCAATCACACCGTCGTTGGTGTATTCAACGTTATCCGGGCAACAAAATCTTATTCTCCTTAACCTCCCCATCAGACATCAGAATCCGTTCGGATTTGGGGTCAGGCCCCTCCTCCGGGATCGGTCACTCTCAATCTTTCGATTTGAGTACCTCGAGATGTCCTCATCAGGGAACTCAAACTTCATCGGTTGATAACCTCACGGGTTGCAGAGAGATGTAATCAGACAATACACCCCTTGATTGCTTTCTGAGCGGATCACAAATCAGTCAACATTCTTTTGCTCTCCCGCAACCCGTCCGGTCAATGTTGGTTTTTTCAAACCCATACTTGATCGGATCCATCTCGGAAATCCACAAAGTGGCATGAATCAGCATATACTGTCTCAGTCGGCGAGCAGCCTATGCCAAAGTACATCAAGTTTTCCCAAACAGTGAATGTATTGTTTCACAGTCGGTAAACTTTTTGCTAAGGTAAATTGCATGCTCTTTTCGACGAGACGCGTCATGCTGACCCAATACACCTCGTAGACCCCTCGAAGGCCGTCAAATACAGATTAACAATTTCTTCTTCCACAGGAAGTATCGGAATCAGAGGTTCCTGCAACTTTCTTTTATTTTCAATGCCCCTGGGCAATCATTATTTCACCTGACCGCTTGATCTTTTTTCTTAACATCTGAATATAGGTTCACACGTGGCTGTCAGATGAGATGTGAACCATGACAGGTAGTTCAATCTTTCTAAGAAACCACGAACCTCTTTTTCATGTTCTTCCTCGGTTCAGGCATTCTTATTGTTTTTTTTTTTATTTATTTATTTTTTAGCAGGATGAACCTCGATTCCTCTCTGACACTGAACCCCAACATCTTACCGGATTGCACTCTGAACGTGCATTTACTTGAATTCAACCTCAGCTTGAATTATCTTGACCAGATGCCCCACTCCTGTTTGGGACTTTGCTATCATGTCATAGCATTGCATTCGGTTTCATGATGAATCATCTCATGAAACAAAGCCACCATGGCTCTCTGCTACAGGCACTGGCGTTCTGCTTCTTTAGAGGACGGTCTTCTCTCCATGGTAGCTTGTGCGCAATGACACCGATGTTTGACCTTGGCGTATCCTGACGTGACCAAGTAGAAACATTCATATGCTCTTTCAACAAGCCTACCATTCTGCTCTCGACTTGCCTCTGAAGCGGCCTCATTTTCACTTCCTTTCTGACCTCGGTGCTTAGAATAACAATCTCAATCCGCTCTTCATGCGGCTGAATCACCTTCTCCTCTTGTTCAACAACCTGGCTAATCTCCCAGCAGATCACAATCTTCTTCGCCTTCTTCTTCAGCCTGATTGCTCGGATTGTCGAAGTCATATGAGGGGTAACCAAATTGTTATCAACGAGATCCGGAAACTTGTTTTTGAAGTTGGGACGAGACAAATCAAAAAAAGATGAAAAATGAAAATAAACATTGCCATTTTTATTTGTTTTTAAACTGCAAAAATAATTGAAAAACAGGGAACACCGTTTTTTGACTGAAAAACATCCATTTATTAATGATGCAGAAATGCAAATTTAAACATGAGGTGGCCCTTACAATGAACCATTACGTGTCGGGCAACACGTATGGCTTTCATGCAAATAAACTGAAAACAAGAAATAATACTCTTCCAGATGAGTAACAATGTTGATCTTTCAAACCCTCCAGTTCAGGATTTGCTGCCCCGGTGCACACGGTTTTACCCAACCATCCAGCTTACAGTCATTGTTGGTCTTTCCACCCACTGCCCGGGTGTAATCTGAATCTTCAGCAATTGCACTCACCGTCGCTTGACCATGGACCGGTATGGGATTAGCATTAACATTCGGTGACGGCGCAAAATTGATAGCTTTGGAGTCCACCAGATCTTGGACGACATTCTTGAATGCTCTACAACCCTCAATGTTATGCCCCTGCGTACCAGAATGAAATTCACACTTGGCGTTCTCATTATAGTTTGGTGGCCACTGATCTGCTCTCAATGGAGCTAACGTCCTTGGCTGAACCATCCCCAGATCCATCAACTTTTTAAACAGAGCAGCATATGGCATGGGTGGCTTGTCAAAATGGCGATCAACCCCCTTTCCTTTCACTTGACTCCCAGCTCCCTGTATCTTCTGGGGATTAGTCTGAGGTTGCTGTCGGACTGCCCGATTACCAGCAGGGATGGTTACTGCAGCAGTGTGCTGGTAGTAACGACCCCTACCGTGTCCTCTCTGGGTGTATACAGCACTCGATTCACCCTCATCCTTGTGCTGGTCATTACCAAAAGATTTCTTCGGTCCAGATGACGAAGCGTTTCCTTGCATGTTCCCCATCTTCAGCCAGTCTTCAATCCTCCCCACCTTTTCGGCAATTACTTTCTGCCCCAAGGCGAACTCTTGCATGACATTGATCAGCTCTCCCATCTTCTCTTTCAGTTCGAGGATGTCAGCGTTGGGAGGATCCATCAGTCTGGGAGTATTGCGCCTGGTGTAATATCTGTGAGGGCGTGTTGAGTGCAAAGGTACAGCTCTGCGAGCACGAGCAATGATTCCTGCAAAACAGCAAACAGGTTAATATGCATGAATGCAACGTCTATCCATATGAGGAAGCTTCTGTCTTTTGATTCTGGTTTCATCGAGACAGATAACATTTTGACATCCATATTCTGAAATTCAAGATGTCTCTCAACCAGATTCTCGATCAATGATACTCCACATATGTCTAGACATAGGTTCGATGCAGATGAATGCAAAATGAGAATGATGCAGATGTATGCAATGCACTGTGCCATCCTCCAAGTCATCTGATCTTCTGTTGCTCTGAACTACAGCTCGGATCCCTGGACTGATCACAACCATCTGAGGAAACTGTAACCACAAATCTGACCCACGGGTTCCGAAATAAACGGAAGACAGATACATCATCATCATCACTGGTCTCTGAGCAGACACACCATCACCATCTGAATCGGCCCGGGGAATCCTGAAATAAACGGATCCCCACTGATAAATATCTCGGCCCGGGGAATCCTGAAATAAACGGATCCCCGCTGATAAATCACAGACAGCACTCCGGCGTCTCAGAAATAAACGGCCATAAATCCGACTTATAAATATGACTCTGATCCACGGAACAAAAAGTCACCATCAACGTCACCATCTGTACCTGTGATAAAGATCATTCCCTCCCCACTCACGGGTGTCATCTAGGCCAGGGTAAAGTCGAAAGAAACGCAGCATAAATAACCTTTCGCAGAATACCACCATATACACACCCGAAGTATGTAACGATAATATCCCACCAGGGTCTGAACTGCTCGTGATATCAATGTTCCGCTAAGTGGCGCCATACCACCCGCTCCCCATGAATCACTCTATTCCTAGGTTTCCTAGATTTCACTCATAGCCTGGGTATTGGGCCTTTTACCTCGAGTAACTCCCACCCCAAAACAGAGGAACCACCTGTACAGAGGACGGCAACAATATGATAGTATGATGCATGCAGACATTAATGCAAATATACATACACACTGGTTAGAATAATAAATGCAATAAATAACACACAATAAGCAACCCAAACCAATCCTAAAACGCTAGGAAAGACTCGCTTAGGGACGATGGACCAGCATAGGTCTACATCGTAGACAGTCCCCAGTGGAGTCGCCAGCTGTCGCATCCTGCGAAAAATCAACCGGCGAGACTCGAAAATAAAAACACACAGAGCCGCCACTGCGCGTTATTTATCCCAAGATAGGGAAAGGAAACGCTCAGAGAAACCTGGAAAGACATGGTCTCGCGACCAGAGAGAAAAGGTTCGGGAGTCGGTTACGCAAGGGGAAGGTATTAGCACCCCTCACGTCCTAGGTACTCCTAGGGATCCACGTCCTAGAATAAAGAAAAGGTTGCTATAAACATACATCACACACACACACAGGGAACGCAGGTGGGGTTAAGAGAAACGGGCTCGATAAGGTATCGCACCTTATGCCTACATATCTTGTCTGGAACAAGAATCAGAGCCACTGTAGTTCGGCTTACGCACGCCAAACAACACAAAACAACAAACAAACAAGGGTGGCAAACATGGAGCCCGACAACCACTGGATGGAATTACGTCGGCATCCGAACCAAAACATACTCAAAAGGGCAAACGTGGAGCCCGACAGCCAATCACTGGGCTTACGTCGGCATCCGAACCCAAACACACAGTCAGATAACAAATAAACGCACGCAAAAAAGAAAAAGGTTGCCCGGAGTGGTCTCGCACGACCACCTGCCTACATACCTTGTCTGGAACAAGGATCAGGGCGATGTAGTTCCCCTGAAAGGGACTAAATTGCTAACCAGAAACCGGGGAAAGATACACAACTAGGGAGCTGAGACTCGAGCCTAATGTTGTCATGCATCGTTAACCCTAAGTTCGGTTTTCTATCCTACTTGCATAAGCAAACTAACCTAACCAGGAAAGAAGCTAGCACACAAGCATACAATCATATATCATCAAATGAGAACAGGTATCTCAAACAAGCATGTCAATCAGATATCCACATAACACGCACTATAGCCAAACAAGGGGCTCAATCAATGGGGTTTGACCGCCGAAGCGAGTCGTCTGTACAGGCTGGTTTTGCTCTTAACCTTGCCATTACGAGGCTAAGGTGAAGCAGATGAAAGGATGAAGTGAGGATCAGACCTCACAGCTCTTATCCCTAACCAGGGAGAGCTGACAAATGAGCATGGGTCCAGAATAGGGGAACCCTTCTATACTCGATGACTCTGACACAATGTGCACTGCACAAGATCTTGGGCTTTTGATCTCAATGCTACAACCATGTAATGGGAGCAAGGAGAAGACTCACTGAATAGTGGGGGACAGGTTGCTTGTCCCTACCTTCCACCAATTGCCTTACTTGAAGGACTTTTCCTGCTTGGGCTTGAAAAATAAACATACACAAGCATTGCCTCTTAAGGAGGACTTCAGACAATTTGCCCGGCCCGGTAACAGCCGGGTCTCCAGACTACATGAAGTTTTAAGAAGTTACCTCAATGCAAATTGCTTATGCAAAGCAAAGCAAAGCAATAGTTCACAAGGAACTGAGCAACTAAAGTACCTGGAAACAATCAAACTCAGTCAGTACTCACGCAGACAAACTGTACAGCAAACAATCAAACAGTTTAAACAAACTATGCACAAAGCAAGCTCAAGGCTTAAGCCCAAGCTCCAACACCTACAAAACAATGTTATGTTAGTGTACAAACATCCACAACATCAATCAAAATTGGATTTGGATCATTCTCCATGTGCATTGCTTTTTTGATCCTGAAAAACCAAGCAAACATTAGCAACTAGACCACTAGGCCAAGCCTAGGGTCCCAAAGCAAGAAAAAGGTTAAAACAGCAAGGTGTCCACCATCCAACATCAAATTAACATCAAACAAGAGCAAACATCCTTGGTCTCATGTTTATGTCATCCATCAAGTTCAATTCATGCACAAAACAATCCATATTGGTTCAAATGAAGCACCAAATATACAAACAGAAGTATTGCATTCAAAGCCATGTCAAAACACATCAAAAAAATCTCAAATTAAATACACCTAAACAGGGGTCAATCAAGGTCTACCATGTCAAATTTGAGCTCATTTGGGCAAATGGAACCATGTCAATGAAAATCAACAAAAACAGACACAATTATAGGCTCCAAATCACACCATCAATGCATACATCCACTTCAAAAATTCATATCTCATTGGAAACTAAAAAGAAATGGATGAGACCAAAACAGGGAGGTCCTAACATGTGTCTAGTTCATGCATATCAAATTTCATGGCCATACAATACAATATGAGGATTTCCCAATCAATCTACCAACATGTATCACATGAGCTTGCAATTTCAACAACCAGAAATGAAAAATCAAGATTAAATTGAAAATACAGTGAAAAATCCTACAAAAATTCATCAAGCATCCTAACATGTCAACAAGTCATCATGCAAAATTTCAGCCAATTCCAACATGTATAGGTCATCCAATTAAATTCAACAAGTTGACATCAAGAGGTGTGACACAAATTGTTACACCTAAGTTCCAGAATTTGCTGCTCTCTAACCAGGTATCAAAAATTCATGAAATTTACATATAAATAATCCTCAATGAGTCAAGAACCACCACAAAAATTTTCAGCCATTTATTTTATGATATGAGTATTTCATGATCAAATTGCCAAAATGTATCAAAATGTGACATACATTAGAAAAGCCTATGCCAAATAAAATATTTGCCAAGCACAACTTTGACCAATAGGTCAAAAAAATCCTACACAAGTCAACAAAGTCATAGAAAAAATCTCCACAATTTTCTGAATTTTCTACTATTTTTGGTGAATTTTTTAAAGTGTTAAACATTTTTTAATAATTAATTTGAATTAATTGAATTAATAAAAATGAAATTTCAGTGGCATTTCTGTAATTTTTTCTGGCGGGAGCGGGAAACACAAGTTTTGAAAATTCAAACCAACAAATGGATCAAACACACAAACAGTCATCGTTCTCAAGCAGGAATTTCCAGAAAATTGAAAAAATGATGAACATCAAAAGTTTACAGAAATGGACGAGCATATAGTCATTGAACTCGTCTTCTCAAGAGGAACACGAATATCACACTATTACATCCTAAAAGTTCCTAAATCAAAAGAATCGAACAACCTAGGGTTTGCACTCATACTTTCAATTCACGATTTCTCACACTACAGGTCATCATTTTCAAAACCACAAGCATCATCAAAACCTACATCTCATGCTCTTTCTAACGCATATAATAATTAAGCAAATGGTGATAATCGATTTTTGCTCAAACCTGGAATGGCAGTCGTGATTCACGTGCTTTCAGAGCTCCATTCTTCAAAACAGATGAGCAAAGATAATGAGGAAGGTGATAGGTGTGTTCGGTTCCTATTGATGTTGATCCTAGAGCTCAAAAATCCGATTTCACCATGGATGCTCTTGAAGATGCAGTCACGATTCGATGCCTTTCATGCTCCAAATACCACAAACAGTTCTAGAGGATGATGCAAGGAGTCCAAATCAAAAAGAATCACGAAAAATGGTTGAGAATTGATGATGAATTTTGGAATTGAAGGTGTTGGTGTTCTTGAGGGTTTTGAGAGAATGTGGAAGTTTCAGATCTGGTTCTTGGAGATTGTGAAATTCCCATCAAGAGTTTGTTATGATTAAGCTTATATACTTCCAACTAATCAAGCTTTAATCACCAAATTAGCAAAATGACATGCAATTAGCAAATGTGCATTTACTTAAGCAAGGGCAAAATGGCCTTTTCACTCAAGCCCTGTGACAGCTCATTGACAGCTCATACATTCTCAATTGATATTTGGAGTGTGTTGGCTCAAATGAGATGTTCACTCTTGTGCATGAAGATGGTGCATGAAGTAATATGGACATGAACAGTGCTGTATGAGAGCTCAAAATAGAGTTATGTATTGATACATAACACTTTTTAACAGTATGCATCGATACATAACTTGTTTGTATCAATACAAGGCACTTTTTAACAGTATGCATCGATACATAACTTGTTTGCATCAATACAAGGCACTTTTTAACAGTATGCATCGATACATAACTTGTTTGCATCGATACAAGGCACTTTTTAACAGTGTGCATCGACACATAACTCGTGTGCATCGATACATGGCCCTTTTTTGCCTTGCACGCATCGATACGAAATTCGTGTGCATCGATACATGGAAAATTTTGCCATGCACGCCCGGTGGTAATTTGACCATATCTCCTCAACCGTTCATCTGATTCTCACGATCTTGGACTTTTTGAAAATGGGAGAGAAAGATCTACAACTTTCATGTTCAACAAAATTCCATTTGAAGCTTTTTTGATGGGGGAAAATTGGGTTGAATTCGCTCCAAAAACTGGCCATCCTTTTGGAAACTTGAAACCATAGGTCATTTTTCCTTTTGGAAACCTTTGCTATGACCTCAAATCCTTCAATGTGAGTATTTGAAATGTCAAATGAGACTTGTTTGAACATGAATGGAGCATCTCTTGCCCTCTCCCTCCTCTAAATCCATCAATCCAGGCACAGTTGACCATAATTGACTTTTCTGACAGATAGATGAATTTGGCTACGCATTGATCAAATTGAGCCCCAAACTCCTGATGAAATGGCTCAACCATGAAACCCTAGCATCCATGAGCTCAATATAATCACATTATGATCCTCATATACATCATAGCCCCCATCTCCTGATTATGCCCTGATTGGCCCAATGCAGATGATTAAGGTTGACCAGTGGTCAAAACCCTAATCTCAAGAAATATGCTCCAACACTTGATGATGATGATGTATCATTGTAATCAAGATGAAGACCAACATCCTTGAGAATCATAAAACCCTAATTCACAGCCCAATCCTCAGATGGCCATGATCAGTTAATAAACCCTAGGCTTGCACTTGACTTCCTCATCTCCTGATCAAGACTTGGAAAGATGGCTTGCACACTGTAACCACATGATATGCAATATGAAATGCCTAAAGTCCTAAGATGATATGCAAATATGTTAACGCTAGTCCCAAGAGAGGAGGGCAAATTTTGAGGTGTTACACATACCATACTGCAAAAATCTCTTCCCTTTAGATGACTAGGACAGCGATGGAACAGGTGGAGCATGACCCGGATTTCATAATGTTATCACGCCAATTTAAAGCAAATGCCGTGGAACTTATATCTGTTCTGGAGCAGAAACAAAGTATTGGTGGAAGGACAGAAGTTCTTTTGGAGACTGTTCCTGTTCATAAGTGGGCTGATATATTTGTTGCTAGCTTTGAGATAAGTCTTGAAAAACAATTATCAATGTTGGATTCTGTTGATGCTAAAGAGAGGCTTTCTAAAGCAGCTGAATTGGTTTTAAGTCACTTACAGTACAACAAAACTTCCCAAAGTGAGTGGCATGGGAAACATCAGCGGAATAACCAGAAACTAATGCAAAAAGTGTGCTGCATCAATGTAAAGCCATCGGCATGCTGCGACCGTAACCAGTAAATTCAACCTGCATTTGATCATTTGCAACCAATCTCACCTGCAGAGCCGCTTTCATCCTGTCATGGAATACTGCAGAACTTTGCAACACTTGAACAGGAGTAACCCAGCAAGAGCAAGTTAGGCCTCTTCTTAGCTTGTTGAAGAAAGAGCTCCCATCTATTCGTTTATCTGCACAACTTGAATATGCACATCAGTTTTCAACGTTAGAAAAACATGAGAGTGTAGTTCCTTTGTTGCACGCACCTGATAAGAAAGCAAATGGTGAACTGGACTTTTTGATGGCAGAAGTTGCAGATGTTTCTCAACGTGGAAGGGAAAACGGAAATCTTGACTCCGATGCTAGAGTGTCTCAAAGAGTTGCTCCCAAGAAATTAGGGACTTTTGGTTCTAGTGAAGGAGCTGCCTCCACATCTGGGATCGCATCTCAGACGGCGTCCGGTGTACTGTCTGGTTCAGGTGTTCTAAATGCTAGACAAGTAGTGCTACTTCATCTGGATTACTTTCCCACATGGTTTCATCATTGCATGCATAAGTTGCAAAAGAGTACCTTGAAAAAGTGGCAGATCTTTTGCTTGAGTTTGCACAAGCGGATACAGCGGTGAAGTCTTATATGTGTAGTCGAAGCTTACTCGGTCTACTTTTCCAGATGTTTAATAGGGTAGAACCACTCGTTTTGTTGATGAAGATACTGCAGTAATCACTTGTCAGCTGATCCAAATTGCTTAGAAAATCTTCAGCGTGCTGAGGCAATCAAATACTTGACACCAAACCTAGCAACTCAACCTTGTACAACAACCAACCATATTCACATCAGTTCAAGCAGAACTGTCAAAACCATTCCATAAGCCAGTGATCCACCTGCTATGCCGTTTGTCTCGATCACTACTCGACCCTTCACACACCATCATAATCCTTGAATCAAGTGCATGAGTGTCAAGCTACCTGCAAGCCAGCAATACCATGGTATCAATAGTTGGCAATGTGCGACAACGAAATGGAAATACAATCAATCATGTTGCGTAATCTTCAATGCCACAAATCCCGCAATGCAACAAACTTCACAATCCAACGGCAACTGTACGACTGCAGTCCAAACTCAACTACCAAAAGCTGAAACATGAGCGGCACGCAGCAGCACCAAGCCAAAAGAAAATTGAAAAAACAAGACGGCACGTGAAAAGCCAAGAGATCAAAACCAAGAAAACCTGCAGAAACAGAGCAAGTTGTCTAAGCATACCAACACAGACATCTAATCCAAAAAAAGCAGTTCAGTTCAAGGCGATGAGTTTCAAAATAATAAACAGTTCATGAAAGAGCAGTTCAGGAAGTTAAGCAACAGTCCAAATCAGTTTGGTTCAATAACAGTTATCCACAGTTGGATCAAAGAACTTAAAGCAAAGGGATTAGAGAGTGAACTTGTGGTAAAAACCACGTGACTTAATTCAAAACTCACCTTCTCGTTCACTCAGGTGCCAGCTGGATGATTCATACTTAATTCTCCAATTTACCCTTGGGATTGTGCTATATAAGCTGCAATCATTGCCAATCATTGGGTTCGAACGATTTTTTCCTGATTCCCAGAAGCTTCTGCACTCAATCCTCACCTTCAGCACACGCTCATCCTCCATTGTTGTGGGAGCTTCATCATTCGAAGCTCCACACGGCAGAGCTAAGCCACCACTTCAACCTCCTCTTCCACCTCGGTTCTTCAACCACATTCACTGTACCAACCTCCGATCATCCTCGTAGAATCTTCAACCACCGTAACCGATTCACGACACCTTCACCGTCAACAATCAACATCTCACCGGAATCGCTCCAAGAAAGGAAGAAGAAGAAGAGTTGACTGAAGATCCAACCGTCGCTTCATACGGTAAGTCCCTAATTCGATTCAGATATCACTTGTTACTGTTTGTTCATATGGAGACGAATTGAGTCGAATTTAATAGTATGAGCTTCGCCGATAATGGATCGATTCGAATTCGAATCCGATAACTGATTAAAGAACGAATCCTCTGTCGAATGATTATTGAGCCGCCGCGAGATGTGGATGAGAGCGCGCTTTGATCGTATTCGTTTTTCTCTTCGCTTGGACCGAGCCATCACCTATGGCGATTACGATGACAAATCGGATTCATCTTCTTCCTCCTAGAGCCACGACGACGGCGCGATCAGTGATATGGCGGAGAACGCGACGGTGGCTCTGGCTTTTGTTCCATTTGCGTTTTGTGGAATCTTCTTTTCTACCATGCATGTGTCCTTTGTTTCCGATCGTTGAAGATCTTGCTTGGGCCCAGACCATAGCGAGTTTCTCCCATACACCATCCAATGACCAGTACACCCCCATGCGATTGGGCTTATTATTTTCCAGTTAGGTCCATCCTGATTTGCTGTGTAGATTTAATTGTTAATCTTGATTTAGAAGTTTAATAGGTGATGTTTGATTAGGAGTTTTTAGAGATAATTAGAAATGTTGATTTTAGGATTAAGTATGTAGAATATTAGATAATGATTTAGAAAAAAACTGAAAATATTAGAGTTAATTAGATAGAGATTTTAGTTAGACATTGTTATAAGCATTTCTAGAGATAATTAGGATTAGAATATCTTTAGATATGCTGTTAGAATTAGAAATAATTTTAGAATTAATTTTAGAAATACTAGGATTCAGACGACTTTAGGATTAGAGATTAATTGTGAAAATATTAAAAAGAAATATTAGGTAATCTCTTGGTTTTTCTAAATTGTTAAATCTAGTTTAGATTTTAGTTGACTTTTAATTAGAATGTTGTAAATAGATTTTAATCCAATATTAATCCATTAACTGTGAAATGACCATTCTACCCCTAGGCTTAGAGATAATTCGATCTTGCATGCTCCCTTAATTTTAGGACATGTTGTCACTTGAGTAAATGAACTTCATGTGGAGTTTGAGCTTCTGTTTTGGATTTTTTATCCTCTTTTGACCCTGGGCTTCGACCTAGTGGTTTGGACTTATCATTTGAATTGTGATTTCAGGTTCAAGAATACATCTCCATGAGTGATGATGCTCCTTCATTTGAGCTTAACCATTTGTTGTTGTTGGCTAACAATTGTGTGTTTTGTAGGCTTTGAGAATAAATTCACTTGTGCTTGTGCCTTGCTCATTGTCTGATGATGCTTTGTCTGTCTGTTTAATATTGACTGTTGGTTGTTTGTCTATACAGTAACTGATTGTTTTAGATTTTTTCACAGGTACCTAAGTGGCTTTGAGTTCATTTTGAACTTTGCTTTGCTAGCTTGTGGTTGCTTACCACTGAGGTATAATCTTCTGACTTCATGTAGTCTGGAGACCCGGCTGTTATCGGGCCGGGCAAACTGTCTGAAGTCCTCCTTAAGAGGCAATGCTTGTGTATGTTTATATTTGTCCCAAGCAGGAAAAGTCCTCATTTGAGGCAATTGGTGGAAGGTAGGGATAAGCAATCTATCCCCCACTATTCTGTGAGTCTTCTCCTTGCTCCCATTACATGGTTGTAGCATTGAGATCCCAAGCCCAAGATCTTGTACATTGTACAGTCGAGTCTATGTCCTGAGCGTAGAAGGGTCCCCCCATTCTGGACCCACGCTCCCTTGTCTGATGCTCTCTCTGACTTGAGATAGAAGCAATGAGGCACACCCCTCATCACCTTTCATCTAGCTTCACCTTAGCCCCTCAATGGCAAGGTTAAGAGCTAACCTGACCCCGATACAGAGGCTTGTTTGTTGAGGTTGATATGACCCCTCGACTAAAGCCTAGCCCTGATGTTTGAGCCCCTTGTTGGTGTGTTTATTTCATGCTGTATATGTTTGTGTGGTGTGATTGTATCCCCTAGGTTTGCTAGACTCCGCATAGTCTCGTTTGCATGACAATTAAGGTAGCACGGTTCCTTCGTATAGGACTTCCTTTCTTGCTTGAGCTTTCCTAAAATACAAACAAACATTATCCCCTCTTAAGGATACGTCAACTCCTTCTACTACAGGTGAGTAAGTCTCCAAAGGTCGAGCATCCGGTAGATTGCGTAGTGACGTTGTCCACTTAAAAAACACAAACCAACAGGAATAGTTTAGCCGAACTACGGCAACTCTGATTCTCATGTCCAGATGAGATACGTAGGCACGAGATGCGATGTCTTGTCGAGTTTGACTAACGACTAACACTAATGCTTTTCTCTCGCCCCCGTTGCGATTGAGACCTTCCCCTTCTCTTGCCCTAGTTGCAATCGAGACCCTTCTTCTTGTTGCATGCTGTTGTGTGTTTTGGGTTCGGATGCCGACATAATCCCATCAATTGGTTGTCGGGCTCCATGTTTGCCCTTTTGAGTGCGTTTTTGGTTCGGATGCTGATGTAAGTCCAGTGATTGGCATTCAGGCTCCACGTTTGCCTTTGCCTGTTTCTGTTTGTGTGCGTGTCAGCCGAGCTACGGATGCTCTGATTCTCCTTCGTCCAAAGGAGATACGTATGCATAGGATGCGACATCCTAGCGAGCATGTGTCGTTTCCCCAGTCCGAACTACTTTGACTCTGATGTCTATGCTTGATAGACTAAGTAGGCCCAGGATACGATATCCTGCCGAGTCAGTTTCAGTCTTGTTTGTTTCTTGTGTCTCTTTCAGCCTGTGTAGATGATTGTTTATGAGCAGTGTTTTAGCAACCATTTTCCTTCTTATTGTGCGTGGATCCCGTCGAGTACGACGGATGCGTAGGGGTGCTAATACCTTCCCTTCGCATAACCGACTCCCGATCCCATTCTCTTTGGTCGCGAGACCACGTCTTTTCCAGGTTTACTCTGAGCGTTTCCTTTCCCTCTTTTTGGGATAAATAACGCACGGTGGCGGCTCTGTTGTCCTTGTTTTCCCGCCGGTTTTTCGTGTAATGCGACAGCTGGCGACTCTGCTGGGGACTATAGAGAGAAGTTGACCTGTGCTGGTCCTTCTTCCCTAAGCGAGTCTCTCCTAGCGCTCTCTAGGTTAGGGCTTTGGTTGTTATATGCTGCTTTATTTATTGCATTCATGTCGTTTACTGTTTGCATTCAATGTGTGCATTAATGTTTGCATTCATTCCTATTCATATGCTGTGCTGGCTGTGTTTCTCTGTTTGGGGTGGGATTTACTCGAGGTAAAAGGCCCAATACCCAGGCTATGAGTGAAATCTAGGAAACCTAGGAATAGAGTGATTCATGGGAAGCGGGTGGTATGGCGCCACTTAGCGGAACATTGATATCACGAGCAGTTCAGACCCTGGTGGGATATTATCGGTGCATACATCGGGTGTGCACAGGATGATATTCTGCGAAAGGTTATTTATGCTGCGTTTCTCTCGACCTTACCCTGGCCTAGATGACACCCGTGAGTGGGAGGGAATGATTATTACAGGTACAGTTGCTGACTGGTTGGTGACTTGTTGGTGACTCTTGGTACTGATGGTGACTGTGAATTGTGGACATTTATTTCTGGGACGCCGGAGTTCTGTCCGTGGTTTATCAGCGGGTTCCGTTTATTTCGGATCCCCGGGTTGAGTTGAGAGTACTTGTTCAGAGGATCTGGCTGTCATCCGTTCAGTGGATGTTCCTGTGATAGTAATGTAATCTCCGGTTCCGTTTATTTCGGAACTCCCCAATTCGGATTTATGGTGACTTAGTCCCGATGACTGTGACTGGTCCAGAGATTTGATGGGTCCTCAGATGACTTGGTGGCACAGTGACCTGCATTCATGCATTTGCATCGGTCTCATTTCGCATTCATCTGCATTCAACCCATGTCTGTCCGTATTCAGGGTCCATTTTTGATTAAGATTCTGGTTGAGAGATATCCAGATGTCAGAATGTTGTTGATGAAAAATTATTTGTCTCAGTGATGCTGGAATCAAAGGACAGAATATTCCTGATACGGGTAGACATTGCATGTGTGAGTCATACTAACCCATTTGCCGTTTTGTAGGTGTCAACCAGTGCGCATAGCTCGTCTGTTCAAATTTCCTGCTAGGGGCCACAAATCCAAACTGATGGATCCACTCAACACCGATAAAGGCAGACATGTTTGGGATCGGTTATCGGCCAGATCAAGAGTCGTCTAGACCAAACAGAGGACGTCGTCCACCGTACATCTTTGTCAGTGCAGGAATGTTGGATTCTGATCATGCTTGTTCAGTGAGTGAAGGGATCGACCGCGACCACGAGCTCGAGCTGTGGATAAAGTCGTGCGTACCAGGCGATTGGAAAGCCTCCAAAAGCATCATTGTCGCTCATCCGGAAGAGTAGTTTTCCTGTGTTAATTTTGTTTGCATGAAAGCCATACGTTTTGCCCGAAACGTAATGGTCCATTGTAAGGGCCATCTCATGTGTCTCATTTTGCAACATTTTGCATCAGTAATAAATGGATGTTTTTGTGATCAAAAGCGGTGTTCCCTGTTTTTCACTTTTTGCAGTTTAAAAAAATAAAATAAAAATGGCAATGTTTTTATTTTCTTTCCTTTTGACTCATTTGGTTCCGACCACAAAAGTGATTACCCTCCTGATCTCATTGATAACAATTTGGTTACACCTCTATATGACTTCGACAATCCAAGCTATCATGCCGAAGAAAAAGGCGAAGAAGATTGTGATCTGCTGGAATTAGCTAGGTTGTTGAAACAAGAGGAGAAGGTGATTCAACCACACGAGGAGCGAGTCAAGATGGTAATCCCAAGTACCGCCGAGGTCAGAAGGGAAATGAAAGTTGAGGTCGCTTCAGAGGCAAGTCAAGAGCAGAATGGTAGCCCTGTTGAAAGAGCAGGTTGATATCTTCACCTGGTTGCATCCAGATACACCAGGGTGGAATACCCATGTTATGGGGCACGAGCTACCATCGAGAGAAGACTATCCTCTAGTGAAGAAGAAGGCCGGTGCCACGAATCAAAGGGCTACGGTGACTTTGTTTCATGATATGACTCATCGTGAAAGCGAATGCCATGTTGATGACATGATGACAAAGTCCCAAGCAGAAGAGGGGCACCCGGTGGACTTGATCAAGTTGTTTGACCGGTGGAGATAACTCATACTGTTGAGTCTAAGTCAGTGCACTTATGGAGTGCTGTCCAGCAAGCTGCCGAGGCATGTTGTGAATGAAAGAGGAATAGAGGTTTTTCCTGAAAAAAAAAAAAAAGAAAAAAAACAGTGCAAGAAACGCCTGAACCAAAAACAAACAAAAAAAAGAGAGAAAAGAAATCAAATGGTCAGGTGGAATGATGACTGCCAAGGGGCATGGAAAGAAAAAATGAGTAGCAGGAACCTCTGATTCTGATGCCTTCCTTGGAAGAAACAACTGTTAATCTGGTACTTGACAGCCCTTAAGGGGTCTATGAGGTGCGTATTGTGTCAGCATGACGAGTCTTGTCGAAAAGAGCATGCAATTTACCTAAGCAAAAAGTTTATCGACCGTGAAACAATACACTCACTGTTCGAGAAAACTTGATGTACTTTGGCATAGGCTGCTCGCCGACTGAGACAGTATGCTGGTTCATACCACCTTGTGGATGTCCAAAATGGATCTGATCAAGTATGTGCTTGGGAAGCTAGCAGTGACCGGACGAGTTGCGAGAGGGCAAAAGATGTCGACTGAATACGATATTCGGTATACCTCCCAGAAAGCAATCAAGAGGAGGGTATTGTATGGTTATCTCGCCCAACAACCCATTGATGATTCTCAACCAAGGAAGTCTGAAGTCCCTGATGAGGACATCTCGAGGTACTCAAATCGAAAGATTGAGAGTGACCGATCCCGGAGGAGGGGCCTGACCCTGAATCCGAACGGATTCTGATGTCTGATGGGGAAAGTTTAAAGTGAATGAGTTGGGGCTTCCCCGACAACATTTGAATGCACCAACGATGGTGGCTGAGTACGAAGTTGGTCCTGAGTGTTGTACTTTGGTACGTGCATCTACTGGGGCAGTGCCTTCCTCATTCAGTATGGGATGAAAGTGATATCGCCTGCTGGAGGCTAGATCTCATTGTGGAGAGTCCAGACGGATGAGAAGTTAGAAAAGGGCGAGTGGATGAGGACTCGGTATGACGCGTTGAGCCTGATTGAGAGAAGGGTTCGACAGTTACTTGTCGTAGGGCAGTTGTACCCAGTAAATGAAGCGTGTTGTTAACCGAGACGTGTGACCTCGTGGGTAGCATGGAAGAGATGCGGTGTTGAAAAGGATCCTTCCTCCTCGAGACGATCGTGGGGCAAGTGGATAAACAGTTATGAATGTCCATTCGTGGTCGAAAAGGTTTTCTCAGACCAGGCCATGTTGTTAATGACCACGAATGACGACGATTTTCCATCCCCTGAGCGCGGACGCAGTTAAAAGATACTTCGTGGAAAAAGAGACCCGCTGGACAAAAAAGAAAAAGTCCAGGCAAAAAGGGGCATCCCGGCGAACCGAAAAAAAAAGGGAGAAAAGGTTCGGGCAAAAGTTAGGGATAATAAAAGAAAAGAACTGTACACCCGGCAAGTCGAAAACCCCACAAGGGCGGCTTGGGCAAAAATGGGTATCCCGGTGGACTGAAACTCGAAAGGGCGGTCCAACCAAAAGAGGGATTGAAACGAACAACTGCGTCTAGCATAATCGTTTGTGCTTTGGTTAAGACATCTCGGCTAGTCTCCGACAGAGATCGATCGGAAGCGTCTTGTTTAGAAGACAGAAAGTGCGGAAAGTCTTGAGGACATATGGGGTGTAACCGAGTTGGAACCCGATGAGATCACGGTTCCGCATTGCCAATAGGATAGATTTTTTCCTTTGTGCGCAATCACCTCTTTTCAGGGATTGCCTCCTGTGGGTTGCTCAATTCTGAGCCATCCTTTTTGTTTCGGTCAATAAAGCGTGTGTTCAGTCAAATATTTTTGTTTTTGTTTTCATTACCGCTTTGATTACGAAAACAGCCGTTTATTTTGATAAGAATATTTGCATTTTGAAACATGGAGGTCCCTTCCGATGCATGCTTATAAGATTGAAATCTGGAAATCTTATTCGGAAGTTTGAGTGACCAAGATGTTGAAGTGTTGGCACGCCTGGGGCACGCTTTTATCTAACAATCTCTTGTGCAGGTGCTGTTAGATATCTTCATTCGCTGGCAAATAGTGATATGGAGCCTTTTGACAAAAGATCCCCACAGAGTCCAACCAGGGGCAAAGGATAGACGAACGGTGAAAGGACGACGAAAGAAGGACGACGATCCTGGAAGGTTTAATCAAGAAGACTCTTCAAAGTCTAAGGACCGGAAAGTTTGTTTGGATCCCAGGAATTCGATCTTCGTGGGATGAATCAGAAGAGTCCAGGCGAGCCTGGGAGTTCTCAAAAGTAGAAAGTCAACACTGTGGGTGGACGATGAACACCAGTGTTCGACGAATCGAAGAACGACCCGTGTCCGATAAGCTGTATTTCCCCAATGGATTTGAGACTGTCATCTCCCTAGCAGATTCGAGGTCGGTGCCTCCTCAGCAAGCCTGAAGGTTACCGTATCCCCAGCGGAGTTGTGATTGTTTTCCAAATCTGAAGCTGTCTTCCCAGCAGAGTTTGTGTTGATGGTTTTCCCCCCAGCAAGGTTCCCAAGCGGACCGAGTCCGGTGGAATCATCCCCAGTAGAGACAAGCATGGGTTGCTTCCCCTAGCAGGGTAATCGCCAAGCAAGTCCGGGTTCGATGGAGTTCATCCCCAGCGAGGTTTGCCTTTCCCCAGCAGGGTGGAAATGGACGTGGTATTGAAATCCTCAGCACAGTTCTTGGAGCTCCCCGATGTTGTCTCTGGAGGAGACGTGTTTTTATGCATTCATCATGTAGATAAGCATAACATACTGCATCATTAGTGCATAGCATTTCCATGATCATGGGGCATTACGCTAAAAAAAAAAAACTCATGCATCTGCATTGCAAGCATATCCATTAGCCCGAGGCCGTGGTGAATTGACCAAGAATGGGTCGTTGGAAAGAGTTTGGCATCGCTTGGATCGATTTTAGAATTGGGTTCCCCAGCAGGGTTGAGAGAGGTGTTTTCCCAACAAGTGACCCCGCAAGTGAGGGGGTATCCCCAGCATTGTTACTCCCCAATTGGTAGCATCTTGCCAGCTTGGATCTTTTTCCTTAGCAGATGTGGGTGTGTCTGATCCCTCCATGTAGAGTTGACCCTTTAAGCAGAAAATGTCTGTCATTTCCTTCTGCGTTCCCCACGAGTTGTGTCCTCGTGGATGACGGTTGTTTCCGTTCCCTCCCTCACGGGATGGGTTTTCCCTAGTGAGTTCTTTCCTCATTAGGATGTCTTGGTTCAGTTTGCCTTTTTGGATCGATCCCGAATTGGCTTCCTTGTGGCTGTCTCCTGTTTTTCCCTGGGGCATAAATGAATAGTTGCTCACTAAACCGGCACTCATTCATCCTATCCTCAGCGGAGTTTTGATGGCTTCTACCTACAAACCGGTAGCTGTAAGTCCTATCGTCGTGGTTTTCTACCTACAAGCCGGTAGTTGTAAAATCCCACTTTCATCCCCTAGCAGAGGTAGCCTTTGTGGTTCATTCTGTTTGTTGGCCTCTACCTACAAACCGGTAGTTGTAAGTCCTATCTTTGTGGTTTTCTACCCACAAGCTGGCAGTTGTAAAATCCCATTTTTGTCCCCTTGGTGGAGTTAACCCTTTGTTCTCATCATGATTGATGACGGTTACTCTTCCGTGGTTTTCTGCCTATTAACCGGTAGATGTAATCCCCTCTTTGCAGTTATCAGTACACAGTTTGCGGTATTGATATTCTTTTCCCCCTGGATACTTGCCTTGATCAAGCAGTATTGTCCCCAGTGGGTCTTCCCCTTTCTTTTGGGTATTTGCTCCGAGTTAGCAACTTTATCCTTTTTTGATTGGTCATCTTTTGCATACCTAGTCTGGTACCCTGATGCCTTTCTTTTCGGTCGTTTATCCATCTAACAACCTACAACCCGGTTATGGATAATCTTCCATGCGAGGTTATTATCTACGTTTTGACGGCTATAGATAATATATCTCATGCACTCTCTGGTCAGTCTTTTGATTGTTTTCTCCAGCAGAGTAAGATTCGTATTCCTCGTGGAAACGGATGCCCATCCTTTAACAAGTTTGCCTTTGCTCTGTTTAGGATGAGGTCGGTCGATCTGTCCATTTAACAACCAATCCGGTTATGGATAATCTTCCATGCGAGTATATTATCTACGTTTTGACGGCTATAGATAATATGTCTCATGCGCTCTTGGGTCGAAGTCGTCCTCCCCAGTCGAGTAAGATTCGTATTCCTTGTGGAATCGAATGTCCATCCTCTAACAAGACTGCTTTTTCTAGCCCTCTTCAGGATGTTGAGTGTTTTGGAACCAAACCAATTCACGTTTGGTCGGTCACCCGTTTCATACCTACAACCCGGTATCCTTGGTGTTCCTTCCTGTTTGCTCGCTGTCGTGACCTTGTTCCCCAGTGAGATCCCTTGCAAGTGATCAGCCTTGCCCTGTCATCTTGTAGATGTCAGTATCCCGTCAACACCCGCGTGTGTTATTTCTTTGGTGTCGGTAAACACCATCTTTCGGTGATTTCCAGTCATGCGTAAGTGTCTGGTCTTCTTTGATGTCTGTAAGCATCATATTTCGATGTTTGTAACGTCGTTCCTTCCCTAGTGAAGTTCCTCCTCTCCGTTGGTGTCGATAAACGTCGAGTTTTTCCCGATCATCCGTTGATGATTTGGTTGTGTTCGCTCTCCCTAGAAGAGCCCTCCTCTCCGTTGGTGTCGATAAACGTCGAGTTTTTCCTATGCGTCCGTTGGCGTATAGTTGATATCTTTCCCCACAGGGTCGTCCCCAGAAGTTTCCTCCTCTCCGTTGGTGTCGATAAACGTCGAGTTTTTCCCGATCATCCGTTGATGATTTGGTTGTGTTCGCTCTCCCTAGAAGAGCCCTCCTCTCCGTTGGTGTCGATAAACGTCGAGTTTTTCCTATGCGTCCGTTGGCGTATAGTTGATATCTTTCCCCACAGGGTCGTCCCCAGAAGTTTCCTCCTCTCCGTTGGTGTCGATAAACGTCGAGTTTTTCCTGTACGTCCTATGGCGTATAGTTGATTATTCCCCGCAGATCATTTGGTAATGCCAGATGATTCCCCTCAAAATATTCCTCCTCTCCGTTGGTGTCGATAAACGTCGAGTTTTTCCTAGTCGTCCGATGACGTCTGGTTGTATCCTTCCCCCAGTGGATCTACCTCCGCGTTGGTTTCGATAAACGTTGTGTTTTTCTCATTCGTCCGCGAACGTTTGATTGTATACCCTCTTCCCAGTCATTCATTAATGTCTGGTTGATTCCCAGCCAGAATTCCCAGTAGACGTCCTATTCGGTTTCCGGTTGTGATGTCTTTCCCTCGTGAAGTGGCTTTCTCCTTCTCCCTTTCGTCCGATGACGTCTGGTCGAGTCTCCCTTTCATCCTATGATGTCTGGTTGAGTTTTCTCCTTCTCCGTTGGTGTCGATAAACGTTGAGTCTCCCTTTCATCCTATGATGTCTGGTTGAGTTTTCTCCTTCTCCGTTGGTGTCGATAAACGTTGAGTCTCCCTTTCGTCCTATGACGTCTGGTCGAGTTGTCCTGGTCGTCCCCAGTTGATTTACCTCCCCGTTGGTTTCGATAAACGCTGAGTTTTTCCCTATGCGTCCTATGACGTCTAGTTGTACCTATCCCCACGTGGATTTACCTCTCCGTTGGTTTCGGTAAACGTTGAGTTTTTCCCGCTACGTCCGCTGACGTGTGGTTGTATCCTTTCCTGGTCGTCCCAGTAGAGTTGACGTACCTCTCCGTTGGTCTTGGTAAACGTTGAGTTTTTTCTGGGTGTCCGTTGGCATCTAGTTGAGATGATTTCTGATCCCATTCATCGTGTGTCGATGTCTGGATGTGGTTGTACCTCGGAAAAAAGGAAAATAGAGAAATAAGTCCCAACAGTGTGCAAATTTCTACGGTACTCGGTATTCAATCCCTGTTTACCCTGAAAGTCTGACAGCCGTTGCTCTCATCCATTCGGGTTCCCAGTTGATTGAATAGGGGCAGCTGTAGCACCTCAAATTTGCACCCTACCATTTTGTATATTCATTTCATTTTTAGGTTATTAACATTTGCATATCATCATGAGCATGCATTTCATCTACACAAGCAAGGTTCAACACAAGACGGTAGTGACTCGAATTCAAAAATTTATGTTCACACCTAGTGGCAACTAGGATTTCTCAGTGAATTCGGGGTGGCCCCAATCGAAGCCTAGTGTGGAGATGTTCGGGTATTATGCTTAAATCTGGTGTCAATGGTGGTTTCTGGAGGTATCAAGACCTGATTTAAAGGCCTTTACTTGGTCATGGTTCCATACCCTGATCAGGTCAAACTCCTATATTGTAGCCTCCTAAGCCTAGTTCGGCTGGTACATCATCGTTCAAGGTGCTTGATTTCCTTGCTTGGTTAACTCGCATTCAACAATTTCTTGGTCCTGGTTCATCCAGGTGGATTCTTGGTTGTGTTTCTATTCACCATGCTCTTGATCAGTGGCTCTAGTGTTTGGTCTATGTAGGTTGTAGTTCAGTACCTCTTGATCCTTTCTAAGTCCTTTGTTTCATGATTATTTTTGGAGTGTCACCCATGATTAATTCAGTCAGTGTCATATCCATTTCACTCTGTTCCAATACATATTCAAAATCCATTCATTCATGTAAGATAATTTCAAATTCATTTCAAAAGCCATTCAGGCCAAATACAAATCCAAGTTCATTCAAGTGAAGAAATTTCGTTCATTACATGATCATTACAGGAAAAATACAAAGAAAGATGTGTTGACCAATTGTTGACTTTGGTCAACAGTTGACTTTTTGGTCAACTTTGACCAAAGTCAACTCAAACCCTTCTCATCCCGGAATCCCTATCCTATGTCTAATTCTCAGGTTGATTTTTCCTTCATGGTCCTTGAGCTTCCCATGTGTGCATGTGCTTCAAATTAAGATTTGGTCATTTGGTGGCATGCTGGGAACAATCGCATACACCATTTGCATTCATGGCTTACAAAGGAGGCAAGAGCCATTCAGCAGCTTCACATAGGGCTTGACACCCAAAATCATCAAGCAGTTGGAATCTCACCTGCAGAATCACATCCAATTTGTCATATATTGCAACACTTTGCTGCAATTCATTCTAACCCATCAGGCCGTGAAGGAGTCTGCGCCGTGACCGGTATTAGCCTGCAAAAAGGGGACCAAGGGTCACATATATATAGTTGTTCTTAAAGGTTTGTGCAGATTTAGTGTTCAGGAATTCAGCACCAGAGGAACATACCATACTGCAAAAATCTTTTCCCTTTAGATGACTAGGACAGCGATGGAACAGGTGGAGCATGACCCGGATTTCATAATGTTATCACGCCAATTTAAAGCAAATGCCGTGGAACTTATATCTGTTCTGGAGCAGAAACAAAGTATTGGTGGAAGGACAGAAGTTCTTTTGGAGACTGTTCCTGTTCATAAGTGGGCTGATATATTTGTTGCTAGCTTTGAGATAAGTCTTGAAAAACAATTATCAATGTTGGATTCTGTTGATGCTAAAGAGAGGCTTTCTAAAGCAGCTGAATTGGTTTTAAGTCACTTACAGTACAACAAAACTTCCCAAAGTGAGTGGCATGGGAAACATCAGCGGAATAACCAGAAACTAATGCAAAAAGTGTGCTGCATCAATGTAAAGCCATCGGCATGCTGCGACCGTAACCAGTAAATTCAACCTGCATTTGATCATTTGCAACCAATCTCACCTGCAGAGCCGCTTTCATCCTGTCATGGAATACTGCAGAACTTTGCAACACTTGAACAGGAGTAACCCAGCAAGAGCAAGTTAGGCCTCTTCTTAGCTTGTTGAAGAAAGAGCTCCCATCTATTCGTTTATCTGCACAACTTGAATATGCACATCAGTTTTCAACGTTAGAAAAACATGAGAGTGTAGTTCCTTTGTTGCACGCACCTGATAAGAAAGCAAATGGTGAACTGCACTTTTTGATGGCAGAAGTTGCAGATGTTTCTCAACGTGGAAGGGAAAACGGAAATCTTGACTCCGATGCTAGAGTGTCTCAAAGAGTTGCTCCCAAGAAATTAGGGACTTTTGGTTCTAGTGAAGGAGCTGCCTCCACATCTGGGATCGCATCTCAGACGGCGTCCGGTGTACTGTCTGGTTCAGGTGTTCTAAATGCTAGACAAGTAGTGCTACTTCATCTGGATTACTTTCCCACATGGTTTCATCATTGCATGCATAAGTTGCAAAAGAGTACCTTGAAAAAGTGGCAGATCTTTTGCTTGAGTTTGCACAAGCGGATACAGCGGTGAAGTCTTATATGTGTAGTCGAAGCTTACTCGGTCTACTTTTCCAGATGTTTAATAGGGTAGAACCACTCGTTTTGTTGATGAAGATACTGCAGTAATCACTTGTCAGCTGATCCAAATTGCTTAGAAAATCTTCAGCGTGCTGAGGCAATCAAATACTTGACACCAAACCTAGCAACTCAACCTTGTACAACAACCAACCATATTCACATCAGTTCAAGCAGAACTGTCAAAACCATTCCATAAGCCAGTGATCCACCTGCTATGCCGTTTGTCTCGATCACTACTCGACCCTTCACACACCATCATAATCCTTGAATCAAGTGCATGAGTGTCAAGCTACCTGCAAGCCAGCAATACCATGGTATCAATAGTTGGCAATGTGCGACAACGAAATGGAAATACAATCAATCATGTTGCGTAATCTTCAATGCCACAAATCCCGCAATGCAACAAACTTCACAATCCAACGGCAACTGTACGACTGCAGTCCAAACTCAACTACCAAAAGCTGAAACATGAGCGGCACGCAGCAGCACCAAGCCAAAAGAAAATTGAAAAAACAAGACGGCACGTGAAAAGCCAAGAGATCAAAACCAAGAAAACCTGCAGAAACAGAGCAAGTTGTCTAAGCATACCAACACAGACATCTAATCCAAAAAAAGCAGTTCAGTTCAAGGCGATGAGTTTCAAAATAATAAACAGTTCATGAAAGAGCAGTTCAGGAAGTTAAGCAACAGTCCAAATCAGTTTGGTTCAATAACAGTTATCCACAGTTGGATCAAAGAACTTAAAGCAAAGGGATTAGAGAGTGAACTTGTGGTAAAAACCACGTGACTTAATTCAAAACTCACCTTCTCGTTCACTCAGGTGCCAGCTGGATGATTCATACTTAATTCTCCAATTTACCCTTGGGATTGTGCTATATAAGCTGCAATCATTGCCAATCATTGGGTTCGAACGATTTTTTCCTGATTCCCAGAAGCTTCTGCACTCAATCCTCACCTTCAGCACACGCTCATCCTCCATTGTTGTGGGAGCTTCATCATTCGAAGCTCCACACGGCAGAGCTAAGCCACCACTTCAACCTCCTCTTCCACCTCGGTTCTTCAACCACATTCACTGTACCAACCTCCGATCATCCTCGTAGAATCTTCAACCACCGTAACCGATTCACGACACCTTCACCGTCAACAATCAACATCTCACCGGAATCGCTCCAAGAAAGGAAGAAGAAGAAGAGTTGACTGAAGATCCAACCGTCGCTTCATACGGTAAGTCCCGAATTCGATTCAGATATCACTTGTTACTGTTTGTTCATATGGAGACGAATTGAGTCGAATTTAATAGTATGAGCTTCGCCGATAATGGATCGATTCGAATTCGAATCCGATAACTGATTAAAGAACGAATCCTCTGTCGAATGATTATTGAGCCGCCGCGAGATGTGGATGAGAGCGCGCTTTGATCGTATTCGTTTTTCTCTTCGCTTGGACCGAGCCATCACCTATGGCGATTACGATGACAAATCGGATTCATCTTCTTCCTCCTAGAGCCACGACGACGGCGCGATCAGTGATATGGCGGAGAACGCGACGGTGGCTCTGGCTTTTGTTCCATTTGCGTTTTGTGGAATCTTCTTTTCTACCATGCATGTGTCCTTTGTTTCCGATCGTTGAAGATCTTGCTTGGGCCCAGACCATAGCGAGTTTCTCCCATACACCATCCAATGACCAGTACACCCCCATGCGATTGGGCTTATTATTTTCCAGTTAGGTCCATCCTGATTTGCTGTGTAGATTTAATTGTTAATCTTGATTTAGAAGTTTAATAGGTGATGTTTGATTAGGAGTTTTTAGAGATAATTAGAAATGTTGATTTTAGGATTAAGTATGTAGAATATTAGATAATGATTTAGAAAAAAACTGAAAATATTAGAGTTAATTAGATAGAGATTTTAGTTAGACATTGTTATAAGCATTTCTAGAGATAATTAGGATTAGAATATCTTTAGATATGCTGTTAGAATTAGAAATAATTTTAGAATTAATTTTAGAAATACTAGGATTCAGACGACTTTAGGATTAGAGATTAATTGTGAAAATATTAAAAAGAAATATTAGGTAATCTCTTGGTTTTTCTAAATTGTTAAATCTAGTTTAGATTTTAGTTGACTTTTAATTAGAATGTTGTAAATAGATTTTAATCCAATATTAATCCATTAACTGTGAAATGACCATTCTACCCCTAGGCTTAGAGATAATTCGATCTTGCATGCTCCCTTAATTTTAGGACATGTTGTCACTTGAGTAAATGAACTTCATGTGGAGTTTGAGCTTCTGTTTTGGATTTTTTATCCTCTTTTGACCCTGGGCTTCGACCTAGTGGTTTGGACTTATCATTTGAATTGTGATTTCAGGTTCAAGAATACATCTCCATGAGTGATGATGCTCCTTCATTTGAGCTTAACCATTTGTTGTTGTTGGCTAACAATTGTGTGTTTTGTAGGCTTTGAGAATAAATTCACTTGTGCTTGTGCCTTGCTCATTGTCTGATGATGCTTTGTCTGTCTGTTTAATATTGACTGTTGGTTGTTTGTCTATACAGTAACTGATTGTTTTAGATTTTTTCACAGGTACCTAAGTGGCTTTGAGTTCATTTTGAACTTTGCTTTGCTAGCTTGTGGTTGCTTACCACTGAGGTATAATCTTCTGACTTCATGTAGTCTGGAGACCCGGCTGTTATCGGGCCGGGCAAACTGTCTGAAGTCCTCCTTAAGAGGCAATGCTTGTGTATGTTTATATTTGTCCCAAGCAGGAAAAGTCCTCATTTGAGGCAATTGGTGGAAGGTAGGGATAAGCAATCTATCCCCCACTATTCTGTGAGTCTTCTCCTTGCTCCCATTACATGGTTGTAGCATTGAGATCCCAAGCCCAAGATCTTGTACATTGTACAGTCGAGTCTATGTCCTGAGCGTAGAAGGGTCCCCCCATTCTGGACCCACGCTCCCTTGTCTGATGCTCTCTCTGACTTGAGATAGAAGCAATGAGGCACACCCCTCATCACCTTTCATCTAGCTTCACCTTAGCCCCTCAATGGCAAGGTTAAGAGCTAACCTGACCCCGATACAGAGGCTTGTTTGTTGAGGTTGATATGACCCCTCGACTAAAGCCTAGCCCTGATGTTTGAGCCCCTTGTTGGTGTGTTTATTTCATGCTGTATATGTTTGTGTGGTGTGATTGTATCCCCTAGGTTTGCTAGACTCCGCGTAGTCTCGTTTGCATGACAATTAAGGTAGCACGGTTCCTTCGTATAGGACTTCCTTTCTTGCTTGAGCTTTCCTAAAATACAAACAAACATTATCCCCTCTTAAGGATACGTCAACTCCTTCTACTACAGGTGAGTAAGTCTCCAAAGGTCGAGCATCCGGTAGATTGCGTAGTGACGTTGTCCACTTAAAAAACACAAACCAACAGGAATAGTTTAGCCGAACTACGGCAACTCTGATTCTCATGTCCAGATGAGATACGTAGGCACGAGATGCGATGTCTTGTCGAGTTTGACTAACGACTAACACTAATGCTTTTCTCTCGCCCCCGTTGCGATTGAGACCTTCCCCTTCTCTTGCCCTAGTTGCAATCGAGACCCTTCTTCTTGTTGCATGTTGTTGTGTGTTTTGGGTTCGGATGCCGACATAATCCCATCAATTGGTTGTCGGGCTCCATGTTTGCCCTTTTGAGTGCGTTTTTGGTTCGGATGCTGATGTAAGTCCAGTGATTGGCATTCAGGCTCCACGTTTGCCTTTGCCTGTTTCTGTTTGTGTGCGTGTCAGCCGAGCTACGGATGCTCTGATTCTCCTTCGTCCAAAGGAGATACGTATGCATAGGATGCGACATCCTAGCGAGCATGTGTCGTTTCCCCAGTCCGAACTACTTTGACTCTGATGTCTATGCTTGATAGACTAAGTAGGCCCAGGATACGATATCCTGCCGAGTCAGTTTCAGTCTTGTTTGTTTCTTGTGTCTCTTTCAGCCTGTGTAGATGATTGTTTATGAGCAGTGTTTTAGCAACCTTTTTCCCTTCCTTTAGTGCGTGGATCCCGTCGAGTACGACGGATGCGTAGGGGTGCTAATACCTTCCCTTCGCATAACCGACTCCCGATCCCATTCTCTTTGGTCGCGAGACCACGTCTTTTCCAGGTTTACTCTGAGCGTTTCCTTTCCCTCTTTTTGGGATAAATAACGCACGGTGGCGGCTCTGTTGTTCTTCTTTTCCCGCCGGTTTTTCGCGTAATGCGACAGCTTGGACTTCTAAAAAATGAAGGAGTTGTCTAAAAATATTCAAAAATCAGTGATGGACTTCCTTATATCTTAGCTAATGGCCCAATCATAAATAAAAAAAGTCTTGATTCTCACAACTACTTTCAAGTTAGCAGTTGTTGGTTGGTTCGGGAATTGACTGAGTTGTTGGACTGTGTATGAAAGGTCTAGATAGTCTTGTGTTAGTGAGGTAAATAAGTGATTCCACCAAATTTCTATAAGGTGTGAGATTAGTCCAAATTTATCCATAAACTATTGGTGTAAGACTCATAGGCCAACATATTTATGATTAATGTATTTAAAACTTGTATCAAGTTGATTATTTATAATAAAAATACATTTTTATTATGTTTATTTTCAAAGTAATTTGTTTTTTATAGTATTTAATTGGTTTCATGGAACATTAAGTGTGACTTAAATGTGAGACATCATTAAATATAAAGATATCACTCTAAAAGTATCTATATGTATGTCTTACTATCTAATATAGCAACGCCAATGCATAGAGAATGTTATAAGTAATATTTATATTGGAATGACCCGCGATAAGAATACTACATAGTTTGTTATTTAAGTCTCATAAGTTATTTTTATAATCACAGTGGTGTATGTTACCATTTGACCCGAAACCATTAAGTCCATACAAAAGGACATTGAGGAGTTAATCATTTTAGTAGCGTCAAATATTGTTTGTCATAAGACGATTATAAAGTCAGTTAACTAGGTATTCAATGAGTCATGTGGATGGACATGAGCGGCCTGGAAGGATTTTTCTCATCCTACATATGCATGAGTAATATCTACATACTCCTTAATTAAGTTTGATTTTAAAATGCATTATCATGCTGAAATAAATGAATATGCGATATTGAGCTTATTTGTTAATACTAAGTACACTCGAGCATCAAGAAACATAATATTGAATTATACAGGGGAGGTAAGAATTATGTCTTGTGTTAGGTATACATATAAGGGAAAAACAATAATTATACATATGATCATTATCGTATAAAGGTTATATGAGATCACATGAAATTATGGTTAATTGGAAAGCAATGATGTCTGGCTAGACACCCTCTCTCTATTTATAATATTAAGTAAATTATTTAACATTATTGTCAATGTTACGAGAACGTAAAAGGTCGCACACGTAAGGATAAATAAACGAGAGATAAAATAAATTAATAAGATACATTTATGATTTTGTGGTACATTGTCACGATACACTAATGTTAATTAGGAAAATACGGCCCATGGGAAGCTAGCATAGGGTGAGTATTGTATACGTGTTTAAATTTAATAAACAATAACAACATTGAGACAGTTTGGCCGAGAGGTCTAAGGTGCCAGATTTAGGCTCTGGTCCGAAAGGGCGTGGGTTCAAATCCCATAGCTGTCAACTTTTTCTTGTTTCTGTCATTTCGTTCCAAGTATTAAATAGACTAGGTTGGGGAAATTTTCTTAATATTGGTTCACTTTAGTTATAAATAAAAATTTGGTTCACCAAACAATTTATTTGGGTCGATATGATTTTATAAAACTATACCGGTTCAATTTGTTTCTTTTGAATCCTTCTTATGCTATAATAATTCGATTCAATTCAAAATTTTGACATAATTAACTATGAACAATCTTAAATGAAGGAGTTGTCTAAAAATATTCAAAAATCAGTGATGGATTTCCTTATATCTTAGCTAATGGCCCAATCATAAATACAAAAAGTCTTGATTCTCACAACTACTTTCAAGTTAGCAGTTGTTGGTTGGTTCGGGAATTGACTAAGTTGTTGGACTGTGTATGAAAGGTCTAGATAGTCTTGTGTTAGTGAGGTAAATAAGTTATTCCACCAAATTTGTATAAGGTGTGAGATTAGTCCAAAATAATCCATAAACTATTGGTGTAAGACTCATAGGCCAACATATTTATGAATAATGTATTTAAAACTTGTATCAAGTTGATTATTTATAATAAAAATACATTTTTATTATGTTTATTTTCAAAGTTATTAGTTTTTTATAGTATTTAATTGGTTTCATGGAACATTAAGTGTGACTTAAATGTGAGACATCATTAAATATAAAGATATCACTCTAAAAGTATCTATATGTATGTCTTACTATCGAATATAGCAACGTCAATGCATAGAGAATGTTATAAGTAATATTTATATTGGAATGACCCGCGATAAGAATACTACATAGTTTGTTTTGTAAGTCTCATAAGTTATTTTTATAATCACAGTGGTGTATGCTACCATTTGACCGGAAACCATTATGTCCATACAAAAGGACATTGAGGAGTTAATCATTTTACTAGCGTCAAACATTATTTGTCATAAGACGATTATAAAGTCAGTTAACTAGGTATTCAATGAGTCATGTGGATGGACATGAGCGGACTGGAAGGATTTTTCTCATCCTACATATGCATGAGTAATATCTACATACTCCTTAATTAAGTTTGATTTTAAAATGCATTATCATGCTGAAATAAATGAATATGCGATATTGAGCTTATTTGTTAATACTAAGTACACTCGGGCATCAAGAAACATAATATTGAATTATACAGGGGAGGTAAGAATTATGTCTTGTGTTAGGTATACATATAAGGGCAAAACAATAATTATACATATGATCATTATCGTATAAAGGTTATATGAGATCACATGAAATTATGGTTAATTGGAAAGCAATGATGTCTGGCTAGACACCCTCTCTCTATTTATAATATTAAGTAAATTATTTAACATTATTGTCAATGTTACGAGAACGTAAAAGGTCGCACACGTAAGGATAAATAAACGAGAGATAAAATAAATTAATAAGATACATTTATGATTTTGTGGTACATTGTTACGATACACTAATGTTAATTAGGAAAATACGGCCCACGGGAAGCTAGCATAGGGTGAGTATTGTATACGTGTTTAAATTTAATAAACAATAACAACATTGAGACAGTTTGGCCGAGTGGTCTAAGGCGCCAGATTTAGGCTCTGGTCCGAAAGGGCTGTGGGTTCAAATCCCACAAGTGTCAACTTTTTCTTGTTTCTGTCATTTCGTTCCAAATTATAATTTACTGTATTAAATAGACTAGATTGGGGAAATTTTCTTAATATTGGTTCACTTTAGTTATAAATAAAAATTTGGTTCACCAAACAATTTATTTGGGTCGATATGATTTTATAAAACTATACCGGTTCAATTTGTTTCATTTGAATCCTTCTTATGCTATAATAATTCGATTCAATTCAAAATTTTGACATAATTAACTATGAACAATCTTAGTTGTGGTCATTACCGTCCTGGTACTCGATCTCATAAGATGATTTTCACACACGTTTGTTGCTTGGACTTCTAAAAAATGAAGGAGTTGTCTAAAAATATTCAAAAATCAGTGATGGACTTCCTTATATCTTAGCTAATGGCCCAATCATAAATAAAAAAAGTCTTGATTCTCACAACTACTTTCAAGTTAGCAGTTGTTGGTTGGTTCGGGAATTGACTGAGTTGTTGGACTGTGTATGAAAGGTCTAGATAGTCTTGTGTTAGTGAGGTAAATAAGTGATTCCACCAAATTTCTATAAGGTGTGAGATTAGTCCAAATTTATCCATAAACTATTGGTGTAAGACTCATAGGCCAACATATTTATGATTAATGTATTTAAAACTTGTATCAAGTTGATTATTTATAATAAAAATACATTTTTATTATGTTTATTTTCAAAGTAATTTGTTTTTTATAGTATTTAATTGGTTTCATGGAACATTAAGTGTGACTTAAATGTGAGACATCATTAAATATACAGATATCACTCTAAAAGTATCTATATGTATGTCTTACTATCTAATATAGCAACGCCAATGCATAGAGAATGTTATAAGTAATATTTATATTGGAATGACCCGCGATAAGAATACTACATAGTTTGTTATTTAAGTCTCATAAGTTATTTTCATAATCACAGTGGTGTATGTTACCATTTGACCCGAAACCATTAAGTCCATACAAAAGGACATTGAGGAGTTAATCATTTTAGTAGCGTCAAATATTGTTTGTCATAAGACGATTATAAAGTCAGTTAACTAGGTATTCAATGAGTCATGTGGATGGACATGAGCGGCCTGGAAGGATTTTTCTCATCCTACATATGCATGAGTAATATCTACATACTCCTTAATTAAGTTTGATTTTAAAATGCATTATCATGCTGAAATAAATGAATATGCGATATTCAGCTTATTTGTTAATACTAAGTACACTCGGGCATCAAGAAACATAATATTGAATTATACAGGGGAGGTAAGAATTATGTCTTGTGTTAGGTATACATATAAGGGAAAAACAATAATTATACATATGATCATTATCGTATAAAGGTTATATGAGATCACATGAAATTATGGTTAATTGGAAAGCAATGATGTCTGGCTAGACACCCTCTCTCTATTTATAATATTAAGTAAATTATTTAACATTATTGTCAATGTTACGAGAACGTAAAAGGTCGCACACGTAAGGATAAATAAACGAGAGATAAAATAAATTAATAAGATACATTTATGATTTTGTGGTACATTGTCACGATACACTAATGTTAATTAGGAAAATACGGCCCATGGGAAGCTAGCATAGGGTGAGTATTGTATACGTGTTTAAATTTAATAAACAATAACAACATTGAGACAGTTTGGCCGAGAGGTCTAAGGTGCCAGATTTAGGCTCTGGTCCGAAAGGGCGTGGGTTCAAATCCCATAGCTGTCAACTTTTTCTTGTTTCTGTCATTTCGTTCCAAGTATTAAATAGACTAGGTTGGGGAAATTTTCTTAATATTGGTTCACTTTAGTTATAAATAAAAATTTGGTTCACCAAACAATTTATTTGGGTCGATATGATTTTATAAAACTATACCGGTTCAATTTGTTTCTTTTGAATCCTTCTTATGCTATAATAATTCGATTCAATTCAAAATTTTGACATAATTAACTATGAACAATCTTAAATGAAGGAGTTGTCTAAAAATATTCAAAAATCAGTGATGGATTTCCTTATATCTTAGCTAATGGCCCAATCATAAATACAAAAAGTCTTGATTCTCACAACTACTTTCAAGTTAGCAGTTGTTGGTTGGTTCGGGAATTGACTAAGTTGTTGGACTGTGTATGAAAGGTCTAGATAGTCTTGTGTTAGTGAGGTAAATAAGTTATTCCACCAAATTTGTATAAGGTGTGAGATTAGTCCAAAATAATCCATAAACTATTGGTGTAAGACTCATAGGCCAACATATTTATGAATAATGTATTTAAAACTTGTATCAAGTTGATTATTTATAATAAAAATACATTTTTATTATGTTTATTTTCAAAGTTATTAGTTTTTTATAGTATTTAATTGGTTTCATGGAACATTAAGTGTGACTTAAATGTGAGACATCATTAAATATAAAGATATCACTATAAAAGTATCTATATGTATGTCTTACTATCGAATATAGCAACGTCAATGCATAGAGAATGTTATAAGTAATATTTATATTGGAATGACCCGCGATAAGAATACTACATAGTTTGTTTTGTAAGTCTCATAAGTTATTTTTATAATCACAGTGGTGTATGCTACCATTTGACCGGAAACCATTATGTCCATACAAAAGGACATTGAGGAGTTAATCATTTTACTAGCGTCAAACAATATTTGTCATAAGACGATTATAAAGTCAGTTAACTAGGTATTCAATGAGTCATGTGGATGGACATGAGCGGACTGGAAGGATTTTTCTCATCCTACATATGCATGAGTAATATCTACATACTCCTTAATTAAGTTTGATTTTAAAATGCATTATCATGCTGAAATAAATGAATATGCGATATTGAGCTTATTTGTTAATACTAAGTACACTCGGGCATCAAGAAACATAATATTGAATTATACAGGGGAGGTAAGAATTATGTCTTGTGTTAGGTATACATATAAGGGCAAAACAATAATTATACATATGATCATTATCGTATAAAGGTTATATGAGATCACATGAAATTATGGTTAATTGGAAAGCAATGATGTCTGGCTAGACACCCTCTCTCTATTTATAATATTAAGTAAATTATTTAACATTATTGTCAATGTTACGAGAACGTAAAAGGTCGCACACGTAAGGATAAATAAACGAGAGATAAAATAAATTAATAAGATACATTTATGATTTTGTGGTACATTGTTACGATACACTAATGTTAATTAGGAAAATACGGCCCACGGGAAGCTAGCATAGGGTGAGTATTGTATACGTGTTTAAATTTAATAAACAATAACAACATTGAGACAGTTTGGCCGAGTGGTCTAAGGCGCCAGATTTAGGCTCTGGTCCGAAAGGGCTGTGGGTTCAAATCCCACAAGTGTCAACTTTTTCTTGTTTCTGTCATTTCGTTCCAAATTATAATTTACTGTATTAAATAGACTAGATTGGGGAAATTTTCTTAATATTGGTTCACTTTAGTTATAAATAAAAATTTGGTTCACCAAACAATTTATTTGGGTCGATATGATTTTATAAAACTATACCGGTTCAATTTGTTTCATTTGAATCCTTCTTATGCTATAATAATTCGATTCAATTCAAAATTTTGACATAATTAACTATGAACAATCTTAGTTGTGGTCATTACCGTCCTGGTACTCGATCTCATAAGATGATTTTCACACACGTTTGTTGCTTGGACTTCTAAAAATGAAGGAGTTGTCTAAAAATATTCAAAAATCAGTGATGGACTTCCTTATATCTTAGCTAATGGCCCAATCATAAATAAAAAAAGTCTTGATTCTCACAACTACTTTCAAGTTAGCAGTTGTTGGTTGGTTCGGGAATTGACTGAGTTGTTGGACTGTGTATGAAAGGTCTAGATAGTCTTGTGTTAGTGAGGTAAATAAGTGATTCCACCAAATTTCTATAAGGTGTGAGATTAGTCCAAATTTATCCATAAACTATTGGTGTAAGACTCATAGGCCAACATATTTATGATTAATGTATTTAAAACTTGTATCAAGTTGATTATTTATAATAAAAATACATTTTTATTATGTTTATTTTCAAAGTAATTTGTTTTTTATAGTATTTAATTGGTTTCATGGAACATTAAGTGTGACTTAAATGTGAGACATCATTAAATATAAAGATATCACTCTAAAAGTATCTATATGTATGTCTTACTATCTAATATAGCAACGCCAATGCATAGAGAATGTTATAAGTAATATTTATATTGGAATGACCCGCGATAAGAATACTACATAGTTTGTTATTTAAGTCTCATAAGTTATTTTTATAATCACAGTGGTGTATGTTACCATTTGACCGGAAACCATTAAGTCCATACAAAAGGACATTGAGGAGTTAATCATTTTAGTAGCGTCAAACATTGTTTGTCATAAGACGATTATAAAGTCAGTTAACTAGGTATTCAATGAGTCATGTGGATGGACATGAGCGGCCTGGAAGGATTTTTCTCATCCTACATATGCATGAGTAATATCTACATACTCCTTAATTAAGTTTGATTTTAAAATGCATTATCATGCTGAAATAAATGAATATGCGATATTGAGCTTATTTGTTAATACTAAGTACACTCGGGCATCAAGAAACATAATATTGAATTATACAGGGGAGGTAAGAATTATGTCTTGTGTTAGGTATACATATAAGGGAAAAACAATAATTATACATATGATCATTATCGTATAAAGGTTATATGAGATCACATGAAATTATGGTTAATTGGAAAGCAATGATGTCTGGCTAGACACCCTCTCTCTATTTATAATATTAAGTAAATTATTTAACATTATTGTCAATGTTACGAGAACGTAAAAGGTCGCACACGTAAGGATAAATAAACGAGAGATAAAATAAATTAATAAGATACATTTATGATTTTGTGGTACATTGTCACGATACACTAATGTTAATTAGGAAAATACGGCCCATGGGAAGCTAGCATAGGGTGAGTATTGTATACGTGTTTAAATTTAATAAACAATAACAACATTGAGACAGTTTGGCCGAGAGGTCTAAGGTGCCAGATTTAGGCTCTGGTCCGAAAGGGCGTGGGTTCAAATCCCATAGCTGTCAACTTTTTCTTGTTTCTGTCATTTCGTTCCAAGTATTAAATAGACTAGGTTGGGGAAATTTTCTTAATATTGGTTCACTTTAGTTATAAATAAAAATTTGGTTCACCAAACAATTTATTTGGGTCGATATGATTTTATAAAACTATACCGGTTCAATTTGTTTCTTTTGAATCCTTCTTATGCTATAATAATTCGATTCAATTCAAAATTTTGACATAATTAACTATGAACAATCTTAAATGAAGGAGTTGTCTAAAAATATTCAAAAATCAGTGATGGATTTCCTTATATCTTAGCTAATGGCCCAATCATAAATACAAAAAGTCTTGATTCTCACAACTACTTTCAAGTTAGCAGTTGTTGGTTGGTTCGGGAATTGACTGAGTTGTTGGACTGTGTATGAAAGGTCTAGATAGTCTTGTGTTAGTGAGGTAAATAAGTTATTCCACCAAATTTGTATAAGGTGTGAGATTAGTCCAAAATAATCCATAAACTATTGGTGTAAGACTCATAGGCCAACATATTTATGAATAATGTATTTAAAACTTGTATCAAGTTGATTATTTATAATAAAAATACATTTTTATTATGTTTATTTTCAAAGTTATTAGTTTTTTATAGTATTTAATTGGTTTCATGGAACATTAAGTGTGACTTAAATGTGAGACATCATTAAATATAAAGATATCACTCTAAAAGTATCTATATGTATGTCTTACTATCGAATATAGCAACGTCAATGCATAGAGAATGTTATAAGTAATATTTATATTGGAATGACCCGCGATAAGAATACTACATAGTTTGTTTTGTAAGTCTCATAAGTTATTTTTATAATCACAGTGGTGTATGCTACCATTTGACCGGAAACCATTATGTCCATACAAAAGGACATTGAGGAGTTAATCATTTTACTAGCGTCAAACATTATTTGTCATAAGACGATTATAAAGTCAGTTAACTAGGTATTCAATGAGTCATGTGGATGGACATGAGCGGACTGGAAGGATTTTTCTCATCCTACATATGCATGAGTAATATCTACATACTCCTTAATTAAGTTTGATTTTAAAATGCATTATCATGCTGAAATAAATGAATATGCGATATTGAGCTTATTTGTTAATACTAAGTACACTCGGGCATCAAGAAACATAATATTGAATTATACAGGGGAGGTAAGAATTATGTCTTGTGTTAGGTATACATATAAGGGCAAAACAATAATTATACATATGATCATTATCGTATAAAGGTTATATGAGATCACATGAAATTATGGTTAATTGGAAAGCAATGATGTCTGGCTAGACACCCTCTCTCTATTTATAATATTAAGTAAATTATTTAACATTATTGTCAATGTTACGAGAACGTAAAAGGTCGCACACGTAAGGATAAATAAACGAGAGATAAAATAAATTAATAAGATACATTTATGATTTTGTGGTACATTGTTACGATACACTAATGTTAATTAGGAAAATACGGCCCACGGGAAGCTAGCATAGGGTGAGTATTGTATACGTGTTTAAATTTAATAAACAATAACAACATTGAGACAGTTTGGCCGAGTGGTCTAAGGCGCCAGATTTAGGCTCTGGTCCGAAAGGGCTGTGGGTTCAAATCCCACAAGTGTCAACTTTTTCTTGTTTCTGTCATTTCGTTCCAAATTATAATTTACTGTATTAAATAGACTAGGTTGGGGAAATTTTCTTAATATTGGTTCACTTTAGTTATAAATAAAAATTTGGTTCACCAAACAATTTATTTGGGTCGATATGATTTTATAAAACTATACCGGTTCAATTTGTTTCATTTGAATCCTTCTTATGCTATAATAATTCGATTCAATTCAAAATTTTGACATAATTAACTATGAACAATCTTAGTTGTGGTCATTACCGTCCTGGTACTCGATCTCATAAGATGATTTTCACACACGTTTGTTGCTTGGACTTCTAAAAAATGAAGGAGTTGTCTAAAAATATTCAAAAATCAGTGATGGACTTCCTTATATCTTAGCTAATGGCCCAATCATAAATAAAAAAAGTCTTGATTCTCACAACTACTTTCAAGTTAGCAGTTGTTGGTTGGTTCGGGAATTGACTGAGTTGTTGGACTGTGTATGAAAGGTCTAGATAGTCTTGTGTTAGTGAGGTAAATAAGTGATTCCACCAAATTTCTATAAGGTGTGAGATTAGTCCAAATTTATCCATAAACTATTGGTGTAAGACTCATAGGCCAACATATTTATGATTAATGTATTTAAAACTTGTATCAAGTTGATTATTTATAATAAAAATACATTTTTATTATGTTTATTTTCAAAGTAATTTGTTTTTTATAGTATTTAATTGGTTTCATGGAACATTAAGTGTGACTTAAATGTGAGACATCATTAAATATAAAGATATCACTCTAAAAGTATCTATATGTATGTCTTACTATCTAATATAGCAACGCCAATGCATAGAGAATGTTATAAGTAATATTTATATTGGAATGACCCGCGATAAGAATACTACATAGTTTGTTATTTAAGTCTCATAAGTTATTTTTATAATCACAGTGGTGTATGTTACCATTTGACCGGAAACCATTAAGTCCATACAAAAGGACATTGAGGAGTTAATCATTTTAGTAGCGTCAAACATTGTTTGTCATAAGACGATTATAAAGTCAGTTAACTAGGTATTCAATGAGTCATGTGGATGGACATGAGCGGCCTGGAAGGATTTTTCTCATCCTACATATGCATGAGTAATATCTACATACTCCTTAATTAAGTTTGATTTTAAAATGCATTATCATGCTGAAATAAATGAATATGCGATATTGAGCTTATTTGTTAATACTAAGTACACTCGGGCATCAAGAAACATAATATTGAATTATACAGGGGAGGTAAGAATTATGTCTTGTGTTAGGTATACATATAAGGGAAAAACAATAATTATACATATGATCATTATCGTATAAAGGTTATATGAGATCACATGAAATTATGGTTAATTGGAAAGCAATGATGTCTGGCTAGACACCCTCTCTCTATTTATAATATTAAGTAAATTATTTAACATTATTGTCAATGTTACGAGAACGTAAAAGGTCGCACACGTAAGGATAAATAAACGAGAGATAAAATAAATTAATAAGATACATTTATGATTTTGTGGTACATTGTCACGATACACTAATGTTAATTAGGAAAATACGGCCCATGGGAAGCTAGCATAGGGTGAGTATTGTATACGTGTTTAAATTTAATAAACAATAACAACATTGAGACAGTTTGGCCGAGAGGTCTAAGGTGCCAGATTTAGGCTCTGGTCCGAAAGGGCGTGGGTTCAAATCCCATAGCTGTCAACTTTTTCTTGTTTCTGTCATTTCGTTCCAAGTATTAAATAGACTAGGTTGGGGAAATTTTCTTAATATTGGTTCACTTTAGTTATAAATAAAAATTTGGTTCACCAAACAATTTATTTGGGTCGATATGATTTTATAAAACTATACCGGTTCAATTTGTTTCTTTTGAATCCTTCTTATGCTATAATAATTCGATTCAATTCAAAATTTTGACATAATTAACTATGAACAATCTTAAATGAAGGAGTTGTCTAAAAATATTCAAAAATCAGTGATGGATTTCCTTATATCTTAGCTAATGGCCCAATCATAAATACAAAAAGTCTTGATTCTCACAACTACTTTCAAGTTAGCAGTTGTTGGTTGGTTCGGGAATTGACTGAGTTGTTGGACTGTGTATGAAAGGTCTAGATAGTCTTGTGTTAGTGAGGTAAATAAGTTATTCCACCAAATTTGTATAAGGTGTGAGATTAGTCCAAAATAATCCATAAACTATTGGTGTAAGACTCATAGGCCAACATATTTATGAATAATGTATTTAAAACTTGTATCAAGTTGATTATTTATAATAAAAATACATTTTTATTATGTTTATTTTCAAAGTTATTAGTTTTTTATAGTATTTAATTGGTTTCATGGAACATTAAGTGTGACTTAAATGTGAGACATCATTAAATATAAAGATATCACTCTAAAAGTATCTATATGTATGTCTTACTATCGAATATAGCAACGTCAATGCATAGAGAATGTTATAAGTAATATTTATATTGGAATGACCCGCGATAAGAATACTACATAGTTTGTTTTGTAAGTCTCATAAGTTATTTTTATAATCACAGTGGTGTATGTTACCATTTGACCCGAAACCATTAAGTCCATACAAAAGGACATTGAGGAGTTAATCATTTTAGTAGCGTCAAACATTGTTTGTCATAAGACGATTATAAAGTCAGTTAACTAGGTATTCAATGAGTCATGTGGATGGACATGAGCGGCCTGGAAGGATTTTTCTCATCCTACATATGCATGAGTAATATCTACATACTCCTTAATTAAGTTTGATTTTAAAATGCATTATCATGCTGAAATAAATGAATATGCGATATTGAGCTTATTTGTTAATACTAAGTACACTCGGGCATCAAGAAACATAATATTGAATTATACAGGGGAGGTAAGAATTATGTCTTGTGTTAGGTATACATATAAGGGAAAAACAATAATTATACATATGATCATTATCGTATAAAGGTTATATGAGATCACATGAAATTATGGTTAATTGGAAAGCAATGATGTCTGGCTAGACACCCTCTCTCTATTTATAATATTAAGTAAATTATTTAACATTATTGTCAATGTTACGAGAACGTAAAAGGTCGCACACGTAAGGATAAATAAACGAGAGATAAAATAAATTAATAAGATACATTTATGATTTTGTGGTACATTGTTACGATACACTAATGTTAATTAGGAAAATACGGCCCACGGGAAGCTAGCATAGGGTGAGTATTGTATACGTGTTTAAATTTAATAAACAATAACAACATTGAGACAGTTTGGCCGAGAGGTCTAAGGTGCCAGATTTAGGCTCTGGTCCGAAAGGGCGTGGGTTCAAATCCCATAGCTGTCAACTTTTTCTTGTTTCTGTCATTTCGTTCCAAGTATTAAATAGACTAGGTTGGGGAAATTTTCTTAATATTGGTTCACTTTAGTTATAAATAAAAATTTGGTTCACCAAACAATTTATTTGGGTCGATATGATTTTATAAAACTATACCGGTTCAATTTGTTTCTTTTGAATCCTTCTTATGCTATAATAATTCGATTCAATTCAAAATTTTGACATAATTAACTATGAACAATCTTAAATGAAGGAGTTGTCTAAAAATATTCAAAAATCAGTGATGGATTTCCTTATATCTTAGCTAATGGCCCAATCATAAATACAAAAAGTCTTGATTCTCACAACTACTTTCAAGTTAGCAGTTGTTGGTTGGTTCGGGAATTGACTGAGTTGTTGGACTGTGTATGAAAGGTCTAGATAGTCTTGTGTTAGTGAGGTAAATAAGTTATTCCACCAAATTTGTATAAGGTGTGAGATTAGTCCAAATTTATCCATAAACTATTGGTGTAAGACTCATAGGCCAACATATTTATGAATAATGTATTTAAAACTTGTATCAAGTTGATTATTTATAATAAAAATACATTTTTATTATGTTTATTTTCAAAGTTATTAGTTTTTTATAGTATTTAATTGGTTTCATGGAACATTAAGTGTGACTTAAATGTGAGACATCATTAAATATAAAGATATCACTCTAAAAGTATCTATATGTATGTCTTACTATCGAATATAGCAACGTCAATGCATAGAGAATGTTATAAGTAATATTTATATTGGAATGACCCGCGATAAGAATACTACATAGTTTGTTTTGTAAGTCTCATAAGTTATTTTTATAATCACAGTGGTGTATGCTACCATTTGACCGGAAACCATTATGTCCATACAAAAGGACATTGAGGAGTTAATCATTTTACTAGCGTCAAACATTATTTGTCATAAGACGATTATAAAGTCAGTTAACTAGGTATTCAATGAGTCATGTGGATGGACATGAGCGGACTGGAAGGATTTTTCTCATCCTACATATGCATGAGTAATATCTACATACTCCTTAATTAAGTTTGATTTTAAAATGCATTATCATGCTGAAATAAATGAATATGCGATATTGAGCTTATTTGTTAATACTAAGTACACTCGGGCATCAAGAAACATAATATTGAATTATACAGGGGAGGTAAGAATTATGTCTTGTGTTAGGTATACATATAAGGGCAAAACAATAATTATACATATGATCATTATCGTATAAAGGTTATATGAGATCACATGAAATTATGGTTAATTGGAAAGCAATGATGTCTGGCTAGACACCCTCTCTCTATTTATAATATTAAGTAAATTATTTAACATTATTGTCAATGTTACGAGAACGTAAAAGGTCGCACACGTAAGGATAAATAAACGAGAGATAAAATAAATTAATAAGATACATTTATGATTTTGTGGTACATTGTTACGATACACTAATGTTAATTAGGAAAATACGGCCCACGGGAAGCTAGCATAGGGTGAGTATTGTATACGTGTTTAAATTTAATAAACAATAACAACATTGAGACAGTTTGGCCGAGTGGTCTAAGGCGCCAGATTTAGGCTCTGGTCCGAAAGGGCTGTGGGTTCAAATCCCACAAGTGTCAACTTTTTCTTGTTTCTGTCATTTCGTTCCAAATTATAATTTACTGTATTAAATAGACTAGGTTGGGGAAATTTTCTTAATATTGGTTCACTTTAGTTATAAATAAAAATTTGGTTCACCAAACAATTTATTTGGGTCGATATGATTTTATAAAACTATACCGGTTCAATTTGTTTCATTTGAATCCTTCTTATGCTATAATAATTCGATTCAATTCAAAATTTTGACATAATTAACTATGAACAATCTTAAATGAAGGAGTTGTCTAAAAATATTCAAAAATCAGTGATGGACTTCCTTATATCTTAGCTAATGGCCCAATCATAAATAAAAAAAGTCTTGATTCTCACAACTACTTTCAAGTTAGCAGTTGTTGGTTGGTTCGGGAATTGACTGAGTTGTTGGACTGTGTATGAAAGGTCTAGATAGTCTTGTGTTAGTGAGGTAAATAAGTGATTCCACCAAATTTCTATAAGGTGTGAGATTAGTCCAAATTTATCCATAAACTATTGGTGTAAGACTCATAGGCCAACATATTTATGATTAATGTATTTAAAACTTGTATCAAGTTGATTATTTATAATAAAAATACATTTTTATTATGTTTATTTTCAAAGTAATTTGTTTTTTATAGTATTTAATTGGTTTCATGGAACATTAAGTGTGACTTAAATGTGAGACATCATTAAATATAAAGATATCACTCTAAAAGTATCTATATGTATGTCTTACTATCTAATATAGCAACGCCAATGCATAGAGAATGTTATAAGTAATATTTATATTGGAATGACCCGCGATAAGAATACTACATAGTTTGTTATTTAAGTCTCATAAGTTATTTTTATAATCACAGTGGTGTATGTTACCATTTGACCCGAAACCATTAAGTCCATACAAAAGGACATTGAGGAGTTAATCATTTTAGTAGCGTCAAACATTGTTTGTCATAAGACGATTATAAAGTCAGTTAACTAGGTATTCAATGAGTCATGTGGATGGACATGAGCGGCCTGGAAGGATTTTTCTCATCCTACATATGCATGAGTAATATCTACATACTCCTTAATTAAGTTTGATTTTAAAATGCATTATCATGCTGAAATAAATGAATATGCGATATTGAGCTTATTTGTTAATACTAAGTACACTCGGGCATCAAGAAACATAATATTGAATTATACAGGGGAGGTAAGAATTATGTCTTGTGTTAGGTATACATATAAGGGAAAAACAATAATTATACATATGATCATTATCGTATAAAGGTTATATGAGATCACATGAAATTATGGTTAATTGGAAAGCAATGATGTCTGGCTAGACACCCTCTCTCTATTTATAATATTAAGTAAATTATTTAACATTATTGTCAATGTTACGAGAACGTAAAAGGTCGCACACGTAAGGATAAATAAACGAGAGATAAAATAAATTAATAAGATACATTTATGATTTTGTGGTACATTGTCACGATACACTAATGTTAATTAGGAAAATACGGCCCATGGGAAGCTAGCATAGGGTGAGTATTGTATACGTGTTTAAATTTAATAAACAATAACAACATTGAGACAGTTTGGCCGAGAGGTCTAAGGTGCCAGATTTAGGCTCTGGTCCGAAAGGGCGTGGGTTCAAATCCCATAGCTGTCAACTTTTTCTTGTTTCTGTCATTTCGTTCCAAGTATTAAATAGACTAGGTTGGGGAAATTTTCTTAATATTGGTTCACTTTAGTTATAAATAAAAATTTGGTTCACCAAACAATTTATTTGGGTCGATATGATTTTATAAAACTATACCGGTTCAATTTGTTTCTTTTGAATCCTTCTTATGCTATAATAATTCGATTCAATTCAAAATTTTGACATAATTAACTATGAACAATCTTAAATGAAGGAGTTGTCTAAAAATATTCAAAAATCAGTGATGGATTTCCTTATATCTTAGCTAATGGCCCAATCATAAATACAAAAAGTCTTGATTCTCACAACTACTTTCAAGTTAGCAGTTGTTGGTTGGTTCGGGAATTGACTGAGTTGTTGGACTGTGTATGAAAGGTCTAGATAGTCTTGTGTTAGTGAGGTAAATAAGTTATTCCACCAAATTTGTATAAGGTGTGAGATTAGTCCAAATTTATCCATAAACTATTGGTGTAAGACTCATAGGCCAACATATTTATGAATAATGTATTTAAAACTTGTATCAAGTTGATTATTTATAATAAAAATACATTTTTATTATGTTTATTTTCAAAGTTATTAGTTTTTTATAGTATTTAATTGGTTTCATGGAACATTAAGTGTGACTTAAATGTGAGACATCATTAAATATAAAGATATCACTCTAAAAGTATCTATATGTATGTCTTACTATCGAATATAGCAACGTCAATGCATAGAGAATGTTATAAGTAATATTTATATTGGAATGACCCGCGATAAGAATACTACATAGTTTGTTTTGTAAGTCTCATAAGTTATTTTTATAATCACAGTGGTGTATGCTACCATTTGACCGGAAACCATTATGTCCATACAAAAGGACATTGAGGAGTTAATCATTTTACTAGCGTCAAACATTATTTGTCATAAGACGATTATAAAGTCAGTTAACTAGGTATTCAATGAGTCATGTGGATGGACATGAGCGGACTGGAAGGATTTTTCTCATCCTACATATGCATGAGTAATATCTACATACTCCTTAATTAAGTTTGATTTTAAAATGCATTATCATGCTGAAATAAATGAATATGCGATATTGAGCTTATTTGTTAATACTAAGTACACTCGGGCATCAAGAAACATAATATTGAATTATACAGGGGAGGTAAGAATTATGTCTTGTGTTAGGTATACATATAAGGGCAAAACAATAATTATACATATGATCATTATCGTATAAAGGTTATATGAGATCACATGAAATTATGGTTAATTGGAAAGCAATGATGTCTGGCTAGACACCCTCTCTCTATTTATAATATTAAGTAAATTATTTAACATTATTGTCAATGTTACGAGAACGTAAAAGGTCGCACACGTAAGGATAAATAAACGAGAGATAAAATAAATTAATAAGATACATTTATGATTTTGTGGTACATTGTTACGATACACTAATGTTAATTAGGAAAATACGGCCCACGGGAAGCTAGCATAGGGTGAGTATTGTATACGTGTTTAAATTTAATAAACAATAACAACATTGAGACAGTTTGGCCGAGTGGTCTAAGGCGCCAGATTTAGGCTCTGGTCCGAAAGGGCTGTGGGTTCAAATCCCACAAGTGTCAACTTTTTCTTGTTTCTGTCATTTCGTTCCAAATTATAATTTACTGTATTAAATAGACTAGGTTGGGGAAATTTTCTTAATATTGGTTCACTTTAGTTATAAATAAAAATTTGGTTCACCAAACAATTTATTTGGGTCGATATGATTTTATAAAACTATACCGGTTCAATTTGTTTCATTTGAATCCTTCTTATGCTATAATAATTCGATTCAATTCAAAATTTTGACATAATTAACTATGAACAATCTTAGTTGTGGTCATTACCGTCCTGGTACTCGATCTCATAAGATGATTTTCACACACGTTTGTTGCTTGGACTTCTAAAAAATGAAGGAGTTGTCTAAAAATATTCAAAAATCAGTGATGGACTTCCTTATATCTTAGCTAATGGCCCAATCATAAATAAAAAAAGTCTTGATTCTCACAACTACTTTCAAGTTAGCAGTTGTTGGTTGGTTCGGGAATTGACTGAGTTGTTGGACTGTGTATGAAAGGTCTAGATAGTCTTGTGTTAGTGAGGTAAATAAGTGATTCCACCAAATTTCTATAAGGTGTGAGATTAGTCCAAATTTATCCATAAACTATTGGTGTAAGACTCATAGGCCAACATATTTATGATTAATGTATTTAAAACTTGTATCAAGTTGATTATTTATAATAAAAATACATTTTTATTATGTTTATTTTCAAAGTTATTAGTTTTTTATAGTATTTAATTGGTTTCATGGAACATTAAGTGTGACTTAAATGTGAGACATCATTAAATATAAAGATATCACTCTAAAAGTATCTATATGTATGTCTTACTATCGAATATAGCAACGTCAATGCATAGAGAATGTTATAAGTAATATTTATATTGGAATGACCCGCGATAAGAATACTACATAGTTTGTTTTGTAAGTCTCATAAGTTATTTTTATAATCACAGTGGTGTATGCTACCATTTGACCGGAAACCATTATGTCCATACAAAAGGACATTGAGGAGTTAATCATTTTACTAGCGTCAAACATTATTTGTCATAAGACGATTATAAAGTCAGTTAACTAGGTATTCAATGAGTCATGTGGATGGACATGAGCGGCCTGGAAGGATTTTTCTCATCCTACATATGCATGAGTAATATCTACATACTCCTTAATTAAGTTTGATTTTAAAATGCATTATCATGCTGAAATAAATGAATATGCGATATTGAGCTTATTTGTTAATACTAAGTACACTCGGGCATCAAGAAACATAATATTGAATTATACAGGGGAGGTAAGAATTATGTCTTGTGTTAGGTATACATATAAGGGCAAAACAATAATTATACATATGATCATTATCGTATAAAGGTTATATGAGATCACATGAAATTATGGTTAATTGGAAAGCAATGATGTCTGGCTAGACACCCTCTCTCTATTTATAATATTAAGTAAATTATTTAACATTATTGTCAATGTTACGAGAACGTAAAAGGTCGCACACGTAAGGATAAATAAACGAGAGATAAAATAAATTAATAAGATACATTTATGATTTTGTGGTACATTGTTACGATACACTAATGTTAATTAGGAAAATACGGCCCACGGGAAGCTAGCATAGGGTGAGTATTGTATACGTGTTTAAATTTAATAAACAATAACAACATTGAGACAGTTTGGCCGAGTGGTCTAAGGCGCCAGATTTAGGCTCTGGTCCGAAAGGGCGTGGGTTCAAATCCCACAAGTGTCAACTTTTTCTTGTTTCTGTCATTTCGTTCCAAATTATAATTTACTGTATTAAATAGACTAGGTTGGGGAAATTTTCTTAATATTGGTTCACTTTAGTTATAAATAAAAATTTGGTTCACCAAACAATTTATTTGGGTCGATATGATTTTATAAAACTATACCGGTTCAATTTGTTTCATTTGAATCCTTCTTATGCTATAATAATTCGATTCAATTCAAAATTTTGACATAATTAACTATGAACAATCTTAGTTGTGGTCATTCTACCGTCATCTTAAGATGATTTTCTTGCTTGGACTTCTAAAAATGAAGGAGTTGTCTAAAAATATTCAAAAATCAGTGATGGACTTCCTTATATCTTAGCTAATGGCCCAATCATAAATAAAAAAAGTCTTGATTCTCACAACTACTTTCAAGTTAGCAGTTGTTGGTTGGTTCGGGAATTGACTGAGTTGTTGGACTGTGTATGAAAGGTCTAGATAGTCTTGTGTTAGTGAGGTAAATAAGTGATTCCACCAAATTTCTATAAGGTGTGAGATTAGTCCAAATTTATCCATAAACTATTGGTGTAAGACTCATAGGCCAACATATTTATGAATAATGTATTTAAAACTTGTATCAAGTTGATTATTTATAATAAAAATACATTTTTATTATGTTTATTTTCAAAGTTATTAGTTTTTTATAGTATTTAATTGGTTTCATGGAACATTAAGTGTGACTTAAATGTGAGACATCATTAAATATAAAGATATCACTCTAAAAGTATCTATATGTATGTCTTACTATCGAATATAGCAACGTCAATGCATAGAGAATGTTATAAGTAATATTTATATTGGAATGACCCGCGATAAGAATACTACATAGTTTGTTTTGTAAGTCTCATAAGTTATTTTTATAATCACAGTGGTGTATGCTACCATTTGACCGGAAACCATTATGTCCATACAAAAGGACATTGAGGAGTTAATCATTTTACTAGCGTCAAACATTATTTGTCATAAGACGATTATAAAGTCAGTTAACTAGGTATTCAATGAGTCATGTGGATGGACATGAGCGGACTGGAAGGATTTTTCTCATCCTACATATGCATGAGTAATATCTACATACTCCTTAATTAAGTTTGATTTTAAAATGCATTATCATGCTGAAATAAATGAATATGCGATATTGAGCTTATTTGTTAATACTAAGTACACTCGGGCATCAAGAAACATAATATTGAATTATACAGGGGAGGTAAGAATTATGTCTTGTGTTAGGTATACATATAAGGGCAAAACAATAATTATACATATGATCATTATCGTATAAAGGTTATATGAGATCACATGAAATTATGGTTAATTGGAAAGCAATGATGTCTGGCTAGACACCCTCTCTCTATTTATAATATTAAGTAAATTATTTAACATTATTGTCAATGTTACGAGAACGTAAAAGGTCGCACACGTAAGGATAAATAAACGAGAGATAAAATAAATTAATAAGATACATTTATGATTTTGTGGTACATTGTTACGATACACTAATGTTAATTAGGAAAATACGGCCCACGGGAAGCTAGCATAGGGTGAGTATTGTATACGTGTTTAAATTTAATAAACAATAACAACATTGAGACAGTTTGGCCGAGTGGTCTAAGGCGCCAGATTTAGGCTCTGGTCCGAAAGGGCTGTGGGTTCAAATCCCACAAGTGTCAACTTTTTCTTGTTTCTGTCATTTCGTTCCAAATTATAATTTACTGTATTCAATAGACTAGGTTGGGGAAATTTTCTTAATATTGGTTCACTTTAGTTATAAATAAAAATTTGGTTCACCAAACAATTTATTTGGGTCGATATGATTTTATAAAACTATACCGGTTCAATTTGTTTCATTTGAATCCTTCTTATGCTATAATAATTCGATTCAATTCAAAATTTTGACATAATTAACTATGAACAATCTTAGTTGTGGTCATTACCGTCCTGGTACTCGATCTCATAAGATGATTTTCACACACGTTTGTTGCTTGGACTTCTAAAAAATGAAGGAGTTGTCTAAAAATATTCAAAAATCAGTGATGGACTTCCTTATATCTTAGCTAATGGCCCAACATAAATAAAAAAAGTCTTGATTCTCACAACTACTTTCAAGTTAGCAGTTGTTGGTTGGTTCGGGAATTGACTGAGTTGTTGGACTGTGTATGAAAGGTCTAGATAGTCTTGTGTTAGTGAGGTAAATAAGTGATTCCACCAAATTTCTATAAGGTGTGAGATTAGTCCAAATTTATCCATAAACTATTGGTGTAAGACTCATAGGCCAACATATTTATGAATAATGTATTTAAAACTTGTATCAAGTTGATTATTTATAATAAAAATACATTTTTATTATGTTTATTTTCAAAGTTATTAGTTTTTTATAGTATTTAATTGGTTTCATGGAACATTAAGTGTGACTTAAATGTGAGACATCATTAAATATAAAGATATCACTCTAAAAGTATCTATATGTATGTCTTACTATCGAATATAGCAACGTCAATGCATAGAGAATGTTATAAGTAATATTTATATTGGAATGACCCGCGATAAGAATACTACATAGTTTGTTTTGTAAGTCTCATAAGTTATTTTTATAATCACAGTGGTGTATGCTACCATTTGACCGGAAACCATTATGTCCATACAAAAGGACATTGAGGAGTTAATCATTTTACTAGCGTCAAACATTATTTGTCATAAGACGATTATAAAGTCAGTTAACTAGGTATTCAATGAGTCATGTGGATGGACATGAGCGGACTGGAAGGATTTTTCTCATCCTACATATGCATGAGTAATATCTACATACTCCTTAATTAAGTTTGATTTTAAATTGCATTATCATGCTGAAATAAATGAATATGCGATATTGAGCTTATTTGTTAATACTAAGTACACTCGGGCATCAAGAAACATAATATTGAATTATACAGGGGAGGTAAGAATTATGTCTTGTGTTAGGTATACATATAAGGGCAAAACAATAATTATACATATGATCATTATCGTATAAAGGTTATATGAGATCACATGAAATTATGGTTAATTGGAAAGCAATGATGTCTGGCTAGACACCCTCTCTCTATTTATAATATTAAGTAAATTATTTAACATTATTGTCAATGTTACGAGAACGTAAAAGGTCGCACACGTAAGGATAAATAAACGAGAGATAAAATAAATTAATAAGATACATTTATGATTTTGTGGTACATTGTTACGATACACTAATGTTAATTAGGAAAATACGGCCCACGGGAAGCTAGCATAGGGTGAGTATTGTATACGTGTTTAAATTTAATAAACAATAACAACATTGAGACAGTTTGGCCGAGTGGTCTAAGGCGCCAGATTTAGGCTCTGGTCCGAAAGGGCTGTGGGTTCAAATCCCACAAGTGTCAACTTTTTCTTGTTTCTGTCATTTCGTTCCAAATTATAATTTACTGTATTCAATAGACTAGGTTGGGGAAATTTTCTTAATATTGGTTCACTTTAGTTATAAATAAAAATTTGGTTCACCAAACAATTTATTTGGGTCGATATGATTTTATAAAACTATACCGGTTCAATTTGTTTCATTTGAATCCCACTTATGCTATAATAATTCGATTCAATTCAAAATTTTGACATAATTAACTATGAACAATCTTAGTTGTGGTCATTACCGTCCTGGTACTCGATCTCATAAGATGATTTTCACACACGTTTGTTGCTTGGACTTCTAAAAAATGAAGGAGTTGTCTAAAAATATTCAAAAATCAGTGATGGACTTCCTTATATCTTAGCTAATGGCCCAATCATAAATAAAAAAAGTCTTGATTCTCACAACTACTTTCAAGTTAGCAGTTGTTGGTTGGTTCGGGAATTGACTGAGTTGTTGGACTGTGTATGAAAGGTCTAGATAGTCTTGTGTTAGTGAGGTAAATAAGTGATTCCACCAAATTTCTATAAGGTGTGAGATTAGTCCAAATTTATCCATAAACTATTGGTGTAAGACTCATAGGCCAACATATTTATGATTAATGTATTTAAAACTTGTATCAAGTTGATTATTTATAATAAAAATACATTTTTATTATGTTTATTTTCAAAGTAATTTGTTTTTTATAGTATTTAATTGGTTTCATGGAACATTAAGTGTGACTTAAATGTGAGACATCATTAAATATAAAGATATCACTCTAAAAGTATCTATATGTATGTCTTACTATCTAATATAGCAACGCCAATGCATAGAGAATGTTATAAGTAATATTTATATTGGAATGACCCGCGATAAGAATACTACATAGTTTGTTATTTAAGTCTCATAAGTTATTTTTATAATCACAGTGGTGTATGTTACCATTTGACCGGAAACCATTAAGTCCAAACAAAAGGACATTGAGGAGTTAATCATTTTAGTAGCGTCAAACATTATTTGTCATAAGACGATTATAAAGTCAGTTAACTAGGTATTCAATGAGTCATGTGGATGGACATGAGCGGCCTGGAAGGATTTTTCTCATCCTACATATGCATGAGTAATATCTACATACTCCTTAATTAAGTTTGATTTTAAAATGCATTATCATGCTGAAATAAATGAATATGCGATATTGAGCTTATTTGTTAATACTAAGTACACTCGGGCATCAAGAAACATAATATTGAATTATACAGGGGAGGTAAGAATTATGTCTTGTGTTAGGTATACATATAAGGGAAAAACAATAATTATACATATGATCATTATCGTATAAAGGTTATATGAGATCACATGAAATTATGGTTAATTGGAAAGCAATGATGTCTGGCTAGACACCCTCTCTCTATTTATAATATTAAGTAAATTATTTAACATTATTATCAATGTTACGAGAACGTAAAAGGTCGCGCACGTAAGGATAAATAAACGAGAGATAAAATAAATTAATAAGATACATTTATGATTTTGTGGTACATTGTTACGATACACTAATGTTAATTAGGAAAATACGGCCCACGGGAAGCTAGCATAGGGTGAGTATTGTATACGTGTTTAAATTTAATAAACAATAACAACATTGAGACAGTTTGGCTGAGAGGTCTAAGGTGCCAGATTTAGGCTCTGGTCCTAAAGGGCGTGGGTTCAAATCCCATAGCTGTCAACTTTTTCTTGTTTCTGTCATTTCGTTCCAAGTATTAAATAGACTAGGTTGGGGAAATTTTCTTAATATTGGTTCACTTTAGTTATAAATAAAAATTTGGTTCACCAAACAATTTATTTGGGTCGATATGATTTTATAAAACTATACCGGTTCAATTTGTTTCTTTTGAATCCTTCTTATGCTATAATAATTCGATTCAATTCAAAATTTTGACATAATTAACTATGAACAATCTTAAATGAAGGAGTTGTCTAAAAATATTCAAAAATCAGTGATGGATTTCCTTATATCTTAGCTAATGGCCCAATCATAAATACAAAAAGTCTTGATTCTCACAACTACTTTCAAGTTAGCAGTTGTTGGTTGGTTCGGGAATTGACTGAGTTGTTGGACTGTGTATGAAAGGTCTAGATAGTCTTGTGTTAGTGAGGTAAATAAGTTATTCCACCAAATTTGTATAAGGTGTGAGATTAGTCCAAATTTATCCATAAACTATTGGTGTAAGACTCATAGGCCAACATATTTATGATTAATGTATTTAAAACTTGTATCAAGTTAATTATTTATAATAAAAATACATTTTTATTATGTTTATTTTCAAAGTTATTAGTTTTTTATAGTATTTAATTGGTTTCATGGAACATTAAGTGTGACTTAAATGTGAGACATCATTAAATATAAAGATATCACTCTAAAAGTATCTATATGTATGTCTTACTATCGAATATAGCAACGTCAATGCATAGAGAATGTTATAAGTAATATTTATATTAGAATGACACGCGATAAGAATACTACATAGTTTGTTTTGTAAGTCTCATAAGTTATTTTTATAATCACAGTGGTGTATGCTACCATTTGACCAGAAACCATTAAGTCCATACAAAAGGACATTGAGGAGTTAATCATTTTAGTAGCGTCAAACATTATTTGTCATAAGACGATTATAAAGTCAGTTAACTAGGTATTCAATGAGTCATGTGGATGGACATGAGCGGACTGGAAGGATTTTTCTCATCCTACATATGCATGAGTAATATCTACATACTCCTTAATTAAGTTTGATTTTAAAATGCATTATCATGCTGAAATAAATGAATATGCGATATTGAGCTTATTTGTTAATACTAAGTACACTCGGGCATCAAGAAACATAATATTGAATTATACAGGGGAGGTAAGAATTATGTCTTGTGTTAGGTATACATATAAGGGCAAAACAATAATTATACATATGATCATTATCGTATAAAGGTTATATGAGATCACATGAAATTATGGTTAATTGGAAAGCAATGATGTCTGGCTAGACACCCTCTCTCTATTTATAATATTAAGTAAATTATTTAACATTATTGTCAATGTTACGAGAACGTAAAAGGTCGCACACGTAAGGATAAATAAACGAGAGATAACATTCTCTATACGATATGCATGAGTAATATCTACATACTCCTTAATTAAGTTTGATTTTAAAATGCATTATCATGCTGAAATAAATGAATATGCGATATTGAGCTTATTTGTTAATACTAAGTACACTCGGGCATCAAGAAACATAATATTGAATTATACAGGGGAGGTAAGAATTATGTCTTGTGTTAGGTATACATATAAGGGCAAAACAATAATTATACATATGATCATTATCGTATAAAGGTTATATGAGATCACATGAAATTATGGTTAATTGGAAAGCAATGATGTCTGGCTAGACACCCTCTCTCTATTTATAATATTAAGTAAATTATTTAACATTATTGTCAATGTTACGAGAACGTAAAAGGTCGCACACGTAAGGATAAATAAACGAGAGATAAAATAAATTAATAAGATACATTTATGATTTTGTGGTACATTGTTACGATACACTAATGTTAATTAGGAAAATACGGCCCACGGGAAGCTAGCATAGGGTGAGTATTGTATACGTGTTTAAATTTAATAAACAATAACAACATTGAGACAGTTTGGCCGAGTGGTCTAAGGCGCCAGATATAGGCTCTGGTCCGAAAGGGCTGTGGGTTCAAATCCCACAAGTGTCAACTTTTTCTTGTTTCTGTCATTTCGTTCCAAATTATAATTTACTGTATTCAATAGACTAGGTTGGGGAAATTTTCTTAATATTGGTTCACTTTAGTTATAAATAAAAATTTGGTTCACCAAACAATTTATTTGGGTCGATATGATTTTATAAAACTATACCGGTTCAATTTGTTTCATTTGAATCCCACTTATGCTATAATAATTCGATTCAATTCAAAATTTTGACATAATTAACTATGAACAATCTTAGTTGTGGTCATTACCGTCCTGGTACTCGATCTCATAAGATGATTTTCACACACGTTTGTTGCTTGGACTTCTAAAAATGAAGGAGTTGTCTAAAAATATTCAAAAATCAGTGATGGACTTCCTTATATCTTAGCTAATGGCCCAATCATAAATAAAAAAAGTCTTGATTCTCACAACTACTTTCAAGTTAGCAGTTGTTGGTTGGTTCGGGAATTGACTGAGTTGTTGGACTGTGTATGAAAGGTCTAGATAGTCTTGTGTTGGTGAGGTAAATAAGTGATTCCACCAAATTTCTATAAGGTGTGAGATTAGTCCAAATTTATCCATAAACTATTGGTGTAAGACTCATAGGCCAACATATTTATGATTAATGTATTTAAAACTTGTATCAAGTTGATTATTTATAATAAAAATACATTTTTATTATGTTTATTTTCAAAGTAATTTGTTTTTTATAGTATTTAATTTGTTTCATGGAACATTAAGTGTGACTTAAATGTGAGACATCATTAAATATAAAGATATCACTCTAAAAGCATCTATATGTATGTCTTACTATCTAATATAGCAACGCCAATGCATAGAGAATGTTATAAGTAATATTTATATTGGAATGACCCGCGATAAGAATACTACATAGTTTGTTATTTAAGTCTCATAAGTTATTTTTATAATCACAGTGGTGTATGTTACCATTTGACCGGAAACCATTAAGTCCAAACAAAAGGACATTGAGGAGTTAATCATTTTACTAGCGTCAAACATTGTTTGTCATAAGACGATTATAAAGTCAGTTAACTAGGTATTCAATGAGTCATGTGGATGGACATGAGCGGCCTGGAAGGATTTTTCTCATCCTACATATGCATGAGTAATATCTACATACTCCTTAATTAAGTTTGATTTTAAAATGCATTATCATGCTGAAATAAATGAATATGCGATATTGAGCTTATTTGTTAATACTAAGTACACTCGGGCATCAAGAAACATAATATTGAATTATACAGGGGAGGTAAGAATTATGTCTTGTGTTAGGTATACATATAAGGGAAAAACAATAATTATACATATGATCATTATCGTATAAAGGTTATATGAGATCACATGAAATTATGGTTAATTGGAAAGCAATGATGTCTGGCTAGACACCCTCTCTCTATTTATAATATTAAGTAAATTATTTAACATTATTATCAATGTTACGAGAACGTAAAAGGTCGCACACGTAAGGATAAATAAACGAGAGATAAAATAAATTAATAAGATACATTTATGATTTTGTGGTACATTATTACGATACACTAATGTTAATTAGGAAAATACGGCCCACGGGAAGCTAGCATAGGGTGAGTATTGTATACGTGTTTAAATTTAATAAACAATAACAACATTGAGACAGTTTGGCTGAGAGGTCTAAGGTGCCAGATTTAGGCTCTGGTCCGAAAGGGCGTGGGTTCAAATCCCATAGCTGTCAACTTTTTCTTGTTTCTGTCATTTCGTTCCAAGTATTAAATAGACTAGGTTGGGGAAATTTTCTTAATATTGGTTCACTTTAGTTATAAATAAAAATTTGGTTCACCAAACAATTTATTTGGGTCGATATGATTTTATAAAACTATACCGGTTCAATTTGTTTCTTTTGAATCCTTCTTATGCTATAATAATTCGATTCAATTCAAAATTTTGACATAATTAACTATGAACAATCTTAAATGAAGGAGTTGTCTAAAAATATTCAAAAATCAGTGATGGATTTCCTTATATCTTAGCTAATGGCCCAATCATAAATACAAAAAGTCTTGATTCTCACAACTACTTTCAAGTTAGCAGTTGTTGGTTGGTTCGGGAATTGACTGAGTTGTTGGACTGTGTATGAAAGGTCTAGATAGTCTTGTGTTGGTGAGGTAAATAAGTTATTCCACCAAATTTGTATAAGGTGTGAGATTAGTCCAAATTTATCCATAAACTATTGGTGTAAGACTCATAGGCCAACATATTTATGATTAATGTATTTAAAACTTGTATCAAGTTAATTATTTATAATAAAAATACATTTTTATTATGTTTATTTTCAAAGTTATTAGTTTTTTATAGTATTTAATTGGTTTCATGGAACATTAAGTGTGACTTAAATGTGAGACATCATTAAATATAAAGATATCACTCTAAAAGTATCTATATGTATGTCTTACTATCGAATATAGCAACGTCAATGCATAGAGAATGTTATAAGTAATATTTATATTAGAATGACACGCGATAAGAATACTACATAGTTTGTTTTGTAAGTCTCATAAGTTATTTTTATAATCACAGTGGTGTATGCTACCATTTGACCAGAAACCATTAAGTCCATACAAAAGGACATTGAGGAGTTAATCATTTTAGTAGCGTCAAACATTATTTGTCATAAGACGATTATAAAGTCAGTTAACTAGGTATTCAATGAGTCATGTGGATGGACATGAGCGGCCTGGAAGGATTTTTCTCATCCTACATATGCATGAGTAATATCTACATACTCCTTAATTAAGTTTGATTTTAAAATGCATTATCATGCTGAAATAAATGAATATGCGATATTGAGCTTATTTGTTAATACTAAGTACACTCGGGCATCAAGAAACATAATATTGAATTATACAGGGGAGGTAAGAATTATGTCTTGTGTTAGGTATACATATAAGGGCAAAACAATAATTATACATATGATCATTATCGTATAAAGGTTATATGAGATCACATGAAATTATGGTTAATTGGAAAGCAATGATGTCTGGCTAGACACCCTCTCTCTATTTATAATATTAAGTAAATTATTTAACATTATTATCAATGTTACGAGAACGTAAAAGGTCGCACACGTAAGGATAAATAAACGAGAGATAAAATAAATTAATAAGATACATTTATGATTTTGTGGTACATTGTTACGATACACTAATGTTAATTAGGAAAATACGGCCCACGGGAAGCTAGCATAGGGTGAGTATTGTATACGTGTTTAAATTTAATAAACAATAACAACATTGAGACAGTTTGGCCGAGTGGTCTAAGGCGCCAGATTTAGGCTCTGGTCCGAAAGGGCTGTGGGTTCAAATCCCACAAGTGTCAAGTTTTTCTTGTTTCTGTCATTTCGTTCCAAATTATAATTTACTGTATTAAATAGACTAGGTTGGTCATTACCGTCCTGGTACTCGATCTCATAAGATGATTTTCACACACGTTTGTTGCTTGGACTTCTAAAAAATGAAGGAGTTGTCTAAAAATATTCAAAAATCAGTGATGGACTTCCTTATATCTTAGCTAATGGCCCAATCATAAATAAAAAAAGTCTTGATTCTCACAACTACTTTCAAGTTAGCAGTTGTTGGTTGGTTCTGAGTTGTTGGACTGTGTATGAAAGGTCTAGATATTCTTGTGTTAGTGAGGTAAATAAGTGATTCCACCAAATTTCTATAAGGTGTGAGATTAGTCCAAATTTATCCATAAACTATTGGTGTAAGACTCATAGGCCAACATATTTATGATTAATGTATTTAAAACTTGTATCAAGTTGATTATTTATAATAAAAATACATTTTTATTATGTTTATTTTCAAAGTAATTTGTTTTTTATAGTATTTAATTTGTTTCATGGAACATTAAGTGTGACTTAAATGTGAGACATCATTAAATATAAAGATATCACTCTAAAAGTATCTATATGTATGTCTTACTATCTAATATAGCAACGCCAATGCATAGAGAATGTTATAAGTAATATTTATATTGGAATGACCCGCGATAAGAATACTACATAGTTTGTTATTTAAGTCTCATAAGTTATTTTTATAATCACAGTGGTGTATGTTACCATTTGACCGGAAACCATTAAGTCCATACAAAAGGACATTGAGGAGTTAATCATTTTAGTAGCGTCAAACATTGTTTGTCATAAGACGATTATAAAGTCAGTTAACTAGGTATTCAATGAGTCATGTGGATGGACATGAGCGGCCTGGAAGGATTTTTCTCATCCTACATATGCATGAGTAATATCTACATATTCCTTAATTAAGTTTGATTTTAAAATGCATTATCATGCTGAAATAAATGAATATGCGGTATTGAGCTTATTTGTTAATACTAAGTACACTCGGGCATCAAGAAACATAATATTCAATTATACAGGGGAGGTAAGAATTATGTCTTGTGTTAGGTATACATATAAGGGAAAAACAATAATTATACATATGATCATTATCGTATAAAGGTTATATGAGATCACATGAAATTATGGTTAATTGGAAAGCAATGATGTCTGGCTAGACACCCTCTCTTTATTTATAATATTAAGTAAATTATTTAACATTATTGTCAATGTTACGAGAACGTAAAAGGTCGCACACGTAAGGATAAATAAACGAGAGATAAAATAAATTAATAAGATACATTTATGATTTTGTGGTACATTGTTACGATACACTAATGTTAATTAGGAAAATACGGCCCACGGGAAGCTAGCATAGGGTGAGTATTGTATACGTGTTTAAATTTAATATACAATAACAACATTGAGACAGTTTAACTGAGAGGTCTAAGGTGCCAGATTTAGGCTCTGGTCCGAAAGGGCGTGGGTTCAAATCCCATAGCTGTCAACTTTTTCTTGTTTCTGTCATTTCGTTCCAAGTATTAAATAGACTAGGTTGGGGAAATTTTCTTAATATTGGTTCACTTTAGTTATAAATAAAAATTTGGTTCACCAAACAATTTATTTGGGTCGATATGATTTTATAAAACTATACCGGTTCAATTTGTTTCTTTTGAATCCTTCTTATGCTATAATAATTCGATTCAATTCAAAATTTTGACATAATTAACTATGAACAATCTTAAATGAAGGAGTTGTCTAAAAATATTCAAAATCAGTGATGGATTTCCTTATATCTTAGCTAATGGCCCAATCATAAATACAAAAAGTCTTGATTCTCACAACTACTTTCAAGTTAGCAGTTGTTGGTTGGTTCGGGAATTGACTGAGTTGTTGGACTGTGTATGAAAGGTCTAGATAGTCTTGTGTTAGTGAGGTAAATAAGTTATTCCACCAAATTTGTATAAGGTGTGAGATTAGTCCAAATTTATCCATAAACTATTGGTGTAAGACTCATAGGCCAACATATTTATGATTAATGTATTTAAAACTTGTATCAAGTTAATTATTTATAATAAAAATACATTTTTATTATGTTTATTTTCAAAGTTATTAGTTTTTTATAGTATTTAATTGGTTTCATGGAACATTAAGTGTGACTTAAATGTGAGACATCATTAAATATAAAGATATCACTCTAAAAGTATCTATATGTATGTCTTACTATCGAATATAGCAACGTCAATGCATAGAGAATGTTATAAGTAATATTTATATTAGAATGACCCGCGATAAGAATACTACATAGTTTGTTTTGTAAGTCTCATAAGTTATTTTTATAATCACAGTGGTGTATGCTACCATTTGACCGGAAACCATTAAGTCCATACAAAAGGACATTGAGGAGTTAATCATTTTAGTAGCGTCAAACATTATTTGTCATAAGACGATTATAAAGTCAGTTAACTAGGTATTCAATGAGTCATGTGGATGGACATGAGCGGCCTGGAAGGATTTTTCTCATCCTACATATGCATGAGTAATATCTACATACTCCTTAATTAAGTTTGATTTTAAAATGCATTATCATGCTGAAATAAATGAATATGCGATATTGAGCTTATTTGTTAATACTAAGTACACTCGGGCATCAAGAAACATAATATTGAATTATACAGGGGAGGTAAGAATTATGTCTTGTGTTAGGTATACATATAAGGGCAAAACAATAATTATACATATGATCATTATCGTATAAAGGTTATATGAGATCACATGAAATTATGGTTAATTGGAAAGCAATGATGTCTGGCTAGACACCCTCTCTCTATTTATAATATTAAGTAAATTATTTAACATTATTGTCAATGTTACGAGAACGTAAAAGGTCGCACACGTAAGGATAAATAAACGAGAGATAAAATAAATTAATAAGATACATTTATGATTTTGTGGTACATTGTTACGATACACTAATGTTAATTAGGAAAATACGGCCCACGGGAAGCTAGCATAGGGTGAGTATTGTATACGTGTTTAAATTTAATAAACAATAACAACATTGAGACAGTATGGCCGAGTGGTCTAAGGCGCCAGATTTAGGCTCTGGTCCGAAAGGGCTGTGGGTTCAAATCCCACAGCTGTCAACTTTTTCTTATTTCTGTCATTTCGTTCCAAATTATAATTTACTGTATTAAATAGACTAGGTTGGGGAAATTTTCTTAATATTGGTTCACTTTAGTTATAAATAAAAATTTGGTTCACCAAACAATTTATTTGTGTTGATATGATTTTATAAAACTATACCGGTTCAATTTGTTTCTTTTGAATCCTTCTTATGCTATAATAATTCGATTCAATTCAAAATTTTGACATAATTAACTATGAACAATCTTAGTTGTGGTCATTACCGTCCTGGTACTCGATCTCATACGATGATTTTCACACACGTTTGTTGCTTGGACTTCTAAAAAATGAAGGAGTTGTCTAAAAATATTCAAAAATCAGTGATGGACTTCCTTATATCTTAGCTAATGGCCCAATCATAAATACAAAAAGTCTTGATTCTCACAACTACTTTCAAGTTAGCAGTTGTTGGTTGGTTCGGGAATTGACTGAGTTGTTGGACTGTGTATGAAAGGTCTAGATAGTCTTGTGTTAGTGAGGTAAATAAGTGATTCCACCAAATTTCTATAAGGTGTGAGATTAGTCCAAATTTATCCATAAACTATTGGTGTAAGACTCATAGGCCAACATATTTATGATTAATGTATTTAAAACTTGTATCAAGTTGATTATTTATAATAAAAATACATTTTTATTATGTTTATTTTCAAAGTAATTAGTTTTTTATAGTATTTAATTAGTTTCATGGAACATTAAGTGTGACTTAAATGTGAGACATCATTAAATACAAAAGATATCACTCTAAAAGTATCTATATGTATGTCTTACTATCGAATATAGCAACGCCAATGCATAGAGAATGTTATAAGTAATATTTATATTGGAATGACCCGCGATAAGAATACTACATAGTTTGTTATGTAAGTCTCATAAGTTATTTTTATAATCACAGTGGTGTATGCTACCATTTGACCGGAAACCATTAAGTCCATACAAAAGGACATTGAGGAGTTAATCATTTTAGTAGCGTCAAACATTGTTTGTCATAAGACGATTATAAAGTCAGTTAACTAGGTATTCAATGAGTCATGTGGATGGACATGAGCGGCCTGGAAGGATTTTTCTCATCCTACATATGCATGAGTAATATCTACATACTCCTTAATTAAGTTTGATTTTAAAATGCATTATCATGCTGAAATAAATGAATATGCGATATTGAGCTTATTTGTTAATACTAAGTACACTCGGGCATCAAGAAACATAATATTGAATTATACAGGGGAGGTAAGAATTATGTCTTGTGTTAGGTATACATATAAGGGCAAAACAATAATTATACATATGATCATTATCGTATAAAGGTTATATGAGATCATATGAAATTATGGTTAATTGGAAAGCAATGATGTCTGGCTAGACACCCTCTCTCTATTTATAATATTAAGTAAATTATTTAACATTATTGTCAATGTTACGAGAACGTAAAAGGTCGCACACGTAAGGATAAATAAACGAGAGATAAAATAAATTAATAAGATACATTTATGATTTTGTGGTACATTGTTACGATACACTAATGTTAATTAGGAAAATACGGCCCATGGGAAGCTAGCATAGGGTGAGTATTGTATACGTGTTTAAATTTAATAAACGATACCAACATTGAGATAGTTTGGCCGAGAGGTCTAAGGTGCCAGATTTAGGCTCTGGTCCGAAAGGGCGTGGGTTCAAATCCCATAGCTGTCAACTTTTTCTTGTTTCTGTCATTTCGTTCCAAATTATAATTTAATCTATTAAATAGACTAGGTTGGGGAAATTTTCTTAATATTGGTTCACTTTAGTTATAAATAAAAATTTGGTTCACCAAACAATTTATTTGGGTCGATATGATTTTATAAAACTATACCGGTTCAATTTGTTTCTTTTGAATCCTTCTTATGCTATAATAATTCGATTCAATTCAAAATTTTGACATAATTAACTATGAACAATCTTAGTTGTGGTCATTACCGTCCTGGTACTCGATCTCATACGATGATTTTCACACACGTTTGTTGCTTAGACTTCTAAAAAATGAAGGAGTTGTCTAAAAATATTCAAAAATCAGTGATGGACTTCCGTATATCTTAGTTAATGGCCCAATCATAAATACAAAAAGTCTTGATTCTCACAACTACTTTCAAGTTAGCAGTTGGACTGTGTATGAAAGGTCTAGATAGTCTTGTGTTAGTGAGGTAAATAAGTGATTCCACCAAATTTCTATAAGGTGTGAGATTAGTCCAAATTTATCCATAAACTATTGGTGTAAGACTCATAGGCCAGCATATTTATGATTAATGTATTTAAAACTTGTATCAAGCTGATTATTTATAATAAAAATACATTTTTATTATGTTTATTTTCAAAGTTATTAGTTTTTTATAGTATTTAATTGGTTTCATGGAACATTAAGTGTGACTTAAATGTGAGACATCATTAAATATAAAGATATCACTCTAAAAGTATCTATATGTATGTCTTACTATCGAATATAGCAACGCCAATGCATAGAGAATGTTATAAGTAATATTTATATTGGAATGACCCGCGATAAGAATACTACATAGTTTGTTATGTAAGTCTCATAAGTTATTTTTATAATCACAGTGGTGTATGCTACCATTTGACCGGAAACCATTAAGTCCATACAAAAGGACATTGAGGAGTTAATCATTTTAGTAGCGTCAAACATTGTTTGTCATAAGACGATTATAAAGTCAGTTAACTAGGTATTCAATGAGTCATGTGGATGGACATGAGTGGTCTGGAAGGATTTTTCTCATCCTACATATGCATGAGTAATATCTACATACTCCTTAATTAAGTTTGATTTTAAAATGCATTATCATGCTGAAATAAATGAATATGCGATATTGAGCTTATTTGTTAATACTAAGTACACTCGGGCATCAAGAAACATAATATTGAATTATACAGGGGAGGTAAGAATTATGTCTTGTGTTAGGTATACATATAAGGGCAAAACAATAATTATACATATGATCATTATCGTATAAAGGTTATATGAGATCACATGAAATTATGGTTAATAGGAAAGCAATGATGTCTGGCTAGACACCCTCTCTCTATTTGTAATATTAAGTAAATTATTTAGCATTATTGTCAATGTTACGAGAACGTAAAAGGTCGCACACGTAAGGATAAATAAACAAGAGATAAAATAAATTAATAAGATACATTTATGATTTTGTGGTACATTGTTACGATACACTAATGTTAATTAGGAAAATACGGCCCACGGGAAGCTAGCATAGGGTGAGTATTGTATACGTGTTTAAATTTAATAAACAATAACAACATTGAGACAGATTGGCCGAGTGGTCTAAGGCGTCAGATTTAGGCTCTGGTCCGAAAGGGCTGTGGGTTCAAATCCCACAGCTGTCAACTTTTTCTTGTTTCTGTCATTTCGTTTAGACTTCTAAAAAATGAAGGAGTTGTCTAAAAATATTCAAAAATCAGTGATGGACTTCCGTATATCTTAGCTAATGGCCCAATCATAAATACAAAAAGTCTTGATTCTCACAACTACTTTCAAGTTAGCAGTTGTTGGTTGGTTCGGGAATTGACTGAGTTGTTGGACTGTGTATGAAAGGTCTAGATAGTCTTGTGTTAGTGAGGTAAATAAGTGATTCCACCAAATTTCTATAAGGTGTGAGATTAGTCCAAATTTATCCATAAACTATTGGCCTAAGACTCATAGGCCAACATATTTATGATTAATGTATTTAAAACTTGTATCAAGTTGATTATTTATAATAAAAATACATTTTTATTATGTTTATTTTCAAAGTAATTAGTTTTTTATAGTATTTAATTGGTTTCATGGAACATTAAGTGTGACTTAAATGTGAGACATCATTAAATATAAAGATATCACTCTAAAAGTATCTATATGTATGTCTAACTATCGAATATAGCAACGCCAATGCATAGAGAATGTTATAAGTAATATTTATATTGGAATGACCCGCGATAAGAATACTACGTAGTTTGTTATGTAAGTCTCATAAGTTATTTTCATAATCACAATGGTGTATGCTACCATTTGACCGGAAACCATTAAGTCCATACAAAAGGACATTGAGGAGTTAATCATTTTAGTAGCGTCAAACATTGTTTGTCATAAGACGATTATAAAGTCAGTTAACTAGGTATTCAATGAGTCATGTGGATGGACATGAGCGGCCTGGAAGGATTTTTCTCATCCTACATATGCATAAACTATTGGCCTAAGACTCATAGGCCAACATATTTATGATTAATGTATTTAAAACTTGTATCAAGTTGATTATTTATAATAAAAATACATTTTTATTATGTTTATTTTCAAAGTAATTAGTTTTTTATAGTATTTAATTGGTTTCATGGAACATTAAGTGTGACTTAAATGTGAGACATCATTAAATATAAAGATATCACTCTAAAAGTATCTATATGTATGTCTAACTATCGAATATAGCAACGCCAATGCATAGAGAATGTTATAAGTAATATTTATATTGGAATGACCCGCGATAAGAATACTACGTAGTTTGTTATGTAAGTCTCATAAGTTATTTTCATAATCACAATGGTGTATGCTACCATTTGACCGGAAACCATTAAGTCCATACAAAAGGACATTGAGGAGTTAATCATTTTAGTAGCGTCAAACATTGTTTGTCATAAGACGATTATAAAGTCAGTTAACTAGGTATTCAATGAGTCATGTGGATGGACATGAGCGGCCTGGAAGGATTTTTCTCATCCTACATATGCATGAGTAATATCTACATACTCCTTAATTAAGTTTGATTTTAAAATGCATTATCATGCTGAAATAAATGAATATGCGATATTGAGCTTATTTGTTAATACTAAGTACACTCGGGCATCAAGAAACATAATATTGAATTATACAGGGGAGGTAAGAATTATGTCTTGTGTTAGGTATACATATAAGGGCAAAACAATAATTATACATATGATCATTATCGTATAAAGGTTATATGAGATCACATGAAATTATGGTTAATTGGAAAGCAATGATGTCTGGCTAGACACCCTCTCTCTCTTTATAATATTAAGTAAATTATTTAACATTATTGTCAATGTTAATTAGGAATGACCCGCGATAAGAGTACTACGTAGTTTGTTATGTAAGTGTCATAAGTTATTTTTATAATCACAGTGGTGTATGCTACCATTTGACCGGAAACCATTAAGTCCATACAAAAGGACATTGAGGAGTTAATCATTTTAGTAGCGTCAAACATTGTTTGTCATAAGACGATTATAAAGTCAGTTAACTAGGTATTCAATGAGTCATGTGGATGGACATGAGCGGCCTGGAAGGATTTTTCTCATCCTACATATGCATGAGTAATATCTACATACTCCTTAATTAAGTTTGATTTTAAAATGCATTATAATGCTGAAATAAATGAATATGCGATATTGAGCTTATTTGTTAATACTAAGTACACTCGGGCATCAAGAAACATAATATTGAATTATACAGAGGAGGTAAGAATTATGTCTTGTGTTAGGTATACATATAAGGGCAAAACAATAATTATACATATGATCATTATCGTATAAAGGTTATATGAGATCACATGAAATTATCGTTAATTGGAAAGCAATGATGTCTGGCTAGACACCCTCTCTCTCTTTATAATATTAAGTAAATTATTTAACATTGTTGTCAATGTTACGAGAACGTAAAAGGTCGCACACGTAAGGATAAATAAACGAGAGATAAAATAAATTAATAAGATACATTTATGATTTTGTGGTACATTGTTACGATACACTAATGTTAATTAGGAAAATACGGCCCACGGGAAGCTAGCATAGGGTGAGTATTGTATACGTGTTTAAATTTAATAAACAATAACAACATTGAGACAGTTTGGCCGAGTGGTCTAAGGCGCCAGATTTAGGCTCTGGTCTGAAAGGGCATTTTATAAAACTATACCGGTTCAATTTGTTTCTTTTGAATCCTTCTTATGCTATAATAATTCGATTCAATTCAAAATTTTGACATAATTAACTATGAACAATCTTAAATGAAGGAGTTGTCTAAAAATATTCAAAAATCAGTGATGGACTTCCTTATATCTTAGCTAATGGCCCAATCATAAATACAAAAAGTCTTGATTCTCAAAACTACTTTCAAGTTAGCAGTTGTTGGTTGGTTCGGGAATTGACTGAGTTGTTGGACTGTGTATGAAAGGTCTAGATAGTCTTGTGTTAGTGAGGTAAATAAGTTATTCCACCAAATTTCTATAAGGTGTGAGATTAGTCCAAATTTATCCATAAACTATTAGTGTAAGACTCATAGGCCAACATATTTATGATTAATGTATTTAAAACTTGTATCAAGTTGATTATTTATAATAAAAATACATTTTAATTATGTTTATTTTCAAAGTAATTAGTTTTTTATAGTATTTAATTGGTTTCATGGAACATTAAGTGTGACTTAAATGTGAGACATCATTAAATATAAAGATATCACTCTAAAAGTATCTATATGTATGTCTTACTATCGAATATAGCAACGCCAATGCATAGAGAATGTTATAAGTAATATTTATATTGGAATGACCCGCGATAAGAATACTACATAGTTTGTTATGTAAGTCTCATAACTTATTTTTATAATCACAGTGGTGTATGCTACCATTTTATAATAATTCGATTCAATTCAAAATTTTGACATAATTAACTATGAACAATCTTAAATGAAGGAGTTGTCTAAAAATATTCAAAAATCAGTGATGGACTTCCTTATATCTTAGCTAATGGCCCAATCATAAATACAAAAAGTCTTGATTCTCACAACTACTTTCAAGTTAGCAGTTGTTGGTTGGTTCGGGAATTGACTGAGTTGTTGGACTGTGTATGAAAGGTCTAGATAGTCTTGTGTTAGTGAGGTAAATAAGTTATTCCACCAAATTTCTATAAGGTGTGAGATTAGTCCAAATTTATCCATAAACTATTGGTGTAAGACTCATAGGCCAACATATTTATGATTAATGTATTTAAAACTTGTATCAAGTTGATTATTTATAATAAAAATACATTTTTATTATGTTTATTTTCAAAGTAATTAGTTTTTTATAGTATTTAGTTGGTTTCATGGAACATTAAATGTGACTTAAATGTGAGACATCATTAAATACAAAAGATATCACTCTAAAAGTATCTATATGTATGTCTTACTATCGAATATAGCAACGCCAATGCATAGAGAATGTTATAAGTAATATTTATATTGGAATGACCTGCGATAAGAATACTACATAGTTTGTTATGTAAGTCTCATAAGTTATTTTTATAATCACAGTGGTGTATGCTACCATTTGACCGGAAACCATTAAGTCCATACAAAAGGACATTGAGGAGTTAATCATTTTAGTAGCGTCAAACATTGTTTGTCATAAGACGATTATAAAGTCAGTTAACTAGTGTAACACCTCAAAATTTGCCCTCCTCTCTTGGGACTAAGCTTAACATATTGCATATCATTTTAGGTCATTAGGAATTGCATATTGCATATCATATGGTTACACTGTGCAAGCTATCCTCCCAAGTCTTGATCAGAAGATGAGGAGGTCAAGTGCAAGCCTAGGGTTTATTGACTGATCATGGGCCATCTGAGGATTGGGCTGTGAATTAGGGTTTGGTGATTCTCAAAGGATATTGGTCTTCATCTTGATTACAATGATACATCATCATCATCATGGTTGGTTATCATCAGAAGAATCAAGTGTTGAAGCAGATTCCTTGAGATTAGGGTTTTGACCACTGGTCAACCCTAATCAGTTGCATTGGGCCAATCAGGGCATAATCAGGAGATGGGGTTTATGATGGTTATGGGGTTCATAATATGATTATTTTGTGCTTATTGAGGCTAGGGTTTCACCCTTGAGCCATTTCAGTTGAAGATTGGAGCTCAGATTGATCTATGCATTGCCAGATTCATCTATCAGATGAAAAAGTCAATTGTGGTCAACTGTACATGATCTGATGGATTTGGAGGTGGAAATGAGTTGGATATGTAACACCCTTCTAAATACCCCAATTATTTAATTAAAACAACAACAATTAAATCATACATATCAGAGTAAATATTGCAACTCAAGGGTGTCACATAACAACTTCTTCACAAATTTCAACATAAAAGCAGTCATACTCAATTTTATTCAACATAAAAACTTCTTTAACAATACGCAGCGGATAAAATATTTCAACATCTGTAATTCATCAAAATTAACATTTATTCAACAATTCAACATCCCGTCCCGATGTTACATCTATCAGAGCATGACCCTCTAACCACACTAGACTTCAAGCACTAGCTTCTATTCGACTCACTGCTCGTTACCTGAAAAATATAACTGTAAGGGTGAGTTCCTCAATCGATATAACAAATATTATAAATCATCATGTTATGTTAAGTAACTTTACACGTTAATCACCCACATCATATCATGCATTCGGTAGCAGCATATTCAACTCAACATCATATTCAAACACAACGTAAATGCAACTCAAATGAGACTCGACTCTTCATGCATGTGGTACCATTTGGAGTAAAACTCCCAACTTAAAATCATTGCCAGTTTGGTGGGCATCAAGGCATAAGCCTTCAACTTTCAACTTAAAAATTTGCCAATCCAGGCCAACGTGGTGTGAGCAAAAGCCCCATAATTTTGCCAATCCAGGCCAACGTGGTGTGAGCAAAAGCCCCGACTTAATGCATATGAATGTATATGGCATGTACGACTTGCAACTTCAACAACATAATAACAACAGCAACACAACAGCTTTTTCAACAAAACAACTTAAAATCAACGTTGGCTCATCAGCCTACAACTTAGTATTTTCAACAGAACAACTTATATTCAACTTTGGCTCATCAGCCTACAACTTAATGTTTTCCACAAAACAACTTATCAACATATTTGCATCAATATTTCACAACATAAACTCAATAATTTCGTTCATCACAATTTACTATGATAGGCTAGCTACCAATTGCATTGACAACATAAAAATCAACTATTTTTCTTTACTGTAACAGTGTTAACCGGTTAACGCTATAGGTTAACCGGTTAACGCAGGAAAATTACACTTCCAGGCAAAACGCAACAGTGTTAACCGGTTAACGCTATAGGTTAACCGGTTAACGCAGGCAAAACTCAACATTTTCTCAATTTATAACAGTGTTAACCGGTTAACACCCTGGGTTAACCGGTTAACGCAGGCGAAACAGCAGTTCCTGCGCTAACACAAGGCAGAATGCAGAGTTTCCGCATTTTCCGCCGTTGGAGGACTTCCGGACCTCCGATTCAACTTCCGTAAAAAGCTATACGCTCAGAATTTCACAATACACTCAAACACAATTCAATTTCAGCTTTAATACAACTTATTCAACATAATTTCTCAGCATTCTAAATCCCAATTAGGGTCAATCGACGGCTTATCACTACCCATTACATGTTAATCGATAATACCCATTAAACGACGATAAACCCCCCTTACCTGAGATAATCCGGCAAATCTCCAAGCTTTAGCTCTTCCGTTCCTCAACCGCGCTTTTCGGCTCTTTGCCCTTTTTCCTCTTCTCTGCAGCTTCTCAGAATTTCACGTGAAAACCTTTTCCAACAAATGAAAACCTTTTCTTTATTCCCACTTATATATTTTCCAAATATTATTATTCCAAAATAATAATAATAATAATAATCCAATTTATTTAATTAAATTAATAAATATATTATCAACTTAATTAAATAATTCTTTTTTCTTTATTTGGGGTGTTACAACTCTCCCCTACTAAAAGAGTTTTCGTCCTCGAAAACATACCTCAAACAAATAACTCTGGATAGGACTCTTTCATCTGACTCTCCAGTTCCCAAGTCACATTGCCACCCGCTGGTCCTCCCCAAGCTACCTTCACCAAGGCAATCTCTTTACCCCGCAACTGCTTCAACTCTCGATCTTCAATCCTCATAGGCGATGTTTCAACAGTCAGGTTATCTTTCACCTGTACATCATCTACTTGGACTACATGCGACGGATCATGAATGTACCTCCTCAACTGAGACACATGAAAAACCTCATGCAAATTCGCAAGTGACGGCGGTAAAGCGATACGATAGGCTACTTCTCCTATCCTCTCCAGAATCTGATAAGGACCAATAAATCGCGGTGTCAACTTCTTCGACTTCAAAGCTCGACCAACACCTGTTATCGGAGTAACACGAAGAAACACATGATCTCCCTCTTGGAACTCAAGTGACTTCCTCCTCTTATCATGATAACTCTTCTGACGACTCTGAGCAATTCTCATCTTTTCCTGAATCATCTTAATCTTTTCTGTAGTCTGTTGAACAATCTCCGGTCCAACCACAGCACTCTCACCGGACTCATACCAACATAACGGTGTCCGACATCTCCTACCATACAAAGCTTCAAACGGCGCCATACCAATGCTCGAATGAAAACTATTGTTGTAGGTAAACTCAATCAAAGGTAAATAACAATCCCAAGCACCTCCCTTTTCCAAAACGCAAGCTCTCAAAAGATCCTCTAGTGACTGAATCGTCCTCTCAGTCTGACCATCAGTCTGCGGATGATATGCAGAACTCAATCTCAGCTTAGTTCCCAAAGCCTTCTGCAAACCTTCCCAGAACTTCGATGTAAATCTAGGATCTCTGTCCGAAACAATACTCGACGGAATACCATGCAGACTTACAATCTTCTCAATATACAACTCAGCCAATTTCTCTAACGGATAATCCATTCTGATCGGAATAAAATGAGCCGATTTCGTCAATCTATCAACAATCACCCAAATGGCTTCAAAATTCTTACTTGTCCTCGGTAAACCAGAAACAAAATCCATACTGATACTATCCCACTTCCACTCTGGAATAGCCAACGGTTGCATTAGCCCAGACGGCTTCTGGTGCTCAATCTTTGACTTCTGACAAGTCAAACAAGAATAGACAAAACTTGCAATTTCTCTTTTCATTCCCGGCCACCAAAATAACTTTTTCAAATCATGGTACATCTTCGTAGCTCCAGGGTGAATACTCAACCCACTACGATGTCCTTCTTCCAGAATACTCTTCTTAAGTTCGGTAACATCCGGAACGCACACCCGACTACCAAATCTCAAAACACCATTCTCATCAACTCTGAATTCGCCACCTTGACCTTGATTCACTAGAGTCAACTTATCAACCAAACGCATATCAGATTTCTGACCCTCTCTGATCTCATCCAGAATACCACTTGTTAACTTCAACATTCCCAATTTAACACTATTGTGAGTACTCTCACACACCAAACTCAAGTCTCTAAACTGCTCAATTAAATCCAATTCCTTAACCATTAGCATAGACATATGCAATGATTTCCGACTCAATGCATCCGCCACTACGTTTGCTTTACCCGGATGGTAATTCAAACCAAAGTCATAATCCTTCAGAAACTCTAACCATCTTCTCTGTCTCATATTCAGCTCTTTCTGATCAAACAAATACTTTAAACTCTTATGGTCACTGAAAACCTCAAATCTTGACCCATACAAGTAATGCCTCCATAACTTCAGAACAAATACCACGGCTGCCAACTCTAAATCGTGCGTCGGATAATTCCTCTCATGAACCCTCAGCTGTCTTGAAGCATAAGCTATAACCTGCTTATTCTGCATCAACACGCCACCCAAACCCAACAATGAAGCATCGCAATAAACTTCAAATGATTCCGACGAACTCGGTAATATCAGAATAGGAGCACTAGTTAACCTTCTCTTTAACTCTTGGAAACCTCCTTCACATTTTGAATCCCAAATAAACGCTTGCCCCTTTCTAGTCAACATTGTCAACGGTAATGCCAACTTAGAAAATCCCTCAATGAACTTCCTATAATAACCAGCCAAACCAAGGAAACTTCGAATCTCAGCAACAGACTTCGGAGCTTCCCACTTAGATACCGCTTCTATCTTAGAAGGATCAACAGCAACACCACCTCTTGAAATCACATGACCCAGAAAACTAACCTCTTCCAACCAAAATTCACATTTGGACAATTTAGCAAATAACTTCTTTTCTCGTAGAACTTCTAAAACCATTCTCAAATGCTCAGCATGCTCTTCTTCCGATTTCGAATACACCAAAATGTCATCAATAAACACCACAACAAACTTATCTAGGTACGGATGGAAAATCCTATTCATATACTCCATAAATACTCCAGGCGCATTAGTCACACCAAAAGGCATTACAGAATACTCATAATGTCCATACCTTGTTCTGAAAGCAGTCTTCTGAATATCCTCGGTTTTCACACGAATCTGATGATACCCAGATCTCAAATCTATCTTGCTGAACACACTTGCACCAACCAACTGATCCATCAAATCATCAATCCTCGGCAACGGATACCGATTCTTGATCGTCACTTTATTCAGTTGCCTGTAGTCCACACACAACCTCATAGTACCTTCTTTCTTCTTAACCAACAACACTGGTGCACCCCACGGTGACACACTCGGACGAATAAATTTCTTATCCAACAGATCTTCCAACTGACTCTTCAATTCAGTTAACTCAACAGCAGACATACGGTACGGAGCCATCGATATCAGTCTAGTACCAGGTACCAAATCAATCGAGAACTCCACTTCACGCTCTGGCGGCAATTCATTCACCTCTTCAGGAAACACATCAGGAAAATCACACACCACGGCTAGATCGCCAATCACCAGTTTATCTTTAGCCTCCAAAGTCGCTAACAGCATAAACAACTCTGCTCCATCAACTACTTCTTCATTCACCTGTCTTGCTGATAGAAACAAACTCTTTCCTTCCTCAATCTCCGGAAAGACCACAGTCTTATCAAAACAATTGATAGAAACTCGATTAAACACCAACCAGTTCATACCCAGAATAACATCAATCTGCACTAGTGGAAGACACACTAGGTCCATCCCAAAGTCTCTACCAAAAATACTCAAAGGACAACTTAAACAAACCGACGTAGTAGTCACTGAACCCTTCGCAGGAGTATCAATTACCATACTACCAAACATATCAGATATCTCTAACTTAAGTTTCACAGCACAATCCAAAGATATAAAGGAATGAGTCGCACCTGTGTCAATAATAGCTACAAGAGGAAAGCCATTAATATAACACGTACCTCGGATCAAACGATCATCAGCAGAAGTCTCAGACCCGATAAAGCAAAGACCTTGCCTCCGGACTGATTCCCTTTCTTCGGCTTCTGACACTGGCTTCCAATATGCCCTTCTTCACCACAATTAAAACAAATCACTTCCTTGTGCTTGCAATCAGCTAATGCATGGCCAATCTTACCACAGCGAAAACACCTCTTTACTTCAGCAGTGCATACATTACTCTTATGACCAGCCTGACCACATTTGAAGCAAACTATACCAGCAGGAGTACCTCCCCCACTAGTTCTCTGGGCCGGAGCAGCTCTTTGCTTCCCCTTTCCAGCTGGAACATCATATGGCTTGCCACGATTTTGATGCTGCTTTCCCCTGCGGTCACTGACAATCTTATAATGAGCATTATTGTCCTCTTCAAATATCCTGCAGCTATCAACCAATTCAGTAAAAATGCGTATCTTCTGATACCCAACAGCCTTCTTAATCTCAGAGCGCAATCCGTTCTCAAACTTGATGCACTTTGAAAATTCAGCACCAGCACCAGTGTAATGAGGATAAAATTTGGACAACTCCACAATTTTTGCAGCATAATCAGTGACAGACATGCTTCCTTGCTTCAGCTCAAGGAATTCAATTTCCTTCTTACCACGGACATCCTCTGGATAATACTTCCTCAGAAATTCCCTACGGAATACATCCCAAGTAACGTCTTCACCTGCCACGGTCAACCTCTCGTGAGTCTCTAGCCACCAGTCATCAGCTTCGACTGCTAGCATGTGAGTACCATACCGAACCTTCTGAGCTGGAGTGCAATCCATAACACGAAAGATTCGCTCAATCTCTTTCAACCATCCCAAGGCTGCATCTGGATCATGCTTCCCTTTAAACACCGGCGGATTCTCTCTCTGAAAAGTCGCCAAGCTACGTGATCCAGCATCTCCACCAGCATTTGGCAAGTTCTGCACAGCTTGTGCCATTGCTTGCATTGCGGCAGCCATTGCAGCGTCATTCCTTCCAGCCATTTCAACTTGTCACTACAACACAACTTAAAAGTTAGACTAGTAACAATTACACAATTGTTAGACAGTAACGACACGACAACTGGCCGGACAGACCGACCTGCTCTGATACCACTAATGTAACACCCTTCTAAATACCCCAATTATTTAATTAAAACAACAACAATTAAATCATACATATCAGAGTAAATATTGCAACTCAAGGGTGTCACATAACAACTTCTTCACAAATTTCAACATAAAAGCAGTCATACTCAATTTTATTCAACATAAAAACTTCTTTAACAATACGCAGCGGATAAAATATTTCAACATCTGTAATTCATCAAAATTAACATTTATTCAACAATTCAACATCCCGTCCCGATGTTACATCTATCAGAGCATGACCCTCTAACCACACTAGACTTCAAGCACTAGCTTCTATTCGACTCACTGCTCGTTACCTGAAAAATATAACTGTAAGGGTGAGTTCCTCAATCGATATAACAAATATTATAAATCATCATGTTATGTTAAGTAACTTTACACGTTAATCACCCACATCATATCATGCATTCGGTAGCAGCATATTCAACTCAACATCATATTCAAACACAACGTAAATGCAACTCAAATGAGACTCGACTCTTCATGCATGTGGTACCATTTGGAGTAAAACTCCCAACTTAAAATCATTGCCAGTTTGGTGGGCATCAAGGCATAAGCCTTCAACTTTCAACTTAAAAATTTGCCAATCCAGGCCAACGTGGTGTGAGCAAAAGCCCCATAATTTTGCCAATCCAGGCCAACGTGGTGTGAGCAAAAGCCCCGACTTAATGCATATGAATGTATATGGCATGTACGACTTGCAACTTCAACAACATAATAACAACAGCAACACAACAGCTTTTTCAACAAAACAACTTAAAATCAACGTTGGCTCATCAGCCTACAACTTAGTATTTTCAACAGAACAACTTATATTCAACTTTGGCTCATCAGCCTACAACTTAATGTTTTCCACAAAACAACTTATCAACATATTTGCATCAATATTTCACAACATAAACTCAATAATTTCGTTCATCACAATTTACTATGATAGGCTAGCTACCAATTGCATTGACAACATAAAAATCAACTATTTTTCTTTACTGTAACAGTGTTAACCGGTTAACGCTATAGGTTAACCGGTTAACGCAGGAAAATTACACTTCCAGGCAAAACGCAACAGTGTTAACCGGTTAACGCTATAGGTTAACCGGTTAACGCAGGCAAAACTCAACATTTTCTCAATTTATAACAGTGTTAACCGGTTAACACCCTGGGTTAACCGGTTAACGCAGGCGAAACAGCAGTTCCTGCGCTAACACAAGGCAGAATGCAGAGTTTCCGCATTTTCCGCCGTTGGAGGACTTCCGGACCTCCGATTCAACTTCCGTAAAAAGCTATACGCTCAGAATTTCACAATACACTCAAACACAATTCAATTTCAGCTTTAATACAACTTATTCAACATAATTTCTCAGCATTCTAAATCCCAATTAGGGTCAATCGACGGCTTATCACTACCCATTACATGTTAATCGATAATACCCATTAAACGACGATAAACCCCCCTTACCTGAGATAATCCGGCAAATCTCCAAGCTTTAGCTCTTCCGTTCCTCAACCGCGCTTTTCGGCTCTTTGCCCTTTTTCCTCTTCTCTGCAGCTTCTCAGAATTTCACGTGAAAACCTTTTCCAACAAATGAAAACCTTTTCTTTATTCCCACTTATATATTTTCCAAATATTATTATTCCAAAATAATAATAATAATAATAATCCAATTTATTTAATTAAATTAATAAATATATTATCAACTTAATTAAATAATTCTTTTTTCTTTATTTGGGGTGTTACAGGATACACTTCATTCATGTGGGAACAAGTGTTATTTGACATCTCAAAGCTTAAGAATGAAGAAAATCAAGTCAGGACAAAAACTGCCAAAAATAGAAAGTGACTTGTAATTGAAGTTTCCAAAAATGGAAAGTTTTTGACCTCAAGACCACGTGTCCAAGGAAGCTTCAAATGAAAATTTGTTCAACATGAAAGTTGTAGATCTTGTTCTCACCTTTCTAAAAAGTCCAAGAACTTGAAAATCCCATGTATGGTTGTCAAGTTATGGCTCAGTGAATTTCAAAAATGACCCATAATCAGGAGGCCATAATTTCCACATGGTTTGTCCAAATTGCAAGTTCTTTATATGCACAAACTCCATTTGACATGTACTTTCATGGTGCATAATTGGATTTTTCCAAAAGTGGTCAATGCAAAAAGTCAATTTTCAACTGGACAGTTAAAATGGACCAAGGGCAAAATTGTCCAACTTTCAAAATAATTGGAATTTTTGAGTGGGGATTTTTGCAACACCTCATGAATGGTATTTTAAATGTGTTGAAATCATCACTTCATGCCTAAGGCTTGTAATTTGAGATTTGGCTTGAAAAATGAAATGACAAAAATGGACAAAATGCAAATACATAGTGAAATTGAGAATGGCCTATCCAATGAGCATGAGACAAATGGGAATAGCTCACACATGGCATTTGAATGTTGTGTGAGCTGTCAAACAAGTGGCAATGAGCTGGCAAGTGAAATTCCCATTTTGCCCTCACTTGAAAAATTACCATTTTCACTAATCAAATCCAATTAGCTAATGATGATGATTAAGCTTGGTTTAAACACACATATATATTCTTAATCACTCTCTAAACATAACAGAAAATCATTTCACCAAAATCTAGATCTGAAACCTTTCCAAATTCTCTCAAACCCTCAAGAACACCAAATCTTCAAATTCATCAATCTTCTTCATTCCTCAACCAATTCTCGATTTTCCTTTTGCATTCAACTCCAATCATCATCCTCATCAACTGTTTGTGGAGTTTGGAAGGAGTGGAGCTTTGATTCGCGACTGTTCAATATCACATCAACAATGGTGAATTCGAGTTTTGAGCTCTAGAAGCAACATCAATTGAAGCTAGCACCTCTAATCATCTTCCTTATCCCTCTACTGCAACTGTTTGAAGGAATTAAGCGCCAAGGCCACGCGAATTGCACTGCCATTTCCAGGTTTGAAGAAATTCGAATCTCATGATTTGTTAATTGTTCATATGCGTTTGAAAGAGCATGCTACGTAGGTTGTAGTGATACCTTTAGTTTTGCAAATGGATGACTGTGTAGGGAGAAATCTAGGTTCGAAGTTTCGATCCAAAACCCTAGTTCGTTCGATTTGCACGATTTAGGAGCTTTTAGGAGAAATCATGTTGATATCTAGATTCCTGGTGTTTAGACGGTTCGAATGACTATGGACTTGCTCGTTTCCATGTTGCTTTGATGTTCTTCGTTTTTTTGGATTTCTGGAAAATGATGAATGAAAACGATGAGATGAAGCTTGTTTGATCTGAAAAAGTGTTTGAAAATTTGAATTAGAGGTTTCCCTCCCCCGCGCCTGTTATTTACAATAATGCCACTGTGCAATTTTAATTAATTTGTTTAATTCACAAAAATTCATTAACACATTGAATAATTCATAAAAAATTGTAGAAAATTCAGAAAAATATGAGGATTGTTTCTTTGACTTTGTTGTTGAGTGTAGAATTTGTTTGACCTATTGGTCAAAGTTGTGCATGGTATATTTTTGGATGGACTTAGGTTTGTTTCACATGTGTGACATTTTGATACACTTTACCATTTTAATTGTGAAATGCACATACTTACAAATAAATTCTTGGAAATTTTTGTGATGATTCTTGACTGATTGATGTTCATTTCCATGTAAACTTTATGAATTTTTGATGCCTGATCATTGAGTTATGAATTTTGGAACTTAGGTGTGACAATTTGTGTCACACCTCTTTATGTCAATTTGCTGGATTTAATTGAGTGACCTATACTTGTTGGAATGACATGAAATTTTGCATGATGTTTGATTAACATGTTAAGATGCTATGTGAATTTTTGTGGAATTTTATGTTGCATTTTCAAATTGATTTCCATTTTTCATCTCTGGTAGTTGAATTTGCAAGTTCATGTGACATATGTTGGAATATTTGGTGTGAAATGCTCATATGGTATTGAATGATCATGAAATTTGGTAGGAATGTTGTAGACACATGATGTGACATCCCTGTTTTGGTCTCACTCATTTCTTTACTGTTTTCATTGAGTTATGAATTTTTGAAGTGGAAGCATATGTTGATGTTGTGATTTGGAGCATGTAACTGTGTCTGTTTTTGTTGATTTTTATTGACATGGTTCCCTTTGCCCAATTAAGCTGAAATTTGGTGTGCCATACCTGGATTAGGTCCTGTTTAAGTGTAATTTATTTGAGATTTTTTGGATTTGTTTTGATGTGGATTTGAATGCAATAGTTCTGTTTGCATGTTTGGTGTTTCATTTGAACTAGTTTGCCTTGTTTTGTGCTTAAAATGAACATGATGAATGATATAAACATGAGACTAATTGTGTTGGTTTTTGTTTGACATTAATTTGACTTTGGTTGGTGAATACCTTGCTGTTTAGGAATTTTTCTTGCCTTTGGACCCTAGGCTTAGCCTAGTGGTCTTGTTGCTAATATTTGCTTGATTTTTCAGGATCAAAAGCATAATGCACATGGAGAATGAATCAAGTTAAATGCAATTGATGTTGTTTGATGTTTGTACACTAACATAACATTGTTTTGTAGGTTGTGGAGCTTGGGCTTGAGCTCATAGCTTGCTTTGTTGTGCATTGATCTGTATAGATTAACTGATTAAACTTTTGCTGTGTAGTTTTGTCTGTCTGAGTACTAACTGTGTTTGACTGTTTCCAGGTACTTTTAGTTGCTCAGTTCCTTGTGAACTTTTGCTTTGCTTTGCTTAAGCAACTTGCATTGAGGTATAACTTCCTGACTTCATGTAGTCTGGAGACCCGGCTGTTACCGGGCCGGGCAAATAAATGTCTGAAGTCCTCCTTAAGAGGCAATGATTGTGGTTGTTTATTTTTTGTGCCAAGCAGGTGAAAGTCCTTTAAATAAGGCAATTGGTGGAAGTTAGGGATAAGCAATCTATCCCCCACTATTCTGTGAGTCTTCTCCTTGCTCCCATTACATGGTTGTAGCATTGAGATCCAAGCCCAAGATCCTGTGCAGTGCACATTGTGTCAGAGTCTCTGAGTATAGAAGGGTTCCCCCATTCTGGACCCATGCTCATTTGTCAGAAGCTCTCCCTGGTTAGGGATAAGAGCTGTGAGGTCTGATCCTCACTTCATCCTTTCATCTGCTTCACCTTAGCCTCGTAATGGCAAGGTTAAGAGCAAACACAGCCCGTACAGACGACTTGCTGAGGCAGTCAAACCTATTGTGTGAGCCACTTGTTTGGTTATAGTGCGTGCTATGTGGATATCTGTTTGAGATGCTTGTTCTCATTGGATGTATGCTTGAATTATTTTGTATGCTTGTGTGCTTGCTTCTTTCCTGGATAGGAGTAGTTTGCTTATGCAAGTAGGATAGAAAACTGAACTTAGGGTAAACGATGCATGACAACACTAGGCTCGAGTCCAGCTCCCTAGTAGTGTGTCGTTCCCCGGTTTCTGGCTGAAATCTTTTTCCCTTTCAGGGGAACTACATCGCCCTGATCCTCGTTCCAGACGAGGTATGTAGGCAGGTGGTCGTGCGAGACCACTCCGGGCAACCTTTTTCTTTTTTGCGTGTGTTTACTTGTTATCTGACTGTGTGTTTTGGTTCGGATGCCGACGTAAGCCCAGTGATTGGCAGTCGGGCTCCACGTTTGCCGTTTTGTGCGTGTTTTGGTTCGGATGCCGACGTAATTCCATCCAGTGGTTGTCGGGCTCCATGTTTGCCACCCTTGCTTGTTTGTATGTTTTGTGTTGTTTGGCGTGCGTAGGCCGAACTACAGTGGCTCTGATTCTTGTTCCAGACAAGATATGTAGGCATAAGGTGCGATACCTTATCGAGCTCCCTTCTCCTAACCCCACCTGCGTTCCCTTGTGTGTGTGTGTGATGTTTAGCAACCTATTCTTTATTCTAGGACGTGGATCCCGTCGAGTACGACGGACGTGAGGGGTGCTAATACCTTCCCCTTGCGTAACCGACTCCCTTACCCTTTCTCTCTGGTCGCAAGACCATTTCCTTTCCAGGTTTCTCTGAGCGTTTCCTTTCCCTATCTTGGGATAAATAACGCGCAGTGGCGGCTCTGTGTGTGTTTTGTTTTGAGTCCCGCCGGTTGATTTTTCGCAGGATGCGACAACTAGGTATTCAATGAGTCATGTGGATGGACATGAGCGGCCTGGAAGGATTTTTCTCATCCTACATATGCATGAGTAATATCTACATACTCCTTAATTAAGTTTGATTTTAAAATGCATTATCATGCTGAAATAAATGAATATGCGATATTGAGCTTATTTGTTAATACTAAGTACACTCGGGCATCAAGAAACATAATATTGAATTATACAGGGGAGGTAAGAATTATGTCTTGTGTTAGGTATACATATAAGGGCAAAACAATAATTATACATATGATCATTATCGTATAAAGGTTATATGAGATCACATGAAATTATGGTTAATTGGAAAGCAATGATGTCAGGCTAGACACCCTCTCTCTCTATTTATAATATTAAGTAAATTATTTAACATTATTGTCAATGTTACGAGAACGTAAAAGGTCGCACACGTAAGGATAAATAAACGAGAGATAAAATAAATTAATAAGATACATTTATGATTTTGTGGTACATTGTTACGATACACTAATGTTAATTAGGAAAATACGGCCCTCGGGAAGCTAGCATAGGGTGAGTATTGTATACGTGTTTAAATTTAATAAACAATAACAACATTTAGACAGTTTGGCCGAGTGGTCTAAGGCGCCAGATTTAGGCTCTGGTCCGAAAGGGTTGTGGGTTCAAATCCCACAGCTGTCAACTTTTTCTTGTTTCTGTCATTTTGTTCCAAATTATAATTTACTGTATTAAATAGACTAGGTTGGGGAAATTTTCTTAATATTGGTTCACTTTAGTTATAAATAAAAATTTGGTTCACCAAACAATTTATTTGGGTCGATATGATTTTATAAAACTATACCGGTTCAATTTGTTTCTTTTGAATCCTTCTTATGCTATAATAATTCGATTCAATTCAAAATTTTGACATAATTAACTATGAACAATCTTAGTTGTGGTCATTACCGTCCTGGTACTCGATCTCATACGATGATTTTCACACACGTTTGTTGCTTGGACTTCTAAAAAATGAAGGAGTTGTCTAAAAATATTCAAAAATCAGTGATGGACTTTCTTATATCTTAGCTAATGGCCCAATCATAAATACAAAAAGTCTTGATTCTCACAACTACTTTCAAGTTAGCAGTTGTTGGTTGGTTCGGGAATTGACTGAGTTGTTGGGCTGTGTATGAAAGGTCTAGATAGTCTTGTGTTAGTGAGGTAAATAAGTTATTCCACCAAATTTCTATAAGGTGTGAGATTAGTCCAAATTTATCCATAAACTATTGGTGTAACACTCATAGGCCAACATATTTATGATTAATGTATTTAAAACTTGTATCAAGTTGATTATTTATAATAAAAATACATTTCTATTATGTTTATTTTCAAAGTAATTAGTTTTTTATAGTATTTAATTGGTTTCATGGAACATTAAGTGTGACTTAAATGTGAGACATCATTAAATATAAAGATATCACTCTAAAAGTATCTATATGTATGTCTTACTATCGAATATAGCAACGCCAATGCATAGAGAATGTCATAACTAATATTTATATTGGAATGACCCGCGATAAGAATACTACATAGTTTGTTATGTAAGTCTCATAAGTTATTTTTATAATCACAGTGGTGTATGCTACCATTTGACCGGAAACCATTAAGTCCATACAAAAGGACATTGAGGAGTTAATCATTTTAGTAGCGTCAAACATTGTTTGTCATAAGACGATTATAAAGTCAGTTAACTAGGTATTCAATGAGTCATGTGGATGGACATGAGCGGCCTGGAAGGATTTTTCTCATCCTACATATGCATGAGTAATATCTACATACTCCTTAATTAAGTTTGATTTTAAAATGCATTATCATGCTGAAATAAATGAATATGCGATATTGAGCTTATTTGTTAATACTAAGTACACTCGGGCATCAAGAAACATAATATTGAATTATACAGGGGAGGTAAGAATTATGTCTTGTGTTAGGTATACATATAAGGGCAAAACAATAATTATACATATGATCATTATCGTATAAAGGTTATATGAGATCACATGAAATTATCGTTAATTGGAAAGCAATGATGTCTGGCTAGACACCCTCTCTCTCTTTATAATATTAAGTAAATTATTTAACATTATTGTCAATGTTACGAGAACGTAAAAGGTCGCACACGTAAGGATAAATAAACGAGAGATAAAATAAATTAATAAGATACATTTATGATTTTGTGGTACATTGTTACGATACACTAATGTTAATTAGGAAAATACGGCCCACGGGAAGCTAGCATAGGGTGAGTATTGTATACGTGTTTAAATTTAATAAACAATAACAACATTGAGACAGTTTGGCCGAGTGGTCTAAGGCGCCAGATTTAGGCTCTGGTCTGAAAGGGCATTTTATAAAACTATACCGGTTCAATTTGTTTCTTTTGAATCCTTCTTATGCTATAATAATTCGATTCAATTCAAAATTTTGACATAATTAACTATGAACAATCTTAAATGAAGGAGTTGTCTAAAAATATTCAAAAATCAGTGATGGACTTCCTTATATCTTAGCTAATGGCCCAATCATAAATACAAAAAGTCTTGATTCTCAAAACTACTTTCAAGTTAGCAGTTGTTGGTTGGTTCGGGAATTGACTGAGTTGTTGGACTGTGTATGAAAGGTCTAGATAGTCTTGTGTTAGTGAGGTAAATAAGTTATTCCACCAAATTTCTATAAGGTGTGAGATTAGTCCAAATTTATCCATAAACTATTGGTGTAAGACTCATAGGCCAACATATTTATGATTAATGTATTTAAAACTTGTATCAAGTTGATTATTTATAATAAAAATACATTTTAATTATGTTTATTTTCAAATTAATTAGTTTTTTATAGTATTTAATTGGTTTCATGTGGAACATTAAGTGTGACTTAAATGTGAGACATCATTAAATATAAAGATATCACTCTAAAAGTATCTATATGTATGTCTTACTATCGAATAGAGCAACGCCAATGCATAGAGAATGTTATAAGTAATATTTATATTGGAATGACCCGCGATAAGAATACTACATAGTTTGTTATGTAAGTCTCATAAGTTATTTTTATAATCACAGTGGTGTATGCTACCATTTTATAATAATTCGATTCAATTCAAAATTTTGACATAATTAACTATGAACAATCTTAAATGAAGGAGTTGTCTAAAAATATTCAAAAATCAGTGATGGACTTCCTTATATCTTAGCTTATGGCCCAATCATAAATACAAAAAGTCTTGATTCTCACAACTACTTTCAAGTTAGCAGTTGTTGGTTGGTTCGGGAATTGACTGAGTTGTTGGACTGTGTATGAAAGGTCTAGATAGTCTTGTGTTAGTGAGGTAAATAAGTTATTCCACCAAATTTCTATAAGGATTGAGATTAGTCCAAATTTATCCATAAACTATTGGTGTAAGACTCATAGGCCAACATATTTATGATTAATGTATTTAAAACTTGTATCAAGTTGATTATTTATAATAAAAATACATTTTTATTATGTTTATTTTCAAAGTAATTAGTTTTTTATAGTATTTAATTGGTTTCATGGAACATTAAGTGTGACTTAAATGTGAGACATCATTAAATACAAAAGATATCACTCTAAAAGTATCTATATGTATGTCTTACTATCGAATATAGCAACGCCAATGCATAGAGAATGTTATAAGTAATTGTCATATGGTGAACTGGACTTTTTGTGTTTTTATCGCAATGTCGCGGTTAGCAAGAGTCGCCACCGACTTTTCTTTTATCCAATAAGGAAAGGTGGAAAAGAACAGGAAAGACCTTAATTTAGATTTTGGGTTCGGGAGGTACATTATACAAAGGGAAGGTGTTAGCACCCTTTGTATCCATGGTTATCCATGGGCTCTTAATTGCTCGATCACTTATATTATTTTTGTCTGAAAAAAAAGTGTTTGTGAATTGTTTGGAAAATTGTTTTTGGAAAGAGAATTTAACTTTGTAATGATTCTTGTACGAATATATACAAAGTAGTTATCTCGTTTAGTTTTGGAAATTGTTTAGAAAAATATAACTCGATAATGATTCTAGTATGAATATATACAAAGTGGTGATTTTCTAAAGATATTTTGAAAGGTGTGAGGTGTGAAAATTGTTTTTAGATTGTGAGCCAACAATTAAGAGTTATACCGACCCAAGGTCTTTATGAGCATTTCCTATCCTTATGAGGGTAAAACTGTCCTTATTATTGAGAAATAAGTAGTTTTATCCTTTTGGATGTTTAAGGGTCATCGTAGGGTCATCGATAGGTCATTGAAGGCAACAGTTACGAGGATATCTTAGCATTCGAAGGGACTATCATCTTTTAACCGTAGGCAACATCGGAGGGTCATCGAGGGACAAAGTTGTATATTCGAAGGCAACATCCGAGGGACTATAATTTATTTTATGATGATTTAACCGAAGGGTCTTTGCTAAGGGTATCCCCACGTTCGCGGGACATGACCGTAATATCGTAATCGTAAGACAACAAAGAGAGGTCCAAGATCACTTATTCAAAGGCAAAGTTTTACAATTAATTATATAATTAGGATGAAACTCCACATTAAAATTATTAAAAATAATATATTAAAAAATTAATACATTAGAAATTAATACATTAAAAATTAATTTAGGGTGAAACTCCACAAGGGTATCCCACAAATAAAGTGGAATACCTAGCCAATAACCTTTTCCTGGGATATGTGAACCTTTACGAAACTCAAAAAAAAGAAACATGTCAGAACACCAAATCAGGGTGCAATCGAAGATTACACCGGAGAAATATCACAACAATAAATAGGATAGGATGAATAATGCATGGCTATGATAAAACATAAAAAAAACAGAATAGAAAAGTCAGCTACTGTCTCGTTCGCCTCTGCCTCGCCTAGCGAAGGCCAGGCGAATACTCGCCCCAGGCTCGCCTAGCGAGGTGCTAGCGAGCGGCCACGGATTTTGAATTTGAAAACAACCCCACGTTAGGAACTTTGAATTTTATGGCATTTTATCACAGGAATAACATGATCAAACATTCAGGGTATTCAGGCATATTTAAATTCCCATACGAAAGCAAATTATATATCAACATTTAATCATGATGCATTATATATGTAGATATGGCCAATTGAAAGTATAAACAATAGAGATACGCAAACCTGTTTGCCAATTCAAGGTTGAAGGGATTGACCACTTGTAGTATCGGAATAAGTTAGGCAGCGGGAATTGGACGGCGATGGCTTCGGTGCAGATGGGCTGCCTTCAGGGTTTCTTTACTCTGAATTCTCCGGGTAGGCAGGGTTCCTATGCCAAAACTTCTATTCGTTCTTCTCTGTTCTCCTCCTCTTTTTTTTTTCAGTGAATCTCCCAGTGTAACTCCCAGTGTAACTCCCCTACTGAAACTTCAGTATTTATAGACTAATTTCGTGGGTAATGGGCTTGGAATGAGGGAGACCCAAGTCCAAAATAATTTGTTATATTTTATTTATTTATTTATTTTAATTATTTAATTAATTAATTAATTAATTAATTAATTAATTAATTAATTTAAATTTTTTTTTTTTTTTTTTTTTTTGGGCTCAGAATGAAGCCCGAAATTTTTGTTGTCTGTCAGCTTCGCTAGGCGAGCGCGTAGCGAACAGGCCAGTTTGGGCCATTTTCTGGATTGGGCCATCCGTGAGCTGGGTCTTTGTTTCTTCAAGATCAGTGTTATATATGAGTCGGAATGCCTTGCAAAATGTCTTGAAATATTAATGGGCAAATTTTGGGGTATGACAGCTGCCCCTGTTCAATATTCTTGGACCGAGAGAGTTAGAATGGTGTATACGCCATTCGTGGTCTGGAGGTGGAAGATTATTGAACACTAGAATGCCCCAAAAATTTGCACTTGAGAATCGACAGTTGGTCTTGATGGAGATGGGCTTAAAGATGCCATCCGGGAGGTTTGATGACGAAAGCTTCAGATCGCGCCGTATATTAGGCCAATTTGAAGACATGGGTGCCACACTGGGTCGTACGTTAGACCGTATAATGAGTCATCCATTAGGCTGCCGACTTCGCTGGGGAGTCGGAGTGTGTCATATGTTGTTGGGGATAAAGGATCAGAATGGACCATACGCTAGATCGTATCTGAGTTGCAGAATGAGCCGTACGTTAGGCTGAATCTGATGACGAAAGGGGTAGTCGTACGTTAGACTACACTTCAGAAATGTACCGTATGTTAGGTAGGATCTGATGATGAAAGGGGTAGTCGTACGTTAGACTACACTTCAGAAATGTACCGTATGTTAGGTAGGATCTGATGATGAAAGGGGTAGTCGTACGTTAGACTACACTTCAGAAATGTACCGTATGTTAGGTAGCATCTGAGGGGATGGACATCCGAACGGGTCGTACGTTAGACCGTCGCAGAATGAGTCGTCTGTTAGGCCGCATCTGATGATGAAAGCGGTAGTCGTACGCCAGACTACACTTCAGAAATGTACCGTACGTTAGGTAGCATCTGAGGGTTGTAAGATCCAAACGGGTCGTACGTTAGACCGCGTTGGGGTTGTTGAAGTTCAGAATGGATCGTACGTTAGATCGTATCCGAGTTGTAGAATGAACCGTCCGTTAGGCTGCATCTGAAAAAGAAAGTAGTCGTACGCTAGACTACACCCCTGAATGTACCGTACGCTAGGCAGCATCTGAGGATTTGAAGGTCCAAATGGGTCGTACGTTAGACCGCATTGGAGTTGCTGAAGAAGTCATATGTTGGGCTGAATCAGAATGAACCGTACGTTAGGCTGTATCTGATAACCTGTATATGTTGTACTTGCAATAAATGTCTGGGATGGGCTTAGAGATGCCATCGTTAGGAGGATATCGAAGTGTTGTCAGAATGAATGTTCCCATGAACTGTATTTGAAATATGTATCTGAATCTTGAATGTGATTGATAAAGGTGTCTGTCTGAATGAACCTTCTACTTTGACTATATCAGGAGGATAATTAACCTGCAAAGAAAAAGTTAGCTTCATGCTATGTCATGATGCATGAGATGTTTCGTGTTATGCTAAAATAAATGTGAATGTTGTATGCATGCGTATGCTGTGAAAGGATGTAATGAATGAGTTATGCGTATGAGAAGTTCTGCTTGGGGACTCTACTGGGGAAAATAAATCCCCATCTACTGATTTGAGACATTTGTGTCGATGACCCTTTCTCGGCTGGGGATGCTTGATTTCTGTCTGATGGTGGAAATATTCAACAGAGCCTGGCTGGGGATGGATGAGATGATCAATCTGTCTGGTGACGCCGACCTCTGTTGGGGAGTAACTGGCTGTGCCTGGGGATACTGCCATTTTCTGAGGAAAAAAAAAACAGGCTTGCTGGGGAAGAGAATTGGTAGCGGATTCATTGGAAGCATGATTAGACCTTTTCCTTGATCCTGAAGTCGGGTAGTAATTGCTATTGCTATTCTATGCATGTATTTTTGGTAAACATCAGTCATATTCAAATGCACATATTAATTCAAATTAAATCAATGGACATTTACGCAACCAAAACAGAAAAGTAAAAACACAAGCATCTTTTTTTTGAAAGAGGGTTGTATTGATTTTGAAAGGAGGCCTATAAACAGGCAATTTGTGTACAAGGAGACAGAAATCCTAGTAAGAGGAAATTGTCGAAAACAAAGAGAAAGCTATGTGGAAGAAGTCCTATTGATTTTAAGCCTACTACTATCATTATGTCTTCGAGCATCTCATCCCTTGCTGTCGGATAGAAGTGATTGGCTTGGTCAGTCCCTCGAACTTGGATGAAAGTTGACTGAGAACGGGACATAGTCATACGCTTTAATCCCTAATTTTTGCCTGGACCGCCTTTTCAGGTTTTCAGTCCACCAGGATACCCTTTTTTGCCCAAGCCGCCTTTTCAGGTTTTCGACTTGCCGGGTGTACATTTTTTTTATATATCCCTAATTTTTGCCCGAACCCTTTTGGTTCGCCGGGATGCCCTTACTTTTGCCTAGATACGTCGATCTAGCGGGTCTCTTTTATGCGTAGTATTTTTTAACTATGTCCGCGTTCACGGGATGTGGGAAGTCTTCACCATCCATTGTAGCGAGTATCATGGCTCCACCTGAGAATACCTTCTTAACTACAAATGGCCCTTCGTATGTGGGAGTCCATTTGCCTCTGGGGTCAGTTTGTGGTAGGATGATGCGTTTGATTACCAAGTCGCCAATTTGATACACTTGTCTCTTGACCTTTTTGTTGAATGCCCTGGTCATGCGCTTCTGATATATCTGCCCGTGACATACAGCCGCAAGTCTCTTCTCATCCATCAAATTTATCTGATCGAGTCGAGTCTGAATCCATTCGTCCTCGTCTAAGCCCGCCTCTTTCATGATCCTTAGAGAGGGAATCTGAACTTCCACTGGTAAAACGGCTTCCATTCCGTAGACTAAAGAGAAAGGAGTTGCCCCTGTCGAAGTTCGCACGGAAGTACGATAACCATGAAGAGCAAATGGTAACATCTCATGCCAGTCTTTGTATGTTACCGTCATCTTTTGTATAATCTTCTTAATATTGTTATTAGCCGCTTCTACAGCGCCGTTCATCTTTGGCCGGTACGGAGAAGAGTTATGGTGTTTTATTTTGAACTGCGTGCAGAGTTCAGTAATCATCTTGTTGTTCAAATTAGTGCCATTGTCAGTGATAATTCTCTCAGGGACGCCGTATCGGCAGATGAGGCTGTTCTTGATGAATCGTGCCACCACATTCTTAGTAACAGAAGCAAATGAGGCTGCCTCCACCCACTTTGTGAAGTAATCAATAGCAACAAGGATGAAACGATGTCCATTAGAGGCGGTAGGTTTAATCTCGCCAATCATATCAATGCCCCACATTGCAAAGGGCCACGGCGCGGTCAACACGTTTAATGGAGCAGGAGGCACATGTACTTTATCCGCATAGATCTGGCACTTATGACAAGTTCTGGAGTGATGGGGGCAATCAGTTTCCATGGTAGACCAATAATACCCTGACCTCAGAATCTTCTTGGCCATTGTATGTCCACTAGAATGAGTCCCAAAGATACCGTCGTGCATGTCTCCATAATCTTCTCTGATTCCTTTCTATCCACACAGCGAAGCAAAGTCGAATCATGGTTACGTTTGTACAATATTCCATTACTCAAAAAGAATTTAGCGGAGAACTTCCTCAGAAATTTCCTGTCATTGATGGATGTCCCTTCAGGGTATTCCTGAGCTTCTAAATATCTTTTTATCTCGTGGAACCAAGGCTTCTCTTCTACTTCATCAGCGTTAAGTTCATAACAATATGCTGGTTCGTCTAGTCGTTCAATGGTAATCCGGGGAGCTTCATTGTCCCATCTGACTCTGAACATAGATGACATGGTAGCCAATGCGTCTGCCAACTGGTTCTCCTCTCGGGGAATATGTTCGAATGTGATCTCTTCAAAGTATGGGATTAATGTCAACACCTGCTCTCGATAGGGGATGAGGTTCGGATGTTTAGTGTCCCATTCTCCTTTGACCTGACTGATTACTAAGGCTGAGTCTCCATACACCCTCAAAAACTTGATTCTCAGGTCTATAGCAGCTCTGAGTCCCAAAATACATGCTTCATACTCAGCCATATTGTTGGTACACTCAAAACATAGTCTAGCGGTGAAAGGCGTATGGCCACCCTTGGGGGAAATGATCACGACGCCAATACCGTTGCCCAATGCGTTAGACGATCCATCAAAAACCATAGTCCATCGGGACCCCACTTCGGGTCCTTCATTCGGTCCAGGTTCTTCATAATCAGTAACAAGCATGACATCCTCATCTGGGAACTCAAAATTCATAGACTGATAATCATTCACGGCCTGATGAGCCAAATGATCAGCTAGCACGCTTCCTTTGATTGCTTTTTGGGTGGTATACTGGATATCATACTCTGTTAAAATCATCTGCCATCTTGCTATTCTTCCGGAGAGGGCGGGTTTCTCAAATATGTATTTGATAGGATCCATCTTAGAAATCAACAAAGTGGTGTGATTCAACATATACTGTCTTAGTCGGCGAGCAGCCCAGGCCAAAGCACAGCACGTTTTCTCGAGCAGTGAGTATCTTGTTTCACAGTCGGTAAACTTTTTGCTAAGGTAGTATATGGCATACTCTTTTCGACCGGACTCGTCATGTTGTCCCAACACGCACCCCATTGAGTTTTCTAAAACGGTTAAATACATGATTAGAGGTCTTCCCTCAACTGGTGGCACCAGAATTGGAGGTTCTTGGAGGTACTTCTTGATTTTGTCGAAAGCTTCTTGACATTCATCATTCCATATCATCTCTTGATTTTTTCTCAGTAACTTGAAGATGGGTTTGCAAGTAGCGGTCAAATGGGAAATAAATCGGGCAATGTAATTCAAACGTCCCAAGAAACCTCTGACTTCTTTATCCGTACGGGGAACTGGCATCTCTTGAATAGCTCTCACCTTGGCTGGGTCGACCTCAATACCTTTACCACTGACAATAAAGCCCAAGAGTTTACCAGATCTTACTCCAAAGGTGCATTTGTTCGGGTTCAATCTCAACTTGTATTTCTTCAGCCTCTCAAACAGTTTGTATAAATGATCGAGATGTTCTTCTTCAGTATGAGACCTGGCTATCATATCGTCCACATATACTTCTATTTCATGATGGATCATGTCATGGAACAAAACCACCATAGCACGCTGGTACGTTGCTCCTGCGTTCTTTAAACCAAACGGCATTACTTTATAACAGAAGGTGCCCCATTGCGTCACAAACGTAGTCTTCTCCATGTCCTCAGGTGCCATTTTGATCTGGTTATAACCCGAGAATCCATCCATGAAGGAGAATACCTTGTGTTGAGCGGTGTTGTCTACCAGAACATCAATGTGTGGCAGTGGGAAATCATCCTTGGGACTCGCTCTATTCAAATCTCTGTAATCCACACACATTCGCACCTTACCATCCTTCTTTGGCACTGGTACCACATTAGCAACCCATTGAGGATAAGAAGTAACCGCCAGAAAACCAGCATCGAATTGTTTCATGACTTCGGCCTTGATTTTCTCGGACATTTCAGGACGCATGCGACGAACCTTTTGCTTAACAGGACGACAATCTTCCTTCGTCGGCAAACGATGCACTACTATATCGGTATCCAGCCCTGGCATGTCTTCGTAAGACCAAGCAAAAATCTCCACATAGTCATGTAGCATTTGAATCAATCTTCTTTTGACACTGATTTCCAAGCCTGCTCCTATTTTGACTTCTCTCTTGTCCACCTCGGTACCCAGATTTACAGTCTCAACTGACTCCTCATGCGGCTGTATAGTCCTTTCTTCTTGTAGTAACATTCTGGCAAGTTCTTCAGGTACTTCACAATCTTCCTCACTTCCATCTTCGGCTCGGTAGATCGGATTTTCAAAGTCATAATGAACAGTAGTAGAACTATTATCAACAGGATCCAGAGTGGATAGGGATCTGCAATTCGTTACGTGCGTGTGTGTAAGAAAACATAGCTCGTTTGAAAGATAATAGGAAAGACAAAGAGCGCAATATTTGAATGCAAAACGTCCATTGATTTATTGAATATAAATATGCTTATGAAAATGACAAAACCCTTAACAAATTAGCTATTGTGCCTCGGGCATAGACACAATGCTTTAAGAAGTTTGATTGTAAAAGAAAATTAAAATTTGCAATTCTAGAATAAACAATAACAATTACTCCTGACTAAAGGAAATCGGGATAATGTCTTCAGTCTTCCAATTGTTGAGTCCGTCACCAATTGTTGGGAAAATCCAGCTATCCAAGTCGCAATCACTATCAGCATCTTCCATAGCATTAATCTGATTTTTGACTATCTTTCCAGAGTTAAACCCCAGGCCAGCTTTATCAGACTTGTACGGTACATTGATCAGTTGACCCCAACCAGCACGATCACCATTTTCAATCGCGGCTTGAGCATCTTTCAGAGAGATCATGACAGGGGGAGCACGAACAACCTTGGGCACAAGGGGAGTTGGCTTAAGGACAGGACTGGGTGGAGGAACCACTTCAAATGACTGAGAAGGAGTCTCAAAGAATTCACCATCCATCTCGACGTATTTGAAGGCTTGCACACTACTGACAATATACTCTTCTTCTCCACATACAGTGACAACCATGCCTGCTATTGGATACTTCAGCTTTTGATGAAGCGACGAAGCTACCGCACCTGCCCCATGGATCCAAGGGCGCCCCAACAAGCAGGAGTAGGCGGGACGAATGTCCATCACGTGAAAGGTAGTGTTGAAGACTTGAGGTCCTATCTTGATAGGGAGAACCACTTCACCATAGACAACACTCTTCGCACCATCGTAAGCACGCACCACAACATCACTAGGTTTCAGTTCAATGCCTTTGTAGTCAAATTTATCGAGTACAGCTTTCGGGAGCACATTCAAGGAAGAGCCGTTGTCGATCAACACGTGAGCCAGGGTGATCCCCTCACACTCGATGGAGATATGCAGAGCTTTATTGTGATTCTTTCCTGCTGGCGTCAGGTCAGCATCGGAAAAGCCTAGGCCATTGTCAACAGTCAAATTAGCAACATAATGTTCGAATTGATCGACGGATGTTTCTTGAGGCACATGAGCGGTCTTCAAGAATTTCATCAATGCATTGGCATGGGATTCAGAGGATAATAACAAGGACAACATTGAGATTTTAGACGGAGTATGCCCCAATTGTTCCACTACATCAAAATCGCTCTTACGGATGATTTTCAGCATCTCTTCCATTTCCTGTTTGGCAACATCTTCAGAAGTAACTTCGACCGATGTCTCTGACTGAGGAGGATTGACTGGTCTTTTTCCTCGAATTTCGGGAGCGGGAGGTGAGATTTCTGGGGAGTAGATCCTTCCACTTCGAGTAACTTTACTAGTCCCCACAATATCATTAGGATTAGCAGAACTACCAACTTGCTTTATGCCATGGATGTAAACGTCGCCTCCATAGTTCCACGGAATAGCTTTGCTGGAGGAATATGGCACGGGGCCAGGTGCGGTAATAATCAGGGGAGCCCCTTTGGGCTCAGCGGTAATCTTCACAGGCACTCTAGTAGCGGTAATCTTCACTGGAGCTTTGGACCTAGCAATCACAGATACCTCTTCAATAGAGTTGTCCACCTTAGGAACCCTTTCAAATAGAATTGTACGATCATCCATCAGCCGTTGAATGCCGTTCTTCAACTTCAAACAATCATTGGGTCGGAGTACACAGAGATCGCAATCTTCAGCACAACCTGGAAATAAACCAGCTTGCAATAAATTCTTCTTAACGATCAGGAGAGGAGATGCTAAATCAGCAACGTCAGTAACGTGAGAATTGTCGTCCACAACATTAACATTCTGGTCATGATTAGGCATAGGTGCTGTGATGACATTGGGGGTCGCCGGAGGATCAAATTCAATTTCTCCAGCGTCGATCATATCCTGAATCTTGTTCTTCAACAACCAGCAATCATTCGTATCATGCCCGGGGCTATCGGAGTGATAGGCACACCTGGCGTTGGGATTATAACGAGGAGAAGTAGTGTTGGGATTTGCAGGAGGGCCTCTGAGGGTAATCAAATTGGCCTTTAACATACTCTGCAGTGCTTGGGTTAAAGTCATATTGATCTTGGTAAACTGTCTTCTCGACCTGTCTTGTCTGTGTTGGAAGTTCTGAGATGGCGGTGCGGCAATTGTAACTGCCCCAACAGTATGGTCACGATTCTTCTTGTTATGCTTCCTCTCACTGTACACAGCATTTGATTCATTCTTTCCCTGATAGGACTTTTTGGTGCTTGCAGAAGTAGCTGCCTGTATCTTTCCACTTCGAATGCCGCTTTCAACCCGTTCACCTGTCAAGATAAGTTCAGTGAAACCTGACGAGGAACTTCCCAGTAGATGGTTGTAGAATGGGCCAGTCAGTGTACCCATGAACATGTCCACTAACTCTCGATCAGTCATAGGGGGTTTGACTCTGCCAGCCAAATCTCTCCACTTTTGAGCATATTCTTTGAAACTTTCTTTAGAGCCCATAGTCATATTTTGTAGCTGTAGCCGAGTAGGCGCTAACTCAGAATTATACTGGTAGTGCTTGTAGAAAGCTGTTGCTAAATCAGTCCATGTGCGGATGTTAGAGCTCTCAAGCTGATAATACCACTCTAACTGTGTGCCAGACAGACTCTCTTGGAAGAAATGGATCCACAGTTTCTTATCAGTAGTGTGCGGCTGAATCTTTCTCACATAAGCCCTTAGATGCATCTGAGGACAAGAGGCACCATCATACTTAGTGAAAATGGGAACCTTGAATTTGCGGGGAATGACCACATCAGAGACCAGACCCAAGTTTTCGAAATCCAGACCGGGCACTTTCTGCCCCTCCATAGCTAGCATACGTTCTTCCAGCAACTTGTACTTATCATCCTTCGGAGAGTACTGTTCATGTTCATAATCTTCATCGTCGTCCTCAGAATTGACGAGATTAGGATTCTCATCTTCCGAATCATTCTCGGTCTCTTCTTCTGAATCCCTCGGAATTCTAATCTTGACTCCTGTAACCTGTCCCTTAAGCCTTCTCCCCGGGTTGATGTAACCCACAGGTTTCTGGTCCTTCTTCTTCTCCATCAAAAGAGCTTTCAGTTCTTCCTGCCCCTTAGATAAGCTCAGCATCATTTCCTGGAATTGAGCATTCTGGGCCTGGAGATCTTTGACAGTTTGTTCGAGAGCCATTGTTCAATCTGTTTGAATCTACTGGAATCTGTTTGATAGGAAAATCGTGAGAACACTGATCCTTTAGAATACCTGTTATGCGATGCAATGCAATGTATGAAATGTTTTCAAGGACTTTCGGGATTTAACTTTGCATAAACTAACAAAAAGAGCTTTTTTTTTCTTTTCTCTTTTGTTTTTGCTTTTGTTTTTGTTTTTTTTAGCAGAGTTAAATCCCTAAATCCTTGAAATGGTTAGTACAATGCCATGATGTTATGATGTTATGATGTTATGTTGTTAGATAAATAACAAGCACAAGCAAGTCACACAACAATCATTCCTAGGTTTTAAGGCTTGCGTGAGTTCCATAGGTAAATACCCTCCCCACTGAAGTTTGGTTGGTTCAACCTGTCTTAGAATAGTAACCGGGTTCTAGAAGGATCTCAAATCATTGACCTTTCCTTAAGTCCACTTCAGTGCAACACCAAGTGGTTGACCGAAGCTTCCCTAAAGTCCAATCTCAAAGAGTGTAGTATCGAGTCTCAACCAACTCCAGTCGGAACCGAAGCCAGTTATCTCACTACTTTCTAATGGCCAGGATGAGTCAATTAGGGTTCTAAAGGTCTGGTTAATGCTTTTATGACACCACGCGAATGCCAAATATTTCCTCAACTAACATGAGGAACATCAGGACATCCAAAGTGCCACATTAACCGTAGCCATCATTTTGACCATTCCAGTATACGCCGGACAGTCGCGATGATCTCTTGCTACTTACCTAAGGTACACTAGATCCGGGTGTAGGATCTTTCACTCAAGCATAACATACCCAAGCAATCCCTTAAAAATAAATCAGACAAATTGAATAAGTGATCTTGTTTTTAAGGTAACCTCTCTTTTTAAATATTTAGGGTCCCCAGCAGAGTCGCCAGTTCTGTCATACGGTGAACTGGACTTTTTGTGTTTTTATCGCAATGTCGCGGTTAGCAAGAGTCGCCACCGACTTTTCTTTTATCCAATAAGGAAAGGTGGAAAAGAACAGGAAAGACCTTAATTTAGATTTTGGGTTCGGGAGGTACATTATACAAAGGGAAGGTGTTAGCACCCTTTGTATCCATGGTTATCCATGGGCTCTTAATTGCTCGATCACTTATATTATTTTTGTCTGAAAAAAAGTGTTTGTGAATTGTTTGGAAAATTGTTTTTGGAAAGAGAATTTAACTTTGTAATGATTCTTGTACGAATATATACAAAGTAGTTATCTCGTTTAGTTTTGGAAATTGTTTAGAAAAATATAACTCGGTAATGATTCTAGTATGAATATATACCAAGTGGTGATTTTCTAAAGATATTTTGAAAGGTGTGAGGTGTGAAAATTGTTTTTAGATTGTGAGCCAACAATTAAGAGTTATACCGACCCAAGGTCTTTATGAGCATTTCCTATCCTTATGAGGGTAAAACTGTCCTTATTATTGAGAAATAAGTAGTTTTATCCTTTGGATGTTTAAGGGTCATCGTAGGGTCATCGATAGGTCATTGAAGGCAACAGTTACGAGGATATCTTAGCATTCGAAGGGACTATCATCTTTTAACCGTAGGCAACATCGGAGGGTCATCGAGGGACAAAGTTGTATATTCGAAGGCAACATCCGAGGGACTATAATTTATTTTATGATGATTTAACCGAAGGGTCTTTGCTAAGGGTATCCCCACGTTCGCGGGACATGACCGTAATATCGTAATCGTAAGGCAACAAAGAGAGGTCCAAGATCACTTATTCAAAGGCAAAGTTTTACAATTAATTATATAATTAGGATGAAACTCCACATTAAAATTATTAAAAATAATATATTAAAAAATTAATACATTAGAAATTAATACATTAAAAATTAATTTAGGGTGAAACTCCACAAGGGTATCCCACAAATAAAGTGGAATACCTAGCCAATAACCTTTTCCTGGGATATGTGAACCTTTACGAAACTCAAAAAAAAGAAACATGTCAGAACACCAAATCAGGGTGCAATCGAAGATTACACCGGAGAAATATCACAACAATAAATAGGATAGGATGAATAATGCATGGCTATGATAAAACATAAAAAAAAACAGAATAGAAAAGTCAGCTACTGTCTCGTTCGCCTCTGCCTCGCCTAGCGAAGGCCAGGCGAATACTCGCCCCAGGCTCGCCTAGCGAGGTGCTAGCGAGCGGCCACGGATTTTGAATTTGAAAACAGCCCCACGTTAGGAACTTTGAATTTTATGGCATTTTATCACAGGAATAACATGATCAAACATTCAGGGTATTCAGGCATATTTAAATTCCCATACGAAAGCAAATTATATATCAACATTTAATCATGATGCATTATATATGTAGATATGGCCAATTGAAAGTATAAACAATAGAGATACGCAAACCTGTTTGCCAATTCAAGGTTGAAGGGATTGACCACTTGTAGTATCGGAATAAGTTAGGCAGCGGGAATTGGACGGCGATGGCTTCGGTGCAGATGGGCTGCCTTCAGGGTTTCTTTACTCTGAATTCTCCGGGTAGGCAGGGTTCCTATGCCAAAACTTCTATTCGTTCTTCTCTGTTCTCCTCCTCTTTTTTTTTTCAGTGAATCTCCCAGTGTAACTCCCAGTGTAACTCCCCTACTGAAACTTCAGTATTTATAGACTAATTTCGTGGGTAATGGGCTTGGAATGAGGGAGACCCAAGTCCAAAATAATTTGTTATATTTTATTTATTTATTTTAATTATTTAATTAATTAATTAATTAATTAATTAATTAATTAATTAATTAATTAAAAAAAAATTTCTTTTTTTTTTTTTTTTCGTTTCTCGTTTTTTTTTTTTTTTTGGGCTCAGAATGAAGCCCGAAATTTTTGTTGTCTGTCAGCTTCGCTAGGCGAGCGCGTAGCGAACAGGCCAGTTTGGGCCATTTTCTGGATTGGGCCATCCGTGAGCTGGGTCTTTGTTTCTTCAAGATCAATGTTATATATGAGTCGGAATGCCTTGCAAAATGTCTTGAAATATTAATGGGCAAATTTTGGGGTATGACAGTAATATTTATATTGGAATGACCCGCGATAAGAATACTACATAGTTTGTTATGTAAGTCTCATAAGTTATTTTTATAATCACAGTGGTGTATGCTACCATTTGACCGGAAACCATTAAGTCCATACAAAAGGACATTGAGGAGTTAATCATTTTAGTAGCGTCAAACATTGTTTGTCATAAGACGATTATAAAGTCAGTTAACTAGGTATTCAATGAGTCATGTGGATGGACATGAGCGGCCTGGAAGGATTTTTCTCATCCTACATATGCATGAGTAATATCTACATACTCCTTAATTAAGTTTGATTTTAAAATGCATTATCATGCTGAAATAAATAATATGCGATATTGAGCTTATTTGTTAATACTAAGTACACTCGGGCATCAAGAAACATAATATTGAATTATACAGGGGAGGTAAGAATTATGTCTTGTGTTAGGTATACATATAAGGGCAAAACAATAATTATACATATGATCATTATCGTATAAAGGTTATATGAGATCACATGAAATTATCGTTAATTGGAAAGCAATGATGTCTGGCTAGACACCCTCTCTCTCTTTATAATATTAAGTAAATTATTTAACATTATTGTCAATGTTACGAGAACGTAAAAGGTCGCACACGTAAGGATAAATAAACGAGAGATAAAATAAATTAATAAGATACATTTATGATTTTGTGGTACATTGTTACGATACACTAATGTTAATTAGGAAAATACGGCCCACGGGAAGCTAGCATAGGGTGAGTATTGTATACGTGTTTAAATTTAATAAACAATAACAACATTGAGACAGTTTGGCCGAGTGGTCTAAGGCGCCAGATTTAGGCTCTGGTCTGAAAGGGCATTTTATAAAACTATACCGGTTCAATTTGTTTCTTTTGAATCCTTCTTATGCTATAATAATTCGATTCAATTAAAAATTTTGACATAATTAACTATGAACAATCTTAAATGAAGGAGTTGTCTAAAAATATTCAAAAATCAGTGATGGACTTCCTTATATCTTAGCTAATGGCCCAATCATAAATACAAAAAGTCTTGATTCTCAAAACTACTTTCAAGTTAGCAGTTGTTGGTTGGTTCGGGAATTGACTGAGTTGTTGGACTGTGTATGAAAGGTCTAGATAGTCTTGTGTTAGTGAGGTAAATAAGTTATTCCACCAAATTTCTATAAGGTGTGAGATTAGTCCAAATTTATCCATAAACTATTGGTGTAAGACTCATAGGCCAACATATTTATGATTAATGTATTTAAAACTTGTATCAAGTTGATTATTTATAATAAAAATACATTTTAATTATGTTTATTTTCAAAGTAATTAGTTTTTTATAGTATTTAATTGGTTTCATGTGGAACATTAAGTGTGACTTAAATGTGAGACATCATTAAATATAAAGATATCACTCTAAAAGTATCTATATGTATGTCTTACTATCGAATATAGCAACGCCAATGCATAGAGAATGTTATAAGTAATATTTATATTGGAATGACCCGCGATAAGAATACTACATAGTTTGTTATGTAAGTCTCATAAGTTATTTTTATAATCACAGTGGTGTATGCTACCATTTTATAATAATTCGATTCAATTCAAAATTTTGACATAATTAACTATGAACAATCTTAAATGAAGGAGTTGTCTAAAAATATTCAAAAATCAGTGATGGACTTCCTTATATCTTAGCTAATGGCCCAATCATAAATACAAAAAGTCTCGATTCTCACAACTACTTTCAAGTTAGCAGTTGTTGGTTGGTTCGGGAATTGACTGAGTTGTTGGACTGTGTATGAAAGGTCTAGATAGTCTTGTGTTAGTGAGGTAAATAAGTTATTCCACCAAATTTCTATAAGGATTGAGATTAGTCCAAATTTATCCATAAACTATTGGTGTAAGACTCATAGGCCAACATATTTATGATTAATGTATTTAAAACTTGTATCAAGTTGATTATTTATAATAAAAATACATTTTTATTATGTTTATTTTCAAAGTAATTAGTTTTTTATAGTATTTAATTGGTTTCATGGAACATTAAGTGTGACTTAAATGTGAGACATCATTAAATACAAAAGATATCACTCTAAAAGTATCTATATGTATGTCTTACTATCGAATATAGCAACGCCAATGCATAGAGAATGTTATAAGTAATATTTATATTGGAATGACCCGCGATAAGAATACTACATAGTTTGTTATGTAAGTCTCATAAGTTATTTTTATAATCACAGTGGTGTATGCTACCATTTGACCGGAAACCATTAAGTCCATACAAAAGGACATTGAGGAGTTAATCATTTTAGTAGCGTCAAACATTGTTTGTCATAAGACGATTATAAAGTCAGTTAACTAGGTATTCAATGAGTCATGTGGATGGACATGAGCGGCCTGGAAGGATTTTTCTCATCCTACATATGCATGAGTAATATCTACATACTCCTTAATTAAGTTTGATTTTAAAATGCATTATCATGCTGAAATAAATGAATATGCGATATTGAGCTTATTTGTTAATACTAAGTACACTCGGGCATCAAGAAACATAATATTGAATTATACAGGGGAGGTAAGAATTATGTCTTGTGTTAGGTATACATATAAGGGCAAAACAATAATTATACATATGATCATTATCGTATAAAGGTTATATGAGATCACATGAAATTATCGTTAATTGGAAAGCAATGATGTCTGGCTAGACACCCTCTCTCTCTTTATAATATTAAGTAAATTATTTAACATTATTGTCAATGTTACGAGAACGTAAAAGGTCGCACACGTAAGGATAAATAAACGAGAGATAAAATAAATTAATAAGATACATTTATGATTTTGTGGTACATTGTTACGATACACTAATGTTAATTAGGAAAATACGGCCCACGGGAAGCTAGCATAGGGTGAGTATTGTATACGTGTTTAAATTTAATAAACAATAACAACATTGAGACAGTTTGGCCGAGTGGTCTAAGGCGCCAGATTTAGGCTCTGGTCTGAAAGGGCATTTTATAAAACTATACCGGTTCAATTTGTTTCTTTTGAATCCTTCTTATGCTATAATAATTCGATTCAATTCAAAATTTTGACATAATTAACTATGAACAATCTTAAATGAAGGAGTTGTCTAAAAATATTCAAAAATCAGTGATGGACTTCCTTATATCTTAGCTAATGGCCCAATCATAAATACAAAAAGTCTTGATTCTCAAAACTACTTTCAAGTTAGCAGTTGTTGGTTGGTTCGGGAATTGACTGAGTTGTTGGACTGTGTATGAAAGGTCTAGATAGTCTTGTGTTAGTGAGGTAAATAAGTTATTCCACCAAATTTCTATAAGGTGTGAGATTAGTCCAAATTTATCCATAAACTATTGGTGTAAGACTCATAGGCCAACATATTTATGATTAATGTATTTAAAACTTGTATCAAGTTGATTATTTATAATAAAAATACATTTTAATTATGTTTATTTTCAAAGTAATTAGTTTTTTATAGTATTTAATTGGTTTCATGTGGAACATTAAGTGTGACTTAAATGTGAGACATCATTAAATATAAAGATATCACTCTAAAAGTATCTATATGTATGTCTTACTATCGAATATAGCAACGCCAATGCATAGAGAATGTTATAAGTAATATTTATATTGGAATGACCCGCGATAAGAATACTACATAGTTTGTTATGTAAGTCTCATAAGTTATTTTTATAATCACAGTGGTGTATGCTACCATTTTATAATAATTCGATTCAATTCAAAATTTTGACATAATTAACTATGAACAATCTTAAATGAAGGAGTTGTCTAAAAATATTCAAAAATCAGTGATGGACTTCCTTATATCTTAGCTAATGGCCCAATCATAAATACAAAAAGTCTCGATTCTCACAACTACTTTCAAGTTAGCAGTTGTTGGTTGGTTCGGGAATTGACTGAGTTGTTGGACTGTGTATGAAAGGTCTAGATAGTCTTGTGTTAGTGAGGTAAATAAGTTATTCCACCAAATTTCTATAAGGATTGAGATTAGTCCAAATTTATCCATAAACTATTGGTGTAAGACTCATAGGCCAACATATTTATGATTAATGTATTTAAAACTTGTATCAAGTTGATTATTTATAATAAAAATACATTTTTATTATGTTTATTTTCAAAGTAATTAGTTTTTTATAGTATTTAATTGGTTTCATGGAACATTAAGTGTGACTTAAATGTGAGACATCATTAAATACAAAAGATATCACTCTAAAAGTATCTATATGTATGTCTTACTATCGAATATAGCAACGCCAATGCATAGAGAATGTTATAAGTAATATTTATATTGGAATGACCCGCGATAAGAATACTACATAGTTTGTTATGTAAGTCTCATAAGTTATTTTTATAATCACAGTGGTGTATGCTACCATTTGACCGGAAACCATTAAGTCCATACAAAAGGACATTGAGGAGTTAATCATTTTAGTAGCGTCAAACATTGTTTGTCATAAGACGATTATAAAGTCAGTTAACTAGGTATTCAATGAGTCATGTGGATGGACATGAGCGGCCTGGAAGGATTTTTCTCATCCTACATATGCATGAGTAATATCTACATACTCCTTAATTAAGTTTGATTTTAAAATGCATTATCATGCTGAAATAAATGAATATGCGATATTGAGCTTATTTGTTAATACTAAGTACACTCGGGCATCAAGAAACATAATATTGAATTATACAGGGGAGGTAAGAATTATCTCTTGTGTTAGGTATACATATAAGGGCAAAACAATAATTATACATATGATCATTATCGTATAAAGGTTATATGAGATCACATGAAATTATGGTTAATTGGAAAGCAATGATGTCTGGCTAGACACCCTCACTCTATTTATAATATTAAGTAAATTATTTAACATTATTGTCAATGTTACGAGAACGTAAAAGGCCGCACACGTAAGGATAAATAAACGAGAGATAAAATAAATTAATAAGATACATTTATGATTTTGTGGTACATTGTTACGATACACTAATGTTAATTAGGAAAATACGGCCCACGGGAAGCTAGCATAGGGTGAGTATTGTATACGTGTTTAAATTTAATAAACAATAACAACATTGAGACAGTTTGGCCGAGTGGTCTAAGGCGCCAGATTTAGGCTCTGATCTGAAAGGGCATTTTATAAAACTATACCGGTTCAATTTGTTTCTTTTGAATCCTTCTTATGCTATAATAATTCGATTCAATTCAAAATTTTGACATAATTAACTATGAACAATCTTAAATGAAGGAGTTGTCTAAAAATATTCAAAAATCAGTCATGGACTTCCTTATATCTTAGCTAATGGCCCAATCATAAATACAAAATGTCTTGATTCTCACAACTACTTTCAAGTTAGCAGTTGTTGGTTGGTTCGGGAATTGACCGAGTTGTTGGACTATGTATGAAAGGTCTAGATAGTCTTGTGTTATTGAGGTAAATAAGTTATTCCACCAAATTTCTATAAGGTGTGAGATTAGTCCAAATTTATCCATAAACTATTGGTGTAAGACTCATAGGCCAACATATTTATGATTAATGTATTTAAAACTTGTATCAAGTTGATTATTTATAATAAAAATACATTTTAATTATGTTTATTTTCAAAGTAATTAGTTTTTTATAGTATTTAATTGGTTTCATGTGGAACATTAAGTGTGACTTAAATGTGAGACATCATTAAATATAAAGATATCACTCTAAAAGTATCTATATGTATGTCTTACTATCGAATATAGCAACGCCAATGCATAGAGAATGTTATAAGTAATATTTATATTGGAATGACCCGCGATAAGAATACTACATAGTTTGTTATGTAAGTCTCATAAGTTATTTTTATAATCACAGTGGTGTATGCTACCATTTTATAATAATTCGATTCAATTCAAAATTTTGACATAATTAACTATGAACAATCTTAAATGAAGGAGTTGTCTAAAAATATTCAAAAATCAGTGATGGACTTCCTTATATCTTAGCTAATGGCCCAATCATAAATACAAAAAGTCTTGATTCTCACAACTACTTTCAAGTTAGCAGTTGTTGGTTGGTTCGGGAATTGACCGAGTTGTTGGACTGTGTATGAAAGGTCTAGATAGTCTTGTGTTAGTGAGGTAAATAAGTTATTCCACCAAATTTCTATAAGGATTGAGATTAGTCCAAATTTATCCATAAACTATTGGTGTAAGACTCATAGGCCAACATATTTATGATTAATGTATTTAAAACTTGTATCAAGTTGATTATTTATAATAAAAATACATTTTTATTATGTTTATTTTCAAAGTAATTAGTTTTTTATAGTATTTAATTGGTTTCATGTGGAACATTAAGTGTGACTTAAATGTGAGACATCATTAAATATAAAGATATCACTCTAAAAGTATCTATATGTATGTCTTACTATCGAATATAGCAACGCCAATGCATAGAGAATGTTATAAGTAATATTTATATTGGAATGACCCGCTATAAGAATACTACATAGTTTGTTATGTAAGTCTCATAAGTTATTTTTATAATCACAGTGGTGTATGCTACCATTTGACCGGAAACCATTAAGTCCATACAAAAGGACATTGAGGAGTTAATCATTTTAGTAGCGTCAAACATTGTTTGTCATAAGACGATTATAAAGTCAGTTAACTAGGTATTCAATGAGTCATGTGGATGGACATGAGCGGCCTGGAAGGATTTTTCTCATCCTACATATGCATGAGTAATATCTACATACTCCTTAATTAAGTTTGATTTTAAAATGCATTATCATGCTGAAATAAATGAATATGCGATATTGAGCTTATTTGTTAATACTAAGTACACTCGGGCATCAAGAAACATAATATTGAATTATACAGGGGAGGTAAGAATTATGTCTTGTGTTAGGTATACATATAAGGGCAAAACAATAATTATACATATGATCATTATCGTATAAAGGTTATATGAGATCACATGAAATTATGGTTAATTGGAAAGCAATGATGTCTGGCTAGACACCCTCACTCTATTTATAATATTAAGTAAATTATTTAACATTATTGTCAATGTTACGAGAACGTAAAAGGCCGCACACGTAAGGATAAATAAACGAGAGATAAAATAAATTAATAAGATACATTTATGATTTTGTGGTACATTGTTACGATACACTAATGTTAATTAGGAAAATACGGCCCACGGGAAGCTAGCATAGGGTGAGTATTTTATACGTGTTTAAATTTAATAAACAATAACAACATTGAGACAGTTTGGCCGAGTGGTCTAAGGCGCCAGATTTAGGCTCTGATCTGAAAGGGCATTTTATAAAACTATACCGGTTCAATTTGTTTCTTTTGAATCCTTCTTATGCTATAATAATTCTATTCAATTCAAAATTTTGACATAATTAACTATGAACAATCTTAAATGAAGGAGTTGTCTAAAAATATTCAAAAATCAGTCATGGACTTCCTTATATCTTAGCTAATGGCCCAATCATAAATACAAAATGTCTTGATTCTCACAACTACTTTCAAGTTAGCAGTTGTTGGTTGGTTCAGGAATTGACTGAGTTGATGGACTGTGTATGAAAGGTCTAGATAGTCTTGTGTTAGTGAGGTAAATAAGTTATTCCACCAAATTTCTATAAGGTGTGAGATTAGTCCAAATTTATCCATAAACTATTGGTGTAAGACTCATAGGCCAACATATTTATGATTAATGTATTTAAAACATGTATCAAGTTGATTATTTATAATAAAAATACATTTTTATTATGTTTATTTTCAAAGTAATTAGTTTTTTATAGTATTTAATTGGTTTCATGGAACATTAAGTGTGACTTAAATGTGAGACATCATTAAATATAAAGATATCACTCTAAAAGTATCTATATGTATGTCTTACTATCGAATATAGCAACGCCAATGCATAGAGAATGTTATAAGTAATATTTATATTGGAATGACCCGCGATAAGAATACTACATAGTTTGTTATGTAAGTCTCATAAGTTATTTTTATAATCACAGTGGTGTATGCTACCATTTTATAATAATTCGATTCAATTCAAAATTTTGACATAATTAACTATGAACAATCTTAAATGAAGGAGTTGTCTAAAAATATTCAAAAATCAATGATGGACTTCCTTATATCTTAGCTAATGGCCCAATCATAAATACAAAAAGTCTTGATTCTCACAACTACTTTCAAGTTAGCAGTTGTTGGTTGGTTCGGGAATTGACCGAGTTGTTGGACTGTGTATGAAAGGTCTAGATAGTCTTGTGTTAGTGAGGTAAATAAGTTATTCCACCAAATTTCTAAAAGGATTGAGATTAGTCCAAATTTATCCATAAACTATTGGTGTAAGACTCATAGGCCAACATATTTATGATTAATGTATTTAAAACTTGTATCAAGTTGATTATTTATAATAAAAATACATTTTTATTATGTTTATTTTCAAAGTAATTAGTTTTTTATAGTATTTAATTGGTTTCATGGAACATTAAGTGTGACTTAAATGTGAGACATCATTAAATACAAAAGATATCACTCTAAAAGTATCTATATGTATGTCTTACTATCGAATATAGCAACGCCAATGCATAGAGAATGTTATAAGTAATATTTATATTGGAATGACCCGCTATAAGAATACTACATAGTTTGTTATGTAAGTCTCATAAGTTATTTTTATAATCACAGTGGTGTATGCTACCATTTGACCGGAAACCATTAAGTCCATACAAAAGGACATTGAGGAGTTAATCATTTTAGTAGCGTCAAACATTGTTTGTCATAAGACGATTATAAAGTCAGTTAACTAGGTATTCAATGAGTCATGTGGATGGACATGAGCGGCCTGGAAGGATTTTTCTCATCCTACATATGCATGAGTAATATCTACATACTCCTTAATTAAGTTTGATTTTAAAATGCATTATCATGCTGAAATAAATGAATATGCGATATTGAGCTTATTTGTTAATACTAAGTACACTCGGGCATCAAGAAACATAATATTGAATTATACAGGGGAGGTAAGAATTATGTCTTGTGTTAGGTATACATATAAGGGCAAAACAATAATTATACATATGATCATTATCGTATAAAGGTTATATGAGATCACATGAAATTATGGTTAATTGGAAAGCAATGATGTCTGGCTAGACACCCTCACTCTATTTATAATATTAAGTAAATTATTTAACATTATTGTCAATGTTACGAGAACGTAAAAGGCCGCACACGTAAGGATAAATAAACGAGAGATAAAATAAATTAATAAGATACATTTATGATTTTGTGGTACATTGTTACGATACACTAATGTTAATTAGGAAAATACGGCCCACGGGAAGCTAGCATAGGGTGAGTATTGTATACGTGTTTAAATTTAATAAACAATAACAACATTGAGACAGTTTGGCCGAGTGGTCTAAGGCGCCAGATTTAGGCTCTGATCTGAAAGGGCATTTTATAAAACTATACCGGTTCAATTTGTTTCTTTTGAATCCTTCTTATGCTATAATAATTCGATTCAATTCAAAATTTTGACATAATTAACTATGAACAATCTTAAATGAAGGAGTTGTCTAAAAATATTCAAAAATCAGTCATGGACTTCCTTATATCTTAGCTAATGGCCCAATCATAAATACAAAATGTCTTGATTCTCACAACTACTTTCAAGTTAGCAGTTGTTGGTTGGTTCGGGAATTGACTGAGTTGATGGACTGTGTATGAAAGGTCTAGATAGTCTTGTGTTAGTGAGGTAAATAAGTTATTCCACCAAATTTCTATAAGGTGTGAGATTAGTCCAAATTTATCCATAAACTATTGGTGTAAGACTCATAGGCCAACATATTTATGATTAATGTATTTAAAACATGTATCAAGTTGATTATTTATAATAAAAATACATTTTTATTATGTTTATTTTCAAAGTAATTAGTTTTTTATAGTATTTAATTGGTTTCATGGAACATTAAGTGTGACTTAAATGTGAGACATCATTAAATATAAAGATATCACTCTAAAAGTATCTATATGTATGTCTTACTATCGAATATAGCAACGCCAATGCATAGAGAATGTTATAAGTAATATTTATATTGGAATGACCCGCGATAAGAATACTACATAGTTTGTTATGTAAGTCTCATAAGTTATTTTTATAATCACAGTGGTGTATGCTACCATTTTATAATAATTCGATTCAATTCAAAATTTTGACATAATTAACTATGAACAATCTTAAATGAAGGAGTTGTCTAAAAATATTCAAAAATCAGTGATGGACTTCCTTATATCTTAGCTAATGGCCCAATCATAAATACAAAAAGTCTTGATTCTCACAACTACTTTCAAGTTAGCAGTTGTTGGTTGGTTCGGGAATTGACCGAGTTGTTGGACTGTGTATGAAAGGTCTAGATAGTCTTGTGTTAGTGAGGTAAATAAGTTATTCCACCAAATTTCTAAAAGGATTGAGATTAGTCCAAATTTATCCATAAACTATTGGTGTAAGACTCATAGGCCAACATATTTATGATTAATGTATTTAAAACTTGTATCAAGTTGATTATTTATAATAAAAATACATTTTTATTATGTTTATTTTCAAAGTAATTAGTTTTTTATAGTATTTAATTGGTTTCATGGAACATTAAGTGTGACTTAAATGTGAGACATCATTAAATACAAAAGATATCACTCTAAAAGTATCTATATGTATGTCTTACTATCGAATATAGCAACGCCAATGCATAGAGAATGTTATAAGTAATATTTATATTGGAATGACCCGCTATAAGAATACTACATAGTTTGTTATGTAAGTCTCATAAGTTATTTTTATAATCACAGTGGTGTATGCTACCATTTGACCGGAAACCATTAAGTCCATACAAAAGGACATTGAGGAGTTAATCATTTTAGTAGCGTCAAACATTGTTTGTCATAAGACGATTATAAAGTCAGTTAACTAGGTATTCAATGAGTCATGTGGATGGACATGAGCGGCCTGGAAGGATTTTTCTCATCCTACATATGCATGAGTAATATCTACATACTCCTTAATTAAGTTTGATTTTAAAATGCATTATCATGCTGAAATAAATGAATATGCGATATTGAGCTTATTTGTTAATACTAAGTACACTCGGGCATCAAGAAACATAATATTGAATTATACAGGGGAGGTAAGAATTATGTCTTGTGTTAGGTATACATATAAGGGCAAAACAATAATTATACATATGATCATTATCGTATAAAGGTTATATGAGATCACATGAAATTATGGTTAATTGGAAAGCAATGATGTCTGGCTAGACACCCTCACTCTATTTATAATATTAAGTAAATTATTTAACATTATTGTCAATGTTACGAGAACGTAAAAGGCCGCACACGTAAGGATAAATAAACGAGAGATAAAATAAATTAATAAGATACATTTATGATTTTGTGGTACATTGTTACGATACACTAATGTTAATTAGGAAAATACGGCCCACGGGAAGCTAGCATAGGGTGAGTATTGTATACGTGTTTAAATTTAATAAACAATAACAACATTGAGACAGTTTGGCCGAGTGGTCTAAGGCGCCAGATTTAGGCTCTGATCTGAAAGGGCATTTTATAAAACTATACCGGTTCAATTTGTTTCTTTTGAATCCTTCTTATGCTATAATAATTCGATTCAATTCAAAATTTTGACATAATTAACTATGAACAATCTTAAATGAAGGAGTTGTCTAAAAATATTCAAAAATCAGTCATGGACTTCCTTATATCTTAGCTAATGGCCCAATCATAAATACAAAATGTCTTGATTCTCACAACTACTTTCAAGTTAGCAGTTGTTGGTTGGTTCGGGAATTGACTGAGTTGATGGACTGTGTATGAAAGGTCTAGATAGTCTTGTGTTAGTGAGGTAAATAAGTTATTCCACCAAATTTCTATAAGGTGTGAGATTAGTCCAAATTTATCCATAAACTATTGGTGTAAGACTCATAGGCCAACATATTTATGATTAATGTATTTAAAACATGTATCAAGTTGATTATTTATAATAAAAATACATTTTTATTATGTTTATTTTCAAAGTAATTAGTTTTTTATAGTATTTAATTGGTTTCATGGAACATTAAGTGTGACTTAAATGTGAGACATCATTAAATATAAAGATATCACTCTAAAAGTATCTATATGTATGTCTTACTATCGAATATAGCAACGCCAATGCATAGAGAATGTTATAAGTAATATTTATATTGGAATGACCCGCGATAAGAATACTACATAGTTTGTTATGTAAGTCTCATAAGTTATTTTTATAATCACAGTGGTGTATGCTACCATTTTATAATAATTCGATTCAATTCAAAATTTTGACATAATTAACTATGAACAATCTTAAATGAAGGAGTTGTCTAAAAATATTCAAAAATCAGTGATGGACTTCCTTATATCTTAGCTAATGGCCCAATCATAAATACAAAAAGTCTTGATTCTCACAACTACTTTCAAGTTAGCAGTTGTTGGTTGGTTCGGGAATTGACCGAGTTGTTGGACTGTGTATGAAAGGTCTAGATAGTCTTGTGTTAGTGAGGTAAATAAGTTATTCCACCAAATTTCTAAAAGGATTGAGATTAGTCCAAAATTATCCATAAACTATTGGTGTAAGACTCATAGGCCAACATATTTATGATTAATGTATTTAAAACTTGTATCAAGTTGATTATTTATAATAAAAATACATTTTTATTATGTTTATTTTCAAAGTAATTAGTTTTTTATAGTATTTAATTGGTTTCATGGAACATTAAGTGTGACTTAAATGTGAGACATCATTAAATACAAAAGATATCACTCTAAAAGTATCTATATGTATGTCTTACTATCGAATATAGCAACGCCAATGCATAGAGAATGTTATAAGTAATATTTATATTGGAATGACCCGCTATAAGAATACTACATAGTTTGTTATGTAAGTCTCATAAGTTATTTTTATAATCACAGTGGTGTATGCTACCATTTGACCGGAAACCATTAAGTCCATACAAAAGGACATTGAGGAGTTAATCATTTTAGTAGCGTCAAACATTGTTTGTCATAAGACGATTATAAAGTCAGTTAACTAGGTATTCAATGAGTCATGTGGATGGACATGAGCGGCCTGGAAGGATTTTTCTCATCCTACATATGCATGAGTAATATCTACATACTCCTTAATTAAGTTTGATTTTAAAATGCATTATCATGCTGAAATAAATAATATGCGATATTGAGCTTATTTGTTAATACTAAGTACACTCGGGCATCAAGAAACATAATATTGAATTATACAGGGGAGGTAAGAATTATGTCTTGTGTTAGGTATACATATAAGGGCAAAACAATAATTATACATATGATCATTATCGTATAAAGGTTATATGAGATCACATGAAATTATCGTTAATTGGAAAGCAATGATGTCTGGCTAGACACCCTCTCTCTCTTTATAATATTAAGTAAATTATTTAACATTATTGTCAATGTTACGAGAACGTAAAAGGTCGCACACGTAAGGATAAATAAACGAGAGATAAAATAAATTAATAAGATACATTTATGATTTTGTGGTACATTGTTACGATACACTAATGTTAATTAGGAAAATACGGCCCACGGGAAGCTAGCATAGGGTGAGTATTGTATACGTGTTTAAATTTAATAAACAATAACAACATTGAGACAGTTTGGCCGAGTGGTCTAAGGCGCCAGATTTAGGCTCTGGTCTGAAAGGGCATTTTATAAAACTATACCGGTTCAATTTGTTTCTTTTGAATCCTTCTTATGCTATAATAATTCGATTCAATTCAAAATTTTGACATAATTAACTATGAACAATCTTAAATGAAGGAGTTGTCTAAAAATATTCAAAAATCAGTGATGGACTTCCTTATATCTTAGCTAATGGCCCAATCATAAATACAAAAAGTCTTGATTCTCAAAACTACTTTCAAGTTAGCAGTTGTTGGTTGGTTCGGGAATTGACTGAGTTGTTGGACTGTGTATGAAAGGTCTAGATAGTCTTGTGTTAGTGAGGTAAATAAGTTATTCCACCAAATTTCTATAAGGTGTGAGATTAGTCCAAATTTATCCATAAACTATTGGTGTAAGACTCATAGGCCAACATATTTATGATTAATGTATTTAAAACTTGTATCAAGTTGATTATTTATAATAAAAATACATTTTAATTATGTTTATTTTCAAAGTAATTAGTTTTTTATAGTATTTAATTGGTTTCATGTGGAACATTAAGTGTGACTTAAATGTGAGACATCATTAAATATAAAGATATCACTCTAAAAGTATCTATATGTATGTCTTACTATCGAATATAGCAACGCCAATGCATAGAGAATGTTATAAGTAATATTTATATTGGAATGACCCGCGATAAGAATACTACATAGTTTGTTATGTAAGTCTCATAAGTTATTTTTATAATCACAGTGGTGTATGCTACCATTTTATAATAATTCGATTCAATTCAAAATTTTGACATAATTAACTATGAACAATCTTAAATGAAGGAGTTGTCTAAAAATATTCAAAAATCAGTGATGGACTTCCTTATATCTTAGCTAATGGCCCAATCATAAATACAAAAAGTCTCGATTCTCACAACTACTTTCAAGTTAGCAGTTGTTGGTTGGTTCGGGAATTGACTGAGTTGTTGGACTGTGTATGAAAGGTCTAGATAGTCTTGTGTTAGTGAGGTAAATAAGTTATTCCACCAAATTTCTATAAGGATTGAGATTAGTCCAAATTTATCCATAAACTATTGGTGTAAGACTCATAGGCCAACATATTTATGATTAATGTATTTAAAACTTGTATCAAGTTGATTATTTATAATAAAAATACATTTTTATTATGTTTATTTTCAAAGTAATTAGTTTTTTATAGTATTTAATTGGTTTCATGGAACATTAAGTGTGACTTAAATGTGAGACATCATTAAATACAAAAGATATCACTCTAAAAGTATCTATATGTATGTCTTACTATCGAATATAGCAACGCCAATGCATAGAGAATGTTATAAGTAATATTTATATTGGAATGACCCGCGATAAGAATACTACATAGTTTGTTATGTAAGTCTCATAAGTTATTTTTATAATCACAGTGGTGTATGCTACCATTTGACCGGAAACCATTAAGTCCATACAAAAGGACATTGAGGAGTTAATCATTTTAGTAGCGTCAAACATTGTTTGTCATAAGACGATTATAAAGTCAGTTAACTAGGTATTCAATGAGTCATGTGGATGGACATGAGCGGCCTGGAAGGATTTTTCTCATCCTACATATGCATGAGTAATATCTACATACTCCTTAATTAAGTTTGATTTTAAAATGCATTATCATGCTGAAATAAATAATATGCGATATTGAGCTTATTTGTTAATACTAAGTACACTCGGGCATCAAGAAACATAATATTGAATTATACAGGGGAGGTAAGAATTATGTCTTGTGTTAGGTATACATATAAGGGCAAAACAATAATTATACATATGATCATTATCGTATAAAGGTTATATGAGATCACATGAAATTATCGTTAATTGGAAAGCAATGATGTCTGGCTAGACACCCTCTCTCTCTTTATAATATTAAGTAAATTATTTAACATTATTGTCAATGTTACGAGAACGTAAAAGGTCGCACACGTAAGGATAAATAAACGAGAGATAAAATAAATTAATAAGATACATTTATGATTTTGTGGTACATTGTTACGATACACTAATGTTAATTAGGAAAATACGGCCCACGGGAAGCTAGCATAGGGTGAGTATTGTATACGTGTTTAAATTTAATAAACAATAACAACATTGAGACAGTTTGGCCGAGTGGTCTAAGGCGCCAGATTTAGGCTCTGGTCTGAAAGGGCATTTTATAAAACTATACCGGTTCAATTTGTTTCTTTTGAATCCTTCTTATGCTATAATAATTCGATTCAATTCAAAATTTTGACATAATTAACTATGAACAATCTTAAATGAAGGAGTTGTCTAAAAATATTCAAAAATCAGTGATGGACTTCCTTATATCTTAGCTAATGGCCCAATCATAAATACAAAAAGTCTTGATTCTCAAAACTACTTTCAAGTTAGCAGTTGTTGGTTGGTTCGGGAATTGACTGAGTTGTTGGACTGTGTATGAAAGGTCTAGATAGTCTTGTGTTAGTGAGGTAAATAAGTTATTCCACCAAATTTCTATAAGGTGTGAGATTAGTCCAAATTTATCCATAAACTATTGGTGTAAGACTCATAGGCCAACATATTTATGATTAATGTATTTAAAACTTGTATCAAGTTGATTATTTATAATAAAAATACATTTTAATTATGTTTATTTTCAAAGTAATTAGTTTTTTATAGTATTTAATTGGTTTCATGTGGAACATTAAGTGTGACTTAAATGTGAGACATCATTAAATATAAAGATATCACTCTAAAAGTATCTATATGTATGTCTTACTATCGAATATAGCAACGCCAATGCATAGAGAATGTTATAAGTAATATTTATATTGGAATGACCCGCGATAAGAATACTACATAGTTTGTTATGTAAGTCTCATAAGTTATTTTTATAATCACAGTGGTGTATGCTACCATTTTATAATAATTCGATTCAATTCAAAATTTTGACATAATTAACTATGAACAATCTTAAATGAAGGAGTTGTCTAAAAATATTCAAAAATCAGTGATGGACTTCCTTATATCTTAGCTAATGGCCCAATCATAAATACAAAAAGTCTCGATTCTCACAACTACTTTCAAGTTAGCAGTTGTTGGTTGGTTCGGGAATTGACTGAGTTGTTGGACTGTGTATGAAAGGTCTAGATAGTCTTGTGTTAGTGAGGTAAATAAGTTATTCCACCAAATTTCTATAAGGATTGAGATTAGTCCAAATTTATCCATAAACTATTGGTGTAAGACTCATAGGCCAACATATTTATGATTAATGTATTTAAAACTTGTATCAAGTTGATTATTTATAATAAAAATACATTTTTATTATGTTTATTTTCAAAGTAATTAGTTTTTTATAGTATTTAATTGGTTTCATGGAACATTAAGTGTGACTTAAATGTGAGACATCATTAAATACAAAAGATATCACTCTAAAAGTATCTATATGTATGTCTTACTATCGAATATAGCAACGCCAATGCATAGAGAATGTTATAAGTAATATTTATATTGGAATGACCCGCGATAAGAATACTACATAGTTTGTTATGTAAGTCTCATAAGTTATTTTTATAATCACAGTGGTGTATGCTACCATTTGACCGGAAACCATTAAGTCCATACAAAAGGACATTGAGGAGTTAATCATTTTAGTAGCGTCAAACATTGTTTGTCATAAGACGATTATAAAGTCAGTTAACTAGGTATTCAATGAGTCATGTGGATGGACATGAGCGGCCTGGAAGGATTTTTCTCATCCTACATATGCATGAGTAATATCTACATACTCCTTAATTAAGTTTGATTTTAAAATGCATTATCATGCTGAAATAAATGAATATGCGATATTGAGCTTATTTGTTAATACTAAGTACACTCGGGCATCAAGAAACATAATATTGAATTATACAGGGGAGGTAAGAATTATGTCTTGTGTTAGGTATACATATAAGGGCAAAACAATAATTATACATATGATCATTATCGTATAAAGGTTATATGAGATCACATGAAATTATGGTTAATTGGAAAGCAATGATGTCTGGCTAGACACCCTCACTCTATTTATAATATTAAGTAAATTATTTAACATTATTGTCAATGTTACGAGAACGTAAAAGGCCGCACACGTAAGGATAAATAAACGAGAGATAAAATAAATTAATAAGATACATTTATGATTTTGTGGTACATTGTTACGATACACTAATGTTAATTAGGAAAATACGGCCCACGGGAAGCTAGCATAGGGTGAGTATTGTATACGTGTTTAAATTTAATAAACAATAACAACATTGAGACAGTTTGGCCGAGTGGTCTAAGGCGCCAGATTTAGGCTCTGATCTGAAAGGGCATTTTATAAAACTATACCGGTTCAATTTGTTTCTTTTGAATCCTTCTTATGCTATAATAATTCGATTCAATTCAAAATTTTGACATAATTAACTATGAACAATCTTAAATGAAGGAGTTGTCTAAAAATATTCAAAAATCAGTCATGGACTTCCTTATATCTTAGCTAATGGCCCAATCATAAATACAAAATGTCTTGATTCTCACAACTACTTTCAAGTTAGCAGTTGTTGGTTGGTTCGGGAATTGACTGAGTTGATGGACTGTGTATGAAAGGTCTAGATAGTCTTGTGTTAGTGAGGTAAATAAGTTATTCCACCAAATTTCTATAAGGTGTGAGATTAGTCCAAATTTATCCATAAACTATTGGTGTAAGACTCATAGGCCAACATATTTATGATTAATGTATTTAAAACATGTATCAAGTTGATTATTTATAATAAAAATACATTTTTATTATGTTTATTTTCAAAGTAATTAGTTTTTTATAGTATTTAATTGGTTTCATGGAACATTAAGTGTGACTTAAATGTGAGACATCATTAAATATAAAGATATCACTCTAAAAGTATCTATATGTATGTCTTACTATCGAATATAGCAACGCCAATGCATAGAGAATGTTATAAGTAATATTTATATTGGAATGACCCGCGATAAGAATACTACATAGTTTGTTATGTAAGTCTCATAAGTTATTTTTATAATCACAGTGGTGTATGCTACCATTTTATAATAATTCGATTCAATTCAAAATTTTGACATAATTAACTATGAACAATCTTAAATGAAGGAGTTGTCTAAAAATATTCAAAAATCAGTGATGGACTTCCTTATATCTTAGCTAATGGCCCAATCATAAATACAAAAAGTCTTGATTCTCACAACTACTTTCAAGTTAGCAGTTGTTGGTTGGTTCGGGAATTGACCGAGTTGTTGGACTGTGTATGAAAGGTCTAGATAGTCTTGTGTTAGTGAGGTAAATAAGTTATTCCACCAAATTTCTATAAGGATTGAGATTAGTCCAAATTTATCCATAAACTATTGGTGTAAGACTCATAGGCCAACATATTTATGATTAATGTATTTAAAACTTGTATCAAGTTGATTATTTATAATAAAAATACATTTTTATTATGTTTATTTTCAAAGTAATTAGTTTTTTATAGTATTTAATTGGTTTCATGTGGAACATTAAGTGTGACTTAAATGTGAGACATCATTAAATATAAAGATATCACTCTAAAAGTATCTATATGTATGTCTTACTATCGAATATAGCAACGCCAATGCATAGAGAATGTTATAAGTAATATTTATATTGGAATGACCCGCGATAAGAATACTACATAGTTTGTTATGTAAGTCTCATAAGTTATTTTTATAATCACAGTGGTGTATGCTACCATTTTATAATAATTCGATTCAATTCAAAATTTTGACATAATTAACTATGAACAATCTTAAATGAAGGAGTTGTCTAAAAATATTCAAAAATCAGTGATGGACTTCCTTATATCTTAGCTAATGGCCCAATCATAAATACAAAAAGTCTTGATTCTCACAACTACTTTCAAGTTAGCAGTTGTTGGTTGGTTCGGGAATTGACCGAGTTGTTGGACTGTGTATGAAAGGTCTAGATAGTCTTGTGTTAGTGAGGTAAATAAGTTATTCCACCAAATTTCTAAAAGGATTGAGATTAGTCCAAATTTATCCATAAACTATTGGTGTAAGACTCATAGGCCAACATATTTATGATTAATGTATTTAAAACTTGTATCAAGTTGATTATTTATAATAAAAATACATTTTTATTATGTTTATTTTCAAAGTAATTAGTTTTTTATAGTATTTAATTGGTTTCATGGAACATTAAGTGTGACTTAAATGTGAGACATCATTAAATACAAAAGATATCACTCTAAAAGTATCTATATGTATGTCTTACTATCGAATATAGCAACGCCAATGCATAGAGAATGTTATAAGTAATATTTATATTGGAATGACCCGCTATAAGAATACTACATAGTTTGTTATGTAAGTCTCATAAGTTATTTTTATAATCACAGTGGTGTATGCTACCATTTGACCGGAAACCATTAAGTCCATACAAAAGGACATTGAGGAGTTAATCATTTTAGTAGCGTCAAACATTGTTTGTCATAAGACGATTATAAAGTCAGTTAACTAGGTATTCAATGAGTCATGTGGATGGACATGAGCGGCCTGGAAGGATTTTTCTCATCCTACATATGCATGAGTAATATCTACATACTCCTTAATTAAGTTTGATTTTAAAATGCATTATCATGCTGAAATAAATGAATATGCGATATTGAGCTTATTTGTTAATACTAAGTACACTCGGGCATCAAGAAACATAATATTGAATTATACAGGGGAGGTAAGAATTATGTCTTGTGTTAGGTATACATATAAGGGCAAAACAATAATTATACATATGATCATTATCGTATAAAGGTTATATGAGATCACATGAAATTATGGTTAATTGGAAAGCAATGATGTCTGGCTAGACACCCTCACTCTATTTATAATATTAAGTAAATTATTTAACATTATTGTCAATGTTACGAGAACGTAAAAGGCCGCACACGTAAGGATAAATAAACGAGAGATAAAATAAATTAATAAGATACATTTATGATTTTGTGGTACATTGTTACGATACACTAATGTTAATTAGGAAAATACGGCCCACGGGAAGCTAGCATAGGGTGAGTATTGTATACGTGTTTAAATTTAATAAACAATAACAACATTGAGACAGTTTGGCCGAGTGGTCTAAGGCGCCAGATTTAGGCTCTGATCTGAAAGGGCATTTTATAAAACTATACCGGTTCAATTTGTTTCTTTTGAATCCTTCTTATGCTATAATAATTCGATTCAATTCAAAATTTTGACATAATTAACTATGAACAATCTTAAATGAAGGAGTTGTCTAAAAATATTCAAAAATCAGTCATGGACTTCCTTATATCTTAGCTAATGGCCCAATCATAAATACAAAATGTCTTGATTCTCACAACTACTTTCAAGTTAGCAGTTGTTGGTTGGTTCGGGAATTGACTGAGTTGATGGACTGTGTATGAAAGGTCTAGATAGTCTTGTGTTAGTGAGGTAAATAAGTTATTCCACCAAATTTCTATAAGGTGTGAGATTAGTCCAAATTTATCCATAAACTATTGGTGTAAGACTCATAGGCCAACATATTTATGATTAATGTATTTAAAACATGTATCAAGTTGATTATTTATAATAAAAATACATTTTTATTATGTTTATTTTCAAAGTAATTAGTTTTTTATAGTATTTAATTGGTTTCATGGAACATTAAGTGTGACTTAAATGTGAGACATCATTAAATATAAAGATATCACTCTAAAAGTATCTATATGTATGTCTTACTATCGAATATAGCAACGCCAATGCATAGAGAATGTTATAAGTAATATTTATATTGGAATGACCCGCGATAAGAATACTACATAGTTTGTTATGTAAGTCTCATAAGTTATTTTTATAATCACAGTGGTGTATGCTACCATTTTATAATAATTCGATTCAATTCAAAATTTTGACATAATTAACTATGAACAATCTTAAATGAAGGAGTTGTCTAAAAATATTCAAAAATCAGTGATGGACTTCCTTATATCTTAGCTAATGGCCCAATCATAAATACAAAAAGTCTTGATTCTCACAACTACTTTCAAGTTAGCAGTTGTTGGTTGGTTCGGGAATTGACCGAGTTGTTGGACTGTGTATGAAAGGTCTAGATAGTCTTGTGTTAGTGAGGTAAATAAGTTATTCCACCAAATTTCTATAAGGATTGAGATTAGTCCAAATTTATCCATAAACTATTGGTGTAAGACTCATAGGCCAACATATTTATGATTAATGTATTTAAAACTTGTATCAAGTTGATTATTTATAATAAAAATACATTTTTATTATGTTTATTTTCAAAGTAATTAGTTTTTTATAGTATTTAATTGGTTTCATGTGGAACATTAAGTGTGACTTAAATGTGAGACATCATTAAATATAAAGATATCACTCTAAAAGTATCTATATGTATGTCTTACTATCGAATATAGCAACGCCAATGCATAGAGAATGTTATAAGTAATATTTATATTGGAATGACCCGCGATAAGAATACTACATAGTTTGTTATGTAAGTCTCATAAGTTATTTTTATAATCACAGTGGTGTATGCTACCATTTTATAATAATTCGATTCAATTCAAAATTTTGACATAATTAACTATGAACAATCTTAAATGAAGGAGTTGTCTAAAAATATTCAAAAATCAGTGATGGACTTCCTTATATCTTAGCTAATGGCCCAATCATAAATACAAAAAGTCTTGATTCTCACAACTACTTTCAAGTTAGCAGTTGTTGGTTGGTTCGGGAATTGACCGAGTTGTTGGACTGTGTATGAAAGGTCTAGATAGTCTTGTGTTAGTGAGGTAAATAAGTTATTCCACCAAATTTCTAAAAGGATTGAGATTAGTCCAAATTTATCCATAAACTATTGGTGTAAGACTCATAGGCCAACATATTTATGATTAATGTATTTAAAACTTGTATCAAGTTGATTATTTATAATAAAAATACATTTTTATTATGTTTATTTTCAAAGTAATTAGTTTTTTATAGTATTTAATTGGTTTCATGGAACATTAAGTGTGACTTAAATGTGAGACATCATTAAATACAAAAGATATCACTCTAAAAGTATCTATATGTATGTCTTACTATCGAATATAGCAACGCCAATGCATAGAGAATGTTATAAGTAATATTTATATTGGAATGACCCGCTATAAGAATACTACATAGTTTGTTATGTAAGTCTCATAAGTTATTTTTATAATCACAGTGGTGTATGCTACCATTTGACCGGAAACCATTAAGTCCATACAAAAGGACATTGAGGAGTTAATCATTTTAGTAGCGTCAAACATTGTTTGTCATAAGACGATTATAAAGTCAGTTAACTAGGTATTCAATGAGTCATGTGGATGGACATGAGCGGCCTGGAAGGATTTTTCTCATCCTACATATGCATGAGTAATATCTACATACTCCTTAATTAAGTTTGATTTTAAAATGCATTATCATGCTGAAATAAATGAATATGCGATATTGAGCTTATTTGTTAATACTAAGTACACTCGGGCATCAAGAAACATAATATTGAATTATACAGGGGAGGTAAGAATTATGTCTTGTGTTAGGTATACATATAAGGGCAAAACAATAATTATACATATGATCATTATCGTATAAAGGTTATATGAGATCACATGAAATTATGGTTAATTGGAAAGCAATGATGTCTGGCTAGACACCCTCACTCTATTTATAATATTAAGTAAATTATTTAACATTATTGTCAATGTTACGAGAACGTAAAAGGCCGCACACGTAAGGATAAATAAACGAGAGATAAAATAAATTAATAAGATACATTTATGATTTTGTGGTACATTGTTACGATACACTAATGTTAATTAGGAAAATACGGCCCACGGGAAGCTAGCATAGGGTGAGTATTGTATACGTGTTTAAATTTAATAAACAATAACAACATTGAGACAGTTTGGCCGAGTGGTCTAAGGCGCCAGATTTAGGCTCTGATCTGAAAGGGCATTTTATAAAACTATACCGGTTCAATTTGTTTCTTTTGAATCCTTCTTATGCTATAATAATTCGATTCAATTCAAAATTTTGACATAATTAACTATGAACAATCTTAAATGAAGGAGTTGTCTAAAAATATTCAAAAATCAGTCATGGACTTCCTTATATCTTAGCTAATGGCCCAATCATAAATACAAAATGTCTTGATTCTCACAACTACTTTCAAGTTAGCAGTTGTTGGTTGGTTCGGGAATTGACTGAGTTGATGGACTGTGTATGAAAGGTCTAGATAGTCTTGTGTTAGTGAGGTAAATAAGTTATTCCACCAAATTTCTATAAGGTGTGAGATTAGTCCAAATTTATCCATAAACTATTGGTGTAAGACTCATAGGCCAACATATTTATGATTAATGTATTTAAAACATGTATCAAGTTGATTATTTATAATAAAAATACATTTTTATTATGTTTATTTTCAAAGTAATTAGTTTTTTATAGTATTTAATTGGTTTCATGGAACATTAAGTGTGACTTAAATGTGAGACATCATTAAATATAAAGATATCACTCTAAAAGTATCTATATGTATGTCTTACTATCGAATATAGCAACGCCAATGCATAGAGAATGTTATAAGTAATATTTATATTGGAATGACCCGCGATAAGAATACTACATAGTTTGTTATGTAAGTCTCATAAGTTATTTTTATAATCACAGTGGTGTATGCTACCATTTTATAATAATTCGATTCAATTCAAAATTTTGACATAATTAACTATGAACAATCTTAAATGAAGGAGTTGTCTAAAAATATTCAAAAATCAGTGATGGACTTCCTTATATCTTAGCTAATGGCCCAATCATAAATACAAAAAGTCTTGATTCTCACAACTACTTTCAAGTTAGCAGTTGTTGGTTGGTTCGGGAATTGACCGAGTTGTTGGACTGTGTATGAAAGGTCTAGATAGTCTTGTGTTAGTGAGGTAAATAAGTTATTCCACCAAATTTCTATAAGGATTGAGATTAGTCCAAATTTATCCATAAACTATTGGTGTAAGACTCATAGGCCAACATATTTATGATTAATGTATTTAAAACTTGTATCAAGTTGATTATTTATAATAAAAATACATTTTTATTATGTTTATTTTCAAAGTAATTAGTTTTTTATAGTATTTAATTGGTTTCATGTGGAACATTAAGTGTGACTTAAATGTGAGACATCATTAAATATAAAGATATCACTCTAAAAGTATCTATATGTATGTCTTACTATCGAATATAGCAACGCCAATGCATAGAGAATGTTATAAGTAATATTTATATTGGAATGACCCGCTATAAGAATACTACATAGTTTGTTATGTAAGTCTCATAAGTTATTTTTATAATCACAGTGGTGTATGCTACCATTTGACCGGAAACCATTAAGTCCATACAAAAGGACATTGAGGAGTTAATCATTTTAGTAGCGTCAAACATTGTTTGTCATAAGACGATTATAAACTCAGTTAACTAGGTATTCAATGAGTCATGTGGATGGACATGAGCGGCCTGGAAGGATTTTTCTCATCCTACATATGCATGAGTAATATCTACATACTCCTTAATTAAGTTTGATTTTAAAATGCATTATCATGCTGAAATAAATGAATATGCGATATTGAGCTTATTTGTTAATACTAAGTACACTCGGGCATCAAGAAACATAATATTGAATTATACAGGGGAGGTAAGAATTATGTCTTGTGTTAGGTATACATATAAGGGCAAAACAATAATTATACATATGATCATTATCGTATAAAGGTTATATGAGATCACATGAAATTATGGTTAATTGGAAAGCAATGATGTCTGGCTAGACACCCTCACTCTATTTATAATATTAAGTAAATTATTTAACATTATTGTCAATGTTACGAGAACGTAAAAGGCCGCACACGTAAGGATAAATAAACGAGAGATAAAATAAATTAATAAGATACATTTATGATTTTGTGGTACATTGTTACGATACACTAATGTTAATTAGGAAAATACGGCCCACGGGAAGCTAGCATAGGGTGAGTATTGTATACGTGTTTAAATTTAATAAACAATAACAACATTGAGACAGTTTGGCCGAGTGGTCTAAGGCGCCAGATTTAGGCTCTGATCTGAAAGGGCATTTTATAAAACTATACCGGTTCAATTTGTTTCTTTTGAATCCTTCTTATGCTATAATAATTCGATTCAATTCAAAATTTTGACATAATTAACTATGAACAATCTTAAATGAAGGAGTTGTCTAAAAATATTCAAAAATCAGTGATGGACTTCCTTATATCTTAGCTAATGGCCCAATCATAAATACAAAAAGTCTCGATTCTCACAACTACTTTCAAGTTAGTAGTTGTTGGTTGGTTCGGGAATTGACTGAGTTGTTGGACTGTGTATGAAAGGTCTAGATAGTCTTGTGTTAGTGAGGTAAATAAGTTATTCCACCAAATTTCTATAAGGATTTAGATTAGTCCAAATTTATCCATAAACTATTGGTGTAAGACTCATAGGCCAACATATTTATGATTAATGTATTTAAAACTTGTATCAAGTTGATTATTTATAATAAAAATACATTTTTATTATGTTTATTTTCAAAGTAATTAGTTTTTTATAATATTTAATTGGTTTCATGGAACATTAAGTGTGACTTAAATGTGAGACATCATTAAATACAAAAGATATCACTCTAAAAGTATCTATATGTATGTCTTACTATCGAATATAACAACGCCAATGCATAGAGAATGTTATAAGTAATATTTATATTGGAATGACCCGCGATAAGAATACTACATAGTTTGTTATGTAAGTCTCATAAGTTATTTTTATAATCACAGTGGTGTATGCTACCATTTTATAATAATTCGATTCAATTCAAAATTTTGACATAATTAACTATGAACAATCTTAAATGAAGGAGTTGTCTAAAAATATTCAAAAATCAGTGATGGACTTCCTTATATCTTAGCTAATGGCCCAATCATAAATACAAAAAGTCTTGATTCTCACAACTACTTTCAAGTTAGCAGTTGTTGGTTGGTTCGGGAATTGACCGAGTTGTTGGACTGTGTATGAAAGGTCTAGATAGTCTTGTGTTAGTGAGGTAAATAAGTTATTCCACCAAATTTCTATAAGGATTGAGATTAGTCCAAATTTATCCATAAACTATTGGTGTAAGACTCATAGGCCAACATATTTATGATTAATGTATTTAAAACTTGTATCAAGTTGATTATTTATAATAAAAATACATTTTTATTATGTTTATTTTCAAAGTAATTAGTTTTTTATAGTATTTAATTGGTTTCATGTGGAACATTAAGTGTGACTTAAATGTGAGACATCATTAAATATAAAGATATCACTCTAAAAGTATCTATATGTATGTCTTACTATCGAATATAGCAACGCCAATGCATAGAGAATGTTATAAGTAATATTTATATTGGAATGACCCGCGATAAGAATACTACATAGTTTGTTATGTAAGTCTCATAAGTTATTTTTATAATCACAGTGGTGTATGCTACCATTTTATAATAATTCGATTCAATTCAAAATTTTGACATAATTAACTATGAACAATCTTAAATGAAGGAGTTGTCTAAAAATATTCAAAAATCAGTGATGGACTTCCTTATATCTTAGCTAATGGCCCAATCATAAATACAAAAAGTCTTGATTCTCACAACTACTTTCAAGTTAGCAGTTGTTGGTTGGTTCGGGAATTGACCGAGTTGTTGGACTGTGTATGAAAGGTCTAGATAGTCTTGTGTTAGTGAGGTAAATAAGTTATTCCACCAAATTTCTATAAGGATTGAGATTAGTCCAAATTTATCCATAAACTATTGGTGTAAGACTCATAGGCCAACATATTTATGATTAATGTATTTAAAACTTGTATCAAGTTGATTATTTATAATAAAAATACATTTTTATTATGTTTATTTTCAAAGTAATTAGTTTTTTATAGTATTTAATTGGTTTCATGTGGAACATTAAGTGTGACTTAAATGTGAGACATCATTAAATATAAAGATATCACTCTAAAAGTATCTATATGTATGTCTTACTATCGAATATAGCAACGCCAATGCATAGAGAATGTTATAAGTAATATTTATATTGGAATGACTCGCTATAAGAATACTACATAGTTTGTTATGTAAGTCTCATAAGTTATTTTTATAATCACAATGGTGTATGCTACCATTTGACCGGAAACCATTAAGTCCATACAAAAGGACATTGAGGAGTTAATCATTTTAGTAGCGTCAAACATTGTTTGTCATAAGACGATTATAAAGTCAGTTAACTAGGTATTCAATGAGTCATGTGGATGGACATGAGCGGCCTGGAAGGATTTTTCTCATCCTACATATGCATGAGTAATCTCTACATACTCCTTAATTAAGTTAGATTTTAAAATGCATTATCATGCTGAAATAAATGAATATGCGATATTGAGCTTATTTGTTAATACTAAGTACACTCGGGCATCAAGAAACATAATATTGAATTATACAGGGGAGGTAAGAATTATGTCTTGTGTTAGGTATACATATAAGGGCACAACAATAATTATACATATGATCATTATCGTATAAAGGTTATATGAGATCACATGAAATTTTGGTTAATTGGAAAGCAATGATGTGTGGCTAGACACCCTCACTCTATTTATAATATTAAGTAAATTATTTAACATTATTGTCAATGTTACGAGAACGTAAAAGGCCGCACACGTAAGGATAAATAAACGAGAGATAAAATAAATTAATAAGATACATTTATGATTTTGTGGTACATTGTTACGATACACTAATGTTAATTAGGAAAATACGGCCCACGGGAAGCTAGCATAGGGTGAGTATTGTATACGTGTTTAAATTTAATAAACAATAACAACATTGAGACAGTTTGGCCGAGTGGTCTAAGGCGCCAGATTTAGGCTCTGGTCTGAAAGGGCATTTTATAAAACTATACCGGTTCAATTTGTTTCTTTTGAATCCTTCTTATGCTATAATAATTCGATTCAATTCAAAATTTTGACATAATTAACTATGAACAATCTTAAATGAATGAGTTGTCTAAAAATATTCAAAAATCAGTGATGGACTTCCTTATATCTTAGCTAATGGCCCAATCATAAATACAAAAAGTCTTGATTCTCACAACTACTTTCAAGTTAGCAGTTGTTGGTTGGTTCGGGAATTGACTGAGTTGTTGGACTGTGTATGAAAGGTCTAGATAGTCTTGTGTTAGTGAGGTAAATAAGTTATTCCACCAAATTTCTATAAGGTGTGAGATTAGTCCAAATTTATCCATAAACTATTGTTGTAAGACTCATAGGCCAACATATTTATGATTAATGTATTTAAAACTTGTATCAAGTTGATTATTTATAATAAAAATACATTTTAATTATGTTTATTTTCAAAGTAATTAGTTTTTATTGTATTTAATTGGTTTCATGGAACATTAAGTGTGACTTAAATGTGAGACATCTTTAAATATAAAGATATCACTCTAAAAGTATCTATATGTATGTCTTACTATCGAATATAGCAATGCCAATGCATAGAGAATGTTATAAGTAATATTTATATTGGAATGACCCGCGATAAGAATACTACATAGTTTGTTATGTAAGTCTCATAAGTTATTTTTATAATCACAGTGGTGTATGCTACAATTTTATAATAATTCGATTCAATTCAAAATTTTGACATAATTAACTATGAACAATCTTAAATGAAGGAGTTGTCTAAAAATATTCTAAAATCAGTGATGGACTTCCTTATATCTTAGCTAATGGCCCAATCATAAATACAAAAAGTCTTGATTCTCACAACTAGTTTCAAGTTAGCAGTTGTTGGTTGGTTCGGGAATTGACTGAGTTGTTGGACTGTGTATGAAAGGTCTAGATAGTCTTGTGTTAGTGAGGTAAATAAGTTATTCCACCAAATTTCAATAAGGATTGAGATTAGTCCAAATTTATCCATAAACTATTGGTGTAAGACTCATAGGCCAACATATTTATGATTAATGTATTTAAAACTTGTATCAAGTTGATTATTTATAAAAAAAAATACATTTTTATTATGTTTATTTTCAAAGTAATTAGTTTTTTATAGTATTTAATTGGTTTCATGGAACATTAAGTGTGACTTAAATGTGAGACATCATTAAATACAAAAGATATCACTCTAAAAGTATCTATATGTATGTCTTACTATCGAATATAGCAACGCCAATGCATAGAGAATGTTATAAGTAATATTTATATTGGAATGACCCGCGATAAGAATACTACATAGTTTGTTATGTAAGTCTCATAAGTTATTTTTATAATCACAGTGGTGTATGCTACCATTTGACCGGAAACCATTAAGTCCATACAAAAGGACATTGAGGAGTTAATCATTTTAGTAGCGTCAAACATTGTTTGTCATAAGACGATTATAAAGTCAGTTAACTAGGTATTCAATGAGTCATGTGGATGGACATGAGCGGCCTGGAAGGATTTTTCTCATCCTACATATGCATGAGTAATGTCTACATACTCCTTAATTAAGTTTGATTTTAAAATGCATTATCATGCTGAAATAAATGAATATGCGATATTGAGCTTATTTGTTAATACTAAGTACACTCGGGCATCAAGAAACATAATATTGAATTATACAGGGGAGGTAAGAATTATGTCTTGTGTTAGGTATACATATAAGGGCAAAACAATAATTATACATATGATCATTATCGTATAAAGGTTATATGAGATCACATGAAATTATGGTTAATTGGAAAGCAATGATGTCTGGCTAGACACCCTCACTCTATTTATAATATTAAGTAAATTATTTAACATTATTGTCAATGTTACGAGAACGTAAAAGGCCGCACACGTAAGGATAAATAAACGAGAGATAAAATAAATTAATAAGATACATTTATGATTTTGTGGTACATTGTTACGATACACTAATGTTAATTAGGAAAATACGGCCCACGGGAAGCTAGCATAGGGTGAGTATTGTATACGTGTTTAAATTTAATAAACAATAACAACATTGAGACAGTTTGGCCGAGTGGTCTAAGGCGCCAGATTTAGGCTCTGATCTGAAAGGGCATTTTATAAAACTATACCGGTTCAATTTGGTTCTTTTGAATCCTTCTTATGCTATAATAATTCGATTCAATTCAAAATTTTGACATAATTAACTATGAACAATCTTAAATGAAGGAGTTGTCTAAAAATATTCAAAAATCAGTCATGGACTTCCTTATATCTTAGCTAATGGCCCAATCATAAATACAAAATGTCTTGATTCTCACAACTACTTTCAAGTTAGCAGTTGTTGGTTGGTTCGGGAATTGACCGAGTTGATGGACTGTGTATGAAAGGTCTAGATAGTCTTGTGTTAGTGAGGTAAATAAGTTATTCCACCAAATTTCTATAAGGTGTGAGATTAGTCCAAATTTATCCATAAACTATTGGTGTAAGACTCATAGGCCAACATATTTATGATTAATGTATTTAAAACATGTATCAAGTTGATTATTTATAATAAAAATACACTTTTATTATGTTTATTTTCAAAGTAATTAGTTTTTTATAGTATTTAATTGGTTTCATGGAACATTAAGTGTGACTTAAATGTGAGACATCATTAAATATAAAGATATCACTCTAAAAGTATCTATATGTATGTCTTACTATCGAATATAGCAACGCCAATGCATAGAGAATGTTATAAGTAATATTTATATTGGAATGACCCGCGATAAGAATACTACATAGTTTGTTATGTAAGTCCCATAAGTTATTTTTATAATCACAGTGGTGTATGCTACCATTTTATAATAATTCGATTCAATTCAAAATTTTGACATAATTAACTATGAACAATCTTAAATGAAGGAGTTGTCTAAAAATATTCAAAAATCAGTGATGGACTTCCTTATATCTTAGCTAATGGCCCAATCATAAATACAAAAAGTCTTGATTCTCACAACTACTTTCAAGTTAGCAGTTGTTGGTTGGTTCGGGAATTGACCGAGTTGTTGGACTGTGTATGAAAGGTCTAGATAGTCTTGTGTTAGTGAGGTAAATAAGTTATTCCACCAAATTTCTATAAGGATTGAGATTAGTCCAAATTTATCCATAAACTATTGGTGTAAGACTCATAGGCCAACATATTTATGATTAATGTATTTAAAACTTGTATCAAGTTGATTATTTATAATAAAAATACATTTTTATTATGTTTATTTTCAAAGTAATTAGTTTTTTATAGTATTTAATTGGTTTCATGGAACATTAAGTGTGACTTAAATGTGAGACATCATTAAATACAAAAGATATCACTCTAAAAGTATCTATATGTATGTCTTACTATCGAATATAGCAACGCCAATGCATAGAGAATGTTATAAGTAATATTTATATTGGAATGACCCGCTATAAGAATACTACATAGTTTGTTATGTAAGTCTCATAAGTTATTTTTATAATCACAGTGGTGTATGCTACCATTTGACCGGAAACCATTAAGTCCATACAAAAGGACATTGAGGAGTTAATCATTTTAGTAGCGTCAAACATTGTTTGTCATAAGACGATTATAAAGTCAGTTAACTAGGTATTCAATGAGTCATGTGGATGGACATGAGCGGCCTGGAAGGATTTTTCTCATCCTACATATGCATGAGTAATATCTACATACTCCTTAATTAAGTTTGATTTTAAAATGCATTATCATGCTGAAATAAATGAATATGTGATATTGAGCTTATTTGTTAATACTAAGTACACTCGGGCATCAAGAAACATAATATTGAATTATACAGGGGAGGTAAGAATTATGTCTTGTGTTAGGTATACATATAAGGGCACAACAATAATTATACATATGATCATTATCGTATAAAGGTTATATGAGATCACATGATATTATGGTTAATTGGAAAGCAATGATGTCTGGCTAGACACCCTCACTCTATTTATAATATTAAGTAAATTATTTAACATTATTGTCAATGTTACGAGAACGTAAAAGGCCGCACACGTAAGGATAAATAAACGAGAGATAAAATAAATTAATAAGATACATTTATGATTTTGTGGTACATTGTTACGATACACTAATGTTAATTAGGAAAATACGGCCCACGGGAAGCTAGCATAGGGTGAGTATTGTATACGTGTTTAAATTTAATAAACAATAACAACATTGAGACAGTTTGGCCGAGTGGTCTAAGGCGCCAGATTTAGGCTCTAGTCTGAAAGGGCATTTTATAAAACTATACCGGTTCAATTTGTTTCTTTTGAATCCTTCTTATGCTATAATAATTCGATTCAATTCAAAATTTTGACATAATTAACTATGAACAATCTTAAATGAAGGAGTTGTCTAAAAATATTCAAAAATCAGTGATGGACTTCCTTATATCTTAGCTAATGGCCCAATCATAAATACAAAAAGTCTTGATTCTCACAACTAGTTTCAAGTTAGCAGTTGTTGGTTGGTTCGGGAATTGACTGAGTTGTTGGACTGTGTATGAAAGGTCTAGATAGTCTTGTGTTAGTGAGGTAAATAAGTGATTCCACCAAATTTCTATAAGGATTGAGATTAGTCCAAATTTATCCATAAACTATTGGTGTAAGACTCATAGGCCAACATATTTATGATTAATGTATTTAAAACTTGTATCATGTTGATTATTTATAAAAAAAAATACATTTTTATTATGTTTATTTTCAAAGTAATTAGTTTTTTATAGTATTTAATTGGTAACATGGAACATTAAGTGTGACTTAAATGTGAGACATCATTAAATACAAAAGATATCACTCTAAAAGTATCTATATGTATGTCTTACTATCGAATATAGCAACGCCAATGCATAGAGAATGTTATAAGTAATATTTATATTGGAATGACCCGCGATAAGAATACTACATAGTTTGTTATGTAAGTCTCATAAGTTATTTTTATAATCACAGTGGTGTATGCTACCATTTGACCGGAAACCATTAAGTCCATACAAAAGGACATTGAGGAGTTAATCATTTTAGTAGCGTCAAACATTGTTTGTCATAAGACGATTATAAAGTCAGTTAACTAGGTATTCAATGAGTCATGTGGATGGACATGAGCGGCCTGGAAGGATTTTTCTCATCCTACATATGCATGAGTAATGTCTACATACTCCTTAATTAAGTTTGATTTTAAAATGCATTATCATGCTGAAATAAATGAATATGCGATATTGAGCTTATTTGTTAATACTAAGTACACTCGGGCATCAAGAAACATAATATTGAATTATACAGGGGAGGTAAGAATTATGTCTTGTGTTAGGTATACATATAAGGGCAAAACAATAATTATACATATGATCATTATCGTATAAAGGTTATATGAGATCACATGAAATTATGGTTAATTGGAAAGCAATGATGTCTGGCTAGACACCCTCACTCTATTTATAATATTAAGTAAATTATTTAACATTATTGTCAATGTTACGAGAACGTAAAAGGCCGCACACGTAAGGATAAATAAACGAGAGATAAAATAAATTAATAAGATACATTTATGATTTTGTGGTACATTGTTACGATACACTAATGTTAATTAGGAAAATACGGCCCACGGGAAGCTAGCATAGGGTGAGTATTGTATACGTGTTTAAATTTAATAAACAATAACAACATTGAGACAGTTTGGCCGAGTGGTCTAAGGCGCCAGATTTAGGCTCTGATCTGAAAGGGCATTTTATAAAACTATACCGGTTCAATTTGGTTCTTTTGAATCCTTCTTATGCTATAATAATTCGATTCAATTCAAAATTTTGACATAATTAACTATGAACAATCTTAAATGAAGGAGTTGTCTAAAAATATTCAAAAATCAGTCATGGACTTCCTTATATCTTAGCTAATGGCCCAATCATAAATACAAAATGTCTTGATTCTCACAACTACTTTCAAGTTAGCAGTTGTTGGTTGGTTCGGGAATTGACCGAGTTGATGGACTGTGTATGAAAGGTCTAGATAGTCTTGTGTTAGTGAGGTAAATAAGTTATTCCACCAAATTTCTATAAGGTGTGAGATTAGTCCAAATTTATCCATAAACTATTGGTGTAAGACTCATAGGCCAACATATTTATGATTAATGTATTTAAAACATGTATCAAGTTGATTATTTATAATAAAAATACACTTTTATTATGTTTATTTTCAAAGTAATTAGTTTTTTATAGTATTTAATTGGTTTCATGGAACATTAAGTGTGACTTAAATGTGAGACATCATTAAATATAAAGATATCACTCTAAAAGTATCTATATGTATGTCTTACTATCGAATATAGCAACGCCAATGCATAGAGAATGTTATAAGTAATATTTATATTGGAATGACCCGCGATAAGAATACTACATAGTTTGTTATGTAAGTCCCATAAGTTATTTTTATAATCACAGCGGTGTATGCTACCATTTTATAATAATTCGATTCAATTCAAAATTTTGACATAATTAACTATGAACAATCTTAAATGAAGGAGTTGTCTAAAAATATTCAAAAATCAGTGATGGACTTCCTTATATCTTAGCTAATGGCCCAATCATAAATACAAAAAGTCTTGATTCTCACAACTACTTTCAAGTTAGCAGTTGTTGGTTGGTTCGGGAATTGACCGAGTTGTTGGACTGTGTATGAAAGGTCTAGATAGTCTTGTGTTAGTGAGGTAAATAAGTTATTCCACCAAATTTCTATAAGGATTGAGATTAGTCCAAATTTATCCATAAACTATTGGTGTAAGACTCATAGGCCAACATATTTATGATTAATGTATTTAAAACTTGTATCAAGTTGATTATTTATAATAAAAATACATTTTTATTATGTTTATTTTCAAAGTAATTAGTTTTTTATAGTATTTAATTGGTTTCATGGAACATTAAGTGTGACTTAAATGTGAGACATCATTAAATACAAAAGATATCACTCTAAAAGTATCTATATGTATGTCTTACTATCGAATATAGCAACGCCAATGCATAGAGAATGTTATAAGTAATATTTATATTGGAATGACCCGCTATAAGAATACTACATAGTTTGTTATGTAAGTCTCATAAGTTATTTTTATAATCACAGTGGTGTATGCTACCATTTGACCGGAAACCATTAAGTCCATACAAAAGGACATTGAGGAGTTAATCATTTTAGTAGCGTCAAACATTGTTTGTCATAAGACGATTATAAAGTCAGTTAACTAGGTATTCAATGAGTCATGTGGATGGACATGAGCGGCCTGGAAGGATTTTTCTCATCCTACATATGCATGAGTAATATCTACATACTCCTTAATTAAGTTTGATTTTAAAATGCATTATCATGCTGAAATAAATGAATATGTGATATTGAGCTTATTTGTTAATACTAAGTACACTCGGGCATCAAGAAACATAATATTGAATTATACAGGGGAGGTAAGAATTATGTCTTGTGTTAGGTATACATATAAGGGCACAACAATAATTATACATATGATCATTATCGTATAAAGGTTATATGAGATCACATGATATTATGGTTAATTGGAAAGCAATGATGTCTGGCTAGACACCCTCACTCTATTTATAATATTAAGTAAATTATTTAACATTATTGTCAATGTTACGAGAACGTAAAAGGCCGCACACGTAAGGATAAATAAACGAGAGATAAAATAAATTAATAAGATACATTTATGATTTTGTGGTACATTGTTACGATACACTAATGTTAATTAGGAAAATACGGCCCACGGGAAGCTAGCATAGGGTGAGTATTGTATACGTGTTTAAATTTAATAAACAATAACAACATTGAGACAGTTTGGCCGAGTGGTCTAAGGCGCCAGATTTAGGCTCTAGTCTGAAAGGGCATTTTATAAAACTATACCGGTTCAATTTGTTTCTTTTGAATCCTTCTTATGCTATAATAATTCGATTCAATTCAAAATTTTGACATAATTAACTATGAACAATCTTAAATGAAGGAGTTGTCTAAAAATATTCAAAAATCAGTGATGGACTTCCTTATATCTTAGCTAATGGCCCAATCATAAATACAAAAAGTCTTGATTCTCACAACTACTTTCAAGTTAGCAGTTGTTGGTTGGTTCGGGAATTGACTGAGTTGTTGGACTGTGTATGAAAGGTCTAGATAGTCTTGTGTTAGTGAGGTAAATAAGTGATTCCACCAAATTTCTATAAGGATTGAGATTAGTCCAAATTTATCCATAAACTATTGGTGTAAGACTCATAGGCCAACATATTTATGATTAATGTATTTAAAACTTGTATCATGTTGATTATTTATAAAAAAAAATACATTTTTATTATGTTTATTTTCAAAGTAATTAGTTTTTTATAGTATTTAATTGGTAACATGGAACATTAAGTGTGACTTAAATGTGAGACATCATTAAATACAAAAGATATCACTCTAAAAGTATCTATATGTATGTCTTACTATCGAATATAGCAACGCCAATGCATAGAGAATGTTATAAGTAATATTTATATTGGAATGACCCGCGATAAGAATACTACATAGTTTGTTATGTAAGTCTCATAAGTTATTTTTATAATCACAGTGGTGTATGCTACCATTTGACCGGAAACCATTAAGTCCATACAAAAGGACATTGAGGAGTTAATCATTTTAGTAGCGTCAAACATTGTTTGTCATAAGACGATTATAAAGTCAGTTAACTAGGTATTCAATGAGTCATGTGGATGGACATGAGCGGCCTGGAAGGATTTTTCTCATCCTACATATGCATGAGTAATGTCTACATACTCCTTAATTAAGTTTGATTTTAAAATGCATTATCATGCTGAAATAAATGAATATGCGATATTGAGCTTATTTGTTAATACTAAGTACACTCGGGCATCAAGAAACATAATATTGAATTATACAGGGGAGGTAAGAATTATGTCTTGTGTTAGGTATACATATAAGGGCAAAACAATAATTATACATATGATCATTATCGTATAAAGGTTATATGAGATCACATGAAATTATGGTTGATTGGAAAGCAATGATGTCTGGCTAGACACCCTCACTCTATTTATAATATTAAGTAAATTATTTAACATTATTGTCAATGTTACGAGAACGTAAAAGGCCGCACACGTAAGGATAAATAAACGAGAGATAAAATAAATTAATAAGATACATTTATGATTTTGTGGTACATTGTTACTATACACTAATGTTAATTAGGAAAATACGGCCCACGGGAAGCTAGCATAGGGTGAGTATTGTATACGTGTTTAAATTTAATAAACAATAACAACATTGAGACAGTTTGGCCGAGTGGTCTAAGGCGCCAGATTTAGGCTCTGATCTGAAAGGGCATTTTATAAAACTATACCGGTTCAATTTGGTTCTTTTGAATCCTTCTTATGCTATAATAATTCGATTCAATTCAAAATTTTGACATAATTAACTATGAACAATCTTAAATGAAGGAGTTGTCTAAAAATATTCAAAAATCAGTCATGGACTTCCTTATATCTTAGCTAATGGCCCAATCATAAATACAAAATGTCTTGATTCTCACAACTACTTTCAAGTTAGCAGTTGTTGGTTGGTTCGGGAATTGACCGAGTTGATGGACTGTGTATGAAAGGTCTAGATAGTCTTGTGTTAGTGAGGTAAATAAGTTATTCCACCAAATTTCTATAAGGTGTGAGATTAGTCCAAATTTATCCATAAACTATTGGTGTAAGACTCATAGGCCAACATATTTATGATTAATGTATTTAAAACATGTATCAAGTTGATTATTTATAATAAAAATACACTTTTATTATGTTTATTTTCAAAGTAATTAGTTTTTTATAGTATTTAATTGGTTTCATGGAACATTAAGTGTGACTTAAATGTGAGACATCATTAAATATAAAGATATCACTCTAAAAGTATCTATATGTATGTCTTACTATCGAATATAGCAACGCCAATGCATAGAGAATGTTATAAGTAATATTTATATTGGAATGACCCGCGATAAGAATACTACATAGTTTGTTATGTAAGTCTCATAAGTTATTTTTATAATCACAGTGGTGTATGCTACCATTTGACCGGAAACCATTAAGTCCATACAAAAGAACATTGAGGAGTTAATCATTTTAGTAGCGTCAAACATTGTTTGTCATAAGACGATTATAAAGTCAGTTAACTAGGTATTCAATGAGTCATGTGGATGGACATGAGCGGCCTGGAAAGATTTTTCTCATCCTACATATGCATGAGTAATATCTACATAGTCTTGTGTTAGTGAGGTAAATAAGTGATTCCACCAAATTTCTATAAGGTGTGAGATTAGTCCAAATTTATCCATAAACTATTGGTGTAAGACTCATAGGCCAACATATTTATGATTAATGTATTTAAAACTTGTATCAAGTTGATTATTTATAATAAAAATACATTTTTATTATGTTTATTTTCAAAGTAATTAGTTTTTTATAGTATTTAATTGGTTTCATGGAACATTAAGTGTGACTTAAATGTGAGACATCATTAAATATAAAATATCACTCTAAAAGTATCTATATGTATGTCTTACTATCGAATATAGCAACGCCAATGCATAGAGAATGTTATAAGTAATATTTATATTGGAATGACCCGCGATAAGAATACTACATAGTTTGTTATGTAAGTCTCATAAGTTATTTTTATAATCACAGTGGTGTATGCTACCATTTGACCGGAAACCATTAAGTCCATACAAAAGGACATTGAGGAGTTAATCATTTTAGTAGCGTCAAACATTGTTTGTCATAAGACGATTATAAAGTCAGTTAACTAGGTATTCAATGAGTCATGTGGATGGACATGAGCGGCCTGGAAAGATTTTTCTCATCCTACATATGCATGAGTAATATCTACATACTCCTTAATTAAGTTTGATTTTAAAATGCATTATCATGCTGAAATAAATGAATATGCGATATTGAGCTTATTTGTTAATACTAAGTACACTCGGGCATCAAGAAACATAATATTGAATTATACAGGGGAGGTAAGAATTATGTCTTGTGTTAGGTATACATATAAGGGCAAAAAATAATTATACATATGATCATTATCGTATAAAGGTTATATGAGATCACATGAAATTATCGTTAATTGGAAAGCAATGATGTCTGGCTAGACACCCTCTCTCTCTTTATAATATTAAGTAAATTATTTAACATTATTGTCAATGTTACGAGAACGTAAAAGGTCGCACACGTAAGGATAAATAAACGAGAGATAAAATAAATTAATAAGATACATTTATGATTTTGTGGTACATTGTTACGATACACTAATGTTAATTAGGAAAATACGGCCCACGGGAAGCTAGCATAGGGTGAGTATTGTATACGTGTTTAAATTTAATAAACAATAACAACATTGAGACATTTTGGCCGAGTGGTCTAAGGCGCCAGATTTAGGCTCTGGTCCGAAAGGGCGTGGGTTCAAATCCCACAGCTGTCAACTTTTTCTTGTTTCTGTCATTTCGTTCCAAATTATAATTTACTGTATTAAATAGACTAGGTTGGGGAAATTTTCTTAATATTGGTTCACTTTAGTTATAAATAAAAATTTGGTTCACCAAACAATTTATTTGGGTCGATATGATTTTATAAAACTATACCGGTTCAATTTGTTTCTTTTGAATCCTTCTTATGCTATAATAATTCAATTCAATTCAAAATTTTGACATAATTAACTATGAACAATCTTAAATGAAGGAGTTGTCTAAAAATATTCAAAAATCAGTGATGGACTTCCTTATATCTTAGCTAATGGCCCAATCATAAATACAAAAAGTCTTGATTCTCACAACTACTTTCAAGTTAGCAGTTTTTGGTTGGTTCGGGAATTGACTGAGTTGTTGGACTGTGTATGAAAGGTCTAGATAGTCTTGTGTTAGTGAGGTAAATAAGTTATTCCACCAAATTTCTATAAGGTGTGAGGTTAGTCCAAATTTATCCATAAACTATTGATGTAAGACTCATAGGCCAACATATTTATGATTAATGTATTTAAAACTTGTATCAAGTTGATTATTTATAATAAAAATACATTTTTATTATGTTTATTTTCAAAGTAATTAGTTTTTTATAGTATTTAATTGGTTTCATGGAACATTAAGTGTGACTTAAATGTGAGACATCATTAAATATAAAGATATCACTCTAAAAGTATCTATATGTATGTCTTACTATCGAATATAGCAACGCCATTGCATAGAGAATGTTATAAGTAATATTTATATTGGAATGACCCGCGATAAGAATACTACATAGTTTGTTATGTAAGTCTCATAAGTTATTTTTATAATCACAGTGGTGTATGCTACCATTTGACTAGAAACCATTAAGTCCATACAAAAGGACATTGAGGAGTTAATCATTTTAGTAGCGTCAAACATTGTTTGTCATAAGACGATTATATAGTCAATTAACTAGGTTGTAAGACCCCAATTTTGTCCCTAAGATCCCTCATGGCATCATATCATAGCATTGCATAGCCTCAAGGATCTTTGAGCACCTTGCTTCCTTCCCTATGGGTGGGATCTCCCTGTGAGTGGTTTTGGATCACCAAGCATTGCTTGCATTTGTGTATTATTGCTTTTATTTTAATCACTAACCAAAAATGTACAAAAATATGTCATCTAACATTTGTCTTGCAACTTAAGCAGTCAACAGGTCAAGGCGATTCAAGTGAATCCTTTGTGCAAGAGATGAGGGTTCCATTGAGATATGGATCATGTGATCATTATATTGAGCTTATATGAGCTATAGGTTCATTTTGGAGCAAGTTCCCCAAGTGGTTGAGGCCCAAGTTCATCAGAATGTTTTCAGGTCATCTAAGGACCAATGCAAGTCAACTGAGAGTCAACTGAAGGCTTTAAGTGTGAGAATTGATTTCCTTCATCCCATTCATGTTCAAACAAGGCTTATTAATCATGTCAAACATCTACATTGAAGATTTTGAGGTCAAGTCAAAAGTTTCCCAAAATGGAAAGTGACCTGTAATTTCAAGTTTCCAAAAATGGAAAGTTTTTGGACCAAATTCAACTCAACTTTCCAACATCAAAGAAGCTTCAAATGAATTTTTGTCCAACATGAAAGTTGAAGATATTTCTCTCCCATTTCCAAAAAGTCCAAGATCATGAGCATCTGATGAATGGTTGAGGAGATATGATCAAATGATTGCCAAGTGTGCATGGAACTTCAACAGGCCATAACTTTTGACTCATAACTCCATTTTGAGTGCCTCTTCTTGCATATTGCTCCTCATGACCTCTAATTTCCAAATCCATCATTACATTGCATGAAATTTCATCATATGACCATTTGCTCCTTCATGCTCATTTTGGAGGGAAATTTGGAAATTTGAATTTGGTGCATCATATGAACAAAATACCATTGCCATTATGCTTATGAGATGATTTTAAGTGAAATTGATCATGCATGTGGTACTGTTCACGTCCAATTTACCATGCACCCTCTCATTTTCCATTTTTTTTCATGCACCTTATTTTTGCTAATCTCTAATTAACCAATGCCTAATTACATTTTCAGTAGGATTAACACATGGTATAAATGCTAAATCCTAACAGAATTGTTCATAACAACAACTTCTAGATCTCAAATTCTTCTTCCCTCCAAATTTTTCTCTCCATTGAAACTTGAATTTCTTCCACATAAGCCATTGATTTCATTGCATATTCTGGTTCTCTGATCCTCATTTAGTGCAGATCAAGCTTTGATTTGAAGAATTCGAGTGGAAATTAGGCACATGAAGCTCAAGAACATGAAGATGGAAACTGACTTTTGAGCTAGATCCAAGCATCTCCAAGCTTCAATTCATACATCAAACTTCATTACATCATCTCAGGACTAGATCTACACACTTGCCAGGCCTTGAATCCACAGATTTCAGTGACTGCTCTTCAAGAGGTAGGTTTTTCGAACCTCTTAATTCTCCATTCTTTTGCCATGTTTAGGTAGATCTTTGAACGCTGAGCATGCTGATATAAGCAGTTTTTGAAATGGTTGAGTATTGACTGTGTTATGATGATTTGAAGTTGTGGATGTAAAAATGTTTATCTTTGATTCTCTTTATCCATGGCTTATTAGGATTAATTGATGATAGATTTGAGTTCCTCATGTGATAAGCTTTCGAACGGTATAAGTTTCGCCTGGATCTGGATTTTTTTTTGCCATGAGTTACTGTAGCTCCGCCGTCTTCACGAAGAAGACGGTGGAAACCACCATTAGCACCGCCGTCTGCAACATGCAGAGCTGGCTAGGGTTTTGACAACATGTGCTTCCACGCATACATCCGTTGGCATTTCCATAGGCTCTCATTCCTTTGACCGCTTCCACATGGCCTTTGACTCGCTGACTGTAAGCGCCACCTCATTAATGAAACTACTGCGTTTTGCCTTAGACCTCCTTCGATCCTTGGCTCAGGCGTTTTTATGATTTATTTTGTTAAGCGCACATTTTAATTGCTACACAGTTCGATCCTCCGTTCCAGCGTTTTTTCAAACTTAGTTCACCTTTTCTCATTTCCCTCCATTTCAACATGTGTTTTGTTCATTTTATTTCATATTTTCTTCCAACTTCAAAAAATCACTATAAATTGAAAATGAATTCAATTAATTCCCAATTTTTTGCTACTTGTTCCTTGAAGTGTCTATTATTTTTTGATATGAATTTCATGATTTTATCATTTCTGGAATTTGAATTGTGCTAGATTCTTTGAACATGTATGCAAATGTGACATTGCTTCATTCATACTATTGTGAAATGCTCAATAATGATCCAATTGCCATGAAATTTTGTATGCTGATTCCCAACATGTTGCTTGACTTGTGATATTTGGTTTGGCATTTTTAGCATTTTTCATTTCTGTTTTAGGCATGTGATTGTATGGTGTGACAATGTGTGTCACACAATTTGATGTTGATCTTATTCATTTTCATATCCATATCAAATGAGCTCTTCTGATTATAATTTTTGGCATGATGATTGTGTTTGACATGTTGTATGCACATAAAAATTTCCAGGATTGTTTGATTCATTTCTGTTTTAATATGGAATTTTCATTCTTGAGGATCAATTGTGTGCTTTGAAATTGTCTTTGCCACAGCTTGCTCATATGATGACTTTTCTTAATGCTTTTGACTTGGTCCTTTTTAGGACATATTCTTACTTGTTTAAATGAGCTTTTTGTTGAATATTGGTTGCTGTTTTGACTTTTTTCTTTGCCTTTGACCCTAGGCTTTGCCCTAGGGGTTTGTACTCACAATTTGAGCTTTGCCTTTCAGGTTCAAGCAATAAGTCCTAATGGATGATGTGATCTTTTTGCTTGAGATACAATTTGCTTTGTTTAACTAATGTTGATTGTGTTGTAGGTCTTTTGGTGGTGGACTCACTTGAATGAGTGCCTTTTATGACTTGCATGTTGTGTATATTGGAAACCACTGGTGTTTGTCTGTTTGGGTTGTCTGAATGTGAATATTGACTTGTTTGATTTTCTTACAGGTACTTTAGTAGCTTTAACTCATTACTTGAGTTGCTTTGCTTTGCTTGTGGTTGGCATACCACTTAGGTAATTTCTTTAACTCCATGTAGTCTGGAAGCCCTGTCGTTTATGTTTGGCAGGCATTTGGCTGAAGTCCTCCTTAAGAGGCAATGTCTATAATTGTTTATATTTGTGCCATGTACTTCAAGTCCTCCTAAGTGAAGAGGCAATTGGCAGATAGAAGGGATGTGCAATCCATCCCCTGCTATTCAGTTGAGTCTTTCATCTTGCTCGCATTATGTGCTGATGCATTTGAATAAACACCCAAAATCTTGTATATAGAGTCAGTCATTGTGGAATAGAGTTCCTCATTTTGGACTCTCACACCTTCTTTGATTAAAGCTCACCCAGGCCGGGTTAAGAGCTATGAGGTCTAACCCTCATCTCCCATTTCATCTGCTCACCCTGACGGTCAATGTCAGAGGTTAAGAGCCTAACCACCCATAACAGTATCGGCTTGTTTGTTGAGGTCGATATGACCCCTTGACTAAAGCCCAGCCTTGTATGAGCCTCTTGGTTGTGTATATTGTGTGATATATGATTGCTTGTTTGCTTATTTGTGCATCATTCATATGTTTGCTTTGCATTTGTTATTTGTTTTGTCTGAGGAGTCAGGTGTAAGACCATTGATTGGCTATCTGTTTCCTGTTCCTTTTGGGGAGCTGGATATAAGACCATTGATTGGCACTCCATTTCCTATATCGTTTTGTTTGAGGAGTCAGGTGTAAGACCATTGATTGGCTATCTGTTTCCTGTATTTGTTTTGTTCTGTGGAGTCAGGTGTAAGACCATTGATTGGCTATCTGTTTCCTATTTTGTTTCTTTTGTGGAGTTAGATGTAAGACCATTGATTGGCTATCTGTTTCCCATGTTGCTTTGTGGAGTTGGACGTAAGACCATTTATTGGCACTCCGTTTCCTATCTTGTTTCGGAGTTGGATGTAAGACCATTTATTGGCAATCCATTTCCAGTTTGTTGTTCCTTTGAGCTTGCTTATTTGTCTTGCTTATTGCTTTGTGTTGCCTAATTCCAAAGGAACTTCCTTGAATCATTTCTATGATTTTAAGAAAGCAATCCTGCCTGTGGCTTTGTCCCTTAACCCTCACCCTCTTTTGTGCTTAACTTTGAACCTTGTTTTCATCTTTAACCCAAACCAGAAAACTTTTGTGCAAACATTTCCACTTGTTTTCAAAACTAGAAACCTAGGCCTTAGGCCTTTGATTTTCAAACTTCATTTTCATAATACTTCTTCGAAATTGAACTTTAATGTCAACTTTGACTTGTTTTTGTGAATACTTATAATTGATTGATTTCACTCACTCAATTGCTTTTGTGGCCCTTGTCCACTTCTTAATCAAGTTTTCATACATTAGCCATAGATCTGAATTATCTTAGTGGTTGATGTAAATCTCACCGCATCCTTAGTGATTGAATTGTAAGACTTCCATGCTTATTATAGGGTTAACCCCTCACTAGCGTGTTGAAGTTGTTCTCACATGGTGGATTGTTGGTTCAGGTTGAGTTTTCTCCCGTTGATAATGAAAGACCTTAAGGCTTTTGTTTAAAATCAATCCACTCACTTTTTGGAAATCTTTTAGTCGAACTACGGCGTTTTGATCCTTATCTTTCATGAAAAGGTACGTAGGCAATGGGTTCATCCATTCAAACACAAAAATAATAAACTTATACATTCTTCTCTCATCCCTTCAATAAATGTTTGCACAAAAATATTTCATAAACAAATAATTTTACAACAAGTTGTGAAAAGAGGTTCCCTAGGAGTACCTAGGATGTTATGGGTGCCTAACACCTTCCCACAACATAATTACCCCCTTACCCAGATCTCTGACCTTTTATTAGTTTTCTTTGCGTAAAACTTCTTAGGCTTTTGTTCGCTTTCTAGCCATTCCTTTGGATATATAGAAGTATGGTGGCGGCTCTATCTTTGTATGCTTTGCTTTTGATTTAGTCAATAAATCATAAAGTGACGAATACACCGCTACAGAAAAGTGGCGACTCTGCTGGGGATACAATTTTCCTAGTGGGTTTGCCTACTTTTCACACTTTGTTGTATTATATTTGTCTATTTGTTTATGACATATTTTTGGTGCAATTTGGGATTACTGTATTGATTGTAATGTTTGAATTGCTTGATATATCAATTGCTTGCTTGCTTGGTGATCTCTATGAGATGGGTTCTATACCCGAACTCGAGTGCACCTTATGATAGGAGAATGGCATAGTCTCGTCGACTTGTGTGGAGTTATTCCTTAGCAAGTTGACTTGCGAGTCCATTCACTTGGTGGAGGTCATGTTGGATTAATGATGTCACACAAGTCATTTGTGGTTAGGCATTATTCTTTCAATATGTGTCGTAGAAGCCAAGGACCTTAGTTTACCCAAGCCCATCTTATCCTATTTTTAGGACGTAGTGCGGAGGTCATTCAAATGTCAGATTTGATGCGATTGTTACGCGATACTACACTCATAAGAGTCTCTCTTGAGAATATTTTTGGAATATGAGTATTCGTTCCTCCGATAATATTCGAAAGATGGGATGATGACTATGGGAACCTCTGGTAGAACATGTTCGGCAGGTTTAAACCCTAGTACACTCCCGTTGGGTGATTCATAACCGAGACTCCATGCTCGTGACTCGCAACAAACCCGTGATTCATGGTTGATCCGTTCAGACATCCTTAATATCAATGGAACTTGGGTGTTGATAAGGTGTAAACCATAATCCACCAAAATGGATGATTGATATTAAGGATGGTTGAACCGTTCATATATCGTTAATATCAATGGAACTTGGGTGTCGATAAGGTGAAAGTCATAATCCATCAAAATGGATGATTGATATTAAGGATAATACGAGCTATCCCATGACCTTTGTCTGGTGTGCTTTGCTTGATCCTTGAGTGTGATTTTTGCATTCATGCATTCATCTGCATCCATATCATCAAAAAAAAGAAAATTTTCAAGGAACTTAAGGGGTTTATTTGCAAAATTTTCAGATATGGAAAGACCAAAAAGGCATACGAAGAAGTACAATTTCAGACAGCCCGATTTGAAAGAGTTAAGGAATCTGACATCTTATGTATTAGATCCCTTGGGTTTCAAAGCTCGTTATGGGAAGCTTCTGCCTCTTCTGACTACTCAGGTTGACGAAGGATTGATGGGTACTTTGGTCCAGTTCTATGATCCTCTGTATCACTGCTTCACTTTTCCGGACTTTCAGCTATTGCCTACCCTTGAGGAGTATGCTCATCTTGTGGGTATTCCTATTCTGGATCAGGTGCCGTTCAGTGGCTTGGAGAGTATTCCTACTTCTCAAGAGATAGCTGACTTGTTGCACATAGATGAATCTTTGGTTAGAGCTCATATGACTACCAAAGGTGGAATTCAAGGTCTTCCTTCTGATTTCCTCGTCGCTCAAGCTACCGTTTATGGGAAGGCCATGAGTGAGGATGCCTTTGAAGTCATATTCGTGCTTCTCATCTATGGATTGGTATTGTTCCCCAACATCGACAAATTTGTGGATGTGAACGCTATTAGGATCTTCTTTGTTCTTAATCTCGTTCCGACTCTGTTGGGTGATACCTATGTCTCTTTGCATCTGAGGAATGCAAAGGGGGGTGGCGTTATTGTGTGTTGTTTGCCTCTGTTGTATAAGTGGTTTATTTCTCACTTACCTCAGACGGTCGCTTTCAAGGAGAACAAGGGATGTCTACGGTGGTCTACGAGACTCATGTCTCTCACTAATGATGATATCTCTTGGTATGATCGTGCATATGACGGTGTCTAGATTGTTGATTCTTGTGGTGAATTCTCCAATGTGCCTCTTCTTGGTACATGTGGTGGGATTAGCTACAACCCTATCTTAGCACGTCGTCAGCTTGGGTTCCCCCTAAAGGATAAACCTAATAACATTCTGTTAGAAGGTGTGTTCTTTCAGGAGGGTAAAGATCCCCAAGGCCTGAAAGCAAGGATGGTTCGCGCTTGGCGCAAGATTCACAAGAAGGGTAGAAGTGAGTTGGGTCCGAAGAACTGCATAGCTTTGGAGCCATATACTACTTGGGTGAGGAAGAGAGCATCCGAGTATCTCATGCCTTATGATTATCCGAGACCTACACCTTTGGTTGTGGCTGGGCCTTCAACCCTCCCTAACCAAGGCGTAGAGGAGTTGAGAGACGAAGACCTTTCACGTGCCTGGATCCGTGAAAGAGAAGAGTTGCTTCAACAGCTTAAGGAGAAGGATGCTCTGATCGAGTTCCTCGAGCATCAGGTCATTGATGATCCGAATGATGCCTGGACTTCTCTACTTCCTCAGTCTTCTAAGTTCTGGAAAAGGAGGTATGACAGACTCGCCAAAGAGAAGGCGGATATGGAAGCAGCATATGAGAGAGAGATTAAGAGGCTTCGTGCAGCTTATCTTCCGGCATCCCGAGCTTCTAGGGATCCATAGGATGTTTATTTTCCTTTTCTCTTGTAATAATTGACAATGTTGTACTTCTTCTTTTTCTCAAATATATTTGATGAGATATTTTCCATATGCTATAAATGCTTAATATTCAAAATTTGCAAATAATACCCTAAAGTTCCTTCGAATAAAAACAAATCATATGCACGAGCATTGCATGCATCATTTGCATAAGCAGGTGTTGTTCCGGTCTTCTTGTCTGTGGCCTAACTCTGTGCTCTTCATTTATTTTGAAGACAAGCTGACTCATCGGTACTACACCAGAGCCAACTCTTCTAGATTGATGGATCATCTCGAGCAAGAGAACCGCGAGCTCAAAGAGGAAGTCGCCAGACTGAGTGCTTTGATGGAATCTTTCCTAGCTGCTCAGAACGAGCCGTCTCCAACACCTGTAACTCCTCCCCAGAGGACTGTTATTTCTGAGGTTGTTTCGTCAATTGTGCCAGCTGCCAGTGCCCATTTCGTGCCAACAGCCATGCCAGCCGGGTTTCCGTGGGGGATGCCTCCTGGCTTTATGCCTGATATTCCTGCGCCAACATTTGCTTCCATGCCGGCATCTAGCCCGGTCATTGTTGTGCCTCCTCCTGTCGTGCATACCGTTCCCAGGGTAGACGACACCATCTATCATTCTGAGCCGTCTGAGGGCCCAAATTTTCATGAGAAGATGGATGCGATGAATGACCAATTTCTTGAACTCCGCAAGGAATTGAAGACCCTTCGAGGAAAGGATTTGTTCGGCAAATCTGCTGCCGAGCTCTGCTTAGTTCCCGGTGTGAAAATTCCTGTCAAATTAAAGGTCCCAGACTTTGAGAAGTATAAGGGGAACACCTGCCCGCTCAGCCACCTGGTTATGTATGCCAGGAAAATGTCTACTCAAACGGATAATGATCAGTTGCTCATTCATTATTTCCAGGACAGTTTGTCCGGTGCTGCACTGCGATGGTATATGAGTTTGGACAGTGCAAACATTCGTTCCTTCAATGATCTTGGCGAAGCCTTCGTCAAGCAATACAAATACAACGTGGATATGGCTCCCGATCGGGAGCTCAGAGCCATGTCCCATAAGGACAAAGAGACATTTAAAGAGTACGCCCAGAGGTGGCGGGAGCTGGCAGCTCAGATTACTCCTCCACTGGAAGAGAAGGAAATGACCAAGATCTTTCTGAAGACCTTGAGCTCATTTTATTACGAGCGGATGATCGCTAGTGCTCCTTCTGATTTCACCGAGATGGTGAACATTGGGATGCGACTAGAGGAAGGAGTCCGTGAAGGACGAATGACCAAGGATGAAAGCTCTTCTAGCAAGCGATATGGGGCGTTTGCGAAGAAGAAAGATGGAGAGGCACATGTTGTGCAATCCCATGTCAAACCTCGGAGACCCTTCGTGAGGAGGAAACATGTGCGTTCAGCCGGTAATCAGCACCAGGTGGCTCACATAGCACCTGTCTTCATAGACAATCATCAATATCAGCAGCACAATAATCATCAACAACAACAATCGCAACAGTATCAGCAACAGCATCGTCCTCAACAGCAGGTTTACCAGCCTCGCAACAGTAATCCAGCTAGTACGAGTTATGAGAGGAAGAAGATCACTTTCGATCCAATTCCTGTATCATATGCAGAGCTGTATCCCTCTTTGATAGAGTGGAAATTAATTACTCCCAGGGATCCTCCGACTGTACCTGCTAACCCGCAGTGGTGGTACAAGCCTGATCAGCATTGCGTTTATCATTCGGGTGCTCCCGGTCATAATGTGGAAAACTGCTTTCTGTTGAAGACTAAGGTTCAAGACCTTATAAGATGCGGCATTTTGAGCTTTGAGGACGCAGGTCCTAATGTTACGAAGAACCCACTGCCCGAGCATGGGAAGTCTGTTAACATGGTCCAGGGTTGCCCTGGCAAATACAAGGTCAAATATGTTAGCCATATTCGGCAGTCGCTTGTTGAACTGCACCGATTGCTGTGTGATTATAGTCGTTTGGAGCATGACCATGATAAATGTTGTATCTGCTCTGTTAACAGATTGGGCTGTCGCCAAGTACGTAAAGATCTTCAATAATTGTTGGATGATGGGACCATCGAGATCCTTCAGAACAGGAATGTTGATGAAGACGAACCAGAGGTTAACGTGATTTCTCCTGTGTTCAGGATCCCTGAGCCTGTTGTCATTCGATATGATGGTAGCAAGCAGAAGGTTTCTCCTGCCCTGATTATCAAACCTGCAGGCCCTGTGCCTTATTCATCTAACAAAGCAATCCATTCCGCTATAACGCTGTTGCTGTTGAAGATGGGAAAGAAGTGCCCTTGCCTTCTCCATCTGTTGTGAATATAGCTGATGTCAGTGGGTTGACCCGTAGCGGTCACGTGTTGTCACCTCCGAAGCCTCAGGCTGTTGCTGACTCGGTTGAGCGTCCGGTTGGGAATGCGGTTAATTCTCCGAATCCGGCACCTGTTGCTAAACCCTCCTCTGTACAAAAGACTCCTACTTCTTCTGTTGGCCCTAGTGGCACTGTGAATGAAGATTGTGATGAGATGCTGAGGCTCATCAAGAAGAGTGAGTACAACGTTGTAGACCAACTTCTACAAACGCCGTCCAAGATCTCTGTGTTATCGTTGCTTCTGAATTCAGAACCGCATAGAGAGGCTCTGCAGAAAGTTTTGGACTTGGCTTATGTTGATCACGATGTCACTATATATCAGTTTGACAGCATTGTTGCAAACATTACTGCTTGCAACACTTTGAGTTTCTGTGACGCTAATCTCCCGGAGGAGGGAAGAGACCACAACATGGCTTTACATATATCCATGAATTGCAAGAGTGACGCCATGTACAACGTGCTGGTGGACACCGGGTCATCTTTGAATGTATTGCCGAAGTCCACTCTCATTGTCATATCAAGGGCCTCCCATGAGGCAGAGTGGAGTTGTTATGAAAGCTTTTGATGGGTCGCGTAAGAGTGTGATTGGGGAAGTTGATCACCCAATCAAGATTGGACCAAGTGATTTCCAAGTTACCTTTCAGGTTATGGATATCCACCCATCTTATAGTTGTCTCCTTGGTAGACCATGGATTCACGAGGCTGGCGCCGTGACATCCACCCTACACCAGAAGCTGAAATTTGTTAAGAACAAGAAACTGGTTGTGGTAGGGGGAGAAAAGGCTCTCCTGGTTAGCCACTTGTCTTCTTTCTTATACATTGATGCTGAGGATGAAGTTGGAACTCCTTTCCAAGCTTTATCTATAGCCGAGCCGATTGAGAAAAGGTCTCCTTCATTTGTTTCCTATCGAGATGCGAAACTGGCCATTGAATGTGGTGCAGTTGCTGGTCTAGGAAAAATGATCGAGCTTGAAGATAACAAGTCCCGGGCTAGCATTGGCTATTCTTCTGGGGTCTTCAACGACAAAGGGCTGTTCAAGAGTGGAGGTTTCATCCACGCCGATCAGAGTGAGGAAGCTGCTGCTATTCTGGAAGAGGATGCAGAGGATACTGACAATTTTGTCATCCCTGGTGGGATCTGCCACAATTGGGTCGCTGTGGATGTTCCTACGGTCATTCATAAGTCAGCGTAATATGTTTGTTTTGTTTAAAAACCCTTCTCCCATGCCAAAAGGAGAAGTGATGACATTGTTGGCATCATATATACAATGATATTTCATTCAATAAATTCATGTTAAACATTTGTTTTTCCATTTGTTTTCACTTTTTTCTTTTTTGCATGAAATTGGTGATCACAAAAAACCATAAAAACAAGAATAAAAGCAACCTTTTCATCTGCATAATGATTTGCTTGTTTAAATTCTAAAGTTTTTCATTATCCAAAATCATTATGCAGGTTGATTTTAAAACCCATTGAACATAATGATCCAACGCCATCTCCCAATTTTGAATTCCCTGTATTCGAAGCAGAGGAAGATGATGTTGAAGAGATTCCTGACGAGATTACCCGTCTTATTGAGCACGAAGAGAAGATCATTCAGCCGCATCTTGAGAATCTGGAAACAGTCAACTTGGGGTCTGAAGATTGTGTTCGAACAGTGAAGATTGGAGCACTCCTTGAAGAGTCTGTCAAGAAGGGGTTGATCAGTTTGCTACGAGAATATTCCGATATCTTCGCTTGGTCGTATGAAGACATGCCGGGTCTAGATACGGATATTGTGCAACATTTCCTGCCTTTGAAGCCTGAGTGCGTGCCTGTGAAGCAGAAGCTCAGAAGAACTCATCCAGACATGGCAGTGAAGATCAAAGAGGAAGTTCAGAAGCAAATTGATGCGGGGTTTCTGGTGACTTCTACGTATCCTCAATGGGTGGCCAATATTGTGCATGTGCCTAAAAAAGACGGAAAAGTCCGAATGTGTGTTGATTACAGAGATTTGAATAAGGCTAGTCCGAAAGATGATTTCCCTCTACCACACATTGACATGTTGGTAGACAATACAGCTAAATTCAAAGTCTTCTCATTTATGGACAGATTTTCCGGATATAACCAGATCAAAATGGCACCCGAGGATATGGAGAAGACAACATTCATCACACCTTGGGGAACATTCTGTTATCGAGTGATGCCCTTCGATTTGAAGAACGCCGGAGCCACGTATCAACGAGCTATGACTACCTTGTTTCATGATATGATGCACAAGGAGATCGAGGTCTATGTTGATGATATGATTGCTAAGTCGCGAACGAAAGTTGAACATGTTGAGCACTTGGTGAAGATTTTTCAGCGTTTGAGGAAGTACAAGCTTCGTCTGAATCCCAACAAATGTACATTTGGAGTCCGTTCTGGCAAGTTATTGGGCTTTGTTGTCAGCGAGAGAGGTATTGAGGTTGATTCTACAAAGGTCAAAGCAATATAAGAGATGCCTGCGCCCAAAACTGAAAAGCAAGTCCGAGGTTTTCTTGGCCGCTTGAATTACATTTCCATATTTATATCCCACATGACTGCCATATGTGCGCCGATATTCAAGCTCCTCCGGAAAGATCAGTCCCATGATTGGACCGAGGATTGCCAGAAAGCTTTCGACAGTATCAAAGAGTATCTGTCTGAACCTCCAATCTTGTCTCCGCCTGTAGAAGGAAGACCGTTGGTCATGTATCTGACTGTTCTTGAAGACTCGACGGGTTGTGTACTCGGTCACCAAGACGAATCGGGAAAGAAAGAATCTGCTATCTACTACCTGAGTAAAAAGTTCACTGATTGTGAGTCTCGATACTCAATGCTTGAGAAGACGTGCTGTGCTTTGGCTTGGTCTGCTAAGCGTTTACGCCAGTACATGATAAATCATACAACTTGGTTAATATCCAGTACATCTTCGAGAAGCCTGCTTTAACCGGGAGGATTGCCTGTTGGCAGATGTTGTTATCTGAGTATGATATCGAGTATCGAGCTCAGAAAGCTGTTAAAGGTAGTATCTTGGCTGACCACTTGGCACACCAGCCGATTGAAGATCATCAGTCTGTTCAGTACGACTTCCCAGATGAGGAGATTCTGTATTTGAAAATGAAAGATTGTGATGAGCCTACACTTGATGAAGGTCCAGAACCTGGTTCCAGATGGACGATGGTGTTTGATGGCGCTGTAAATCAGTACGGAAATGGTATTGGGGCGGTAATCATTACTCCTCAGGGCACACATATTCCTTTTACAGCAAGGCTAACTTTCAAATGCACGAATAATATGGCTGAGTACGAAGCCTGTATCATGGGATTAGAAGAATGCACTGATCTGAGGATCAAGCATCTCAATGTATATGGTGATTCGGCCCTCGTTGTCAATCAGATCAAGGGTGAGTGGGAAACGAATTAGCCTGGCCTCATTCCATACAGAGATTATGCGAGGAGGATCTCAACATTCTTTACTGAAGTTGACTTTCATCATATTCCTCGAGAGGATAATCGAATGGCAGATGCTCTTGCTACGCTTGCTTCAATGATTATGGTCAAGTATTGGAATGAAGTTCCCAATATCACCGTGATGCGCTTGGATAAGCCTTGGTATAGACCAGTTGAAGAAGTCAGAGACGATAAGCCTTGGTATTTTGATATCAAGAATTTCCTTCAGAACCAGGTTTACCCGCCTGGGGCATCTGTGAAAGATAGGAAAACTCTGAGAAAGTTGTCAGGCAGTTTCTATCTCAGTGGTGAAGTGCTTTACAAGAGGAATTTTGACATGGTTCTGCTCAGATGCGTGGATAGACACGAAGCAGACCTGTTAATGACTGAGGTCCATGAGGGTTCATTTGGTACTCATTCCAATGGACATGCCATGGCTAGAAAGATGTTGAGAGCAGGCTACTATTGGCTGACAATGGAGTCTGACTGCTGCAAATACGTGAAGAAATGCCACAAGTGTCAGATTTACACGGATAAGATTCATATTCCTCCGACACTGCTGAATGTGATTTCATCACCATGGCCTTTCTCTATGTGGGGAATCAACATGATTGGCATGATTGAACCGAAAGTGTCCAACGGACACATGTTTATTCTCGTAGCAATTGATTACTTCACCAAATGGGTTGAAGCGGCGTCGTATGCTAATGTGACCAGGCAGGTGGTCGTGAAGTTTGTCAAGAATCAGCTGATATGCCATTATGGTGTGCCTGATAAGATCATTACTGATAATGGATCTAACTTGAACAACAAAATGATGGAAGAGTTGTGCGCTGAGTTCAAGATTGCACACCATAATTCCTCTCCTTACAGACCCAAGATGAATGAGGCTGTTGAAGCTGCTAATAAGAATATCAAGAAGATTATCCAGAAGATGACAGTCACGTACAAAGATTGGCATGAGATGCTGCCATTTGCTTTGCATGGATATCGTACATCTGTCCGCACTTCAACAGGGGCAACCCCTTTTTCTCTTGTTTACGGGATGGAGGTTGTGCTCCCAGTAGAGGTGGAGATCCCATCGATGAGAGTCTTGATGGAAGCCAAGTTGACTGATGCTGAATGGATTCAGAGTCGTTATGACCAGTTGAATCTGATTGAAGAGAAGAGATTGACTGCCATGTGCCATGGTCAGTTATATCAGTAGAGAATGAAGAAAGCATTCGATAAGAAAGTCAAGCCTCGTGTGTTTCGAGAAGGTGACCTTGTGCTCAAGAAAGTCTTGTCTTTCGCGCCCGATTCCAGGGGCAAGTGGACTCCAAACTATGAAGGTCCATATGTTGTCAGGAAAGCCTTTTCAGGCGGAGCTTTGATGCTTACAACAATGGATGGGGAGGATTTCACTCGTCCTGTGAATTCAGATGCAGTCAAGAAATACTTTGCCTAAAAATAAAAACAGAATAGCTCGCTAAGTTGAAAACCCGAAAGGGCGGCTTAGGCAAAAATGAGCGTCTCGGTGGATAACCCGAAAGGGCGATCCAGGCAAAAATTAGAGACATGAAAAAAGTATATTTGCATCCCGCTAGATTGAGTACCTCACCCTGGGGCAATCTAGGCAAAAATTAGGGATTTGGCAAGTAACTGCATCCTGACAAGACTTTCTGTTTCACAGCCGTCTTTTCGTCAGAGATTCTCGCTCAATCATCGTCAGCTGAAGCTTCAAATACATCGGATTCAAATTGGTAGAGAAATGGTCATTATGTTCAATGTAGCCCTCTTCCAATATATATCACTGATTTCAAATTTGTACAGATCTATGGAGTCTTGCCCTTTGTAGACTACCATTCCATCAAATAAATTTGAGCTTTTATCCAATTATTTGCACTCTTATTTATTTCAATTCAACAAATGTTTTGCATGTTTTAATTGATAAAATGTCATTGTTTTAAACAAACAATTTTTTTCAAAAAAATTGTTTTTAAACAAAGTGAACATTCACAATGATGAAAGGATACTTAAGAATTTCTCAGTGCTCTCCCAAGGGTGGCATGATTTCCAACAGGGTAAGACATTTGTTCATATTCCTGGCATGGCTGTATCCTCTTTCTCCAGATTGTTGTTGGGGTTTCTCCCCAAGCAGAGCTTCTGTTGAGTTTTCCCCGAGCAGGGTGTTTGTTGGGATTTCTCCTGAACAGATTTTTGTTGAGCAGAGCCTTTGTTAAGACTCTCCCCATCAAAGCGCTTGTTGAGGTTTTTCACCTCCCTCCCTTCAGCAGAGCAGTGATTCTATCCTCCTCATGCAGTTGTGATCAATTGTGGAAGGTTCAGTATTTGGTGGTTGATCCCCAGTTCTCCTTCTCTTTCTCGGATAAATCCCCAGTAGATTGGTAGCATGGTGGATTGTATCTGTGTTGATTCCTCCCCTGCAGAGATTTGGTGATATCTCCGATCCCAGTAGAGTTGCTTGTGTGGCAGTATCTACTTGTGTGATCTTTTCTCCCTCAGTGGGTTTACCCCCATTGGAGTTGTTTGGAGTTGCTTTTGTGGCATTTTTCGCCGGTGCAGTGAGCTCCTCTTTCCCAGCTGAGACTGATGATCCATTCCTTGCAGATGATCCTTGTTGTCTTTGATCCCGTTAGAATTGTTTATTCTCCGGTGATCCTGGCTTTCTCTCCTATGGTGTAGTACCGGGCGTTTGATTCCTGGGCCTGTTTGTGTTAGATATGTCTGTTTGTCAGCATTCATCAAACATAAATCACGCATATTCATGCATAAACATAACATTCAGATATTCATGTTGCATTTTTTGCCATATATCTTTTGTTTGTTGTCTCCTGCTAGTGGTGATATAGATCTCCCCAGTAGATCTCCCCAAGCAGATGTCGGGTGTCTATTCTCTCAATATAGAGTCAGCCCCTTAAGCAGAAAGTGTTTGTCCTTTCCTTCTACATTTCCCCACTGAGATATATCCTCGTGGATGACGGTTGTTTCCGTTTCCTCCCAACACATATATTGGGATGGGTTTCCCTATTGAGTTATATCCTCATTAGGACGAGTCTTGATTCAGTTTGCCTTTTTGGTTTGATCCTGAATTGGCCTTTTTTCAACTGTCTCTTGTACTTCCCTGTGGAATAAATGAATGTTTGCCCAGTAACCGGCAATGATTCACTTTATCCTCAATGGAGTTTGTGGCTTCTACCCGGTAACCGGTAGTTGTAAGTCCTATCTTGATGGTTTTCTACCCCGTATTCGGTAGTTGTAAATCCTACTTTCATCCCCTAGTAGAGGTAACCTTTGTGGTTCAGTCTGGTTGATGGCGGATTTTGTGGTTTTCTACCCAGTATTCGGTAGTTATAAATCCTATCCTTTGATCCTCAGCTGAGTCTTTGGTCTTCTACCCAGTATTCGGTAGTTGTAAATCCTATTTTCTTGCGCTTCAGCAGAGTTTGTGGTTTTCTACCCAGTAACTAGTAGTTATAAACCCTATTTGTTCCCCCGTGCGGAGTAGTGATCCTTTCGCTCCCCACGCAGAGGTTTTAGTTTCTACCCAGTATTCGGTAGTTGTAAACCCTATATTTTATCCTCATCAAAGTCGATGGTTTCTACCCAATATTCGGTAGTTGTAAATCCTAATCTCTCCCCTTTGCAGAGTTAACCTTTTGTGGCTCATCCTGGTTGATGACGGTTACTCTTGGTGGTTATCAATATCCAGTATTCGATGTTGATCTTTCCTCACCCCCTTCTGGGTAATTTCTCTGAGTAAGCAATGGTATTCCCAGCAGATATTACCCCTTTTTTATGGATAATTGCCGTATGCTAGCAATTTTATCCTCAGCGGGTCCTTTCACCTTTTGCCAGTGATTTGTTCCCCGGATCATTGATTTTTTATCAATGCATCCCCAGTGAGTCCTCTTTCATTTACCCTTTTGTTGGTAATGATTGTTGCTCCCTTTGATCGGTCATCATTATATACCTAGTTTTGGTATCCCGATGCCTTTCTTTTCGGATGATTTATCCTTTATGAACCCAGTAACCGGTTGTGGATAATCTTCCGTGCGAGTATATTATCTACGTTCTGACGGTAATAGATAATATATCTCATGCACTCTTCAGTTGAAGCCTGTTGTGTTTCCCCAGTGGAGTAAGATTCGTGTTCCTTTGCGGAATCGAATGTTCATTGCTACCCTTTTTTGAGCGTATCTCCCAGTAACCGGTGATATGTCTCCTGGATAATTGTCGTATTCTTGCAATTTATCCCCAGCGAGTTCTCTTTCGTCTACCCCGTTGTTGTTGGTAACGATTGTTTCTCTTTTCGGTAGGTCACCTATTATATACCCACTAATCGGTATCCCTGGTGTTCCTTCCATGCGAGTATATTATCTACGTTCTGACGGTAATAGCTAATATATCTCATGCACTCCTTGGTCAAAATCTTTTGTTTTTTCTCCAGCGGAGTAAGATTTGTATTCCTTGTGGAATCAAATATCCATCCTTTAACAAGTTTGCGTTTTGCTCTCTTCCTGGATGATGAGTGTTTTGGCAGTAAAAACCAATTCACGTTTGGTCGGCCACCTATTATATACCCAGTAACCGGTATCCCTGGTGTTCCTTCCATGCGAGTATACTATCCACGTTCTGACGGTAATGGATAATATATCTCATGCACTCTTTGGTTGAAGCCTTTTGTCTTTCCCCATTTGAGTAAGATTTGTTTTCCCGTTGCGGAGTTGAATGTCCATCCTGTAAGTCGATTTGCTTTTTCAAGCCCTCCTTTCGGATGATGAGTGTTTTGGAAGTAAACCCCAATTCACGTTTTGGTTGGTCACCTATTATATACCTAGTAACCGGTACCCCTGGTGTTCCTTCCTTTCTGCTCCCTATTATGACCTTGGTCCCCTGCGGATTCAGATTTTCCTGAGTTGATATACCTTTTTCAGGTCTTCCTCAGATGTTTTGGTTGATTGATATCTCTCACCCTTATACCGGTCTTAGATATTCATTCTTCCTGAGCTTGTTACCCAGTAACCAGTAACGCCTCATCCTTTTGCTTCCTCTGGAGAGTCTTTGTTAGACATCCCCAGCGGAGTTTCTGTTGTGATTCACCCTTTTGCTGTATTGGCGTTTTCCCCAATATATGCAATTTTCCCTGGCAGGGAGGTTCTGTGTGAATCTTTCCCCAGCCCGAGTCCGGATTTTGATCTGAGGTATCCTTTGTGGATAGTTTTGCTGTATTGGCGTTTTCCCCAATACATGCATCTTTGAGTCAGCTTGAGTCTTTCCATTGGATGTGTTTCCCTTTGTCTCATTGTTGTTATTTAAGCCCATTCTACCGCGTCGAGATGAAGATTTTAACCTTCACTTCTCCGGCTAGAATGACCTTAAATAGGGGCATCTGTAAGACCCCAATTTTGTCCCTAAGATCCCTCATGGCATCATATCATAGCATTGCATAGCCTCAAGGATCTTTGAGCACCTTGCTTCCTTCCCTGTGGGTGGGATCTCCCTGTGAGTGGTTTTGGATCACCAAGCATTGCTTGCATTTGTGTATTATTGCTTTTCTTTTAATCACTAACCAAAAATGTACAAAAATATGTCATCTAACATTTGTCTTGCAGCTTAAGCAATCAACAGGTCAAGGCGATTCAAGTGAATCCTTTGTGCAAGAGATGAGGGTTCCGTTGAGATATGGATCATGTGATCATTATATTGAGCTTATATGAGCTATAGGTTCATTTTGGAGCAAGTTCCCCAAGTGGTTGAGGCCCAAGTTCATCAGAATGTTTTCAAGTCATCTAAGGACCAATGCAAGTCAACTGAGAGTCAACTGAAGGCTTTAAGTGTGAGAATTGATTTCCTTCATCCCATTCATGTTCAAACAAGGCTTATTAATCATGTCAAACATCTACATTGAAGATTTTGAGGTCAAGTCAAAAGTTTCCCAAAATGGAAAGTGACCTGTAATTTCAAGTTTCCAAAAATGGAAAGTTTTTGGACCAAATTCAACTCAACTTTCCAACATCAAAGAAGCTTCAAATGAATTTTTGTCCAACATGAAAGTTGAAGATATTTCTCTCCCATTTCCAAAAAGTCCAAGATCATGAGCATCTGATGAATGGTTGAGGAGATATGATCAAATGATTGCCAAGTGTGCATGGAACTTCAACAGGCCATAACTTTTGACTCATAACTCCATTTTGAGTGCCTCTTCTTGCATATTGCTCCTCATGACCTCTAATTTCCAAATCCATCATTACATTGCATGAAATTTCATCACATGACCATTTGCTCCTTCATGCTCATTTTGGAGGGAAATTTGGAAATTTGAATTTGGTGCATCATATGAACAAAATACCATTGCCATTATGCTTATGAGATGATTTTAAGTGAAATTGATCATGCATGTGGTACTGTTCACGTCCAATTTACCATGCACCCTCTCATTTTCCAATTTTTTTCATGCACCTTATTTTTGCTAATCTCTAATTAACCAATGCCTAATTACATTTTCAGTAGGATTAACACATGGTATAAATGCTAAATCCTAACAGAATTGTTCATAACAACAACTTCTAGATCTCAAATTCTTCTTCCCTCCAAATTTTTCTCTCCATTGAAACTTGAATTTCTTCCACATAAGCCATTGATTTCATTGCATATTCTGGTTCTCTGATCCTCATTTAGTGCAGATCAAGCTTTGATTTGAAGAATTCGAGTGGAAATTAGGCACATGAAGCTCAAGAACATGAAGATGGAAACTGACTTTTGAGCTAGATCCAAGCATCTCCAAGCTTCAATTCATACATCAAACTTCATTACATCATCTCAGGACTAGATCTACACACTTGCCAGGCCTTGAATCCACAGATTTCAGTGACTGCTCTTCAAGAGGTAGGTTTTTCGAACCTCTTAATTCTCCATTCTTTTGCCATGTTTAGGTAGATCTTTGAACGCTGAGCACGCTGATATAAGCAGTTTTTGAAATGGTTGAGTATTGACTGTGTTATGATGATTTGAAGTTGTGGATGTAAAAATGTTTATCTTTGATTCTCTTTATCCATGGCTTATTAGGATTAATTGATGATAGATTTGAGTTCCTCATGTGATAAGCTTTCGAACGGTATAAGTTTCGCCTGGATCTGGATTTTTTTTTGCCATGAGTTACTGTAGCTCCGCCGTCTTCACGAAGAAGACGGTGGAAACCACCATTAGCACCGCCGTCTGCAACATGCAGAGCTGGCTAGGGTTTTGACAACATGTGCTTCCACGCATACATCCGTTGGCATTTCCATAGGCTCTCATTCCTTTGACCGCTTCCACATGGCCTTTGACTCGCTGACTGTAAGCGCCACCTCATTAATGAAACTACTGCGTTTTGCCTTAGACCTCCTTCGATCCTTGGCTCAGGCGTTTTTATGATTTATTTTGTTAAGCGCACATTTTAATTGCTACACAGTTCGATCCTCCGTTCCAGCGTTTTTTCAAACTTAGTTCACCTTTTCTCATTTCCCTCCATTTCAACATGTGCTTTGTTCATTTTATTTCATATTTTCTTCCAACTTCAAAAAATCACTATAAATTGAAAATGAATCCAATTAATTCCCAATTTTTTGCTACTTGTTCCTTGAAGTGTGTAACACCTCAAAATTTGCCCTCCTCTCTTGGGACTAGCATATCATATTGCATAACATTTTTAGGTCATTAGGCATTGCATATTGCATATCATGTGGTTACATTGTGCAAGTCATCCTCACAAGTCTTGATCAGAAGATGAAGAGGTCATGTGCAAGCTAGGGTTTCATTGGACTGGTCATTGATCATCTGAGGATGTGCAAGTTCAAATTAGGGTTTCATGATTCTCAAAGGATATTGGTCTTCATCTTGATTACAATGATTCATCATCATCATCATGGTTTGTCATCATCAAGTGTTGGAGCACATTCCTTGAGGTTAGGGTTTTGACCACTGGTCAACCCTAATCAGTTGCATTGGGCCAATCAGGGCATGGCTAGGAGATGGGGTCTATGATGTATATGGGGATCATCCCATGGTTTTATTGAGATTATTGAGGCTAGGGTTTCACCCTTGGGCCATTTCATCAGAAGATTGGGGCTCAGATTGATCAGTGCATTGCCAAATTCATCTATTAGTTGAAAAAGTCAACTGTGGTCAACTGTGCTTGATTTTATGGATTTGGAGGTGAAAATGAGTTGGATACACTTCATTCATGTTGGAACAAGTGTTATTTGACATTTCAAAGCTCAAGAATGGAGAAAATCAAGTCAGGACAAAAATTGCCAAAAATAGAAAGTGACTTGTAATAGAAGTTTCCAAAAATGGAAAGTTTTTGACCTCAAAATTACATGTCCAAGGAAGCTTCAAATGAAAATTTGTTCAACATTAAAGTTGTAGATCTTGGTCTAACCTTTCCAAAAAGTCCAAGAACTTGAAAATCCCATGTATGGTTGACAAGTTATGGTCCATTCAATTTCAAAAATGACCCATAATCAGAGGGGCATAACTTCCACATGGAGTGTCCAAATTGAGTGATCTTTTTATGTACAAACTCCATTTGACATGTACTTTCATGGTGCATAATTGGAATTCTTCAAAAATGGTCAATGCAAAAAGTCAAATTTCAAGTGTACAGTTAAAGATCCAGGGGCAAAATTGTCCAACTTGAGAAATAATGGGAATTTTTGAATGGGGATTTTTGTAACACCTCACAAATGCTATTTGGAAATGGTTTGAATCATCATAACAGGTCAAGGTGCAATGGTTGAAGAATTCACTTTTGAAATGAACTTGAAAATGCATAAAAGTGCCATGACATAGTGAAATTGCAAAATATACATCCAATGGCCATGGGACAAGTTGCAACAGCTCACACATGTCATTTTGAGAGTGTGTGAGCTGTCAATGAGCTGTCACAGAGCCCATAGGAAAATACCATTTTGCCCTTGCCTTTTGAAAATGACATTTTGCTAATCACTTGCACATTTGTTAATTTGGATGATTAAGGCTTGATTAATGGGAAGTATATATTCCTAATCATAACTAACTTCTAACAGAATCATCAATCACAAGAAATTGCAAACTTTTCCCTCCAAATTCTCAAGAAAACTCAAGAACATTCAAGAACAAAAATCCACAAAACTCCTTTAATTCTTCATCAATTTGGAAAATTCTTTTTGATTCAATCTCCATTCATCTCCTTCTCCAACTGTTTTGGTAATTGGCATTAAGAAAGCTCAAGAATCACCACTGTCCAAAGTATGCTCAACAATGGTGAATTGGAATTTCTTGCATTTGGAGCAACTTCGATCCAAACTAAGCCTTGAATTCACTTCTCCAAGCCTCAATCTCGATCTGTTTTGAGGAATTTCGAGCCAAAGCATCAAGAAGCATCACTGCCATTGCAAGGTACTCGAAATTCGAATCTCATGATTCTTTCAATTGTCATATGCGTTGTGTAGATTGTTCATCATAGGTTAGCATGAAACTTGTGGTTTGCCAAATGATTAAGTATTGAGAGAGATATCGTGATTTTAAGATTTGATGTTAAAACTTTAATTGATCGATCCGTGAGATATAGTGAGAGTTAGGCAAAAGCGTTAGCATATCCTTAATCTACATGCTTAGACCTTTCCAAACATGTATCATTTGCTTGATTTGGTGAAGAATTGCTCGAGGCCGATGCTGCCGTTGAAGAACACACGCGTGCGAAGAAGGAAGAGAGTTCTGGATTTTTTTCACCGTTTGATTCGCTACAGTGCTGGTTTCCGTTTGAATTCTGTTTCCCTCCATGAAGCACCAATAACGCGCTGCCACCGAATTAATGAATTTGGCCTTGGACATGTTATTTACGAAACTGCCATTAAGTTAATTAATTAATTCGTATTACATTTTAATAATCATTCAATAATTTAACAAACTTTAAAAATTCATAAAAAATTAATTACAAGTCCAAAAATAGTGAGGTTTTTTTTGTTGGATCCCATTTTTTCCCTAGAATTTTATAGGCTTGGTTTCATAAGTTGTGCATGATGGAAAGTTGACTTTGCTTAGAGATGTTTGACCTATGTCATTTTGTTGTACATGTTGCCATTTTCAATGTGAAATACTCATACCTTAAAAGAAATTCTTGAAATTTTTTGTGGTGATTCTAGACATGTTGCTGGTGATTTACATATAAAGTTTGTGATTTTTGGATACTTGATGATTGAGATATGATTTTTTGAATCTAGGTGTGACAATTTGTGTCACACCTAGCTAGGTCAAATTCATGAATTTATTTGCATGACCTATGATTGTTGGATTGGATTGAAATTTTGCATGGATGATTATTGACATGTTGATATGTTATGTGAATTTTTCTGGATTTTTCTATGGCATTTTCAATTTGATTGATATTTTTCTTCTCTGTTGGTTCATTGTGCAAGCTTGTATGACATATGTTTGTATATCTTGTGTGAAATCCTCATATGGTTTTGGATAAATGTGAAATTTGGTGTGCTGATTGTAGACACATTGTAGGACATCACTGTTTTGGTCCCATTCATTTCTTAATTGTTCTCACTCTGTTATGAATTTTTGAAGTGGATGCTTATGTTGATGCTATGGTTTGGCTTGAATAATTGTGTCTGGATTTCTTGATTTTCATTGACTTAGTTCCTTTTGTCCAATTGAGCTGAAAATTGACATGCTATACCTTGAATATGTCCTGTTTAGGTGTGAATTATTTGAGGATTTTTGGAATTGTTTTGGTATGCTTTTGATTGAAGTTATTCTGTTTGGACATTGGATGTTGCATTTGACCTAGTTTGTGATGTTTTGGTCATGAAATGAATATGGTGAATGATATGAGTATGGGATCAATTGCATTGGCTTTCTATTTGTGTGAATTTGATTTTGGTTGAGAATCCCTTGCTGTTTAGAATTTTTTCTCCCTTTTGGACCCTAGGCTTGGCCTAGTGGTCTAGTTTCTCACATTTGGTTTGACTTTTCAGGATGAAATGCACAATGCTTAAGGAGATTGCTTCAAGGCAATTGGAATTGAGTTTGGTTGATGTTTATAAACTAACTTGATTTTGTTTTGTAGGGATTGATGCTTGAGCTTGAGCTTATAGCTTGCACTTGTGTGCATTAACTTGTGTTGTCTGTATAGATTAACATTTGCTGTTTATTGTTTGTCTGTCTGAGTACTGATGATACTTGATTGATTTCAGGTACATTAAGTTGCTTACAGTTCTTTAAGAACTTGCTTGCTGCTGCTTGGTTTTTAAACCACTTGAGGTAGGACTTCTATTCTTCATGTAGTCTGGAAGACCTGGCCTGTTACTTGGCCAGGCAACTGTCTGAAGTCCTCCTTAAGAGGCGATGTTTGTGGTTGTTTACATTTGTGCCAAGCAGGTAAAGACCTCTACGAGGCAATTGGTGGATCAAAGGGATATGCAATCTATCCCCCACTATTCTGTGAGTCGTCCCTCTGCTCACACGGCTGTGTGTTGATGCATTGGGACACAAACCCAAGATCCTGTGCTGTTGCACAATCGAGTCAGAGTCTTTGAGCGTAGAAGGGTCCCTCCATTCTGGACCCCCGCTCCTTTGTCTGAAGCTCTCCCTGGTCAGGGATAAGAGCTGTGAGGTCTCATCCTCACTTCACCTTTTCATCTGCTTCACCTTAGCCTCGTAATGGCAAGGTTAAGAGCGAATAATACCCATGTACAGATGACTTGCTTCGGCAGTCAAACCCATTGTGTGAGCCCACTTGATTGGTTATAGTGTGTGCTTTGTGAATATTAGTTCGACATGTTTGCTTGAAATGCTTGAATTGATTGTATGCTTGTATGCTTGCTTCTTTCCTGGATAGGATTAGTTTGCAATTGTGCAAGTAGGTAGAAACCTGAACGTAGGGTAACGATGCATGACAACACTAGGCTCGAGTCCAGCTCCCTGGTAGTGTGTCTTCCCTTGGTTTCTGACTAGATTTTCTTTCCCTTGAGGGGGAACTACATCGCCCTGATCCTCGGGCCAGACGAGGTATGTAGGCAGGAGACCGTGCGAGGTCTCTCCGGACACTTTTTTTTCTTTTTGTGTGTGTTTACTTGTCATCTGATTGTGTTTGTTTGGTTCGGATGCTGACGTAAGTCCAGTGATTGGCTGCCGGGCTCCACGTTTGCCTTCTTGTGTGTGTTTTGGTCCGGATGCCGACATAAGTCCATGTGATTGGCTGTTGGGCTCCATGTTTGCCATCTGTTTGTGTGTTTTGTGTTGTTTAGCGTGCGTAAGCCGAACTACAGTGGCTCTGATTCTCGTTCCAGACGAGATATGTAGGCATAGGATGCGATGTCCTATCGAGCTCTCTTCTTCTTAACCCCACCTGTGTTGTCTTAGCGTGTGTGTATGATGTTTGTCTGTTTATTTTAGCAACCTATTCTTTCTTTTAGAACGTGGATCCCGTCGAGTACGACGGACGTGAGGGGTGCTAATACCTTCCCCTTGCGTAACCGACTCCCTTACCCTTTCTCTTTGGTCGCGGGACCATTTCCTTTCCAGGTTTCTCTGAGCGTTTCCTTTCCCTATCTTAGGATAAATAACGCGCAGTGGCGGCTCTGTGTTGTGTTTTTATTTGAGTCCCGCCGGTTGTTTTTTCGCGGATGCGACAAAGTGTCTATTATTTTTTGATATGAATTTCATGATTTTATCATTTCTGGAATTTGAATTGTGCTAGATTCTTTGAACATGTATGCAAATGTGACATTGCTTCATTCATACTATTGTGAAATGCTCAATAATGATCCAATTGCCATGAAATTTTGTATGCTGATTCCCAACATGTTGCTTGACTTGTGATATTTGGTTTGGCATTTTTAGCATTTTTCATTTCTGTTTTAGGCATGTGATTGTATGGTGTGACAATGTGTGTCACACAATTTGATGTTGATCTTATTCATTTTCATATCCATATCAAATGAGCTCTTCTGATTATAATTTTTGGCATGATGATTGTGTTTGACATGTTGTATGCACATAAAAATTTCCAGGATTGTTTGATTCATTTCTGTTTTAATATGGAATTTTCATTCTTGAGGATCAATTGTGTGCTTTGAAATTGTCTTTGCCACAGCTTGCTCATATGATGACTTTTCTTAATGCTTTTGACTTGGTCCTTTTTAGGACATATTCTTACTTGTTTAAATGAGCTTTTTGTTGAATATTGGTTGCTGTTTTGACTTTTTTCTTTGCCTTTGACCCTAGGCTTTGCCCTAGGGGTTTGTACTCACAATTTGAGCTTTGCCTTTCAGGTTCAAGCAATAAGTCCTAATGGATGATGTGATCTCTTTGCTTGAGATACAATTTGCTTTGTTTAACTAATGTTGATTGTGTTGTAGGTCTTTTGGTGGTGGACTCACTTGAATGAGTGCCTTTTATGACTTGCATGTTGTGTATATTGGAAACCACTGGTGTTTGTCTGTTTGGGTTGTCTGAATGTGAATATTGACTTGTTTGATTTTCTTACAGGTACTTTAGTAGCTTTAACTCATTACTTGAGTTGCTTTTCTTTGCTTGTGGTTGGCATACCACTTAGGTAATTTCTTTAACTCCATGTAGTCTGGAAGCCCTGTCGTTTATGTTTGGCAGGCATTTGGCTGAAGTCCTCCTTAAGAGGCAATGTCTATAATTGTTTATATTTGTGCCATGTACTTCAAGTCCTCCTAAGTGAAGAGGCAATTGGCAGATAGAAGGGATGTGCAATCTATCCCCTGCTATTCAGTTGAGTCTTTCACCTTGCTCGCACTATGTGCTGATGCATTTGAATAAACACCCAAAATCTTGTATATAGAGTCAGTCATTGTGGAATAGAGTTCCTCATTCTGGACTCCCATACCTTCTTTGATTAAAGCTCACCCAGGCCGGGTTAAGAGCTATGAGGTCTAACCCTCATCTCCCATTTCATCTGCTCACCCTGACGGTCAATGTCAGAGGTTAAGAGCCTAACCACCCATAACAGTATCGACTTGTTTGTCGAGGTCGATATGACCCCTTGACTAAAGCCCAGCCTTGTATGAGCCTCTTGGTTGTGTATAGCGTGTGATAATTGATTGCTTGTTTGCTTATTTGTGCATCATTCATATGTTTGCTTTGCATTTGTTATTTGTTTTGTCTGAGGAGTCAGGTGTAAGACCATTGATTGGCTATCTGTTTCCTGTTCCTTTTGGGGAGCTGGATATAAGACCATTGATTGGCACTCCATTTCCTATATCGTTTTGTTTGAGGAGTCAGGTGTAAGACCATTGATTGGCTATCTGTTTCCTGTATTTGTTTTGTTCTGTGGAGTCAGGTGTAAGACCATTGATTGGCTATCTGTTTCCTATTTTGTTTCTTTTGTGGAGTTAGATGTAAGACCATTGATTGGCTATCTGTTTCCCATGTTGCTTTGTGGAGTTGGACGTAAGACCATTTATTGGCACTCCGTTTCCTATCTTGTTTCGGAGTTGGATGTAAGACCATTTATTGGCAATCCATTTCCAGTTTGTTGTTCCTTTGAGCTTGCTTATTTGTCTTGCTTATTGCTTTGTGTTGCCTAATTCCAAAGGAAATTCCTTGAATCATTTCTATGATTTTGAGAAAGCAATCCTGCCTGTGGCTTTGTCCCTTAACCCTCACCCTCTTTTGTGCTTAACTTTGAACCTTGTTTTCATCTTTAACCCAAACCAGAAAACTTTTGTGCAAACATTTCCACTTGTTTTCAAAACAAGAAACCTAGGCCTTAGGCCTTTGATTTTCAAACTTCATTTTCATAATACTTCTTCGAAATTGAACTTTAATGTCAACTTTGACTTGTTTTTGTGAATACTTCTAATTGATTAATTTCACTCACTCAATTGCTTTTGTGGCCCTTGTCCACTTCTTAATCAAGTTTTCATACATTAGCCATAGATCTGAATTATCTTAGTGGTTGGTGTAAATCTCACCGCATCCTTAGTGATTGAATTGTAAGACTTCCATGCTTATTATAGGGTTAACCCCTCACTAGCGTGTTGAAGCTGTTCTCACATGGTGGATTGTTGGTTCAGGTTGAGTTTTCTCCCGCTGATAATGAAAGACCTTAAGGCTTTTGTTTAAAATCAATCCACTCACTTTTTGGAAATCTTTTAGCCGAACTACGGCGTTTTGATCCTTATCTTTCATGAAAAGGTACATAGGCAATAGGTTCATCCATTCAAACACAAAAATTATAAACTTGTACATTCTTCTCTCATCCCTTCAATCAATGTTTGCACAAAAATATTTCATAAACAAATAATTTTACAACAAGTTGTGAAAAGAGGTTCCCTAGGAGTACCTAGGATGTTGTGGGTGCCTAACACCTTCCCACAACATAATTACCCCCTTACCCAGATCTCTGACCTTTTACTAGTTTTCTTTGCGTAAAACTTCTTAGGCTTTTGTTCGCTTTCTAGCCATTCCTTTGGATAAATAGAAGTGCGGTGGCGACTCTATCTTTAAATGCTTTGCTTTTGATTTAGTCAATAAATCATAAAGTGACGAATACACCGCTACATAGGTATTCAATGAGTCATGTGGATGGACATGAGCGGCCTGGAAAGATTTTTCTCATCCTACATATGCATGAGTAATATCTACATACTCCTTAATTAAGTTTGATTTTAAAATGCATTATCATGCTGAAATAAATGAATATGCGATATTGAGCTTATTTGTTAATACTAAGTACACTCGGGCATCAAGAAACATAATATTGAATTATACAGGGGAGGTAAGAATTATGTCTTGTGTTAGGTATACATATAAAGGCAAAACAATAATTATACATATGATCATTATCGTATAAAGGTTATATGAGATCACATGAAATTATCGTTATTTGGAAAGCAATGATGTATGGCTAGACACCCTCTCTCTATTTATAATATTAAGTAAATTATTTAGCATTATTGTCAATGTTACGAGAACGTAAAAGGTCGCACACGTAAGGATAAATAAACGAGAGATAAAATAAATTAATAAGATACATTTATGATTTTGTGGTACATTGTTACGATACACTAATGTTAATTAGGAAAATACGGCCCACGGGAAGCTAGCATAGGGTGAGTATTGTATACGTGTTTAAATTTAATAAACAATAACAACATTGAGACAGTTTGGCCGAGTGGTCTAAGGCGCTAGATTTAGGCTCTGGTCCAAAAGGGCGTGGGTTCAAATCCCACAGCTGTCAACTTTTTCTTGTTTCTGTCATTTCGTTCCAAATTATCAGTTCACCCAAAATTTACATAAAAATGTATGATTTACTGTATTAAATAGACTAGGTTGGGAAAATTTTCTTAATATTGATTCACTTTAGTTATAAATAAAAATTTGGTTCACCAAACAATTTATTTGGGTCGATATGATTTTATAAAACTATACCGGTTCAATTTGTTTCTTTTGAATCCTTCTTATGTTATAATAATTCGATTCAATTCAAAATTTTGACATAATTAACTATGAACAATCTTAGTTGTGGTCATTACTGTCCTGGTACTCGATCTCATAAGATGATTTTCACACACGTTTGTTGCTTGGACTTCTAAAAAATGAAGAAGTTGTCTAAAAATATTCAATAATCAGTGATGGACTTCCTTATATCTTAGCTAATGGCCCAATCCTAAATACAAAAAGTCTTGATTCTCACAACTACTTCCAAGTTAGCAGTTGTTGGTTGGTTCGGGAATTGACTGAGTTGTTGGACTCTGTATGAAAGGTCTAGATAGTCTTGTGTTAGTGAGGTAAATAAGTTATTTCACCAAATTTCTATAAGGTGTGAGATTAGTCCAAATTGATCCATAAACTAAAGGTGTAAGACTCATAGGCCAACATATTTATGATTAATGTATTTAAAACTTGTATCAAGCTGATTATTTATAATAAAAATACATTTTTATTATGTTTATTTTCAAAGTAATTAGTTTTTTATGGTATTTAATTTGTTTCATGGAACATTAAGTGTGACTTAAATGTGAGACATCATTAAATATAAAGATATCACTCTAAAAGTATCTATATGTAAGTCTTACTATCGAATATAGCAACGCCGATGCATAGAGAATGTTATAAGTAATATTTATATTGGAATGACCCGCGATAAGAATACTACATAGTTTGTTATGTAAGTCTCATAAGTTATTTTTATAATCACAGTGGTGTATGCTACCATTTGACCGGAAACCATTCAGTTCATACAAAAGGACATTGAGGAGTTAATCATTTTAGTAGCGTCAAACATTATTTGTCATAAGACGATTATAAAGTCAGTTAACTAGGTATTCAATGAGTCATGTGGATGGACATGAGCGGCCTGGAAGGATTTTTCTCATCCTACATATGCATGAGGAATATCTACATACTCCTTAATTAAGTTTGATTTTAAAATGCATTATCATGCTGAAATAAATGAATATGCGATATTGAGCTTATTTGTTAATACTAAGTACACTCGGGCATCAAGAAACATAATATTGAATTATACAGGGGAGGTAAGAATTATGTCTTGTGTTAGGTATACATATAAGGGCAAAACAATAATTATACATATGATCATTATCATATAAAGGTTATATGAGATCACATGAAATTATCGTTAATTGGAAAGCAATGATGTCTGGCTAGACACCCTCTCTCTATTTATAATATTAAGTAAATTATTTAACATTATTGTCAATGTTACGAGAACGTAAAAGGTCACACACGTAAGGATAAATAAACGAGAGATAAAATAAATTAATAAGATACATTTATGATTTTGTGGTACATTGTTACGATACACTAATGTTAATTAGGAAAATACGGCCCACGGGAAGCTAGCATAGGGTGAGAATTGTATACGTGTTTAAATTTAATAAACAATAACAACATTGAGACAGTTTGGCCGAGTGGTCTAAGGCGCTAGATTTAGGCTCTAGTCCGAAAGGGCGTGGGTTCAAATCCCACAGGTTATCTTTTTCTTGTTTCTGTCATTTCGTTCCAAATTATCAGTTCACCCAAAATTTACATAAAAATGTATGACTTAACTGTTTGATTTACTCTATTATATAGACTAGGTTGGGAAAATTTTCTTAATATTGATTCACTTTAGTTATAAATAAAAATTTGGTTCACCAAACAATTTATTTGGGTCGATATGATTTTATAAAACTATATCGGTTCAATTTGTTTCTTTTGAATCCTTCTTATGCTATAATAATTCGATTCAATTCAAAATTTTGACATAATTAACTATGAACGATCTTAGTTGTGGTCATTACCGTCCTGGTACTCGATCTCATAAGATGATTTTCACACACGTTTGTTGCTTGGACTTCTAAAAAATGAAGGAGTTGTCTAAAAATATTCAAAAATCAGTGATGGACTTCCTTATATCTTAGCTAATGGCCCAATCATAAATACAAAAAGTCTTGATTCTCACAACTACTTCCAAGTTAGCAGTTGTTGGTTGGTTCGGGAATTGACTGAGTTGTTGGACTGTGTATGAAAGGTCTAGATAGTCTTATGTTAGTGAGGTAAATAAGTTATTCCACCAAATTTCTATAAGGTGTGAGATTAGTCCAAATTTATTCATAAACTATTGGTGTAAGACTCATAGGCCAACATATTTATGATTAATGTATTTAAAACTTGTATCAAGTTGATTATTTATAATAAAAATACATTTTTATTATGTTTATTTTCAAAGTAATTAGTTTTTTATAGTATTTAATTGGTTTCATGGAACATTAAGTGTGACTTAAATGTGAGACATCATTAAATATAAAGATATCACTCTGAAAGTATCTATATATAAGTCTTACTATCGAATATAGCAACGCCAATGCATAGAGAATGTTATACGTAATATTTATATTGGAATGACCCGCGATAAGAATACTACATAGTTTGTTATGTAAGTCTCATAAGTTATTTTTATAATCACAGTGGTGTATGCTACCATTTGACCGGAAACCATTAAGTCCATACTAAAGGACATTGAGGAGTTAATCATTTTAGTAGCGTCAAACATTGTTTGTCATAAGACGACTATAAAGTCAGTTAACTAGGGATTCAATGAGTCATGTGGATGGACATGAGCGGCCTGGAAGGATTTTTCTCATCCTACATATGCATGAGTAATATCTACATACTCCTTAATTAAGTTTGATTTTAAAATGCATTATCATGCTGAAATAAATGAATATGCGATATTGAGCTTAGTTGTTAATACTAAGTACACTCGGGCATCAAGAAACATAATATTGAATTATACAGGGGAGGTAAGAGTTATGTCTTGTGTTAGGTATACATATAAGGGCAAAACAATAATTATAGATATGATCATTATCATATAAAGGTTATATGAGATCACATGAAATTATCGTTAATTGGAAAGCAATGATGTCTGGCTAGACACCCTCTCTCTATTTATAATATTAAGTAAATTATTTAACATTATTGTCAATGTTACGAGAACGTAAAAGGTCGCACACGTAAGGATAAATAAACGAGAGATAAAATAAATTAATAAGATACATTTATGATTTTCAGACACGTTTGTTGCTTGGACTTCTAAAAAATGAAGGAGTTGTCTAAAAATATTCAATAATCAGTGATGGAGTTCTCTAATGAAGTGATGACGAATATCAATGTGCTTTGTCCTGCTGTGCTGAATAGGATTCTTAGAAATATTTATAGCACTCAGGTTGTCACAGTACAATATCATGACATCTTGTATAACATTGTATTCAGTCAACATTTGTTTCATCCAAACCAATTGAGAACAACTACTTCCCGCTGCTATGTATTCAGCTTCAGCAGTGGATAGGGACACACAATTTTGTTTCTTGTTAAACCATGATATCAAGTTATTCCCCAAGAAGAAAAATCCTCCTGATGTGCTTTTCCTATCATCAGCACTTCCAGCCTAGTCAGCATCACAGTATCCAGTCAGCATGGATCCAGAACCATGAGTATATAACCTTCCATAGTCACTGGTGCCATTGACATATTTTAATATCTTCTTCACTTGGTTTATGTGACTGACTTTTGGTTCATCCTGATATCTAGCACAAACACCTACAACAAAGGCAATGTCAGGTCTACTTGCTGTGAGATATAGCAGACTTCCTATCATGCTTCTGTATAAACTTTGATCTACACTAACACCATTTTCATCTTTGGAGACTTTCAAATGTGTAGGAGCAGGTGTCCTTTTATGACTTGCATTCTCCATGCCAAACTTCTTAACAATGTTCTTGGCATATTTGCTTTGAGATAGAAAGATAGAATCTTCCATCTGCTTGACTTGTAGCCCAAGGAAATAGGTCAGCTCTCCAACAAGGCTCATCTCAAACTCAGACTGCATTTGTCTAACCAAATGTTCAACCATCTGATCTGACATCCCACCAAACACAATATCATCTACATATATTTGTGACACCATGAGTTTCCCTCCTTAATTCTTCACAAATAGGGTCTTGTCAATACCTTCTTTCCTGTATCCATTGTTAGTGAGGAACACTCTGAGTCTCTCATACCAAGCCCTAGGAGCTTGTTTCAAACCATAGAGGGCTTTCTTCAATCTATACACATGTTTTGGAAGGTTTGGATCTATGAATCCTTTAGGTTGTTCAACATATAATTCCTCATTTAAGTAGCCATTCAAGAAGGAACTTTTTACATCCATTTGGAACAGTTTGAACTTCGGAATACATGCCACTCCAAGTAATAGCCTAATGGACTCAAGGCGAGCTACAGGAGCAAATGTTTCATCAAAATCCACTCCTTCAACTTGAGTATATCCTTGTGCTACTAATCTTGCTTTGTTCTTAGTAACCACCCCTTGTTCATCAGATTTATTCTTATGCACCCACTTTGTACCTATGACATTTATTCCTTCAGGTCTAGGAACCAGTTCCCATACTTCATTCCTCTTGAATTGACCTAACTCCTCCTGCATGGCATTGATCCAGAACTCGTTATTCAATGCTTCCTTTACATTCCTGGGCTCAATCTTGGACACAAAGCAGCCATGTGAGATCACTTCCCTTGATCTAGTTATGACCCCTTTATTTGGATCTCCTATAATGAGATCTTTGGGATGATCCTTCTGAATTCTGATGGAGGGTCCCTTGTTGATTTTGTCATCTTCAGGTTCAGCTTGGGGAGGTTCACTCTCCTTATTTTTGTCTAAGAAATCAGTTGGGGATCATCCAGAGATGTCTCAACATCGTCTGTGACATCTGTCTGTTGGTCATCAACCACAACATTAATAGATTCCATCATTACTTTAGTTCTGGAATTAAAGAGTCTATATGCTCTGATGTTTGTTGAGTAGCCCATAAATATTCCTTCATCCCTTTTGGGATCCATCTTCCTTCTTTGTTCACGATCAGTCAAGATATAGCATTTACTACCAAACACATGGAAGTATTTGACTATAGGTCTTCTCCCTTTCCAGACTTCATATAGAGTTGTAGGAGTCCCTTTCTTCAAGGTCACTCTGTTGTGAACATAGCAGGTTGTGTTCATGGCTTCAGCCCAAAATGGTAGGGCAATTTCTTAGCATGAATCATAGCTCTGGATGATTCTTGAAGGGTTCTATTTTTCCTTTCCACCACACCATTTTGCTGGGGAGTAATGGGAGATGAGAACTCATGATGAATTCCTTCTGAAGAACAGAATTCAGCAAACATGTTGTTCTCAAATTCCTTCCCATGATCACTTCTAATTTTGATAATTGGACTTTCCTTTTCTCTTTGAAGTTTTAGACAAAGCTCTTTGAAGACTTCAAAAACATCAGATTTTTCTCTTATAAAATTGATCCAGGTGTATCTGGAGAAGTCATCCACCACTACATGCGCATACTTCTTCCCACCAAGGCTTTCCACCTGCATGGGTCCCATCAAATCCATATGGAGGAGTTCCAATACTTTGGAAGTGGTGTCATGTCTAAGCTTCGGGTGTGACATCCTTGTCTGTTTTCTAACCTGACATTCCCCATAGACTTTTCCTTCATCAATTTTCAGGTTGGGAATTCCTCTAACAGCTTCAACAGATATAATCCTTTTCATACCTTTAAGATGCATATGGCCCAATCTTTAATGCCATATCTTCACTTCTTATTCTTTGGATAAAGTACACATTGAAGAATAACCAGTTTCTTGAGAGCTCCACATGTAGCAGTTGTCTTTAGACCTGACTTCTTTCATGATCACTTCATTTTCTTTGTTAGTAATCAGACATTCAGTTTTGGTGAAGTTTATAGTTAGACCTTGGTCACATAGTTGACTGATGCTTATTAGGTTTGCAGTCAGTCCTTTAACAAGTAGAACACTGTCAAGATTAGGAACTCCAGGGCAGTTGAGCTTACCAATTCCCTTAATTTCACCCTTTGCTCCATCACCAAAGGTTACATAACTGGTGGCATGAAGATGAAGGCCAGTTAGCAGGTTTTTGTTTCCAGTCATGTGTCTGGAGCACCCACTGTCAAAATACCAATCTTCTTTGGCTGAAACTCTGAAGGAAGTGTGAGCTATCAGACTTGTAACATCAGTCCTAGGAACCCATTGTTTTTTGTTGACAGGTATGTGATGTTTGGGTTTAGGTTGATGATGAGAGGGACTAGGATAGCCATACAACTTATAGCATAATGGTTTTATGTGGCCAAATTTTCCACAGTAGTGACATCTCCATCTTTGATTTTTCCCTTTCTGCTGTCTTCCTTTATGATGTTGTGACATATGATGTGAAATCTCTGGTTTGCTCCCAGTGTGACTTCACTTTGGTTTGAGCTTTGATTTGCTACCAGTGTGGTTGCACTCAGGTTTAGATTCATTGAACCCAATGCCAGACTTGTCTCCTGTTATTTGTATAGTCTGGAGAATTTTGTCTAATGTGTCAGATCCATTGTTCAGCATTGTTACATACTTGGTCATCTCATCTAGTTTAGAATTCAAGAATACTACTTCAGTCTTCAACTTGGAAATGGTTTCCAAATGTTCTGCCTTCTCATTCTCCAGTTGTGCTATCACTTTCTTCTGGCTTTCAACTTGTTGACACACTTCTGCACTTCTGTGACACAACTCTCTGTAGGTAGTGGCCAACTCTTCAAAGGTTACTTCATCATCACTTGAATCTTCATTGGAACCCTATCTTCCAGTCAAGGCAGTCACAAGATTTGCAGACTCTTCTGTTTCACTTTCATCAGACCAAGTGGCAGCAAGACTCCTCTTCTGTTTCTTGAGGTAGGTCCCACATTCAGTTCTAATGTGTCCATACCCATCACATTCATGACACTGAACTCCTTTTCCTTCTTTGGGATTTTCATCTGACCTTGTTCTTCTTCCAGCATTGTTGGATTTACTGATGTCAGATGCGATGTTCTTGACATTAGCCTTAGATCTTACATCCATCTTTTTCAGAAGTCTGTTGAACTGTCTTCCCAGCATTGCAACATCATTTTCCAGATCTTCATCAATATCTTGACCACTTTCCTCCTCTTCCTCCTCAGTGTTTGACATGAAGGCTATGCTTTTGACTTTCTTTTCAGATCCATCACACATTCCCATCTCAAATGCTTGAAGGGATCCAATTAGCTCATCAACTCTCATATTTGAAATGTCTTGAGACTCTTCTATGGCTGTGACTTTCATGGAAAATCTCTTAGGGAGTGACCTGAGTATTTCCCTCACTAATTTTTCATCTGACATCTTCTCACCTAGGGCTCCTGAGGCATTAGCAATTTTAAGGATATTCATATGAAATTCATGAATATTTTCATCTTCTTTCATCCTTAAATTTTCAAACTTCGTAGTGAGCAGCTGCAGTCTAGACATCTTCACTCTAGAGGTGCCTTCATGAGTGGTTTTGAGAATGTCCCAAGCATCTTTAGCCACTTCACAATTGTTTACCAATCTGAAGATATTCTTATCTACTCCATTGAATATAGCATTCAATGCTTTAGAGTTCCCAAGGGCTAAATCATCCTCCTCCTTGGTCCATTGTTCTTCAGCCTTCTTATCAGTAGTAGCTTCTCCATCCTTGGTAACTATTGGATGTTCCAATCCTGTTAACACAACCTTCCAAGCCTTATTATCCAGAGATTTTAGGAAGGCTACCATTCGAGGTTTCCAGTAATCATAGTTGGATCCATCCAAAATAGGTGGTCTGTGAACAGATCCTCCATCTCTCTCCATAGTACCAGAAAGTATCGTCCCTAGATCTCACCCAGAACCAGAGCAGGATGCCTGCTCTGATACCAATTGAAATTCTGGTATCAGATATGAGATGTCAAAGGTAATGTCACGACACTAATATCTGAACAATACAAACAGGATAAAAGATAAAGAACGGTAATGCAAGAGACACAAACAATTGTTAACCCAGTCCGGTGCAAACTCACCTACGTCTGGGGGCTACCAAGCCAGGAAGGAAATCCACTAAATAGAATCAGTTCAAAGACTCTCAGTAAACAACACAAGTTACAGTCTTTTTCACCTAATCTCTACCCGTGTGACTTCTATCTAAGAACTCTTAGATATGAGATCCCACTCACTCCCCCTCAATCACACCAGTGATATAAACAAGAATTACAATGAAAAGAAGACACTTTTCAAAGACACACACTTGATCTTACTTAACAGCTTCAATCAAGTAGACACACACTCATGCTTAAAAGCTTTGAGTGACAAATTACAACTCAAAAATCAGACCAATTCAATCATCTATGGATGAATTGAATGGCTTAAAATTCACACGACCACACAAGACTTAAACCCTTATTCTCTCTCAATATTTCGTTCGTTATTTCTTGTGTATCAAATCAGGTTTTCCATGTCCTTTTTATAGAAGCATTTGGCTGGGCTTGGACATCATAAAACCCTAAACTATTTTCCATTCATATCTTCTCATGACAGTTGATTAGATCTCTTTGGAAAATAAGTTAATCTCGTTGTAATTACTAATTGATAGCGTGTTTAATCATCTCATCAATCAAACATAGATTTGCATTAAAAACGCAATCACACAATACATAACATTCAGACTGAATGTTCTGTATACAGATGTCATGACATCGGGTCTGACATCCTGGTAAAATCCTGCATAATTACATTTTAAACATCCAGCAGGTACATGATATCTTATGTTAAGACAACACATGTGACATCTTGTGAACACTCTAGGTTCTACCAAAATTGCTGCCAACACAAGAACCAACACCAAAAATGTCCCAATTAATAAAAGGTCAGTCCCAATTAATATTAATTAAGTCAAGCTGAACTCAATATTTACTCTATTTATCCCAATTGACAAATTTTATAGCACATAGGAACTCAATTGATCTCAATTAATAGGAATTTGGGTATTTAAGGAAATACGGGGTATTACATTTATAATAAAAAAAAACTTTTTTAATTATGTTTATTTTCAAAGTAATAAATTTTTATAGTATTTAATCGGTTTAATGGAACAAAATGTGAGACATCATTAAATATAAAGATATCATTCTAAAAGTATCTACATGTAAGTCTTCCTATCAAATAGAGCAACACTAATGCATATAGAATATTATAAGTAATATTTATATTGGATTGACCCGCGATAATAATACTATATAGTTTGTTATGTAAGTGTCATAAGTTATTTTTATAATCATTATGGTGTATGCTACCATTTGACCGGAAACCATTAAGTCCGTACACGAGGACATTGAGGAGTTGATCATTTTAGTAGCGTCTAACATTGTTTGTAATAAGACAATTATAAAGCCAGTTAACTAGGTATTCAATGAGTCATGTGGATGGACATGAGCAACCTAGATGGATTTTTCTCATCCTACATATGCATGAGTAATATTTATATGTTCCTTAATTGAGTATGATTTTTAAATGCATGATCATGCTGAAATAAATGAATATGCGATATTGAGCTTATTTATTATTACTAAGTATACTCAACCATCAAGTAACATGATATTGAATTATACAAGGGTGGCAAGAATTATGTCTTGTGTTCAATATACATATAAGGCCAAAACAATAATTACACATTCGATCATTCTCATATAAAGGTTATATGAGATCACATGAAATTATCGTTAATTTGAAAGCAATGATGTGTGGCTAGACACTTTCTCTCTACTTATAATATTTAGCAAATTCTTTAATATTATTGTCGATGTCACGAGAACGTAAAAGGTCGCACACATAAGGATAAATAAACGAGAGATTAAATAAATTAATAAGATTCATTTATGATTTTGTGGTACATTCTTACGATACGCAAATGTTGATTATAAAAACACGGTTCACAGTAAGCTAGCATAGGGTGAGTATTGTATATGTATTTGAATTTAGTAAAATTAAACATCAAGACAATTTGGCTGAGTGGTCTAAGGCGCCATATTTAGGCTATGGTCGGAAAGGCATGGGTTTATAGTATTTAATTGGTTTAATGGAACATTAAGTGTGACTTAAATGTGAGATATCATTAAATATAAAGATATCATTCTAAAAGTATCTATATGTAAGTCTTCCTATCAAATAGAGCAACGCTAATGCATAGAGAATATTATAAGTAATATTTATATTGGATTGACCCGAGATAAGAATACTATATAGTTTGTTACGTAAGAGTCATAAGTTACTTTTATAATCATAGTGGTGTATGCTACCATTTGACCGAAAACCATTAAGTCCATACATGAGGACATTGAGGAGTTGATCATTTTAGTAGCGTCTAACATTGTTTGTAATAAGACGATTATAAAGCCAGTTAACTAGGAATGCTATGAGTCATGTGGATGGACATGAGCGGCCTAGATGAATTTTTCTCATCCTACATATGCATGAGTAATATTTATATGTTCCTTAATTGAGTGTGATTTTAAAATGTAATGATGTGTGGCTAGACACCTTCTCTCTATTTATAATATTAAGTAAATTGTTTAATATTATTGTCAATGTCACGAGAACGTAAAAGGTCGCACACGTAAGGATATATAAACGAGAGATTAAATAAATTAATAATATTCATTTATGATTTTGTGGTACATTTTTACGATAGACAAATGTTAATTACAAAAACACGGTTCACATTGTATATGTATTTGAATTTAATAAAATTAAACATCAAGACAATTTGGTTGAATGGTCTAAGGCGTCATATTTAGGCTTTGGTCGGAAAGGCATGGGTTTAAATCCCCCCAGCTGTCAACTTTTGCTTGTTTTTGTCATTTTCCATATCGAAAAACTATACCTTTAAAATTAAACTTAAGCTCATTTCAAATTATCAGTTCACCAAAAATATAAATTCAATTCTCAAAAAGTTAGTTCTCACTTTGAATTCTAAATCATGAACGACTTGAAACTTTGTTGGTTAGAGGGATATTGTACGGGTAGAGTAATATGAGCATGCTTGATTCTAATTATCGCTGTGATTGAGCTTCTTTTTGTATTTGAATTTTTTAAGCATCGATTCCACAAAACCAAAGACACTGTGATTCTTGAAGTGGTGTTGGAGGTGGAGGAAAAACTACTTAGATTATGTTATTCTTTTCATTTGAAATTATATGTTTATTGAGTTTTATATTGATTTTTTTAATCAAATGTCTTTCTTATGATGGCTTTTCATTATAATTTTGTTTTTTGTTTTTTTAAAGATAAGTATTAATTAAAATACATAATCTTCCTTTTGTTAATGGTTCTAAAGTCAATCTTAATCCCAATATTTAACAAATCAATAATTATGTTTGAAATACAATATTAAAATGTGGTTATTAAAAAATTAAAAATAGTTAAAACAATTTTATAAAAAAAACAGAAAAATGTATAACTTAACTATTTGATTTACTGTATTAAATAGGCTGGGTTGGGAAAAATTGCTTAATATTGGTTCACTTCAGTTCTAAATAAAAAATTGGTTCACCAAACCATTAATTTGGGTCTATATGATTTTTTAAAACTATAACAATTTAGTTAGGTTCTTTTGAATCCTTATTATGGTATAACTCGATTCAATTCAATTTTTTGACAAAATTTAACCATTAACAATCTTAGTTGTGGTCATGACCGACCTGGTACTCGATCTCATAAGATGATTTTCAAACAAGTTTGTTTTTTGGACTTCTAAAAAATGAAGGACTTGTCTAAAAATATGCAGCTATCAGTGATGGACTTCCTTAAATATGAGCAAATGGCCCAATCAGAGTTACAAAAAGTCTTGATTTCAAGGTGTGAAGATGATGGATAAAAGAATCCATTTTTTGGCATGTTTTGATGTACTATAAAATTCTCACAACTACTTCCAAATTAGTAGTTGTTGGTTGGCTTGGGAATTGACTAATTTGCTTCACTGTGTATGCGAGGTCTTGCTAGTCTTGTGTTAGTGAGGTAAATAAGTTATTCCACCAACTTTCTATAAGGTGTGAGATTAGTCAAAATTTATCCAGAAACTATTGGTCTAAGCCTCATAGGCAAACATATTTATGATTAATGTAATTAATACATGTATCATGATGATTATTTATAATTAAAAAAACTATTTTATTTATGTTTATTTTCAAACTAATAAATTTCTATGGTATTTAATCGGTTTAATGGAACATTAAATGTGACTTAAATGTGAGATGTCTTTAAATATAAAGATATCATTCTAAAAGTATTATATGTAAGTCTTACTATCAAATAGAGCAACGCTAATGCATAGAGAATATTATACGTAATATTTATATTGGATTGATTCGCGATAACAATACTACATAGTTTGTTATGTAAGTGTTATTTTTATAATCATAGTGGTGTATGCTTCCATTTGACCGGAAGCAATTAAGTACATACACGAGGACATTGAGGAGTTGATCATTTTAGTAGCGTCAAACATTGTTTGTAATAACACGATTATAAAGTCACTTAACTAGGTATTCAATGAGTCATGTGGATGGTCATGAGCGGCCTAGATGGATTTTTCTCATCCTACATATGCATGAGTAATATCTACATGCTTCTTAATTGAGTATTATTTTAAGGGTAATGCTAACTTGTGCCCCAAGGGCATAAGTTAAGAGATAAATATTGAAACAATATCTTGGAAATTGTGTATTGAATTTATTAGAAAGTTATAATTAATAATTTTATTTATTTTTTCAATACAAATTTTCTATTTGTGAGTTTCTTAACATGTGCCCTTGGGGCACAAGTTAGCATTACCCTTATTTTAAAATGCATGATCATCCTGAAATAAATGAATATGCGATATTAAGCTTATTTATTATTACTAAGTATACTCGGGCATCAAGAAATATAATATTGAATTAGACAAGGGTGGCAATAATTATGTCTTGTGTTCAATATACAAATAAGGGCAAAACAATAATTATACATATGATCATTATCATATAAAGGTTATGTGAGATCACATGAAATTATTGTTAATTGGAAAGCAATGATGTCTGGATAGACACTTTCTCTCTCTATTTATAATATTAAATATATTATTTAATATTATTATCAATGTTACGAGAACGTAAAAGGTCGCACACATAATGATAAATAAACAAGAGATTAAATAAATTAATAAGATTCGTTTATGATTTTATGGTAAATTCTTACGATACACTAATGTTAATTAGAAAAAAATGGTACACAGTAAGCTAGCATAGGGTGAGTATCGTATAGATATTTAAATTTAATAAATTTAAATAATAAGATAGTTTGGCCCGAAAGGGTGTTGGTTCAAATCCCATAGTTGTCAACTTTTGCTTGTTTTTGTCATTTTTCATATCACAAAACCATACCATTAATAAAAACAATATGCCAGAACAGGTTGGGATGCGTTATAACCAACCATCCCTTAATGATTGGTAACGTCTCTATATCAAAATCTTTCATTTTATGCCTCAACAACCGATTATGTGAGGTGCCTAATCAATTACCTTAATTGCTTAGGTGATTTAAAAGACTCATGGATTATTTCCAAATTTATACCTTATCTTAGCCTATAAATAGAGAGCTTCTTTATCACTTTTTGGCAACAAGAAAATGTGACAAGTCCCAATTTTCATTTCTCGTATCACCTATCTAAATCTCTCATATTTTCCACATATTTTAGCCATAATGCTTTCAGAGTGTTCTGGAGTCTAGTGAGGAATATTGTTCTGGGTGAGGGAAAATTTGTAAATTTACCAATGAGTCATGTGGATGGACATGAGCGGCCTAGATGGATTTTTCTCATCCTACATATGCATGAGTAATATCTACATGCTCCTTAATCGAGTATGATTTTAAAATAAATGATCATACTGAAATAAATGTATATGCGACATTGAGCTTATTTATTATTACTAAGTATACTCGGGCATCAAGAAACATAATATTGAATTATACAATGGGTGGCAAGAATTATGTCTTGTGTTCAATATACATATAAGGGCAAAACAACAATTATAGATATGATCATTATCATATAAAGGTCGGGATGGGTTATAACCAACCATCCCTTAATGATTGGTAACGTCTCTATATCAAAATCTTTCATTTTATGCCTCAACAACCGATTATGTGAGGTGCCTAATCAATTACCTTAATTGCTTAGGTGATTTAAAAGACTCATGGATTATTTTCAAATTTATACCTTATCTTAGCCTATAAATAGAGAGCTTCTTTATCACTTTTTGACAACCAGAAAACGTGACAAGTCTCAATTTTCATTTCTCTTGTCACCTATCTAAATCTCTCATATTTTCCATATATTTTAGCCATAGTGCTTTCAGAGTGTTCTGGAGTCTAGTGAGGAATATTGTTCTGATGAGGGAAAATTTGTAAATTTACCAATGAGTCATGTGGATGGACATGAGCGACCTAGATGGATTTTTCTCATCCTACATATGCATGAGTAATATCTACATGCTCTTTAATCGAGTATGATTTTAAAATAAATGATAATACTGAAATAAATGTATATGCGACATTGAGCTTATTTATTATTACTAAGTATACTCGGGCATCAAGAAACATAATATTGAATTATACAAGGGTGGCAAGAATTATGTCGTGTGTTCAATATACATATAAGGGCAAAACAACAATTATAGATATGATCATTATCATATAAAGGTTACGTGAGATCACATGAAATTATCGTTAATTGGAAAGCAATGATGTGTGGCTAGACACCCTCTCTCTATTTATAATATTAAATAAATTATTTAATATTATTGTAAATGTTACAAGAACGTAAAAGGTCGCACACGTAAGGATAAATAAACGAGAGATTAAATAAATTAATAAGATTCGTTTATGATTTTATGGTACATTCTTACGATACACTAATGTTAACTAGAAAAAATGGCACACAGTAAGCTAGTATAGGGTGAGTATCATATACATATTTAAATTTAATAAATTCAAACAATAAGGCAGTTTGGCCGAGTGGTCTATGGCGCCAAATTTTGGCTATGGTCCGAAAGGGTGTGGTTCAAATCCCACAGTTGTCAACTTTTGCTTGTTTTTGTCATTTTTCATATCGCAAAACTATACCATTAATAAAAACAATATGCTAGAACGGGTTGGGATGGGTTATAACCAACCCTCCCTTAATGATTAGTAACGTCTCTATATCAAAGTCTTCCATTTTAGGCCTCAACATTTGATTATGTGAGGTGCCTAATCGATTACCCTAATAGCTTAGGTGATTTAAAAGGCTCATGGATTGTTTCCAAATTTATACCATACCTTTGCCTATAAATAGAGAGCTTCTTTATCACTCTTTGACATCCAGAAAACGTGAAAAACCTCAGTTTTCATTTCTCTTATCATCTCTCTAAATCTCTCATACTTTTCACATATTTTAGTCATAGTGCTTTGAGAGTATTCTTGAGTCTAATGAGGAATATTGTTCTGGGTGAGGATAAAATTGTAAATTTACCAAGAGTGATTTTTTGTCTTGTGTAAGTAATTCTTCCATAGGAAGTTGATATTTTAATTCCTGGATAAACTAGTTAAAAGCTCTCGATTATATTGGGCGGTTGTCTTAGGAAATATCCATTTGGTTCGTGAGCTCTACAATTGAAGAAAAAGCTATCTTTTGGTTCGTGAAGATCAACCAGGGAAAATCTTTACAATGCTTCTTGAGTTAAACCCATTTAAAATATCTATTAGTTTGATATCATCCCGGTTAAAAACTCATTTGGTTTCTAAGTTAGCCTCGTGTAAAACCTCTGTAGGTTCGAGACCAGCTCAAAAAAAATCTCAGTTTGATTCGTTGTTAGCCCATGTAAAACCCCAGTTCTATTCGGAGGATAGTCAAATTAAAACTCCATCTCAGTTCAAGATCAGAATATGAAAAATATCCACTTGGTTTGGAGGCTAACCGCTCTAAGCCTTGTTCATTGTTTTGTTTGGAGACTAATTGCTCTAAGCCACTATTTGTTGTTTGGTTAGAAGTTAGTCTGAAACTTTATTTTCTTGTATAAGTGGTTCATGGGAATAACCTTCTAAAAGCTCTCAAGTCTAGTGGATGCTTTTAAGAATAATTCATGGGGACATGGTTAGGTTTTCTTGGTCGAATCTGTATAATTCTCTGGTGTTATTTTTATTCCCTTATCTCTTTTACATTTCAGATATTTTCTTTACTTTGAATTTTCGCTACATATTTATCAATTATTTTATAAAATGGTTTTAAACTCTGATTTCTCAAATGATTTTGTTTTAAATTATCATTTTTCAAACCTCCACACTTCACCCCTCATCCCCTCTTGTGTATGGAGTCATATGTCCAATAGATATTACTCATGTATAGGTAGGAGGGAGAAAATTTGTATACGTCACTTGATCAGTGTATTTTAATACACCACATTTAACTTTGTGCTAAGAGATTTTTATGACTTGGTTCTTTTATTTTAATTTTTTTAGTGTGTTTTCTAAGTTTAGCTTATTTCTACTTTTATTTTAATTCGGTTATTTATTTGCTGAATAAGCGGTATTTTAACACTTTCTCGTTGCGCAGACCATAAATTGAGCTACGGGATACAATTTGACGCGTTCTAATATTCGTTGGAAAGATGAGAGGATAAACTGCAAATTTTATGTTGAAGTCAAAAGCAAATTTGGAGTGAAAAAGGGTAGAATAATTTGTTTTAATTCCATACTTAAAAAAATAATTCGTTTTGGGCTGATTTTTATGCTTTTTCGGGTCGGTTTCCATTAGGGCCCAAATTCCCGTGTAATACTTAAACTAAAATTTCAGCTTATTTCATTCCTTCTAAGTTTTCATGAAAAATAAGAAGTTTTGTACGATTTACATTGAGATTTAATCATCTTGGTTGATCTGCTGTATTCAGGTTCAAAAAGTTTGAGATTATTATAATTTTTTCAATTTCTTTTTCCTTTCAATTTTGTCTATGTTGAATTATGTTTGCTTAATTTTATTTCTTATTGATTTGTTTTTATTGATTTAAGTTTCTTACCGTAACCGCAGTTAGCGTAGCTTTTGCGTCCTTTTCCCGCTGTCTTTAACTCGATGCTTAATTCGTAAAATAGGAACATAAGTCAGATAATATTGTTTGAGCTTGTTTGATCGATATTGTAGTAAAAAAAGGAAATATTATCTGCTTGGGGATTTGGAATTATAATAACCGATGATAAGTAGGAACCGAATCAATATATTATCTTATTAATCGTAATTGCAATCAAATTCGTTTAATCGTTTATCATCTCTTAATCGAAAATAAAACCCCCCTTTTGTTTCAGTCGATTGGTTAAATATACTTAAGAGTCTTTGTGATACGAATCGAGTGTCGCTTTAGTTTACTACATTTATTAAACTTGTTTTTGACCCGTATGTGACAATGAATCATCACTCATGTGCCTCGACATAATTTGTAGGGTACCCATCAACCATCTTTATGGTCATCCTGTTACAGACAATATTTTAAAGGCAATAATATTCGACTCCACATCTAAGATTCATAGTTATTTCAGCTCGAAGGGTGGCATACATCATTATCATTATAAGAATAACTTATGAAACTTACATAACACACTATATAATATTCTCGTGGTGGATCATTCTAGTATAAATATTAATCATAATATTTTTACTTATGTAAAGACTTGATATCTCATATTCATGACCCGTGAGATACAGTCATTAGTCTACTCACATAATAATTTATATGTGTCATTGTTGTCTTATGTGACAACAAATCTTAACTACACATACTTTAAGAATAATCTCTTTATGTTTAATGAGGTCTCACGTTTAAGTCACACTTAATGTGTCATTAAATAAACTAATTATTTGTAAGGACTTTATTATGTCATATGCACATAATACAATAAACACAGTGCTTAATAAGTATATATATTGACAAATAATATCGTAGTTTTATATTTATAAAATCCCTTACAAGGGCAGGAGCATGTCCGGCCCCAGAAGGGGCAACATCCACCATCCTCCACGAGGTATCGCATCACCCCCAGTATTCTCCACTCACCCAATTATGGGAAAACATGGGAAAGGATGTCCCTTGGTCAGAGAGAAGTCATGGTCATAGCTAGACCATATTCCCCTGGAAATAGGGATTCAAACGGTCCATCATTGACTGAGTTGGTGGTGATCTTTCTCAAGAAACCCTAGGCCCAAAGGCCTCTATAAATACTTCTCCCCCAACGGGAGAAAGACAGATCCTAACTCATACGCTTATATGTAAGCGCCAAGCATATATACAAAAAAATTCACCTCACATGAGCATGTCCTCTAAACCATCATAAACACTATCATACAGGGTTTCTCACCACTGCGGGCAAGCCTTAACCACCATAAAAGTTATAAACCTACTAAGGTCTTTGAATACCCCTGTCGTTGGAACCAACCCTCCCATTGTTTTAGTTCAGTGTTATTCTCTCCATTTGAAATTATATGTTTATTGAGTTTTATATTGATTTTTTTAATCAAGTATCTTTGTTCCATTGATTTCTCAATACTATTTATTCTTTTTGTTTTTTTTAAAAACAAATATTAATTAAAATTCATAATCTTGCTCTTGTAAATGGTTCTAAAGTCAATCTTAATCTCAATATTTGATAAATCAATAGTTATGTTTAAAATATAATATTAAAAATGTGCCTATTAAAAAAATTAAAAATGGCTAAAACAATTTTATTAAAATATCAGAAAAATGTATAACTTAATTATTTAATTTACTGTATTAAAAGGATTGGTTTATGGGAAATTGCTTAGTAATGGTTCACTTCATTTCTAAATAAAAAATTGGTTCACCAAACCATTAATTTGGTTCGATATGATTTTATAAAAAACATAATGGTTCAGTTCGGTTCTTTTGAATCCTTATTATGGTATAATTTGATTCAATTCATTTTTTTGACAGAATTTAACCATGAACAATCTTAGTTGTGGTCATGACCTGGTACTCGATCTCAGAAGATGATTTTCGCTCACACTTGTTTCTTGGACTTCTAAAAAGTGAAGGAGTTGCCTAAAAATATGCAATAATCAGTTATGGACTTCCTTATATATATATGAGCAAATGGATCAATCAGAGTTGCAAAAAGTCTAGATTTGAAGGTGTGAAGATGATGGATAAAAGAATTCAAGTTTTGGGTATGATTTGATGTATTTGACAATTCTCACAATTACTTCCAAATGAGTATACTGAGTTGTTTGACTGCGTATGAGAGGTCTATCTAGTCTTGTGTTAGTGAGGTAAACCAGTTGTTCCACCAACTTTCTATAAGGTGTGGGATTAATAAAATATCATCTAGAATTTTGTTGACGTTAAGTGTCTAATTGCATTGGATAAGAAGCTATTGGTGTACACCCCATATGCCAGTATCTTTATGATTGTACTTAAAACTTGTATCATGTTGATTATTTATAGTAAAAAAACTTTTCTTTACTTTTATTTTCAAAGTAATAATTATTTTATAGTATTTAATCGGTTTAATGGGACATTAAATGTGACTTAAATGTGAGACATCATTAAATATACAGATATCATTCTAAAAGTATTTATATGTAAGTCTTACTATGAAACATGACAACACGCATAGAGAATACTATAAGTTATATTTATATTGGATTGACCTGCCATAAGAATACTACATAGTTTGTTATGTAAGTGTCATAAGTAAGTTTCATAGTGATAATGGCGTATGTTACCATTTGATCGGGAACCATTAAGTGCCTACATGGGGACATTGAAGAGTTGATCATTTTGGTACCGTCAAACATTATTTGTAACAGCACGATTATAAAGTCAGTTAACTAGGTATTTAAGTCATGTGCACGGACATGAGCGATCTAGATGGATTTCTCTCATCTACATTTGTATGAGTAATATCTTCATGCTCCTTAATCGAATATGATTTTAAAATGCATGACCATGCTAAGATAAATAAAAATATGATATTGAGCTTATTTATTATTACTAAGTATATTTGGGCATCAAGTAACATAATATTGAACTATACAATGGTTACAAAAATTATGTCTTGTGTTCAATATACATATAAGAGAAAAACAATAATTATACAAATGATTATGATCATATAAAAATTATGTGAGATCACATGAAATTAACGTTAATTGGGAACAAGATAAGGACACACATAAGATCAATATAAGGACAACTAAATGAGATTAAATAAATTAATAAAATTCATTTATGATTTTTAGTACATTCTTACTATACATTTATGTTAATTAGAGAAACAGTGCCATTAAAAAACAAACTAAATGTAATAATTGGGGAGTACACATAGCACGTTTCATTTCATTGTGCAATGGATATTAAACTAATTAACCAAAATTCATCAATTCAAACTTTAATGAAATCATGGAAGAGAAGACAAAGACAGTTGTTTCATTTTAGAATATCAAACCAACAAGAGTATATGTTCAATAGAGCAACATGGCGTATTCAATTGATCAATTTCTTAGAGAAGTGAACTTAGTAGAAGAATTATGGTTTCATTGGATTGAAATTGGTATTCTGAGTGTTATTTAGATGAAGATAATTGATTTGTTAGTAGGGTTAATTCTTCATTTTTCAACCATCCAAGCTATGTTATGGATGGTATTGTAGCAATTGGGCATTATTTAGAAGCATATAGAAGGTCCAATAAAAAACACAATAATATAAGGGCATTATTTTTTTTCCACACTTTGCTCACTCATCACAGTGTAAATTTAATGATGCTCTTGAAACTTGGATTTCAACTTGAGACGCATTCAAAAATGAAAAAAAATATGTAAAATGAAAGGTGTGAAGGCCAAAAATAATTTACAGATTGGAATCTAAACCCGCCCTTCACCATACTATATCGTACTATTACAAATAATATATTTTATGACAACATTCATCTTAATCAACGAAATTCGAAGTCAAATAACATGAAACACGGCATTTAAAAAAAAGGTTTAATCTTATCCCTTGATTTGGAAAAAACCGACAAGATATGTAGCTCAAGATTTGAGTTTTGATTCTCAGCTTCTGCAAATTTATGTTTTATTTAGAATTAAAAGTTTGCTTCTATTTTTATAAATCATCTTATCTCTTAGTTTTTTAAAAAAATTGACATTAAATGTTGATTAATATTTTATTTCATTAAATTGAACGCAAATTTTACTTCGGTTATGTTCTCTCAGTTTTTCTGAAAATCGAGATGTAAACTCTAAACAATATTTTACTCATTCAACAGAATATTAAGTTTCATTCACTTTTTACGCTCTAACAAGCGAAACGCCATTTTTCTCCACCTAACAAACTGAAACACCATTTTCTTTACCTAACAAACTGAAGCACCATCTTCTCCAAGGAGGAAGGAAGCTTGAACCTCAAAACAACACTTTTTTTTACTCTCTCATCATATTTTCGGTATGTAAAACTCTTTCCATATTGTAGTTGATGATGTATTTGTTGTTGTTGTTGTTGTTGTTATTGTTATTGTTTTTTAGACTTAGAGTACAATGAAGTAATATTTTTCAGGTATTTGTAGTTGCTGTTTATTGTTATTGTTGTTTTATTTTGGAATGTTCATTTTTATTTTAGTATGTAATTATGGATCGTAAATGAATGAGACTCAATTGACTAAGCAAAGAGTGTGAGAATGGAGTGATTCAATTTCTTAAATTCGCAGGAAAAAATCTTCCTAACGATAATGGGTTTTTTTTGTCCTTGTAAAATTTATCGAAATATGCAAAAACATCTAAGGGATGTATATTCCATCATTTAAGTTATGATGGAATTATTCAAAATTACACAAAATGGGTATGACATGCTGAAGTGACAAAAAAGAGACATACGTCACATAGATTTGAAGATGATGAATTTATGAATGATACTCTACAAGATATAATTCATGATATTGGAGTTGATGCTTTTAAGAAAGTTCATGTGAAAGATATTTTGCAAAGAGACCTCGAAGAGTTGTTATATTCGGGATGCAAAAAATTTACAAGATTATCAGATGTGTTAAGGCTATTTAATCTTAAGGCATGAGGTGGATGGACGAATAAATTTTTTATTAAATTGCTTGAATTGTTGCAAGAAATGCTTCCATGAGGTAACACATTATCGACCAGTAGTTATAAGGCTAAGAAGATATTGTGTCCAATGTGTTTGGACTATTTCAAAATACACACATGTCGTAATGATTGCATATTATATAGGAAAGAGTGTGAAAATTTGAAGGAGTTTTCGAGGTGTTGGGAGTCATGCTACAAGAAGAAGGACAATGGTGCTAAGATGATGATGGTGTAACTAGAAAGGATGTTCGTTCCAAGGTGATGTGGTACCTACCAATAATTCAAAGGTTCAAGATATTGCTTGCTAAAGTAAATTATGCAAAGAATACTATATGGCGTGCAGATGAAAGATTATGTTATAACATTAAGTTGTGTGTCATGTTGTTTTGCACAATCAATGACTTTCCTACATATACAGTAATTTGTTTGGGTACAACGTCAAGTGACATAAAATGTGTCCAATATGTGAAGATGATACATGCTTCCACCAATTAAAAAATGTAAAAAAAGACTGTTTATCTTGGACATCAAAAATTTCTAAGACCTAATTATCCATATCATAGATTACGAAAGGCTTTTAATGAAAAACATGAGTTTGGTATCACCCTACAACCCTTAAACGAGAAGGATGTTTATAAAAGATAACAACACATTAATGTGGTCTTTGGAAATAAACAAAAAAAGGGCACGTGTAGAAAAATATTTGAAAAAATAGGTTGGTGTTCTTTGATCTTCCATTTTGGTTTGGCTTCGATGCAAGAAATTGTCTTGAAGTGATGCATGTGGAGAAAAATGTATGTGATAGTTTGATTGGAACACTTATAAACATTAAAGGCAACACAAAAGATACTAAGAAATCCCGTGAAGATATGATGGTGGTGAGTATACGACAAGAGTTATCCCTAAAAGATATAGGAAATATAATAAATTTTCCCCCAGCATGTCATACTCTATCTAAAAAAGAAAAAGAAAAAAAGACTTTTGGTGATTTTTTTGCAGGGTATCAAAGTTCCCCAAGGATACTCATCAAATGTGAAGAAACTTGTGTCAATGAATAATCTTAAATTAGTTTACTTAAAGTCTCATGATTGTCATATCTTGATGATACAACTTCTACCAGTGACTATCTATGGCATTCTACCAAAAATTGTAAGGATAGTTGTAACCAAATTGTGTTTATTCTTCAATGCTATATGTAGTAAAGTCATTGAACCTGGAAATTTATAGGAGTTGGAACATGAGGCTGAAATTATCTTGTGTCAATTATAGATGTTTTCCCTCCATCATTTTTTGACATTATGGTTCACTTAATTGTTCATCTAGTAAGGGAGATTAGAATTTAGGGTCCAGTTTTTTTACGGTGGATGTATTTGGTAGAGCGATACATGAAGATCTTTAAAAGGTATATAAAGAATCATCACAGTTAGGAAGCTTCAATCGTTGAATGGTACATATCATAAGAAGCTATTGGGTTTTGTACAAACTATTTGTCAGAAGCAAACTCTATAGAAATTCACGAGTCTCATCATGATGGAAGATATGATGGTAAAGGTATTCAAGGTTTAAATGTCAATATATTTGGCCAAGATGTAGTTTTTCAAGAAAATTTGTATATATTTAATAATGTTAGTGGAGTTCAACCTTACTTGACCACTCACAAAAGTCTTATCAAGGAAATTTTCCCAGGATGAGTGAAAAATGTTGTTCAAGGCATAATAAAACTTTCGTAACTTAGTTTAGTGAAAGAGTTTCTAAAGAGAGTGGTGCAATAGAGACAATTAAATGGATGTCACATATGCCTAAGTTTAAAGTAATAATTTAGAGTGCGTACGACATTAATAAATATGCATTCTATACAAAATTAAAGGATGGTCGTAGTATCGTGCAAAATAGTGGGGTTATGATTGAAGTTGAATTCATGTACTTCTTTAGTTCGAAAGATAAGAATCATGTACTGACATCTAGAGCATACTTTGGGGTCATTGAGGAGATTATGGATATTGATTATGTTACTTTTAAAGTGCCTTTATTTAAGTGCAAGTGGATTGACAGTAACACTGGTGTAGAAACCAATGAGTTAGATTCATACGGGTTGATCTTCGAAAGGCGACTTACACGAACAAACCATTCATCATGGCATCCCAAGCAAAATAAGTTTTTTATTTCGCTGATCTTTCTAACACCAGATGGTCAATTATTCGACAAGGAAAGTATATTCGTGATAGTAATGAAAATTAAGATTAAATTTTGATACCACCTCTTTCGCACCACACGTATGTCACTCATATGAAGAAAATGATTTCGATGATAATGTCCATGCTATTCATCATGGTCATCAAGAGGAGATATGGAAAAACTAATAAGTAAATATTTTATATCACTTGATAATATATATATATATATATATATATATATATATATATATATATATATATATATATATATATATATATATATATATATATATATATATATATATATATATTTAGCAAATGGTGTAAACAATGAATATATATATATATATATATATATATATATATATATATATATATATATATATATATATATATATATATATATATATATATTCATTTAGCTTTTTATTTTTATTTTTACTAAACATTTAATGTTGGTATTGATGATCTTAATTGGTTTCAAATGTGGTTCAAATTATAGGTGTTTAACAACCAGTGACAAATTACAAAAGATAACTTTTGGATTGTCTACCAGACTTTGCATTTTGGTTATTAATTTTGTTGGTTAATCATTTGTTTTAGTACATGTATCATTTTGGCTTTGCAAATGGTGTAAACAATGAATATTTTTGGTACAATGTGGTTGTTTGAAAAATGAGTCAAAGGTACAATATTTATGTTGCAGAAATGGCCAAAATATGGTTTTGTAATATAGTTTGAAAATATGGTTTTGTAATACAAGTTCAAAATATGGCCAAAGTATAGGGGGAAAAATAATAACAATGTTTCTTCTTGGTTATAATTATAAATCGAGGTAATAACTATTCTCTATTACCTTGGTTTCTTAAATAACCGAGAGGAAATATGGAGCACGCCATCCAGTTCTGAGAATAATAAAAATGTAGAAGCTGGGGATCGAACCCATGTGACAAACACTTTACGCCTCAGTTATTTGAAAACTGAGGGGTAATGTGGCAAGTTTTCATGACATCATTTGTCACCTCGCCTCTGTAACCGAGGTTAAATCCCCTTCGCAGCCAAGGTTAAATGCGTTTTTTGTTGTAGTGCCTATATCCTAGAGTCAAACCAATTTACACTGAAATAATCTAGATTCTAATCTCCGTAATTTCTATAGATTCCAATCTCCAATCGTGTTTGATTTATATCCTCGCGCCAGACATTTCCCTCTTCCTTATTCATTTCATAAACTTATTCAAACTCCAAAATAGAGCTCGTGATCAAACTCAATTTCCATCACTTTTCAAGCTTTCTTTCTACTTCTACTATATTGCATTCAAGCCTAGGACATCACTCAACCTCTAATCCACTCCATTCAATTGAGGTTTCAAATTTTTCAAACTTTCTCCCAATTTTATAAGTTTTTCATTTCCTTTTTTTTAGTTTGTGATGAATATATTTCCTAAATAGGTTGTTTATTGTTCATTAAGTTGTATTTAAAATCATAATGGATTGATTTATGATGCATACATAATAGTTTTTTCAAATTTAGAGCGTAAGGGTTTTGTATGTTCATGTTCTACAACTGTGGTTTTGTCCCGAGGTTGGAATCTGGACCATGAGCGTAGCGCCAAAGGATTATTAGAAGGTGTTGGATGTAGCGTATGTAGATCATGATGTCATAATAGAACAATTCGATAGTATTGTTGCAAACATTACCGCTTGTAACAATCTGAATTTTTGTGATGCTGATCTCCCTGAAGAGGGAAGAGACCATAATTTGGCACTTCACATATCTATGAGCTGCAAGGATGGTGCCATGTCTAATGTGCTAGTAGACACTGGATCATCGCTAAATGTGTTGCCAAAATCCACTCTGGCCAGATTGTCATGCCAGGGGCCTCCCATGAGGCAGAGTGGAGTAGTGGTTAAAGCTTTTGATGGATCCTGCAAAACTGTGATTGGAGAGGTTGAACTCCCAGTCAATATTGGACCAAGTGATTTCCATATCACTTTTTAGGTCATGGATATCCACCCATCATATAGCTGTCTGTTAGGAAGACCATGGATTCACGAGGCAGGCGCCGTGACATCCACCCTACACCAGAAATTGAAATTTGTCAAGAACAAAAAGCTGGTGGTGGTAGGGGGAGAGAAGGCTCTCCTGGTTAGCCATTTGTCTTCCTTTTCTTACATAGATGTTGAGGATGAAGTTGGAACGTCGTTCCAAGATTTATCTATTGATGAGCCTACTAAGTGTAGCACCTCAAATTTGCACCTACCTAGTGTGCATACATTTTCATCATTAGGTCATTAACATAACATAGTCCATTGCATAACATTTGCATTGCCTTTTGCCCAAGTGCAAGTTCAGCTGACAAATTAGGTCAAACTGGTCAGGAGATCAGGTCAAACAAGCAAGCATGTGCCATTTTCATTGGGACAAAGCCCTAGGGTTGATTTATCAAGTTCATATGGTCTAAGGATCATAGTGAAGTGATTTGGCCAAAGATTGGATGCTCAGAAGTCATCAGTCAAGCTGAATTTCAGCTGAAACCATAAAAAGTCAACTGTGGTCAACTGTGATCAACTGTGCCTGATTTTATGGATTTGAAGGTGGGAGATGGTTTGAAAGGCTTCATTCATGTCCATATAAGTCTCATTTGACGTATCAAAGACCAAGGTTGAAGAATTGGAAGTCAGACAAGAAGTTTCCAAAATTGGCAGGTGACCTGTAATTTCAGCTGCCAAAAATGGAAAGTTTTGTTCCTCAAAATTACTTCATCATACAAGCTTCAAATGGAATTTTGTCCAACATGAAAGTTGAAGATCTTGATCTCACCATTCCAAAAAGTCCAAGAACTTGAAATTCCCATGTGTGGTTGGCAAGATATGGTCCATTCATTTTCAGAAAACGCCCAAATTCAAAGTGCCATAACTTTCACATGGAAAGGCCAAATTGGTTGATTTTTCTTTGAGCAAACCATATTTCATGTGATCTTTCATGGTGCATAATCACATTTTATCAAAAATACTCATGGCAAAAGGTCATTTTTCAAGTGGATTACTTTGTATTTTTGGCATGACATGGTGATTTTGAGAAATACTTTGATTTTTCACACAAGACCAATTCCAACACACTCCAAATACCATTTAGAACTTGTGGGAACTGATATTGTACTGTTCTATTGACTGGTTTGCAAAAGGACTTTTTGGCCATTGCACTTAAAAACTCATTAGCACTAATTCACTTGATTTTTGGTAATTGTGATTAGCAAAGTGGATTAAGCTTGGTATATAATGTTAATTGTAACAGAAAATGCTAATCACATTTCATATTCTCAGATCCAAACAGAAAATCACAAGAATTCTCTCCAATTTTCTTCACACTTTCACACACTTTTCTTCACAATTTCATCGAATCTCATCATTGTTGGCTTGGTTCTTGCTTGCATCTCCATTTGCAGGTGAAATTGTGCAGCTGTTTCATGAAATCGTGGCCAAAGCTAGAAGAAAACACAACTGTCCAAGCTAGCTCAAGTTCATGACAGTTTAGAGATTCAACCACCTGGAGTATAATTGAGCTACAAAACGTGTTCCAATCCACTCCTACACCATCGAGCATCATCTGTTTTGGTAGTTTGCACCTCGAATTCACCCGATTCCGCAGCTGCTATCATCCAAGGTTAGAACTCGATTCTCACCGTTCTCAAAATTACGATGTGCTTTTGGTAGAGTGTAGATCATAGAACACGATTCCGCTTGTGGTTTTGGAAATCGTTGAGAATCGCATGAGAAATCTTGAATCATAGTTTTGATGTGAAACCTATTTTGGATCGATCCGTTCTGTACAGTAGGAATTGGTTGATTTCATGTGTATATTGTTAATGTACGTGCTTCGCCGGTTCCAACCATGTGCCATTTGTTCGTTTTGGTTGAATTTTGTTCGTGTGTGATTTCTGGAGATTTTCTGTATGAACATGAGCAAGAACACTCAAGAACGAGCTTTTGATCCATTTTTCTGGACTTCAGTTTAAATTTCCTGTTTACCGCCAGTACGAGCGAATCACATGGCGCCACCAAATAATTGATACGCTGCGTTTTAGTCCATGGCCTTGAGAATTACCAAAATGCCACGCGCTAACCTCAATTCATTTTAGGTTTTAAATAATTATTTCATTTTTCACAATAAACTTCCAAAAATCATAATTAAATCACCCCTAATCCAAATTACATGGGAATTTTTGCATCCATTTCCAAATTGTCTCTAGTTTTTTTTAGGCATAGTAGTCAAAGTTGTGCCTGGTGATTTTGTTGACTTTGCCTAATGCCTTTGATATGTGTGTTTCAATTGTATGTTTCACCATTTCCTTCATGAAATAATGATGCCTTAGCCAAAATGCATGAAATTTTATAGGCTTGTTCTTAACTCATTTCTGGTGATTTTGATGTATAGTTTGTGAATTTTGGATTTATGGTTTGCAAGATATGATGTGTGCAAGTTGAGGGTGACAATGTGTGTCACACGATGTTATGCTGTGTTCATGAATTTTTGTTGCCATGCCTATGCTTTGCCAAATGCTCCCAATTTTTGCATGTGATATCATTTGTATGTCTAGTTTTGCCATGATTTTTTGTAGGAATTGTTTATTCATTTCCTATTTGATTGGGATTTTTGCTTGTTGTTTACCATTTTGTGAACTTTGTTTGAGTGATTGACTTCCATAGCTTGTAAAATTCTCATACCTTACCATATGAAGATGAAATTTGGTGGAGTGGTTCCTAACATGTTTAAGTTCACTTTGGCTTTGGTCCCATTCATTTATTATTTGTTGTCACTGTTTTACATTTGCTTGAAGTTGACACATGCTTTGTGACCTAGTTTGGATTGATTTTTGCATGACATGACTTGTTGAATTTAATTTCCCAACTTCCTCTTGTACAAATAGCATGAAATTTGATATGAAGCTCGTTGAATATGTTATGTTTAAACTTGAATTTTTGTGGAATTTATTGAGCTGTTTTGGTATTTGTTTGATTGTGATCATTCTGTTTGCTCATATGTGGTTCACACTTGCCTAGTTTGACTTAAATTGTGCATGAAATAAATTTGGTGCATAGTTTAGATGTGAGACCAATTGGATTCTCTTCTTAATTGATTTATCTTGGTTTTGATCATTTTTCACTTGCTGTTTTGGATTTTTCATCTCCTTTTGACCCTAGTCTTGGACTAGTGGTTTGTGATCTCACTTTTGAGTTATGTTTCAGGTTAATAGCACAAATGGCCTTTGCTTGATGATGTGCTTCCATTGGACTTGATTTGTGACTTGTATATAGATAATTTTGACTTTGTTTTTCAGGGTTTGATACTTGAGTTTGAGCCTTAATGGCTTGCACCTTGGTGCATTGGCTTGTGTTTGTCTGTATATAGTTAATTGTGAACCATTCGCTGTTTAGTTCTGTGATTGGTATACTGATTGTATTTGATTGATTTCAGGTACATTAGTTGCTAAGATTGCTTTGCTTTGCTTGATAAGAAATTTGCATTGAGGTATAACATTCTTGTCTCCATGTAGTCTGGAAGACCTGGCCTGTTACTTGGCCAGGCACCTGTCTGAAGTCCTCCTTAAGAGGCGATGTTTGTGATTGTTTATTTTTGTCCCCAAGCAGGTAAAGACCTCTATGAGGCAATTGGCGGATAAGAGAGATATGCAATCTATCTCCCGCTCTTCTGTTGAGTCATCCCTCTGCTCACACCAAGGTGTTGATGCATTGGGATACAAACCCAAGATCTTGTACAATGTACAGTTGTGTCAGTGTCTTAAAGTGTAGAAGGGTTCCCACTTTCTGGACCCACACTTCTTTGTCTGAAGCTCTCCCTGGCCAGGGATAAGAGCTGTGAAGTCTTATCTTCACTATCCTTTCATCAGCTTCACCTTGACTCTCAATGTCAAGGTTAAGAGCTAACACCACCCCTGTACAGATGACTTGCTCTTGCAGTCTTACCCCTTGATTGAGCCCCACTTGTGTGTATATAGTGTGTGCTACTTGTGAATGCTTGATTTGCTGTTTACCTGTGTTGGTTAAGATAGGCTTGCTTCCTGTGCGAGTTAGCTAGAAACCTTAACTTAGGGATGATTTTGCATGATAACATCTAGGCTCGAGTTAGTCTCCCTAGTTGTGTCTCCCTCTGTTATCTGGTTAGGCTAGTCCTGTGTCCCTTCGTAGGGGAGCTACGTCGCCCTGATCCTCATACCAGATGAGGTACGTAGGCAGGAGATGAGCAGATCTCTCCGGGCGCCTGTGTCTTTGTTTTGTCTTGTTGTGTGCTTGGAAGCTGATGTAAGTCCATCGAGTGGCATTCGGGTTCCAGTGTGTGTGTGTTTTGGTTCGGATGCTGATGTAAGTCTAGTAATTGGCATTCAGGCTCCATGTTTGCCTTTGCCTGTGTTTGTTTGTGTGCGTGTTAGCCGAGCTACGGATGCTCTGATTCTCCTTCGTCCAAAGGAGATACGTATGCATAGGATGCAACGTCCTAGCGAGCATGTTTTTCCCCAGTCCGAACTACTTTGACTCTGATGTCTATGCCTGATAGGCTAAGTAGGCCCAGGATGCGATATCCTGCCGAGTTAGTTTTGTTTGTTTTCTTGTGTCTCTTTCAGCCAGTGTGTGTGTGTGAGCAGTGTTTTAGCAACCATTTTCCCTTCCTATTGTGCGTGGATCCCGTCGAGTACGACGGATGCGTAGGGGTGCTAATACCTTCCCTTCGCATAACCGACTCCCGATCCCATTCTCTTTGGTCGCGAGACCATGCTTTTTCCAGGTTTACTCTGAGTGTTTCCTTTCCCTCTTTTGGGATAAATAACGCACGGTGGCGGCTCTGTTGTTCTTGTTTTCCCGCCGGTTTTTCGCGTAATGCGACACTAAGAAAGGAACTTCTTCATTTGCATCCTACAATGATGCTAAGTTGGCCATTGAGTGTGGTACAACTACCGGTTTAGGATAAATGATCAAGTTGGAAGACAACAAATCCCGGGCTGGCATATGGTATTCTTCTGGCACTTTCAACAAACATGGGCTGTTTCAGAGTGGTGGGTTCATCCACGCCGTCCAAGACGAGGAAGCTGCTGCTATTGTGGAAGAGGATGCAGAGGAAGATCCTGGCAACTTTGTCATTCCTGGAGGGGTCTGCAATAATTGGGTCGCTGTTGATGTTCCAACAGTTGTCCATAAGTCAAGGTAATGTTCATTTTGTTTAAAAACCCTTCTCCCATGCCAAAAGGAGGAGTGATGACATTGTTGGCTCATAAATACAATGATATTTTCATTTAATAAACTCATGTTAAATGTTTGTTTTTTCTATTATTTTCACTTTTTGCTTTTTTGCATGAAATTGGTGATCACATAAAACCTTAAAAAATAGAATAACATCAATCTTTTCATTTGCATAATGATTTACCTTGTTTGAATTCTAAAATCTCTTTTATATATCCAAAATCATTATGCAGGTTGATCAAACCCATTGAACATAATGATCAAATACCATCTCCCAACTTTGAATCCCTGTATTTGAAGCTGAAGAAGATGATGTTGAAGAGATTCCTGACGAGATTACCCGTCTACTTGAGCATGAAGAGAAGATCATTCAGCCACATCTTGAGAATCTGGAAATAGTCAACTTGGGGTCTGAGGATTGTGTGCGAGAAGTGAAGATTGGGGCACTCCTAGAAGAATCTGTTAAGAAGGGGTTGATTGAGTTGCTACGAGAATACGTCGACGTCTTTTCCTGGTCATATGAAGACATGCCTGGTCTGGATACTGATATCGTGCAACATTTCCTGCCTTTGAAGCCTGAGTGTGTGCCTGTGAAGCAGAAGCTCAGAAGAACTCATCATGATATGGCAGTGAAGATCAAAGAAGAAGTTCAGAAGCAAATTGATGCAGGGTTTCTAGTGACTTCTACATATCCTCAATGGATGGCCAATATTGTGCTCGTGCCTAAGAAAGATGGAAAAGTCTGAATGTGTGTGGACTATAGAGACTTGAATAAAGCTAGTCTGAAGGATGATTTTCCTCTACCACATATTGATATGTTGGCTAAATTCAATGTCTTCTCGTTTATGGACGGATTTTCCGGATATAATCAGATTAAGATGGCACCCGAGGATATGGAGAAGACAACATTCATCACACCTTGGGGAACATTTTGTTATCGAGTGATGCCCTTCGGTTTGAAGAACGTCGGAGCCACGTATCAACGAGCTATGACTACCTTATTTCATGATATGATGCACAAGGAGATCGAGGTATATGTTGATGATATGATTGCAAAGTCAAGAACAAAAGTTGAGCATGTAGAGCACTTGTTGAAGCTGTTTCAGCGTCTGAGGAAGTATAAGCTCCGTCTGAATCCTAACAAGTGTACATTTGGAGTCCGTTCCGGCAAGTTATTGGGCTTTATTGTCAGTGAGAGAGCTATTGAGGTTGATCCTGCAAAGGTCAAAGCAATACAAGAGATGCCTGCGCCCAAAACTGAGAAGCAAGTCGGAGGTTTTCTTGGCCGCTTGAATTATATCTCCAGATTCATATCCCACATGACTGCCACATGTGCGCCGATATTCAAGCTCCTCCGGAAAGATCAGTGTCATGATTGGACCGAGGATTGCCAAAAAGCCTTTGACAGTATTAAAGAGTATTTGTCTGAGCCTCTAATTTTGTCTCCACCTGTAGAAGGGAGACCCTTGATTATGTATCAGACAGTTCTTGAAGACTCTATGGGTTGTGTCCTTGGTCAGTAAGACGAGTCACGGAAGAAAGAATATGCCATTTACTACTTGAGTAAGAAGTTCACTGATTGTGAGTCTCGATACTCGATGCTTGAGAAAACATGTTATGCTTTGGCTTGGGCTGCTAAGCGCTTACGCCAGTATATGTTGAATCATACCACTTGGTTGATATCCAAAATGGATCCAATCAAGTATATCTTCGAGAAGCCTGTTTTAACTGGGAGGATTGCCCGTTGGCAAATGTTGTTATCTGAGTATGATATTGAGTATCGAGCTCAGAAGGCTATTAAAGGTAGTATCTTGGCTGATCACTTGGCACATCAACCAATTGAGGATTATCAGTCAGTTCAGTATGACTTCCCAGATGAGGAGATTCTGTATTTGAAGATGAAAGATTGTGATGAACCTACGCTCGATGAAGGGCCAGAGCCTGGTTCCCAATGGAGCATGGTGTTTGATGGTGCTATAAATCAATATGGAAATGTTATTGGGGCCGTGATTATTGCTCCTCAGGGCACGCATTTTCCCTTTACAGCAAGGCTAACTTTCAAATGCACGAATAATATGGCTGAGTATGAGGCTTGTATCATGGGATTGTGTAACACCTCAAAATTTGCCCTCTTCTCTTGGGACTAGCATAACATATTGCATAACATTTTTAGGTCATTAGGCATTGCATATTGCATATCATGTGGTTACATTGTGCAAGTCATCCTCCTAGGTCTTGATCAAGAGATGAAGAGGTGGAGATGCAAGCTAGGGTTTCATGGACTGATCATTAGCCATTTGAGGATTGGGCTATGAATTAGGGTTTCATGATTTCTCAAAGGGATTGGTCTGCATCTTGTTTGAAAGGATACATCATCATCATCATGGTCTTGATATCATCCAGAGGATTCAAGTGTTTGATCAAGATACCTTGGGATTAGGGTTTTGACCACTGGTCAACCCTAATCAGTTGCATTGGGCCAATCCGGGCATGGCAAGGAGATGGGGTCTATGAGGGATATGGGGATCATTTCATGATTGTATTGAGCTTATTGAGGATAGGGTTTCATCATTGAGCCATTTCATCAGAAGATTGGGGCTCAGTTTGATCAGTGCATTGCCAAATTCATCTATCAGCTGAAGAAGTCAACTGTGGTCAACTGTGCTTGATTTTATGGATTTGGAGGTGGGAGAGAGTTGGATATACTTCATTCATGTTGAAACAAGTTTTATTTGACATGTCAAAGCTCAAGAATGAAGAAAATAAAGTCAGGACAAAAATTGCCAAAAATAGAAAGTGACTTGTAATGGAAGTTTCCAAAAATGGAAAGTTTTTCACCACAAAATTACATGTCCTAAAAAGCTTCAAATGAAAATTTGTTCAACATGAAAGTTGTAGATCTTGTTCTCACCTTTCCAAAAAGTCCAAGAACTTGAAATTCCCATGTAGGGTTGGCAAGTTATGGTCCATTCAATTTCAAAAAAGACCTATAATCAAGGGGGCATAACTTTCACATGGAGTGTCCAAAATGAGTGATCTTTTTATGAGAAAACTCCATTTCACATGTACTTTCATGGTGCATAATCAAAATTCATCAAAAATGGTCAATGCAAAAGGTCAATTTTCAAGTGTACTAATTAAATCCAAGGGCAAAATGGTCTAACTTGCAAAATAATTGGAATTTTGGAATGAGGGTTTTTGCAACACATCACAAATGCCAAATAGAAGTGGTTTGAGCTGTCATGAGCTGTCATGGTTCAATATTTGGCAAGGGCATTTTGGAGCTTTCATTGAAATTTGACATTATGCTAATTATTTCATTTTGGCTAATTGGTGATTAAGAGAATGATTAAGCTGAAGTATAAAGTTCTAATTGTAACAGAATTGCAAATCATAATCACAATTCTCAAGAACCTAACCAACTTTCCCTCCAAATTCACCAAAATTCATCAATCTTCATCAAACTTTTTTTGACCAAATCTTCACCAATTCTCAATCATATTGCAAAGTTCTTGTTGATTCGTGTTCCTTGAGCCTTCTTCTCCAACTGTTTCATCAAGATTCATGCTAAAAGCTTCAGATTCGTGGACTGTTCATCATGAACTCAACCATGGCAAATTGAGATTTCTCACACGTGGAGCTGTTTTGGATCAAGCTAAGCGTGGCATTCAATTTCCTCAACCTCAAACTTCATCTGTTTTGGATAATTGTGCGCAAAAGCTTCAAGAACACCAGCTGCCATCTCCAAGGTACCAAAAATCGAATCTCACTATTCTTTGAATTGAGATATGCTTTTTGAAGTTCATTCATTGTAGATCATCATGATAGGCTTAGTTTTTGAATTGGTGAATTGATGAGTGAGATATATCGTTTTGAACTTTTGATGCCAAACCTTTAATCGATCGATCCCTTCGCCACAGTAGGAGTTAGGTTAAATAGATCACATATCTTGAATCTACATTGAAGGACGGTTCCAATGGCTATGCATTTGTTGATTTTGGTTGCAATTCGTTGTTCTTCAATTTTCTGCATTTTCTGGAAACTTTTGGATGAAGAACGAAGAACATTGGCATGTTTGATCCATTTTTCTGGATTTGCTTTCAAATAAGTTGTTTACCGCGCCTCTCCACCAATCAGGAAGCGCCATTTCTTCTTTTCAATACGACGCCGTTTTGGAGAACTTCCTCAGAATTGCAAAAATGCCACTGGATTTAATTATTAATAATTATTTCATTTTCATTTTCTTTTCTTATTTCATTTTGTTATGTGAACTTAGAAAATTAATAACTCACTCAAAATTCATCCAATTTTTGTGAAATTTTTTGTTCCATGCTCATGAGAATGTGTAGAATTTTATGGTGATTTTTGTGGAATTTTTGCACGTGTGGAAATTTAATTGGCCTATTGATTTTGTTCATGTGTACATTTTTGTATGCTTTGCCAAAACCTTCATGAACTGCTCATACCTTTATAGAAATGGATGAAAATTTTTGTGCTTATTCTGGACTCATTGATGGTGATTTTCATGTAGAGTTTATGATTTTTGGATACTTGGCGATGGAGATATGATTTTCTGAATAGAGGTGTGACAATTTGTGTCACACCTAGCTAGGTCAACTTTCTGATTTTATTTGCATGGCCTAGAAATGTTTGATTGGGTTGAAATTTTGCATGAATGATCATTGATATGTTAAGATAACATGTGATTTTTGCTGGGATGTTTTATGGAGTTTTCAAATTGATTGATAATTTTCTTCTCTGTATGCTCATTTGATAACCTTGTGTGACACATGTTGGCATTTTGCTTGTGAAATTCTTGTATGGTATTGGATGAAGATGAAATTTGACATGAGCATTCTAGACACATTATAGGACATCATGGTTTTGATCCCATTCATTTCTAATATGTTGTCACTGTTTTATGAATTATTGAAATGGATGCTTGTGTTGATGCCTTGAATTGGCTTGTATAAATGTGTCTGGACTTCTTGGTTTTCATTGACCTACTTTCTTTTGTCCAATTGAGCTGAAAATTGACATACTATGCCTTGAATGCGTCCTGTTTAGGTGTGAATTTTTGTGGAATTAATTGAATTGTTTTGGTATGCTTTTGATTGAAATAGTTCTGTTTGGACTTTTGGAGTTGCAAATTGCATGATTGATGTTAAATTGTGCATGAAATGATAATGGTGATTGATATGAGCATGGGATCAATGGCATTTGCTTTTAATTTGTTTGAATGTGATTTTGGTTGGTTTGTACTTGCTGTTTTGATTTTTTTATCCCCTTTGGACCCTAGGCTTGGCCTAGTGGTCTAGTTTCTCACATTTGGCTTGGATTTTCAGGTTGAAATGCAAAAGGCTTAAGGGAAAAAGTGCAAGTTGATTAAATTGAGTTTTGTTTGATGTTGTAAACTAACATTGATTTTGTGTTGTAGGGTTTGACGCTTGAGCTTGAGCTCAGGGCTTGCACTTATGTGCATTAACTTGTGTTGTCTGTATAGATTGACTTTTGCTGTTTATTGTTGGTTTGTCTGAGTACTGATGATACTTGATTGATTTCAGGTACATTTAGTCGCTTACAGTTCTTTAAGAACTTGCTTGCTGCTGCTTGGTTTTTAAACCAGTTGAGGTAGACTCTCTTGTCTCCATGTAGTCTGGAAGACCTGGCTTGTTATTTAGCCAGGCAACTGTCTGAAGTCCTCCTTAAGAGGCGATGTCTGTGATTGTTTACTTTTGTGCCAAGCAGGTGAAGACCTCTATGAGGCAATTGGCGGAATCCAAGGGATATGCAATCTATCCCCCGCTATTCTGTTGAGTCGTCCCTCTGCTCACACCACTGTGTTGATGCATTGGGACACAAACCCAAGATCTTGTGCTGTTGCACAATCGAGTCAGAGTCTTGAGTGTAGAAGGGTCCCTCCATTCTGGACCCACGCTCCTTTGTCTGAAGCTCTCCCTGGTCAGGGATAAGAGCTGTGAAGTCTAATCTTCACTCACATTTCATCAGCTTCACCTTAGCCCCTCAATGGCAAGGTTAAGAGCAAATACTACCTCTGTACAGATGACTTGCTTCGGTAGTCGAACCCTTTGTTTGTGCCTCACTTCTGACTGGATATAGTGTGTGCTTTGTGAATATTTGTTTGAAATGTTTGTTTTATCTTTGATTGATGCTTGCATGCTTGCTTTCTTCCTGGATAGGATTAGCTTGCTGTTGTGCAAGTAGGTAGAAACCTGAACATAGGGCAATGATGCATGATAACACTAGGCTCGAGTACAGCTCCCTGGTAGTGTGTCTTCTCTTTGTATCTGGTTGGCATTTCTTTCCCTTTCAGGGGAACTACATCGCCCTGATCCTCGTTCCAGACGAGGTATGTAGGCAGGAGACCGTGCGAGGTCTCTCCGGGCACTTTTTTTTTCTTTTGTGTGTGTGCTTGACAGTTATAGGCTCGAGTTCCCGACTCCCTATTAACTTGTTGGTTGTTGTGTGCTTGGAAGCTGATGTAAGTCCATCGAGTGGCATTCGGGTTCCAGTGTACGTGCGTTTTGGTTCGGATGCTGATGTAAGTCCAGTGATTGGCCTTCAGGCTCCATGTTTGCCGGTGTGTTTGTTTGTTTGTTTGGCGTGCGTGAGCCGAACTACGGCAGCTCTGATTCTCGTTCCAGACGAGATACGTAGGCATAGGATGCGATGTCCTATCGAGCTCTCTTCCTCTTAACCCCACCTGTGTTGTCTTCGGTGTGTGTGTGTGTGATGTTTTTAGCAACCTATTCTTTCTTTTAGAGCGTGGATCCCGTCGAGTACGACGGACGTGAGGGGTGCTAATACCTTCCCCTTGCGTAACCGACTCCCTTACCCTTTCTCTTTGGTCGCGAGACCATGCTTTTTCCAGGTTTCTCTGAGCATTTCCTTTCCCTATCTTGGGATAAATAACGCGCAGTGGCGGCTCTGTGTTGTTTTTGTTTCAGCCCGCCGGTTGTTTTTCGCGGATGCGACAGCTGGCGACTCTGTTGGGGACCTAGCTGGGATGTTGACCTGTGTTGGTCCATCTTCCCTAAGCGAGTCTCTCCTAGCGTTCTAGGATAGTTTAGGTTGCTTGTGTTGTGTTATTTATTGCATTTATTATTCTAACCATATATATTTGCATAAATATTTGCATGCATCATGCTATCATGTTGCCGTCCTCTGTGCAGGTGGTTCTCTGTTTGGGGTGGGTGTTCTGAGCGGGGCTAAAACCCAGACTCGAGTATACACCTAGGATTAGTGTGGTCTCACGTTCCTCATTTGCTATATTAGTATATTGTTGCAACGTGACATACCACAAGCCGGACGAGGTTCATTGGAGAGCTTTCCATTGTGGAATACTCCACTTTGGTTTAGTTATCTCTTCTGAGCTATTGACTCCGGTGACCGATCATTTCCCGGATCTTTGGTTTAGACGGTCTTAAGGGAGCTACAATGGCACACCTGAAAAGGCAAACCCATTGAGTATCTCTGTCCGATTGTCGAGACTATTATCCGCCTTAGGGTGACCTGATTAGAATTTACCTGTGAGGGGAGGGTTGATTCTTTCAGATGCATGTTCAGATGGTGACTTTGTCGGTGACTATTGGTTTCGTGGATCAAAGTCATATTTATAAGTCGGATTTATGGCCATTTATTTCCGAGACGCCGGAGTGCTGTCCACAGTATTTATCAGTGGGGATCCGTTTATTTCAGGATTCCCCGGGCCGATTCAGAGGTTATTGGGGTTATCTATTCAGTGGATCTCAGTGATGATGATGATGATGTATTTGGCAGTTCCATTTATTTCGGAACCCTTTGAGTTGGATTTATGGTTACATATTCCCTCAGATGGTTGTGATCGATTCATAAATCAGGGCTGTGACTCAGAGCAACAGATGATCAGAGGACTTGGAGGATGGCAGTGCATTGCATTCATTCATCAGCATCATTTTGCATTCATCTGCATCAAACCTACGCCTAGCCATATGGGGAGTATTATTGATTGAGAATCTGGTTGAGAGACATCTTGAATTTCAGAATGTGGATGTCAAAATATTATCTGTCTCGATGAAGCCAGGATCAAAAGACAGAATCTTCCTCATATGGATAGACGTTACATTCATGCATATTAACCCATTTGTTGTTTTGTAGGTGTCAACCGGTGCGCATAGCTTGTTTGCTCAGATATCCTGCTAGGGGCAACAAATCCAAACTGATGGATCCTCCCAACGCCGACATCCTCGGACTAAAAGAGAGGGTGAGGGATTTGTTCAGTGTTGTGCAAGGGCTTGCCTTGGGGCAGAAAGCCATGGCCGAGAAATTAGAAAGGATTGAGGGCTGGATGATCAAGGAGAAAGTTCAGGGAAAGGCTCTGTCATCCGAAGTAACAAATCCCTCTGGCTCTGTAGTGAAGAAATCCCTTGACAGTGGTCAGCCCAAGAAGAAGGTTGAATCAGGTGGTGCGCAGACTAAAAGAGAATGCGGTAAGGATCGTTACCACCCTTATGCTGCCACCGTAACCATTCCTGTTGGTGATTCATCTGCACAACAGCGGCAACCACCACCTCAACAGAGGACACAAAGAGTTGGGGGCCAAGTGAGAAGGAGGACGACAGATCGTCATTTCAATAGGCCGCCCGTGACTTACGCCTCTCTGTTTAAAAAGTTGAAGGATCTTGGGTTGGTGCAGCCAAGGATATTGGTTCCAGGGAAAACGGATCAGAGGGTTGCCAGTTATGATGAGAATGTTAGGTGTGAGTTCCATGCTGGGGCACCCGGACATCATGTTGAGGATTGCAAAGCTTTTAAGCATGTGGTCCAGGACTTGGTGGATTCTAAGGCAATCAATTTTGCACCGACGACAGATGATAGTGCTAACCCTGTGACAAGGCATGGTCCTGTAAAAGTGGGGATGATGTCCAAAGACAAGAGGAAAATAGATGAAACGGATGGGGATCAGCTAAAAGCTCCGATGTCTGTGGTTCAGAGACCTCTGATAAAGAATGGAGATTTCCCTGGTTGTGATGATTGTTGTGTGGCCATTGCTACAAAGGGGTGTGTAGTAATTGGGGAATCGGTCTAGAGAAAGATGAAAGTGGAAATGGACGATGTAAGGTGTAAAGCACCCAGTCTGGCAGTTGAAACCATCAAGGTGAAAAATGCCGTTGGTGTTGAGAAAGAGAAAAAGCTGTCCATTTCTTCTTACAAGCAGGCGGTGGAAGTGGTGAGAAATGGAGGGATCCCAGGCTGGGGACAGATCATATGCATTATGGTAAAGGCGGATATGTTTGGGATTGGTTATCATCCAGGTCAAGACTCGTCTGAGCAAAACAGAGGACGTCGTCCGTCGTTCACCTTTGTCAGTGCTGGAATGCTAGATTCAGATCACGCTTATACAATGGGTGAAGAGATTGACAGTGACCGCGAGCTGGAGTCGTGGATCAAATCGTGCGTACCAGGAAGCTGGAAGGCCTAACAGGATCAGCACTGTCGCTCGTCTGGAAGAGTAATGTTTCTTGTTTTCAATTTTATTTGCATGAAAGCCATACGTGTTGCCCGACACGTAATGGTTCATTGTAAGGGCCACCTCATGTTCATAATTTGCAACATTTCTGCATCATTAATAAATGGATGTTTTTCAGTCAAAAAACGGTGTTCCCTGTTTTTCATTTATTTTTGCAGTTTAAAAAAAAACAAATAAAAATGGCAATGTTTGTTTTCATTTTCTTTCCTTGAGTTTTGTCTCGTCCCGACTTTGGTATTCTCCGGATCTCATTGATAACAATTGGGTTACACCTCATATGACTTCGACAATCCGATATATCATGCCGAAGAAGAAGGCGAAGAAGATTGTGATCTGCTGGAATTGGCCAGGGTGTTGAAACAAGAGGAGAAGGTGATTCAGCCGCATGAAGGGCAAGTTGAGCTTGTTAACCCGTATACTGCCGGGGTCAGAAAGGAAATGAAAGTTGGAGCCGCTTCGGAGGCAAGTCGAAAGCAGAATGGTAGCCCTGTTGGCAGAGCATGTGGATACCGTCACCTGGTCGTGTCAGGATACGCCAAGGTCGGATATCGGTGTCGTTGCGCACAAGCTACCATGGAGAGAAGACTGTCCTCTATAGAAGCAGAACGTCGGTGCCACGTATCAGAGTGACTTTGTTTCATGATATGATTCATCATGAAATCGAATGCTATGTTGATGACATGATAGCAAAGTCCCAAACAGAAGAGGGGCATCTGGCAGACCGGGGCAAGCCGTTTGACCGGTTGAGACAATTCAAACTGAGGTTGAATTCAAGTGAGTGCACTATCAGAGTGCGATCCGGTAAGCTGTTGGGGTTTATTGTCAGAGAGGAATCCGAGGTTGATCCTGAAAAAAAAAATGAAAAAAAAGGAAAAGAGAGAAAAATGCCTGAACCGAGAATAAAGAAAGAGGTTCGTGGTCTCTTAGGCAGATGGAACTACATGTCATGGTTCACATCTTATCTAGCAGCCACGTGTGAACCCATGTTCAAGATGTTGAAAGAAAAGATCAAACGGTCAGGTGAAATAATGATTGCCAAGGGGCATTGAAAATAAGAGAATAAGTTGCAGGAACCTCTGATTCTGATACCTCCTGTGGAAGGAGCGATTGTTAATCTGGTACTTGACAGCCTTCGAGGGGTCTACGAGGTGTATTGGGTCAGCATGACGAGTCTTGTCGAAAAGAGCATGCAATTTACCTTAGCAAAAAGTTTACCGACTGTGAAACAATACATTCACTGCTCGGGGAACTTGATGTACTTTGGCATAGGCTGCTCGCCGACTGAGACAGTATATGCTGGTTCATACCACTTTGTGGATTTCGAGATGGATCTGATCAGGTAGATTTTTGAAGAGCCAGCAATAATCGGACGGGTTGCGAAAGGGCCAATGATTTTGACTGATGTGATATCCAGTATATCCCTCAGAAAGCAATCGAGGGGAGTGAATTGTCTGATTACATCGCCCCGCAACCCGTTGAGGATTATCAACCGATGAAGTTTGAGTTCCCTGATGAGGATATCTCGAGGTGCTCTGATCGAAAGATTGAGAGTAGCCGATCCTGGAGGAGGGGCCTGACCCTGAATCCGAACGAATTCTGATGTCTGATGGGGAGGTTAAGGTGAATGAGCTTTTGTTGCCCGGATAACGTTTGAATGCACCGACGGTGCGATTGTGCAGAAAATGGTGGTAACCTACAGAGACTGGCATGAGATGTTGCCGTTTGCATTACATGGGTATCGAACGTCGGTGCGTACATCTACTGGGGCAACTCCTTTCTCATTGGTATATGGAATGGAGGCTGTATTACCGGTTGAGGTTCAGATTCCCTCTTTGAGAAGTCCTGATGGACGTAAAATTGCAAGAGGCGGAATGGGTAAGGACCCGGTACGAAGAGTTGAGCCTGATCGAGGAAAAGAGGCTGGCAGCCATCTGTCATGGGCAGTTATACCAGCAAAGAATGAAGCGTGCTTTTGACAAGAAGGTGCGACCTCGGATGTATCACGTGGGTGATATGGTGCTGAAAAGGATCCTTCCTCCTCAAAATGATCGAAGGGGCAAATGGACACCCAATTATGAAGGTCCATTCGTGGTCAAGAAGGTCTTCTCTAGCGGAGCCTTGTTGTTAACGACCATGGATGGCGAAGATTTTCCATCCCCTGTGAATGCAGACGCAGTTAAAAAATACTTCGTGTAAAGAGACCCGCTGGACAAAAAAAAAGAATAAAATAGTCCAGGCAAAAATGGGCATCCCGGCGAACCAAAAAACAGAAAGAAAGGTTCGGGCAAAAATTAGGGATAAAATGAAAAACTGTACACCCGGCAAGTCGAAAACCTGAAAAGGCGACTTGGGCAAAAAGGGGTATCCCGGTGGACTGAAAACCTGAAAGGGCGGTCAAGGCAAAAGAGGGATTGAAACGAACAACTGCGTCCCGCATGATCGTTTGCGCTTTGGTTAAAGCATCATGGATAATACCCGGTGGGGATCAGTCAGAAGCGTTTTGTTCAGAAGGCAGAAGGCATGGAGAGTCTGAGGACATATGGGGTGTAACCGAGTTGGAACTCGATGAGATTACGGGTTTCACATTGCCATTAGGATAGATTTTTCCTTTTGTGCGCAATTACCTCTTTTCAGGAATTGCTTCCTTTGTATTGCTCAATTTGAGCCACACTTTTCCTATCAATAAAGTGCATATTCAGTCAAATAATTTTGTTTTTTGTTTTCATTACCGCTTTGATTGCAAAAACATCCAGATATTTTTGATAAAGAATCTTGCATTTTAAGACATACAGGTCCCTTCCAATGCATGTTTAAAAGATTGAAGCCCGAAATCTTATTCGGAAGGTTGAGTGACCCGAGTGTTGAAATCTTGACACGCCTGGGGCACGGTTTTATCTAACGATCTGTTTTGCAGGAACTGTTAGATATTTTCACTCACTTGCAGGTCGTGGTGTGGAAGCTTTGACAAATCCCCATGGGAGTCCGACCAGAGACGAATGAATCGGTAGAAAAGCGATGAAGGGACGATGAGGGACGTACGACGACCTCTGGAATTAATCAAGAAGACTCTTCAAAATCGGAAGATTGGAAAGTCTGTAGAAATTCCCCGCAGAGTCTGACCAGAGATGAATGAATCGGTAGAAAAGCGATGAAGGGACGATGAGGGACGTACGACGACCTCTGGAATTAATCAAGAAGACTCTTCAAAGTCGGAAAATTGAGAAGTATGTATAAATCCCAGGAGTACGTTTTCCGTCGAGCGCGAAGCGATTGGGAATACAAGATGATGGAGCAGAAAATGTCCAGACGAGTCTGGGAATTCTCAAAAGTGGAAAACGGATACGAAATTGGGAGGTGGGTACCTTGGTTCGATGAGTCGACGGGTGTTCTGTACCAACTTTTCTCATTTCCCCAGCGAGGTCCCCAAGCAGAGTTAGAGGACCAACTCCCCAGCAGATCCAAGGTCTGTGGATCCCCTAGCTGAGTCAGGATGGTTATCCCCGGCAGGTTTAAAACGGTAGTTCCTCAGCAGCCAGACCTGAAGGTTGTTATTCCCCGAGTGGAGCGGGTTTCAATGAAATATATCTCCAGCAGTGCTCATCCTACCAGTGGATTGGATGAGTATCCGTAGCATACTGATATTTGCATCCCCAGCTGAGTTGATTCTACCTATGGATTGCATGGGTTGTCCCCAGCGGAGTGGCATTTGCTTCCCTAGCAGGGTCAGGATGGTTATCCCCAGCAGGTGTCAGACCGATGCTTCCCCAGTCGCCAGGCCTGAAGGTGGCCGTTTCCCGGCAGAGTATCTGTGAGCATTTTCCCAGTGAAGTCGACAGGTATCTGTGAGGGTTCTCCAAGCAGAGTCGGGATTGATATACCCAGCAAGTCGAAGACTGTTGTATCCCCACAGAGTGTTGGTGGTTCTTATCCCCAGCAGTTTCCCGAGCGGATTGGGTGCAAAGAAGGTTTTTCCCCAGCAAGGGTTGCCTTATCCCAGCAGCAGTGCTTATTCCCCAGCAGGGTGGAGATCGGAGTATTGACGAGTTCCTCAGCAGAGTGTCTCGTGCTCCCCAGCAGAATCCCTTGAGGGGGGTCCTTTTTATGCATTCATCATGTAAAAATAGCATAGCATGTTGCATAGAAAAATAATAAATCGCGTAGCATTTCCATAATTATGGAGCATTACGCAGAAAAATCAATCATGCATCATTACAAGCATAGGCTAGTCTCAAGCTGTGGTTACCGTTTGAGGAGTGATTTCACTAGTTGGAAAATCATCAGCATTGCAAGTGTTAGTTACTCGAGCTGTGGTTACCGCTTGGGATTTGGGTTCACTGGTTGGTGAAGATGTTGCTCTGTGGAGTTTAGCATTACGACGTCAGATCAGCAATGATCCCCAGTAGTGCGATATTGGAGGAGATTTTTCCGTCGAACAGAGATGGAAACAAAATCAGAGGACGTTACGCGACCAGCGCGATTTCGGGGTTCAAATGGAGAAAAGGAAATGTGGAGACATTTTCTGGAGATCGGGGTTCAAATGGAGAAAAGGAAATGTGGAGACATTTTCTGGAGAGCGGGGTTCAAATGGAGATTGGAGTTGAAGATTATGTCCGGGATGAGGTCCTCAGGATTATCTTCTGTTCATGTGTCACCTTAGACTTTGGCGGATGCCAGTGGAGGTCGTTATGGGTGTCTTTGGAAGAAGAGATGCACATGTTACCTTCCTTTTGTGAAGGTATACCCTCTGATATGTCGCCCTCAGAGTGGTGTTTGGTGTTATTTCCGACGTTGCCAGCGGAATTATCACAAGAAATTGGAGATCGGGGTTCAAACGGAGAAAAGGAAATGTGGAGACATTTTCTGGAGATCGGGGTTCAAATGGAGAAAGGGAGATGTTGCGGCATTTTCTGGAGAATGGGGTTCACAATGGCGATCGCGAGTAATCGTCAGGCGACTGGGGTTCAAACTGGAGAATGGGGTTCATTATTTTGGCAAACAGGAGAACGGGGTTCAAATGCAGTGATCCGGGATCATTTGCGCAAAAGAAAATTTCGGGGTTCAAGAAAATAAAAAAAAAGCGATCATCAGAAATTTCGGGGTTCAAGAAAAGCATAAAAAAGAAAGGAATGATAATCCCCAGCGGATATGTGGTGTTCAGGCCGTGGTTATCCCTGCGTTACCATTTATTTTGGTATCCAGGTCGACGTTGCTGTTTCGGTGATTAGGCCGACTTTCGCCGTTCCGGACGGATTCTTTCAGAAGATTGTGTTTCTTTGCCGATTCTGGTTGGCATTGTTAGATATTGCCCATCAGAGTGCAAATTGTTCGTCTGTTCTTGGTATTCAATCACTCTTCATCCTGATCATCTGAAAGCCGAGGCTATTCATATCGACAGGTTCACAGTGGATTGAATAGGGGCAGCTGTAACACCTCAAAATTTGCCCTCTTCTCTTGGGACTAGCATAACATATTGCATAACATTTTTAGGTCATTAGGCATTGCATATTGCATATCATGTGGTTACATTGTGCAAGTCATCCTCCTAGGTCTTGATCAAGAGATGAAGAGGTGGAGATGCAAGCTAGGGTTTCATGGACTAATCATTAGCCATTTGAGGATTGGGCTATGAATTAGGGTTTCATGATTTCTCAAAGGGATTGGTCTGCATCTTGTTTGAAAGGATACATCATCATCATCATGGTCTTGATATCATCCAGAGGATTCAAGTGTTTGATCAAGATACCTTGGGATTAGGGTTTTGACCACTGGTCAACCCTAATCAGTTGCATTGGGCCAATCCGGGCATGGCAAGGAGATGGGGTCTATGAGGGATATGGGGATCATTTCATGATTGTATTGAGCTTATTGAGGATAGGGTTTCATCATTGAGCCATTTCATCAGAAGATTGGGGCTCAGTTTGATCAGTGCATTGCCAAATTCATCTATCAGCTGAAGAAGTCAACTATGGTCAACTGTGCTTGATTTTATGGATTTGGAGGTGGGAGAGAGTTGGATATACTTCATTCATGTTGAAACAAGTTTTATTTGACATGTCAAAGCTCAAGAATGAAGAAAATAAAGTCAGAACAAAAATTGCCAAAAATAGAAAGTGACTTGTAATGGAAGTTTCCAAAAATGGAAAGTTTTTCACCACAAAATTACATGTCCTAAAAAGCTTCAAATGAAAATTTGTTCAACATGAAAGTTGTAGATCTTGTTCTCACCTTTCCAAAAAGTCCAAGAACTTGAAATTCCCATGTAGGGTTGGCAAGTTATGGTCCATTCAATTTCAAAAAAGACCTATAATCAAGGGGGCATAACTTTCACATGGAGTGTCCAAAATGAGTGATCTTTTTATGAGAAAACTCCATTTCACATGTACTTTCATGGTGCATAATCAAAATTCATCAAAAATGGTCAATGCAAAAGGTCAATTTTCAAGTGTACTAATTAAATCCAAGGGCAAAATGGTCTAACTTGCAAAATAATTGGAATTTTGGAATGAGGGTTTTTGCAACACATCACAAATGCCAAATAGAAGTGGTTTGAGCTGTCATGAGCTGTCATGGTTCAATATTTGGCAAGGGCATTTTGGAGCTTTCATTGAAATTTGACATTATGCTAATTATTTCATTTTGGCTAATTGGTGATTAAGAGAATGATTAAGCTGAAGTATAAAGTTCTAATTGTAACAGAATTGCAAATCATAATCACAATTCTCAAGAACCTAACCAACTTTCCCTCCAAATTCACCAAAATTCATCAATCTTCATCAAACTTTTTTTGACCAAATCTTCACCAATTCTCAATCATATTGCAAAGTTCTTGTTGATTCGTGTTCCTTGAGCCTTCTTCTCCAACTGTTTCATCAAGATTCATGCTAAAAGCTTCAGATTCGTGGACTGTTCATCATGAACTCAACCATGGCAAATTGAGATTTCTCACACGTGGAGCTGTTTTGGATCAAGCTAAGCGTGGCATTCAATTTCCTCAACCTCAAACTTCATCTGTTTTGGATAATTGTGCGCAAAAGCTTCAAGAACACCAGCTGCCATCTCCAAGGTACCAAAACTCGAATCTCACTATTCTTTGAATTGAGATATGCTTTTTGAAGTTCATTCATTGTAGATCATCATGATAGGCTTAGTTTTTGAATTGGTGAATTGATGAGTGAGATATATCGTTTTGAACTTTTGATGCCAAACCTTTAATCGATCGATCCCTTCGCCACAGTAGGAGTTAGGTTAAATAGATCACATATCTTGAATCTACATTGAAGGACGGTTCCAATGGCTATGCATTTGTTGATTTTGGTTGCAATTCGTTGTTCTTCAATTTTCTGCATTTTCTGGAAACTTTTGGATGAAGAACGAAGAACATTGGCATGTTTGATCCATTTTTCTGGATTTGCTTTCAAATAAGCTGTTTACCGCGCCTCTCCACCAATCAGGAAGCGCCATTTCTTCTTTTCAATACGACGCCGTTTTGGCGAACTTCCTCAGAATTGCAAAAATGCCACTGGATTTAATTATTAATAATTATTTCTTTTTCATTTTCTTTTCTTATTTCATTTTGTTATGTGAACTTAGAAAATTAATAACTCACTCAAAATTCATCCAATTTTTGTGAAATTTTTTGTGCCATGCTCATGAGAATGTGTAGAATTTTATGGTGATTTTTGTGGAATTTTTGCACGTGTGGAAATTTAATTGGCCTATTGATTTTGTTCATGTGTACATTTTTGTATGCTTTGCCAAAACCTTCATGAAATACTCATACCTTTATAGAAATGGATGAAAATTTTTGTGCTTATTCTGGACTCATTGATTGTGATTTTCATGTAGAGTTTATGATTTTTGGATACTTGGCGATGGAGATGTGATTTTTTGAATAGAGGTGTGACACTTTGTGTCACACCTAGCTAGGTCAACTTTCTGATTTTATTTGCATGGCCTAGAAATGTTTGATTGGGTTGAAATTTTGCATGAATGATCATTGATATGTTAAGATAACATGTGATTTTTGCTGGGATTTTTGATGGAGTTTTTAAATTGATTGATAATTTTCTTCTCTGTATGCTCATTTGATAACCTTGTGTGACACATGTTGGCATTTTGCTTGTGAAATTCTCGTATGGTATTGGATGAAGATGAAATTTGACATGAGCATTCTAGACACATTATAGGACATCATGGTTTTGATCCCATTCATTTCTAATATGTTGTCACTGTTTTATGAATTATTGAAATGGATGCTTGTGTTGATGCCTTGAATTGGCTTGTATAAATGTGTCTGGACTTCTTGATTTTCATTGACCTACTTTCTTTTGTCCAATTGAGCTGAAAATTGACATGCTATGCCTTGAATGCGTCCTGTTTAGGTGTGAATTTTTGTGGAATTAATTGAATTGTTTTGGTATGCTTTTGATTGAAATAGTTCTGTTTGGACTTTTGGAGTTGCAAATTGCATGATTGATGTTAAATTGTGCATGAAATGATAATGGTGATTGATATGAGCATGGGATTAATGGCATTCGCTTTTAATTTGTTTGAATGTGATTTTGGTTGGTTTGTACTTGCTGTTTTGATTTTTTTATCCCCTTTGGACCCTAGGCTTGGCCTAGTGGTCTAGTTTCTCACATTTGGCTTGGATTTTCAGGTTGAAATGCAAAAGGCTTAAGGGAAAAAGTGCAAGTTGATTAAGTTGAGTTTTGTTTGATGTTGTAAACTAACATTGATTTTGTGTTGTAGGGTTTGACGCTTGAGCTTGAGCTCAGGGCTTGCACTTATGTGCATTAACTTGTGTTGTCTGTATAGATTGACTTTTGCTGTTTATTGTTGGTTTGTCTGAGTACTGATGATACTTGATTGATTTCAGGTACATTTAGTCGCTTACAGTTCTTTAAGAACTTGCTTGCTGCTGCTTGGTTTTTAAACCAGTTGAGGTAGACTCTCTTGTCTCCATGTAGTCTGGAAGACCTGGCTTGTTATTTAGCCAGGCAACTGTCTGAAGTCCTCCTTAAGAGGCGATGTCTGTGATTGTTTACTTTTGTGCCAAGCAGGTGAAGACCTCTATGAGGAAATTGGCGGAATCCAAGGGATATGCAATCTATCCCCCGCTATTCTGTTGAGTCGTCCCTCTGCTCACACCACTGTGTTGATGCATTGGGACACAAACCCAAGATCTTGTGTTGTTGCACAATCGAGTCAGAGTCTTGAGTGTAGAAGGGTCCCTCCATTCTGGACCCACGCTCCTTTGTCTGAAGCTCTCCCTGGCCAGGGATAAGAGCTGTGAAGTCTAATCTTCACTCACCTTTCATCAGCTTCACCTTAGCCCCTCAATGGCAAGGTTAAGAGCAAATACTACCTCTGTACATATGACTTGCTTCGGTAGTCGAACCCTTTGTTTGAGCCTCACTTCTGACTGGATATAGTGTGTGCTTTGTGAATATTTGTTTGAAATGTTTGTTTTATCTTTGATTGATGCTTGCATGCTTGCTTTCTTCCTGGATAGGATTAGCTTGATGTTGTGCAAGTAGGTAGAAACCTGAACATAGGGCAATGATGCATGATAACACTAGGCTCGAGTACAGCTCCCTGGTAGTGTGTCTTCCCTTTGTATCTGGTTGGCATTTCTTTCCCTTTCAGGGGAACTACATCGCCCTGATCCTCGTTCCAGACGAGGTATGTAGGCAGGAGACCGTGCGAGGTCTCTCCGGGCACTTTTTTTTCTTTTGTGTGTGTGCTTGACAGTTATAGGCTCGAGTTCCCGACTCCCTATTAACTTGTTGGTTGTTGTGTGCTTGGAAGCTGATGTAAGTCCATCGAGTGGCATTCGGGTTCCAGTGTGCGTGCGTTTTGGTTCGGATGCTGATGTAAGTCCAGTGATTGGCCTTCAGGCTCCATGTTTGCCGGTGTGTTTGTTTGTTTGTTTGGCGTGCGTGAGCCGAACTACGGCAGCTCTGATTCTCGTTCCAGACGAGATACGTAGGCATAGGATGTGATGTCCTATCGAGCTCCCTTCCTCTTAACCCCACCTGTGTTGTCTTCGGTGTGTGTGTGTGTGTGTGTGATGTTTTTAGCAACCTATTCTTTCTTTTAGAGCGTGGATCCCGTCGAGTACGACGGACGTGAGGGGTGCTAATACCTTCCCCTTGCGTAACCGACTCCCTTACCCTTTCTCTTTGGTCGCGAGACCATGCTTTTTCCAGGTTTCTCTGAGCGTTTCCTTTCCCTATCTTGGGATAAATAACGCGCAGTGGCGGCTCTGTGTTGTTTTTGTTTCAGCCCGTCGGTTGTTTTTCGCGGATGCGACAGATTGGAAGAGTGTATTGATCTTAGGATCAAATATCTTGATGTTTATGGTGATTCGGCCCTTGTTGTTAATCAGATTAAGGGTGAATGGGAGACGAATCAGTCTGGCCTCATCCCATATAAAGATTATGCGAGGAGGATTTCAACATTCTTTACTGAGGTTGACTTCCATCATATTCCTCGAGATGAGAATCGGATGGCGGATGCACTTGCTACGCTTGCCTCAATGATCATGGTGAGACTCTGGAATGAAGTTCCTAATATCACTGTGATGCGCTTGGATAGACTAGCTCATGTGTTTGCAGTAGAAGAGGTGCAAGATGATAAGCCATGGTATTATGATATCAAGTGTTTTCTTCAGAGTCAGATTTACCCGCCTGGGGCATTTGTGAAAGATAAAAAGACTTTAAGGAGATTATCAGGCAGTTTCTACCTTAATGGCGATGTGCTTTACAAAAGGAATTTTGACATGGTTCTGCTCAGATGCATGGATAGACACGAAGCAGACCTGTTAATGACTGAAGTTCATGAGGGTTCATTTGGTACTCATTCCAAGGGACATGCCATGGCTAGAAAGATGTTGAGAGCAGGCTACTATTGGCTGACGATGGAGTCTGACTACTGCAAATATGTTAAGAAATGCCACAAGTGTCAGATTTATGCAGACAAGATTCATATTCCCCCGACACTTCTGAATGTGATTTCATCACCATGGAATTTCTCCATTTGGGGAATTGACATGATTGGCATGATAGAGCCGAAAGCGTCCAACGGTCACCGCTTTATTCTCGTAGCAATTGATTACTTCACCAAGTGGGTTGAAGCGGCATCGTATGCAAATGTGACCAGGCAGGTGGTTGTGAAGTTTATCAAGAATCAACTCATATGCCGTTATGGTGTGCCAGATAAGATCATTACTGATAATGGATCTAACTTGAACAACAAGATGATGAAAAAGTTGTGTAGCGAGTTCAAGATTGCACATCATAATTCTTCCCCTTATAGACCCAAGATGAATGGGGCTGTTGAAGCTGCTAATAAGAATATCAAGAAGATTGTCCAGAAGATGGTCGTTACGTACAAAGATTGGCATGAGATGCTGCCATTTGATTTGCATGGATATCGTACATCTGTCCGCACTTCAACAGGGGCAACCCCTTTCTCCCTTGTATACGGCATGGAGGTTGTGCTCCTAGTAGAGGTGGAGATCCCATCAATGAGAGTCTTGATGGAAGCCAAGTTGACTGATGCTGAATGGGTTCAGAGTCATTATGACCAACTGAATTTGATAGAAGAGAAGAGATTGACTGCCATGTGCCATGGTCAGTTATATCAGTAAAGGATGAAGAAAGCCTTTGATAAGAAGGTCAAGCCTCGTGTGTTCCGAGCAGGTGACCTTGTACTCAAAAAAGTCTTGTCTTTCGCACCCGATTCCAGGGGCAAGTGGACTCCAAACTATGAAGGTTCATATGTTGTTAAGAGAGCCTTTTCAGGCGGTGCTTTGATACTTACAACTATGGATACGGAGGATTTCACTCGTCCTGTGAATTCAGATGCAGTCAAGAAATACTTCGCCTAAAAAACAAAAACAGAATAGCTCGCTAAGTTGAAAACCCGAAAGGGCGACTTAGGCAAAAATGAGCGTCTCGGTGGATTGAAAACCCAAAAGGGCGATCCAGGAAAAAGTTAGAGACATAAAAAATATATATATATATATATATATATATATATATATATATATATATATATATATATATATATATATATATATATATATATATATATATATATATATATATATATATATATATATATATATATATATATATATATATATATATATATATATATATATATATATATATATATATATATATATATATATATATATATATATATATATCCCGCTAGATTGAGTACCTCACCCTGGGGCAATCTAGGCAAAAATTAGGGATTTGGCAAGTAACTGCATCCTGACAAGACTTTGTTCTGCAATTGTCATCTGTCAAAGATTCTCACTCAGTCATCATCAACTAAAGCTTCAAATACATCGGATTCGGAGTGGGTGGAGAAATGGTCATTATGTTCAATGTAGCCATTTTCCAATATATATTACCAATTTCAAATTTGTAAAGATCCATGGAGTCTTGCCATTTGCAGACTACCATTCCATTAAATAAATTTGAGCCTTTATCCAATTCTTTGCACTCTTATTTGTTTCTATTCAACAAATATTTTGCATGTTTTAATTGAAAAATATCATTGTATTAAAAAAAATTCATAAATTGTTTTTAAACAAAGTGAACATTCACAATGACAAAAACGATACTTGGGACGTCTTCAGTGTTCTCCCAAGGATAATATGATCTCCAAAAGGGAAAGACATTTGTTCATATTCCCAGCATACTTGTATCCTCTTCATTATCTTTCAGGTTGTCTCCTCCGCGAGCACAGAAGAAAGTTGTACATCCCACCAAATCCCCAGAGAGTTTGGAGTTTTGGATGCGGTCTCAATCTTCTAATTCCCCAGTGAGTCGGGATTTAGCATTTGTATTATCAATTATATGGTTGTCATCCCTTGCGTGGATTGACCTAAAATCCCTTATAGATTGATAAACTGAATATGCTAATCTTTCCGAAGGAGTTGGTTTTCCCTCACTTCGAGTTAGAAATCTCTCCGCTAGAGTGAGCCAGAAATCCCCAGCATAAGCGAAGTTATCATCAAGTTTGGTTTGTAGCTTTTCCCCTGTGGACTTGTCTACTTTGATCTCCAGCAAATTTGCTCCTCGACCATCCTCAGCAGGGTTGATCCCACTTTTACTCCCCAGTATGGTCACCGGTAGGGTATCCTCAGTAGTTTGCCTACAGGTAATCCCCGGATCGGTCGTCAGCAATGTTTCCCTAGTGGAGTTGTCTATCGAAGCCCGTTTTTTGTTTCCTCCCGAGCAGGGTGGTTGATGAAGATGTTCATCTTTCCTTCCCCAGCGGGGTAGTGTTCTATTCTCCTCGGCAGATATGATTTATCCAGCAGTGCAAGGAATCCGTAGGTTTTGGAACTTTTGATTGGTGGTTATTCCCCACAGAGTTTCATTTCCCTCTTTGTTGATTTCCCCAGTAGAGTTGCCTCTACAGCGGATTTTATCCGTGTTTAGATTCCTCAGCCGAGACTTTGCCTGATTGCAGAGTGGCATGGGAGCTTCTGAGGAAGATGTGTTGATCCCTTCCCCACGGGAGTGATTGGTTCTCCTTTCCCTGCAGAGATCTTTGTTTCCTGGTATCTGTTACCCCCATCAAATTGGATGTTCTCCAGTGGCTCTGGCTTTCTCTCTTGAGATGTAGTACCGGATGTTTGTCCATTGATTCTTGGACCTGTTTGTGTTAGATATGTCTGTTTGTCAGCATTCATCATAAATAAACCATGCATATATGCATATTCTTAACGTTCAGATATTCATGCTGCATCCTTTGCCATATATCTTTGTTTGTTATCTCCTGCTAGTTGGTGATATATTTCCCCAAGCAGATGTTGGTGTTTGATCTCTCCATAATAGAGTCATCCCCATAGACAGAAAGTGTCTACCTTTTCTTCCATATTCCCCACTGAGTTATGTCCTCGTGGATGAGTGTTATTTTAGTTTCCTCCCAACACATGTATTGGGATGGAGTTCTCCCCTGAGATATATCCTTATTGGGTTGAGTCTTGTTTTGGTGTGTCTCTCTAGTTTGTTCCTAAATCGACTCCTTTTGTTATTTCCCCTGCACTTCCCCGTAGTTTTAGATGAATGATTGCTCAGTAACCAGTAATTGTCCATCTATTCCCCGGCAGAGTCTGTGGCCTTTTACCCAGTAACCGGTAGTTGTAAGTCTTATTTCTGTGGTTTTCTACCCTCATACCGGTAGTTGTAAACCCCATTTTATCCCCTTGCAGAGTTAACCCTTTATTTTGTTCATCCTAACCGATGGCGGTTACTCTTCTGTGGTTTTCTACCTAATATTAGGTATATGTAATCCCATCCTTGTTGGTTATCTTTATCCAATAATCGGTATCGGTATTCCTTCACTTCTTTGAGTATATCTCCCAGTAACTGGTGATATATCTCCCGGATCATTACCTTTGTCAATGTATCCCCAGCGAGTTATCTTTCATTTACCCTTGGTTGGTAATGATTGTTTCTCCCTTTGATTGGTCATCATTTTATACCTAGTATTCGGTATCCCGAAGTCCTTTCCTTTCAGTCGATTTATCCTTTATTAACCCAGTAACCGGTTGTGGATAATCTTCCATGCAAGTATATTATCTACGTTCTGACGGTAATAGATAATATATCTCATGCGCTCTTTGGTCGAAGTCTTTTGTTCTTCCCCAGTCGAGTAAGATTCATATTTCCTTATGAAATCGAATGCCCATCCTATAATCGAGTTTGCTTCTCATCCCTCCTTTCGGATGATGAGTGTCTTGGAAATTTTCCCCAATTCACGCCTTGGTTGGTCACCTATTATATGCCCAGTAACCGGTATCCCTGGTGTTCCTTCCTTTTCTGCTCCCTATTATGACTTTTGTCCCCTGTGGAGTCAGATGTCCTCAGTCGAAGTATACCTTTTTAGGTCTTCCTTAGATGTTTTTGGATGTTTAATATCTCTCACCCTCATACCGATCTTAGATATTCATTCTCCCCGAGCGTGTTGTTCTCTCACCCTCATACCGGTGTTTCGATCACATGTCTCCTTGAGCTTATTACCCAGTAACCGATAATACCTCATTCTGTTGTTTCCTCATATGAGTCCTGTTTGGACATTCCCCAGTGAAGTCCCTTAGTGGATTTTCCCCATCTGAGTCCGGATTTTCATCTGAAGTATCCTTTATGGATAGTTCTTGCTGTGTGGGAATATTCCCCAATACATGCATCTTTGAGTCAGCTCGAGCCCTTCCATTGATTTATTTTCATGGAATTCCTCTCGTGTCTCTCAGCAAGTCTTAAGTCGTGACCTGCTCACGCATTTTCTTCCCTTTATTATCCCCACAAGAGTCCCCAAAGTCTCTGTCCCACTTATGAGTGTATTACTCATGTGGATTTTCAGTTTCTTCTGATTTCTTTTCTTCTTTGTGGACACATGTCTCCACAGAGTATTACCTTTTGCATACATACATTTGCATCATGAGGTCTCTTAGGGACCAAAATTCGTCTCTTAGTTATTATTTAAGCCCATTCTACCTCGTCGAGACGAAGATTTTAACCTTCGCTTCTCCGGCTAGAATGACCTTAAATAGGAGCATCTGTAAGACCCCAATTTTGACCCTAAGATCCCTCATGGCATCATAACATTGCATTTGCATCTTGCCTCAAGGATCATAAGCATATTGGCTTTTACCCTGGGGTGGGAACATTTTTGAGTTGGTTTGAGATCATCAAGAATGCTTGAATTGTATATTATTGCTTTTCTCATTTTATTTACTAACCAAAAGCACAAAAATATGTCACTAACATCTTTTGTTTGTAGCTTGAGCAGTCACAAGATCCAAAGCTTCTAGGAGATCCTAGGTACATTGATATGGTCAAGGGAAGATGAAAGCAAGCATGGAAATGGTTCCCAAAGCTCTCATCCATAAAATATTCCTCCCAAGTATCTCAATTCATCATTTTGATCAAAGCAAACCAAAGGGTTTGAGGTTTGTTTCCCAAGGAAACCCTATTTCATCTCTTCACCAACTGTGCCTTGCTCATGAAGCAACCTCAACCTATGGTCAAATTCAATCAAGGGAAGTTCTTTCACTTATCATTTCATGCATATTTGAACTTATTTGAGTGTCCTAAATCATCAATTCATCAAGATATGAGGTATAGACTTGAGAAGTTGATCAGTCAATTTATCTGACTATTTTGAAGTACACTAAGACCTAACTTTTAATGTGTTTGTCAAATGGAGATGACCCCAAGATAAAAACTGTTCTTAAGAACCATATGAACAACTTTCATGTTCATCAAAAATTGATTTGAAGCTTGTAAGGTCATCATCCATTTCAAAACATTATAGGTCATTTTGACTGAAACCCTAATTTTAGGTCAACTTCCCAAGGACATAACTCCTTCATTTTTCATGATTTTGAGGTGGGATCAAATGAATTGGAAATCTTAAGATGTATACTTCAAATGTTATATTGAGAAAATTTTCAAAATCCTAAAATAAATACATGTGATAATGCAAAACATTATAGGTCACTTTGGACCAAAGGCATTGAAATGTGAAAAAGTCCAACTTCAAGCACCCATAACTTCTTCATAAAAAATCCAAATGATGCAAAATTGAAGTACAAATTGATTTTCTTGAAAAGATATACAACTTTGATGTTGAAGATTTTGTCATTTGGAGCTTGCATCATTGAAACAGAAGTGCTTAAAGTTTGGCCATTTTTGAAAATCTCACATGTACATGTTTTGCACCCTACACTTCATGATCACTTTTCACCAATTTCCAAGTTTCAAATGAAGTTTTGATCAACATGACAAATGATCCTCATGCAAAAAGCTTTCCAACCATTACTCATAAGGTTGTGTTTCAATTATGGAAATGGTATTTTCGAAAGCATGAACATATTGGTACAATTTTGGAAACTCATTAAAATTGCATTATATGAGCTAAGTATACACAATCTGCACGTCCAATTTACATCTGCTGATGATTAGCTTGCAAATCCAAGTGGAATTGGGTCCTTCATGCGCCTGTACAGGCCCATGCATGGAGGCCCTTTCCATCCATGCAATGAAATGATCATGCTTTCAGTCATTGCCTTGCTATAAATAAGTGCCTTATGCTCCTCATTTCAGTAACCTGAAGGCGCCCTAAATGTTGCACGATTGATTCCTCACCCATACTCAAAGGAACTCACCATTTTCTCTCAATTTTTTTTCAGATCTAAACTTCAATTTCATTGATTGATTTTTAGATCTAAAGTTCCTAAGCCTTGCTCTCCTTAATCCATAGATCACACTGCAAGCTTAATCACCAAGAAATCGTGCTCTCAAACTCTGCAAATCAGAGGTTTACTTCAGACCTTATTTTCTTCGAATCCACTAATATATTGCTTGTTTCTGGTTGTTGCTGTGATGTCTGAAGTCCTCTACATAGAGGCAATCATTTAGAGCTTTGAATTTTTAAATTCCAACAAGTTCAGTTGAACACCACAGAAATGCATGCTTTGATTCCTCTTATTATGGAAGCCTAGAGCGAATTTGGTTGGTATAGGGGTGATGTACATCACCCCAGCTTTCGTTTGGTACCTAGATCGTGGCATTTGGTAAACTTTTATTTCTCTGCAACTTTGACCTTCGCCGGAAGCTGGCCGGAGAAAACGGTGGTGCATACCTCCGTCTGGTCTCCAGATTAGATCTTGGCCGTGCGTTTTGTTTTCCAGATCAGATCATGACCACACAATGTTATGACTTTTTAATTGGTAGCATGTGATGTATTGACTCATGTGTATGGTAGGCGCGCGTGTGTGAGCCATGTGATTTGCCAGCTCAATTAATGAGCTCTGCATCCAACGCTCCATGATTTTTCACATTTTTATTTTCTGCCTTTTTATTTCTTTAATTCCATTTCATTTTAAAAATTCATATCTCCTTCATTATTGGTCCAAAAAATGTGAGGCCAATTGCATTTTTCTTCTTTTAATTTCTAGTTTCTAAAAATGATTTTTAATATTTTTTATTTTATCATTTGATATTTTTTAAGAATTTTCTCTTTTCTGCTTATTTTTAATTCATTTTAAATGGTTTTTGATATTCAAAAAATACAAAAATATTTTTCCAATCTCTTTGAATGATGATAGATCTATGAAAAATATTCTCATCAATTTATTAATTGATTTGAGATTTATTTGAGATTTTAGTTCAATTAGGTTATTTTTATGCATTTTTAATTGATTAAAAATAGTTTCTGACTTCTAAAAATGCTGAAATTTTTTGTCAAACTTTGTTTGACCTTGTTGAACTTGGGATAATTCACTTGGACTTTTAAAAGTTGATTTGAAGTGAATTTGAAGTTTGACCTTTCTTTATTATTTTAATTCAAGTATTATTTTACTTTTGAAAAATACCAAAAATATTTTATTTGTTTCTTGACTTCTAATCTTCATTTTGCATCTGTTTACTATTGTTTGACCTTGATCTCATATATCTTTGGTCAATGCTTGTTGATTATTTCATTTCATTTCCATTAATGTACTTTAATATTCATCTTCTTCTTCTTCTTCTTCTTCTTCTTCTTTTTCTTTTTTGATCAATGAGTTAAAGATTGGTGGTTAGCCTTGATACATGGGAGGTTTAACCTTCCTTGATTTAAATCTAATGCAACTTGATCATGGATCAAGTGAATGGCTTTGCATTAAGGATAGGTTGCTTCCTAATCAAGCAAAGAACCTAAATCAATACAAGATCATTTCTCATCTTCTTTTTGGCATGGCAAGTTGTGGGAGCTTGATTCACTAATCAAGATCTCTAACTTGTGTTGTTGCTTACGTTATTATTGATCGGCCTCAGATAGTTGTGACTTCTACATAAGTCCAATTACGATTGCTTAACATAGCGCTAAATTGCCTTATGGCACACTAACTCTAACACTAACCATTAACCATTAACATCTAATTCTTGCATTTTACATTTATGCAATTTACTATTCTTGTACATATTATTCATTTGCTTTTGCCCTTTGCTCATTTGAGCACATGTTTATGTTAATGCAATTTTCCTTTTGCTCACTTGAGCACGTAATTGTGTATATATTATTGTGCTTGTGCTTTTGTTTTGATTGTTGTGGACCAAAGTGAAAAAATGGATAAAAAGGACTTAGATTCTAGGAAATACCCTATGCGAAATGGAGTAAAAAAGGCCTTAATGTTGAAGATGGATTAGAAACACCAAATCTCTAAACTCATTCTTGTCCATTCTTGATTTACTTCATGGACCTCTTGATGTGTGTGCTTTTGTGCTAGGGATTCCTATTTGAGCCAAATTGAAGAACCATTGTCATGTGCTTCAAAAGTGAGAGATCCAAGAGTCATTGGAAGATTCCTAAGAGCTTTGCTTGTTTGATTGATTGCTTGAGTATACATACTTGCTTGCTTATTCCAAAGGATGAGAGCTACTTGGATCATCAATATGATCTCAAGAAGGGAACTCCATTTGTGGTCTTGTTTCTTATCCTTCATCTCTTGTATGATTAGGACTTTAGCCATTCTTCTTCTTCCCTCCACTCTAGCCCAAGCCAAAACTTTTGTGCAAACATCAACACTTGTTTTCAAATATTAGAAACCTAAGCATTATGCTTTTGATTTTCAAACTTTCTTTTCATAACACTTATTTTGAATTGAATCTTTAAGTCAACTTTGACCATACTTTGTAAATACTTTTCATTGGTAAATATAACCCATGCAAATACTTTTGTGGTTTCAATGGCCACTTTCTTATCAAAAACTTTTCAATGGCCACGTAGGCAATGGGTTTATCCATTCAAACACAAAATTGTAAATAACTTGTATATTCTTTTCTCATCTCCCCAATCATGTTTGCACAAACAAATTTTTCACAAAATACCAACCTTACAACAAGTGTGAAAAGGGTTCCCTAGGAGTACCTAGGATGTTGGGTGCTTAAAACCTTCTCATTGCATAACCAACCCCCTTACCCCGATCTCTGACATTTTTACTAGTTTTTGATTCGATAAAACTATTAGGTTTTTGTTCGCTTTCTAACCATTCCTTTGGATAAATAGAAGTGCGGTGGCGACTCGACTTGTATGGTTTACTTTTGATTTAGTCAATAAATCTAAAGGTAACGAATACCCCGCTACAACACCAACCACCTTCCAAAGGTGTATGACTTCAATCTTTGCTGACATACTCGAAAAGCATATGGAAGTATTTACGGATGACTTTTCAGTATTCGATTCTTCATTTGATAATTATTTGACTAACTTGTCACTTGTGTTAGAAAGATGCCAGGAAACAAATTTGATCCTGAATTGCGAAAAATGTCACTTCATGGTCCGGGAAGGAATAGTCTTAGGACACAAGATCTCCAACAAAGATATCGAAGTGAACATAGCAAAAGTGGAGGTAATAGAAAATTTACCACCACCGGTAAATGAAAAAGGCATCCGAAGCTTCTTAGGACATGCGGGTTTATACCGCAGGTTCATAAAAGATTTCTCCAAGATTGCCAAACCGCTGACTAGTCTGCTGGTAAAAGACACCCCGTTCTTATTTGACAAGGAATGTAGGCAAGCCTTCGAGGCCTTGAAGAAGGAGCTGGTGTCAGCCCCCATAGTTATTGCCCCAGATTGGTCTCTTCCTTTTGAGATAATGTGTGATGCGAGTGATAACGCAGTAGGGGCAGTACTAGGGCAACGTAAGGAGAAGCTCTTGCATGTGATCTATTATGCAAGCCACGTACTAAACTCTGCTCAAATGAACTATGCAACCACAGAAAAAGAACTCCTGGCGGTAGTATACGCGTTTGATAAGTTCAGATCCTATCTGCTGGGATCAAAGGTAATTGTATATACTGACCATGCTGCTTTAAAATATCTTTTTGCAAAACAGGAATCAAAGCCAAGGCTGCTGCGATGGATCCTACTACTACAAGAATTTGACCTGGAAATCAGAGACAAAAAGGGTAGTGAAAACACTGTTGTTGATCACTTGTCTCGGATGACTCTGATTCAAGAAACAAAAGAAACGCGCCCCATCAGAGTTGAGTTCACAGACGAACGTATTCTAGCCGTTACGCATATTCCATGGTTCGTCGATTACGCGAACTTTATGGTAGGTGGACTGATACCTGATGACTTTGACTCTAACAGACGAAAAAAGTTTTTGCATGATGGCAGGTTCTATGTGTGGGACTATCCATTCCTTTACAAAAAGGGATTAGATGGCCTGGTCAGGAGATGTGTTCCAGAGAAAGAGCAGAGGGACATCTTAAAAGCCTGTCATAACTCAGAATATGGAGGACATTTTAGCGGAGACAGAACCGCAGCTAAAGTCCTCCAGTCTGGATTGTACTAGCCTACAGTGTTCAAAGATGCACAAGTAGTGGTAAAAGAGTGCGACAGATGTCAGAGAACAGACAACATATCCAAAAGAAATCAGATGCCTCAGAATGCCATGTTAGAGGTCGAACTATTCGATGTGTGGGGGATAGATTTTATGGGACCCTTCCTACCGTCCTTTGGAAAGCAATACATTCTGGTTGCGGTTGACTATGTGTCGAAATGGGTGGAAGTAGTTGCACTGCCCACGAATGATGTAAAGGTGGTAATAAATTTCCTCAAGAATTGTACCTTCGTGCGGATTGGGGTACCAAGAGCACTGATTAGTGACGAAGGTACCCACTTCCTAAATAAGTTGATGGAGAACCTACTGCGGAAATACAATGTCAAGCATAGAATCTCCACACCATACCACCTCCAGACTAGTGGACAGGTTGAGGTATCCAATCGGCAAATCAAGCAAATTCTAGAAAAGACCGTCAGTGCCTCACGAAAAGATTGGTCAATCAAGCTCGATGACGCACTCTGGGCATACCGAACAACGTTCAAAACACCAATAGGTATGTCCCTGTATCAGTTAGTCTATGGTAAAGCTTGTCACCTACCACTCGAACTTGAGCATAGGGCGTTTTGGGCTACCAAATTCCTCAACTATGATCTTTCCAAAGCGGGTAAATCTAGGATCCTCCAATTACAAGAGCTGGAAGAATTCAAAAATCGAGCATATGAGAATGCCAAGATATACAAAGAGCAAACCAAAACCTGGCATGACAGGCACATTCAGGAGAAAGACCTTCAGGAAGGACAACTTGTGTTATTATTTAACTCAAGGTTGAAGCTCTTCCTAGGGAAACTAAGGTCACGATGGTCGGGACCCTTTGAGATACAAAAATTATTTGCGCATGGAGCCGTTGAACTAAGAAATCCCGCAAACGGAGACACGTTCAAGGTGAATGAGCAGAGAGTTAAACCGTACATACAACACCAGGAGGGTGGTCCAATCGAAAAAATCCGTCTCACCTAAGCAGACGGAGAACCGTCGAGTCAGGCGACGTTAAACGAAGCGCTTCGTGGGAGGAAACCCACGCTTTTTATTTCTAATTAGTTTTGTGTATCTGTAGGTTTATACAGGAGCTCTACAAGGAGGGAACATCACATAGCCAGAGGAACCAGCAGTTGACCCGACGAGAAAACCAAAAAATGGCCAAAAGGACAGCCTGACACGGGTCGTGTCAGGAGAGGGAAAAGCAACCAAGAAAATGGGAAAACAGTGGCCTGACACGGCCACCCGTGTCCGCTGACACGGGCCGTGTCAGGAGCATTGAAAGAAACAACATTTTTTGATTTATTAAACAGTAGCCTGACACGGGCGGTCGTGTCAGCTGACACGGCCCGTGTCAGGAGCACTAAAGGAAAATGCTGAACTTTGGTAATCCAGTAGCCTGACACGATCGTGTCAGGCAGGCGAATTTTTTGAATTTTTTTTGAAAAATTTGAATTTTCGTGGGACCCATCCACTTAATCCACCATTAACCATACCTTTTCCCCATTAACCTTATCATTATCAGATTTTCCTCCTACACCCCATTATTCTCTCTCGTCATTCTTCATCTCTTTCTCTCACACTCTTTCAAATTCCATTAAAACTCATAAACCTCACCACACAAAATCTTCCATAACCCCCATTTCCACTCACCTATCGCCAAAACACCCTTCACGAATATTACTCCACTCGTCGTCTCGGTCCTAACCACGGTTTCAGAATTTCCTAACTCGAAAGTTCAAATTATTTCTATTTTTTGCAGGTCCAAAATGCCCCCGCGGAGAATCCTCACCGGAAAGCAACAACTCGCGGAAATGGCAAAGTCACGGAAGCGCCCGAGTCAGAATCCAAATCCACACAACATCGTGTTTGATAATCCGGAACAAGAATGGAGATACCAAATTCACCGGAAGCGCAAACTCACGCCGACAAGGTATATGTGTGAGCATACTCTGAACGCTCTGGGGCTGAAGATGGAGGTATACCGGATGTTCCATGTTTTGGGAATGCTCGAGTTCATGAGTTTGGAAACGCCAACATACGAGCGCATTACTCTCGAATTCCTCAGCACGTCGGAATTCCAGCTGGAAAAAAAGTGGATTGACACGACCAAGTATTATGTCGACACCTTACGTTTCTGGTTATTTAATAATTATCATGAGCTGTCTGTTGAGGAGTTAGATGCAATGCTCTGACTCCCTCTGAACGGACCAGGAGCGGTCCCAGACGGGTTCTCACCTAAGGATTTCTGCATTGCCATCACCGGGAGGACGGATTACTCCTCCAAAGGTGCAAAAGCCTCGGGCATCCAGAATCCATGTTTCAGGTACGCTCATAAGGGTTTAGCCTATACCCTGTTTGGAAGAGGCGATAACACAGGAGTAGCTACTCAGAGAGAGCTATTCTTTATGTACTCGATGGCTCAAACCAAAGCCATCAATGTAGCTGCCTTTGCAGCAGACTATCTGGGCAGAGTCGGCCGAGCAAACTCCGGAGGCATATCCGTAGGGGGAATGATCACCCAAATCGCTGAGCATTTTGGGTATCAAGTTGTTTTACTCGAAGACACGCCAGTTGCAGGTAACACAAAAATTGACATGTCTGCTCTAATTTCACAAGGTATGATTGTTGTTGCCCCTACTTAATATTTCGTACTTATCCATAAGAGGTTTATCATCGCTCTGCCGGATCCGGACAGAGTTGCTATTACTGACTGTGCTAATTGGTTGTATGTGAGCGCCGACCCGGATGCGGATGAAGGCCACGAAACTGACCATTTTACTGCAGGTGAGCAATTTATGGATGACCAGGTGAAAGGGACGGAAATAGAAGAAGAAGATCCTCAAGCACCTCCTGAACAGTTTGTCCCACCGCATCAGGAACCCACCCAACATGCGGCGGGTTCATCATCTTGGTCAACTGACCAATGGAGCTGGGTACAAACCGAGATAGGTGACTTGAGAACGGAACAACAACGGTAAGGCATCGAGCAAGCCCGTCAGGGAGCGATGTTGGATGAGATGAGCAGCATGATGCGACAGTTGATGTTGCATTTTCCGCAACCATCTCCTCAGTAGGACCCTGTGAGTACCCTCCTCTGCTCTTATTCAAAAACATTGTGGACAATGTTGAGTTCAAGTGTGGGGGAGATTTTATGTCTTTTATTAGTATTTTATTCTCAGTATTTTGTTATTGTGTTATTTTACTTTTGTGCATTCTAGATTTGATTTTTCTGGTTGAAGGTACATTATGTTGCGAGTGTGTCAAGTCTGTGTTGACATGTTGGAAATAGTAATGATCACAATTGAGAGTGGATGCAACGATCACACTACTCACCATGGATTATTGAGAAGGATCTCCCCAGGAAGTTGACACTATTGAAAGTAAAGATCGGATGCAACGTATACAACTTAACTGACATGAGTATCCTATACATTCCGAAGTAAGGAAGAGATCGCACCAAACTAATGAGTATTATGGATCCTGTCAAAGCTGAACCAACCAAAGAGAGTCATAAAAAGCCAAACACATTGATCATCATGAGCGACATTCAGGTTTGTCTTTACCACTCTGAATTTGCGTAGACTATCTGGGACTATCACTGCATGATATACACACTGAGGCACGTTGTTTGAAATTAACCCCGGGCCTTTCTAGCCATCCCGAATAATTATATCCCTCGTTAACCCCATTTGAGCCTATATCCATTTGTTTGTTTAAACCCAATAAATGTACCCCCTTGGCCAAAAAAACTTCCTCACCCTGTTCAGAGTCATGATAATACATTCAAACTGTGTTAAAAAGCAAAGTTTGGGGTAAAAAACCCCAAAAGCTCCCAAAGCCACAGAAAGTGCAAGAACAAAAGATTTTTTTTTATGAATCAAGAGAAAAAAAGAAAAAAAAAGATAACTCAAAGATTCAAAAAGAAGCACGGAAAAGGGCAGTCGATAAAAAGAAAAATAATAAGAAAAAAAAATCGAGAAAATAAAAGAAACAAACACAGGATGTGACATCGACTCTGAACCAAAAGCCACTTGTTTTCCTTTTGTATAATCCATACCCTAACCCAAGCCAAGCTACAACCCGAAAGACCTCAAAAGTGTGTGTGTTGTGTGTAGGTGATAGGAAAAGAGATACTATTCAAACTTGTGAGTGATATTGCATACTTTGAATTATGAGTGTAAACAGCTTACCCCGAGAGAATTGGTGAGAATGCGATATAAGCTGACAGGTGAAACGGTGCTTTGAAGTAAAAGTGTGAATAAAGACTTACAAAGAAAGGCAGGACTTGTGGAAGGAAAAGGGAAGATGTTAGCAAATGATCTCAGCAGTGGTGGAAAACATGAAGAATTTTGGGGAGTGACAATGTGTCTGAAACATTACTTGGGACAAGCAATGAGCTAAGTTTGGGGTTGTGATCAGTCACCATTTACATTGAGTTTTCATTACTGATCCGACTCGAAACAGAGGCATTTGACACACTGTGCAAGCATTTATGGTACATTTCGAGTTAGTTTTACTTCCGTCATGTTATTTAAGCATTTTTAATCTTTGTTATGTTTTACCTTTTATTTTCGTGATTTTATGCGTGGGATAACTGTGTTTTTGTCCAACAGATCCAGATAGAAGAACTAGAGAACTCAAAACGAGACAGTGCGAGATTCCAGTAAGCAAAGGAGTAGAAAACCCTGGTACAGAAGACCTGACACGGTCACCCGTGTCACCTGACACGGTCACCCGTGTCACCTGACACGGGCCGTGTCAGGCAAGGGAAGACATGTGAAAAAAAACAGTAGCCTGACACGGCCACCCGTGTCACCTGACACGGGCCGTGTCAGGCAGCATCCTCAACCGTGTCACCCCCTGCCAGGGGCGTGTCAGCCATAACAGTAGGCTGACACGGGTCGTGTCAGCCCAAGCCCAAAAATCCAGTTTTTCTCGGGCTTTTAGTTCGTCGGGCTTTTTAGAGATATCTTTGCACATGTCCAACTGCTGCTGGGAATTTTCACTATAAAAGAAGGTCTTCTGCCAAAGGAAAAATCATCTTGGAATACGGAAAAACACAGTATTGTAAAGCAATCAAGTATTACAGAGATCGAGGCATTCAGAGAGCTGAAGATATTCATGAGCGGGAGCGATTGAAGATCAAAGTCATCCAATTACTTGTAATGTGTAATGTTTATCTTGAATTTGTTTTAAACAATATGAGTAGCTAAACCCCCAAATGTTAGGGGGTGTCCCTAATTTAGAATTGTAATGAATTTGAGTTTACATTTGCATTTATAATATTGTTTTTACGGTAACCTTTTGATGTGTTTATTGCTTTCTCTTTCGGACCAATTGAGATTGATTTGTGGTTATCAATTAGGCTGGATCGCCATTGATAAGGTTTTCATAAGGTTACTCTACAGTAGATATGACCTAGGACTAGGGATACCCTGTATGAACTAGAGTATTCTTGATATTATACAGCTTAACTTCACCCTAATTGGCTATGGACATAGGAGTTAGGGTAGATAGATTAAAGGTTTTCTCACCAAGGACTTGGGAGAAAATACCCTTGAGAACTGGTAGTAATTGATATTTGTTGATGCAATAGTGACTCAGAATTGTTACAGGGATAAATCACACACCTTCCCTGGCATTGTTCCTTTTTCTCTATAAACCCTTATTTTCATCTTTCTTTACCTTTACTTTTATTACTATATTTTTATTCCTAAAAACCAAATTAATACTTTTTGTTTAATTGAATGATAATTTAAACTCAATATTAGCTTGCAGTCATTGAGATCGACATTCGGGGAATTTCCCCATTATTACTATAAAAGGCAAAATAGTACACTTGATATTTTCTCGATCACAAGGCGACAATGTTTTCAAGTAAGATCCATGACTCCAGGGACCTTTTTAAAACCTTGGAACCGATGGTTATGTAGTATTGACCTACGAGATGTATGCCTCGTGGGGTTGATACAAAAATCTCACCTAGAAGAGACCATTTTGAGGGTATTACTGTCTAATAAGTCTCTGTCAAGGTGGCAGTATTTTCAAGGAGGGTCCATGACTCTAGGAACTTGCAATCCTAGAGGTTCCCAGAATTCTCTCACCATGAGAAATCATATGTGTTCGTTTAATACTGTATCATGCATTCCTTTCTGCATCCATAGCATGACATTGCATTTCATAAAAATGCATCATCATACATAACCATTTTCCTAAATCAAGAAACCCATTCCCTTCTTTCCATCATCAGAAACCTTACAAGGCAAGTTGTTTCCCCAACATTCCTATGAAACTCATGCTAATTCTAAAAGAAGGATGGAGAACTTGAAAAATGGTCAGGAACTTATGAGAGAGGAGATTGATTCTCTTAAAGGAACAATTGGTAAAATCCTAGAGACTCTGTAGGCGTTAATGAACAAAGAAGAATAACCACAACAGAATATGCATAATGATTATGGTAACTCATCAGGTTTCTCTACATGACCTCAACCAGTTCAAGGAGCAAAAGTTCAGTTCCCATTTTATGGTTTACTCAGGGTTATACTCCTCCATTTGAAAATGCCACCAATGGAGGACCATCTATTCAGCAACCCATATCAATCTCGGTAGTCACAGAAGTGCATCACGCTGGACTTTCAATACACCAAGGTCCCTTTGAAGATCCTCATCTTGTATTCCATGTTACTGGTCTTCAAGATACCCATCCTGAAGTGATAGTTGAGAATAATGAATGTGAAAGGAAATATCAAATATTGGCCCATATGTCAATAATAACCCCTTGTCAGGACACAGGGAATGAAGTTTGAGGCGGGCATGAGAATTCATCTCCTAAAGCCAATGGATCAGATGGGAAAGCTCATCCTCGATGCTGATAATCATTAGGCCATCTTTTTATCATTTCAAATTTCCTTATTGTTAGGTGTAATTTGTTTTTGAATTTGTTGTTTTAAACAGTAATATTAATAAAATGAGCATGCATATTTTGAATTTATCATTTTGTATTCATTCATTTTAATTTCTTTAGCCCTTAAAATATATTTTAAAAACGAAATACCAATGTTTCCTCCACTTCACTTTCTTTATCAACTTTTGCTCAAGCAAAGATTTGATGTAGGATGATATAAACAAATCTTTAAGATTTCTAAATGTATGTTTCTTAATAAAATCTTGCTGATGATGTAAGGCATTACTTCAACTCCTGAACACTAGAGAGATGATGATTCAATCCCTAGTATACCCCTTTGAGCCAAGGAGTAGGTGTTTTCTTCCGATCTAAAAAATCATTAATCTTAACCAGGGGCGAGGTAGTTTTTCAGTTAATTTGATTATGCATTCAAAATTCAAGAGAAAACATACTATCAAAGGTGTTACAACATCTTCTTCATCGTACACATTATGAAGTGTCGAAGAAGTGATAACAATAAAAAAAACTCATAATGGTTATTCCTTCTTAACCCTTAACATGGCAATAATAACCTTTTCACCAAAATAACCAACTATGTGGAAATGGTTCAAAAAAATGTATAGAAAAAATCTCACTAAGTCGAGAGCCAAAAAATGACTTAGAAAAAAACTAGGGCATCCCGGTGGACTGAAAACTCAAAAGAGTGGTACAGATTAGGGATAAAAAGCAACAACAAAAAAATAAAACCAAAAAAGTCACCAAAATCCAAAAGCTAAAAACAATATCAGGTGACCACCATGTTAAAACAAGAAAAGCAAACACAAAAATAAGTGACTACCACCTCAAGGAAATCTCATAAATTCTTGAGCCTTTCTCTTCACCTCCACACCGTTAAAATTCTCTTGAAAATTGAATGTGTATGTCAAATTAATTGAACGTAGGACTGAAGATCATCAAGGAGAATGGGTGGGTTTAAATTAAAAAATTTGAACCTTATATCCTTTTGTTTCAAAAACCATGAACCAGACTACATTACAACCTTCAAAAGACCTAATTGAAGCAAGGTTTATTTTGAAAGCACACTACAGCAAGATTGCATTAACTTGACTCCAAAGATATTTGTTAATCATTCATATTTGTATCATGCTTTTGGCATTACTATTTTCACAATTTGAATGTCCATATCAACATTATGTTCTGATCATTGACCCATTCACTGTATTTCACAACATGATCTTAATAATAATTTTGATTTCAAAACATGCATGAGCATTGCATTAGAACTACCATTTTATAGGAACAATTTTATTTGCAAATCAACATTTAGCACCAAGGAAGTTCTATCAATGAGAAATCATTTGAGGAACTTAATCATTTAGGAGTGGCCCCATCGGGGGCACATCAATTAAAGAATCAGCCACATCATGGGCAAGTCTCCTAGAGAATATGTTGATCAAAGGCAAGCCATTCCAAGGTCAAATTACAGTGAACTATTTCAAAAATCGTATTGTGACAGATCTCTTCTAGACCCAACAAACTGGGGCAAGATAAGTTGGTAAATGATGGAAGCAAGTTCTCTTCATACTTCAAGCTGCTCAAACAAGATCTATTATACATCAGCAACTATTGAGTTCAAGATGAGTATTGGGGGATCATGTTAGCATAATGGCCTATCAAATAACCTTTTCCTCTTGATAAGAAGCTTTGTTGCAAAGACTTTTCTCAACCTTAATTGTTCCATTGCATGCCACATGGGAACTGGTTGAAACAATCAAACCATTATCATGTTTGCACATATCATACATTACTCATGCATAAACCATGTATGCATTAGCATCAAATCATGCATATCATTTCATTCATCATCGCATACTGCATGCATAAAAGAAAATCTCAAATCTCATGCATAACAAACCTTGGTCGGAGCTCATCTGCATTCCTAGAGAAAAAATGTCAACATCATTAAAATCTATTACAGCTTCGCACCTACAAAGACTATTTTTTGCCCAACAATTTTATAATCTAATGAGAATCTAATGGATTCCCGGATATCATTTGTTTCAATTCGAGGTTGTCGGACACAACTTGGTTTATTCTAAGGATGACCAAAATGCATTTCATAGTTACGAGAGGATTATTGTAACTCATTTTCCCATATGAGGATTACAATATATGGTCATCGCTTTGTTTTAAGGATTTCCAAAATGCATTTCACAGTTATGAGGATTACAGTAAATCATTTTCCCGTCTGAGGATTTCCACATTTGTTCATCACTTTGTTCGGAGGATTTCCATAATGCATTTCGTCATTACGAGGATTACTGTAACTCATTTTTCATCTAAGGAATACCAAATGTTATCATTTTATTCTGAGGATTTCCAAAATGCATTTCATAGTTACAAGGATTACCATAATTCATTTTCCCATCCGAGGATTACCATATGAGGTCATCATTTTGTTCTTAGGATTTCCAAAATGTATCTCATGGTTACGAGGATTAACGTAACTCATTTTTCCCATCTGAGGATTACCATATGAGGTCATCATTTTATTCTGAGGATTGCCATAATGTATCTCATGGTTACAAGGATTATTGTAATTCATTTTCCCATCTAAGGATTTCCATATGAGGTCATCATTTTGTTTTGATGATTTCCAAAACGTATCTCATGGTTACAAGGATTATTGTAACTCATTTTTTCCATTTGAGGATTACCATATGAGGTCATAATTTTGTTCTAAGGATTTCTAAAATGTATATCATGGTTATGAGGATTAGCGTAACTCATTTTCTCATCTGATTATTACTAGATGAGGTGATCATTTTGTTCTCAGGATTTTCAGAATGTATCTCATTGTTACGAAGATTATCGTAACTCATTTTTCCCATCTGAGGATTACCAGATGAGGTCATCATTTTGTTCTGAGGATTTCCATAATATATCTTATGGTTATGAGGATTACTGTAACTCATTTTTCCCATCTGAGGATTACCAGATGAAGTCATCATTTTGTTCTAAGGATTACCGTAACCCATTTTTCCATCTGAGGATTACCATATGTTATTAGTTTGTTCTAAGGATTACCGGATGTTATTAGTTTATTATGAGGATTTCCATAACATATCTCATGATTACGAGGATTTTTGTAATCCATTTTTCCATTTGAGGATTACCAGATGTTACCATTTTGTTCTCAGGATTGCCATAATGTATCTCATGGTTAAGAGGATTTTTGTAACCCATTTTACCATATGAGGATTACCAGATGTTACCAATTTGTTCTAAGAATTTCCAGAACATATCTCATGGTTACAAGACTTACCATAACTAATTTTTCCATCTGAGGATTGCCAGATGCCATCACTTTGTTTTGAGGATTGCCATAATGTATCTCATGATTAAGAGGATTACCGTAACTCATTTTTCCAACTTAGGATTACCAGATGTTACTATTTTGTTTTGAGGATTTCCATAATGTATCTCATGGTTACAAATATTGTCGTAACTCATTTTTCCATCTGAGGATTACCAGATGTCAACAATTTGTTCTAAGGATTGCCAAAAGATATCTCATGGTTACGAGGATTACTGTAACTCATTTTTCTCATATGAGGATTACTAGATGTTATCAGTTTGTTCTGAGGATTGCCATAACGCATTCCATAGTTACGAGGATTACTTTAACTTGTTTTCCCATTTGAGGATTTCCATATGTGGTTATCATTTTGTTTTGAGGATTTCCATAACATATCTCATGGTTACGAAGATTACCTTTGTAACACCCCGATAATAATATAATAATTATTTAAATTAAGTTAATAATATGTTTATTAATTTAATTAGATAATTGAATTATTATTATTATTATTTGGAATAATAATTATTGGGATAATTATTTATTGGAATAAAATAAGTTGGAATAATAAAAAGTCCCATTTTTGGTAAAAAGGGTTTGGCACGTGAAAAGGAAAACACAGAGAAGCGGTTGAAAGTGGAAAAAGGGCAAAAAGGCAGAGCAAGAGAAGAGGAAAAGCTTGGAGCTCAGAGATTGCTGGATTAACTCAGGTAAGGGGGGTTTATCATCGATTAACGGGTATTATGGGATGATATGTACTGGGTAGTAAGAAACTATTGTTTTACCTCTGATTTGATTGATGCATGCTGAAAATGGTAGAATATTGGATGAACGAAATTGGGATTTTAATCGAAGTAATTCGTAGGAATTGGAGGTAGAAAGGTTAACAATTTGTGAAATCGAAAATGTATGATTCGTGTTAGATGTTATGTGTAATATTGTGTGAAATTTGGACTGTGGAAGGGTAAATTGGATAGATCCCGTAGCAGAGAAAGCCATTGCAGATCTGAGAGTTCTGGTCTCTGGTCATACGCGTATGGCACTAGGCAATACGCGTATGAGATGGCTGGTACGCGTATGGCACTAGGCAATACGCGTATGGATGAGGAAGATGAAATTTTGAACGTGAAATGGTCTCTGGTGGTACGCGTATGGGGAAGTGATACGCGTAGCATACGCGTATGAGACAGGTGATACGCGTATGGGTTGGGCGAGGAAATGCGCAATACGCGTATGAGAGTGGGCATTACGCGTATGGATTTAGTCAGGCGTGGGCAATACGCGTATGGGCATAGGCAATACGCGTATGGGCAGAATTGTGAATTTTCTGTGCTGTTGTTGTGCAGTTTCTGGTTGTTTAGGCTGAGTGTTGTAATTCAGCTGATGTATGACATATTAGGGATCATTTCCCGTGGCTTTGAGTAGTATAGGTATTAGTAGAGTGTACTAATACTGTGGTTGTTGTTTGGCATGATCTGATATGCTTATGTGATAAAATATTGATGGTGTATGATGATATGCATGTATTTGTGAATGGGCTGTTGTATGACTTAGAGTGTGAGCACAGGTCCATTGTGGATTGTTGTTGATGCTGCAATTGCTAGATGATTAGCATGCATGGCATAGCCTGTGGGGCTGTAGCTAATTCCCATGGTGAGGAATTAGTGAGTGAATTGTTATGGAATTGTTGTTGATGTTTGCATACTAGATGCTTAGTGTGCATAGTCTAGCCTTCGGGGCTGTAGCTAATTCCCACGGTGAGGAATTAGTGAGTGAGTCATTAGATCTCAAATGAGTGGGACTAGTGAGCTTAGTAGCCGTATCTGGATTTGATCGGTGAGCTTGAACTGTATGTTCAAGAATAGTCGGTACCGCATGTGTGGAGTCTCATTTCATAATGAATGTATGGCATATAATATGAATGGATGTATTCCAGTATTATATGTGTGTTATGTGTTGTGTTGTTGATGTTGAGTATGGTTGAGATTATACATATGCTATATGTTACTGTTGAATATGATGTTTGAACGGATATTGCCGCTGCTGAGTGCGTAGTCTGATTAGGGTGAACTGATGTGTTATTTACTTAGCATTACATGTTGTTCTATAATGCTTATTATATTGATTGAGGAACTCACCCTTACATCTATTTTTCAGGTAACGAGCAGTGAGTTGAGTAGAAGCTAGTGCTATGGAGCCTAGTGTCGTCCTTAGTGGGTCATGCTCTGGTAGATGTAACATCGGGAGGGGATGTTTGAATATGTTTTAATTCAGTTGTTGATCAACTTTACATGTAATGTAGTACATGCTTTGAATGTCGATGTTTTGTATCCGCTGCGAATTATGCAAAAGAGCCTTATTTTGATTAAATAAATGAGCATGACAGGATATTTTGATAAATGTTGTGAAATGATTGTGTGACACCCTTCGGGGCATAATTACTCTGATTGATATGTTATTATTTTAATTAAATATTTTGGGGTATTTAGAAGGGTGTTACATTAGTGGTATCAGAGCATAGTCGGTCGAGTCGAGTCGTAATTATTCTGTTTCCCCTGTACGGTATAGGTGTTGTGTAAACCTATCAGAATTCATTATTTTAGTTTGTTTGGATTTTCAGAATAGAGATGGCTGGAAGAGGTAGAGATGATGCTGCGATTGCTGAGGCTCTGGGTATGCTAGCTGGAGTACTTGGAGGAAATCCGAATGTTGTGGGAATGGGAGCTGCTCGTCAACTGAGTGAGTTCCAGAAGAACAATCCTCCAATGTTCAAGGGAGCATACGATCCAGATGGCGCTCTGAAGTGGTTGAAGGAGATCGAGAGAATCTTCCGAGTAACTGAGTGTGCCGAGAACCAGAAGGTCAGGTTCGGTACGCATATGCTATCAGAAGAAGCTGATGATTGGTGGGTTGCTACCCGCACTGAGTTGGAAACTGCTGGGAATGCTGAGATCACTTGGGCTGTGTTCAGAGAGAGATTTCTGAGGAAGTACTTTCCAGAGGATGTCAGAGGAAAGAAAGAAATAGAATTCTTGGAATTGAAGCAGGGTAACCGGTCTGTTACTGAGTATGCTGCTAAGTTCACAGAGCTGTCCAAGTATTACACTCCCTATAATGAGGCTGCTGGAGAATTTTCTAAGTGTGTGAAGTTTGAGAACGGGCTGCGTCCCGAGATCAAACAGGCTATTGGATATCAGCGGATCAGGGTGTTTTCTGATTTGGTTGACTGTTGCAGGATTTTCGAACAGGATTCCAAGGCTAGAGCAGAGAGCTATCAACAAAGGGTTGATAGGAAAGGCAAGAGTCAGAATGACCGTGGAAAACCGTATGCAGCTGGCAAAGGTTTTCAGAGACAGAGTGGGATGAAGAGGCCTAGTGGGGGAGACTCTAGTGCTCCTGTTAAGTGTTATAGATGTGGTCGGGCTGGACATCGTGTCCATGAGTGTACCAGTGCTGAGATGAAGTGTTTCAAGTGTGGTAAAGGTGGTCATTTGGCTGCAGAGTGCCGGTTGAAGACTGTAACTTGTTTCAACTGTGGAGAAGTGGGTCATATCAGTCCACAGTGTCCTAAGCCGAAGAAAGAGAATCAGTCAGGAGGCAAGGTCTTTGCTTTATCGGGTTCTGAGACTTCTGCAGATGATCGTTTGATCCGAGGTACGTGTTATATTAATGGCTTTTCTCTTGTAGCTATTATTGACACAGGCGCTACTCATTCTTTTATATCTTTGGATTGTGCTGTGAAACTTAAGTTAGAGATATCTGAGATGCGTGGTAGTATGGTGATTGATACTCCTGCAAAGGGTTCAGTGACTACTACTTCAGTTTGTTTGAATTGTCCTTTGAGTATTTTTGGTAGAGACTTTGGGATAGACCTTGTGTGTCTTCCCCTAGTGCAGATTGATGTTATCTTGGGTATGAACTGGTTGGTGTTTAACCGAGTTTCTATCAACTGTTTTGATAAGACTGTGATATTTCCTGAGAGTGAGGAAGGAAAGAATTTGTTCCTATCTGCAAGACAGGTGAATGAGGCAGTAGTAGATGGGGCAGAGCTGTTTATGCTGTTAGCGACTATGGAAGCTAAAGATAAGCTGGTGATTGGTGATCTAGCTGTGGTGTGTGATTTTCCTGATGTGTTTCCGGAAGAGGTGAATGAATTGCCGCCAGAGCGTGAAGTTGAGTTCTCGATTGATTTGGTACCTGGTACTAGACCAATATCGATGGCTCCGTATCGTATGTCTGCTGTTGAGTTAGCTGAATTGAAGAGTCAGCTGGAAGACCTGTTGGATAAGAAATTTATTCGTCCGAGTGTGTCACCGTGGGGTGCACCAGTGTTGTTGGTTAAGAAGAAGGAAGGTACTATGAGGTTGTGTGTGGACTACAGGCAACTGAATAAAGTGACGATCAAGAATCGGTATCCTTTACCGAGGATTGATGATTTAATGGATCAATTGGTTGGTGCTAGTGTGTTCAGCAAAATAGATTTGAGATCTGGGTATCATCAGATACGTGTGAAAACTGAAGATATTCAGAAGACTGCTTTCAGAACAAGGTATGGACATTATGAGTATTCTGTAATGCCGTTTGATGTGACTAATGCGCCTGGAGTATTTATGGAGTATATGAATAGGATTTTCCATCCGTATCTAGATCAGTTTGTCGTGGTGTTTATTGATGACATTTTGGTGTATTCGAAATCTGAAGAAGAGCATGCTGAGCATTTGAGAGTGGTTTTAGAAGTTCTCCAAGAAAAGAAGTTATTTGCTAAACTCTCTAAATGTGAATTTTGGTTAGAAGAGGTTAGTTTTCTTGGCCATGTGATTTCAAGAGGTGGTGTTGCTGTTGATCCTTCTAAGATAGAAGCGGTGTCTAAGTGGGAAGCTCCGAAGTCAGTTTCTGAGATAAGGAGTTTTCTTGGACTTGCAGGTTATTATAGAAAATTCATTGAGGGGTTTTCCAAGTTGGCGTTACCGTTGACGATGTTGACTAGAAAGGGGCAAGCATTTGTTTGGGACTCAAAATGTGAAGAAGGTTTCCAAGAGTTAAAGAGAAGGTTAACTAGTGCTCCTATTCTGATATTACCGAGTTCGTCGGAATCATTTGAGGTTTACTGTGACGCTTCATTGTTGGGTTTGGGTGGTGTGTTGATGCAGAATAAGCAGGTTATAGCTTATGCTTCGAGACAACTGAGGGTTCACGAGAGGAACTATCCGACACACGATTTAGAGTTGGCAGCTGTGGTATTTGTTCTGAAGTTATGGAGGCATTATTTGTACGGATCGAGATTTGAGGTTTTCAGTGATCATAAAAGTTTGAAGTATTTGTTTGATCAGAAAGAGCTAAATATGAGACAGAGGAGATGGTTAGAATTTCTGAAGGATTATGACTTTGGTTTGAATTACCATCCGGGTAAAGCAAACGTAGTGGCTGATGCATTGAGTCGGAAATCATTGCATATGTCTATGTTAATGGTTAAAGAGTTGGATTTAATTGAACAGTTTAGAGATTTGAGTTTGGTGTGTGAGAGTACTCACAATAGTGTTAAATTGGGTATGCTGAAGTTAACAAGTGGTATTTTGGATGAGATCAGAGAGGGTCAGAAATCCGATATGCTTTTGGTTGATAAGCTGACTCTAGTGAATCAAGGTCAAGGTGGTGAATTCAGAGTTGATGAGAATGGTGTTTTGAGATTTGGTAATCGGGTGTGTATTTCGGATGTTGCCGAACTTAAGAAGAGTATTCTTGAGGAAGGACATCGTAGTGGCCTGAGTATTCATCCTGGAGCTACGAAGATGTATCATGATTTGAAAAAGTTATTTTGGTGGCCGGGAATGAAGAAAGAAATTGCGAGTTTTGTTTATTCCTGTTTGACTTGCCAGAAGTCAAAGATTGAGCATCAGAAGCCGTCTGGGCTAATGCAACCGTTGGCTATTCCAGAGTGGAAGTGGGATAGTATCAGTATGGATTTTGTTTCGGGTTTACCGAGGACAAGTAGGAATTTTGAAGCTATTTGGGTGATTGTGGATAGATTGACGAAGTCGGCTCATTTCATTCCGATCAGAATGGATTATCCGTTAGAGAGGCTAGCTGAGTTGTATATTGAGAAGATTGTAAGTTTGCATGGTATTCCGTCGAGTATTGTTTCGGACAGAGATCCTAGATTTACATCGAAGTTTTGGGAAGGTTTGCAGAAGGCTTTGGGAACTAAGCTGAGATTGAGTTCTGCATATCATCCGCAGACTGATGGTCAGACTGAGAGGACGATTCAGTCACTAGAGGATCTTTTGAGAGCTTGTGTTTTGGAAAAGGGAGGTGCTTGGGATTGTTATTTACCTTTGATTGAGTTTACCTACAACAATAGTTTTCATTCGAGCATTGGTATGGCACCGTTTGAAGCTTTGTATGGTAGGAGATGTCGGACACCTTTATGTTGGTATGAGTCCGGTGAGAGTGTTGTGGTTGGACCGGAGATTGTTCAACAAACTACGGAAAAGATTAAGATGATTCAGGAGAAGATGAGAATTGCTCAGAGTCGTCAGAAGAGTTATCATGATAAGAGGAGGAAGTCACTTGAGTTCCAAGAGGGAGATCATGTGTTTCTTCGTGTTACTCCGATAACTGGTGTTGGTCGAGCTTTGAAGTCGAAGAAGTTGACACCTCGTTTTATTGGTCCTTATCAGATTTTGGAGAGGATAGGAGAGGTAGCCTATCGTATCGCTTTACCGCCGTCGCTTGCGAATTTGCATGAGGTTTTTCATGTGTCTCAGTTGAGGAGGTACATTCATGATCCGTCGCATGTAGTCCAAATAGATGATGTACAGGTGAGAGATAACCTGACTGTGGAAACATCACCTATGAGGATCGAGGATCGAGAGTTGAAGCAGTTGCGGGGTAAAGAGATTGCCTTGGTGAAGGTAGCTTGGGGAGGACCAGCAGGTGGCAACGTGACTTGGGAACTGGAGAGTAAGATGAAGGAGTCTTACCCAGAGTTGTTCGCTTGAGGTATGTTTTCGAGGACGAAAACTCTTTTAGTGGGGGAGAGTTGTAACACCCCGATAATAATATAATAATTATTTAAATTAAGTTAATAATATGTTTATTAATTTAATTAGATAATTGAATTATTATTATTATTATTTGGAATAATAATTATTGGGATAATTATTTATTGGAATAAAATAAGTTGGAATAATAAAAAGTCCCATTTTTGGTAAAAAGGGTTTGGCACGTGAAAAGGAAAACACAGAGAAGCGGTTGAAAGTGGAAAAAGGGCAAAAAGGCAGAGCAAGAGAAGAGGAAAAGCTTGGAGCTCAGAGATTGCTGGATTAACTCAGGTAAGGGGGGTTTATCATCGATTAACGGGTATTATGGGATGATATGTACTGGGTAGTAAGAAACTATTGTTTTACCTCTGATTTGATTGATGCATGCTGAAAATGGTAGAATATTGGATGAACGAAATTGGGATTTTAATCGAAGGAATTCGTAGGAATTGGAGGTAGAAAGGTTAACAATTTGTGAAATCGAAAATGTATGATTCGTGTTAGATGTTATGTGTAATATTGTGTGAAATTTGGACTGTGGAAGGGTAAATTGGATAGATCCCGTAGCAGAGAAAGCCATTGCAGATCTGAGAGTTCTGGTCTCTGGTCATACGCGTATGGCACTAGGCAATACGCGTATGAGATGGCTGGTACGCGTATGGCACTAGGCAATACGCGTATGGATGAGGAAGATGAAATTTTGAACGTGAAATGGTCTCTGGTGGTACGCGTATGGGGAAGTGATACGCGTAGCATACGCGTATGAGACAGGTGATACGCGTATGGGTTGGGCGAGGAAATGCGCAATACGCGTATGGATTTAGTCAGGCGTGGGCAATACGCGTATGGGCATAGGCAATACGCGTATGGGCAGAATTGTGAATTTTCTGTGCTGTTGTTGTGCAGTTTCTGGTTGTTTAGGCTGAGTGTTGTAATTCAGCTGATGTATGACATATTAGGGATCATTTCCCGTGGCTTTGAGTAGTATAGGTATTAGTAGAGTGTACTAATACTGTGGTTGTTGTTTGGCATGATCTGATATGCTTATGTGATAAAATATTGATGGTGTATGATGATATGCATGTATTTGTGAATGGGCTGTTGTATGACTTAGAGTGTGAGCACAGGTCCATTGTGGATTGTTGTTGATGCTGCAATTGCTAGATGATTAGCATGCATGGCATAGCCTGTGGGGCTGTAGCTAATTCCCATGGTGAGGAATTAGTGAGTGAATTGTTATGGAATTGTTGTTGATGTTTGCATACTAGATGCTTAGTGTGCATAGTCTAGCCTTCGGGGCTGTAGCTAATTCCCACGGTGAGGAATTAGTGAGTGAGTCATTAGATCTCAAATGAGTGGGACTAGTGAGCTTAGTAGCCGTATCTGGATTTGATCGGTGAGCTTGAACTGTATGTTCAAGAATAGTCGGTACCGCATGTGTGGAGTCTCATTTCATAATGAATGTATGGCATATAATATGAATGGATGTATTCCAGTATTATATGTGTGTTATGTGTTGTGTTGTTGATGTTGAGTATGGTTGAGATTATACATATGCTATATGTTACTGTTGAATATGATGTTTGAACGGATATTGCCGCTGCTGAGTGCGTAGTCTGATTAGGGTGAACTGATGTGTTATTTACTTAGCATTACATGTTGTTCTATAATGCTTATTATATTGATTGAGGAACTCACCCTTACATCTATTTTTCAGGTAACGAGCAGTGAGTTGAGTAGAAGCTAGTGCTATGGAGCCTAGTGTCGTCCTTAGTGGGTCATGCTCTGGTAGATGTAACATCGGGAGGGGATGTTTGAATATGTTTTAATTCAGTTGTTGATCAACTTTACATGTAATGTAGTACATGCTTTGAATGTCGATGTTTTGTATCCGCTGCGAATTATGCAAAAGAGCCTTATTTTGATTAAATAAATGAGCATGACAGGATATTTTGATAAATGTTGTGAAATGATTGTGTGACACCCTTCGGGGCATAATTACTCTGATTGATATGTTATTATTTTAATTAAATATTTTGGGGTATTTAGAAGGGTGTTACAACCTTAACTCAGTTTTTCACCAAAGAATTACCAGATGTCGTCATCATTTTGTTCTGAGGATTTCCAGAATGCATTTCATGGTAACAAGGATTACTATAACTTATTTTTCATCTGACAATTACCAGACGTTGTCATCGCTTTATTTTGAGGATTGTCATAATATGTTTCATGGTTATGAAGATTACCGTAACTCATTTTTCCATATGAGGATTACCAGATGTTATCAGTTAGTTTTAATGATTACCAGAACATATCTTATGGTTATGAGGATTGCCGTAACCGATTTTTCTATATGAGGATTACCATATGTTATCAGTTTGTTCTGAGGATTTCTAGAATGCATATCTTATTTACGAGGATTACCGTAACTCATTTTCCAATATGAGGACTACCAGATGTTATCACTTTGTTTTGAGGATTTCCATAACACATCTCATGGTTATGAAGATTACCATAACTCTTTTTTTTCATCTGAGGATTACCATATGTCATCACTTTGTTCTGAGGATTTCCATAATGCATCTCATGGTTACGAGGATTACTGTAACTCATTTTTTCATTTGAGGATTTCCAGATGTTATCAATTTGTTCTAAGGATTGCAGAACGCGCCATTTTGTTACAATGGATTTTCGTAACTAGTCCTTTGAGTTTGATGATTGTTGGATACATGTTGGTTTGCTCTGAGGATTCCCAAAATTTACCATTTTGTTACTGAGATCATTGAATGACACTTGATTAGTTCTGAGAGAATCCGGAACTCACCATCTATATTAAAGCATCCCCAAAGAATGTTCTCCCTAGTCATTTTGCCAGACATATTCCAATGGACCCTTTTCACCTTACCTAATTTAAATCCCAGTGAGTCCACCATGCATTTCCATTCGCCAATAAAGACATTTTGCCAAGCCTCATTTCATTCCATTGCATTTACATTCAAAAGACAAACTTTGGGTCCTTTGTATTTAATTATCTTTCACCAGGATTATATGAGACTACATTCATTCATACTCTTGGGTTCAAGGTAATTAAATAGGGGCAATTGTCATACCCTAATTTTGTTCCATATTTCTTATCTACTTTAAGTCAAGTATTACCTCATTTGAAAATTTCAAAAAAAAATTCTAAGTACATTATACATCATATTCCATGCATCATTCAAAATTAATTCATTGCAAGTTAATTCTATCAAAGTCAACCAAAAGTCAACCTTTGATCATTTGCATAATTATATGGTTACATCATTCCCAATAAATTTCTATCATTTATCATATACATTTTATATTATTCAAAGTCAAAAAGTCAACAAAAAATAATGTTAAAGTTGACTAAAATATTCAAGTAATTTTGCATCATTTTCATTTTTTGCATCATATGCATAAAAAATAAATAAAAAATAGTAAATTCCATGGGAATAAATTCAAGCCAAATTCTCATTACATCATCATTTTAATTCATTTTATTTATCATTTTATCATCCATCATTCATTTCAAAAGTCAAAGAAAAAGTCAAGATTTTGGGGATAAAACATAAAAAATGATCACACTTGTTTTGCCTCATCACACTTTTCATTTACACCTTATTTAATCACATCTAAATACACTATGTATTAGAATTTGTGAATATAATTGAGATATTTTCATGCCAAATTCAAATACAAGTAAAATTATACCAAATGAAGTTCAAGTTCACTCACACTCTGTGCATTTTCTCACAATCCTCATTCTACTCTTTAACCTAATTCTAAGACCTATAAATCAACATCATTTCATTCATAATCGATACAAAAAATCAGTACTAAACAACCCCAAAATTCTACATCAAATTCATAATCAAAGTTCTAGTTTCTTCATTTTGAAGAAACTTGGAGTTTGATAAAAAAAACCCTCCTAATTTGATCCAATTGCCATCCATTTCCTTTGAATCATTGCACAGTATTATCACTACCATAATCCCTACAAAATAACCACACACAAAATCATATTCATTCAAGTTCATTTTGAACTCGAATTCAAAAAAGTTGTCAAAATTGTGAAATAATGCTAAAAATTAAGGAAAAGGAAGTTGCAAAGAGTCTGAATCTGTAAAGAAAAGTGAAAAACTCACATCATCGGAGCTTCGTTGGAGCCTCACCGGAATCTGGGTTTCACGTCAGAAAGTTCATAGCGTTATTCGTGTTCTTCATCTAGGTAGTCTTTAATGCTTGATAATTCTTGATTTTCCTTACATAGTTTTGTTTCTGCATACCTCATGATTATTAAGCATCATTGAATTGCACAAAAACATCATTAATTTGGATTTTGAAAAATCAAGGGTTTGAGTGTTCTTGAGTAACTCAAGAACACAAATCCAAAATGATTAAATCCACCTATTTCAAACAGAATAAAATACTCAGTAGCTTCACAACATCACCATGAGCATGAATCAGTGGTTTGTTTGGCATGAAAGTAGCTAAAATGGCCAAATCAAAGCCTTGTGCATCCCACTGTAAACGAGGTATTTTTTAAAAAAATTAGTTATTATTTCTTAATTTTTTTAGCATGCCATTGTGTTGTAAGATTGAGTAGATGAACTTTCTTTATTCATTTGTGTAATTTCGTGAAAATTTAAGACAGTTATATGTTGATCAGAGTGACTAGTAGTGTTTTTTTTTCAAATGCTAATATGAAAAATCAAATATTAAATATTATTGAAGAATATTTGTATATTGAGATATAAGACAACGCTAAAAGATATAATATGTTTTCACAAATTGTTTTGGTCTATAAATTAATAAAGTACATTTTTGATATTTGGATAAACTATTTACAAAAAAATCTATTAGTCTATGATGAAATTTTAAATAAAACAAATTGATAATGTGAAAATAAAGCGACTAAAAAATATTCAAAACACATAATCACTTTGACTATATATAGCAAGTAGTATGGCTCCGGTAAAATGTAAAAAGAATTATTTAGAAATATCTATCTATATATATATATATATATATATATATATATATATATATATATATATATATATATGTATATATATATAAATTTTAAATTAGTTACAAAGAAAAATAAAATGAATTTGTAATTGTTGGTTGCTTTATAAAATAGGATGAGAGACGTTAATGAGAGGATTTTACACTGCTTTTTAGACATATTACACTTGTTTGATCAGGTGTAAATTCATCGGGTAAAATATGCATGACGGATTTACACCCGTTTTAAAATGAATGTAAAATATGGGTATATCACATCCTATTTTATATTTAACTGGTATAAAATATCTTATATTTACACTAAATATCAATGCATTTATATCCTATTTTAGTTATAACTGAAGTCAAATATCTGATATTTACATCGAACTTCTATGAATTTACACTCTATTTTATATATTATGGGTGTAAAATGTCTAATATTTACACTAAATTTTAACAAAATTCCAACTTATTTTAAAATGCCTGATATTTAAACCCTAAGACAAAATATAAGAGTGAACATTACTGATTCATGTAAGCTTTTTCTCCTATTACAAATAAATCACATTAAATTAAATTAAAAGTTAATAACCAAATAAGTTTAAAAGTAAAGTTACAAATTTAACTAACTTGAAAATCCTACTTTTTTTTGTCTAGTATGGACAAACAAATCTCAATCTTCTTCTCTAATGGATTTATACTTTTTAAATAGTGTTGTATTTTCATGCTTATCATTTTTTGCTGCTCATATGTTTCAGGGGCTGAACTGCATCATTAAATAAAAAGTCTGCACATAGGATGTATTAATGTCACAGACACACAATTAATTAGAATTTATTAGAGTTAATATTTCAAGCTCTACAAGGATTTAATTTCAAACTTAGTACCATTTTCAAAGATAAAAATTAAAGTGATAAATTCTATTATATTGGAGGTAAACTACTTTATTATTGAAGCCAAAAAAAAGTTTATTAGAGATTCTTCTTACTACTTCCTTAGACTCTATGAGAAATAATATCAATCAACCTAATGACTTACTAGTCCTTAGTTAACGGTACTCATTCAATTCTACACTCTGTTTTTTATAAATGGGGTGTGTATAATGGAAAAAACCCACTTTTGGTAGTTGTAAATGTGCTAAAAGATTACAACAATTTAGATTTAACTCCGACCACCTTTAAAACAACTGCATCTTTTTATTAGTGCTTTATTTTTAAATTTTTAAATAAGATATAATTTTTAAAGGGTAAAATAGAAAATAAAAATATATCAACCCAAAAATTTATATCCTCTTTATTTATAGTTATTGTTGAAAATCCATCATAATGGAGAATTTCTATCACTTGATGAATAAGATTGTTATCACTCACACACTAACAATGAAAAGAAAATAACAATTGAGAAAGAAAAGAAATAACGATGGAGAAGAAGAAGAATTTTTGCAGAGTTTTCTCTCTGCCCACAACATATGGAAAACTTCTTTATTCACTTTGCAACTGCAAAATTATGTGAATACAGTGTTATGAGTTCTCTCTTCTTTTCATACAAGAATAAGGGTTACTACTAAAAACAGACCTAAGTCGAAATCATGTGTGAAGCAACATGCTTCGACACTTCGACACATTAATACAACTCAACACACTAGGTGATTCGACACTTTCTTGCTTCTGTCAAGCAACCTGCTTCGACACAAGGAATTACAATTCAACACACCATCTAATTCATTGTGTCTAAGCTATCTACATTCATCACAACTCTTAGTCTTCTGAACACTTTGACATGCACTCCCTTCGTCATGATGTCTGCAATCTGACTCTCAGTTCTGCAGTGTTTCACATTCATCTTCTCATCTGCTACCTGCTCTCGAAGATAATGGAATCTAATCTCGATGTGCTTGCTTCAATCATATGTTATCAGATTCTTCGCCAGATTGATAGCTGACATGTTGTCGATCTTCATGGTAATTACTTCGTGACTCTTCGTTGATATCTCTTCGACCAGATTCACCATCCATGTTGCTTGACATGCACAAAGGGAATCAACTATGTATTCTGCTTTGCACAACAATAATGTCACTACTGGCTCCTTTCTCGAACTCAAAGCAACTGGTGTACGACCTAGCATAAACACATAGCCAATTGTAGATTTATGATCATCAGCATCACTACACCAACTTAAGTCGGTGTATCCCACTAATTTGCATTATTTTCCTTCATTAGCTGCAGAAAATAAAATGCCATAGTCGAGAGTTTCATTCAGATACCTTAGTATCCTCTTTATCGCTGCTAGATGTGATACATTTGGTTTCTGCATGAATCTAGTTACCATACCTACATTGTATGCTAAGTCAGGCCTTGTGTGACAAAGGTATCGAAGTGACCCAATAAGTCTTCTATATTAGGTTGGGTCGACATCATCTTCCTTTGAATCTTTTGACAATTGTAATTTGGACTCAGTTGGAGTTGAAGTTGGGTTGCAAACTTGCATCTCAAATCTCTTGAGTATTTCGCCTGCATACCTTCTTTGATACATCATCAAACCTCTACCACTCTTGTAGAATTCTATGCCAAGAAAATATAAAATTTCACCCATATCTGACATTTCGAATTCCTTGTTGAGATCACCTTTGAAGTCTTCGATCTCCTTCTTGCAACTACATGTTATCAATAAGTCATCGACATAGAGACATAGTATAAGCAATTCACTCTTGCTTTTTCTTACATATACTTCATGTTCAGTTTTGCACTTCACAAATTCCTTCTCCCTTAGGAAGCCATCTATCTTCTTGTTTCAAGCTCTTGGAGCTTATTTAAGTTCGTACAAGGCTTTATGCAACCTGTACACCTTTCTTTCTTCGCCTTGTTTCACGAACCCAACTTGTTGTGCAACATAAACTTCTTCTTCTAAGGGGCCATTCAGGAATGCACATTTTAAATTCATCTGACACATCTGCCAATCGTTCATGTTTGCTAGACTAACCATCAACCTGATTGTTTCGATCCTAGCAACATGTATAAAAACTTCGTCGAAGTTGATTCCTTCTTTCTAAAAAAATCCTTTCGCCATAAGTCTCGCCTTGTGTCGAGTCACTTCTCCTTTGGAATTCAACTTCACCTTGTATACCCACTTCACATCGGTTACCTTCTTGTCTAGGGGCAATTCGACAAGTGACCAAGTGTTATTGACTACGATTGACTTCAGTTCTTCGTTCATTGCTTTCACCCACTTCGAATCTCTCAATGCCTCAGCTACATTGACTGGTTTGACATCTGCATAAAAAGCATAGTGTACCAGCTCACCTTCTTCATTGACCACATCATCTGATGTAATTACACATTCTTGCAACCTTGTAGGCATGTGTCTTGTTCTTTGAGGTCTGTTTGGGCCTGCTTCACCTCTGACTTTTTGTCGAACTTCGCTTTCAACTTCACTAGCTGGTTCATCACATAAGATTCTCACTGAATCCTTCTTAACATTCCCAGTCCAATCTCATTCCTTAAGCTCATCTATGATCATGTCCCTGTTGATCACCACTTGCTTGTCCACTGGGTCAAACAACTTATATCCTCCAGTCGAATGATATCCTATCAGGATCATCTGACTTGACTTGTCATTAATTTTTCTTCTCAACTGATCTGGAACATGTCTATGTGCGATAGATCCAAACACCTCCAGATGACTCAAGCTAGACTTGACACCATACTGACATTCTTCTGGCGTGATTCCTTCTAACTTCTTCGTCAGACATCTGTTCAGGATATACGTTGCAGTCGACACAGTTTCTCCCCATAATTCTTTGGGCAAATGCTTTCCTTTTAACATACTTTTCACTATATTCATGATGGTTATATTCTTCATTTATGCAACTCTATTCTGTTGTTGAGTGTAGGGTGGCACCACCTCATTCATAATCCCCTCTTTCACACATAATGCATCGATCTCTTTTGACACATATTCTCCACCACTATCAGTCCTCAGAATCTTGAGTTTTCGACCATTTTATCTTTCGACCATAAATTTAAACCTTGCAAATACCTCGATCACTTCACTTTTCTTCTTGATCAGGTAAGTCCGCAATTTTCTACTGAAATCATCTATGAATATAACAAAGTATATGTTACCTCCAATTGAATCCACCTGGATAGGACCACATACATCAGAGTATATGAATTCAAGAACTTCCTTTGACCTGCTTCCTGCATCTTTACTGAAGTTGTTCTTGTGTTACTTCGCCTGCACACATTCTTCATACACTTCATTTGGAATGTCGATTTCTGGTAATCCTGAAACCATATTTCTTCTCTTCAAATCTCTGATGTCTTTGAAATTGAGATGGCCAAGTCTATAATTCCATATCCATTTATCTCTATTGACTGCTGTTGCAAGGCACTTATGCTCCATCACATTAAGCTCAATCTTGAAGGTTCTATTCTGAGACATTGAAGTCTTTAAGATCAACCTTCCATTTGAGTCGAGAACTTTCATCATCTTGTCTCTGATCAACACCTTATAGTTCTTTTCGACTAACTTCCTCATGCTGAGCAAATTACTCTTCATGCCTGGTATGTATAACAAATTTAAAATTATTGACATCTTGCCATCTTTCCTCATAATCAGAACATCACCAACACCTTCAGCTGCTAGAGTCTTGTGATTTGCAAATTTCACCATGTTCTTCATTGAGGGCTTTATGTTGACAAACCAATCTTTCCTTCTAGACATGTGTGATGAGCATCATGAGTCCAAGTACCACTGGTCCTTAAATCTCTCTTCATCTCTCGTTGTAACCATCAACAACGTCTCCTCTTCTTCATGTTTCGCCATTTTTGCAAAAATTTCTTAATTCTTCTGCTTTTTTGGACATTCACTAGAATAATGACCATGCTTCTGAAAATTGTAATACTGAATGAGACTCTTGTCTGGCTTTTGACCACCACCTCTTCCTCTACCTGCAACATCACCTATTTGGTTGTCTTGGTTCCATGGTTTTCTTTGATTCGACAAGTTTCTTTCTTGCTGATTTCGACTAGTCAAATTGTTGTAGCCTCATTTGCCTTTGTTTCCATTCCAGCTTCCTTTGCCTTTCCTTTCTTTTGTTGGTTGTGCTTTCAAAGCCATATCACTCTTCGACTTTCCTTCAGCTCTTTCAGCCATTCTTTGTTCATGAGATTCAAGCGTCCCTTGAAGCTCTTCCTTTGTCAGTTTTGAAAAATCTTTTGACTCTTCTATGGCTACTACCACGTGGTCAAACTTTGAATCCAACGATCTTAAGATCTTTCCAACAACAAATCTTGATGTCAACATTTTTCCACATACCTTGATTTGATTCACCAGTTTCGTAACCTCGATGAAGAAATCAGTTATGCTTTTATTGTCTTCCATCTGAAGCAACTCATACGTCCTTTTGTGAGTTTGTAACCTCACCTCTTTCACATTCTCCCCGCCTCCAAACAACTTCTTCATAATTTCCCATGCTTCTTTCGCTGACTCTACATCACTAACCTTTTCAAAGTTATCTTAATCTACATCACTAAATTTTGTACCAAGAACAAAATTTAGCTGTTGTGATAAGTAAATCACTTTTAGTGAATTACAACCATCATTGCACAAAGAAGACAATCAGGGTGTTCTTGGGTGTGAATCATATTGAAGTACATCAGTAATTATTTTATAGTAGCAGGTTGTTAAAAGGAAAATAGTTAAAAAAGAGTTGACCATTTAATACATGCATCGTTTGTTTGATGTGTCTGGATCTTGATGAAAATGATCATTTTAAGAGTGGTGTTGCAAATTGTATTTTAAAAACTCGATGGTTCATCGACCCGACAAGGTCATGGGTTCAACAATATATTGGTTGAACCACGAGGTCATTGGTTGGACCACACGACCAAACCAAATATAATTGGATGTATGTATTAGTTAAATAATTCAATTTCTGTGAGAATTTGGATCGAACTCTAGTCTCGACAGTGATAGCTTGATATTTTGACAGGAGTTGTGCATGATGTAATCGAAGTCTATTCAAGCATGCAAGAGTCAAAATATGTTAACTTGTAGTCTAAGTTCATATGTTGAATTGAGTCTTTTGTTTAAGCTCAATTGATTAAGTTAGCATATTTCTTATGTTAGCTTAGTAGTCTATAAATATGCTAGTTTCTCCCAGGTTGTTAAGAGAGAGGTTAATTATTGTTATTCACTTGTAATTTGTGAACCCTTATTAAGTAAGTGAATAATAAAGCAGTTTTAACCAAAGCATGAGTGTTAAGATATTTATTCGAATTAAGCCAACACATCACCACATATTTCTCCTCCCTTGATGTATGATATATTTTAGGTTAATAACCTTATACTTCTAATCTAAGTGAATATTTGAACGTGTTGTGTATTTTTCAATTTCTCCAATATAATACACTAAGATGAGCCCTAAAAGAATATTGAAAAAATATATTTTATATGAATCTCATTTTTGAGATATAGTTTGAGCAAATAATTGGATACCCGATTACAGCTCGATAGGCTGATTATTAATTTTCTCAATATTATGGGGAGAGATTAAGCGGTTGAGAAGTTCAAATGAACAATTTAAATAAATTGTTATCATGATCCTCTAATAAAACAATGTGAACCAGAAGTTTGATATATTCTTCATTAGCAAAGTTTATTAAACCAATTATCGACTACTAATACTCCATTAAAGTAGACTCTCTAATTGGACAATCTAATATTACAAATAAGTTGAAACCACCCAAAAAGCATGGTAGGCAAGTTGATTCTAATATTAAAAGTCATCTAAAAGAAAAATGGAGATAAAATTAAAGATGACTCAAGTGAGGATATGAAAACTCTAGTAGTACTTTGACATAATTTACTTTTGAGTTTCAAAAGAACTAACTAGATACATAAAATTTATGAAAATAAAGAGATCTTGATAAAATATGTCATAAATGGAATGTGATGAAACCAAATAAAGTCAATATTGACACTATCTTTGTATATAATATAGCGCTAAAGGTGATAAATGATAACGAGGACCATAAATCAAAGTCTATCAAATATTATAGACAAAGTGAGAATTCGTCAAAATGAACACACTCAATTAAAGAAGAATTAAACTCACTTTAAGCACCTCGTTTTTGAACTTGTAGTCATAACACCTCAAGGTGTGAAATCAATTGGATATAAATGAGTTTTTGTGAAAAAGCAAAATAAGAATGGTGAATTATGAGATCTTGATGTGTTTCTCAATGATTTTCATAAAGACCTAAGATTGATTTTGATGAAACATATCCACCTCCAGTGGATGTAATTCAATTTTCGATATTTAATTAGCTTTGTAGCACCTTAAGAGCTTAATTTTAACATGATGAATGTTGTAATAGCTTATTTGTATGACTCACTTGACCGTGATATTTACATGAAACTCCCTAAAGGGTTTAATATATCAGAGACACATAATTTTGGATCTCGAGAAAATTCCCCCATCAAATTGAACAAGCCTCTTTATGGGCTAAAACAATCTAGACACTTATGGTATAATCTTCTAAGTGAATATCTTTTAAGGGAGAGATATACAAATAACTTCATGTATCCTTGTATTTTTATTAAAATATATGAAAAAGAATATGCTATAATAGATATTCATGTGGATGACATAAATATTTTTGGAACTCTTGAAGAGATTTCAAATGCTATAAATTTTTTAACGAAATTTTTTAATAAGGACTTGGGAAAAACAAAGTCCTTATTAAGTGAACATTTAGACAATGGAATTTTTGTAGACCAAGAAGGTTATATATCAAAAGTTTTAAAACGTTTTTATATGGATAAATTTTGCATGTTATGTAGCAAAAAGTGTTAAAATGTTCCTATATGGACAAACCTCTTACATTGTCTACCCTTATGGTTTTAGATTATTAGATGTACAAACGATTATTTTAGACCTCAAGAAGAGGATGAAAAACCTAATTAATCCTAAAGTAACATATCTCAATATAATCCAAGCATTGATTTATCTTTCTAATTATACACACTATGATATATCAATTTATATAGCAAGATATAATTCTTCACGTACATGAATATATTGGAATGAAGTCAAACATATACTTCATTATCTTATGAGTAAATAGACATGAGTTTGTTTTATTTCAAAGTATTCAAATCAGAATTAATAAGTTATGTAGATGCAAGTTACTTATCAGGTCCTCATAATAGTATATCACAAATAAGTTATTTGTTTACTTATGGTAGTACAACTATTTCATGAAGATCTATTAAACAAATCATAGCAACAACTTCACCTAATCATGAGGAACTTTTAGCACTACATAAAGCAAGTCGATAATGCATTGGTTGAGATCCATAATTAAACACATAGATCAGACTTGAGGTTTTGTCTTTTGGAAAAATAAATATAATAACCATATACGTTGATAATATTGCATGCATCACTCAATTGAAAGATGGTTACATTAAAGGAGACTGAACAATACATGTTTCTCCAAAGTTCTTTTTCACTCATGATCTTCAGAAGATTGATGATATAAGCATCCAACAAATTCGTTCATGTAATAATCTCAAAAACTTTTTCTCAAAATCACTCCTAAGTAGAAATGTTAACTAACTAGTACAAAAAATTAATCTTGATTGTCAAAGAAATGATTGTTCAATCGAGGAGAGAAATGAATTTATCTTAAAATGTTATTTTACCTTTTTCCCTTCACTAGATTTCTTTTCATTGAATTTTTTTCTAGTAATTGAAGTTTTAACGAGGCATATCCTGAATGAACATTCATTTGGAAGTGTTATTAATAATGGATATAAAATGTAGTTGCCTCCCAATTAATTTCCTTCTTTATTTGTAATAATTTATATCGATTAGTATTGAGGTAGTTTCTTCACAAAGAATTTTGTACGACTTATATTGTATTTGAAATACACATATAATGAGAATAATACAATACATGTTCTTCTACTCTTTTCTCTCTTCTATTATTTTATTTAGTTTTATAATAGAATAAGTGATTTAATATTTTAGTCATTGTTATGGGAACCTAAAGGGTGAAGCACCCTACGTCAAATAAATGAGAGATTAAATAAATTAATAAGATTTATTTATGATTTTATGGTGTATTCTTATGATAAACTAACGCTAATTAGAAAAAAATGGTACATTGTAAGATATCATACGATGAGTATCGTATAAGTAGTTAAAGTTGATAAAATTAAATGTTAAGACAGTTTGGCTGAGTGGTCTAAGGCGCCAGATTTAGGCTCTGGTCCGAAAGGGCGTGGGTTCAAATTCCACAGCTGTCATCTTTTTTATTCATGTGCATTAATTTGTGCCAACAAAAACTGAACTTCTACAAATTTACACCGTGTTTTATATATGATGGGTGTAAAATTTCTGATATTTACACCCCATTTTATGTTAATGGGTGTAAAATGTCTTATATTTACACCCTATTTTATGTTAATGGATGTAAAATGTCTTATATTTACACTGAATTTTATCGAAACTACACCATATTTTAGATATGGCTGGTGTAAAATGCTTGATATTTACACCCTAAGACAAAAAATATAAGGGTGAATGCTATTTGATGCATGTCTTTACTTTAAGTCTTTTCTCCTATTACAAATAAATCACATTAAATTAAAAGTCAATAACCAAACCAAATTAGCTAACATAAAAATAAAGTTGCAAATTTAACTAATTTGAATCCTCCTTTTGTCTAGTATGAACAAACAAATCTCAATTTTTTTCTTTAATGGATTTATTCTTTTTAAATGGTGTTGTGTTTTCATGCTTATCATTTTTTGCAGCTAACATGTTTTAGGGATTGAACTGCATGACTAAATAGAAAATGTAAATTCAAATAAATATGAACATTCAATTAGAAATAATATCAATATTCGGATGACTTGACTAAGTAAATAATATGATGATTTGTTATTTCAAATCTCATGGATTTTGTATCAACCTAATGACTTACTAGTCTTTAGTTAACGCTAATAATATAAAATACTCATTCAATTCTACACCCGTTTTTTACAAATGTGTTAAGGATTACAATAACTTAAATTTAACTCTAACCACCTTTAAAAAATTGCATCTTTTTATTAGTGTTTTATTTTTAAAGTTTTTAAGAAAGTACAATTTTCAAAGGATAAAATAGAAAATAAAATATATCAACTAAACAATTTGTATCTTTTTTATTTATAGTTATAGATTCATAAAAGTTTTACTAATACTTTTATATGATGATGACTAAATAAGTGAAATAAAGTATAATCTTTTGTACCAAGAACAAAATTTAGGTGTTGCAATTCAAAGTTAATCACTTCTAGTAAATTGCAACCGTCATTACATAAAAAAAAATATTTAGGGTGTTCTTAGGTGTGAATCATATTGAATCACCAATGATTATTTTATAGTAGCCGACTTTTAAAAGGAAAAGAGTTGGCCATTTAATACATGCATCATTTGTTTGATGTGTTTGTATCTTGATGAAGAAGAACATTTTAAGATTGGTGTTGCAAATTGTGTTTTAAAAACTCGACTGATCGTCAACTCGATAAGGTAACAGTTTATTGGTTGAACCACAGGGTCATTGGTTGAACAACGTGACCAAACCAGATATAATTTGATGTATGTATTAGTTAAATAATTTGATTTCTATAACAAAATTGTATAGATGTTAAATCAGATTGAACCAGATGACCATGTCTCTATTTTTTTAAAATCATAACTCATTAATTTACAATTTAAAAAGTTAACCATATAAATATGAATTTTATGCCATTTTCGTTTACAGTTCCAAAAGTTATACAAGATAAACGAACCTATTGAAAAATGAGATCAATCAACCATAAAAATAGGGAACAAGTGAAAAACAACTAGATACACAAACTATACAAAATATATAACAATTAGAAACACTAAACACTTAGAATTAGTTGTTATTTGTCATTGATCAAAGAATAAAAGTACTTTATGCTTGAAAAACACATTGTGATTTTGTTGTTGTTCTTGTCAAAACTCCTAAATTAAAGAGGTCATTTTCTTTCTCTTAGGTTTTATCATTCTCCACATATTCTTCAACTGAAAATAACCAATTGTAATACAAACAAAGGGAGTGACAACAACATATGAGAGATGACGCAACAAATATGGAGTAACAATGACAAAGATAAAAGACTAAGATTCTTTTATTTTCTAAAACTGGGTTTACATTTTGGATTTTATCTTTCTTTTTCTCCTTGATTTTTTAATTTCATTCTATTTTAATAATTTAATTATACTAAGAAAAAACAAAAGGATGTTGTTTTAAATATCACAAAAAGAAGCATTTGAGCCGCTCGGTTGGCATGGCAACCGGGGTAGGGGCGGGTTTAAGCATTATCAGCCATGCCCCGTCTCCATGTACAAGCCCCCTCGCCTCCAAACCTAGTTGGAGGTAATAATTGACCACCCACCCCCACCCCCAATGGGGAACGAGTTTCGATGTCTCACCCGCATAAATTGTATTTTTTTTAAATGTATATTTTTTCCATAACAACAAAAACCAATCATTAAACTAAATACTTGGAAATTTTAAGAATAATCATAATACTTGGTGTTTTAAATTTAATTTGTATTAAAAAAAGAATAATAATTCTAATAAATTAAATATATTAAGATTAAGAAGATTAAATGGGTGACAAATTTATTAAAAATAAGGGTACAACAACAATCAAGTCTTATCTCACTAAGTGGGATCGGCTATATGGATCAACTTTCACCATAATGTTCTATCCATAACCATACCTCTATCCAAATTGTTAATCTCGAGATATTTCTTAATAACTTTTCTTGTAGTCTTTATAGGTCCTCCTCCTCCTCTAGTTGTTTGACTTCTCTTAATCTAATTTGCTCTCCTTAGCACATAATCTACATGTCTTATCTCTACATGCCCATACCATCTAAGTCTATTTTCCACCATCTTCTATACTATATGTGCTTCCCCAAAACTCTGTTTAATATTTTCATTTATAATCACATTCTATCTAGTATTACCACACATCCGACGCAACATCCTCAACTCTTCTACACTTACTTTATTCTCATGTTGATTCTTAAGTGCCCAACATTTTGTCTCGTACAACATCACAGGTCTTACCATAGTTTGATAAAATTCTCCTTTCAGCTTGAGTGGTACCTTTGTATCACATACCCCCCCCCCCCCCCCCCCCCCCCCGAGGCCCTCTTCCATTTCCTCTACCCATCTTGAATTCAATGGTTTACATCCCCTTATATTTCTCCATTATTTTGTTTTTCAAACCTAAGATATTTAAACTGTGTGACTTGAGGAATAATCTGGTCTCCAACTTTCATCTCTAGATTAGAAACACTTATTTTTTTATTGAACTTACATTCCATATACTATGTCTTACTTCTGATTAAGCGAAAACCATGTGTGTTCTAACACTAATATCTAAGTCCCCAACCTCTCATTTAAATCATCCTTCGACTCTTCTAGTAAGACTATATCGTCTGTAAAAAGCATGCATCTCGGTGATAACTCTTGGATGTGTTCTACGAGTACACCCAAAATTAAGGTATAAAGGTAGGGGGTATGGTTAAATCTTGATACAAACCTATTGTAATGAGAAAATTATTTGTCTCTCCGCCTTGTGATCTCACGTTAGCCGATACCCCTTAATGCATATCTTGGATAACTCGAATATATACAATTCTAACCCCTTTCTTCTCAAGGGATTTTCGGAAAATCTCTCTAGTCACTCTTGAAGGAGAATTGCGGTCCAAAACGCAGCGGAAATTAAAATTTTCTCCTTTAGAGATCCTTACGAATGGTCATGATCAGTGATAGAATATTTACCTCTTAAGACGATTGAAACCTTTGGTGCAGATCTCTTGTGACGATCAAAACCTTTGATGCAGATCCACGGAGCGATCACGAACGTTGAACGATGACAACGTCTCTACTCAGTCCACACGAACGTATTCCTTCAATCTCAGTGCTAGCTGGTACGAATGAAGGCTTTGAGTGAGAGAGAGAGAGTGAGAGAAAATGAAAATAATGCAACCGCAAACAATGCTTCTGCACAAGGGTTCTATTTATAGAACCACTTGTGTGGGCTTCAAGCTAAAAGGCCCACTTAAGTGTATTTTGGCCCATATCTTATAATATGCCCAAAATCACTTAAGCCCATGGTACCTTACCATATTTCGTATTCTACTCAAGTACACCGTACCTTACGATGTTCTATAATTCACTTAGGGCACCGTACCTTACGGTATTCCTTAGTTACTCTATCTCTCATCAATCCGTCCTTTGTGTGTGACCCTGTAGGTTTTCGTGACGTTGGCAATTATATTAAATCACGCATTTAACATAATAAACAGTGAGCGGTATCTAGCAACACATCACTGCTACCCAAGACACGAAAATGTCATGTGATCTGACAAAACCACCTGTGATAATAATTATGTGTATAATTACCCTTTTGCCCTTATGTCTATATTGAACACAAGGCATAGACCGTGTCATCCTTGTCCAGTTCAATATTGGGCCCATAGACATTTATCCTGTTATACAGGATGGGCAAATTCCATCTAGGTCACTCATGTCCCTCAGCATGCTTCGTGGAGTACCCATCAACTGTCTTTATGGTTATCCAGTTACGGACAACGTTGGATCAGCAATAAAGCACTCGACTCTACATCTAGGGTCCATAGTGGTTTCAGGTCGAAGAGTGGAATACACTATTATCACCATGAGAATAACTTATGACACTTTGCATAACTTTCTATATAGTATTCTCATAGCGGGTCAATCCGGTATAAATATTACTCTTAATATTCATACATATGTTTAAGACTTGATAACTCTTTATCCATGATCCATGTGATGTGATCATCAGTCTACAAACATAATAGTCTTAATGCTTTAATGTTATCCCACTTCACACTAAAGCTCGACTACAGATACTTTAAGAATAGTGTCCTTATGTTTAATGTGTTCTCATGATTAAGTCACACTTAATACATTAAACGGACTATCTATTCCAGGGACTTTATTAATCAACCATAATAAAGAAAAGCCTTTTATTATTTGATACAAGTACCAAAAGTATTGGCCTCTAGGGCTTACACCAACAACTCTATCATATGCCTTCTTCAAGTCAATAAAAATTAGGTGCAAGTTTGATTGGTTCATCTGATATTGCTCCATCACACGTCGTAGTAGATATATCACTTTCATGGTCAACCTTCCAAGCAAAAAACCCAATTAATTATCAATGACTCGAGTCTCTTTTCTTAGTCTTCATTCAATCACTCTTTCTCATAACATCATAGTATGACTTATAAGTTTAATCCCTCTATAATTTACACAATTTTGTATATCCCCATTATTCTTATAGATTGGAACTAAAGTGCTTATTTTCCATTCATCCGACATTTTCTTTGACATCATATTTTCATTAAAGAGTTTGGTAAGCCACTCTCTCTCTAAGAACTTTCCATAATTCAATAGGTATATTGTCTAGACCAGTCGCCTTATTATTACTCATCCTTTTAAATGTTTCCTTTATCTTTTATTTATGAATCTGACAATAGTAATTACAATTTCGGTTATCTTCTTTAATGTCTAGAATGTTAGAGTCTAGTAAGATATCATATCTTTCATTAAATAAATTTTAGAAATATGTCTTCCATTTATCCTTTATTTCTTTTTCTCATACCAAAACTTTTCCTTCTTCATCTTAAACACATTTCACTTGATCCAAATCTCTTATTTTTCTTTCTACTCCCTTAGCAAGATTGTATATATAATATTCTCCCTCATTAGTTCATAGAGATTGATATAATACGTCAAAAGCTTGGGTTCTTACTTCACTCATCACCTTCTTGATCTCATTTTTAACTTTCTTATACTTTTTCCAAGTTTCAACATATTTACATCTAGACAATTCTTTAGAATAATCATTTTTACTCTAACTTTACTCTACACACTTTCGTCCCAACCTCTGTTTATCCACTTTTCAAATCTCATGGGCCACATTATTCCATATATCACTTGTACTTTCTCGTGGTTGACCAAACCCTTCATCCAAGATCTTGTGTTGGAAACTTTCTTATTTTCACCCTTCAAAATCCACCATTTGATTTGTGACACTCCCATGTGACTTCTTCGCTTTGCTCCCCCCTTCACTCTTACATCCATAACCAATATTATATGTTGGATAATCAAGCTCTCCCTCATAATAACTTTACAGTCCAAGAAAATATTCTTACTTGACTTTTAAAAAGAAAGAAATCTATTTAAGAACATATCACCTCACTTTTATATGTGATAAAATGATAATCTCTTTTCCTAAACTAGGTATTAGCTATAGTAAAATCCAAAGTTGATGAAAACTCTAAGATGGATCTACCATCCATATTCACCTCCCATAGATCATACCCCTCATGCACACTCTCAAAACCTCTTTGTATGTTCCCTACATGTCCATTTAGATCTCCTCATAGAAAAAGCTTTTCTCGTTGAGGTATATCATGAAACAGGCCTTCTAAATCCTCCCAAAATTTCACCTTAAAGTGTTCTGCTAACCCAACCTGAGGTGCGTAAGCACTAATACACCATGATTCGATCTCTTACTATTTTCACATTTACAACATCCTTCTTCCACTCCTTGTCCACAATAACCCCACCCTATTTCTCGATCTAATTTTTCCAATGTACCAAAGTTTAAACCCTGATTTGTCTAATTCTTTCGCTTTTGAACTTGCTCACTTAGTTTCCTGTAGACATATAAAATTGATCTTCCTCCTAATCATAGTGTCTACTATTTCCATAGATTTTTTTAGCAAGTGTCCTTATATTCCATGATCCAAAATAAATGCTTCTCTCACGAACTAACTTCTTTACCCACACTCGTTCACGGAAATATGGGAACCTTTGCTTATTTTTCACTGCATCCAGGCGGCGATGCAACGACCCTTGTTCTTTTGACAATGTACTCGAGCCATACAACATGTTGCTTCTTGGAAACGACCTATCATTCACATTATTTCGTAGTTAATCTGTGTCATAAAGATTCAACAAAGTTTTACGCTGGATATCGACTGCCTAACACAACCCTTTTCTTTTTATTCAGGCTCAAGATCGACTATGTATAACAAAACAATTAACATAGGCAGGATTATTAAAAATAAGAGTAATAAATTAAATTTAATAGACCAGAGTGGGGAAGGGATGTATGCAGGACGAATACTAGCATCCATCGCCCCCACAATTAAAAGTTATGCTTTCCCCGTACTCGCATCTGTCACCAATTAAATCAATTTTTCTTCGTAAGATTCGGTGCGGGGTGGCCAAGTCCGGCTGGGTTGGGATTTTTTTGCCATGCCTGCCTCTTGATTTGTAAAAACCACTGATTTCATCGGGTTTCCCTGGTTCAATAACATATATGGTCCAATAATCTGAATGAACCAGTTATCCCTCGGTTCCTGGTTCAACCGGTCAGTTCAATCCAATTTTTAAAACGCTGATTATAATTGTGTTGATTACTTATCTTCAATTTAGTTGTAATTGACTTGCATAACGAGGTCGAGTATTCTTTACACTTCTTTTGAGTAATATTTTTTTATTCATTAATATATATTTGAATAATAAAAAAAATATGAGCAAAAGAATAATAAAAAATAAATTAAGTGTATTTCTATATTTTTTAACTACATAATTCTTGAACATTTATTTTTAATACAAATCATGAAACTTATTTATCACCCACTTTTACCTTATTTGAGTGGATTGTATATTTTCGTATCACACTTGCTTTCCTTAGCAAAGTGGTATTGCATTATCATCATTTGTAATGCTTCCACCAAAGTTTCACAACATCAACTTCAAACTTTGAGTTCATCCCCTTAATAAGGCCACACTGTTGATGGAAAATATGAGAATATAACGATCTAGAATATGAGGGATTAAATAGACCTCCTTAAAAATTTGATCGATTAAAAATTGTTTATTTCAGAAAGTCAGAGTTTGAAAAGTATTTACGCGGCAAAAAAACATGTGTACAAAAATATATGCTTTTGGACGAAATATACAGAACACTTAATTGGTATACAAAATTGAAAGTAGATGAAACAAGCAACCAAAAACAATCAATCAGTTTATTGAATTAGAGTCGTTTTACACAAGTTGTGTAATAATTTCAATACAATAAATAAATCTAATATCACAGTTTTGAGTTCAATCCACAACAAGAACAATTTGATATCTAAATCTAACAAAACCCACACTTATGAACGAAATTGCTACTAATGCAATAAAACCTAACCACATGCAATTCTAAGAAAGTGATAAAGCTAAACATGTAACTATACAGAAAATTAAAAATATATGGATAAAGAAGATTGCACCAGGATTTATACTGCTTTAACGTTTTCGTCTTCACTTGCGCCTAATCTAGTCTCCAATGCATGGCCATTGAAATTTTGTTGTTCATCCACTATGATTTCGACAATTATATATATAGTTATTTTGTACAATCACAACTCGAATAATGCTGAAAATAAAAATATTTGATTTGAATCCTCGTTGACTTGTACACATATCTGACACCAATCTCCTGTAAAATCTTCACTTAAATTCGACTTAAATCTTTCTGCTCCAAGAATACTGCTATAAGTCTCCTTTTTATAGTGATCTTTATTCGATCATACCAATATCTTGAGTCATGGTATGTCTGAAGATGGGAAAAACTCCAATTTTGTCTGCAGACTTCTACAGAACTCTACCAAAGTAATTATGGAGGGAATAATCTTATTTTTTTCGCTGGATTTGTCAATCCCACCCACAACCACACACACATTGCAAACCCCTGAAATCCTCAAGAAATCTTCAAAGAAAATATTAATCACAATAACAATCCTCCTCAAACATCTCCCACCTTAAGATGAGAGCTAGACTCAAACGACAATGGATGATGCAAGAGGTTGAAGATAAAGAGATTCTGTTTGCAAAAATCAAAATAAGATTCAAACTCTTTTGAAAATTGAGAGAATAAATGTGTCGTGTATTTAAAATCGAAAGTGGATGTGTACATTTTCCAACAATGTGAAAGATATTTTAGAAAAATGTTTATATATGTGCTAGAGATCTAGCACAAAATTGAGAGAAAAATACTATTTGATTCGAGTCATAAGCAAATAATATGTGGCGAGTCAAGAGATCAAATGATTGAATGAAAATCCAATAACCAATAAAAATGTCTCCCTTGATTCAAATTAAGCTTTTATGATCTGAGTCATGTGATTTGAGTCAAGGAAACCTTTGATTCTAATTAGATCCACATAACCTAAGCCCAAAATCTGCTCCCTCTCTGTTTGATTCGAGTCAAACACTCTTTGATTCAAATCATGAATTATTGTGATTAAAATCTCGCTTTTTAGAAATGTGTTTGATTTGAGTCAGGATATCTGTGATTTGAATCACGGCTTTACAAAAGCAATTCCTGACTTCACCGTTTCTATGATTTGAATCATGTAAGCTTGTGATTTGAACCACACTTCCAAAAACTCAATTTTTGCAAAATATTAAGTGGTTTTCAGAATCCAGACTTAACATGACTTGAACCATTCTCAAATGTGGTTCTTGATTCAAATCTTCGACAATTTGACTAGAAACATGTTGCTTAAACTATAATCAAACAATTTGATTTATGCATGCGTCATAATATATTAAAAACTCAACCTTAAGATGCACAATCATGTGAGGGGACTCAATAATGATATACACCAAACCAAAAGCTATATGACAATCAACAAAACATAAATCCTATGAGGCAGATGCAACTTTACACATGTTTCAAAAAATAAGACTAGAAATCAGGATCATACCTTAACTTAAATGCATAAGCCTTCCCACCATCGTACCTTAACTTAAGGTCTGCTACAAAACAATCTTTAATATAGAACACCACCTCAAATAAACTCATGTCCCCGTAATAATGACACAACAATACTTCATAATAAACAAAGTACACATATAATCTATTGTCAAATACCGACTCTCATACAATCAAATGCATTCAACATTCTACATTACAATACACAATATCAATCAAATACAAAATATATGTGTAAGCATTAAGATTACAAGAAATCCTATAATTCATTTCAAAAACGACATCACAAGTCAAGAAAAACATGCGAGTCCAACTTGAATTGTAACACACTTTATGAATTAATAATACTTCAATAAACCACTATAAACAACTTTCAATGCACTAAAGAACTTGAAAAACCACACCAAAATCAATGAGCATCCTTTTTACCTCTCTATTAGAATGAACAACATAAAATTACTAGTGATCTCTAAAATCACATCTTCTTGCAAATGTGCTAAATTCCAATTTATAATTAATCACATCTTTAAGTAAAAAGATAAAAGACAAACAAATAAGAAAAATAATAAAAGAATAAAATTAATATTTGGTACTAAAAAATAAAATGAAAAATAATATTTAAGTAAAAATAAATAAAAAAGAATATCATTTTTGTTTAGTGGGCTATTTGAGCCCAATACACTCAGCAAAAACTCTTCTCTTCCTCCGGCGTTAGGGTTTTCTTCCGCCTGCAACTTCCTGCACCTTTTTCCTCATCCCCATCGATTCTCGCGGTGGTTGCTACGCTTCAGATTCACAACATGGCAACTACAAGTATTCTCACACCAATCTCAATTTTCGTTTTCAGTTTTCCCGATTATTTTTCTTCACTCATATGATTCCACTATTGATTCGTTTTCTGCAGCTACTACTAGGTCTTTTCTCCAAGCTGTTGCGACGGAAGAGGTTGCTACTCCTCTTAGAGTCGTTCAGATGGAAGGACTGGTATTAATTTTACTCTTTCTATGATTTAGTTGCACAACCCTATTATACTGTTTTTGAAATTGCCTAAAATGTTGCCTTTATTTGGGTTTTTTGAAGGGTTTTGTATTTGTAATTATGGGTCTCTTGCCTAAAATGTTGCCTTTATTTGGTTTTTTTGAAGGGTTTTGTATTTGTAATTATGGGTCTCTGTTTGTTTTTGCATCTGGGAAATCTACATTGTGTGTTGTTTTGTAAGTTCATGTGTTTTTGGACTCTTTGTTTTCATGATTGATATGGGATATTGTGAATTGCAATACTGGAGTAGCATTTTACATAGAAAGTGCTGTCAATTGCGGGTAGCCCAAAGTAGCTGTTTGTTCAAATTCCGCGCTTACTATTTGACAATATTTTGTACTAAGTAAAGTATATGATAGGGAATTGTTCACATTCTGCTATTGCTACTATTCTACAACTCTGAATATTGTAGGTGTTTATGTTTATGTACCTCTTTCTTGGTAGATATAGGACCATGTCATGTATGTCTGTAGTAAAGTATTTAAGGAGTCTGACTACATTGTTAAGGAAATCTTCAATTAGTTTTTTGGGTGGTGAAGATAATACTGAAACCATTCTGATTGTGGTGCTGTTATCTTTTGGTTTATTAGGTTATCCTGAAGATAATTAAGCATTGTAAGGATCACTCACCTTCTTTAGTCACTGGACAACTTCTTGGATTGGATGTTGGCAGTGTTCTTGAAGTTACTAATTGCTTCCCATTTCCGGTATGATATCAAATTTTTGTTTTCTTTCTTTCTTTTGTTTCTCTGTTTTCACATTATCTAACTTTGACTCCTCATGTTTTTATCATATCTATTTCTAAAATTTGTAGATGAGAGAGGAGGATGAGGAAATTGAAGCTGATGGTGCCAATTACCAGCTTGAAATGATGAGGTGCTTGAGGGAGGTTAATGTGGACAATAATACTGTTGGGTGGTATGTATGTTTAATGTACAACTTTCAGTAGTTTGATAAACACAGTTGGACTTGGTTTAAACTTCAGTGTGTTATATGTAATCATTTATCTAATACGAGAGATAATTCTCTGAATCTAGGTACCAGTCTACATTGCTTGGCTCCTATCAAACTGTGGAGCTGATTGAAACCTTTATGAATTACCAGGTATTGGCTAATTTTTTCCTTCATATTTTCTCTTAAGCTGGGGTTTTTTGGACTTAAGTGTTATATGTTATTCTAGAAACTGAATGCTCCTCTATTTTACTATTTTAATGTGAGTGTGCTAAATTTATTCTTTTTCAATCTCCTCCAAGCTATTCAATGTTGGTCAGATGAGCCATTAGTAAGAGCTTAATACAGTAAGCTACAGAATATTCTGTGGAATATAATTTTAGAATGCCCAACAGGCCAAAAAAGTATATGGTATGCAATGTTTTAAAACTCGAGAGTCTAAGCAAGATCAGGATAAGGTTGAAAGGTCGTAACTCGAGGATTGTAGCACAGATAGTAAGATCCTACTAATAGTGGAAAAATATATTTATATCTAGTTACATACACTTGTACATAAAATTTATCATAGATAATTTAACAACGATAAACTATATATAGACAAAATAAATAACCTCTAAATCACAACATTGAACACAACATCGAACACAACATTGAACTAAGTTCATAACCATAAGCACATAAGTTCATATAAGATTTAAGGGTTAAAGGCTAAATTCATTTAATAGTGTCATTATATGCTTTTTTCAATGTTGGGCTTAAAGGTGCAAATGTTGTCAATTATTAATATTATGATCATCAACTATTATTAACCAATAGTCACGGTGATGTACATCTCTAATATTGGGTTTGGTGAGGATACCTTACCATAGTTCTTGTGATAACTCTCTTTTTTCACATTTATTAATTACGTCTCTCTTACGCTCTCTACATCATCATCTTCTTTTTGTGCTATGAGTTACGACTATGCCTCTCCAACTCTACCTTCACTGTTGCAACCAAGGTGCACATTCATACTAGCTATCGCCGAAGAGTATTGGGAGCAAGGAGTACTGGAGTAAAAGAGAAGATGATTGGTTTCTTTTCATAACCTAGGTCAAAAAACTGACCCACACCCGATCTAATTTTTTAAAAAACTTTCCCCTCCAAAACCCGACCCAACGCATCTAATTTCATAACGATCCATAACACCAACCCGAAAGATTCCGATGATCCTGCTCAATACAATCCAACGAGACATGCAACATGGTGGAAGAGGTTTGAAACGTAGGATTGCACAATCCTACGTTCCAACTCGTGATTCTGCATTCCTTGGTGGTATGCACCACAAAAGATTATAGTAACATTGTATTGGGTAATTATCATGATATAGAGGCAGTGTGTCATTCCTATTTAAGACAATCAGATGAAAGTTGCCTTTATTAACAAACTGAGAATTTGGCATGTGTTTATTTCATTGGTCCGAGGCGGATGTCTGTGCTTGTGAAAATGTAGGAAGATGACAAGAATAGACAGTTTTGTGAACCAAAGTACACTTGTGCATAATAACCAAGTAATGAGAATTTCATGCTGCATCCGTTGTCTAAGTTTTCTGTTTCTTAAAAGTTTGTCATTAAGTGTTGACGATGGTGATTTTTCATATTGGATGCAGTTGCTATAATAATTTTTCAAGAATTTCATAATCAGGTAAATGACTGTTTTTTTTAAACATTAATATTTTTCAGGAGAATATTAGACGATGTGTTTGCATAATATATGACCCATCAAGGTCTGATCAAGGTGTCCTAGCTTTGAAGGCCTTGAAGCTCTCAGACTCATTCATGGAACTGTATCGCAGCAATAATTTTACTGGGGAGAAGTATGAATTTTCCTCTGGATATAATGTTTTCTTTAAGTTGAACTATATGCTTTACTAATCTTCTGTCTTATGAAATAGGTTGAGGGAGAAAAACTTATCATGGGTGGATATCTTTGAGGAAATACCCGTAAGCTTTCTCGAACTTTGCTGTTGTAACCTCTAAGTATTTGACAACATTATCTCTCTACTAATAAATTGGTATTTTATTTAGTTGTTTAAATATAGAATATGTATGTGCTACTTAATCATATTACTGTGACGAAAACATGAAACAATCAAAAACAAAGTCTTGGTCACTTTTGTTAATGCATCAGTTAAGAATGAACTGTACATGCAACTCGTTACAAGATCAACAAGACCATAACATGGCAACTTGCTATTCAACACTGAATTGGTTTTTTTCTTGTTTATTTATAAAAATCAGATCAAAGTTTCAAATTCTGCCCTTATCAGCGCTTTTATGACTGAGCTGGAACCTGAAACTCCTGTCACCCAGGTGTGCTATGATATTTATTTGCCAGAGATTCTTTTGGCGATTCTAAATTTAGTTTGTGTTTTCATATACTTTTGTGTCATTGCAGTGTGATTATGATCGCCTGCAACTGTCAACCAGTTCACTAATGGAGAGAAATATGGAATTTTTGATTGAATGCATGGATGACTTGTCACTAGAACAACAAAAGGTTCGTTTAGGTTTTCATTTAGTTGTGTTATTTTTTGTTTCTTTCTAATTTTTTAATACATTTTAACTAAGTTTCTTCTATTTCAGTTCCAATTCCACTATCGTAGCTTGTCTCGTCAGCAGGCTCAGCAGCAAGCATGGCTTCAGAAGAGAAGGTATGATTTTGTCTAGAATTGAACTATTTTTTGTTCTAGCAAAACTGATAAATGCATTGTTTGACACTCACGGGCCTGTTTGGATAAACAACTTATTTGCAGCTTATGGCATAACTAGGCTATTTGCACTAAATGTTAAAAATCAAGATTTGCTTAGAAATTTACCTGTGTTTTTGTACCGATAAACAATTATAATGCATTTTTCTTTGGTGTGGCTTTTTATTATTAAACGAGGACATTGACTATTGCAGTAGTATCTAATCCTTGTCCTCAATTAGTCATTCCATTATGGGTTCGGTTTTTGTTATTATAGGGCGGAGAACATGTCACGCAGAGCTGCTGGGGAAGAGCCTTTGCCTGAGGAAGATCCTGCAAACCCCATTTTCAAGCCGCTCCCTGAACCATCCCGTCTGGAGAGCTTCCTCATAACAAATCAAATTTCCAACTATTGCAACCAAATCAACGGGTATGTGTTCAGATTTTGATGGTGACCCAGTTCTTTTTTCCAACTCTGGGAAGCAAAGGACACTCACTTACCTATTAGAACTTAGAAGCAATGTTTTAAAAACCAAACTGAACATCAAACTGGCATGAAACAGTATTTAAACCGACCAAATAACCGAACCGTAGTAAAAGTTGGTTCAAGGTTCAACTGGTTTAACTTTCCAGTTTGGTTTTTAAAACACCAATTAGTAGTTTCTGGACCCTTATTATTGGTATATCTTTTTAAAACGCTATGTAGCAGCACATTTGAAAAAATGTGTCAATGTCCAAAACTGATTGGGATTACATTTTAGTTTATTCATTTTTCAAATTATTACCGGTTTTGATGTGTCTGTGTCATGTTTCTGGGGTCCGTGCTTCGTCTAGGTCAAAAGAGCTTTAATATGGTTACATTTCTCTTTTGATATTCTGCAGGGTTGCGGGGCAAAGCTTTAATAGACTCTATTTGATGAAGGCTTTGCACGAGGAATAAAAAGGCAACTTTTGTTTGTCACTCTGATGCATGCTTTGATGATGCAACTTAACTTCTTTGCTATATAGAATGAGAATTTTATGTTGAATTTGGTAGTATATCAGAGAATTGTCCAAGGTGATTTTTGTTTTCTTCAATTTATTTTTAAAAACTCTTCAATTGTAAGCAGTGTAATCTGTTATATTTAGAGAGAGAAGATACGTGTAGTGCCTGCTTTTTGCTCGTTAATTGTTTTTTATCTACAATTTCTAATATTTGCGTTTCATTGTGAAATGAAAAGCATCCACTTTTTCTATAAAACAACTTTATCTTCTACGAACATTTTATGAAATAAAGATTGTTCAATACTTTGAATATTTGTCATGTAATATTCTGTACTGTTTTTGTAACAAGTAAAAATTGAGATTAAAATTGCTTAATAACTATTTAAAGAAAAAAAGTTAAAATCAAACCGTATAAATTAGAGACTAGTTTTAGTTTTTGATTTTTTTTTGTAATTTTTAAAATCATTTAATAATTGTTTTTTAAATTTATTTTTATAAATTAAAAAATTAATTTTAGCATCTAAATTTATATTATTAGAAATAATATAAAAATATATCTTTTTCAAAATATTCTTAAATTTAAATAATTTAAAGAAATTTTGATATAAAAAAACTATATCAAAAGAATAATATTTTAAAAATATTATTTAAACTAATTTTTTATTTAAGTTTATATATATATATTTTTATATAGAAGTATATAACATTCTAAGATTTTTTTACCAAAATATCCCTAATTTTTTTAAAATTTCCCAAAATAATTCTGATTTAAATTTTTTTTCCAATCTACCCCACTTTTACCCCACCTTTTAGAGGAGGCGCCAAACCAATTGGCGCCAACTCCTAAAGTTAGAGAGGAGGCTTTAATTCGATTGACTATAACACATGGTGTTGCCAATCCAATTGACGCCCATGTATTATTTTGTAGAGGAGACGCCAATTGGTCTGACGCCTTAGTGTAATGTGCAATTTTTTGTGTTATAAATAGAGCTGTTGTGTGAATCATTTTTCCACATCTCATTTCATCATATTGCAAACATGTTTGGTGTTCGTCGCCGCTATGAAAAAGTGGTTTATTCGAGAGACAAACCTCCGATGTTGATGCTCTTCTAGAACATCAGTAGTTTCGATCAACTGAAGAGGAAGCGGATTCGTTGGTTAGATGAAAAAATATCAGAAGGGTAAAAAATTAGAAGTATTGAGAGACTCGATAGTATATTTGGTTGGGTGCGAGTCAAAACTAATAAGGATGCTAGGGAAATGTTGTTTGGACGAGATGACATAAATTTGATTGTTGTAATCAGTTAGAAATGTTCTGTTTTAAGTTTGCTTATGTTGTAGTGATGTTTGTTATGAACCTTGTTGTAACAAAAATATAATGATATATAAAAATCCAAGGTTACAAAAATTAAAAGGAGATACTATCTTATGATGCAGATGTTGCTCCTAGATTGGGACAATTGTTCTTATTGTATTTTGGTTGACAACATATACTACATAGTCTTATCATTTTATCAGTCGTATCCATTTCTGTTCTAATATGCGTGCTGTTTGACCGTCCTTTTTTCTTTCTTCGCATCTCATCATTGTGCCAAACTATGTCACCTTTATATGGAGGCCAGTATTCCTCCATTGGTAGCACTATGAAGCTTTTGTTATACACATTCATGACGATGATGACCTTCTAAACATCAGATAGATGGCTGTAAGCGTCCTGGCGAGTATGTGCGCATGCCGCAATGACATGGGAGCAAGGAATACGGAAGGCCTGAAACTTTCCACAGTCGCATTAACTTCTGTTTAGTTTGACAACATAGGATAAATTTGACCTCCCCTCATTGTGGTCCATTGTTTCCTGTACGCTGAAATTTTGCCTATGACAGTCAAAGACTGTTACCGCGTGTATGCTAGCTTTGATACTTTCCTCTTTCATCACTTTCATACAATATTCACTGAATATTTGACCCGACATTAACACTGCACACCATCTTTCACCTCTGGTTGCGAAGGTAGAAGCCAACCTATAATAGGCTGTTTTGACCAAAACGCTTATTGGTAGATTTCTAATGCCTTTGAATACGCCGTTCATGTATTCCACAAGGTTTGTCGTCATGTGGCCCCATCGATAGCCTCTGTCAAATGCCCCTGTCCACTGCTCTACTGGTATGTTATCCACCCATCTTCCTGCATCTGCATTAGATAGTCTAATTTCATCACGGTAATATTGAAATGACGACTGAGTTAGAGCATGCCCAATATTCACCACTTTTTTTGCGAATGTTCCTATCTTTGATTGCACGCATGAAGTTTTGTGCGATACGTCTAATGCAATAGACATGGGTAGAAGGAGGATCATGCCATCCGTTGTCATGGTTATTGTAAGCACTCTCAATGGCAGCATGTCTATTAGAAACCAAACAGATATTGGCTTGTGGAGACACATGTGTTCTGAGATGTCGAAGAAAGAAACCCCAACCACCAGCGATTTCACCTTCAACCAGAGCAAATGCAATGGGAAAGACATTGTTGTTGCCGTCTTGTGCAACCGCCATAAGCAAAGTACCCTTGTATTTTCCGTATAACCATGTTCCATCACTTTGAATAATAGGTTTGCAGAATGCAAAACCTTTGATACACGGATCAAACACCCAAAAGAGACGGTGAAAGATTCTATTTCCAACAACACAAGTCCCGTCTGGCGTAAATGCTGGTAATGTCTCCATAACTGCAACAGTTCCTGGTACGTATGGTTTTAGGGCCCATAAATACCGTGACAATTATTTGTATGAATCCTCCCAGTTGCCGAATACCTGTTCAACAACCTTTGTCCTTGCAATCTACGCTTTCTTGTAAGATGAAGTATAATTATATCTTGTTCTGATATGAGATATTATTACACTTACCTTCACTGATGGGTCTTTGTTAGCAAGCGGAAAAATGTCTTGACATATCAATGCAGTGCTTAATTTACTGTGATCTTGTTCAATGTTAGTTGCAATACAACTGTGAGGTGGGTCTATTGAAGCTATCTCCCAAGAGTCGCTTTTGTTTTTGTGAGACGCAACCAACCGAAACTTACAAAGGACGTTACGACATTCGATGACATACCTTCTCGAATCAGTGCGTTTCATAGTGAAATCAGCAGAGTTATTCATGTGAATTTTTTTGATTGCTCGCACACATTCTTCTTTAGTGCGGAACATGTCTCCCACTTTTAACTCACCCTCTGATCGTGGATACGGGTTATAAAAAACACTGTTAGATGTTTCATCGTCATTCAGATCCATGTTTGTCATATGTTCAGGCGAATTATATACATGACTTGAAGGTAATGGTGCTGGTTGATCATCATCTTCAATGTTGTTGTTCAACGTATGATCGACTTGTGTCTCAGTCTCTTCTTCTTCTTCTTCATCAATGACGTTGACTTCAGCTTCAGCTTCTGAGTTGGCCCTATCTGAGTTTTCTGAATCAAATTCATCAGATTCAACTTGATTAGTTATCTGAGATTGCTGAGATGGTATACTTGGTTGAAGAGTAATATACAACTCAATAGAGTTGCGACCAGAATATTCGTGACTAACAAACATATATTCAACATCTTCATCATCCCGTACCTTCAGCGGGAAAAATTTTCATTGACTATTCTAAAAAAAATTGGATTTTGATACGTGATCTTTGACACAAAACCAGATCCTATGCAGGACTCAATTCGTTTTTTCAAATGCAAGAAATTTGAATTTCTCTTGATCGTAAGTCGGATAATATCGGTGTTTCGAAAACAAAACCCGTATAACTCAGACTCATATGTTTCACCATTGCAGTGAGCATTGATAGTATATATTGGTGCAGATGACATTGTAATATTCTTTGTGTAGATGAATATTAATTTTTTGGTGCAGATGAATTTGTGTTGATTGTTGGAAGTATATAGTAAGACACTTAAATAGGTAAGTGATATGTCAAACATGCAAAGCTAGACATAAGTGATATGTTAAACATGCAAGCAAGTCAGAAGTGATGTGTCAAACATGCAAGCAAGACGGAAGTGATGTGTCAAACATGCATGAAAAGGGAAGCCATGTGTCAATCATGCAAGCCCTAACATCAGTCCAATTGGCGATAACTTGTAATGCTTGTACATGGGCGCCACCATGTCTTGCATGCAGACCTCGTAACAAAGCATGCAGAGCATGCATGTGCCAGGCTAGGTTAAAGATGTAGCATGCATGAGCCTATGGGAGACGCCAATTGGATTGGCGCTAGCATTTGACAATTGCACATGGGCGCCAAATCATTTGGCTTGCACATGCAATCAAAATTTTCCATGCATCCATGCTTTTGCATGTCACACCTTATAAATAGCCAAGAAACTCTCACATTGTTTCTACACCAACACCCACTTCTTCCTCAACAACATCAACTCTTTCATCTGCAACAACCTCTTTCATCTGCAATAACACTCACTTCTTCCTCAACATGATGTCTCTCCTCACAATGGGTGAATCGCACAGAGGCACAATTACAAACATAACAACTTATGTAAGCGTTTTATTCTTCTGTTATTTGTCTAAAATACCTTTTAATTACGATACTTAATTTGTTGTTTATCTTTTATAAAGTAACGTATTTTGTTGTTTCTTTTATAGGATGTTTCAAGGTTTCGAACCCGGGTCCACAAATATGTACACATGGACCCGATAATTCAACTGTATGTCGAACTCGCCGGTTTTGGACATATAAGCAAAATAATGTCTTGGTCGGTGGATAATAAGTTCATTCTTGCGTTATGTGAAAGATGGCTTCCCGAGACACACACATTCTGGTTTCCAACCGGTGAATGTACTGTGATGTTAGAAGACGTCTACGTGCTATTGGGACTGCCTATCGAAGGTAAGGCGTTAAATGGTAAAACCAACTATGCGAATTCAATTTGCATGGACCTCTTGGATGCTGATTTGTTAGATGATAACTCGAGAGGTCAAGGTATACTCCTTTTCACGCCTTAAGGTATATTATAACAACTTACAATTAGATGAGAATTCGACTGAAGAGGCTCGAATAATAAAAACCAGGTGTTACATTATGCTTTTAATTGGTTCATTTTTATTTCCCAAAGGTAGTGGTTCTAGTATGCATGTTATGTATTTATCTTTACTAAGACATGTAGATAGAATAGGAAGTTATAGTTGGGGATCCGCTTGTCTGACTTATATTTATAGCTCTTTGTATAAAAATTCACACAAAGACACATCTACCTTTTCTGAATGTGCTGTTTTTTTCCAAGCATGAGGTTGGTCCAGACTACCGTCCCTAGCGCCCGTCAACAACAACCCTTTCACATTCCCGTATGCACAAAAGTAAGTTCTTAAAAATGGACTATATTTACTTACTTTACCGATTAATATCTCTAGATAATGTTTTTACCTTTATGGTGCAAATGGTCGACACGTGGTATGAGTTACAACAAATGTCATAGACACTGTATTACCCAGTATCACAATCTCTTGGATCACCTTCGACCGACAAATGTATAGCCATTAACCTAATTCTTTCGTAATAATTTGTTAATTTCTTCTACCAAATTTTTTGTCTAACATTTGTTCACATTTCAGTTCATTTGACGTCCATATCTAAATTTGGATCATGACCATGAAATCAACGAAGAAAACACATCCGTTTGGACTGCATGCACACCGATCATAAGATTCACCACTGTGGAGATGCACAATAGTGATCATGTCAAATTGCAGTTCGGTATGCTTTAACACATCCCAGATCCCCCAGCAAACCTAGGAGAATGACATCTACGCAAAGTTAACGACCAATGGAATTTTAATCCATGACAAAACTTTGCTAGATCTGAGTGTCACAAATGGAAGCACCGCCATGACCATGTCTTAACTGACGCTGTGATGCCAACTGAAGAAAAACCAAGTCGTAATTATATGGCTTGATAGAGATTGATTGGATTTGAGTTCATCGCCGAGGATATGTATCTATACGACCTACGCCAGGCAACCTACACACCAGAAGGCTCAACATCTAACCCCCAACAACATTGTCAGACCGACTACTCACAACCCCATATCCGTCAAACTTTTCGTTCCACAAACACACAAACCCACAACCCCAACATTAGCCTTTTGTGTAAACGGGTATTAATATTAATATGAATTGGTCCGATTTCGAATTTATCTATCACATAGAATATTTTTCAAAAAAATTTACAAAACACACACAGGTGTCAATCCAATTGACGCCTCCCTTAAAGCATAACATATGGACGCCAATTGGATTGACAACACAAGAAGCCCTAGCCAATCCAATTGGCGCCTTCTCTCTAAGTTTAAGAGGAGACGCCAATTGGTCTGACGTCTCCTCTTAAAAGTGGGGTAGATTGAGATTTTTTTTGAAATCAGGGTTATTTTAAGATTTTTTTTTAAAAATCAGGAGTATTTGGATAAATAAATCACATTATAATTATAATTTAAAAAAAAAGAAAAACTGCAAAAAAAAACCTTATTTATAATTAAATTTGAAAAGGATATAATTAAACTTACGTCTTGCACATATGTTATATGAGATGATTATCCTTATGCTAGGTTTTTTCTTTTTTCCGGTGAAAATCAGGTAATCCTCTTATGCTAGCTTACTCTATAGATAAGCTATAGTTTAGGCTTTTTTTTTCTTCCATAAAACATATGTATTTAATTTTACTACAAAATAAATACAGTGTACTTTTTTGGGAGCAGAAGAATATAGAGCTGTCAATTTAGGGGGCCAATTAATTTAGGCCCCAGCCCCCAAAATGAGGGGGCCTAAAAAAATTAAAGAATAGTAAACCCTAAAATACATAGGCCCTAAAGTTAGAAGGGCCCAAAATTTAAAATGGGGTCATAAGGTCCCAAATAAAATAAAAAAACTTAATTTTGAAAAACAAAATAAAATAAATTCAAAAAATAAAAAAACTTTATTTTGAAAAACAAAACAAAATAAATTCAAAATATAAAAAAATAACTTTTAAATAAATCTACTAAAAATTTCAAAAATAAAAAACAACTTTAATAAAAATTAAAAATAAAATTTTCAACATAAAATTCCAAAAATAAAAATTATTTTTTTCTCTTAAAATCATATTTTACACATTATAAAATAAGAAAGAAAAGAAAACATATTACACAAACCAGTTCAATTATGTGACTTGCTAATATTTATACACTTGAGTAGGATTTTATGTTCTTTTTCAAACACAAACAACAATATTATCCATCTCAATTCACGAAAAATACTATGTAAACATATCACTGAAAGATATATGTCGATACTCCGGACATTCGACATTCGAAATTGAAGTAAATCAATACAAACATGAACCACATATCACATAAACAAAGACACTAATTCAACCAAAAAAACATGAAAAGATAAATTCAACAACCAGAATAAAGTATATGACACTAAAATTAATCTTCCACTTCAATCTTGCAATCCAAATGTATGTTGAGTCATTGTCACCTCAGTATTGTCTTCATCATTAGTGTTGATATCTTCCTCATCTTAAAAACACAATAAATCATACTTAGGTGCAGATGCAACAAAACAATGACATGAGTATATCATAAACATGAACAAATAAAAATAAATAAAATACAAAGTAGTTTTACCATTCATATTTTCAGAAAATCCATGCAACCAGCTTCGAGTACAAATCAACATTTGGATGTGTTCAGGAAGAGTAGAACTTCTGTATTTCGTAAGAACACGTCCACCGATACTGAAAGAGACTCATATGCTACAGTCGTGATAGGAATGCTAAGCACATCGCGTGCCATTATGGAGAGTATCGAAAACTTTTTCTCATTAAACTTCCAATAAAGAAGTACATCAAAATCTTCAGAGTGTTCTTCATTTAGCTCGAGTAATTCATCGTCAAAGTATATATCTAATTCATTCTTTCCAAGAACAAACCTACTCTCAATCGAGTTCCATGTTTTAAAATCCTGCGATATATATAAATAGTTAGGACATATTTTACTCCCAATATTCACAGAAACAACATAACACAATTTTAAATTAAAGTGATGGTAATCGAAACAGGTTTGCCTTTGAAAGGTTCTGATAAGGAGACGAATGTTACTCCCAATAATGAACAAACATATTATATCAATATGATAAGACATGTTATCAATGAAACCCAAAGAAGAACTAGATATCTACAAATGTATATAACTAAATAACGTAGAGTCTGTTTTATTAGCTTCCACAAAGGCATTATAAAGTGATATTTCCAAACAATATTTAGATAAATATATTTCATTTCTATCTATGTAAGTTCCTAATGTTGCTATGTTTCTATGTTAGATAAAGACCAATCTATTTGCATCACCTAAAAATAGTAATCTGGACTAATAATTAGATAAAGACCAATATATTTTTTCTAATATATGTTAGTTTAGATCACCTCTTAGAGAGGGTATCTTATTTATTTAATTGCTCCTTACTATCAATTTCATGCAATAATCCTTCTATTTTTCTAATACTAATAAAATATAAATAATAGACAACCTAAAGTTTTCAAACAAGTATATATATAAAAGAGGAAATGGGGTGAAATAAATATGTTAATATAAAAACTTACGGTTATAATCTTTGATTTTTTAGCTTTATTCCCCTCTTTAGATAACTTAGCCAATGTGTTGAACTCATTAGATGGTTGAGAAAGAGAAACACTTTGATTGGTAGAATAATTCACATATTCTTCATAAAGCCCTTTGAATTTATCCATTACATTCTTAAGTTTCCCTTCAGAGGTTGAGGCATCAAGTGTAGTATAGCAAAACTGTTAGAGAATCGGGTATGATAATCCTGGATAACTTCGAAGAATCGTGTTCGTATACTTTCCGAACAAAGTATTTCGACCCTATTCTTGCCTGGGTTCACGAAATCTTTGTGGGAATAATTCTTGAAGAATAATTTATTTCTGACAAAGAGAAATGTTCAGGAATGTAGAAAGAAAGTTTGGTTTCGTTATCCCTTTTAAACTGAGGCCAAATGACTCCTTATATAGGAGATCAATTATAGAAACCGAAAAGACGCAACTGTTCAGAAACGGTTACGTCGGTTGGGAAAGGGTTCAACTGTTCAAAAGAAAATTTCGAACCCCTTGGAACCCCGTTTCAATTATTCACATTCAATTATACGTTGGCTCGATGAGCGTGCACTCCGCACTACCCCTAACTCGTTTCCAAGCTTTAACGCATAATTGCATCGGCCTATAGTAAATCACATTACTACTAAAATACATTGATGATACTAAAATCACCAACAAATCCCCCCCATTTTAGTGTAATCCTTGATTTACTCAGTATATACAATAATATATACAAAGGTATAACACACAGGTATAACGATCAAACAAATGCATAAATGAAAATGTCTTGCGATTGAATTTTCATCTTAGTACAAATACACATTCCAAATACTTGAAAATCGGGGTGTCATAGCGATTGAACCCGTCAATCCATTTGAGTGTCTGAAGATATAGTACACATATGTTTCTTACAACACTCTACTATTCATACTTGACACTTTACAAGCCATGTGTCCTTATCCATTAATAAGCATATAGGAAGCCAAGTCCAAGCTTCTTGAAGCGGCAAAACTTCATGCTCACACAGGTGATTCTTTTAATCTTGCACCTGCATTTGCAATTTTCCAAAAGAACCATTAAGAAGATATAATTCAACCTAGCCATCACTTGCAGGTCTGAGCACATACCTTGGGAAGATAAACACAATTGCTCCAATCTCTAACTATGATCTTTCCACATTGAATTCTGCTTCTAATGTTGTATTAGAAGGGAATTGGGTATACCATAGCTAATAGATTTAAATGGACTTTAATCCAATCCCAATTACCGACTTCTTCACTAAGTCTCTAGCTAACCCCTTCGTCAAGTGGTCAGCTAAGTTTTGTTGCGACCGAACAAACTCAATAGATATCACCCCATTCATGATTAATTCCCTAATCATACTATGTCTAACACCCAAATGTCTAGACTTTCCATTGTATATTTGACTATAAGCTTTAGCCAATGTGGCAGTACTATCACAACGGATAGAAATTGGTGATATCGGTTTAGGCCATATCGGAATCTCATATACCAAATTCCTTAGCCATTCCGCTTCTTTACCAGCAGCAGCTAATGCTACAAACTCAGATTCCATTGTGGAACCAGTTATACATGTTTGCTTCTTGGAAGCCCATGAGATGGCACCTCCCCCAAGCAAGAACACCCATCCACTTGTAGAGGATGAATCTTCAGCATTATTTATCCAACTAGCATCCGAATAACCCTCTAACACCGAAGGAAATCCCATATATGACAATCCATAATTCATTGTACCCTTCAAGTACTTGAATATCCTAGTTATCGCATGCCAATGATGTCTACTAGGATTACTAGTAAATCTGCTCAACTTTCCAACCGCATAAGCAATATCCGGTCTAGTGCTAATCATAGCATACATCAAAGAGCCTATAGCTTTTGAATATTCGAGTTGATCCACAGTTTTACCTGTATTTGGCATAAGCTTTTCTCCCAGATCCATGGGAGTACTTACTGGAGAACAACTTTCATAATTGAACTTCTTGAGTATTTTCTCAATGTAATGAGATTGCGTAATTACAATCCCCTTATTCTCCCGTTTAATCTTAATACCAAGAATAACGTCCGCTTCTCCCATATCCTTCATGGAGAACTTTGATGACAAGAAATTCTTCGTTTTATCAACTTGATTTTGGTCGGTGCCAAAGATCAACATGTCATCAACATATAAACAAATGAAAACTCCTTTACCGGAAGTATCAAATTTGCTATATACACATTTGTCAGCTTGGTTTAGAATGAAACCATTAGACAAAACAACCTCATCAAACTTTTGATGCCACTGCTTCGGAGCTTGTTTCAGCCCATACAACGACTTAACTAGCTTACACACTTTATGCTCATTACCAGGCATTACAAATCCTTCAGGTTGCTTCATATACACTTCTTCCTCCAAATCACCATTCAGAAATGCTGTTTTGACATCCATTTGATGAATCACTAGATTATGAATAGCCGCCAAGGCAATCAACAATCTAATAGTAGTGATACGGGCAACAGGAGCATAGGTATCGAAATAATCAATCCCTTCCTTTTGTCTGAAGCCTTGGATAACTAATCTAGCTTTAAACTTGTCAATTGTACCATCGACTTTCATCTTCTTTTTGAAGATCCATTTGCAACCCAATGGTTTGCAACCTGGTGGTAAATCAGATAATACCCAAGTATTATTTTCCATGATAGAACCAATCTCTTCGTCAATTGCTTCTTTCCAAAAAACAGAATCTCGAGATTTCACAGCTTCATCATACGTTCTTGGATCCTCCTCTATACTATAGCAATAATAGTATTGAGTGTCAATCTGATCCTTTGATCCCTCAACTAAATATAGTTGAAAATCAGATCCATAAGATCTAGATTTTCTAGCTCTTTTGCTCCTACGGGGTTCAAGTGTCTCACTTGGCATATCATTTGAATGATCATCTCTTAGAGATTCATCTGAATTAGGTATAGAGTCCTTTGGTCTAGGTATAGAAGAGAAACAATTCTCATCAAATATGGCATCTCTCGATTCTATAATCGAGTTAATAGAAATCGAGTCATTAGGTTCTATAACATAAAACCTATAGGCCTTGGAGTGCTCAGCATATCCAACAAAGATGCAGGCTACACCCTTTTCACCCAAAGTTTTCCTTTTTGGGTCCGGGAGTCTAACCACGGCCCTACAACCCTAAACACGTAAAAATGTTAAGTTGGGTCGTTTCTTATACCAAAGTTCATATGGGGTAGTCTTGTTCCTTTTATTAGGAACCCTATTTAACAAATAGCAAGCCGTTAACATAGCTTCTCCCCAAAACCCTTCACTCAAACCAGAGTAAGATAACATGGCATTCACCATTTCCTTAAGCACTCTATTTTTCCTTTCAGCCACACCATTTTTTTGAGGTGTATAAGGTGTCGTAGTCTCATGAATGATTCCTACGGATTGGAAAAATACAGGATCATAATATTCACCACCTCTATCTGTACGTAATGTTTTAATCAACACATTCTGTTGCACTTCAACTTCAGTTTTATAAATTTTGAATTTATCTAAGGATTCGTCCTTAGCGTGCAACAAATAAACATAGCAGAATCTAGATGCATCATCTATGAAAGTGACAAAATATTTTTTATGTCCTAATGATGGAGTAGCATGCAAATCACATAAATCACTATGTATCAACTCAAGAATGACAGATTTCCTTGTTATACTTTTAAAAGGTTGCCTAGTGATCTTTGTTAACATGCAAGTTTTACAATTTTCTACATTTTTATCAAAAACAGGAATTAAATCATCTTTAGACATTTCATGCATTCTTTTATAATGTACGTGTCCTAGACGAGCATGCCATAACGATGAATTGATAACATTCAAAGAGGACATAAATACAGAACCAGAATCATTAGGAACTCCATTCAAATTCATCATAAACATACCATTATTATAATATCCAAATCCTACAAACACACCAGACTTCGATAAAACATATTTATCGGATTCACACACTTGCTTGTATCCAAGCTTATTTAATACAGGACCAGAAATTAAATTCTTACGTAGTTTAGGAACATACAAAACATTAAACAAAGTAATAGTCTTTCCAGAACTGAATTCTAGCACCACGTTTCCCTTGCCTTCAACGGGAGCGAAGTGATCATCTCCCATGTAGAGGACAGAACCATCTTCCACTGGAACAAGAGTCTTGAACCAGAAAAGATCCTTGCAAACATGTGTTGTAGCGCCAGAATCAATCCACCACGCGATAGCATCATCCTGCACATAGAATGCTTCAGAATTTAGTGAAACCGAATGTTTAATCAAACTATTCAAATCACGAATTGATTTCTGACCTTGGTTTTCGGATTGGTCCTTAGACCCCTTTCCTGAACCACTTGCATTCGCGTTATCATGCTTTTTGCCGGAACGACAATCCTTCTTGAAGTGGCCTGTTTTGCCACACTTCCAGCATTCTAGTTTCGGTTTCTTGTTAGCACCGAAACTGCCCTTATTGTTCTTGAAAGCACGCTTCTTTCCTTTGTTTTTGTTGTTACCGTTCTTACCACCCTCTTCGACCATATTAACCGAGGGTCCAACAATTTCTTTTCCTTTTCCTTTGTCATCCTCCTGCGCTCTTAGAGATTCTTCTATGCGCAAGTGACTTCCAAGTTGGATCAAAGACAGTTCGTCTTTTCCATGCTTCAGATTGTGTTTGAAATCCTTCCACGAAGGAGGCAACTTGTCTATGATGCTTGAGACAGATATTGTTTCATCCATCTTCAATCCGTGTTGTGTGAACTGTCCAAGGATTCGGAGGAGTTCATTGAATTGTTCCATGACAGACCTCGATTCAACCATTTTGTAATTGTTGAAATCGGTTACCAGGAACTTTTTACTGGATGAGTCCTCTGCCATGTACTTGGATTCGAGACAATCCCACAATTCCTTTGCAGATTCTATGTTTTGATAAATATCAAATAAGGGATCAGACATACCGTTAAGAATGTGCCCTCTGCATATGTAGTCGTCGTTCTCCCATTTTGATATGCGTCTCAGATTTTCAACCGTGTCTTCCTCCAGAAGTTCTGGAATCGGTGTAGACAGGACGTGCACCACCTTTAACGTTGTCAACATGAAATGCATCTTCTTCTGCCAACGCCTGAAGTCTTGTCCTTGAAACTTGTCCAATTTTCCAAAGTTTGTAGTCATCTCCTTGACGGTGCTTCCTCCAGCCATGATTATCAGAAAATACTTTGTTCGTTTGTTAGAGAATCGGGTATGATAATCCTGGATAACTTCGAAGAATCGTGTTCGTACACTTTCCGAACAAAGTATTTCGACCCTATTCTTGCCTGGGTTCACGAAATCTTTGTGGGAATAATTCTTGAAGAATAATTTGTTTCTGGCAAAGAGAAATGTTCAGGAATGTATAAAGAAAGTTTGGTTTCATTATCCCTTTTAAACTGAGGCCAAATGACTCCTTATATAGGAGATCAATTACATAAACCGAAAAGATGCAACTGTTCAGAAACGGTTACGTCGGTTGGGAAAGGGTTCAACTGTTCAAAAGAAAATTTCGAACCCCTTGGAACCCTGTTTCAATTATTCACATTCAATTATACGTTGGCTCGACGAGCGTGCACTCCGCACTACCCCTAACTCGTTTCCAAGCTTTAACACATAATTGCATCGGCCTATAGTAAATCACATTACTACTAAAATACATTGATGATACTAAAATCACCAACAAAAACTTCAAAAATTTATCCTTCAAGCATGGATCAAGAATAGCTCCAAATGCTAGCACAACACTATAGTTTTTCCAGTATTTGTCAAATTTCATTTTCATATTATCAGACATATCTTTTATCACCTTATCAATACTTTTTTGATGTTTTTCTAAAATGCACTGGACTTTCCACACTTTCATGAAATACAGATTTGCAGTTGGATAAGATGAACCAGAAATCAAATTGATAATTTCATAAAAAGGTTCTAAAAACTCACAAATCCTTTCCCCCCTTTCCCATTCCTCATCAGATGGACAATATTTATAGCTTCTATCCGCCACCTTATAAAACTCAAAAGCTTTCCTATATTGCAAGGCACTTTCAAGCATCAAATAAGTGATATTCCATCTAGTAGATACATCAAATCTTAAACCACCGCTAACATTTATCCCTGCATCCTCGACACAATCTTTGAACTTAAGCATCCTTCCATCAGATCCTTTAATATGCTTGACACTCTCTCTAATTTTATGGAGGGCTTCACTAGCAACTTTTAAACCCTCTTGGACAATTAAGTTGAGTACATGAGCCGAACATCGGATATGAAAAAATTCACCATCACACATCAAATTGCCTTGCACTCAAAGATGAGTTTTCAAGTGGTCTTGCATGTTATCATTGGCAGATGCGTTATCTAGCGTAATAGTAAATATTTTCTTATTTATTCCCCATTGTTTTAAGCAATCAAATAAAGTAGCTTCCAGTGCAATACCCGTGTGTGGGGGCTTCATTCGAAGAAAGTTAAGAAGACAACTAACTAACTTCCAATTTTCATCAACAAAATGAGCAGTCAAACAAATATAACCCTCACTACTAGATGTTGTCCGAACATCCGATGTTAGACAAATTTTATTTGGAATCCTACCCATGATTTCCTTAAGCTTGATCCTTTCTTTATCATATATTTTTTCAATATCTGACACCATGGTATTCCTAGAGACCATTTCAACACATGGATTCAAATATTTCACCCAAACTCGAATTTTTTCATACTCGACAAAGCTAAAAGGAAGATCATGTGCAATAATGGCTTCTCCAAGTAATTCACGATGTGTGTTTTGGTTGATTGGGGTTAGACTTGACGATTCCTCTAGACTAAGAAGGCTTAACTGGAAACTTTTACAAATAAAAACATGACGACTTAGATGTGAAGTTCCATAATTTTGACCAGACTTGGGGTTTTTTCCGATGGCAAAATCAATACTACAAAAATTGCATGCAGCTCTTTCAACTCCATCTTTTCCTTTTCCGATTTTAGTGAAAATAATCCAAAGTGTTGACAATATTTCCTTACGAGTTTCATCTTGACCTTGTGCATACTCACTCGTATCCATTGACTCCATACTATAACAAAAAGAATGTGTGTTATGTCATGGTTCTATATTAAGAATCACATTCCAAAAACTAAAAAAATATATAAACATAGAGTTAAAATATATTGCAATGAATTTTAATATCATTCTATTTACTTGTATACTCCATTTGATAACTAGTAGAAAGATAAAATGTTGAAATCTGAAACAACGATAGACACTTATTATACCTCATCATATAGCAATACTGCTGCAACAGTTTGATATGCTTTTGTTAGATGGGAACTGAAAAAACATGTGAACTTAGATTTTATTTATTTACAATTAGAGAACAGAAATAGCAACATATGTGTATGCTTCATGTTAAAGCTAGTTTTATTTTTCTTTCTAACTTATATATCCAATTATTTAATATATTAAAAATTGCTATATAATACAATGCTTTTGTTTTCCATTTTGTTAACTCAATTTCAATTCACGTAGCAGTGTGCACCTAACTTACACTCTCTGTAGCAGCAGTGAGTGCATCTAACTTCTACCCTCATATTTATCAAATAATACTAATATATGTGATCATAAATAGCAATAAATAGTGAAATGGGAAAATAATACTAATATATGTGATCATGATTTCAATTCATGTAGCAATGAATTCACACCTACTATTAAGGTTAATCATTAAATAAATGAATATGTTATTACATAACTCAAATTTCTATTATTGTCTTTTAAGGAAGATATGTACAGGGTCAAGAAGGCATTTAAAAAAGAAAAACAATTGTATTTGGAAGCTATCAAGATCCTAGAAGAATAGTTTGGTCTTGAAACTCAGTTTGAAAACATAATTATTCAACCAATACAGTGGGGTATATGTTTTTGTTGACTAATTTGATTAAAATCATTGATGGAATTAGCTTCTATTAATCATTAATTATTAATTATCAAATTATCAACCTTAAAATTAATTGTAAGCATTAATTTTCATTCTAGCCAAAGACAAAGCAAGTTTGGTAACTCCATTAAAATGAACCAAAAATATTTCATTCCAACCAAAGAATTCCCTTCAACCATAGATTTCAACCCATTAGTAAAAACCGGCAAAGGCGGAGAAATATTATTGTCACTCAGATCCAACAATTTCATATTCATCAAACTGGTCTATTTACTAGGCACTACGCCATTGCTATGATTACCCTCCAATCTGATTTCAACTAAAGAATCTAAATTTGCAACAAAATGACTCAAAGTACCACTAAGATTAAAACGTGGCAAATTAATCATCGAAACTTTACCATCAGAATTGCATTTTAATCAAATTTATATCATGTATAAAGTTGTTGAGGCATTTCCACAAACAGCTTGTGAGTGTACATATTAAGCCGTATTATAAACATGTTGATTCAAATGAGATGAAAAATGAAAGTTGATATTAATAAAATTAGAGATTAAAGAGAAATGGAGATAGAAGAGTACCTTTATTTCTGTGAAAGAGAAAAGTCGACGGCGGTGTAATTGGTTGACGGTGGCGGAAGCTTTGCACAAAACATGAATGGAGTGCTACAGATAAATTCATCGTCCAAATTTTGGGAATAAAATAAGGCCTCTCAATGGGGCCTAAAAATGCATTATGTAAAGGGCCTAAAATTTTAGGGCCTAAAATAAATCTCAATGATAAGGGGCTTAATATATTGGGGCTTTAATAGGGCTTAATAATTGGGACTTTTAAATATATGGCTTATTTGACAGCTCTAGAAGAGTACTGTATAATTTTTAACCATTGAAAATAGATAGATGATGAATTGCAGACATTATTTCTATTATTTTCATATTTAAAAAATATAGAAGGGTACAATGAAATGAAACCACATAAGGTATAAGGTATAGTACTCTGCCTCATTAAAAATCTTATAAAAAATTTTAGACAAAAAAAATAATCAAACATAAATTGCAAAATCTATATAAAATTTAACTTATTAAGATTAAAGTCATTCGTTAGACAAACTATAGTAATAAATAAATCAATGGTGATTTCAACAAATTCTTCCGCCGAAAGTTCTTCAACACTAGACTCACTCCACATGTCATACTTTTCAGCAAAGACCATCACGTTATTGTCTATTTCTTTTTCATCATCAGATTCAGACCAGATGATTGACAATCCCCTTTTTCGATTCTTTAAAAAAGATAGGACATTTTGTGTGACTGAATCTTTCACATTCACAACATTGTATTCCTTTGCCTCTATTAGGTTTGTTTTCGTCTATGTTCTTGCTATGTGGACTAATGTCAGATACCTTATCTAGGACATTTGTCCTCCACTTTTTGTCTAGATTTTCTAGAGCATTGTTGAACTTTCTGCCAACAAGGGCTATAACATCTGAAAAGTTTTCTTCAATATCCTTCTCACCTTGATCATCATCTTTATTAGTGTTGGATACAAAAGTAATATTTTTGTTATTCTTTTATGATCTATCACTTATAGTCATCTCAAAGGTTGATAAAAAGCCAATGAGTTCATCAACTTTGATTTTACTGAAGTCTTAACCTTCATGTCAAACTTCTTAGCTAAAGACCTGAGTATCTTTCTAACCAGCTTCTCTTCAAACATCTTCTCTCCCAAGGAAAAGGAATTGTTGGCTATACCATGAAGAAGAATGTGGAATTCTGATATAGATTCATCTTCCATCATTCTCAAACTTTCAAACTTTATTGTGAGGAGTTGCAACCTTGACATACGCACTTTGGAAGTGTCTTCTTGAGAAGTCTTCAAAATCTCCCAAGCTTCATTAACTTCAGTATAAGTGATGATTAGTCTGAACATATTCTTGTCAAAACCATTGAATATAAATATTCAAGGATTTGTCGTTACCAAGAGCTTCACCATCTTCCTCCTTGAACCAATCTGCTTCAGGTTTCAAAATTATTGTACCATCTTGTGCAGTGATCACAAGATGTTTCCAACCTTTAATCACAACCACCCAAGTCTTGTTGTCCATGGATTTGAGAAAGCTAACCATCATAGCTTTCCAATAAGCATAGTTGGTGCCATCCAATACAGGTGATATATTGATTGATCCTCCATCTCTCATTGTCTCCATTTGAGCATAATTTATCTTCTCTAAAGCTCACCAAACAGGCTAGGGTTCCTGCTCTGATGCCAATTGAAATTCTGATTCTCAGGAACCAAATGTTAAACATGATGCTTCAACAACAGGTCGACAAGATACACCAAAAATAATACACTAACTAGTAATAGATGATAGAGCAGAAAAACAATAAAGAACACAATCAAATTGTTTACTCTAACACCCTAACAACCCCAATGTGAAATAATACGAATTTAGAAGAACTATGCATATAATGTGTCACACAAACACAACAATAACATGTTTCGTAACACGAGTTAGATAAAACATGTAATAATTCAAACATCTGTCACCATATACTTGCCTTAACATAGACTCATCGCAATGGAAAAAAAGTAACTCAATAAATAAAAAAAAGTAACTCAATACACGACTAAGTCTCATAACACATTCTTTTAAGCATAATACTTGGATATGGCAACATGGCTTCAATATCAACAATGCATAACATGCTAATAAATGATAGAAACATAATGTTCTCCCACCCAATGTTACAGATTAGAGCAACAAAATCTAAAGCAATGCATCAAACGAGGAAAAGAAGAATAACCTCAATGCCATCCTTCAGCTTCTAATCAACTACTTATTATCTACTCGTCTGTACCCCAAGAAGGAGCACATAACCATACAAACAAAAAGGGGTGAGAATACACTCAAAATACATAATGATGTAAATGTATGCAAGGGTAGCCTAAGCAAACATCAACAATCACATATTTCATTCACACCATTTCAACACAATTCATTCACATTAACTACATAAGTATTGTCAACCACCAATATCATCATGATAATTCAATTACACATGCAAACATTGGATGCAATGTACTCAACACCACGACTTTACATGCATGCGGTACCATTATGTACACCACAAGTCCATCTCGCTTCTGAATCCACACCATCAGACTATAGCACACCAATTCTCTACTAACACCTTTAGTAACGCTTCACGGATTCCCATTTGGAACCAGCTACTCGCTCTTGAACCCACACCGTCAGACAAGAGCATACCAAAACTAGACCGAAGATCGTACACCATGATGCATGATTTTCAACAACGTGCAATATCACCAAAATTGTCACCATATAATCACCACAATTATGCATAACATTATTCTTAATACACCACAATTGATTAATGCTACAATAAATGATAACCTACACCAAAATACTTCAAAATAGTGGCCAAACAGTAGCCAAATCATAACACAACCTCAAAATTTGAAACCGACAACTTAATTCCATGCAACTTAGAAAATAACGCTCATTCTGACAGCATGATGGGTTGCCCGTCACAAGGGTGACGTTCGTCATCTGCTTTAAATAACCAAACCATTAACATCATGATGCCCGTCCCGCAAAATTGGACCTAGAAACAATGACGGTCTACCCGTTAGGCAGTAGACGCCTGTCAACGCCTTTAAAGTCGTGACGACCTGGTCGTCATGAGGGTGACATCCGTCACCCTGAACCAGAAGGCAGAAACTGCATTTTTGCCGTGGAGTTCAATTCAGAACTCCGATTTTCTATTCACAACCCTCAAATTGATCAACAACATTAGGGAAAACAATATCTAACATCAATAAATCATTTATCTATCAATTAGCATGTATTTTCTTTGATCAATCATGGTTTCTACATGTTTATTCATTAAAATCAAAACATACATATAAGCAACAACTCATACCAACTTTACTAACAAGAGCACATAATTTTCATGGTAAATCAACACGAAATTCATATAGTATAACACATAGATCATGCTAGCACAAAATTAAATTCATATTCATCAATCATTCATAAAAAGGGAGAAAATTAGGGAAAAACCTAACGGGATTAAGGACTTCCCTCTACCCAATCATGCATTCAACACCATTTTGGAGTAACCCCCCCTTACCTTGGATTTTTCAGCAAAAACATCTTCAAGCTCTAATAATGGAGGTTTTCCTAAGTCCTTGTTCTTCTAGCCTCTTCTCCTCCAAATATGTTTTTCATGTACTAATCCTAAAACCCTATACTAAAACCTCGTTATTAGAAACCTAATTCTCCTCAACTAATGTTTCCTACAAAGCCCTCACATATCCCTTTAGTCACCAAAATACCCTTCTTGACTATAATATTATTTTAATAATAATAATAATATTCCTCATTATTCTCTAATATTTTTAATTCTATTATTTAATTAAATAATTAGAACTATGCTCCATCCACCCAAACATCATATACGAATACTAACCATCTAAACACTGTCTAAATGCATATATAATTCGATTTAAATAATTAAATAAATAAATTAGAAAAATAGGGTGTTACAACTCTCCTCCACTTAAATAATTTTAACCCCGAAAATAACCTGAAGGAAACAGAGTCAGATACGACTCTCTCATCTGACTCTCTAGCTCCCAAGTCATGCTTCCACCAGCATGTCCTCCCCATACTACCTTCACTAATGAAATCTTCTTACCATACAACTACTTCACTTCCTGATCATCTATCTGTATGGGTGATTCCTTAATAACTAGGTTCTCCCTCACCTGCACATCATCCAATTAGACCACATGAGACGGATCCAGAATGTATCTCCTAAATTGAGACACATGAAACACATTTTGAAGATTAGCAAGCGACGATGACAAGGAAATCCGATAGGCCACCTCCCATATCCTCTATAAGATATGATATGGACGATCAAAATATGGCGTGAGCTTTTGAGACTTCAAAGCTCGACCAACACTAGTTACCAAAGTAACTCTCAAAAACACATGATCCCCCTCTTGGAACTCAAGTGTTTTCCTCCTCTTATGATGGTAACTCTTCTGACGACTCTGTGAAGCTTTCATCTTCTCTTGGATCATATTGATCTTTTTAGATGTCTGCTAAACAATCTCAAGTTCAACCATAGTACTCTCACCTGATTCATACTAACCCAAATGTGTCATATACCTCATACCATACAAAGCTTCAAATGGATCCATTTCAATACTAGAATGGAAACTATTGTTGTAGGTGAACTCAATCAACGACAAGTAACTATCTTAAGCACCTCCTTGTTCTAGCACACAAGCCCTTAACAAATCCTCCAATGATTGGATAATCCTTTCCATTTGGCCGTCCGTTTGTGGAGGATAAGCAGAACTCAATTTCAACTTAGTACCCAATGTTTCCTGCAAACTCTGCCAAAACCTCGACGTGAACCTCAGATCTCTATCTGAAACAATGCTCGACGGAATACCATGCAGGCTAACAACCTTCTAAATATACAACTCAACCAACTTTAATAGAGGATAACTGATTTTAATCGGGATGAAATGTGTTGATTTAGTCATTTTGTCAACAATAACCCAAATAGAATCACATCCATTTGTCGTCTTTGGAAAATTCGTCACGAAATCCATGAAAGCGCTGTCCCATTTTCACTAAGGAATATTCAACGGTTGCATCAGACCCAACAACTTCTGATGTTCAATCTTTAAATTCTGACAAGTCAAACAAGTGTAAACAAACTCATCTACTTCCTTCTTCATTCCTGGACACAAAAACATTCTCTTCAAATCTTGATGCATTTTAGTAGCACCTGGATGAATACTCAGACCACTTCTATGACCTTCCTCAATAATACTCTTCTTAAGTTTTAGCACATATGGTACATAAACCCTGTCTCTGAACCTCATCACATCATTCTCGTCGATTATGAAATCACCTATTTTACCTTGATTGATTAACACTAGTCGATCAACCAATCCCAAATTGATTTTATGACCTTCTTTGATTTCTTCAAGGATACCACTGGTTAAATTCAACATACCTAACTTCACACTGTTGGATGTCTCTTCACATACTAAACTCATGTCTCTGAATTTCTCAATCAACTTCAACTCTCGAACCATCAACATCGATATATGCAACGACTTCCTACTCAATGCATTAACTACAACATTGGCTTTAATAGGATGGTAACTCAAGCCAAAATCAAAATCCTTTAAAAACTCGAGACATCTCCTTTATCTCATATTCAACTCCTTCTGATGGAACGAGTACTTCAAACTCTTCTGATCGATGAACACTTTAAATCTAGAACCAAACAAATAATGCCTCCAAATCTTCAACACAAACACCATGGCTACCAACTCTAGATCATGCGTATGATAATTACTCTCATGAACCTTCAAATGTCTAGACGCATAAGCCATAACCTGACTATTCTGCATCAGTACACCACCTAGACCCATCTTCGAAGCATCACAATACACAACAAAGGATTCACTCAGACTCGGCAAAATCAAAACTGGAGCAGATGCCAACTTCTTCTCGAGTTCTTGAAAACACTCTTCAAAATGCACATCCCAAACATAAGCTTGACCCTTTTGAGTTAACTGAGCTAAAAATAATTCTAACTTCGAAAGCCTTCAATAAACCTCCTGTAATAACCAGCCAAACCAAGAAAACTTATGATATCAGTAACAGACTTCAGAGTCTCCCACTGCAACACAACATCAATATTTGAAGGACCCACAATAATACCACAACTAGAAATCATATGACCAAGGAAACTCACTACTCGCAATCAGAACTCGCACTTGGATAACTTCGAATAAAGCTTCTTTTGTTTCAAGGTTTGCAACACAACTCTCAGATACTCCGTATGCTCTTCATCATACTTTGAATATATTAAAATGTTGTCGATGAACACAACCACAAACTGATCTAAATACGAATGAAAAATTCTATTCATGTACTCTATGAACACTCCAGGCGCATTAGACACTCCAAACGACATCACCGAATACTTGTAGTGACCATATATCGTTCTGAACGCAGTCTTCAGAATATCTTCTGACTTCATACGAATCTAATGATAACCCAAACGCAAATCAATCTTGCTGAATACACAAGCACCCACCAACTTATCCATAAAATCTTCAATTCTTGTAAGAGGATACTTATTCTTAATAGTCACTTTATTTAGCTGTCGATAATCAACACAAAACCTCATGTTACAATCTTTCTTCTTGACTAACAACACCGACGCTCCCCATGATGAAACACTCAGTCAGACAAACTTCTTCTCAAAAAAATCTTCCAATTTCTTCTTCAACTCACTTAACCCTGAAGCAAAAATTCTATATGGAGTCATTGATACAAGACTAATATCAGATACTAAGTCTATAGCAAACTCCACCTCACGCTCTGACGACAAATTGTTGATATCATCTGGAAACACTTCTGGAAAATCACACACCACATGTAATTCACCAATTGCAAATTTGCTTTCAACCTTCATAGAAGCTAGTATCATAAAAACTCCAGCCTCATCCTTCATGAACTCATCCATTTGCTTAGCACACACAAACAACTCGTCACTTGCATCAAACTCTAGAAATGACACTAACTTGTCAAAATAGTAGATATGAACATGGTTGGACTCCAACCAATTCATTCCCAGAATAACAACAAGTTGAATTAGAGGCAAACTGACCAAGTCAACTCCAAAATATCCACCATAAATTGTCAAAAGACAATTCACACACATCAACGAAGTAGTCACTGAACCATACTCTATTCGAGTTTAGGAAACAACACAACCCCTCATCTAAAAACCGACACTCTTGCAAAAATCGACACGCTGAACCAACCTTCCACGCCAGAAACATCTCAGAGAAGAAGAAACTCCTCCTTACTTATTTCAACCCCACTCCTGCTGACAAGCGGTTAGAAAAACAACGAGCACCACATTGTTTCACACACATATCACGAACCAGGGAACATAGAACATTACAAAAACCTGGCCGAATGAACCGACCTGCTATGATACCACTATGTATCTTCCTAACAACCCCAATGTGAAATAATACGAATTAAAAATAACTATGCACATAGGGTGTCACACAAACACAACACAAATCTGCTTCGTAACATGGGTTAGATAAAGCATATAATAATTCAAACATTTTTCACCATATACTTGCCTTAACATAGGCTCATTGCAGCAGAAAATAAATAAAATAAAGTAACTCAACACATGATTAAGTCTCATAATACATTCTTCTAAGCAGCTACTCATTTACCTTCCCATCTGTACCCCAAGAAGGAGCGCATAACCACACAAACAACAAATGGGCGAGAATACACTCAAAATATATAATGGTGCAAAGGAATGCCAATGTAGCCTAAGTAAACATCAACAATCACAGATTTCATTCACACAATTTCAACACAATTCATTCACATTAACCACATAAGTATTCTCAACCACCAATATCAGCATGATCATTCAATTACATATTCAAACAATGGATGCAATGTACTTAGCACCATAACTCTACATGTATGCAATACCATTACAGACAACACATGCCCATCTCGCCTCTGAATCCACACTATCGGACCATAGCACACCAATTTTCTAATAACACCTTAAGTAACGCTTCACTGATTCCCATCTAGATCCAATTACTCTCTCCTGAATCCACACCATCAGACCAAAGGATAGCAAAGTTGGACCGGAGCCCGTACACCATGATGCATAATTTTCAACAACGTGCAATATTACCAAAATTGTCACCATATAATCACCATAATTATACATAACATTATTCTCAATACACCACAATTGATTAATGCTACAATAAATAATAACCAACACCAAAATACTTCCAAACAGTGGCCAAACAATTGCTAAATCACAACACAACCTCAAAAATCAGAATCGACAACTTAATTCCATGCAACTGAGAAAATTAAGCTCACTATGACAGCATGACAGGTTGCCCGTCTCTAGGGTGACGCTCGTCATCTGCTTTAAATCACCAAATCATTAACATCATGACGTCTTTCCCACAAAAATGCACCTAGGGACCATGATGCTCTACCCGTTAGGGACTTTAAAGTCGTGATGACCTGGTCGTCATGAGGGTAACACCAATCACACTGAACCCGAAGGCAGAAACTACATTTTTGCCATGGAGTTCAATTGAGAACTTCGATTTTCTCTTTCGAGCCCTCAAATCGATCAACAAATTTAGGGAAAATAATATCTAGCACCAATGCATCATTTCTCTATCAGTTAACATGTATTTTCTTTGATTAATCATGGTTTCTAGATGTTTATTCTCAAAATCACCACACATATAAACACCAACTCATACTATCTTTACTAACAAGAACACACAATTTCCATGGTAAATCAGTACACGAAATTCATGTAGTATAACACATAAATCATGCTACCACAAAATTCAATTCATATTCATCAATCATTCATCGAAAGGGAGAAAATTAGGGAAAAACCTAACAGGATTAAGTATTTCCCTCTACCCAATCATGCATTCAACATCATATTGTGATTAATCCCCCTTACTTTGGATTTTCCAGCAAAAGCACCTTCAAGCTTTAACAATGGAGGTTCTCCTAAGCCCTTGTTCTCCTAGCCTCTTCTCCTCCAAATCTGTTTTTCACGTACTAATTCCAAAACCATATACTAACTCCTTTCTATCATAAACTAATTTTCCTCAACTAATGATTCCTACAAAGCCCTTACTTATTCCTTTAGCCACTAAAATACTCTTCTTGACTATAATATTATTTTAATAATAATAATAATATTCCTCATTATTCTCTAGTATTTTTAATTTTATTATTTAATTAAATAATTAGAACTATGTTGCATCCACCAAAATATCATATACGAATACTAACCATCTAAACACCGTCTAAATGCCTATATAATTCAATTTAAACAATTAAATATACGTAAATTCAATCAAATAAATAAATTAGAAAAATAAGGTGTTACATTTACCTAGTTCGGTGAAACTACACCTATGTCTGGGGTACTGATTACACAACCAAAGAAAGGAAATTCACTATTAGTAGTTTAGTACATTTAGACTTACAAGTAACAACAAACCATATGTTGTTCAATGCATATTCCTAACCCTACCCAATGAATTTCTATTTAGAGCATCCCCCTAAATATGAGAACCTACTCACTTTATTCTCTGCAACAATCTCAGTGATAGGGGCAAACAACCCCTAAACCCTAGTGATCAACTTCAATCTTCACAAGATAAAGAATGTTGGAAATTACAACTCAACTAGACAAACCTTCTATGTCAAGTTATTGAAACATAGAGGTGTACATAAACAATGTTGGTTACAACTCAACTAGACAAACCTTTTATGCCAAATTACTGAAATATATAGTTGTACATAAAGATTCAACACTAATCCTATTAGGGCATTGACGTGAATACACGATAGAAAACCTAGATACTCTAAGATCTTCAATGAGAGTGTTTGCTTTACAGTGTAGGTTTGAGCTCTTTATATAGAAATGTAAATCTTGGCTTTTCTATTTGGATAATATATTTGAATTTGTCCAGAATTGATGCAGAATCTATCAGATATTTGATTTTCTCTTTGAATATCTCCAATAAGATATGATTTGTTTTTAATTCAAATTCAAATTTAAATCTTCATTTAATTAAACTCCATCCAGCTATCAAATAAATCATCTAATTATATTGTTAAATCAATAACAATAAAATCTTTAACAAATCTTCTATAGAATACACTTTAGAATGCAACATTCTAACGCCTGTTGCACAAGGCCCATATGTCGTACCAACATGGTGGAGCGTCGCGCCCAACATGTGTCCTTTCTGCAGCTTCATACAACTTTAGCAAGCTAGATCAATCTTGTACACTTGGACACTTCTCCTAGTTGTTGTTTTGATAAAATACAACCAATTTAAAGGATCAATCCAATAGAAAAAACACAATGCGTTCGAGAATGAGCACTACATTGTTAGAATTTTAATTTGGAAGGATCAAGCCATTAATAAATAAAGAAACCACAACTTCAATCACATCATCTTTAATAATATCCCAATAAATTTGAAATAAATTAAGCTCTTGAACTATTAGAACCAAGAACACTATCACTACTCATGGCAAATAGTGCATCATGCATTCAATGAGACATGTCATACTAGTAAACATAAAATTCATTTGGTCATCCATAATATTGAGGATCACACCTCTATCAATCCATTATCATAATAATCATTATCAACATTAAAAATATAATTGAAATGAGTAACAAACTAATTTTCAATCTTAAAAGAATTAGTAATAAGTTCATCACCAATAGTAAGAAAAGACAGACTCTTAGTGACTAACTTTACATTAAAAAGACAAATGATATTTTTTAAACTTTAAATTACAATTATGGAAGTGTACAATCAGAGTATATAAATCCAGGGAACAATACACTCATTATAGTAAATTGATAAAATAGAAAATCATAGTTGAGAATTACATATTTATACTCAATGAACTATAATTCACAAACTAAATTATGCATGAGAGTTAAAAAAAAAATACATAACAAGAAGTAAAAGAGAATAAAAAAAGACAATAATCTTGATAGCAAAGAAGACTTTATGTACTCATCATAGTTCTAAACGTTTGCGACCGCAATTTAAAACCATCGAAGCTAACTAGACATAGACTCATACGAATCGCGTTAAAACACTTCCATCCTTTGAGGAACCGGAGTTTTAATGACCTGCAATATTTGCACAACTTCGGCCATCGTCGGCCGGCTAGACGGTATTTGCGATGTACACACCATTGCCAGCTTCAAAACCGGCAAAACCTCGTCCTCAGGATACTCATTCATCAAACTTGGATCCACACACTCCAAAACATTACCATGTTCAAGCAAAACCCTCACATGATCATTCAATATCAACACATTGTCTTCGCCGTACTCCACCGGCCTCCTACCCGTCACTAACTCGAGTATCATCACGCCAAAACCGTACACGTCGCATTTCTCGTTGACCCTTAAGCTCTGACAGGCTAATTCAGGCGCCACGTAACCTAACGCACTTTGAAACCTGTTGCTCATCACATGCTTGTCTAGCTTTGTTAAAAGCCTGGCTAACCCGAAATCGGATATCTTCGCGTTGAAGTTCTCGTCGAGTAAGATGTTGCTTGGTTTTATGTTGTAGTGAATGATTGGTGGCCGGAATGAATGGTGCAAATGCGCGAGTCCCTTCGCTGTTCCGAGTAAAATCTTGAATCGGTTAGGCCAAGAAAGTGAAGGACTCGAAGGAAGCTTTTCGTGTAACTTGGATTGCAAGTTACCGTGTGGTGCGAATTCGGATACTAAAAGCTGAAGTTGAGGAGTCCAATAGTATCCTTTCAATGCTATCAAATTCGGGTGTCTGGCTTTGCCTAGAATTCTAACTTCTCTGTCGAAATCTTCCGGAAATTGAAGTATGTTTGACGAGACGAGCTTCTTGATTGCGACATTCCTTCCTTGTTGCGATCCTAACGGAATTTTATAAACTGTTCCAAACACTCCTTCGCCAATCTCAGATGCCTTGCTGAGCAAGTTTTCCGGATTAGTGATCCAATCTTGCGAGGATTGAGAATCAAAAAGAACGAGTTTACCTGTGGGTGGTAATGCTCCCGATTTTGAAGAACTCGAACACATACTTTCCAAATTATTCTCCACAAACGCTAGCTTTCTCCTTACCGAAGCGTTAAGAAGACTAATAGCAATAACTCCTAATACAATCACAAACGAAGCCGCAATTGCTATAATCGCCGAAATACTAAGGAACCTGTGGTGATGAATCGAACCGCTTGACTCAGACGATTCGTTTCTCGGTGTTCGAGGATTCATTTGGTTGTCAAAGCCATGTGGATCAAGAACTAGAGGTTTCGGTACATCCATTTTACACGGACCTTTCAACAAGGGCGAGCAAAGACCGTAGTTTCCTTCCAAAGAACTTTTGTCTAAGTTTTGAAATATGCTACCGACCGGAAGCCTTCCGGTGAGGCTGTTGTGTGATATGTTCACAGCAAGAAGACTCTGAAGCTTTCCGAGCTCCATCGGTAGCTCTCCGCTAAGTTCATTGAATTCCAAGTTGAGGATTTTGAGCTTATTTAGATTTGAAATCGACTTCGGGATTGAACCTGTCAAATTATTGAATGACAAACTCCTGCATAAAAACAGATAGAAGTTAGTGTCTAATTGGATTGACTTATTTGAAAGAGCTTATGGAAACAGCTTATGACATTGTACATAGGCTGTTTTTGGCTTATTCATAAGCACTTATACGAAAAGCGCTTATGCTCTAGAGTTTGAGAAATAGATGAACTTACAACAAGTAAAGAGATGAGCAATTCCCAATATCTTCTGGAATAGAGCCCTTCAATGAATTTCCATCCAGCTGAAGAACATCCAAATTTCCCGAATCACATATATCCTCCGGAATCGAACCATACAACGCGCAATTACGCAGATCCAAAACCTCTAGATTCTGAAGTAGACCGAATTCAGGCGGAATCTGAGAATCAAGATCATTCCAAGAAAAATTCAAGTATCTCAGCTTCGAAAGCAGCCCGATTTCTGCAGGAACATTCCCTTTTAGACGATTCACCGAAAGATCCAGCTTCGTAAGAGTTTCTAACAACCTGTTCGATCCAGCCGGAACCGAACCGATTAGTCCATTACGCGAAAAATCGATTTCCTCTAACCCTAATCCAAACAAGCCCTCAGGTATAGTACCATTCAAACCATTCCCTCTAAGATAAACCTTAGATAACTTCAAGCATGCAACCAATGACAAAGGAATGTTTCCATAGAATTGATTATTAGATAAGTCCAAAACTTCCAAACTTATCAAGTTACCAATCCATTGAGGAAATTCACCAAATAAGTGATTATCTGAAACCCTAAAATATCTCAAATAGCTTAATCTCCCAAATGATTCAGGCAATTCCCCACTAAACTGATTATTACCAAAATCAATTCTATCCAAATGAACACAAAACCCAATATCCTTTGGTAAATTACCTGAAAAGTGATTATTCTGAAGCAACAACTCTTTCAAGTTATGCAAACTTGAAACTCCATCAACCAAGTTTCCAGATAAAGCATTGTTTGACAGATCCAAATTCCTAAGCCTATTCAATAACCAAACCCTAGCAAAATCAACATTTCCACTAAAGTGATTATTCGAAAAATCAACACTATTCACCAAAGAACACTTAGATATTGTACTAGGAATCTGTCCTTCAAACAAGTTCATAGCGAAAGAAACGCGCCGAAGGAAAGAACAATTCGCGAAAAAACCATCATACATTTGTCCCGCGAATGAATTATAGGATAGATCGATGAATCGCATCGAGCTCATATCGATGAACGAGTTAGGTAATTCACCATAGATTGAATTGTGACTAAGGTTAAGAGTTTGAAGTGTGCTTGAAAGTTTGAGTGAAGGACTAATAGTTCCACTCAAATTGTTATGAGAAAGTTGCAACACTTCTAAGTGTTGCAACTTTTCAAGTCCTCTTCCAATTTTACCTGATAAGTTCAAACCATCTAGAGAAAGTTCAGAAACTCTCCCGTTTTCTTTATTGCATTTCACGTATCGCCATGAACATGGATTGATATCATCTTCATTCCATGACGAGAGGGAAGATGAAGGGTCATCGAGATCGGATTTGAACACCATTAGGCCGAGTACATCGTCGTTTAATTGAATGTTTATGTTATCGTTGTTTGCGAAGCAAGTTTGGAGATTGGAGAGTGATGAGATTAGAAGTATTGTGAAAAGTGTTAAGGAAATGTGGTGGGAAGTCTTCATTGTTGTTGTGATGATGTTCTTTGAGGTTTGATTCTCTTACTATGTTTGGTTTTTTTGATATGATTATGGTTTTGTTGTTTCTTGTTTTGTTTGTTGAGGATGTTGTATGAGTTGTGGAAAATGTAATGAATGGTAGATGTTATGTTATGTTAGATTACCTCATTGAAAATGATGTTACTTGTGTGTTCACGAGATGAAGAGATGAATTAGGGTAAGTTTCAAATTTTTGAATTAGTTTTATATGATTTTTTTCCATCTTATATTAATTTTCTCCTTTTCTCAAAATTCAGACAAGAATTCACATGTTTTTGTCATATAAGAATGGAGTAATTCAACACAAGAATTATCGATGTCAGTCGACGGTCTGACGGAATCCGAACCTAAAACTTAAAGAGAAGTTAATAGTCGGGTCTATAGATGCTAAAATCTAAATCGATATAATTAAAAAATAAACAAATTTATCTAAAATATCGAAAATCGCAAAAAATCGAATAATTTTAGATATATTTAAATTCTTTTTTATAAAAATTGTTCAGATCAAATCGAATTACATTCGTATTTAATACTTAATTATTTTTTATTAGTATGATATATTAAGTTAATTTATTATTCATTTATATTTAATTTATTTTAATATAATTTATTTGTTTTTAATAATTCATTTGTTTAGAATATAATCCATCATTCTCATCTTATAAGTTTAGTTTTTAATATACTATAAGCTATATATTCTTTAAATATATTATTTTATAGTATTTCTATAACACTAATACAATAGAGAAGGTATAAGATTCTTAGACAAAATTGGTGGATTAATTTACTATATTAGGGTAAGAAATGATAGGCCATTGAGAAAGCAAATAATAGGTGAATATGGTAATAATGGTAATGTTAGTGAAGTCCGTGATCATATTATGTGATCCACAATTACTCCAACAAACAAACATGACATAGGTAACGACAAAAGTGCCACCATATTACAACTTACAAGGTTTTTGTCTTGTCTTGGAAACTATTGCTACTTGTGACTTTCAAATGTGTTTTTGTGTACATGTTATGTTAAAGTACTTTTTACTATATTGTCATAATTATTTTTCAAAATTATATTATTGATTATGATGCTTTCATTGAAGAGGATCTAATAGTGTTCTGGCATTGATGCTGTCTTTTTCAATGGGAAGATAATAATGCACAAAAAATGTTATTTTAATTTTGTTATATTTAAATATTCTTTTAGTAGAATTGATTCGGTCTATTTAGTGTTCTTTTGTTACTTGGTTTTTCTTAATTTAAAATGGAGTGAATAGGATTTTCTATTAATAATCGAATATGTTTTAATTATAATTGTATAAACTAATTTCTCGAAGTGAAAATGGAAGACCGGATATTGGAAGAGAAACTGCCTAAAATACCTGGAAGATAAGAAGAATGGAGTAGAGACTTCAACTTCAGGTATTTTTGTTATTGAAATTAATTTATCTACTTCTGCATCATGAGTATTAGATACTGAATGCGGTTCTCACATTTGTACCAATGTGCAGGGGTTAAAAAGGAGTAGAGATTTGACAAAAGGTGAAGTTGACCTACGAGTTGACAATGAAGCAAAGGTTGCTGCTTTAGCCGTAGGAACTTATGTATTGACTTTATCTAGTGGTTTAATAATTCAGTTAGAGAACTGTTATTATGTACCTACAATTAGCAGGAATATTATTTCCGTTTCTTGTTTGGACAAGTTTGGTTTTTCATTTATAATAAAGAATAATTGTTGCTCAATTTATTTGAATGATATATTCTATGCTACTGCACAAATGAAGAATGAACTATATGTCTTTGATCTTGAAATGCCTATTTATATCATTAATACTAAAAGGATGAAACGTAATGAGTTAAATCCAACTTACCTTTGGCATTGTCGATTAGGCCACATAAATGAGAAACACATTTCCAAACTCCATAAAGATGGACTCTTGGACTCTTTTGATTATGAATCATATGAGACATGCAGATCTTGTTTAATTAATGTATGTGGACCACTGAACATACCAGTCAGAGGAGGTTTTCAGTATTTCATCACATTTACTGATGATTTCAGTAGATATGGTTATGTGTATTTAATGAAACACAAATCAGAGTCCTTTGAAAAGTTCAAGGAATTCAAGAATGAAGTACAAAACCAACTAGGTAAGAATATTAAAACTCTTCGATCAGATCGAGGTGGTGAGTATTTAAGCATAGAGTTTGATGACCATCTGAAAGAGTGTGGGATCCTATCCCAACTTACTCCTCCTGGAACACCCCAATGGAATGGTGTATCTGAGAGAAGAAATCGAACCCTGTTAGACATGGTCCGATCCATGATGAGTCACGCCGATCTTCCAAACTCCTTTTAGGGACATGCACTATTGATAGAAGCTTACACACGTAACCGTGTTCCATCCAAAAAGATTGAGAAGACACCATATGAGATTTGGAGTGGTAAGAAACCACATATATCTTACATGAAGATTTGGGGTTGCGAAGTTTATGTGAAACGACAAATTTCAACTAAGCTTGAGCCCAAATCTGACAAATGCTTATTTGTGGGGTATCCTAAAGAAACAAGAGGGTATTACTTCTACAATCCTTCTGAGGGCAAAGTGTTTATCGCTCAAACTGGAGTTTTCTTAGAAAAGGATTTTATTTCCAAAGGAATCAGTGGAAGGAAAGTAGAGCTTAAAGAAATTCAAGAATCACAAAGCATTGATACACCCATGGAGGAATTAGAGCAGGAAACACAAGTAGTTGTGGAAGAGCAACCTAGTCAAGTAGAACAAGACCAACATAGGTCAAGTAGGATACGTCACTCACCTGAGAGATATGGATATCTCATAACTGATCAAGGTGATGCTTTACTCATGGATCAAGATGAGCCTGTGACCTACCAAGAGGTCATAACTGGTCCCGAGTCTGAGAAGTGGCTAGAAGCCATGAAATTTGAAATAGATTCCATGTACACAAACCAAGTTTGGACCTTGGTAGAGCCTCCTGTAGGAGTTAATCCTATAGGATGCAAGTGGGTCTTCAAAAAGAAGACTGACATGGATGGTAAGGTACATACCTATAAGGCAAGACTGGTTGCAAAAGGATATAAACAAATTCATGAGGTTGACTATGATGAAACCTTTTCACCAGTTGCAATGCTTAAATCAGTTCGGATTTTACTTGTTATCGCTGCATATCATGATTATGAAATATGGCAGATGGATGTCAAAACTGCTTTCCTTAATGTGAATCTTCTTGAGGATGTGTACATGACACAACCTGAAGATTTGACATACCAGAAGAAGCCCAATAGATATGTAAGTTACAAAGATCAATCTATGGATTGAAGCAAGCTTCTAGAAGCTGGAATCTTTGTTTTGATGAAACAGTAAAACAATATGGATTCATCAAGAACGAAGATGAGCCTTGTGTCTACAAGAAGGTTAGTGGGAGCATGATCGTTTTCTTGGTATTATATGTAGATGACATATTACTCATTGGAAACGATGTCCCTGCCCTGCAACAAGTAAAGTCTTGGTTGGGGAAATGCTTTTCTATGAAGGACCTAGGTGAAGCAGCCTATATATTAGGAATCATAATCTATAGAGATAGATCACAAAAACTGCTTGGCCTAAGTCAGAGTACATACATAGACAAAGTGCTGAGACGCTTTAATATGCATGATTCCAAGAAAGGATTCATACCTATGCAACATGACCTGTGTCTATCAAAAACACAATCCCATTCAACTATGGAAGAAAGGGATCGCATGAATAAGATTCCATATGCATCTGCAATAGGATCTATCATGTATGCCATGTTATGTACTCGACCAGATGTCTCGTATGCTTTAAGTGTAACGAGTAGGTACCAATCTGATCCTGGTGATGCTCATTGGGCAGCTGTCAAGAATATCCTTAAGTATCTGAGAAGGACTAAGGACTCATTCTTGATATATGGAGGCCAGGAAGAGCTGGCTGTAATTGGATACACCGATGCTAGCTTCCAGACAGATAATGATGACTTTAGATCGCAATTTGGTTATGTGTTTTTCTTAAACGGTGGTGCTGTAAGCTGGAAAAGTTCAAAGCAAGATACAATGACTGATTCTACAACCGAGGCCGAGTATATTGCTGCCTAAAGTGCAGCAAAGGAAGCTGTTTGGATCAAAAAGTTCATTAGTGAACTTGGCATAATTCCTAGCATTGTGGATCCCATTGGTCTCTATTGGGATAAGAATGGTGCTATCGCACAAGCTAAAGAGCCTAGATCTCACAAACGATCCAAACACATACTTAGGCGTTATCACCTCATTCGAGAGATAATAGATAGAGGAGATGTGAAAATATGAAGAGTACCTACGCTTGACAATATTGTTGACCCACTGACAAAGCCTCTTGCGCAGCAGAAACATGATGGACATACTAGATCTATGGGCATTAGGGGTATGTCTGATTGGCTCTAGTGCTAGTGGGAGATTGTTGGTGTAAGCCCTAGAGGCCAATACTTTTGGTACTTGTATCGAATTATTTATTAATAATAAAAGGCTTTTTCTTTATTATGTTTGTTTAATAAAGTCCCTAGAATAGCTAGTCCATTTAATGTATCAAGTGTGACTTAATCATGAGATCACATTAAACATAGGGACATTATTCTTAAAGTATCCGTAGTCGAGCTTTATTGTGAAGTGGGATAACATTAAAGCATTAAGACTATTATGTATATAGACTGATGATCACATCTCATGGATCATGGATAAGGGGTTATCAAGTCTTAAACATAGGTATGAATATTAAGAGTAATATTTATACGGGATTGATCCGCTATGAGAATACTATATAGAATGTTATGCAAAGTGTCATAAGTTATTCTCATGGTGATAATGATGTATACCACCCTTTGACCTAAAACCACTATGGACCCTAAATGTAGAGTCGAGTGCTTTATTGCTGATCAAACATTGTCCGTAACTGGATGACCATAAAGACAGTTGATGGATACTCCACGAAGCATGCTAAGGGACATGAGTGACCTAGATGGAATTTGCCCATCCTGCGTAACAGGATAAATGTCTATGGGCCCAATATTGAACTGGACAAGGATGACACGGTCTATGCCTTGTGTTCAATATAGACATAAGGGCAAAAGGGTAATTGTACACATAAGTATTATCACAAAAGGATTTGTCAGATCACATGATATTTTCGTGTCTTGGGTAGCAGGGTTGTGTTGCTAGATACCGCTCACTGTTTATTATGTTAAATACGTGATTTAATGTAATTGCCAATTCCACGAAAACCTACAGGGTCACACACAAAAGGACGGATTAATGAGAGATAGAGTAACTAAGGAATACCGTAATGTATGGTGCACTTAAGTGAATTGTAGAACATCGTAAGGTACGGTGTACTTAAGTAGAATACGAAATATGGTAAGGTACTATGCGCTTAAGTGATTTTGGCATATTATAAGATATGGGCCACATACACTTGAGTGGGCTTTTTAGCTTGCAGCCCACACAAGTGGTTCTATAAATAGAACCCTTGTGTAGAAGCATTTGAGCAGTTGCAATTTCATTTCTCTCTCTCTCTCTCTCTCTCTCTCTCTCTCTCTCTCACTCACTCACTCAAAACCTTCATTCGTAGCGGCTAGCACTGAGATTGAAGGAATCCGTTCGTGTGGACTGAGTAGAGGCGTTGTCATCGTTCAACGTTTGTGATCGCTCCGTAGATCTGCATCAAAGGTTTCAATCGTCACAAGAGGTAACAATTCTATCACTGATCATGCCCATTCGTAAGGATCACTAAAGGAGAAAATTTTAAATTGCGCTGCGTTTTGGATCGCTCTTCTCCTTCAACAAGTCCATATGAATCAATTGGAGTGGCCTTGTAGTTGTCACCATATTCTTTGGTTTGAAGGAGACTTTTGTTTGATTTCCCTTTTGACATACATCATACAAAACCTATATTAGATAAATTTTATCTTGGATAATCCAACAACAAGGTCATGCCTGACTAGTTTATTCAAATGTTCCATATGAATATGTGATATTCTTTTGTGACAAAACCATGCAACATTATTACTTACAACAAGACACTTAAATTTCAAAGATAAGTCACCCAATGATATCATGAAGATATTGTTGATCATTTTTTCAATAAGATTTACTTAATGAGTGATTTCATCTTCTATAATGAATTGATTATTGTTAAAGTTGATTTTGAGTCCTTTGTCACAAAGTTGACTTATACTAATGAGATTATGCTTCAAGCCTTCGACATAGATAACATCATCAATTATTATAAAGGAATGAGTTCCAACTTTTCCAATACCAAGAATCTTTCCTCTGTTGCTCTCCTCATATGCAATATATCCTTCTGACTTTAGAACAATAGATGAAAATTTTGCCTTGTCTCCAGTCACGTGCTTGAAGCAACCACTATCTAGATACCACATGTTGGTAGTGGTCTTCAAGCATACCTTAAAAATAAATTAAACTTTGTTAGGTACCCAATGTGCTTTGGGTCCTTGTTAGTTAAATCCATTCTCAACCTAAACATGTTCACCATATGAAACACCATAGTTTCTTGTGTAGAGAGGATTAGGGGTATGACCTTTTGTGTTGCAATAAAAACATGTAGGTTTATAAACATGATGTGCATATGAATTATTTTTATCATAAGAATTATTAGAATAATTTCTATTGTAAGAATTATTTCTAATATTAGAATAATTTCTACCATAAGAATTATTTCTAACATTTGAATAATTTCTACTGTAAGAATTATTTCTAACATTAGATCTTTTGGGAGGATTTACAACATGTACTTTCTTTGGTTCTACATTGTTGGATGTTGTGATAGATTTAACAAATATTGGTTTGCTTGTGCTTGGTTTATCAAAATTAGAAAATCCAAACTCATTTTTGTTATTTGAATACCATTGTCTACTAAGCACATCTTGTAAACCAATTTGACCTTTTTCATATTTTTTGATAACTTGGTTTAGTTCAACAGTTTTAGATTCATGTTCTTGACATTGCTTAGATGCAATTTTTTTGACCTTTTCTAATTCCACACTTGCGTCATTAGCCTTTCTTTCTAGAGATAAATTAATTTCTTTTGTTTTACACAAGTTCTAGAAAGTATCAAGCATTCCTCATGTAATTCATGAAATGCATTTTGTAATTCCTCGTATGAAGGTTTATCATTTAATTCATAATCAATAACCTCTTGTTCATCATCAAAATGGTGTGACGCTATTAATGTGAAGTTTGCACATTCTTCATTTTTCGAGTTGGAAGATGAACTTACTTCATTATCATCTCAAGCAATGCATGTCTTCTTTGATTTGAATTCTTTCTTTTCTTTGTGGCTACTTTTCTTTGAAATATTTGGGTAATTTGATTTCATGTGACATTGCTTCGTGCATCCGAAACACGTGAAGATCCGGTTCAATGTTGAAACCTCTTTTTTCTTGAAGAACTTTCTTATTTTACCAAATCTAAAAGTCTTGTCATTTTGAAGAAACTTTCCAAACTTTTTCACAAGAAGGGTGATGTTTTTATCTTCATCTGGATTCTCTTCTTCCATTGTTTAACTTGATTCAACTCTTAAGGAAATTCTTTTAGGTTTCTTCTATTACTCTTCATTCTTTTATAATCTTCAAAGTTCTATCTCATGTTTTAGGAGTTTGCCGAATAATGTTGCATAAGACATTTTGGAGAGACTTTTCTTTTTCGAAATTACCATCACATTTGGTTGACATGCCCTTGTGAATGATCTAAGGACTTTGAGATTTAATTCGTCATTCATAAAGGTTTTTCCAAGAGCTATCAAGTGATTTGTTAAGTGTGAGAATTTCTTTCTCAAATCTAGGATTGTTTCTCCAGGATGCATTCTAAACATCTCGTATTTTTGTGATACAGTGTTTAGTTTTGATCTCTTTACTTCTATCGTTTCTTCATAAGTCACTTCCAAAGTATCCAAAAATTCTTTTTTGTTTTACAATTAGAAACACGAAAGATTTCAACCATACATAGGGCCGATGCAAGAGTGTTCTTTGCCTTTTTGTCAAATAACACTTTCTTGTTGTCATCGTCCATCAAAGATCATTTTACCTTTACTTATTCTACTTTGTTAATGACCATTGTAAGAAAGTATGGACCATTTCAACAACATCTCATACTTCTTCTTGTGCTTCTAGATACATTCACATGCAAATTTTTGTAGAAGTCGTATTATTCAACGATGAAACATGAAGGTTTGTTTATACTTATACCATATGCTTGAAACGGTTATGCGGAAGCAACCTTTCTTGATCAAGGAGCAAGTTACCTTAACCTGCTCTGATACCAAGTGTAAGTATATAGTTAAACCTAAGAGGGAGGGGGTGAATTGGGTTTTAAGACTTTTTCGGTTACTTTATAGATGTTATCGTTCTTTATATTTTTCCGGAAAGTTATGATAAACAAATGAATGAAAAATGCAGGAAAAATAGAGTGTAGTAAAGAAAATGAGACAAAATATATTATGGTTCCCCTTTTCAAACAATGGCAGTCCAGTCCCTCCACATCCCGTGAATGATTTCACTATGTTAGAAATTGTACAGCCTCACACCAAGACTCTCTTCAAATCTTAAAACAATCAAGAAAGCACACCATTTTCTGATTTTACAACACATAGAGAAATAACCCTATTTTTTCCTAACTTTTCTTGTTACCACAAACTTGGTAAACAAGTTATAGTATACTGATACAGATAATTGAGCACATATGAATTTTGGAGTACAAATGAATTTTGATTATTCACAAAGTTCTAACTTAGTTTTATCTTTCAATATAACAATTCAAAAATATAAATTCTAAGTGCTCAAGAAACTTTTCTATGATGAATGAAAATTATGTAGTAAAGTTTCTAAGAGTTTTTGCAAATGAATAAATGAATTGATCTAAAATATTTGATGAAAGAAGTGAATTGTAATTTGAAAGTTTCTTGTTATAAATACATTACAAGATGCCTTTAAAAAGAGTGACAATGTTTGGAAAATGATCATGAGAATTTGCAAAGTTTTGGAAATGGCATCATGATCATATGCAATGAAGGGGTATGCCACTGTTTCAGAATTTTCAAGATGCTACTGGTGTCAATCGATTGGTCTAGGATGACAATTGATTGTTGCTCATCGAACGTTCAAAAAATTAGTAAAATGAACTAGATCAATCAAATGCTTGATCACCTCAAACGATTGTTATTAAAAATATTACACTGATCAATCCATTTCTTGATCCCCTCAATAAATTGTCACTTGTATGTTTTTCAAATTTTGCGTGGCAGCAATTTAAGTCAAACGGTTGTAGCCTTTGATCAATGACTACTTTTCATAAAAAACTTGAATTTTTGCTAAGTTAAAGATGCAACTTGAAAGTATTTGATGCAAAAATGTTAGGAATGATTTAGATGAAAATGTTTAAGAACCTAAAACTTTCCATGAATATAAGAGCTTGATCAATCCATTGTCATGAAACTTTAATCCTTTGTCTTGAGACTTCCTTAAGATATCTTTTCCTTCTTTTCATCTATTTTGAATGGAAATATATGTATATATATATATATATATATATATATATATATATATATATATATATATATATATATATATATATATATATATATATATATATATATATATATATATATATATATATATATATATATATATATATATAAGGTGAGAAAAACTTCTCACGAAACAAGAAACAAAGCACAAGAAGTGCCCCTAAAGATAAAGAAAAAACAAGAGGAACAAAGAAACACAAACAAACCTAAAAAAACAACAAAAGTGAAAATGAAAAAAAAACACAGTTGCAACAGAACTACATCGAAAATTTCAGGCTAGAGCTCAAACCAACTAGATCTACCCTCAACTAAAACAGATTCCTAGATCAAGGAACCAAAAAACCACCACCACACTTAGGAAACAAGACAAACACTTAAATCTATTGATGAAGAAACATGATAGGATTCTGAAGCCAATCCATGAAGGTGCATGAATCCATTCCCAACCTACCCGAAAACCATTTCCTTTTTTTCATTGATTTGTCTTCATCAAAATAACATCTAATCACAAGCCCGTCTTCACTGTTCCCGGAGGAACAAACTCAAGAGGGGGACAACTTGATCATCTACTAGATGATCAATTATGTTCACTTTAAAGTTTTGAGTTAATTAGACAGACCTTATAAAATTTAAATACTTTGGAGGATAGCGTTTGACTGATTGTACCAGCAAGTACCAGAGCAAGTCACCATAATGTACGATTAAATGATACTATAATAGCATTAGCATATTACCAAAATGCTTATGATTACCTGTTAGATGAATATTTTATTTTGTTTTAGAAGAAAATGATCATTTTAGAATCATCCTACTCTTTAAGGAGATGATATTATGAAGAATTCATTAGAATTGATCTACATAAGCAACCTATTTTAGACAATAAAACTCTTATGTTACATTGTATTAACACCAAAACTAAAACACATAACACTGTTCTTCAAATTAATCTTGGTTCAACAATCTCTCTTTATAAAAAAACAAACAATCATATTTTACTAAATAATTTTACATTTTCAACCGATGATAAAATATTCCAAATGATTTTATATATATATATATATATATATATATATATATATATATATATCATGGGATTAAAAAATAACAAGGATAAAAAGGTATTTATTTGGTGTATCCTATAGTTTTTAAATTTTTTTAATTACATTTAGATTTATCAATAAATTTGATGTAATTTGCGGATTTATTGGTAGATGTACATGTAGATATATATGTGGATTTTTTTTTTAAAATTTTTTTGTCAGCAGATATATTCGACAGTTGAATCTCCGAATAACCGAGAAAAAAATAGGTATATTAAAAAATATGAAGGAAGGTTAATTAGTATGGTATTAAAATTTAAAAAGTTGATTATTTAATAAAATTTTCTCACAACTACATCATATCACAAACAACCTTGATCTATTAATCAAAAGACCAAACAATCATCTGAATAGGTGACAACATGATGCTTAATGAACTGCATGCTTAAATGTTTTTGTGTATTACTCTTTCTATATTATGAGTTTTAGTTATGCAATTGATTTTGATGCGCAAAGTTTTTTTATCGATTGCAAATGATAAACTACTTGAAAAAAAACAGCAATAAAATATTTAATATTTTAGTTAAAAATGATTTCAATTAATATGTTTAATCAACACATTTCAATTGACAAATACTTACACAATATTATATTAAACACTTAAACAAAAATATTGAGTTAAGAATTAAATCAGATAATTTTTGAGCTTACAAGAAAATTAAAGTCGAAGTTGATATAATTTAATAGTTATTCTTGTAAAGATTAAGTTTGAATCTTTGTATGAAAAATTTAAGGTATTGTCATTTGGACAAGGATATTCTTTAGTGGTTGTAATCAATTTTAGTTATATTATTTTGTTTTTTCTCAACTTCATATTCAACCCTTAAATATTCACATTGGTTGATTTCAGCCCCTTTCAAATCTTGAAGAACTTCAAACCTAAAAATGTAGAAATCTCAATCAAGGTATGAAAATTAATAATTATTTTCATTCATTCTTTTTGCAAATGAATCCTGTAAACTACACAAGTCTTGATCACTCGATGTTATTAGATATCATATTCTAAATCTGTTAGAATTTTCAACCATATCAAAAGATCAAACAACTTTTAATGGATAAATGTGATGAACTAAATTTAGAGAGAAATATGAGTGTTCTGTCAATAAGTTAGTTAGTTTTATATAAGAAGAAGAATGAAATAAAATCTATTAAGTTAGCAATAAAAACTGAAAGAAAAAAATAAAAATAAACTCTCGATTATATATGTTAATTGTTAGAAAAAATCATATATTTACTCTCAGATTAATAATTGGGGTGAATAGATGAAAATGTGTTATTAAAAAGACTTTTTCAACTAATAAAAATTCCTTATTTTTTTAAAATATAATTTTTTAAAATTTCACATAATTTTATTTTAAATCTGTACTATTTTTGAAACAATATATCCAATACATATTTTGTGAAACATAACTATATATACATTATACATTATGAAAATTTATTAATGCACCGTATATATTACTTAAGCATGTGAGAAAATACTAAAATGTCATTAGATTCTGGAGATGTATCTCCGGACACACCAAATTCTAATTTAAAGTTAAAATATTTCGGAGATGCATCCTTTGAAGGTATTAGAGCTTAAATCGCACTAGAACCCTTCTCTTTTCTCATTTCTATAAAAACTCAAAACTTTATCAAACTCTCAATTTTTTTTCCATCAACCAAGTACAAAATCAAACAACTAAGCTCAAAGGATCTTCAATCAACATCAAGGACATCAGAGACATCATCCAACACTGAAGCAAAGTCTAAATTTGTAAGTTTTTTTATGTTTCGATAAGTTTTTGTGTAAATGAGTAGAAAATGATTATTTAGGCAAGAAATGAGTAGGAAATGCAATAATGTTAGTTTATACATATTATAAAACATGTTTGTTGGTTGAAAATCATGAACAAACCATTATTTATGGGGTTTGCACGCATGCATTGCCGCCATTGAAGGACCTGAAGAGTTGTAGAAAATTATGGAGTTGCATCTCCGGATTTTTTCAACGTTTAGTTTCCTAGTAACCGGAGATGCATCTCCAAAAATTCTCAGTCTGTTTTTAGTTTTTGATTTTCTTAATTGTAGTGTTGCTTGTACTAATTGTCTGGTTTACTTACAAACATTATGGCTGATAGACACGATAGACTAAGGCACAAGAGGACTGCATAACATGCATCAGTGCGGCAGGGAAGATGTTTCGTCTCAAGACGATGCAAAACAACACTTCGTCCTCATATGTGTGAGTAAGCTAGCGACGTTTTTCTGTGAATATTGATATGTCTATATATTCTTATGTGATGCAAACGTTCCATTTCTCCATTGTTTTGGGTAATAAGCAGTGTTTTCTGTTCGATTATGACAAAATAGCTTTCGCTAAAATCGACAAACAAACAAATATTTTCTAGCCATACTTGCGTAGCCTTGAGTTCTCCATCGCACATGGAGATACATAGGAGTGAGATTCAAAGTCTCGTCAGACACCCTAATAAAAAAACTCACCTTTTAGTCTTTCTCCTTTTTCTCTCAAAACTTTTAATAACCCGAAGAAAGCAAATCAATGTAAACTAACATTCTAATCGAAAAGCTAACTATATGGTTTCAGTTGAGTATAACATATGTGTGGGGTACTAATACCTTCCCCTCGCATAATCGACTATCAAACCTGATTTCGTTGCGACGACCATATCTTTGTCATTTTCTTTTTTTTTAATGATTTTATCGATATTTTTCCTTTTCTCTTAAAATAAATAAAATTTGATGACGACTTTATTATCACCCCGAATATATGAGCGCTCGTAGTCATTTTTGCGCCGCGTCAGTTATTAGTGTACAAACTCAAAATTTCCAAAAATCAAATAAAAAATTCCCTTACATTTCTTGCAATTTCCAATTCAAAGTAGTTTTATCTTTTCAAAAAGTTAAAAAATCTATAACCGAGTAACATACTTCCTAACTTAGTGTATTAGGGAGCAAGTGTTAATTTGTCAACTAACTTTCTTTTCCTTTTATAAAAGTTTTTATAATAAAATGTTCCTATTAAAGTAAGTATTCACCATATTACTACTTATAGAGAATAATAGACCACAAGATATAATAAGGGTGAGACTTTCCCATTCTATCTTGATCATGTGTTTTTATTCCTTTGTGTGGGTCCTAAAGAACATGGGTTACCCGTGATGGGACCACCACCAATCACAAGATCCAAATATGATTCACGGGTTTCTTTTTGGGTCACCAACCAACCCTTCTTCTCTCTGTGTTTTGTCCTACCATTCACTTTTTTCTGTCACCCAAAAATTATATTTTAACCATAGGTGCTTGTCTTCAAAGACAACTTCAATACCTCAATATTTTAACAGAAATTTCAATTTATGAGTTTAACTATAGATGATCTAAAACTTTGAGTCCATCAAAACCAAATTGTTAAAATTTATATTAGTAGTTTAAATATATAAAAGTGAATATTTTAAAAATGCTTAGCGTAGTTTAGGAAGTATTAACTTACTACTCCACACTTATATTTTTGGTGCCTCCCTAATTTCATAATTTCATAATTGCTCCTAACACATTTTTATACAAATTTTTTTGATTTATCATTAAATTTTTAATAGGATATTTATAATTTTCAGTATATTGAAATTTCTAAAATTTCCATTAATTTATAATATTATCGAAAATGTTAAAAGTATCGTGTTATATAGGAGCAAAAACTAATAGGCTAATGTATGAGGTTTTTTAAATCTTATTAGAGAAAATCCAAGAAGTGCCTATTCCTGTTCACTTTTGAAAACTAAAATTGACTCTTATGACACAAAAAATGACTCAAAGTCATATATGGATGTTCATAAGGTGCAATTTTTTTTAAGGATTTAAAATATGTAGCTCATAAATGAATTGCAGGGTTTCCTACAAGGTCCATCATAGCTTTGAAGACCTTGCGATCTATTTTGTTGCCTAATTTTCTGTAAACATCGAGAAGTCTTTCTCTGTAACACTTATTTGATGTCTAACGCTGATTAGCTGAGTCTTTGAAGATCTATCTAACCCAGTTCAACAATATCACCCTCAAACTAACAGAATCAAATAAAAATATATTTTTCATGGCCTTAGAGAAATGTTTGAGCTCGATAACTTTCACTAAGATATGAGAAGTTTGGAAATATGTGCTTTCAGGTATAATCAAGAAATGATCCAATAATGTGAATCTTATGGATAGAAAGATACAAGTCAACAAACAATTGTTTTGTTTTGATGATGCATGGTTTTAATGTTGACTGTTTGGTTTTTATGATGACAAAACTCGAAGTCAAGAAATTTCTAAATTTAGTACAAGTGATCAAAGATGCACATGGTTGATCAAACTATTATTTCGAATCAAGTTAAAAAAAATTGGTGAACACAATAGTCCAACGACTCTCAAATGGAGACTTAGGGTTTATGATGACGGTCGACTTAAACTTTTAACATCTCAAATGATGGTAACTAACACAAAAATATCTCAAGCCTCATCGAGAAGACTAGAGGATCTTATGTGATGCTAAATACTTGAAGCTTCAGAGTGCGAAAGAGAGAAAATATGAAAGCTTACTTGATCATATTCGTTTGAGTGAACAATGTTTTGTAAAAAACACAAGGGTACTTTTGGAAGTATTATGGATAAATCACACATATACTTAAAACAGAGAGAAGCCTCTCTCTTTTTTAAATAACCAAAAAAATGTTTTTGGAGCCTAACTAGTTGAGTAGAGGATTCTTTGCTTGATTAGGAAAATATTTTTCAAATTGTCTAATCGATTATATTTATAGCCTAATCGATTAGATAAAGCCTAATTGAAGTTTCTTGATTAAATATTGGTAATGGTTCTCTGTCTAAAGCTTTCATTTTAGGAAAAAATAATTGATTATTTGCACTGTCTAATTAATTAGCTAATCGATTAGATATTTATTTGGCTCATGGATTATTTCCAAACTTACATCATTTCTTGGCCTATAAATAGAGAGCTTATCTATCATTTCAAGCCATCCAGAAAACGTGAAAAAATCTCACTCTATGATTCTGGGTGAGTACATTATTGTAAATTTAATAAGAGTCGACTATTTTATCTTGAGCAAATTATTCAACCTTAGGAAATGATTATTTTGATTTGGAGTTAAACCAATGAAAAAACTCTTGTTTGTATTAGGGGGATTTGTCAAAGTCTTCATCCGGTTCGTGAGCTTCGTCATTGAATAAAAAATCTTTCTTGGATTTGTGAAGGTCAATTAGTGAAAAATGTTCACAACAGTTATTGAGCTCAGTCTTATTAAAATATGTATTTGTTCGAGATCAGCCTGATGTAAAATCTCACTCGATTTCTGAGTTCAGCTCGATGTAAAAGCTTAGTTGGTTCGAGATTAGCCAGGTGTAAAATCTCAGTTCAGATCGTGGTCAGCCAATATCAAACCTGATTTCAATTCAAATGATAGCCAACTCAAAACTCAGTCTTGGTTTGAGATCAACCTGTGCAAATTCTTTGTTTGATTAGAAGACAATCCACATCAAACATGTTCGTTGTTTGGTGAAAAGACTAACTACTTCAAACCATGTTCGTTGTTTGGTTAGAAGTCAGCCTAAAACTTCAGTTCCTTGTATAAGGGAGTTCATGGGATTAACCTTCTAAAATCTCTGAAGGAATAATGGATACTCTCAAGATCAATGTTTGGGGAGAGGATCATGTCACTTATTTAAGACCGAACCTCTATAAATCTCTGGTGTCATCTCGATTCCCTTATCTCTTTATTTTCCACTTAACTTCTTTATTTTAATTTTCCGCTGCATAATTATTCAATTTTTTTTTGATAAAATGTTTTTAAACTTTGATTTTGAAAATGATTTTGTTTTAAATCAACGATTTTCAAACCTCCACAATTCACCTTCCTCTCTTGTGTATGAAGTCACATGTTCAACAAGAAGTACATTGAGACCGAGGAGATTTCTCAAGAAAATGGATCATGGGAGATGTGAGACAGAGACTGAACAAATCAGAGCCAAATAAAATGGGGGATGAAAGAGATAGGAGAAGATTAAGTATCAAGAAACGCTCAATTATGGCAAGGAGTTTAGCCATAACACGAGCGTCATTTAGAAGATATCATACTCATGGGTCAATATGTTCATGCTAGCCATTTTCAACTTGGTTATACCTTATGGGTGACTTGAAAGATGTCCCACATTTATTTTGCATAATTACAATGTAAAACACTAAAAATACTCATCAATTCCTAAGGCAATAATGATGATAATTTTTTCTTTTAAGTTGTACTTCACTTAATCTTTATCTTCTTTGGTCCATATATCTCTAGACTTATTTTCCACAGCACCATCAACTAGATGTGTAGGAACAACATGACCATTTTTTACAACAGTCTATATATCACAATCCATCATGTCTAAAAAGATTTTCATCTTGTTTTTTCGATAAGCATACCCTTCTTCATTGAAGGATGTGGGTCTATTTAGTGAACCCTTTTAAGTCATTCGTACCTCCCAAGATGATTAGTATTATAATAAAATTTGGTCTCTGATGCCATTTGTTGAACAAATGACTTCAAACACAAGAGGGGGTGAATTATGATATTTGGTTTTTAAATTTTTTATTTATAAAAATGATTGATTTTAAGAAGATTAATTTTAAGAAAATGGTATAATCAAAGATTAAGTAGAAGAAAAGATAAATGATAGAAAAATAAATAGATACGGTAAGAAAGATCACACCAGAGATTATCCTAGTTTGACCTTAAACCATGTGATCTACTCCAGTCCCCAAGAGTTTCCTCTTGAGATTTATACTATCAACAACTTGAAATTTTACACAGGTTCATCCCAATAACCTTACACCAAGATTTTTACAGGTTTAGCTTACAAACTTCATGTCTATTACAATAGCACAAGAGGAGTAAGCTCCTGAATACACAATTCACCATAATAATAGAAAAATACAACTCTCAGATGAACGTTTTCAGTCTCTCATCACTAAGGCAATTTCTAGAGAATAAAAGTGATAACAGAACGAGGATTGGAATAGAATAGTGGATAGTTAGAAAAATTTGTGATTTGGAAGTGAGGAAAGAAATCATTTATATTGGAAAAAAATTAGCTCAAAAAGGAAATAATCCATGGGTATGGATGTTGTCTAATCGATTAGAAATGACATCTTAATTGATTGCACTAAGCCAAAAAAGGACCTTAATCTACTGTGTAACTTAACATATTAAAAGTCTTTCTAATCGATTAAGAGGCCAACTCATGCGTTAATCGATTAGATGAATGGTACAATCGGTTAGACTGTGAGTTTAGCTTTCCTAATGATTATAAATGATTCTTAATAGTTAAAGCATTTTCGATGATTAATTTTAAAACTTTTGAGAAAAAGATAAAGAGTTTGTGTGTGTCTGTGCATGTGCATGCGTGGGTGTGCGTGTGGGTGTGCATGCATGCATCACCTTAGTACTGCAAGACTTACTCTTGATTCATTTACATTCAAGTGATCAAATACAAGATAAATACACAAAGCACATGATCAGTCGAACTTTGACATCTGTAGTTCCTTTTGTTTGATTGATTTGACACTTTTTACCTCTTCAAAGAGGAACTTGAATACTTTGCTTTAAGCTTGCTTCTTGATTGATGATACTTGACTTATCTTTTCTTTATTTGATTGTCATCATCAAAATCTTTGAAGATATTGACTTGCGCATCACATAGAACCACAAGCATATTGAAAATATGTGTTAGGAAGGACAACTTAGGCATTTATAACTTGGTAGGGTAAAGCTAAAATCTGTATATTTTGAGATAGTTGTACGAACTTTTTCTTGAGGCAAAATAAATTTTTCTTTTTGAAAGGAATTATCTACCACTACATTATATCCTTGGGAAGAAGTCATGGTGCAAAGTAGAAAATGAGAATGTGAGCTAGGTTAGGCACAAAGCGAGGAGAATGAGAACGAGGGTCCATTTTTTAGATTGTCATGAAAGTAAAGAGAGAATGAGGATATGATTGATATGACAAAATTGAAAGTGTTGCTCAATAACTTTAAAAAAAATCATTGGAATCAAATTATCAATTGTAACGTATTTAGTTTATAATTGGGGAGCCTGATGCAGAACAATTGTTTGTGCTTTATCAAATTTGTCGCTTGAGAGAATATGGGGTGGTACGAGTCGATATGGTGATGAACAAACATTTGAGCCTAAACAAATTTGACGCTTGATGGATTGTCACTAGTACGGGCCTCTTTAATGAAGAAATAAAGTCACGTCTAAATAGACTTGACTTTTGGTGGACTGTGGATTAACATGGATGGTCATGCCACGTGGACTCTATTAGACTTTGACCATTCAACTTGCCTAACTTAGCTTGATCATTCATGCCAAATTGAGCCCCACACTGATCAATAATACAAAGCTCTTCCTCAAAGTTGTAGTTTCCTAGTCAGTGCTTCATAGCATGCACATGCACATACGAGTGACTTAAGGTACATCTGTTTAGCTCCACGCTTTGCAAGAAAAATGGCGTAAGTTTTCTGTGATCAATGAAAACTATTACGAAATGTGGTTGGATTTAACTAAATCCTACAAAATCGGTTTGTAGGGTGAGGATTGTCATAAAAAAAAACACGTGAGAGAAAAAAAAAACTCATAAAATACCAATCATCTATATTAAGATAGTTATTTTTCGAATATTTTAAATTCTTTCTAAAGCATTAAAACATTTCACTAGGTAAGTCACCCATATATATAATATATTATTTTCAAATCAATTATATATTAAAAAAACTTAAATTTATTTAACTCAAATATAAACAAATGTTGACGAGTTCATTCACATTTATTGTTTTTTCTTTCTAAAAATACTCTTAAATTAATTTGTAAATAATCCGAGGAAATATAATTTGTAAATAATGTGAGGAAATAATTATTAGTATAATTTAAATAAACTAACAAATATGTTTTTTTTTTATAATAAGTCAAAGAAAATTACACACATAATTATCATCTTTAATAAATATAACAAACAATAGTCATTTATATTTATTATTGAATTCAGATAGAGTACATACAAACTTAAAATTAGGAAAAGATTAAATACAGACATAACATCAATCGTTATAACCTTGTAGACCATGGTGTACGTTACCCCTTCTTATTTCTTCCAATGTCGTCTTTACTTTGGGTCCATTCTATTGTTGTTTTGTGACTTCTAAAATCACCATTTTTCTACCTAGTGTTTGTATTATTGCCTTTTGGTTTCTGCAGCATCTTCTACTGTCTCCATTTGGCAGTAACATGTATTCATGCAATGTCTTTTTTCTTTATTATTTTGCTTAAACTTCTATTTTTTTTTATTAAAAAAATAAAAAAAGACATTCATTTGTTTAAGTTGATAGAATATATCAATAAATAACAATACGATTTCTCTTAAAAACAAAAATGATGAAATTCTAAACAAATTTTGAATATCCAGATTCATAGCATAAAATTGCGTATCGCGTCATCAAAAGAAAACAATCAAGATTTAGAGACATAATTTTGAATATCCAGATTCATAGTATTAAATGAAAAAGAAAACAATCAAGATTTAGAGACATAATTTTGTTAATTTTGTATAAACAAATATTCAACTCAATATTTGTTTATCATTTCGGTCAAGTGTACATACTTCTGTGACTACAGAGTATACGTAGTTTTGTATTATTACTCAAATGAATTAGAGTTTTAATTTACAAGTGATATATATATAATAATATGATTCATATTACAATAACATCTCTGAAACATACCCCATGCCCCTCTTATGTGACTATGTGTCATTCAAAAAATTTACACATTCGCAAATGTTAAACCCCTATGAAGACTCCCTACATGACATTCACATCTTGCCAATTAAGACAAACAACAATGAAAATCATGTAGTCAGTCCAAACTTGTCAATGGTGATTGGAATGGTCAAGATATCATCTGCATTCTTTAAACTATGAACATTTTTAAGTAATATCTATACAGACTCAAGTAACTCTTTGGTCTTGTAAAACCTCGCATCAATTTGTTTGGTCTTGGCTTGATACACCTTCTTAGTTGTCATATAAATGACATTTTGACTATCATAATGCAACTAAACTCCAACTTGCTCAACACCTAATTCCCCAATCATTCCTGTAACCCATAATGCCTCTTTGGCATCCTTGCATATTGTTATGCTCTCTTCTTCAACTGTAGACATGGCTACTATGAATTGAATCGACAAGTTCTAGAAAATAGATCCACCTGTAAAAAATAAAGACATATCTTGATGTATACTTCATACCATCCATATCACATGTATAATCTAAGTCAACATATCCTAAAACTTAAAGATCACTTTGTCATCTGCTTAACATGATAATATGACATGTTGTGCCTTTCAAGCACCTGAGAATACATTTGATTGCTTCCCAATGAAGCTTGTCTGATTTAGACAAAAACTTGAAAATGTGACTTACAACTTATGTCAAATCTGGTTTAGTGCAAACCATAACATATATTAAACAACTAACAAGTTTGGCACGAGGAACCTTTAACATATACTCAGCTTCTGCATCTATCTTTGGACATTGATCCAATGAGAGCTTTAGGTTGTCACAAAAAAAATCAAGAGTTAACAAAATCACAAATAATATACAAGTTAATTGATCTCGTCTTGAAAGCATTAGAAATTAAGCACAAAACTCGACAACATCTTCAAGACTCTAATTGTAGCTGATAACACTAAAATTTACCGTATTTTCGACTCTGATTTCACATGCATTCTAATTGTTTTATTATCATTTTGTTGTGTTATTGCTATGTTTTCCTTTGTTTTCAGGTTTTTACTTTAATTGGAGCCCCGATCGAGAAAAGGAGCGAAAAAGAGCCAAAAACCCTAAAATTCAGCATTTTGTACTTGTGGCCTACCCCATGGCTGGCGCCATAGACCCTGCCATGACGTGTCAAAGCTCAACTTCCCTCAACTGCCACGTTCTCCACTACTTCCACTAAGGCGCCTCATTTTGTGCTTGTGGCGGGCGCCACAAGAGGAAAGTTTTTCCCTCCCATTTTCAAGTTGAAGGGCATCCTTGTCATTTCCATCTTTTTACTTGCTTATAAATAGAAACTCGAAATCACTTTTACAATCATCCAAACTTAGAGCAGAGGAAAACTCAGAGAAACTTTGTTTTACTTAGGCATATATTCAGTATTATAAAGTGGTAATCGCTTCGCATTGAAGTGTTACCACAATTGTGTAATCGAGTTTGTGATAGAGTCTGTAATCGAGTTTGGAGCACTTTGGAAGGAAGTTAATCCTGCCGCCATTTTCATTTCCGCTTTGCAATTTATTCAACCCTCCGATTGGAGCAGGTTTTTATTACTTGTCTTTATCTTATTTATTTCCCGCACTCGCTTTACTTTATTTATTTTCCCGCACTCGCTTTACTTTATTTATTTCTCGCACTCGCTTTAAATTATTTATTTCCTCGCACTCGCTTTATTTTATTTATTTCCTTGCACTCGCTTTACTTTTATTTATTTCCTCGCACTCGCTTTAAATTATTTACTTTCCGCACTCGCACTACTTTTATTTACTTTCTGCACTCGCACTACTTTTATTTACTTTCCGCACTCGCACTACTTTTATTTATTTTAATGCACTTTTACTTTACCATGTCTAACTAAATTTATAAGGTTAGAATGTAAGGATCGTAATTGAACCGATAATCCGTACAATTGTTCGTAGAAGCACTTAAGGGCTATTTTAACTTTCAACTTAAGTTTTTCCTGCACTTCAATTCCGTTGGGTAAGATCGAAAGCCGTCCAACGTCTTTTTAAACTTAATTGTTTTTAACTATTTCAAAAATAGCGAAAGCACTTTGTTTAGTTCATTAGGAGATTTTAACATTAAGAAGAAAAGAGATTTTAAAACTATTTTCGGACGCGTTTATAAGTTTAGAGTCTGGTTCGTGAGAACCTCTTTTGGTTAAGAAATCCAGGTTATAATACTTTTCAACTTAGTCAAGATACTATATTTCTTAAAAATAGGTTTACTACTCTAACGCAATGCGCGCCTTTTTATAAGTGACAATAAGAGGGTTGGATTAGGGAGTACAACTCGGTTCTGAATACGCGAAAACGACAGTTCCTGTTAAATTAGTTCTTTTCAAAGTAGGAAACATTGCCCATAAGTAATCCTATTAGCAAGTACTTGGATTATCAATTGATTATGTGAATTACATTCGACCCTGTCTTTATTAATTAATCTTTATTCAACACTTTACTTTTCATTGCACACTCCAAAAACACTTATTTTGATTGCCTTTGATAAACACCATAACAATAGATAACGATAGATTGACACTTGGTCTCTGTGGATTCGACAATCTTTTATATTACTCTGACGCGTTCGTATACTTGCGAAACACCGCAACAAGTTTTTGGCGCCGTTGCCAGGGACCAATTTCGTCAAATTTCATTTCCCTGTTGTTATATCGTTTAGACTTAAGCTATTTCCCGCCAGTCAATGCGAAGAACTCGCAGCACCGAAAGTTTAAGCTTAGTATACCCTCTGGCGGAACCTGAACGTTACGCTCGCGCACGTTTATTCTTTCATAGAATTAAGAGAGCTATGGCCGAAGATCAAAACCAAAGACCTCTTAAGGACTTCGCTCAACCATCTAACGAAGAACCTAGTTCTAGTATAGTAAACCTAACCATCCCAGCTAATAATTTTGAACTTAAACCATCCCTGTTGCAACTAGTGCAACATAGACAATTCTCAGGTCTCGCTACTGAGAACCCAAACCAACATTTAAAAATATTTCTTCAATTAGCAGACACTTTTAAAACCAATGGAGCTTCTCCTGAGGCAATACGTTTAAGATTATTTCCTTTTTCCCTCAGAGATAAAGCCCTATCATGGTTAGATTCCCTTCCACCCAATTCCATTACGACTTGGGATAACCTTAGAAGAGTATTCCTTGCTAGATATTTTCCCCCGAGTAAGACCGTCGTTCTTCGAAACCATATAACTAGATTTACCCAAAACCAAGGAGAATCGCTGTTCGAAGCTTGGGAGAGATATAAAGAGTTGTTACGAGCATGCCCACATCATGGTTTAGAAAATTGGTTAATCATTCAAACCTTCTATAATGGACTTCACTATAACACAAAGATGACCATCGACGTTGCCGCAGGCGGTGCTCTGATGAACAAACCTTATCCTGAAGCTAGTGCCCTCGTCGAAGATATGGCTCAAAACCGTCAATCATGGGGAGTCGAACGAGCGACAGTTGAGAAGAAGGAAGCCCAAGGAGGATTGCATGAACTAAGATTTATAGACATGATGCAAGCTAAAATGGACGCATTAGCCCTCAAAGTCGAGCATATGTGCATAAACCCGAATACTGTAGCCGCAGTTTCGTCGGATTGTGAGATATGTGGAACCAAAGGACACCAATCTGCATAATGCAGTCTATTAAACGAAACCCACTTTGAGCAAGTGAACTACACCCAAGGGAACCCATATTCGAATACCTATAACCCTGGATGGAGGAATCACCCGAACTTCTCCTATAAAAACAATAACCCTATTCAAAATAATGCACCTCCGAGACCTAGTTATCAAGCCCCTAGATCAAATCAACCTATGCAACCTGTACCACCAAAGCCGAGCCTTGAGAAAATTATGGAAAATTTTATCACCGCTCAAACCCAACAAAACAAGGAGTTCATGAACCAAAACATTCATGTTAACGAATTGATTACTCAGTTAGGAACCAAGGTTGACCAAATAATTACTCATACTAAGATGCTTGAAACCCAGATCTCTCAGGTAGCTTTAAACCAAGCCCCTTAGACTACACCTGGAGGACAATTCCCTGGACAACCTCAACAAAATCCGAGAGGACAAGCCAATGCCATTACCCTACGAAGTGGGAACGCTTATGATGAGCCACCAAACCCTAGATTAAGTGAACCCGAAACTTCTAAGGAATGTACCAAACCCACGGACGAAGTAAAGGAATCAGAGGAATCTGAAAACCAGGAAGGTCGAGAAAAAGGAGAAGAACCTAAAGATAAAACTTACGTACCACCCCCGCCATATAAACCACCTATACCATATCCCCAAAGACTCAAACAAACCCAGATAAATAAACAGTATCAAAAATTTATTAAAGTTATAGAAAAACTTCATGTAGAAATCCCTTTCACAGAAGCCATCACCCAAATACCTTCTTATGCAAAATTTCTCAAAGACATCCTTACCAACAAACGTAGACTTGACGATCCGAAGCCTTTGGAATGTAATGCTATTTCCGAGGACAAATTAGCAAAGAAAGATAAAGATCCTGGAAATTTTTCCATTCCTTGCCTTTTGGGTAATCATGTCATCGAAAAAGCTTTTCTAGACTTAGGAGCTAGTGTGAGCCTAATGCCTTTAGCAGTTTGTGAGAGGTTAAACTTAGGAGAATTACAGCCCACTAAGATGTCACTTCAGTTAGCCGATAGATCTGTTAAATATCCGATAGGCATTATAGAAGATGTTCCTGTTAGGATAGGTCAGTTATTTATCCCTACTGATTTTATTGTCATGGACATCAAAGAGGACAATGATATACCAATCCTTCTAGGTAGACCATTCTTATCGACTGCAGGAGCCATAATAGATGTCAATAAAGGAAAGTTAACATTTGAGGTAGGTGACGAGAAAATAGAATTTATACTTTCGAAATTTCTTATGGCACCTGTGATGGGAGACTCGTGTTATGCCTTAGATATCATTGATGAATGTGTTAGAGAATTAGAACAAAAAGAAATTATAAAAACAATTAAGTTACCATCAACTCTCATAAGGGAAGATGATGACTTTAAGAAACCCTACATCGATGATAACCTTTACGAATGTTTATCCCTTACCCCAGATCCTATGCCATGCCCTAAGAAACCAACCTTAGAACTTAAGGAACTGCCTAAGAACCTGAGATATGAGTTCCTCAATGAAGAGATGAACCGTCCAGTTATAGTCAGTGCTACCTTGAGCCAAGATGAAACGAACTAACTTTTAGACGTTTTACGAAGATATCCCTCAGCCTTAGGATATAATATCTCTGACCTGAAAGGTATAAGCCCATCCGTATGCATGCATCAGATTTCGCTCGAAGAAGATTCAAAACCCTCTAGGGAACATCAGAGAAGAATAAACCCTATAATGAGCGATGTTGTTAAAAAGGAAGTTCTTAAGTTACTTGAGGCAGGAATCATCTATCAGATCTCGGATAGTAAGTGGGTGAGCCCTGTGCATGTAGTACCTAAAAAGGGAGGCATCACAGTCGTGCAAAACGATAAAGGCGAACATGTAGCAAAACGTTTAGAAGGAGGATGGCGGATGTGTATAGATTATAGAAAATTAAATAAAGCAACTAGGAAGGATCATTTTCCTTTACCATTTATAGACCAGATGTTGGAGCGTCTAGCCAGACACTCTTACTTCTGTTATCTAGATGGATACTCTGGATTCTTCCAAATACCTATCCATCCCGAAGATCAAGAAAAAACTACCTTTACATGCCCTTATGGAACTTTTGCCTACAGACGAATGTCGTTCGATCTCTGTAATGCGCCAGCTACTTTCCAACGCTGCATGATGTCAATCTTTGCAGATTACTTTGATGGTATCATGGAAGTGTTTATGGATGATTTCTCGGTTTACGGATTTGATTTCCACAATTGTCTTGCTAACCTTGAGAAAATCCTGGAGAGATGCGTGGAGGTGAACCTCGTGCTAAACTGGGAAAAGTGTCATTTCATGGTGACCGAAGGAATAGTTTTAGGACATTTAGTTTCTGAAAAAGGTATAGAGGTAGATAAAGCTAAAATAGAAGTTATAGAAAACCTAAAACCACCAAAAACCATCAGAGAAGTCCGAAGTTTTCTTGGACATGCTGGATTCTACCGACGTTTTATTAAGGACTTCTCCAAAATAACTAAACCTTTAACTGGACTTTTAATGAAAGATGCTGAATTCATTTTCGATGAAAAATGTAATAACGCATTTAATCTTTTAAAGGAAGCGTTAATCTCAGCACCCATTATGAAACCACCTGATTGGTCAGAATCTTTTGAGATAATGTGCGATGCTAGTGATTACGGAGTTGGAGCCGTTCTAGGACAAAGGAAAGATAAAAAATTACATGCCATTTATTATGCCAGTAGAACCCTAGATGCTGCCCAACTTAACTACGCAACAACTGAAAAAGAATTACTCGCTGTAGTTTTCAATAAAGATAAATTTAGATTTTATCTAGTAGGAGCAAAAATTATAGTTTACACCGATCATGCTGCCATTCGTTACCTATTAAGTAAAAAAGATGTCAAGCCCAGGTTACTCCGATGGATTCTATTACTACAAGAGTTTGATTTAGATATAAGAGATAAAAAAGGCACTGAAAATGTAGTGGCCGATCACCTTTCTAGGCTAGAACATCTAAAACCTGAACTAGTACCCATAAATGATGATTTCGCCTATGATAAACTGATCGCTAGAGTAGAAACCATTGAAGATAATAACCTAGATCCTTATGAGCACCCTCAAAATTCCTTAGCAATAAGTAACGTACCATGGTATGCAGATTTCATTAATTACCTAGCTGCTGATATAGTACCCTCTGACCTTGACTACCACCGTAAGAAGAAATTCTTCCACGATGTGAGAAACTTCTATTGGGACGAACCGCTCCTTTTCAAAAGGGGTAAAGATGGCATTTTTCGCCGTTGCGTTCCAGAAGAAGAGGTAAATAATATTATCGAGCATTGTCATTCTGCACCTTATGGTGGACATGCGAGCACCTCTAAGACATACGCCAAGATTCTTCAAGTTGGCCTATTCTGGCCTACCATGTGGCGTGATGTCTATGCTTGCATTGTCAAGTGTGATAGATGCCAACACACTGGAAACATTTCAAGGCGTGATGAAATGCCTCTAAGAAACATTCAGGAAGTAGAACTCTTTGACGTATGGGGTATAGATTTCATGGGACCTTTTCCACCATCCTTAGAAAACAGGTATATCTTAGTAGCTGTGGACTATGTGTCTAAGTGGATTGAAGCTATAGTTGCACCCACAAACGACACTAGGGTAGTAATCAAACTATTTAAAAACTATATATTCCCTAGATTTGGAACACCACGTTTAGTCATAAGCGATGGAGGATCACACTTTATATCGAGAATATTTGACAAACTTTTAAGAAAATATGGAGCTAGGCATAGAGTAGCAACACCATACCACCCACAGACTAGTGGCCAAGTAGAAGTATCTAATAGGGAGATAAAACAAATCTTAGAGAAAACTATTTCTATTTCTAGGAGAGACTGGTCTCAGAAGCTTCAAGAAGCATTATGAGCCTATAGAACCGCTTTTAAAACCCCTATAGGAACTACTCCTTATCAACTAGTTTATGGAAAATCATGTCACTTACCATTTGAATTAGAGCATAAGGCCTATTGGGCTATTAAAACTTTGAATTTAGACTACCTAGCCGCTGGAGAAAAGCGTACCCTAGACATTCATAAATTAGAAGAACTTAGGCAATCTGCCTACGAGAATGCAAAAATATATAAAGAGAGGACAAAAGCCTATCACGACAAAAGAATAGTAAAGAAAAACTTCAATATAGGCGATCCTGTTCTCCTTTTTAACTCTAGGTTACGACTCTTCCCTGGAAAGCTACGTTCAAGATGGACCGGTCCTTTCGAAGTATCCAAGATTCTGAGATCTGGAGCCGTAGAAATCAAGAACGATACTTGTAGTCCATTCATTGTAAATGGACAAAGACTGAAGCTCTACGAAGGAGGAGACATTCCAGCATACTACTCAAGCCACACCCTGATTGATCCACCGATTCCTACTACTACAGGTGTATAAATTCTAATCGTCAAGCTATTGACGTTAAACAAGCGCTGCGTGGGAGGCAGCCCATGGTTTTTCTTTCATTTTACTTTTTTGCATTTATTTAATTTGATTTTTATTTTATTTTATCATATTTTGCATTGAGACTAAGATTTGAATGGTTTGTATTTTCAGGATCACTTTCTTAACTTTTACAGGATGCAGGATTTTGATGACTTGCACGTGGCCTATAGAGAGAATGCTCAGAGGGAGCGCTACATCACTCTGTATCAGCGCCATATGGCACCCACACGTTATCCTGATCAGCACTGTATGGAGGCACTGGGTATCGAGCCGAGTATCCGATTCCTTAGCCACCAGCTTCATTGGGACGAGTTTGCTGATGACTTGAGTAACACCTACAGGAATCTGACTTTAGAGTTCCTGAGTTCATTCGATTACGACCCATATTCTGGACCAGATGGGTATGCTGCTTTCAGGCTTTTCGGAGTTGAGTACTCCTTCAGCCAGAAAAAGTTCAGCGACTTATTGGGTTTCCAGACCACTCCTGGTGCTATCCCGGAGACACCTATGGGATATTTCCTGGGTAAGGAGGTTGAGAAGTTCTGGAGTGATATCTCAGGTGGCGGAAGCCAGGATCCATCTATGCAGCTGTCTCATGTCATACATAACCCCGCCTTCAGATACTTTCAGATGATATTAGCACATTCCTTCCTGGGAAGGCCGGATGTAGAGACACTACTGAGTGAAGAGGAAATCTTCCTATTATTTTGTACATCCCAGACTCGCCCAGTAGCGTGTGGGAACTTTTTATTATACAGTCTCAGCGGTATCTCCAGATCTACCGAAGGAGTCATCCATGTGGGCGGAATCATCACGCAGATCGTTGTCGCTTTAGGTCTGTCTCGCAAGCTGTTACATCTTCGGACCTACTGTGGGTACACTACCATGGACATCGACTTCTATTTGACCAGAGGGTTGATGAGGAGAGCCTCTTTCCACCCATGTCAATTCCGATTGCTAGTCGACAGTGAGGTTATCCATTACTTCACACTGCCAGATCCCATGATGACCAGTGTGCATGAGCCAGCGAATTGGAGTTATACTCTGGAAGGCCAGGGAGAGACCGTTGAGGAACCAAGATCACCACCCATTGCTGAATACACACCTACACCACCATCTCCCAGAATCACTGTTTTCTCTAATAATCTTTCATTGCAGACACCCGACATCCGCACTCAGATTGCTGAGTGTTGTAGAGAGATCGCAGCGCTTAGACAGGAGGTGGCTGACCTCACTTTATAGATGGGAGTGTCTGATCTCACCCATGCTACTGAAGCCGACTGTCTATATCAGGAGATCGCAGAGCTCAAGCAGGAGGTAGCCATGCTCCGTGGTTCCCCACTACATGATCTTACCATTTCATCTTATTTTATCTCTTTTTTATATTTCTCGTATTTACATAACTCATCTTATATTATCGCATTTGGAATATTATATAAACTACACCTATACATTAGTATTTCTATTTTTATCTATGTATGTTTTATGTTTGTTTTATTTGCATTTTAATTTTTCAGTTATTTATTTATTTATATTTAATCTTTGTTTTTGTTTCATTTGTTTTTTACTTTTATAAAATTATGCAAGTCAAAGATACTAGGAGAATTACAAGACAAATGCTATCCGGACCCCTCAAAGCCAAAAGACAAGAGAAGCTCAAGCCAAAGGACCAAAATCCGGCCCAGCCAGATTTTGCCTTGTGGCGCCCGCCATAGGACCTGTGGCGCCCGCCACAGCGTCTGTAAAAGGTCGGGGCAGAACCCCTTTCTTCACCATTTTTGCAACTTACAACCTTCCAAACCCATTTTTTTCACCTTGGAAAAACATCCTTGAACCCACAAAAAGCTCATACTTTTCTAACCACCACACCACACAAATCATTATTCCAATTTCCATTTTCGATTTCATCCGTCGGATTTTGTAAAAATCCAACCTTTTCACAAACCACTTCATCTTCTTCATCACTTTTCAAGAGCTTTTCAAATGGAGTTTAACAGATTCATTCTTCGAGGAGGAAAACCGGGGGATAGACAAAGAAAAATTATTGAACGGTTGCAAAATCGGGAAATCCTCCCGACAAGGTATGTTGACGAAAACTGTCTCTACACTTTAGGTATCTATCATAGCATATTTCATTTATTAGATAATTTAGGTTTGCATAATTTCTTTTCCAATAAATAACCTACCTATGAGCGGTTGACAATTGAATTTTTGAGTTCCTTAATTTATATTGTCAACCCTAACACTGCTAGCACAGTTGGTACTGTCAAATTTAGAATGTTTGTTGTTGAATCCAATTCAGTACCGACGAACTAGCCAGCTTGTTAGGAATCCCTCATGGGGACGGTGCTATTTGTGAGGCCCCTTTGGATTCCGAATGGTCTGTTGAGGTATTTTCCTTTTGGGAGCGTTTATCAAACACTTCCATAAACTCTTTTGAAGGAGTTCTTGCCTCAACTATCCATAACCCGACCATCAGAGTTTTTAGATATCTGTTGGCATGCACTATTTTTTGCCGGGAGAATCCAAATAAGCTTAATGCTAGAGAGCTTCTATTTTTAAAAGGAAGCCTCACAAATAGACGTATTAATTCGGTCCCGTTCATGCTTGCTCATATGACATTAACTTTGAATAAAGCGGGACCGATTTCTTTTGGTGGATTGATTACATCTATTGCTCGAGCGCTTAACCTAAACGATGAGATGGCTACCCTAGACCCCTTACCTCCTCGCACAATTAACCTAAAATTTCTGAGAGACATGAAATTGTGCCGCTCGAGGAGAGAAGGAGGCTACATGCTAATCATCCCGTCTGTTGTTTTACCGTGCACTAGACGTACAGATGTACGAGATGAAAGGAATTGGACCTACGCTTTAGATGCCCCACCTGTTTTGGGTCCTCTTCCTCCTAACATTCCTGATGAGGCGAGACATGACACTGATGATGAATATGATCGGCGAGAGAGATCTCCCGTACCCCATGTGTCCCCCCATCATCCTTCACCACCACACATCGCACCATCTTCTTCTTCTGCAGGTACCACTCCTGGCTTCTATATTACAGAGGAGATGTGGCGTAACCACATGGTTAGAGAGAAAATGCATGACGACCTACTCTCTACCATCCAACAACAAATGGCGGATAACATGCGCTTCATGCAAGAGTCGCAGCGGAGGACAGACAGGTCCTACGACACTGTTCTACAGTCCCTGCAAACGATCACAGATTCACAAGCCCTTCAGCAACACTACCACCAGAGACACATGGCACTCATTGAAGCCACTCAAGGTACCATTTTAGGTAACCTTCGAGAGGTGAGGACCGCTCAGGATGCCCTGTGTAGCACCTCAAATTTGCACCTATCATTGTACATACATTCTCATATTAGGTCATAACATTTAACATAGTCCACACTGCATAGCATTGCATTGTCCTTTGCCCAAGTGCAAGATCATCAGAAGGATTAGGTCAAACTGGTCAGGAGATCAGTCAATCAAGCAGGCAAGTATAATTTCCATTGAGACAAGGCCCTAGGGTTGGTCCAACATGTTCACATGACTTGGGGATCCATTTGAAGTGTTTAGGTCAAGGATTGGATGCTCAGAGGTCATCAGTCAATGCACAATCAGTCAGAAACCCTAAAAAGTCAAACTTGGTCAACTGGGTTTGATTTTATGGTTTTGATGGATGGATTTGGTTTGAGAGGGCTTATTCATGTCCAAATAGGCCTCATATATCATGGCAAACAACATCATTGAAGAATTTGAAGCCAAATCAGAAATTTCCAAAAATAGAAACTGGACCTGTAATTTTAACTGCCAAAAATGGAAACTTCTTGAGCCTAAACTTACATCATGATACAAGCTTCAAATGAATTTTTGCCCAACATGAAAGTTGAAGATCTTGTTCTCCCATTTCCAAAAGGTCCAAGAACTCTCAATTCCCATGTATGGTTGGCAAGATATGATCAATTCATTCTCAAAATTTCTTGAACTTCAAAAGGCCATATCTCTCAAACCATTTGGCCAAATTTGGTGAGGTTTTTTCCAACAAGTCATATTTAACCTCCTCTTTCCAAAAATGTAACCCTCATGCACCAAAACCTCATGGATCAAAATGGACTTTTTTGACTCACTTGAATTATTTTTAAGTGAAGTGAAATTATGAACTTTTGATTTAACCATTTTTAATCCACTTTGCCATTCAAATATGTTCAGACATGTTAAATTGGTTGTGTTACAAGCCCAAATTCGTGGCCTTTACCATTACACCTCACCATTTGAATAAAAGTGGCCATTTAGCAAATTGCTTCATAAAACTAAACCATGTTTAGCATCCACTTAAGCCAACCTTAAACAGAAGATATAAAGACATTTTTCTGCCATTTTGAACCCTAGCAGCCACAAGAAAGCACAAAATTTCATTCCTCCCCAAAAACCTCATTTTCTTCATTTTTGAATTTCGACCAAAAACTCAAAAGAGCAAGGTTCTGGTTTGGTTGCTTCATCATTCAACATCTATTTTGAACACATTTCAAGCACCTTTTCCCAGCTGTAACCAAAGAGAAGCATGCTGCTACATGAAGCATTCAACAATGGCAGAGTTGATTTGGAGTTCCTTCAAGCACTCTCGAGCTAAACAACTTCATTCATACATCATTTGAAGCCTTCTAGCACACCTGTTTCAAGCCAAAACCACAAGATAACAACTGAATCCACACTGCACTTCAGAACTGGTAAATTTTCAATCTCCTTATTTCATCAAATCAATACATGCTTTAGAAAGGTCTATCCATGCTGAGCTTCATGATGGTTTTGCTTTTGAAAATGGTTGATTATTTCTTGAGTTATGTTGAAATGAAGTTTGGTGATGAATTCTATTCTTGCTCGATTCATGAGTTATGTTGTGTTTTAGTGAAAATCAATGTTGGATTCGTGTTATGTGAAGCTTGCTGATCATTTTGGTATGCTCAATTTCATTTTCTGGAAAAAATTTGGTTGAGTCGATTTTGGAAGATGAATGTCATGAGCACTGTACATAAACCCTAGGTTTTTCAATTGCCTTGCCCAGAAAATGGATTCTCACGTGTTGCATGGTACTGTTCCCCCATGAACCAATGAAATTATTTCGTTTCAGCAAGCCAAACGACCGCGTTTGGATAAGTGATTTCCATATTTACAATTATGCCATCCGGTCTATTAAAGCATTTATTTTCTCAATTTTTATTTCAATTTGATGCAACAACTTGTAAAAATCATATCTCCATCATTTTAAATCCAATTCTCATGGGAATTTTTGCATCATACTCTGCTTGATCTCTATTTTTTTATCACATTTTTTCCAGAATTTTTGGATGGTTGGTTTTTATTTGGCATTAGGGTTTGTGACATGTATCAATATTGTACACATTTTACCAAAACCTTTGTGAAATAGTCATGACTTATCCTATGGACTTGAAACTTTTTGAGCACAAACTAGACACATTCATGTTTATTTTGATGTAGAGTTTGTGAATTTATCTTATCTGGATTGTGAGTTGTGAATTTTTGAAGTAGGGTGTGACAATTTGTGTCACACCATTGATGTGTAACTTGTTGATTTTTGTAGCCATGCCTATTGACCTCCAAATGGATTGATTTTTTGTATGATTGAGCTTGAACATGTCTAGTTTGCATATGATTTTTTGTGGATTTGTTTATGGCATTTTCCATTTGTTTGAGATTTTCTCCCCTGTTTGACCAAAATGTTGACCTTATGTGATGCATGTGCCCATTTGTTTTGTAAAATGCTCATACTTTATTAGATGGACATGAAATTTTACATGAGATAACTAGACATCCTAAGCTTTGCCATGGTTTTAGTCCCATTCATTTATCATATGCCATCTCTGATTTATGAATTTTTCAAGTTGATGCATGTTTGGTTGACTTCTTTGAGCATGTTCAAAATTGCTTTGACTTTCTGATTTTCATTGACTGCCTTCCACTTGTCCAAATGAGATGAAATTTGACATGCTTACCATGCTATGTGTTATAACTGATCATGATTTATTTGGTGATTTTTGGAAATGTTTGAGTTTGCTTTTGATGCAAGTCTTTCTGTTGACTCCTATGAGCTTCTGTTTGCTATATCTTGACCTAAATTGTTCATGAAATGATGATAGTGATTGATATGCATGTGAACCCAATTGGTTGTGTTTCTTAATTGTTTGAACATGATTTTGGATGCTTGCCCTTTGCTGTTTTGACTTTTTCATTCCTTTTTGACCCTAGGCTTGCCCTAGTGGTCCTGTTACTCACCTTTGAGTTCATGTTTTCAGGTTGACCAACAAATGACCCATGAGACCAATTCTTTTTGATTGAGCTTGCTTGAATATCATTGTTTAACTTGTTTGTTTTGTAGGTGGCTTGGCTCACATGCCTTAAGCCTTGTGCCTTGCACATCCATTTGCCTCTAATTAACTGTTGATGTCTGTTTCTTTTTGCTTTGTTTGAAGTTGTATACTAATGTCTGCTTGACTATTTCAGGTGCTTTTAGTTGCTCAGTTCCTTGTGAACTTTTGCTTTGCTTTGCTTGTATAAGCAATTGGCATTGAGGTATACTTCTAATCTTCATGTAGTCTGGAAGACCTGGCCTGTTACTTGGCCAGGCAACTGTCTGAAGTCCTCCTTAAGAGGCAATGTTTGTGACTGTTTACATTTGTCCTTGTACATATTCAAAGACCTCCTGAGTGAAGAGGAAATTGGCAGAACCCAAGGGATATGCAACCTATCCCCTGCTATTCTGTGTGTCATCTGCTTTGCTCACACCACTGTGTTGATGCATTGCAGATACAAACCCAAGATCTTGTACAATTGTACAGTTGAGTCAGTTTCAAATGTGTAGAAGGGTTCCCACTTTCTGAACCCACACATTCTTGTCTTAAGCTCTCCCAGGCCAGGGATAAGAGCTGTGAAGTCTTATCTTCACTCACCTTTCATCTGCTTCACCTTAGCCCCTCAATGGCAAGGTTAAGAGCTAACATTACCCAGTTCCAGTGGTTTGTTTGTTGAGGTTGATATGACCCCTCGACTAAAACCTAGCCTTGATGTTTGAGCCCCTTGTTGGTGTGTTTATTTCATGCTGTATGTGCTTGTGTGGTGTGATTGTATCCCCTAGGTTTGCTAGACTCCGCGTAGTCTCGTTTGCATGTCAATTAAGGTAGCACGGTTCCTTCGTATAGGACTTCCTTTCTTGTTTGAGCTTTCCTAAAACACAAACAAACATTATCCCCGCTTAAGGATACGTTAACTCCTTCTACTACAGGTGAGTAAGTCTCCAAAGGTCGAGCATCAGGTAGATTGCACAGTGACGTTGTCCACTTAAAAAACACAAACCAACGGGAATAGTTTAGCCGAACTACGGCAACTCTGATTCTCATGTCCAGATGAGATACGTAGGCACGAGATGCGATGTCTTGTCGAGTTTGACTAACAACTAACACTAATTATTTTCTCTCACCCTCGTTGTGATTGAGATCTCCCCTTTCTCTTGCCCTAGTTGCAATCGAGACCCTTCTTTTTCCTGTGTCAGTTAGTTAGAAACCTTAACTTAGGGACGACTTTGCATGACAACATCTAGGCTCGAGTCGTAGTCTCCCTAGTGTTGTGTCTCCCTCTGTTATCTGGTTAGGCTAGTCCTGTATCCCTGCGTAGGGGAACTACGTCGCCCTGATCCTCATACCAGATGAGGTACGTAGGCAGGAGATGAGCTGATCTCTCCGGGCGCCTTTTTTTCTTTTTCCGCCCTTTTTTCTTTTTCAACCCTTTGTGTCTTAACCACCCTCTGTGTGTGTTTTGCTTAGAAGCTAATGTAAGTCCATCGAGTGGCATTCGGGTTCCAGTGTGTGTGCGTTTTGGTTCGGATGCTGATGTAAGTCCAGTGATTGGCATTCGGGCTCCACGTTTGCCTTTGCCTGCTTTTGTTTGTGTGCGTGTCAGCCGAGCTACGAATGCTCTGATTCTTCTCTCGTCCGAGAAGATACGTATGCATAAGGTGCGATACCTTAGCGAGCATGTGTCGTTTCCCCAGTCCGAACTACTTCGACTCTGATGTCTATGCCTGATAGACTAAGTAGGCCCAGGATGCGACATCCTGCCGAGTCAGTCTCAGTCAGTTTCTTTTGTCTCTTTCAGCCAGTGTGTGTGAGTTTGAGCAGTGTTTAGCAACCAATTTTCCTTCCTATTGTGCGTGGATCCCGTCGAGTACGACGGATGCGTAGGGGTGCTAATACCTTCCCTTCGCATAACCGACTCCCGAATCCTTTCTCTTTGGTCCCGAGACCATGTCTTTTCCAGGTTTACTCTGAGCGTTTCCTTTCCCTCTTTTGGGATAAATAACGCACGGTGGCGGCTCTGTTGTCTTGTTTTCCCGCCGGTTTTTTGCGTAATGCGACAGCTGGCGACTCTGCTGGGGATGTAGAGAAGTTGACCTCTTGCTGGTCCATCTTCCCTGAGCGAGTCCCTCCTAGCGCTCTCTAGGTTAGGGCTTTGGTTGCTTTTTGCTGTTATTTATTGCATTCATTGTATATATGTGCATTTATTATTTGCATTTATTGTTTGCATCAATGTTTGCATTCATTCATTATCATCTGCTGTGCTGTCTGTGTTTCTCTGTTTGGGGGTGGGAGTCACTTGAGGTAAAAGGTCCAATACCCAGACCATGAGTGAAATCTAGGATGCTTAGGAATAGAGTGATTCATGGGAAGCGGGTGGTATTGCGCCACTCAGCGGAACATTGATATCACGAACAGTTCAGACCCTGGTGGGATATTGTCGTTGCATACTTCAGGTGTGTATATGATGATATTCTGCGAAAGGTTATTTATGCTGTGTTTCTCTCGACCTTACCCTGGCCTAGACTACACCTGTGAGTGGGGAAGGGTTGATCATTTTAACAGGTACAGTTGGTGACTCCCGGTACAGATGGTGACTGTGAATTATGGACATTTATTTCTGGGACGCCGGAGTTCTGTCCGTGGTTTATCAGCGGGTTCCGTTTATTTCGGATCCCTGGGTTGAATTCGAGAGTACCTGTTCAGAGGAGCTGGCTGTCATCCGTTCAGTGGATGTTCCTGTGATGATAGTGATGTAATCTCCAGTTTCGTTTATTTCGGAACTCCCCAAGTCGGATTTATGGTGACTTGGTTCCTCAGATTGGTTTCAGATGCCAGTTGATCAGATTGACCTTGGGTTTCAGATGAATTGCGACTCCGAGTTCAAGCCGAAGCTTCGATCCGGTGTTCTGAGACGCACAGCCTGACCAGTCATGTTCGCACCATTTGCATCATAGCATGTTTATTTTCCAAAAAAAAATATAATAATGCATGAAAAAACAGAAAAAGTTAACTCGCATACGCATATCCTTTATCAGGATCATTCATGACAAAATAGTACCCATATCATGCATATCATGCATATCATGCACATCCTTGCATTGCAGACATGCTTGGGAGAGACTTCTCACTTTGGTTCCTGACTGAGACAGGATTGCTGATCGTCGTCCGCACCGCTACTCAACCAGATTGAATCAACAGAGGAGTATGGATCAGGTTCAAGCAGAATTGGCCGAGATGAGAGCAAACATGGCCCGGTTCATGACACTGATGCAAGAGATACTGATAGTTGTCATCCCCGGGGGGATCTATCACAATTGGGTCACTGTGGGCTTTCCTACAGTTGTTCATGAGTCAGAGTAACAATCACTTTGTTTAAAAACCCTTCTCCCATGCCAAAAGGAGAAGTGATGACATTGTTGGCAATTTTGTGCAATGATATTTTCATTCAAATAAACTCATGTTTGAACATTTGTTTTTCCATTTGTTTTCCCTTTTCGCTTTTTGCATGAAATTGGTGATCACAAAAAACCCTAAAAACAAGAATAAAAGCAATCTTTTCATCTGCATAACGATTGTCTTGTTTGATTTTCAAAGAGCTTTTCATATCAAAATCTTTATGCAGGTTGTTTCTCAAACCCATTGAACATAATGATCGGACGTCATCTCCCAATTTTGAATTCTCTGTATTCGAAGCGGAGGAAGATGATGTTGAAGGGATTCCTGACGAGATTTCCCGATTTCTTGAGCAAGAAAAGAAGATCACTCAGCTGCATCTCGAGAATCAGCAGAACAGCCAACTGGGGCATTAATAAAAAAAAAGAGAAGAAAAAAAATCAATCAAAATCAAAATAAAAAAAAAAACAAAGAAAGAGAGGGTGCAAAATCAAAAGAAATCAAAAGAAATCAAAAGAAAGAAAAAGAAAGAAAAAAACAAAAGAGAAATAGCACCCTCAAAGTCCCTAGTTGGCTGATGCTGAATTCGATCGAAAAGAAGAGATCAACTGCCATGTGTCATGGTCAGTTATATCAGCAGAGAGTGAAGAAAGCACGCGATAAGAAGGTCAAGCCTCATGTGTTCCGAGGGACCTTGTGCTCAAGAAAGTCTTGTCTTTCGTGCCCGATTCCAGGGGCAAGTGGACTCCAAGCTAGGAACGTCCATATGTTTTCAAGAGAGCCTCTTCAGGCAGTGTTCTGACACTTACTACAATGGATGAAGAAGTTCACTCGTCCTGTGAATCCCGATGCAGTCAAGAAATACTTCGCCTAAACAAAAAAAACAGAATAACTCGCTAAGTCGAACACCCCAAAGGGCGACTTAGGCAAAAAGGAGCGTCTCGGTGGATTGAAAACCCGAAAGGGCGATCCAGGCAAAAGTTAGAGACATTGAAAAAAAGAGAATTCGCATCCCGCTAGATTGAGCACCTCACACTGGGGCAATCTAGGCAAAAATTAGGGATTTGGCAAGTAACTGCATCTTGACAAGACTGTGTTGTACATCTGTCATCCGTCAGGAATTCTCGATTCGTCATCGACTGAAGCTCCGAATACATCGAAAATTCGGAATGGTAGAGGAAAGGTCATTATGTTCAATGTAGCCCTCTCCAATATATATCACCGATTTCAAACTTGTACAGATCTATGGAGTCTCGCCCTTTGCAGACTACCATTCCATCACATCAATTTGAGCTTTTATCCAATTATTTGCACTCTTATTTGTTTCGACTCAACAAATGTTCTGCATGTTTTAATTGATAAAGTATCATTGTTTTCAAAATAAATAAATTTTTCAAATTTTTTTTTTTCTTAAAAGTGAACGTTCACAATGATGGAAGGATACTTAGGAGATCCGCAGTGCTCTCCCGAGGGTGGTATGATTACCAACAGGTAAGACATTTGTTCGTATCTCGAGCATAACTTTATCTTTCTCCTGTCGAACCCCTTGTGGTTTCTCCTCAGCAAGGTTTCTCAGTGCAGTGTTGGTTGAAGTTGTTATCTTCATGTTCCCGGCAGTACAACATTCTTCCTCCAAGTCCCTGTTAGCCCTATTGTGGGGCATCTCCAGTATAGGTTTGTTTGAGCCCTACCGTGGGGCATTCCCAGCAAGGTTGCTGTTGAAATACTTTTGTGGGGCAGTTCCCCAAGTAGAGTGTTTACTGAAGACGTTAGCGTTCGTCTCGCCAGCAGAGCAGTCTTCTCATCTCCCCGCAGGATGGTGTTGTTACCTGATATCCCGGTTTCCAGCAGATCGCGTCTTCTCTCTGGTGTTTTTGGCCTTCCCTATGGAAGAAGAGTGGTGCCGGATGGAAGATTCCTGAACCTGCGTGATGAGCATGTCTGTTTGCCAGCATTCATCAGACATTTTAGGTATAAAGCATACATGCATAATCATAACATTCAGATACTAATGTTGCAGCTGTTGCCGTGTATCCGTTGATGGTTGTCTCCTGCTATTTGGTGATACAGATCTCTCCAGTAAATCCTCCTAGCAGAGTTGGGTGTGTCTGATCTCTCCATGTAGAGCCAACCCCTTAAGCAAAAAGTGTCTATCCTTTCCTGCCATTTCCCCACTGAGATACATCCTCGTGGATGACGGTTGTTTCCGTTCTCTCCCAACACACATTGGGATGGGTTTTCCCTATGGAGTTCTTTCCTCATTAGGATGAGTCTTGATTCAGTCTGCCTTTTTGGATCGATCCTAAATAGGCTTCCTGTTGGTTGTCTCTTGTGCTTCCCTGGGGCATAAATGAATAGTCGCTCACTAACCGGCACTCATTCATCTTATCCTCAGCGGAATTTGTTGGCCTCTACCTACAAACCGGTAGCTGTAAGTCCTTTCTTTACGGTCTTCTACCCACTACCCGGTAGTCGTAAATCCTTTTTTCTCACTCTGTCTCTCAGTAGATTCGTTTGTTGGCTTCTACCTACAAACCGGTAGCTGTAAGTCCTATCTTTGTGGTTTTCTACCTACTAACTAGTAGTTGTAAAATCCCACTTTCATCCCCTTGGTGGAGTTAACCCTGTGTGCTCATCCTATCGATGACTGGTTACTTTTCCGTGGTTTTCTACCTACAAACCGGTAGATGTAATCCCCTCCTTGCAGTTATCAGTATCCGGTTTGCGGTGTTGATATTCTTTTCCCCTCTGGATACTTGCCTTGATCAAGCAGTATTGTCCCCTTTGGGTCTTCCCCTTCTTTTTGGATATTTGCTCCGAGTTAGCAACTTTATCCTCTTTTGATTGGTCATCTTTGCATACCTAGTCCTGGTACCCTGATGCCTTTCTTTTCGGTCGATTATTCATTTAACAACCTACAACCCGGTTATGGATAATCTTCCATGCGAGGTTATTATCTACGTTTTGACAGCTATAGATAATATATCTCATGCACTCTTTGGTCAATCTTTCGATTGCTATCTCCAGCAGAGTAAGATTCGTATTCCTTGTGGAATCGAATGTCCATCCTTTAACAAGTTTGCTTTCGCTCTCTTCAGGATGATGTCGGTCGATTATTCATTTAACAACCTACAACCCGGTTATGGATAATCTTCCATGCGAGGTTATTATCTACGTTCCGACGGCTATAGATAATATGTCTCATGCACTCTTTGGTCAATCTTTCGATTGTTATCTCCAGCAGAGTAAGATTCGTATTCCTTGTGGAATCGAATGTCCATCCTTTAACAAGTTTGCTTTCGCTCTCTTCAGGATGATGTCGGTCGATTATTCATTTAACAACCTACAACCCGGTTATGGATAATCTTCCATGCGAGTGTATTATCTACGTTTTGACGGCTATAGATAATATATCTCATGCACTCTTTGGTCAATCTTTTGATTGTTTTCTCCAGCAGAGTAAGATTCGTATTCCTTGTGGAATCGAATGTCCATCCTTTAACAAGTTTGCTTTCGCTCTCTTCAGGATGATGTCGGTCGATTATTCATTTAACAACCTACAACCCGGTTATGGATAATCTTCCATGCGAGGTTATTATCTACGTTCCGACGGCTATAGATAATATGTCTCATGCACTCTTTGGTCAATCTTTCGATTGTTATCTCCAGCAGAGTAAGATTCGTATTCCTTGTGGAATCGAATGTCCATCCTTTAACAAGTTTGCTTTCGCTCTCTTCAGGATGATGTCGGTCGATTATTCATTTAACAACCTACAACCCGGTTATGGATAATCTTCCATGCGAGTGTATTATCTACGTTTTGACGGCTATAGATAATATATCTCATGCACTCTTTGGTCAATCTTTTGATTGTTTTCTCCCGCAGAGTAAGATTCGTATTCCCTATGGAATCGGATGTCCATCCTTTAACAAGATCGCTTTTCTAGCCCTCTTCAGGATGTTGAGTGTTTTGGAAAACAAACCAATTCACGCTTTGGTCGGTCACCCGTTTCATACCTACAACCCGGTATCCTTGGTGTTCCTTCCTGTTTGCTCGCTGTCGTGACCTTCGATCCCCAGTGAGACCCCCTGCAAGTGTTCAGCCTTGCCCTGTCATCTTGTGGATGTCAGTATCCCGTCAGCACCCGCGTGTGTTGTTTCTTTGGTGTCGGTAAACACCATCTTTCGGTGATTTCCAGTCATGCGTAAGTGTCTGGTCTTCTTTGGTGTCGGTAAACACCATCTTTCGGTGATTTCCAGTCATGCGTAAGTGTCTGGTCTTCTTTTGATGTCGGTAAACATCCTCTTTCGATGTTCATAACGTCGCTATCCCTTCCCTAGTGAAGATTACTCCTCTCCGTTAGTGTCGATAAACGTCGAGTTTTTCCCGATCATCCGTTGATGATTTGGTTGTGTTCATTATCTCCATTCCTCCTCTCAGTTGGTGTCGATAAACGTCGAGTTTTTCCCAATCATCCGTTGATGATTTGGTTGTGTTCACTCTCCCCAGTAGAGTTTCCTCCTCTCCGTTGGTGTCGATAAACGTTGAGTTTTTCCTAGTCATCCGATGATGTCTAGTTGTACCCCTCTCCATGCAGAGTTACCTCTCCGTTGGTTTCGATAAACGTCGAGTTTTTCCCGATCATCCGTTGATGATTTGGTTGTGTCCTTCTTCCCTAGTGAAGTATTCCTCCTCTCCGTTGGTGTCGATAAACGTCGAGTTTTTCCTATGCGTCCGTTGGCGTATAGTTGATATCTTTCCCCGCAGGGTCGTCCCCAGTTAATTCTCCTTCTCCTTTGGTGTCGATAAACGTTGAGTCTCCCTTTCGTCCTATGACGTCTGGTTGAGTTTTCTCCTTCTCCGTTGGTGTCGATAAACGTTGAGTCTCCCTTTCGTCCTATGACGTCTGGTTGAGTTTTCTCCTTCTCCGTTGGTGTCGATAAACGTTGAGTCTCCCTTTCGTCCTATGACGTCTGGTTGAGTTTTCTCCTTCTCCGTTGGTGTCGATAAACGTTGAGTCTCCCTTTCGTCCTATGACGTCTGGTTGAGTTTTCTCCTTCTCCGTTGGTGTCGATAAACGTTGAGTCTCCCTTTCGTCCTATGACGTCTGGCTGAGTTTTCTCCTCTCCGTTGGTGTCGATAAACGTCGAGTTTTTCCTATTCGTCCTATGACGTCTAGTTGTACCTGTCCCCATGTGGATTTACCTCTCCGTTGGTCTTGGTAAACGTTGAGTTTTTCCCATTACGTCCGCTGACGTATGGTTGTATATCTCTTTCCATTCATCCGATGATGATTGGTTACCTCTCCGTTGGTTTTGGTAAACGTTGAGTTTTTCCCATTTCGTCCGTTGACGTATGGTTGTATCTCTTCCAGTCATTCATTAATGTCTGGTTACCTCTCCGTTGGTCTTGGTAAACGTTGAGTTTTTCCTAGTTGTCCGTTGGCATCTAGTTGTGATTTTTATTCCCATTCATCATCGTTGTGATGTCTGGATGTGGCCATACCCTTTGAAAACAAAAACCAAAAAATAATAATGTACCCAGTAATAAGTATCAGATCCCAGTGGACGTTTCCATTATTGGATCCCTGCATTGTGCAAATTCTACGGTTCTTAGTATTCAATCCCTGTTTACCCTGAAAGTCTGACAGCCGCTGCTATCATCCGTTCGGGTTCCCAGCTGATTGAATAGGGGCAGCTGTAGCACCTCAAATTTGCACCTATCATTGTACATACATTCTCATATTAGGTCATAACATTTAACATAGTCCACACTACATAGCATTGCATTGTCCTTTGCCCAAGTGCAAGATCATCAGAAGGATTAGGTCAAACTGGTCAGGAGATCAGTCAATCAAGCAGGCAAGTATAATTTCCATTGAGACAAGGCCCTAGGGTTGGTCCAACATGTTCACATGACTTGGGGATCCATTTGAAGTGTTTAGGTCAAGGATTGGATGCTCAGAGGTCATCAGTCAATGCACAATCAGTCAGAAACCCTAAAAAGTCAAACTTGGTCAACTGGGTTTGATTTTATGGTTTTGATGGATGGATTTGGTTTGAGAGGGCTTATTCATGTCCAAATAGGCCTCATATATCATGGCAAACAACATCATTGAAGAATTTGAAGCCAAATCAGAAATTTCCAAAAATAGAAACTGGACCTGTAATTTTAACTGCCAAAAATGGAAACTTCTTGAGCCTAAACTTACATCATGATACAAGCTTCAAATGAATTTTTGCCCAACATGAAAGTTGAAGATCTTGTTCTCCCATTTCCAAAAAGTCCAAGAACTCTCAATTCCCATGTATGGTTGGCAAGATATGATCAATTCATTCTCAAAATTTCTTGAACTTCAAAAGGCCATATCTCTCAAACCATTTGGCCAAATTTGGTGAGGTTTTTTCCAACAAGTCATATTTAATCTCCTCTTTCCAAAAATGTAACCCTCATGCACCAAAACCTCATGGATCAAAATGGACTTTTTTGACTCACTTGAATTATTTTTAAGTGAAGTGAAATTATGAACTTTTGATTTAACCATTTTTAATCCACTTTGCCATTCAAATATGTTCAGACATGTTAAATTGGTTGTGTTACAAGCCCAAATTCGTGGCCTTTACCATTACACCTCACCATTTGAATAAAAGTGGCCATTTAGCAAATTGCTTCATAAAACTAAACCATGTTTAGCATCCACTTAAGCCAACCTTAAACAGAAGATATAAAGACATTTTTCTGCCATTTTGAACCCTAGCAGCCACAAGAAAGCACAGAATTTCATTCCTCCCCAAAAACCTCATTTTCTTCATTTTTGAATTTCGACCAAAAACTCAAAAGAGCAAGGTTCTGGTTTGGTTGCTTCATCATTCAACATCTATTTTGAACACATTTCAAGCACCTTTTCCCAGCTGTAACCAAAGAGAAGCATGCTGCTACATGAAGCATTCAGCAATGGCAGAGTTGATTTGGAGTTCCTTCAAGCACTCTCGAGCTAAACAACTTCATTCATACATCATTTGAAGCCTTCTAGCACACCTGTTTCAAGCCAAAACCACAAGATAACAACTGAATCCACACTGCACTTCAGAACTGGTAAATTTTCAATCTCCTTATTTCATCAAATCAATACATGCTTTAGAAAGGTCTATCCATGCTGAGCTTCATGATGGTTTTGCTTTTGAAAATGGTTGATTATTTCTTGAGTTATGTTGAAATGAAGTTTGGTGATGAATTCTATTCTTGCTCGATTCATGAGTTATGTTGTGTTTTAGTGAAAATCAATGTTGGATTCGTGTTATGTGAAGCTTGTTGATCATTTTGGTATGCTCAATTTCATTTTCTGGAAAAATTTTGGTTGAGTCGATTTTGGAAGATGAATGTCATGAGCACTGTACATAAACCCTAGGTTTTTCAATTGCCTTGCCCAGAAAATGGATTCTCACGTGTTGCATGGTACTGTTCCCCCATGAGCCAATGAAATTATTTCGTTACAGCAAGCCAAACGACCGCGTTTGGATAAGTGATTTCCATATTTACAATTATGCCATCCGGTCTATTAAATCATTTATTTTCTCAATTTTTATTTCAATTTGATGCAACAACTTGTAAAAATCATATCTCCATCATTTTAAATCCAATTCTCATGGGAATTTTTGCATCATACTCTGCTTGATCTCTATTTTTTTATCACATTTTTTCCAGAATTTTTGGATGGTTGGTTTTTATTTGGCATTAGGGTTTGTGACATGTATCAATATTGTACACATTTTACCAAAACCTTTGTGAAATAGTCATGACTTATCCTATGGACTTGAAACTTTTTGAGCACAAACTAGACACATTCATGTTTATTTTGATGTAGAGTTTGTGAATTTATCTTATCTGGATTGTGAGTTGTGAATTTTTGAAGTAGGGTGTGACAATTTGTGTCACACCATTGATGTGTAACTTGTTGATTTTTATAGCCATGCCTATTGACCTCCAAATGGATTGATTTTTTGTATGATTGAGCTTGAACATGTCTAGTTTGCATATGATTTTTTGTGTATTTGTTTATGGCATTTTCCATTTGTTTGAGATTTTCTCCCCTGTTTGACCAAAATGTTGACCTTATGTGATGCATGTGCCCATTTGTTTTGTAAAATGCTCATACTTTATTAGATGGACATGAAATTTTACATGAGATAACTAGACATCCTAAGCTTTGCCATGGTTTTAGTCCCATTCATTTATCATATACCATCTCTGATTTATGAATTTTTCAAGTTGATGCATGTTTGGTTGACTTCTTTGAGCATGTTCAAAATTGCTTTGACTTTCTGATTTTCATTGACTGCCTTCCACTTGTCCAAATGAGATGAAATTTGACATGCTTACCATGCTATGTGTCGTAATTGATCATGATTTATTTGGTGATTTTTGGAAATGTTTGAGTTTGCTTTTGATGCAAGTCTTTCTGTTGACTCCTATGAGCTTCTGTTTGCTATATCTTGACCTAAATTGTTCATGAAATGATGATAGTGATTGATATGCATGTGAACCCAATTGGTTGTGTTTCTTAATTGTTTGAACATGATTTTGGATGCTTGCCCTTTGCTGTTTTGACTTTTTCATTCCTTTTTGACCCTAGGCTTGCCCTAGTGGTCCTGTTACTCACCTTTGAGTTCATGTTTTCAGGTTGACCAACAAATGACCCATGAGACCAATTCTTTTTGATTGAGCTTGCTTGAATATCATTGTTTAACTTGTTTGTTTTGTAGGTGGCTTGGCTCACATGCCTTAAGCCTTGTGCCTTGCACATCCATTTGCCTCTAATTAACTATTGATGTCTGTTTCTTTTTGCTTTGTTTGAAGTTGTATACTAATGTCTGCTTGACTATTTCAGGTGCTTTTAGTTGCTCAGCACCTTGTGAACTTTTGCTTTGCTTTGCTTGTATAAGCAATTGGCATTGAGGTATACTTCTAATCTTCATGTAGTCTGGAAGACCTGGCCTGTTACTTGGCCAGGCAACTGTCTGAAGTCCTCCTTAAGAGGCAATGTTTGTGACTGTTTACATTTGTCCTTGTACATATTCAAAGACCTCCTGAGTGAAGAGGCAATTGGCAGAACCCAAGGGATATGCAACCTATCCCCTGCTATTCTGTGTGTCATCTGCTTTGCTCACACCACTGTGTTGATGCATTGCAGATACAAACCCAAGATCTTATACAATTGTACAGTTGAGTCAGTTTCAAATGTGTAGAAGGGTTCCCACTTTCTGAACCCACACATTCTTGTCTTAAGCTCTCCCAGGCCAGGGATAAGAGCTGTGAAGTCTTATCTTCACTCACCTTTCATCTGCTTCACCTTAGCCCCTCAATGGCAAGGTTAAGAGCTAACATTACCCAGTTCCAGTGGTTTGTTTGTTGAGGTTGATATGACCCCTCGACTAAAACCTAGCCTTGATGTTTGAGCCCCTTGTTGGTGTGTTTATTTCATGCTGTATGTGCTTGTGTGGTGTGATTGTATCCCCTAGGTTTGCTAGACTCCGCGTAGTCTCGTTTGCATGTCAATTAAGGTAGCACGGTTCCTTCGTATAGGACTTCCTTTCTTGTTTGAGCTTTCCTAAAACACAAACAAACATTATCCCCGTTTAAGGATACGTTAACTCCTTCTACTACAGGTGAGTAAGTCTCCAAAGGTCGAGCATCAGGTAGATTGCGCAGTGACGTTGTCCATTTAAAAAACACAAACCAACGGGAATAGTTTAGCCGAACTACGGCAACTCTGATTCTCATGTCCAGATGAGATACGTAGGCACGAGATGCGATGTCTTGTCGAGTTTGACTAACAACTAACACTAATTCTTTTCTCTCACCCTCGTTGTGATTGAGATCTCCCCTTTCTCTTGCCCTAGTTGCAATCGAGACCCTTCTTTTTCCTGTGTCAGTTAGTTAGAAACCTTAACTTAGGGACGACTTTGCATGACAACATCTAGGCTCGAGTCGTAGTCTCCCTAGTGTTATGTCTCCCTCTGTTATCTGGTTAGGCTAGTCCTGTATCCCTGCGTAGGGGAACTACGTCGCCCTGATCCTCATACCAGATGAGGTACGTAGGCAGGAGATGAGCTGATCTCTCCGGGCGCCTTTTTTTCTTTTTCCGCCCTTTTTTCTTTTTCAACCCTTTGTGTCTTAACCACCCTCTGTGTGTGTTTTGCTTGGAAGCTAATGTAAGTCCATCGAGTGGCATTCGGGTTCCAGTGTGTGTGCGTTTTGGTTCGGATGCTGATGTAAGTCCAGTGATTGGCATTCGGGCTCCACGTTTGCCTTTGCCTGCTTTTGTTTGTGTGCGTGTCAGCCGAGCTACGAATGCTCTGATTCTTCTCTCGTCCGAGAAGATACGTATGCATAAGGTGCGATACCTTAGCGAGCATGTGTCGTTTCCCCAGTCCGAACTACTTCGACTCTGATGTCTATGCCTGATAGACTAAGTAGGCCCAGGATGCGACATCCTGCCGAGTCAGTCTCAGTCAGTTTCTTTTGTCTCTTTCAGCCAGTGTGTGTGAGTTTGAGCAGTGTTTAGCAACCAATTTTCCTTCCTATTGTGCGTGGATCCCGTCGAGTACGACGGATGCGTAGGGGTGCTAATACCTTCCCTTCGCATAACCGACTCCCGAATCCTTTCTCTTTGGTCCCGAGACCATGTCTTTTCCAGGTTTACTCTGAGCGTTTCCTTTCCCTCTTTTGGGATAAATAACGCACGGTGGCGGCTCTGTTGTCTTGTTTTCCCGCCGGTTTTTCGCGTAATGCGACACCCTGCAGGCGAGGATGGATCAGAGAGACCGTCGTCGTACCCGATCCCGTCGTCCACCTCAGGATGGCGAGGGCACTAGTGGTCAGCAATAGGTTGTCAGGTAACTCTTCCCTTATCTTATTTCGAGACATTGGGGACAATGTTCGATTTAAGTGTGGGAGGAGACTCTATCGTCTTTCCTTTATTGCTTTTCTCGTTTTTCCTTTATCATTTTTTCTTTGCTGTTTTTAGATAGTTTATTTATTGTTATTTCCTTTCAGTTGTTTATTTTGCTTTTTAGTATAATGCATGAGTTTGACGAGTCACCAAATATAGTATTTCTTTAGTACAATCCTACCTCCCCATACCTTTAGCCCCACCGAAATTTTTTTGCAAAAGAAAATAGTGTTATTTCGAAAGTTTTCAGGTTTTTAAAGACATGTTTTGAGTAAGGATGCGGTGACTTGGGGGAACTTTGCGAAACATCAGTATTATTTTAGCACCATAGACTTCGTAAATATAGGAATCATTCCCGAAACCTCATATACCATGGCCTTAATCATCATTTCCGTATAAGTCCTCAGTAGTTTATCTCAGCAGTCAGCTCCGGCCTACGCATCCTCTACGTAGGGGACCGATGCAAATAAATGAATGATCCAGAAAAACAAAAAAATAAAAGAAAGCAAAAAGGAAACTCCGGTATAGGTGACTCTCACAAAGTCATTTAAACCAAAGAATTGTAAAAAATTGCTACAAAAAGAAAAAGAAAAAGAAAAGCTTACCCACTGTTAGTTGGTTCAGCGGTATCTGGCACTGAACTCGGTAGGGCAGATTACGATCCGATCCCCCACAACTACAGTTGGGTCCAATAAAGGGGTTTACACATATTTATGTGCCAGAAACCCTATGCTCAGATCATAATCACTAACAGGCCACTCTACTATGAAGCATGTATGGATAACGGACTTAATGTGATTGCGCCTGAATGAAAAGGACACAAAAAGAGATGAAGAGGCAGGCCTAGGTATTATGGGATAATATGGGTTGGTTAATATAGGAATGAAGTTTATGTCCGTATTTGCGGATCAGTGTCATCATGATACCCTTAGTTCACTCAGTTAATACCTATCACTGCATCCCGACTTGAATTTAGAATTTTTACCTGAAGCACTCGTTTACACGAATTTTCTTTTATGAGCTTTAATGTTTTGCTTGAGGACAAGCAAAGGTTTAAGTGTGGGAGAGTTTGATAACACTAAAATTTACCGTATTTTCGACTCTGATTTCGCATGCATTCTAGTTGTTTTATTATCATTTTGTTGTGTTATTGCTATGTTTTCCTTTATTTTCAGGTTTTTACTTTAATCGGAGCCCCGATCAAGAAAAGGAGCGAAAAAGAGCCAAAAACCCTAAAATTCAGCATTTTGTACTTGTGGCCTACCCCATGGTTGGCGCCGTAGACCCTGCCATGACGTGTCCAAGCTCAACTGCCACGTTCTCCACTACTTCCACTAAGACGCCTCATTTTGTGCTTGTGGAGGGCGCCATGGCCTTGTGGCGGGCGCCATGGCCTTGTGGCGGGCGCCACAAGAGGAAAGTTTTTCCCTCCCATTTTCAAGTTGAAGGGCATCCTTGTCATTTCCATCTTTTAACTTGCTTATAAATAGAAACTCGAAATCACTTTTACAATCATCCAAACTTAGAGGAGAGGCAAACTCAGAGCAACTTTGTTTCACTTAGGCATATATTCAGTATTATAAAGTGGTAATCGCTTCGTATTGAAGTGTTACTACAATTGTGTAATCGAGTCTGTGATAGAGTCTGTAATCGAGTTTGGAGCACTTTTGAAGGAAGTTAATCCTGCCGCCATTTTCATTTCCGCTTTGCAATTTATTCAACCCTCCGATTGGAGCTGGTTTTTATTACTTGTCTTTATCTTATTTATTTCCCGCACTCGCTTTACTTTATTTATTTTCCCGCACTTGCTTTACTTTATTTATTTCTCGCACTCGCTTTAAATTATTTATTTCCTCGCACTCACTTTATTTTATTTATTTCCTTGCACTCGCTTTACTTTTATTTATTTCCTCGCACTCGCTTTAAATTATTTACTTTCCGCACTCGCACTACTTTTATTTACTTTCCGCACTCGCACTACTTTTATTTATTTTCCGCACTCGCACTACTTTTATTTATTTTAATGCACTTTTACTTTCCCATGTCTAACTAAATTTATAAGGTTAGAATGTAAGGATCGTAATTGAACGGATAATCCGTACAATTGTTCGTAGAAGCACTTAAGGGCTATTTTAACTTTCAACTTAAGTTTTTCCCGCACTTCAATTCCGTTGGGTAAGATCGAAAGCCGTCCAACGTCTTTTTAAACTTAATTGTTTTTAACTATTTCAAAAACAGCGAAAGCACTTTGTTTAGTTCATTAGGAGATTTTAACATTAAGAAGAAAAGAGATTTTAAAACTATTTTCGGACGCGTTTATAATTTTAGAGTATGGTTCGTGAGAACCTCTTTTGGTTAAGAAATACAGGTTATAATACTTTTCAACTTAGTCAAGATACTATATTTCTTAAAAATAGGTTTACTACTCTAATGCAATGTGCGCCTTTTTATAAGTGACAATAAGAGGGTTTGATTAGGGAGTACAACTCGGTTCTGAATACGCGAAAGCGACAGTTCCTGTTAAATTAGTTCTTTTCAAAGTAGGAAACATTTCCCATAAGTAATCCTATTAGCAAGTACTTGGATTATCAATTGATTATGTGAAATACATTCGACCCTGTCTTTATTAATTAATCTTTATTCAACACTTTACTTTTCATTGCACACTCCAAAAACACTTATTTTGATTGCCTTTGATAAACACCATAACAATAGATAACGATAGATTGACACTTGGTCTTTGTGGATTCGACAATCTTTTATATTACTCTGACGCGTTCGTATACTTGCGAAACACCGCAACAGTAGCATATTATAGGAACCCATCAAGATCTCTTTGTGCTTATCCAAGACTCCAACGGGAGCATAATGCAGGAACACATTGAGCTCTCCTCGCGCATATATTAGACTTCGACTAAAGCATAATGCAGAAACTCATAGGGCTCTACTTGTGCTTATCTAAGACTATAACCTAGAGGATAATGCAGGAACCCACTGAGCTCTCCTTGAGCCTATCAAAGACTCATACTAGTGCATAATGCAAGAACCCATCAGGTTGTCCTTTTGCTTATCTAGCACTCCAACGGAAGCACAATGAAGGAATCCATCTAGCTCTTATCACAACTACGAAATACTTTTAGGGGAGAACAATGCAGGAACTCGTCGGGATCTTCTTGGACATATTGAAGAATCCTACATGAGCACAATGTAGGAATCCACAGAACACTCCAACTAAAAAAATTCTATCGAGCACAATACAATAACCCATTGGGCTCTCCTTGCGCCTATTGAAGGCTCCTGCATAAGAACAAATGAGGAACCCATCGGGCTCTCCTTGCACCTACTAAAAAACCTATATAAATGGGCTTAATAGTATAATAGAGAACATATCCTAGGAATAGGTCAGGCTCTAGGAAGCTTTGACAAATATGGAAGATTTTTCCCTGAAGTAAGAGGAGTTCACCCTTTGTGTACTGCTATATCAATAATAACATACAACCTGTCAAACTTCACTCCTCTAAATAGGATTCATGGCAAAACCCTGAAGAATACCACATAAATCATCAAGGACTCGTAGCGACCTAAAATAAAGTCGAAGGAGTGTAATGTTGGGGTTTACTACTTAAACCATTTATCCCTTTATACACCTCATGCTTGACGGGCTATGTAGATGTGTACATTTTAGGCCCATTTTGGAGAAAGAGACTTATTAGTAAGACATAAGCACTCTATAAAGATAAGTAGGATCTAGGAAGCTTATGACAAGGTCAGAAGAACCCACCCTAATAGAAAGGGTGAGTTGCCTCAATGGAGATTTACCTCAGCTAAAAGGTCATTTCACCTCTCAAGAAGCATGCTCGATACAAACGGTCTTTCACTCAAAGCACTTCAGTCATACACGTCTCATACTTGAGGGACTATATGCATATTCAATCTCTTTTGGTTTGGATCACTAAAGTTTGTGTTGTAGCTCGACAAAGGGAGCCAAATATGGTCAAGTTACTAGGCCAAACTGATCTTTCTGACCCAAGGTTGACAAGGTAGGAATAATCAAATCAGGAGGTCTGAAGTATTTTGGCGTCTCACCCGATCTCTCACATAAAGCATTTTGCTCTTACAGATCTCCAACTTGAGGTATTTTGTACATTCCGATAAATTGGGTTGGACCGTGACCTAGAGTTAATAGATCCTGCCCTAATTCTTAATCTGTCCATAAAGACAAAACCGAGTTAAGTCAATTAAGGTCCAAATTGATTAGGTCAACCCATAACCAATCAAATACGATATTCGAATTATGAGGTATCAGACAATGCATTCAAAGTGGATTAATTTGTATAATGGGTCGGATCAAGACAAAGGAACGTCAACTTTAATGGCTATTGAATATTCATTAAGGTCTTTAAGTATGAAGTAGGTCAAGACTGACATAAAAAGAGATACCATCACATAAGAAAAGGAAAGACACATTCCATACGACTTATACTTAGATTTACGACTTTGACTAACTTCGCATTGGTAGAGTTATCAACTAGTATACATTACCATGTGTGTACAAGTCTCTTCTTTAATCAGTTAGCCAAAAGTCAAGTTGGCACTATTTTCTCTTTCCTATGTGTAACAAGTACATTCACATTTATAGAGGTTTATTTTATACACCTTTTGGCCGCTATTATAAACAAATTTGTTTGTTTTGGTACATTTGACAATTAATATATCTAGTTTATAAATGTAAAAAAAAATCAAAATTTCTTTTAATAGTAAAGAGATAGTATATTTAATTCCTTAAATATGATAAATATATGGGTAATGATATGTGCCCCTATGGCACAAGTTAAAAATAAAAATAAAAAATAATGTTGTGTTGAAAATTGTACATTGATTTTAATAAAAATATAAAATTAAATTTTTAATTGCTTTTTCCAATACAAATTTTCTATAAATGAGATTCTTATCTTGTGCCCCTAGGACACAAGTTAACAATACCATAAATATATTTATTCAATCCATAAACAACAACAACAAAAACATCTTTAGTCCCTAAAGTGTTATAAATATAATTATTTAGTCTTCAAAATTGTAAAATATACATCACTTTAGTTACAAGTATAATAAATATGTATATTTAATATCTAACTTATGAAAAACATTTCACTTCAATCCTTTACTATAGTAAATATATCAATTTTATCCCTTTAGCAAAACTAAAAAAAAAACACATTATTTTAAATATAATTAATTAATAAGGCAGTCAGGGGTAAACACGAAAAGTGTATAAATATGAGACCAATATTTAAAATCATCACATTCTTCACTTATAATATGTAGTACTATAAAAATATGTCTATTCTTCAATTATAATATATGTAGCACTATAAAAATATGCCTTTACACAAAATAGTGATAGCAAAAGACTTCACAAAATATTAGTAATTAGATAAAGTAGCATAGTCTTAAATAATAATTACATAATACTCCTTAGTCCTATAATAATTGATCCATTTAAAATAAAAAAAATATCATAAAATAAATTATTCATTTTAATTTTTAATGTTTTTTCTTTCAATTCTACCTTCTAATTAATATTACTTTCATCTAGGAATGTCAACGGGGCAGGGAATGTGCAGATGATGTTTCCCCACTTCTCGTCCCTCCCCCAATATTTTCTCCATCTCCGTCCCCGTTCCTCGCCACGGGGGAATATTATTCCCCATCCCCATAGATCCCCACGGAGAATCGGAGATTCACGGAGATCGAGCCTTTAAAAAAATTCTATATTTTTCTATCAAAACTATAACACTAGTATTTCGTTGTTTTTTCCTTTTTGAAAAAAGATATATTTTGAAACTTTCCTTTTTTTAAAATAAAAACAAATCTTATATCAATAACAAAAAGATGCAAAAACACTCGTAGTTACGAAAACATAACCATTAACTTACTAATTTAAATGAAAAACAAGTTACTAATTGAAGGATATTAAGTTGAAGTGTAATTACCTTAAGCACAATGAACAAAGGAGAGTGGTTGTTCTGATGATGATAATGAGAACAAAGGAAATGAGGAATGGATGAGGCAGAGAGAATTGAGAAAATATGTGTACACTGTATATAATGAATGCACTTTTTTAGGGTTGGATACTTGGGTAGTGAAACAATACATTATACAATGAAATTAAAAAAACGATCCACTGATAACTCTTTATTTTTTAATATATTAATTGTTATTTTTATGAAAAAACATATAAAATTATATAATTATATATTATATAATATATTATATATAAAAATTAAACAATATTGTCGGGGTCGAGGAATCCACGGGGCCGAGGGTACTTCCCCGATCCCCGCCTCGAAGTGTCATTGGGAGAAATTTCCCCTCAATCCCCATCTCCACGGGGGGAAATCCTCACTTTTGAGCTCCGCACAAATAATCATCATAGGGATTGCCATAAACCGTTGCAAATTGACATCCTTACTTTCATCATTTCCAATACTTGATAAAAGTTATTTTAGTAAAAATATCATTCTCTCTTATATTTATTCCTTTTTTTTATCTGTGTGAAATTATTAACTGGATCACTCATTGTGAGACTGAAGGAGTAGATCATAACAAAAGACATAAATAAAAGTCTAAAGTAGAAATATCTTCGTTGAGTCATAGAGTTGATATGAATATCATTGAACTATATTCCTCTGTGTTTCTATAGGCTACCATTGAATCTGTTTGTTGTAGTCTCATTGCATAACTTACTAGTGTTTTTACTGAAAGTAATTGTTGCGCTTTGATTATAACATTTTTGATAGCAACAACCACCTAAATATTGGGGTTTTCTTCTCAACATACCTACATCTGATATTAGGCTTACTGTTGGGCTCCCAACTACATATAAATTACGATAAAAATATTAGATTAGATTAAGTATAATCAATTATAAGATTTGGATATACATCATAATTAAAACATAAAATGGATTTTTGGATATACATTTGGGAGAATTTGGATAAGACTCTAGTTTCGACAGGGATAACTTGATATTTCGACAAGAGTTATGCATGATGTAGTCGAAGTCTGTAGTCAAATCCCAATTGTTTAAGTTTGTTTGTTTCTCAAGTTAGATTAGTAGTCTATAAATAGGCTAGTTCTCTCAGGTTGTTGAGAGAGGTTAGTTGTTGATATTCACTTGTAATCTTTAATCCTTATTGAGAAAGTGAAAAGTAAAATAGTTTTAACCAATTCTTCTTCTTCCTTCTTTTCTCTTTTATAAACCTAAATAGGATTTCTTGTGTTTGATAAAGAAACTCAATCTTTATCTCAACTTTGTTCTGTTATTGACGACATTGTTTCATAACAAACTTGTGCGGTGAGCATGGAGAAGAAGATGTCGTCAACAAAGTATGAGATTGAGAAATTCACCGGTGTGAATGATTTCGGTTTGTGGCGCTTGAAGATGAAAGCCCTTGTTGTTCAATAGGGTTTGTTAGAAGTGATTAAAGGAGCGAACAAGATGGATGTTGCCCTATCGGAGAAGGAGAAGACAATGATGGTCAAAAAAGCTCACATCGTCATGTATTGAGCCTTGGTGGTGAGGTTCTACGGCAGATTTCAAAGGAGAAAACTGCAGTTGGTGTGTGGTAAAAACTTGAAGGTTTGTACATGACCAAATCATTGATCAATCGCCTCTACCTGAAGCAAACTTTATATTCATTCAAGATGAGTGAAAACAATGCTTTGGCTGAGCAGCTCGATATGTTCAACAAGTTGATTCTTGATCTTGAAAATATTAAGGTCAAGATTGATGATGAAGATCAAGAAATGATGTTGTTGTTGTGTTCTTTACCTAAGTCTCATGCTCACTTCAAAGAAACTATCTTGTATGGGAGATATTCATTGACCTTTGAAGATGTTCAATCTGCCTTGTACTCTAAGGACTTGAACAAACGAAAGGAACAAAAGCCTTTGACAGTCGGTGAAGGTTTGTCCATTAAGGGGAAATTCTTGAAGAAAGATGGTAGATTTGAGAAGAAAAAAGGTAAAGTTCTACTGGATTCTTATGGTGGTAACGCTCATACTATTAAGTGTTATAATTATAAGAAAGAGGGTCATACAAGAAAAGTATGCCCTGATCGACTGAACAATCATGGTGGAAAGGGTAATGGTAATGCATCCATTATGCAAGATGGTTATGAATCATCTGATGTCCTGGTGGTTTCAAGCAGCGACTCTAGAAAAAAGTGGATTATGGATTCAGGTTGTACTTGACACATGGCTCCAAATAAGGATGTGTTTAAGGAATTATGTGATCAAGAAGATGGATCAGTGTCGTTGGGAAACAGCAAAGCATGCAAAATTGTAAGTATTAGATCTATGAGATTCAAGCTCCATGATGAGTCAATAAGGCTATTGACTGATGTCGGGTATGTACCTGATCTTAAGATAAATTTGATTTCTCTTGGTGAATTCGAAAAGAATGATATGTTTTCAAAGGAGAGCAAAGTATCCTAAGGGTAATGAAGGGGCCGAAGGAAGTCTTTAGAGGCGTGAAGAAACAAGGATTGGTAAATCCTGTAGAATGAAGTTTAACAAAGGTAAACAAATAACACATGGATCCCTTGATTACATTCATGCTGATCTTTGGGGGCTGTAAGGAATCCTTCATACTCAGGTGCAAAGTATTTCATATCCATAGTTGATGGTTATTCTAGAAATTTATGGGTATTCATTCAGAAAGCTAAGGATGAAAATTTTGAAAAATTCAAGAGTTGAAAGACTCTGGTCAAAAACCAAACTTGCAGGAAGTTCAAGAGGTTGAGAACCGCCAATGGTCTTGAATTTTTCAATGAGGCTTTCGGAAACTATTTGTTGCGCCTGGTATTGCAAGGTACATAACTACTACAACGACTTCTCAGAAATATGGTTTGACTGAAAGGTTTAATCGAACCATTTTGGAAATAGTGAGGTGCATGTTGGTTAGTGCTGGATTAAAGAAGGTGTTTTGGGCTAAGGCATTCATGACTGCAACTTACCTGATAAATAGATATCCCTCAACATCTTTGAGGATGTAGAAACCTGAAAACGTCTGGTAAAAAAATCCATCTAATCACGACAGACTTAGAGTATTTGGTTGTTTAGCCTATACTCACATTAGGCAAGACAAGGGAGAATCTATAGTCGTAATATGTATGTTCCTTGGATACCCTGAAGGAGTATACATTTATAGGTTTTGGTGCCTAGAGCAAGGTCACATGAGGTGTATCACAAGTCGAGATGTAGTTTTCAATGAAGCAAAAATGGTGTTCAAGAAAACTAATGATGTTGGTCGAAGTACCAATATCTATGAAGAAGAGCTAGAACATGAAGAGATTCCTGTTGAGGTGGAGCTTGTTGATGCTGGAGTTACATAACTTATATGAAGTTGAAGAAGAAGCAAAAGTTGTTGTCGAAGATGAGGAGACTGATAATGACTACCTACTGGCAAGAGACGGGTCGACAAGAGTCACCAAGCCACCTCAAAGACATAATTATGTAGATCCTATAACATTCGTCTTAATCTCTGTAAGTGGGGTCCTTGATGAAGAACCTAGAGATTACAAGGAAGATGTGAGGAGTCAAAACAAGACTGAACGGTTGAAAGCCACGAATGATGAGATAAAGTCTCTTCATGATAGCAACATTTGTGAGTTGATCGAGAAAACTGCAGGGGCCAGGTTAGTTAGTTGTAAGTGGATATTCAAGGTTAAGGAAGGAATCGAAAGAGTGATGTCGAAGAGATTTAAGGCAAGGTTAGTTACTAGGGGATTCACCAGAAAGAAGGTGACGACTTTAATGATGTGTTCTCACCTGTTGTAAAGCATAGATCCATGAGAATTTTGTTAACCATGGTGGAGAAGTTTGACCTAGAACTTGAACAAATGGGTGTGAAGACAACCTTCCTATATGGAGATCTAGATGAAACAATCCTGATGAGGAAAATTGAAGGGTATACTGAAAAGGGAAAGTAATATTATATGTGCAAGCTGAATAGGTCCTTGTATGACCTAAAATAATCTCCTCGACAATGGAATATGAGATTTGACAAGTTCATGACACACATTGGTTTCAGAAGGATCCAGTTCGACCACTGTGTTCACTTCATATTTTGACCTGGAAACTCACTTTTTATTTTGTTGCTTTATGCGAATGACATTCTCATAACAAGCAACAATGTCGAAGATGTTACGAAGGTGAAAGCTAAACTCGATAAGGAGTTTGACATGAAGGATCTGGGAGTTGCCTCCAGGATTCTTGGGATTGACATCAAAAGAGATAGAAAGCAGTCGAGATTATGCTTATGTCAAGAGACATACCTAAATAAGATTCTCGACAAGTTTGGTATGTCGACTTCGAAGCCTGTTGTAACATCGACTAATCCTCAGTTCAAGATGAGTCCTAATCAAAGTCCTAGTGCTGAAATTGAAAGAGCCTATATGAATAGAATTCCATATGTTATTATAGTAGGTTCTTTATGTATGTCATGGTCTGTACGAGGCTAGACATAGCATACAGAGTAAGCCTTGTAATCAAGTATATGGATAATCCTGGGAAGGTGCACTGGAAAACATTAAATTGGATTCTAAGGTACATAAATGAGTTTGTGAATTGATTACTTATTTATGGTGGAGCATGCGGTGATGATAACAAAGTCAAAATCGAAGGATTTTTCGACTCTGATTATGCAAGTTGTATGGATTCCATAAAATCTATTTCTGGGTATGTGTTCACTATGTTTGCCATAACAATCAGTTGGAAAGAAACACTTCAGAAGGTTGTTGCCTTATCAACCACGTAAATAGAGTCTATTGCCCCCACTGAAGCTGTGAAAGAAGCATTGTGTCTGAAACCTCAAGGTTGAGTTATCACTATTAAATGTGATAGTCAAAATGCAATACACATGACGAAAAATTAAGCCTATCATAAGCGAACCAAACACATCGATGTGAGGCTTCATTTTGCCAGAGAGATAATCGAGCATGGAGAAGTCCAAGTGCTGAAGGTTTCGACTAAAGATAATGTTGCTGATATGATCACCAAGACATTGCCAATCTGCAAGTGTTTCCACTTTATGCAGTTGATAAAGCTGCATGAAGAAAGCTAGTTTGTTTCCTTGATGTTTATATGGTTTGTTCCAAGGTAGAGATTTGTGAGAATTTGGATCGAAATTTAGTCTTGACATGGATAGCTTGATATTTTGATAGGAGTTATGCATGATGTAGTCGAAGTCTGTTCAAGCATGTTGTCGAAATGTGTTAACTTGTACTTTAAGTTAGTACGTCAAATTGGGCCTTGTGTTAAGCCCAATTGTTTAAGTTTTCTTGTTTCTCAAGTTATCTTAGTAATATATAAATAGGCTAGTTATATCAGGTTGTTGAGATAGGTTAGTTGTTGGTATTCCCTTGTAATCTTTAACCCTTATTGAGAAAGTGAATAGTAAAACAGTTTTAACCAATTCTTCTTCTTCCTTCTTCTCTCTTTTGTAAACCTAAATATGGTTTCTTGTGTTTGTTCAAGAAACTCAATCTTTATCTCAACTTTTCTCTATTATTGATGTCATCGTTTCAAAACATACATCATAATTAAAACATAAAATGGATTATGAATTGAGGTGTTCGGAATTCATAATGGTTAGGGTTACATGATGTAGTGTGAACTGTGGATCTATATGTTTGCAGGTATAATCAAGAAGTGATTTAAGATTATGAAGTTTATGGATAGTAAGGTACTAGTTAACAAGTAGATGCTTAGATTTGATGAGGATATGATTTTTATGATGACAACACTTGAAGTCAAGCGACTGCTGAAGTTAGCTCAGCGATCGAAGATGCACGAGACGATTTATCAAGCTATCCTCCTGATACAGGTTTGTTTTAAAGTCAATATTATAGTCCAATGACTATCAAGTGAAGACCTAGGGTTTATGACCATTAGTGTTTAAACTTTAAACATCTCAGATGATGGTAACTAACATGAAAATATATCAAGCCTCATCAAGAAGATTTGAAGCTTCAGAGCATGAAAGACAAGAAGTGAGAAAGATCGTCTGATCGTGTTAGTCTGAGTGATTGATGTATTGTAAATACACAAGTGCATTTATTGAAGTATTATGGCCAAATCACAAACACACTTAGAACATATAAAAACATCTCACTTTTTAATTAAAATCACAAAAAAAATTGAAGCCTACCTATTTTATTAAGGGACTATATTCTTGATTATGAAAAACTTTTTTAAATTGTCTAATTGATTAGATAATATTCCTAATCGATTAGATGATGCATAATCAAGTCTCTAATGGATTATGAAATTATCTTAAGGATTGGGAACAACTCTATATCTAACCCTTCTATTTTGGGCAGCGACAATCAATTATTTGCATTGCCTAATCGATTATGTCATTTACTTGGTCCATGGATTGTTTCCAAATTTACAGCTTTCTTGGCCTATAAATAGATAGTTTTTCTATCATTTCAAATCATCTAGAAAGCGTGAAAAACCTCACTTTTAATTTCTCACTAAATCATATATACTTTTTTACATATTTTAGGCATAGTGCTTTGAGAGCGTTCTTGAGTTTAGTGAGGAACTTTGTTTTGGTGAGGAATTAATTGTAAATTTACCAAGAGTAGATTTTTTCTCGTGAGTAAATAACTCTTCCTTTGGAAGTTATTATTTTTTTTGGGAGCTAAACCATTGAAAAATCTCTTGTTTGTGTTTGGGGGATTAGTATAAGTCACAATTTGGTTCGTGAGCTCCACCATTGAAGAAACTCTCTTTGAATCGCGAAAATTGGCCAGTAAAAATCTCCACAGCGGTTCTTGAGCTCGGTCCCATTAAAATCTCTATTGGTTCGAGGTCTTCATGGTGTAAAACTCTCTTATTTTTTGAGTTCATCCCGGTGTAAAAACTCAGTAGGTTCAAGATCAGCCCGACAAAAAGCTCGATCCGGTTCGTGGTTAGGCCGTGTAAAACCTCGATTCGTTTTACAGGATATCAAACTCAAAACTTCGTCTTGGTTCGAGATCATCCTGTGCAAAATATATGTTTTGTGTGAAGACTAAATGTTTCAAGCTTATTCATTGTTTGTTTTGAAGACTAACTACTTCAAACTCTATTTGTAGCTTTGTTATAAGTTATCCTAGAAACTTCATTTCCTTTTATAAGGGGGTTCATGGACTTAATCTTCTAAAAGCTCTCAAGATATAATGGACACTCTTAAGATCAATTCCTAGGGAGAATAGTAGGTCACTTTATTAGACTGGACCTTTATAAATCTCCAGTGTCATCTATCTTCCATGATCTTTTTTATTTTCTATTTAATTTCTTTACTTTGAATTTATGTTGCTTATTTATTCAAATGTTTTATGAAATATTTTAAAACTCTATTTTTGAAATGATTTTGTTTTAAATCAAGGATTTTCAAACCTCAACAATCCACTCCCCTCCCCCTTCCCCTTCTTATGTATAAAGTCACATGCCCAACATGGACAAGATCAACATCACAAAAACCAAAATACATGATCATATGTTGTGAAAGAGGTGTTGGTTGGGAGAAAATCATCTACACGGGTTCAATTTCATTCTATACGTGTCTGGTTTCCTTTTCAAAAGGTGATTTACAACACTTATGTAGATTATTCTCTTTTGAGCCACATCTACTACAATTCAATTTGGATCTTTTCCTAATAAGTTTTCCAGACAATACTCTTTCATCTTCTCCTTTTCTTCTAGATGTATTTTGTCTTTCAATCCATCTTTCTTTTAAACTTTATTTGAGAGTTTTGAGGGGAAGGGGGGAGAGAGTTTTGAACAATAGAAAAATTTGAGTGAAAAGAATAAAAGAATTTTAGAGGTTTTGCTTTTATTCATAACACCAAAAACTCTCTAATTTGAAAAAACTCAAAAATTTTGTTGAATGAGGGTTTTGGAAGATTTAAATAAATTGATCAGATATAATTTTAGTTGGTATAATATTTTAAAAATTAAAAATATATTAATAATAAATATTATTTATCATTCTAAACAAATTTTTTTCCATATAAAAGATTTTTCTAACTTTATAAAATTATTTTGTATGACTAACTTCTTATAGTTTTGAAAACTAAAAAAAAACTATAATAGATTTTAGAGGTTTTGGTTTCTACAAATAAAAAAAAACTATAATAGATTTTAGAGATTTTACAATTTTCATATAAGAATTTATACCGTAAAAAGTTATAGGTGGGTGTTTCCCTTGTACGGGTAGGGAGACTCAAAGACTTTAGTAAGTTTATAACAATTGTGAGTGGTTAGAATTTACCAACAACGACGAGAAGCTCTGTACGATTATATTTTTACGATTGTTTTAGGAGTGTTGCTCACGTGAGGTGAGAGGTTTTGTAGACAAAGGAAGTGCTTAGGTATAAGCTTTTGAAAGGGTGATAGATGTGAGTTAAGCACTCTGCTTTAGGAGGTGTAGTGATTTGTATGGCTTAAGATATGTCATTTCTCCCCTTAAAGGGAGGAATATTTATAAAAGCCCTATGGGCCTAGGGTTTGGGTAACCCGGATGGTGGAAACCTTTCCTCCTTATCAGGAGAAGTTATTGACCACCTATCTTTAAGAAGTAGTGGATGATTTCCTCTTCTTTTACTGACACCCTTACACGTCATCGGTACCCCTGGGCGATTCCTCAAGATATCGCATGGTCGATACAACTTTGGGTGAGGGCGCCCTAGTTTAGGACCTTCACAAATATAGCATTGCATAGTCCCTCAAGCACAAGGGTTTTCGTAAGAACAAAGTGTTTTTGAGACAATATTCTTGTTCAGTATGCGTCCCTCGCCCCAGTAGTGAATCCCTAGGTTGATGAAATTCTTTAAAAAAAGGGTGAGTCCCATAGTCCGAGGAAAATCCTTCAACCTGACATGAATCTCACTGTTTGAGGCAAGCCCTCAGCCTGAGGAGAGTCCCTAAACTGAAGATGACTATATTTATTTCTTAAGCCCTTAATTTGGGGATGAGTTATCTTTCAGATGTCTCCCAATTAACTAAAATGTCAGTTGGGAATGTCAATCAATCACTTAGCTTGTCAAACTTACTTTCATTTAAATTAAGCAATTATGGATTTTTTGAGACCATAAACGTAAGGGACACGTGATGAAAACGTGTTGAGTTTTTTCAAAACCATGGGGAGTTTAAAGGATCTTGTATGGTTTTCCTCTATAAAACATTTTCTATTTCATTTTGTTTGTTTCATTTCGTCTCCTGCTCGTACAAGTCTTCCTAACTCCATATATATGTGTTCGCAACCTCATTCCATTTATGAAGTTTTCTTTTCTTGCTTTCTGTAATGAATAGGTTTTGTGAATATGTATTCGATGTGGGTTTTAAATTAAGTGTGGGGTTCTAGGTTAGTTGCCCTTTTTTTGAAGATTACAACAGTGATGGTGATTCTTTTTGTTCTTCTACTTTCTCAAGAACAAAAAGAGAGAATGTTTAACTCCTCTGTCACGTCCAAGGGCGCCAGCGATTTTGAATCTATTTACACTCTTGAACATATCCTCCTTTTTCGATCGGGATGTGAGGTTTCTTCTTCAGAGGGTGAAGACAAAGTTATACATGAGGCTTGCTCACCGTCAGAGGGGGTGATAATGCTTGTCTCCTACGATCCCCATTCTTCATACTTCTACTTCTACCTCCTTTTTGTCAAGGATATGACAGTTCTTTTCCCTTTTTCCATGGACTTCCTGAGAGTCCTTAATAAGACACACTCCCAATTGTTCCCCAATAGTTGGGCCTACACCAATGCTTTCGAGAAGGCTTGTGATGACCTTGTAATCACACCAATCGTGAGAGTCTTCTTCTCTTTCTATAACACAAAATCGACAAAGGGTAGTTGGGTGACCTTGAGTATCCAATATGGGAAATTCCTTTTCTTGTACCATTCCAATCATTTCAAATATTGGAAGGATAAGTTTGCTCATGTGATGGGGTCAGAAATTATCTCGGTGTGCTAGGAATTAATAGCGCCCCCTTTTTCCGTTGTCCTACACGAGCGATCCTGTGGTGATCACAGGATATAAATGTGAGTTTCTCACCACTTATGAGAGGAAGAATTTATTCTATTTGTGGTAGTTTGATCTTTTGGACTATCGTGGGGTGATTAGACTTTAGTTGGGAGCAGAAAACATCTTGCCGCCTACTTAGGTAAGTCGCCCGCTGCTCTTTCTTTATATGTTTTTCAAATAGTATTTATGACTTTTGTGCATTGATTTGTAGATCAAATGTTGCGTATATATTCCGAGGAGAGGAGATAGAGGTGAGAGAAACTTAAGTTCTCCAGCTTGGGTACCAAAAATCTTTTGAGTCACCCTAAGGGTTTCATCGTCAAGGGGCAGAAAAGACAGGTTGGGGATTCGGCCCCAGAATCGTCCAATGCAAATGTTCAAAGGCTGGAAGGGGGTTTTTCCACCGTCGTTAGGAATATGAGCTCCCAGGTGCCTCCTACAGGCGAGGCTTCTCTGCCTCTGCAACTTTGTGGAGCGATGTGGGTTTTGACACTCTCTAATTCAAGAACTCTCATCTCTCTTTCTCTAAAGAATTATCTGTTGACTACTAAGCCCTCCATTCTAAACCAACCTCGGCTATTGTGAACATGAGGGACAACCTTTTTATAAGGGAGCACATGTTGTAGGATATTGAGCGAGAGAGGCGTGACAATGTTGAGAAAGATTTTGAGGTGAAGCTCCAAGCACAAGTGAACGCTTATAATGAAAGAAAAAGGTTATTGTGTGGCCTTGATGAGGACAAGGATAAGTGGGAGGAGAAGAAGAAGGATGTGGAATCCAAGGCCAAGTAAATATATGTTAATAAGGAGTCATTGCAGGCGTCTCTAGACTCCATTCTTCTTCATCAAGAGGACTTGGATAAGGCGATGTCAGATCTCACCGATGAGGCGGTGTCTATTTCGAGTGCGCCAAGGAGAAGATCCTCTTTCTCTACCCTAACATGGACTTCAGCCAGATGGATTTTCTCAAAGTTGTTAGAGAAGGTGAGTTGGTGGATAAGGAGACAATAGCATCCCCTAAAAGTCCCACTCTTATCAAGGACACTCATGGCCAAGATGGGGCAATGGTAGGTGGTGAGTCTGAAGTCCCTCAGCCAGAGAATGTTTTTGAGGAGGTGGTGACCCATGAGAAAGAATGATGTTTTAGTTTTCATCTTGTCCCCTAGTGTTCCGTGTACTTCTTTTCCACTTTGGGTTTTTTTGGTTGTACTTCTATGCCCCTTCGGGGGCTTTTGTAATTGTTTTGAACATCGGCGTCCCTTGAGGGCATCTTTTTATGTTAACTACTCTTATTATCTTTTCTTGTATTTCTACATGATTTTGACCCTTTAGTGCTTTCCTGGGGGCGTTTTTTGTCATGTTTGCCTTTTTGGGTTGAAAGGATCCCTTGAGGATCCACCATTTATGATCGCCCCTATGGGTGGCAAGGATCCCACTTAAGGATCTAGCGAATATGAACGCCTCAGTGGGCGAAAAGGATCCCACTTAAGGATCCATCAATTGACCGCCTCAATGGGTGGCAAGGACCCAATTGACTATCTGTAACACCTCAAAATTTGCCCTCCTCTTCTTGATACTAGTTTGGGGCATTGCATTTCATGTTTTAGGGCATTAGGCATTGCATTTTGCATCTCATATGAAAATAAGAAGATCATCCTCCAAAGTCTTTTCAAAAGATGGAGAAGTTAGGTGATTCAAGCCTGAGGGTCTCTATGAATTGATCATCAACCATTTGAGGGTATGGGTTCCAATTAGGGTTTCTTGATTCTTCAAAGGTCTTGAGCATCATTTTATATGCAAGGATATATCACCATCATCATGGTTCTATCATCATCAAGGGTTTCATAGTTCATCCTCAAGTTCCTTTGGACTAGGGTTGTGACCTATGGTCAACCTTAATCAATGCAGTTCTTCAACCAGGGTTTCTCAAGAGATGAGGTATTTTCTTGGGATGAGGATCATATGATTACTATAACGAGCTTACATGAGCTAGGGTTTCATTTTGAAGCAATTTCACCAAGTGGTAGAGGCTCAAGTTGATCAAGACATTTCAAGGTCATCTGAGGACCAAAAGTCAACTGTGCAGTCAAATGAGGGCTATGAGGTGGGGAAATGAGTTGAGACACCTCAATCATGTTCAAATGGGGTCTATTAATCTTTCTAAACATCCATCTTGAAGGTTCAAAGGTCATGGCAAAAGTTACTAAAAATGGAAAATGACTTATAATTCAAAGTTTCCAAATTTGGCAAGTTTTTGGTCCACTTTCAACTTGACTTTTCAATATCAAAGGAATTTCAATGGATTTTTGGTGAACATGAAAGATATAGATTTTTGTCTCCCCTTTCCAAAAAGTCCTAATTCATATTCATATGATGAATGGTTGAGGCGTTATGGTCATTTGATCACAAAGTATGCATGGAAATTCAAAATGGCATAACTTTTGATATAATGCTTCAAATTGGTTCATTCTTTTTGCAAAATGCTCCTCATGTTCAAGGCATCTCAAAATTACATCATTTGACTCAATTGTGCAAGCTAATCCTCAAGGGATTATGGTCAAAAGTCACATTATTTCACATTTGTTCTAAGGATGATATCATGTTACAAATCAAAATTCACAAAGAACCAAGGCAAGGCTTCACTTCAGCTTTCTTCCTAGACCATATTTGAGTAAAAATGAGCCCTTGCCATGCATAAGAGAGGCGTGTATGTTCCTTGTTTCATACATGTTCAAAATGAAGCAAATCTTCACCATTCATTCTTGGCTTAAGATGCAAGCAAAACAATCTTCAAATCCTGACCCTTGGTTGCTCTTGAGTGGATTAAGATCCTAGCATGGGACTGAGCACGTGCATTATGGCCATGGGAGCTCAATTTGCATTTTGGCAAGTTGCATAATAACTCACTAATCATGATTAGTAAAAGGATAAAATGATTAGCAGTGTCATTAGCAAGGAGTATAAGTAGTGAAACCCTAATCATAACTGCCAATAACTGCATTTTCAGATCTAGAATTCAAGAAACTCTCTCAAAATCTCTCTCTTCGAATTTGCATTTTCTTCACACAATTCTCAAAGATCATTGCATATTCTTGATCCTCATGCTTCACTGATCAAGAATCATCCATCGTTTGGTGCAATTCCTCAAGAAATCAAGCAGTTCAAGTGCATTATCATGCTGATCGAATTTGGAAATTGAGGCGCATTCAAGAGGTTTCATCCATTTCTTTTTGCATAAAGCTTCAAAGGAAGTTCCTAGGAGTTGATCTAGAGCAGCTGAGCACGTGAGATCGTGATTCTAGAAAGCTCCAATTTCAGGTGACTTCATTTTCACTTTCTCCTTTTGCTGATTTTAGGTTATAGGATGGTAGATCTTGATGCGTAGGCCATGAATATATGATTAGAATTGAGATTGAGTGAGAATTAAGGACATAGTTGTGACTGGAAGTTTGGATCTAGAAACTTCTCTCCTTCGATTTGCAAAACCTAGGAAGAATTAGGAGAAACTAATAGGATATTTGGAATCAGCATGGAAAATTGAGTGGAATGGTGGTGGTCTGGTGAATTTCTGGGAATTTTTATGGTGGCTCCGCCGTGGGAGCCATCGGGGACTCGTCGGAGAAGACAACCGGAGCGGAGCTCCGGCGTCTGTGTTAATGTTAGGGTTTGCTGAGTGTACGCCATGTGGCTTCATGCGTGGGAGATTGATTGGATGAGAGGGGTTTGGCCAAGGCCACGCGTGCATTGACTGCTGACTGGGGAGGGTGAGTCAATTAATGAAACAGTGCGTTTCATTTGTTTAAACTTGGACCGTTGATCTCAGATGCGCGCCAGATCCTGTGGCTTGCGATTTTTTTTTATTTAATTCAAATATTCCATTTCCCTCCATTTTTATTTTATATTCCAATTATTTTGGTCATTTTGTTTAATTCATAAAAAATCCAAAAATTGTCCAAATGAGTCCCAATGTTTTTTCATAGTTTGGTATTTGTGTCTACTTTTTTATGGTGTTGAATTCAAGAATTTTTGATGTCTGGATTTTTATGTGGGAATTTTTGAAGCAATATTGTGCCAAATTGACCTAGTGCATTCAATGTATTGTGAAATCCTCAATTTTGAACCTTTTGATCCAATTTTTTGCATACATGACATTCATACATGACATGAATTATTGGTCACTGGTTTGCATTTTTTCTCACCTGTTATCATCACTTTTGACACATAGAGAAAAATATGACAATTTGTGTCACATTTTTGACTTTGAATTGGTACATTTTTGTTCACATAGCATTTGCATCATTTTGGCCTTGATCTTTTGCATATTGAACAATCATGGCATAAAGAACTTATACAAAAAATCCCAAAGTCATTGCATACATTTCTGATTTGATATGAAGTTTCTAAATTGGAAGTTCATTTTGTGCATATTTTTGGTCATTACATTACATAAACCAGTTGAGATACTTGATCATTGATTTGATGCTGGTCCTTTTGAGGACATTGAAGGGAGTGTTTGAATGTGTGATGTGCAAAAGGATGGGTCCTGGATTGGTCATTTGGTTAGGTTTTGAGTCTTGTCTTTGTACTAGAGTTTTGACCCAGTTTTAGGGTTTGTTCTTGGTCCATTCTTTGACTTGGTTTGGGGTCTTCTTTGTGGTGTGAGCCTTTGCCTCTTTTACATTGGTTTGATCCCTGATTTTGATTCAATTCATCTCATGCCATTGTTTGTTTATGCTTTGTTGTGTTTGATTGGATGTACATGAACTAACTTTGTCTCTTATTTCAGGTTTGGATACTCATCATTGATGATTGGGTTTGTTCTCACCTTGTGAGATACAAATACATTGAGTTCTGACCTATTTTTGTTTTGTAGGGTTTTAATTGATGTGGTGAGCTCATGAGCTTGTTTGAGTGCTAGGGCACTAATGCGTTGAATTGTGTAATTGTTAGAGGGTTTCACTGCTTGTCTTCTGGTTTTATAACTGAAGTACTAACTGTTTAGTCTTTGTACAGGTACCTTAGTTGCTTGCTTGCTTTAGCTCTTGCTTGAGCATTGGATTATGGTTGACATACCACTCAGGTAGTTAGCTTCTTACTTCATGTAGTCTGGAGTCCTGTCACCTTTTTGGCAGGCATTTTGCTGGCAAGTCCTCCTTCAAAGGCTCTGTTTGTGCTTTGTTTAAAATTGTGCCCAAAGACCTCAAAGAAGAGGCATGTGTTATACTTGATAAGACCTCTCGTACCTTGTAATCTCTGGTCGTAAGACCGTTCCTTTCCCTTTCTTAGGTTAGTCCTGCGCTCCCTTTCCGTCATAGGATGAATAGCGTCGGTGGCGGCTCTGTATTTTCCCCGCCGGTTGTTTTTCGCGTTGTGACAGCTGGCGACTCTGCTGGGGACTGAAGTTGACCTCTTGCTGGTCCATCTTCCCTAAACGAGTCAATCCTAGCGCTCTCTAGCGTAGTTTTAGGGTAGTTTGGGTTGCTTTTACTGTTTTATTTATTGCATTTGTGATTATTATACTGTAATTATATGTATATTTGCATATATGATTGCATGCATCATGTTATCATTGTGCTGGATTCTGGACAGGTGTGGTTCCTCTGATTTGGGGGTGGGTGTTCTGAGTGGGGCTAAAACCCAAGCCCGAGTATACACTTAGGATTAGCGTGGTCTCATGTTTCCTCACATGTTAGATCAACATGTTGTTGCGACGTGACATACCACAGCCGGACGAGGTTCTTTTGAGAGAGCTCTTCCTTGTGGAGTTTCCACTATGGTTGGGTTATTTCTTTTGAGTTGTTGACTTCAGTGACCGTTCTTTCCCGGATCTTTGGTTTAGATGATCTTATGAGAGCTGCACGGCACACCCGAAAGGGCAAACCCGTTGAGTATCTCATCCGATTGTCGAGACCGATTATCCGCCTTAGGATGACCTTATTAGAATTCACCTGTGAGGGGAGGGGTTTGGTTCCTACAGGTACAGGTTCTGTTGGTGACTCTTTGATGGTGACTTTGGTTCGGTTCGTGATCTGGTTTCTATTTATAAGTTGGATTTATGGATATTTATTTCTGACACGCCGGAGTTCTGTCCGTGGTTTTTATTGGCGGGTTCCATTTATTTCGGATCCCCCGGGTTAGAGGTGGGGTTACTTGTTCAGATGATCTTGTTGTTGTCCGTTCAGTGATTTTCCTGTGATGATGGTGATGTATTCTCCGGTTCCATTTATTTCGGATCCCCCGAGTTGGATTTGTGGTTACTTAGTCCCTTGGATGGTTGTGATCAGTTCTGAGCCCGGAATCCAGTACAGTCGATGTTCAGATGTCTTGGAGGATGGCACTATGAATTGCATTCATGCATCTACATCATTCCCATTTTGCATTTATCCGCATCTGACTCATGTTTATCCATATGCAGGATACATTCTTGATTGAGATTCTGGTTGAGAGACATCCTTGTTCCAGATATGAAAGCACAACTTTCTGTTCTGTATGGCAAAGCCAGATGATTGATGTCAGAATGTTGCTGTCGAATTATTATCCGTCTCAATGAAGCCAGGATCGAAGGACAGAATGTTCCTCATACGGATAAACATTGCATTCATGCATGAATCATAATAATTTGTCCTCTATTTTGCAGGTGTCGGTTTCTAATGTGTTTGGTTGTTACTGGAATCATTGCTCGCGCACGTAGAATCACCCTTCTGCACGTAACCCGTCCGCACATATACTTTACCAGACGCAACAAGCCTAGACTGATGGATCCATCCAACACTGACATTCTCGAGCTGAAAGAGAAAATGAGTGAGTTGATCAATGCCATGCAAGGGTTCGCCCTGGAGCAGAAAGCAATCACCGAGAAGGTGGAGAAGCTTGAGCTGGCTTCGATTGCTAATAATGGCAATAGTCAAGAGGGTAACTCCAACCATGGTCCTGGTGGTTCTAGGGGTGGTGGCGATCCCAGAAGGAAGACAACTAATGGTGGTGTATTCATCAACAATGGTGGTGGTCTTGGTTTTGCTGCAGGCAGTGGCCCAGGTCATGTTGGCAACATTCTGAAGGAAACTCAGTTTTCTCCTTTCTTTGGGGCTGTGGAGGATAAAGAAGAGGATCAGTTCTCTATGCTGAATGAGCAGTTTGGTCAGTATGGTGTTCAACCGCCGAACAAAGAGATTCAGGTACTAGCAGAAAAGATTAGGGCTCTGGAAAGCCATACCACTTCTGGGACTATTAACATGACAAATATGGGGCTGGTTGAGGGGATTGTGATCCCACAGAAGTTCAAGGTGCCCACGTTTGATAAGTACAATGGAAGTTCTTGCCCGGAAACTCATCTTCAGGCCTTTGTTCGAAAGATATCTGCTTACACCATGGATCAGAAACTCTGGATGTACTTTTTCCAAGATAGCTTATCTAGCGGGTCTCTCGAGTGGTACACCAAGTTGAGATCGTCAGATATAAAAAACTGGCAGGATCTGGGGGATGCTTTCTTCAAACAATACCAATTTAACGTTGACATGGCACCAAGCCATACCCAGTTGCAGGGTATGTCTCAAAAGCCGAACGAGGGGTTTAAAGAGTATGCGCAAAGGTGGAGAGAGTTGGCTGCCAGGGTTCAACCCCCATTAGTGGATCGGGAGATGTCAGATTTGTTCATGGGTACTCTTCAGGGGACTTTTGCTGAGAGGATGGTGGGATGTCCAGTTACTGGTTTTGCGGATATAGTAGTGGCTGGTGAGAGGATTGAAAGCTGGTTGAAAATGGGAAAAATACAAGGAAATGCTCCGTCGTCTGGATTGAAGAAGTCCTTTAGAAATGGTCAGCGCAAGAAAGAGGGTGACTCGAGTGTTGTGTATGCCCAGAGAGGACACGGTAGGAATCATTAATACCAGCATACTGCTGCAGTAACGATTCCTGCTGATAATCAACCCGCGCATTAGCAACAGCAGCCACCTCAGCAGAGAACACAAAGGGCTGGGTACCAAGTTAGGGGAAGGATGGCAGATCGCCAGTTTGATAGGCCACCCATGACGTATGCCCTTCTGTTGAAGAAGTTGAAGGATCTCGGGTTGGTACAGTTGAGGACGTTAGCTCTGTTAAGACCAGATCAGAGGCCTGCGAGTTATGATGAGAACGTCAAGTGTGAGTTCCATTCTGGTGCTCCCGGGCACAATATTGAGGGTTGTAAAGCCTTTAAGCATGTTGTCCAAGACTTGGTGGATTCCAAGGCCATCAATTTCGCACCATCGCCGAATGGTAATGCTAATCCCATGTCGACGCATGGTCAGATGACGGTGAATGTGATTTCTGAGGATAAAAGTAAAATCTGGGTGACAAATATGGATCGGTTGAGGACCCCAATGTCTGTGGTCAAGAGTCATTTGTTAAAGAATGGAGTTTTTCCGGGTTGTGTTAATTTTTGTGCTGCTTGCATGATAACTGCGAATGGGTGTGTAATGTTGAGGGAGACGGTTCAAAAAATGATGGATGAGGGAAGTCTCCGATTTGAGATAGTTGCCTTGGAGAATGAGGATATTTCAATGGTAACCGTCTATTTCGATCCTGTCCACTTGTCAGTGCCGGCAGATGTGGTTCCAATTACCATCACGGTACCTGGACCTATTCCGTATGAAAGTGATGGTGTTGTGCCATGGGACTATGGCGGTGATGTTTATTGCAATGGGGAAAAGAAGGAAGATCAAGCTGCGGTTGATACCACCGTTTCAAAGGTGGACAATGCCGGACTTAGTGGTTTCACTCGCAGCGGGAGGTTGTTTGCACCTAACACGTTGAGAGGTGGTGATGTAGAAAAAGAACAGAGAGATAAGGCCGAGGCTTTAGCCAGGGCAAAAGGAAAGCAGGTGGTGAATGAGGATACTCCTAGAGCGGCACAGGCGCCTGTTGAGCCGGAAAGTGAGTTTGACGCTGAAGCCGAGGAGTTTTTGAGAATTATTAAGAAGTTTGAGTACAAGCTTGTTGATCATCTGCAGCAGACTCCGTCCAAAATTTCAATCTTATCTTTGTTGTTGGGTTCAGAAGGTCATAGAGATGCTTTGTTGAAGATCTTGAAGAAGGCCTACGTCCCGGAGGAGATTACAGTCAATCAATTAGAGACAGTGGTATCAAGTGTTAATGCCAGCCATGGGTTGGGTTTCACTGATCTCGATCTTACTGTGGACGGGCGCAATCACAATAAGGCACTACACATTTCGATGGAGTGTAAAAGAGTTGTGCTTTCGCACGTTTTGGTTGATACAGGCTCGTCACTCAATGTGTTGCCTAAGAAGGCCTTGGCTAAATTGGACTGCGAGGGATTGGTTTTGAGGCCTACTGATCTGGTGGTTAGAGCGTTTGATGGCTCTAAAAAGGCTGTGTTCGGGGAAGTTGAGCTCCCCGTAAAGATTGGTCCTGAGGTGTTCAAATATGTGTTTTATGTCATGGACATTCAGCCGGCGTACAGCTGTTTGTTGAGTCGTCCGTGGATACATGCTGCTGGGGCAGTAACATCGACTCTACATCAGAAGTTAAAGTATGTCTTGGACGGGCAAGTCGTGAAAGTTTACGGCGAGGAAGATATTTTTGTCATCCAGTTGTCTTCATTTAAGTACGTGGAAATGGACGGTGAAATATTCGAAACACCAAGCCAGGCGTTTGAAACCGTCAAGGTGGAGAATGCCGTTTTCGCTGAAAGAGAGAAGAAGTCGTCCATTGCTTCTTATAAACAGGCTGTGGAGGTGGTGAAAAGTGGAGAGGCCCCAGGTTGGGGAAGAGTGATAGATATTGCGGTGAAGGAGGATAAGTTTGGGATTGGTTATCAGTCAGGCCGAGGCTCGTCTGGATAGGATAAAGGTCGTCGCCAACCGTTCACATTCACCAGTGATGGAATGCTAGATCTAGGCCGCATCTGTGATGTGGGTGAAGAGACTGACAGTGACTATGAGCTCGACTCGTAGATAAAACTGTGCGTACCAGGAATGGAGATCCAGAACTGGAAAGCCGAAAAGATCATCATTGTCACTCTGCGTGAAGAGTAATATTTCTGTTTGTTAATTCTGTTTGCATGAAAGCCATACGTTTTGCCCGAAACGTAAGGGTCCATTGTAAGGGCCACCTCATGTGTTTCATTTTGCATTATTTGCATCATTAATAAACGGATGTTTTTTTGCATTAAAAGCGGTGTTCTCTGTTTTTCATTTATTTTTGCAGTTTAAAAAAATAATATAATAAAATGGCAATGTTTGTTTTTATTTTCCTCCCTTTTAATTTGTCTCGTTCCGGCTCTAAAGCAATGCATGAATCAACATTCATGCAGATGCGATTATTCTCCGGATCTCATTGATGACAATCCTGTTACACCCCTATATGACTTCGACAACCCGATCTATCATGCTGAAGAAGAAGGTGAAGAAGATTGTGAACTGCCGGAAGAGTTAGCCAGGTTGTTGAAACAAGAGGAGAAGGTGATTCGACCGCACGAGGAGAAAGTTGAGATTGTTAATCTGGGCACCGAGGAGGTCAGAAAGGAAGTAAAAATTGGGGCCGCTTTGAAGATGAATGTCAAGAGCAAAATGGTAGCACTGTTGAAAGAGTATGTTGATATCTTCGATGTAACACCTCAAAATTTGCCCTCCTCTTCTTGGGACTAGCTTAGCATATTGCATTTCATGTTTTAGGACATTAGGCATTTGCATATTGCGTATCATGTGAAAATAAACAAGTCATCCTCTAAGGTCTTGTCAGAGATGGAGAAGTTGTATAGTTCAAGCCTAAGGGTCTTATTGAATTGATCACCAACCATATGAGGGTTTGTGCTCCAATTAGGGTTTTCTTGGTTCTTCAAGGAGGTTGAGCATTATCTTGATTGCAAGGTTACATCATCATCATCATGGTTATGTCATCCTCAAGGGGTTTATTGTTCATGCTCAGTTCCTTTGGATTAGGGTTTTGACCTCTGGTCAACCCTAATCAATGACTGCTATTCCAACCAGGGATTCTCAAGGAGGTGAAGTATTCTATTGAGATGGAGATCACATGGTTATGTGGAGAAGTTTGTATGAGTTAGGGTTTCATTTCTGTGCAAATTCCTCAAGTGGTGGAGGTTCAAGCTGATCAGAGCATGGCAAAGTCACCTGGGGGCCATAACAGTCAACAGAAAGTCAACTGAGGGCTAGGAGGGGGAGAAATGGTTTGAGACACTTCATTCATGTCCCAAAGAAGTTCATTTGTCATTTCAAACACATATCTTGAAGAATTTGAGGTCAGATCAAAAGTTTCCATAAATGGAAAGTGACCTGTAATTAAAAGTTTCCAAAAATGGAAAGATTTTGGTTCAAATTCAACTTGATTTTACATCATCAAAGAAGCCTCAAATGAATTTTTGTCCAACATGAAAGTTGAATATCTTTCTCTCCCATTTCCAAAAAGTCCAAGATCATGAGCATCTGATGAATGGTTGAGGAGATATGGTCAAATGATTGCCAAGTGTGCTTGAAACTTCAAAATGCCATAACTTTTGTTTCAAAGCTCCAAATGAAGCCACTCTTTTTGCAAATTTCTTGTCTTGACCTATATTTTCCAAATCCAATATTGCATTGCATGAAATTTAATCATATAATCATTTGCCCATGCATGCTCATTTTGGAGGGAAAATGACAAATTTGAATTTGGTGCATCATATGAACAAAATACCATTGCCATTGTGTTCATTGGAAGATTTTGAGTGAGTTTATACCCCTACATGTTACTGTTCACATGTAAATTAGGCCATGCACCCTCATTTTTCCAAATTTGCAAAACACCTCTCATTGCACTAATCCTAATTAACTCATGACTAATTGTGATTTGGGTGTGATTAAGACAGCATATATAAGATAAAGCATAACAGAATTGTTCATAATCACAAGTTCTAGATCTAGATCTCATTTCCCCTCCAAATTTCTCTCTCGTTGGAATTCAAATTTTCTCCACACAACCACACATTTTCTTGATAGATCCATCATCCTCATGACATTTGGAGCATGGTTCATCCATTTTTTGTGGAAATTGAGCAAGGTTTGAAGCATGTCAAGCATATGAACACATCAATGGCAAGTGCAAATTAAGCAAGATCTAGGTCGTGGCAAGCATCCATTTCTACATCAAGCTTCATAACAAGAGCAAAGGAGGAGATCTACACACTTTGGAGGCCTTGAACACACTGTTTTGATCACTGCCATTCCAGGTTGGTGAAAATTCGAAGCTCATAATTCTTGACTATATGTACATAGACTTGTAGATCTATTCATGCTGGAAATTCTGATATAGATTTCATAAAAAACGGATGAATATTGCATGAGATATGTTGAGTTAAAGTTTGATGTGCAATAATGTTTTTGTTCGATTCTCTTGATTCATTAGGAATTAGGGTAAAATATAGGTAGATCCGTGCTCCTTGTTGAATGACCTTTCCAATGGTGTACTTGTTTTAAAAATCTGGAAAAAAATTATTGATGGTACTGTAGCACCACCGTATTCACGAAGAAGACGGTGGAAACCACCGCTGGCCGCCTTGCATGAATAGTGCTTAGGGTTTGGTCTGGTTCAGCGCCTCAGATGTACTGTAGAAGCTCCCGTCACCCTTGGTTCGCCTGTTCGATCCCATGCGAAAACAATTCCATAAAATCCATTCAATTTTGCCTTGGCCTGAAACGACCGTGTTTTGCGTTTTGCGCCTACCTCCTTCGATTCCCACTGGCAGCATTTTATGGAATTATTTGTTTTAGCGCCTCACTTTTTCACACACACGGTTCGATTCTGCCTGGTTGCATTTTTCAAGTTAAATCCAACATTTATCATTTCCCTCCATTATCATGTGTTTGGTTCATTCCATTTCAATATATTTCTTCCAATTTCAAAAAAATCACCAAAAATAGTATAATGATCCAAATAATCCCAAACTTTTTTCTACATGATCCTTGAGATGTCCTTTATTTTTTGATATGAATTTCATGATTTTATCATTTCTGGAATTTTGATTGTGGACTGTTGATTGAACATATATGCAAAATGTGACATGCTTCATTCATTCTATTGTGAAATGCTCAATAATGATCCAATTGCCATGAAATTTTATGTGATGGTTCCCAACATGTTGCTTGACTTTTGAGGCTTGGTTGTGTATTTTTATCATTTTTCATCTCTGTTTTATGCACATGATTGTATGGTGTGACAATGTGTGTCACACAATTTGATGTCATACTTGTGCATTTTCATTTCTAGGTCAATTGATCTCTTTTGATTCCAATTTTTGGCATGATGATTGTATTTGACATGTTGTATGCATATAAAAATTTCCATGATTGTTTGATTCATTTTTGTTTTAATATGGAATTTTGACTCTTAATGTCCAATTGTGTGCCTTGAAATTGCCTTTGTCTTCTCTTGCTCAGTACATGACTTTGCTTAATGCTTTTGATTTGGTCCTTTTTAGGACATGTTCTCACTTGTTTAAATAAGATTTATGTTGAATATTGGTTGCTGTTTTGATTTTTTGCTTCACTTTTGACCCTAGGCTTTGCCCTAGGCTTTGCCCTAGGGGTTTGAACTCACAATTTGAGCTTTGTGTTTCAGGATCAAGCATTCATCTACTTGGTTGATGTTGCCTCATCATCTGAGTTTTACAATTTGCTTTGTTTAACTAATGTTGATTGTGTTGTAGGTCTTTTGGTGGTGGATTCACTTGAATGAGTTCCTTTTCTGACTTGCATGTTGTGTATATTGGAAACCACTGTTGTTTGTCTATTGATTGGTTGCCTGAATGTGAATATTGACTTGTTTGATTTTCTTACAGGTACTTTAGCCGCTTTAACTCATTATTTGAGTTGCTTTGCTTTGCTTGTGGTTGGCATACCACTTAGGTAATCTCTAACTCCATGTAGTCTGGAAGCCCTGTCGTTTCTGTTTGGCAGGCATTTGGCTGAAGTCCTCCTTAAGAGGCAATGACTGTGTTTGTTTATATTTGTGCCATGTACTTCAAGTCCTCCTAAGTGAAGAGGCGATTGGAAGATAGAAGGGATTTGCAATCAATCCCCTGCTATTCAGTTGAGTCTTTCATTATGCTCGCACTACGTGCTGACGCATTTTGAATAAACACCCAAAATCTTGTATATAGAGTCAATCATTGTGGAATAGAGTTCCTCATTCTGGACTCCCACACCTTCTTTGGTTCGAGCTCACCCAGGCCCGGGTTAAGAGCTATGAGGTCCAACCCTCATTACCTTTCATCTGCTCACCCTGACGGTCAATGTCAGTGGTTAAGAGCTTCCTCAGACACCTTTCCAGTTGGCTTGTTTGTCGAGGTTGATATGACCCCTCGACTAAAGCCCAACCTTGTATGAGCCACTTGTTTGCATATAGCGTGTGATACCTGTTCACCTATGCTTGTTTATCTGCCTTTGCTTCTCATCTCCTTTCGGTAGGAGTCGTATGATCAACTTTCAAGGAAGTTGAACGTACGTAGAGATAGACTTGAGTTGACTCACTGCCTGTGTGAGTCAAACTCTTGTTAGAGACTTCAACATAGGGATCATTTGCATGACAACTATTAGGCTCGAGTCAGTCTCCCTTTTAGTTTGTTATTTCCCGGTCTCTGGTTAGGAGAAAGTTTCTCCCCTGTTAAGGGGAACTACGTCGCCCTGATCCTCATACCAGATGAGGTACGTAGGCAGGAGATCGTGCGAGATCTCTCCGGGCACCCTTTTCCTTTTTTGCGTGTGTTTTGCTTGACAGCTATTAGGTCTGAGTTCCCGACTCCCTTCTAGTTTGTGTGTTCAACTTCTTTGTTTCTTCTGACGTCTCAGCGTCTTCTCGGTGTTTGCTTGATAGCTATTGGGCTCGAGTTCCAGACTCCCTGTTAGCTTGTCAATTTGATAACCTTTTTTATGTGTGTTAGGAGTTGGATGTAAGACCAGCGATTGGCATTCCGTTTCCTATTTGTTGTGTGCTTGGAGTCTGATGTAAGCCCAGCGATTGGCATTCGGTTTCCTGTGTGTGTTTGTTTGTTTTGTTTGGAGTTTGATGTAAGTCCAGCGATTGGCATTCGGTTTCCTGTGTGCGTTTGTTTGTTTTGTTTGGAGTCTGATGTAAGTCCAGTGATTGGCATTTGGTTTCCTGTTCGGGTTTGTTTGTCTGGAGTTGGATGTAAGTCCATTGATTGGCATTCCGTTTCCTGTTGTATGTTTCTTTTAACGTCTCAGCGTCTTTGTGTTGTGTTTTGTTTCGACGTGCGTTAGCCGAACTACGATAGCTCTGATTCTCATTCCAGATAAGATACGTAGGCATAGGATGCGATATCCTAGCGAGCCCGTTACCATTTCCCCGAACTACGTTGACTCTGATGTTTGTTTCTGACAAACTACGTAGGCCCAGGATGCGACATCCTGCCGAGTCCGCTTCCGTCTTCTTCCATCTGTGTTTTATTCCAGTGTGCGTGCATTCTTTCTGAGCAGTTATTTAGCAACCTTATTCTATTCTTCTGAGCGTGGATCCCGTCGAGTACGACGGACGTGAGGGGTGCTAATACCTTCCCCTTGCGTAACCGACTCCCGTACCTTGCAATCTCTGGTCGTAAGACCATTTCCTTTCCAGGTTTACTTCGAGCGTTTCCTTTCCCTCCTTTGGGATAAATAACGCACGGTGGCGGCTCTGTTTGTTTGTCTTTTCCCGCCGGTTGTTTTTCGCGTTGCAACATTCGCCTGGTCTTATCAAGATATGTCAGGGTTGGATACCAATATTGTTGTACACAAGTTGCCATTAAGAGAAGATTGTCCTCCAGTAAAGCAGAAGTTGCGCAGAACTCGACCCGAGATGGCCATGAAAATAAAAAAGGAGGTACAAAAGCAGTTGGATGTTGGTTTCATAGCTGTCACTAATTATCCGCCTTGGGTCGCGAACATTGTGCCAGTACCGAAGAAGGATGGAAAGGTGAGGATGTGTGTGGACTATCGGGATTTGAACAGAGTTAGCCCGAAAGATGATTTCCCATTACCTCACATCGATGTGTTGATAGATAATACAACTCAATTCTCGGTGTTTTCCTTCATGGATGGCTTTTCTGGCTATAATCAAATTAAAATGTCGCCAGATGATATGGAGAAAACAACGTTCATCACACCATGAGGCACTTTTTGTTATAAGGTGATGCCATTCGGTCTCAAGAACGCCGGTGCCACGTATCAAAGAGCTATGGTGACCTTGTTTCATGATATGATTCATCATGAGATCGAATGCTATGTTGATGACATGATAGAAAAGTCACAAACAGAAGAAGGGCATTTGGTAGACTTGGCCAAGTTGTTTGACCGGTTGAGACAATTCAAATTGAGGTTGAATCCGAATAAGTGCACTTTTAGAGTGCGGCCCGGCAAGTTGCTGGGGTTTATTGTAAGTGAAAGGGGAATCGAGGTTGATCCTGCTAAAGTAAAAGCAATACAAGAAATGCCTGAACTAAGAACAGAAAAAGAGATTCATGGTTTCTTAGGTAGATTGAACTACATTTCGCGGTTCATATCTCATCTAACAACCACGTGTGAACCCATATTCAAGTTGTTGAGAAAAGATCAAACGGTCAGATGGAATGATGATTGTCAAGCGACATTTGAAAAAATAAAAGAATATTTGCAAGAGCCTCCGATTCTGATGCCTCCTGTGGAGGGGCGACCGTTAATCCTGTACTTGACGGTCCTTGAGGGGTCTATGGGGTGTACTGGGGCAGCATGACGAGTCTGGTTGAAAAGAGCATGCAATTTACTACCTTAGCAAAAAGTTTACCGACTGTGAAACAAGATATTCACTGCTCGAGAAAACTTATTGCGCTTTAGCATGGGCTGCTCGCCGACTGAGACAGTATATGCTGGTTCATACCACTTTGTTGATTTCCAAGATGGATCCGATCAAGTATATATTTGAGAAGCCAGCATTGACAGGACGGGTTGCGAGATGGCAAATGATTTTGACTGAATACGATATCCAGTACACTTCTCAAAAAGCAATAAAGGGGAGTGTATTATCTGATTACCTCGCCCAGCAACCCATTGAGGATTATCAACCGATGAAATTTGAGTTCCCTGATGAGGACATCATGTTTCTCAAATCGAAAGATTGTGAGGAACCTATCCCGGAGGAGGGGCCTGACCCTGAGTCCGAATGGATTCTGATGTTTGATGGGGCTGTTAACGTGAATGGTAGCGGAGTTGGTGCTGTTTTGGTTACGCTGAAGGGATCCCACATTCCTTTTGCTGCCCGACTAACATTTGAATGCACCAACAATGTGGCTGAATACGAAGCTTGCATCTTGGGTGTCGAAGAGGCGATTGATTTGCGAATCAAGAACCTTGTTGTTTATGGAGATTCAGCTTTGGTTGTGAACCGGGTTAACGGGAAATGGTATACGCATCAATCCCACTTAATTCCATATCGGGATTATACGAGGAGATTGTTGACGTTCTTCACCAAGGTGGAATTACACCATGTGCCGAGGGAAGAAAATCCTTTAGCAGATGCCTTGGCTACTCTGGCCGCTTTGATTAAAGTGCAGTGGTGGAATCAAGTTCCTAATGTTGAGGTGGGACGGCTGGATAGACCGGCTTATGTGTTTGTTGTCGAAACAGTGCCTGATGATGAAAAGCCATGGTATTATGACATCCAGCGTTATCTGGAGACCCAAGAGTATCCCGAGGGAGCGTCTAAGAAGGACCGAAAGACTCTGAGGAGGTTGGCCATGGCGTTCTATCTGAATAAAGATGGGGTTTTGTACAAGAGGAATTTTGATTGGGTTTTGCTCAGATGTGTCGATGACAAAGAAGCAAACCAATTGACGAAAGAGGTGCCCGAGGGATCGTTTGGTACCCACGTCAGCGGGAATGCGATGGTAAAAAAGTTGCTAAGGGCTGGATATTACTGGATGGCAATGGAGGCTTAGAGTTTCACCTTCGTGCGGAAATGTCATAAATGCCAGATTTATGCTGACAAGGTGCATGTGCCTCCAAATCCGTTGAGTTTGATGTCATCTCTGTGGCCGTTTGCTATGTGGGGCATTAATATGATTGGAAAGATCGAGCCTACGGCTTCGAATGGGCACCGGTTCATATTAGTGGCTATTGATTACTTCACCAAGTGGGTGGAAGCGGCGTCTTATGCAAACGTGACGAAACAGGTCATGGCCAGATTCCTGAAAAGAGACATCATTTGCAGATATGGGGTTCCCGAAAGAATCATCACTGATAATGGTTCTAATCTCAACAACAAGATGATAGTAGAACTGTGCCGGGAATTCAAGATCAAGCATCACAATTCTTCTCCTTATCGTCCAAAGATGAATGGGGCGGTCCAGGCGGCTAATAAGAATATTAAGAAGATTGTGCAAAAAATGGTCGTAACCTATAAGGATTGGCACGAGATGTTGTCGTTTGCATTGCACGGGTATCGAACCTCAGTGTGTATATCTACTGGGGCAACGCCTTTCTCGCTTGCGTATGGGATGGAAGTTGTGCTACCAGTTGAGGTCCAGATTCCGTCATTGAGAGTCCTGATGGATGTGAAATTGGAAGAGGCTGAATGGGTAAGGACTCGGTATGAAGAGTTGAGCCCGATTGAGGAAAAGAGGCTGGCGGCCATTTGTCATGGGCAGTTGTACCAGCAGCGGATGAAGCGTGCTTTTGACCGAAGGGTGCGACCTCGTGTGTACCAGGTGGGAGATATGGTGTTGAAAAGGATCCTTCCTCCTCATAACGATCGTAGGGGCAAGTGGACACCCAATTATGAAGGTCCATTCGTGGTCAAGAAGGTTTTCTCTGGCGGAGCCTTGTTGTTGACGACCATGGATGGTGAGAATTTTCCATCCCCTGTGAATGCGGACGCAGTTAAAAAATGCTTTGTATAAGAGACCCACTGGACGGAAAGAATAAAATAGTCCAGGAAAAAATGGGCATCCCAGCGAACCAAAAAAAAGAGGAAAAAATGAAAATGAAAAAGGTTCGGGCAAAAATTAGGGATAAAAAGAAAAGAACTGTACACCCGGCAGGTCGAAAACCCCACAAGGGTGGCTTGGGCAAAAAAGGGTATCCCGGTGGACTGAAAACCCGAAAGGGCGGTCCAGGCAAAAGAGGGAGTGAAACGAACAACTGCGTCTAGCATGTTCGTTTGTACTTTGGATTTGACACCTGGATAATCTAAAACAGAGATCGGTCGGAAGCGTCTTGTTTCGGAAGGCAGAAAGCGCAGAGAGTCTTGAGGACATATGGGCTGTAACCGGGTTGGAACTTGATGAGATCACGGGTTCACATTGCCATTAGGATAGATTTTCCTTTTGTGCGCAATTACCTCTTTTCAGGGATTGCTTCCTGTGTACTGCTCAATTACGAGCCACCTTTTCCAATCAATAAAATGCATATTCAGTCAAATAATTTTGTTTTTGTTTTCATCACCGCTTTGATTGCAAAAACATCCGTTAATTTTTGATAAAAATCTTTGCATTTTGAGATGTAGGGGTCTCTTCCAATGCATGTTTAGAGGATTGAAACTTGAAATCTTATTCGGAAGGTAGAGTGACCTGGGTGTTGAAATTTGGGCGCGCCTGGGGCACGTTTTATCTAACGATCTCTTTGCAGGTGCTGTTGGTTATTTTCACTCACTTGCAGGTGGTGGTGTGAAGCATTTCTTTTTGACAAAAGATTCCTTTGAGGTCCAATCAGGGATGAGGAATTGAAGAATGGCATAGAGACGGCGAAAGAATTGCGACGATCCTATGGGGTTAATCAAGAAGACTCTTCAAAGTCTGAAGACTGGAGAGTTGGCACGAATCTAAGGAGGTCGATTTTCTCGAAGTAGGGAGAAGTCGAGAGTACAAGGTGATGAATCGGAAAAGACCGGATGAGTCTGGGAGCTCTCAAAAGTGGAAAATAGACACTGTGGTTAGATGGTGAATACCAGTGTTCGACGAGTCGACGGGTGTTCCGTGTCAAATATTCTGTGTCTCCCTAGCGGGTTCGAGGTCGGTGTTTCCTCAGCAGCCAGGCCTGAAGGTTGTTGTTCCCCCGACAGGGGTGTGCGTTGGTAGTTTTTCCCCAGTAAAGTCGCCAAGCAGATCGAGTTCAGTGGAGGTCATCCCCGGTGAGGGTTTCTCTTTCCTCGGCATCAGTGTTATCCCAAGCAGGGTTGGAGATTGGAGCGATATCGAGTTCCTCAATAGAGTTGCTCGTGCCGTCCCCTGGGGGGGATACTTTTTATGCATTCATCATTTAGAGAAGCATAGCATATTGCATAACTAATTGCATAGCATTTCCATGGTTATGGAGCATTACGCTGTAAAACTCATGCATCGGCATTGCAAGCATAAGCTAGTCTCGAGTCATGGTTACCGTTTGAGACCTGGTTTAGCTGGTTGATGAAGATCTTACTCTGAGGAGTTTGGCATCGTGATTTTGAATCAACAGTATTCCCCAGTAGCGCGATATTGGAGGAAGAGATTCCGTCGTGCGGAGATGGAAATGAAGATTGGAGAACGTTACGCGATCAGCGCGGAGATTGGGGTCCACCAGGAGAAAAGGAAGTGTTAGGCATTTTCTAGAGAACAGGGTTCAACTGGAGATAGAGATTGGAGTTGAAGATTGTATCCGGGATGAGGTCCTCTGGATTGTCTTCTGATCATGTGTCACCTTAGACTTTGGCGAGGCCAACAGAAGTCGTTATGGGTGTCTTCAAGGGAAGAAATGCATATGTTACCTTCCTTTTGTGAAGGTGTACCCTCTGGTATGTCGCCATTAGAGTGGTGGTTGGTGTTATTTCCGACGTTGCCAACGGAATTATCACAAGAGAATGGAGAACGGGGTCCAAATGGAGAAAAGGAGATACGGGGTGTCTTTTGGAGAATGGGGTTCACAATGACGATCGAGAGTTATCGTCAGGCGACTGGGGTTCAAATGGAGAACGGGGTTCATTGTTTGGCAGCAAGAGTGACATGAAGTTGTCGGGGTTCAAATGCGGTGATCAGGGATCATCCGCGCGAAAGAAAAAATATTTATGTAGGGGTCCAAGAAAAAAATCAAAGAAGTTTTGGGGTTCAAGAAAAGCGAAAAAGTAATAACAAAAAAGAAATTTCCAGTGGAGCGCAAATTGTTCGTTTGTTCTGGGTATTCAACCACTCTTCACCGTGATCATCTGAAAGCCGAGGTTGTTCATATCGACAAATTCCAGGGGATTGAATAGGGGCAGCTGTAACACCTCAAAATTTTCCCTCCTCTTCTTGAGACTAGTTTGGGGCATTTCATTTCATGTTTTAGGGCATTAGGCATTGAATTTTTCATCTCATATGAAAATAAGAAGATCATCCTCCAAAGTCTTTTCAAAAGATGGAGAAGTTAGGTGATTCAAGCCTGAGGGTCTCTATGAATTGATCATCAACCATCTGAGGGTATGGGTTCCAATTAGGGTTTCTTGATTCTTCAAAGGTCTTGAGCATCATTTTATATGCAAGGATATATCACCATCATCATGGTTCTATCATCATCAAGGGTTTCATAGTTCATCCTCAAGTTCCTTTGGATTAGGGTTGTGACCTATGGTCAACCTTAATCAATGCAGTTCTTCAACCAGGGTTTCTCAAGAGATGAGGTATTTTCTTGGGATGAGGATCATATGATTATTATAAGGAGCTTACATGAGCTAGGGTTTCATTTTGAAGCAATTTCACCAAGTGGTAGAGGCTCAAGTTGATCAAGACATTTCAAGGTCATCTAGGACCAAAAGTCAATTGTGCAGTCAAATGAGGGCTATGAGATGGGGAAATGAGTTGAGACACCTCAATCATGTTCAAATGGGGTCTATTAATCTTTCTAAACATCCATCTTGAAGGTTCAAAGGTCATGGCAAAAGTTACTAAAAATGGAAAATGACCTATAATTCAAAGTTTCCAAATTTGGCAAGTTTTTGGTCCACTTTCAACTTGACTTTTCAATATCAAAAGGATTTCAAATGGATTTTTGGTGAACATGAAAGTTATATATTTTTGTCTCCCCTTTCCAAAAAGTCCTAATTCATATTCATATGATGAATGGTTGAGGCGTTATGGTCATTTGATCACAAAGTATGCATGGAAATTCAAAATGGCATAACTTTTGATATAATGCTTCAAATTGGTTCATTCTTTTTGCAAAATGCTCCTCATGTTCAAGGCATCTCAAAATGACATCATTTGACTCAATTGTGCAAGCTAATCCTCAAGGGATTATGGTCAAAAGTCACATTATTTCACATTTGTTCTAAGGATGATATCATGTTACAAATCAAAATTCACAAAGAACCAAGGCAAGGCTTCACTTCAGCTTTCTTCCTAGACCATATTTGAGTAAAAATGAGCCCTTGCCATGCATAAGAGAGGCGTGTATGTACCTTGTTTCACACATGTTCAAAATGAATCAAATCTTCACCATTCATTCTTGGCTTAAGATGCAAGCAAAACAATCTTCAAATCCTGACCCTTGGTTGCTCTTGAGTGGATTAAGATCCTAGCATGGGACTGAGCACGTGCATTATGGCCATGGGAGCTCAATTTGCATTTTGGCAAGTTGCATAATAACTCACTAATCATGATTAGTAAAAGGCTAAAATGATTAGCAGTGTCATTAGCAAGGAGTATAAGTAGTGAAACCCTAATCATAACTGTCAATAACTGCATTTTCAGATCTAGAATTCAAGAAACTCTCTCAAAATCTCTCTCTTCGAATTTGCATTTTCTTCACACAATTCTCAAAGATCATTGCATATTCTTGATCCTCATGCTTCACTGATCAAGAATCATCCATCGTTTGGTGTAATTCCTCAAGAAATAAAGCAGTTCAAGTGCATTATCATGCTGATCGAATTTGGAAATTGAGGCGCATTCAAGAGGTTTCATCCATTTCTTTTTGCATAAAGCTTCAAAGGAAGTTCCTAGGAGTTGATCTGGAGCAGCTGAGCACGTGAGATCGTGATTCTAGAAAGCTCCAATTTCAAGTGACTTCATTTTCACTTTCTCCTTTTGCTGATTTTAGGTTATATGATTGTAGATCTTGATGCGTAGGCCATGAATATATGATTAGAATTGAGATTGAGTGAGAATTGAGGACATAGTTGTGACTGGAAGTTTGGATCTAGAAACTTCTATCCTTCGATTTGAAAAAACTAGGAAGAATTAGGAGAAACTAATAGGATATTTGGAATCAGCATGGAAAATTGAGTAGAATGGTGGTGGTCTGGTGAATTTCTGGGAATTTTTATGGTGGCGCCGCCGTGGGAGCCACCGGGGACTCGTTGGAGAAGACGACCGGAGCGGAGCTCCGGCGTCTGTGTAATGTTAGGGTTTGTTGAGTGTACGCCATGTGGCTTCATGCGTGGGAGATTGATTGGATGAGATGGGTTTGACCAAGGCCACGCGTGCATTGACTGCTGACTGGGGAGGGTGAGTCAATTAATGAAACGGTGCGTTTCATTTGTTCAAACTTGGACCGTTGATCTCAGATGCGCGCCAGATCCTGTGGCTTGTGATTTTTTTTGATTTAATTCAAATATTCCATTTCCCTCCATTTTTTATTTTATATTCCAATTATTTTGGTCATTTTGTTTAATTCATAAAAAATCCAAAAATTGTCCAAATGAGTCCCAATGTTTTTTCATAGTTTGGTATTTGTGTCTACTTTTTTATGGTGTTGAATTCAAGAACTTTTGATGTATGGATTTTTATGTGGGAATTTTTGAAGCAATATTGTACCAAATTGACCTAGTGCATTCACTGTATTGTGAAATCCTCAATTTTGAACCTTTTGATCCAATTTTTTGCATACATGATATTCATATATGACATGAATTATTGGTCACTGGTTTGCATTTTTTCTCACCTGTTATCATCACTTTTGACACATAGAGAAAAATGTGACAATTTGTGTCACATTTTTGACATTGAATTGGTACATTTTTGTTCACATAGCATTTGCATCATTCTGGACTTGATCTTTTGCATATTGAACATTCATGGCATAAAGAACTTATACAAAAAATCCCAAAGTCATTGCATGCATTTCTGATTTGATATGAATTTTCTAAATTGGAAGTTCATTTTGTGCATATTTTTGGTCATTACATTACATAAACCAGTTGAGATACTTGATCATTGATTTGATGTTGGTCCTTTTGAGGACATTTAAGGGAGTGTTTGAATGTGTGATGTGCAAAAGGATGGGTCCTGGGTTGGTCATTTGGTTAGGTTTTGAGTCTTGTCTTTGTACTAGAGTTTTGACCCAGTTTTAGGGTTTGTTCTTGGTCAATTCTTTGACTTGGTTTGGGGTCTTCTTTGTGGTGTGAGCCTTTGCCTCTTTTACATTGGTTTGATCCCTGATTTTGATTCAATTCATCTCATGCCATTATTTGTTTATGCTTTGTTGTGTTTGATTGGATGTACATGAACTAACTTTGTCTCTTATTTCAGGTTTGGATACTCATCATTGATGATTGGGTTTGTTCTCACCTTGTGAGATACAAATACATTGAGTTCTGACCTATTTTTGTTTTGTAGGGTTTTAATTGATGTGGTGAGCTCATGAGCTTGTTTGAGTGCTAGGGCACTAATGCGTTGAATTGTGTAATTGTTAGAGGGTTTCACTGCTTGTCTTCTGGTTTTATGACTAAAGTACTAACTGTTTAGTCTTTGTACAGGTACCTTAGTTGCTTGCTTGCTTTAGCTCTTGCTTGAGCATTGGATTATGGTTGACACACCACTCAGGTAGTTAGCTTCTTACTTCATGTAGTCTGGAGTCCTGTCACCTTTTTGGCAGGCATTTTGCTGGCAAGTCCTCCTTCAGAGGCTCTGTTTGTGCTTTGTTTAAAATTGTGCCCAAAGACCTCTAACAAGAGGCATGTGTTATACTTGATAAGACCTCCAAGAGAAGAGGCAATTGACGGAAGGTAGGGATCTGTAACCGATTCCCCGTTATTCAGTGTGTCGTTCTTTATGCTCGCACTACATGCTGATGCTTCTGAACATGTGCCCCAGATCTTTTGTCCAGAGTCTGTCAAGTGGAAAAGGATCCCACTTTCTGGATCCCCACGCTTTCTGTGTCGTGAGCTTACCCTGACCAAGGTTAAGAGCTATGAGGTCTCATCCTCATTACCATTTTGATCTACTCACCCTGACGTTCAATGTCAGTGGTTAAGAGCCCATTTGATTGCCCTTACAGTTTGGCTTGTTTGTCGAGGTTGATATGACCCCTCTTGGCTAAAGCCCACCCATTGCTTGAGCCTCTTGTATGGATATAGTGTGTGATGCTTGTTCACTTGTGTTGGTGTGGTTATTTGCTTTCCTCTTCTCATCTCTATTTCTGTAGGAGTCGTACGATTAACTTCTGAGGAAGTTGAACGTATGTAGAGTTTAGACTTGAGTTGACTCGCGTCCAGGTTGAGTCAAATTCTTGTTAGAGACCTCAGCTTAGGGATATTTGATTGCATGACAACTATTAGGCTCGAGTCTAAGTCTCCCTATTAGTTTGTTGTTTCCCCGGTCTCTGGTTAGGAGAGTGTTTTACCCCTGGTAAGGGGAACTACGTCGCCCTGATTCTCATACCAGATGAGATACGTAGGCAGGAGGTTGGGAGCAATCTCTCCGGGCACCCTTTTCTTTGTTTTCGCGTGTGTTCACCCTTTTCTTTGTTTTCGTGTGTGTTCACCCTTATTCTCGACATGTGTTTACCATTTCGTGTCTTTGTTTCTGGAATTTATTTTCTTTGGTGTGAATACCCGTTTATTCAGCGTGTATGTGTGTTGTATGTTCATACCTTGGGGGATTCCTTCTGTTATTATTTGTAATGGGGTTCATATTGGGGTTCATCTTCGGGGTTCATTTGTGACGATTGTTCTTCATATTGGGGTTCATCTTCGGGGTTCATTTGTGACGGTTGTTATTCGTAATGGGGTTCATATTGGGGTTCATCTTCGGGGTTCATTTGTGACGATTGTTCTTCATATTGGGGTTCATCTTCGGGGTTCATTTGTGTCGGTTGTTATTCGTAATGGGGTTCATATTGGGGTTCATCTTCGGGGTTCATTTGTGACGATTGTTCTTCATATTGGGGTTCATCTTCGGGGTTCATTTGTGACGGTTGTTATTCGTAATGGGGTTCATATTGGGGTTCATCTTCGGGGTTCATTTGTGACGATTGTTCTTCATATTGGGGTTCATCTTCGGGGTTCATTTGTGACGGTTGTTATTCGTAATGGGGTTCATATTGGGGTTCATTTGTGACGATTGTTCTTCGTATTGGGGTTCATCTTCGGGGTTCATTGGTGATGATTGTTATTCACTTGGGGATCATCTGTGGGGTTCATTTGTGGTGACTGGTTATACATATCGGGAATTTATTCCGGATATTTGGTTACTTTGTTGGGGTTCGTTCTGATAACCTTTTTCTTTGGTGTTCGCTGGTTAGCGTTTGTTATTGTTAGGAGTCGGGTGTAAGTCCATGTATTGGAATTCTGTTTCCTTTTTGTTATTGTTAGGAGTCGGGTGTAAGTCCATGTATTGGCATTCTGTTTCCTTTTGGGTGTTTCTTTTGACGTCTCAGCGTCCTTTTTTGGTGTCTTGTTTCAGCGTGCGTTAGCCGAGCTACGAGTGCTCTGATTCTCCTCTGGATAGAGAAGATACGTAGGCATAAGATGAGATGTCTTAGCGAGCATGTCTCCTTTTCCCGAACTACGTTGACTCTGATGTTTGTTTCTGACAAACTACGTAGGCCCAGGATGCGACATCCTACCGAGTCCACTTCCTCCGTTTTCTTTCTCTTCCCCACCTGTTTATCATTCCAGTTTGTGCAGTTTCTTTGAGCAGTTTATTAGCAACCCTTTCCTTTCCTTTGAGCTATCTTTTGAGCGTGGATCCCGTCGAGTACGGCGGACGTGAGGGGTGCTAACACCTTCCCCTTGCGTAACCGACTCCCGTACCTTGTAATCTCTGGTCGTAAGACCGTTCCTTTCCCTTTCTTAGGTTAGTCCTGCGCTCCCTTTTCGTCATAGGATGAATAGCGTCGGTGGCGGCTCTGTATTTTCCCCGCCGGTTGTTTTTTCGCGTTGCGACACTATCCAACAAACTTGATAACCTCGATGGGTGGCAAGGATCCTGCTTAAAATCCAGCAAACTTGATCTCCCTAATGGGAGGAAAGGACTCCGCTTAAGGATCAAACAATTGATTGCCTTAATGGGCGACAAGGATCCTACTTGAGGATCCAACGAACTTGACCGCCTCGATGGGTGGCAAGGATCCCACTTAAGTATTAAACCATTTACCACCTCAATGGGCGATAAGGATCCCACTTAAGGATCCGACAATTGATCACCTAAGTGGATGGCAAGGATCCCACTTAAGGATCCAATAATTGATTACCTCAATGGGTATCAAGGATCCCACTTGAGGATCCAACGAACTTTATCGGCTCGAGAGGCGGCAAGGATCCCACTTAAGGATCTAATAATTTATTTCCTTAATAGGTAGCAAGGATCCCACTTGAGGAACCAAAAAACTTGAATATCCCGATGGGCGACAAGGATTCTGCTTAAGGATCCAACAATTAATCTCCTCAATGGGTGAATTGTGATCTCCTATATGAGCAATCTTCTCTTAAAAATCTAAGTTTCCTGCAAAGAAATGGATAGCCAAACATACAAATCTTAACATAGTAAAAAGTGAGGTGTCTCATTAAAAACCCTTGCCTCACGTAAAAGCGCAAAGGGAAAGAAGTGCATTCCACGAAGTAACTTGCTCTTTACAATCGACAGAGATATAATACTTGCCTATAAATATAAAAAAATCAAACACTATTGAAGAAAAAACAAATGGTAGATATGTTGATATTTCTAGAGGGTATCTCACCTTGACCTTTAGCCTCGATAATATTCAGAGGTTAGGGAGGAGGTCTCCCCGCCTTTGTGGAATTCCTCTTGTGGATTTATCCCTAAACTTATCCTCTTGGTATTCCCTTCTTGATCATGGATCCTCTTCAACCTGAGGCTTTCTACATAACACTTCCGAACGATCTCTTGATCTCCTTGGATGACCCCCACTCGCCCATTAGGGAGCGAGTATTTCATGAATAAATACACAGCATACAAAGAGGAACCCAGTTGGTTAAAGAATGGTCTTCCTATAATCATATTATATGAAGAAGGGGCATCTATAACCAGATACCTAACCTTTATTTTCTTAGCTTGATCCTCTTCTCCAAATGTGATCCTTGAGGTGATATATCTCTTTACCTGTACCTGTTCTCCAAAGAATCCAACCAGTGATCCTCATAAGGGATTTAGGTGTTTTGGGTCGGTGCGAAGTCTTTCAAATATCTCCTAATACAATATGTTTATAGAACTTCCTTGGTCAACAAGAACTCTTTTAATCTCTCAGTCTTCGCATTTGATTGTAATTACCTCGAGTTCTTCATTATGAGGGTGAATTTCGGCTGGATCTTTCTCTGAGAATATGATCATGGCTTTTGGAGTTTGGTGATTTCCTTCAATATTGACCTCAGGAAGGTTTTCCACACTTCGGATCTGGAGAGCGTACCTTTTTCTAGAGGAGCTGGTTTCCCTTCCTCCGGAGAACCCTTCTGCTATGGTGTTGAGTGTGTGGTGCACAACTTTGCTATCCTCGCCCTGAGGTGCCTCTTTGGCTTTGCCAGGCCTGGGGCTTCCAGTGTCAACTCTCCCACGCGAACTAGATTTGTATGATGAGTAGGAGGTGTCTCCTTTCACATATTTCTTGAGGTGCCTCTCTTGCATCAATATTTTGATTTCAATCTTGACCTGGTAGCAGTCCTCAGTGTGATGTCCCTTCATCCTGTGGAACTTGCACCACCTTTCTAGTTCAAAACCCATCACATATGCCTTAGAAGCGGGACGACTAGGAATGTTATGCATATGGAGTACCTCATGCTAGATCTACTCACGACAAAAGTTCTGAGGTGTGAAGTTCTCTATTTCATTACCTACCCTTTTGAATGCAATCTTGTCCTTATGGTTGAGGTATAATTGTTCTTCCTCTGATAGTGTGATCTCCTAGCTTTGGTAATGCACTTCTTGGAGCCACATGCCTTCTTTTTGGTGTTTCTTTCCCCTCTCTTTATGTAGCACTCAACTCTGGTGACCACTTCCACCAACGACAATGTTGGCTTCTATTCGAGGTTCTTGTTGAAGTATCCCGCTTTGTGTCTATTTTAGAACGCCCCCACAAATATCTCATGGTTTGGTGGGATGACCTTGATGGTGGCTTTGTTAAATAGGTTGGTAGTGGACATCTTCCCGTGGTGGCTAGCGGAAAACTGTGTACAAGTTTCTTTACCAGCTTCTAGTAGTTGTTGATGGAAGCACGTGATAAAACCATATATCGTATGAGGTAAATGTCTCTGAAAGTTCCAGATAGAAGCTTGTGTTTTAAGGATTCGGACACTCCTATGATGGTCATTTATGTATTGATGGAGGAAATGTGGTCTTAGGGATCATTGCGCCCATCAAACTTGGGCAAAGAGGTAGGTTTGAAGCCTTTTGGGACAGGCGCCCCCCAAATCTCGTCTGAGAGTGGTTGGAGGTCCTACAATTCCATCTCCTCTGGGGGATTGGAATCCTGTTGGCATTGTCTAATGATGTGGATGTCGTCCTCCAACGTCCGGTTATGACGGTGTAATCCGTCCATGGTGACACGCATCTCCGCTAAGGCGTCGACATATCGATATCGCTTGTACCTTTTGGAGTAAGGGATGAAGCTCTCATGTTAACCATGGATAAAAGTGTCTAAGTGTAGAAGTGAATGGTAACAACAGAAAGGTGATGATGATAAAAAGAGTATGGTTTGTGATAGTTTTATCAGGGTCCCAGGGTGGACGTAATTATACTATTCAAAAAGTACATGTATGTGTGTTCCCCCTACAAGGGCAGGGAGACTCAGAGGCCTTAGTATGTTTATAATAAGGCTTAAATAATCTTCAAGTCCCTGTAAGTTATCGAGTTTTTTATTTTGGTCCCTATATCTTTTTTTTTGTCTGAGTCCCTAAATCTCACTTTTGTATTGGCGTTAGTTCCTAGGGTTAGAATTATGTTTAAAAAAACTGACTTGGCTAATGGCGCACACGTGAAAATGATTTATATTTTTCTGTGGTTAATACATGTCTTATATAATTATTTTTTATTGGTCCACGTGGCAATGACAAATTTAACAAAATAAACTTTTGTAACTTGTGGGATTCAAACCCACACCCTTTGGTTAAAATGCCTGCACCTTTTCCACTTGGCCATGAGCTCACTTTATTAAACGCTTGCACCGAAATTGTAATATATAAAACTTGATATTCAGTTCTTGTTCTCGAGAAAGATCACGCACTTGCAACACTTGTTTACACTAATTGATGTTCATGAAATAGGAGCATGATAATGATAATCACATACATAAAATGCATGAGTGCGATTGCATAGGTGTATATACGTGCAGGAGTATATTTGTTTTGGAAAATGCTTAACCATCATGCACATAAAAATCAAATTGGTACTTTGAGAAACTAAGAATCCAAACCTTACTTCAAAAACAAACATGAAGATGAAACTTTAATGAAAGATGATGGTGAAGATTATGAGACAAAGAGTAAATAGTAAAGTTACCTAATCAAATTACCAAAAATGATTATGGTTTGAAATGGTAGAGCACTAAATAAACATACATGAATACCTCATAAACAAACACATATATTCTCATCGATCTAAAAAAATTATGGATTTGTATAAAAGTTGGGCATGAAGATATGAATTCAAACTCATATGTATTGAGGATTTGAAACAGAGTCAAGTTACCAAATGAATATGTAGTCATGAATGAAGGTGTAGATGAAGAAGAAGAATATGAATTAGAGGAGAGGAAGAAGAAGAAGTCCAAATTGTAAAAATAATTCATTTTTGGATTTAGTCCTCCTTCCCATTATGTAATATATACATATGCGTGCAAATCTAAAATAAGAAACACAAGTGCCTTAGTACAAAGGCATTTTTGCCTTAAATATAAGGTTTATGGTTCGAACCCTTTTGGGACCATTTTTTGAAGGAAAAAATTTGAAAATTTTGGCTTTTATCATTTAACACCAAAAAACTAAATAATAATAATTAGTCAACGTGGAATTAAATAATAATTGTATAAGTCATGTATTAATTGTTGAATTGTAATTCCTTGTGTCGAAGCATGTTGCTCGATGGAAGCAAGGAAGTGTCGAATCACCTAGTGTGTTGAGTTGTATTAGTGTGTCAAAGTGTCGAAGCATGTTGTTTTAGTAGTGTTAACTATTTTGGGCTTTTATAGTTTGAGGCTTTGACTTAGGGAGCAAATTAACCTAAATCTATAAATAGAGGGAGTAATCCTTATTCTTGTATGAAGAGAAGAAAGAAATCATAATATTGTATTCACAGAATTTTGCAGTTGCAAAGTGAATAAAGAAGTTTTCAACGGGTTGTGGGCGGAGGGAAAACTCTACAGAAATATTCTTCTTCTCCAACGTTCTTTTCTTTCTTTCTCAATCGTTCCTTTATTTTCATTTTCATTGTGTGGTTGATAACAAGCTTGTTCATCAAGATTGATAGAAATTCTCCATAGGTTGTGGTGGATTTTCAACATTAACCACAAAAAAATATAAATCATTTCCATGTGTGTGTCGTTAGCCAAGTCAATTTTTTAAAATAGAATTATAACCCTAGGGACTAACGTCAAGTCAGCTTTTTTTTAACAGAATTCTAAACTCATAGGCCTTAGTATGTTTATAATAATTATGGGTGGTTAGGGCTTGCCCACAGCATCGAGAAGCCATGTACAATGATATTTTTATTGTGATTTTAAGAGTCATGCTCACATGAAATGAGAGGCTCTATAGATGAATGAAGTGCTTAGGTATAAGCTTTTAAGGGGATGATGTGAGTTAAGTAACATGCTTTAGAGGTGTAATGATTTGTATGACTTAAGATATGTCCCTTCTCCCCTTAACAGGAGGAATATTTATAGAGGCCCTTTGGGTCTAGGGTTTGGGTAATCTCGAATGGTGGCAACACTCCCCCTAATTAGGAGGAGTTATTGACCACCTATCTTTCAGAAGTAGTGGAGGATTCTCTCTCCTTTAACTGACACACTTACATGTCATCGGTAACTTGGGGAGATTCCTGAAGACATCGCAAGATCGATACAGCTTTTGAGCGAGTACACCTTATTTTAAGATCTTCACAGTTATAAGACTACATAATCAATTTTGATTTATGAATTCAAATGTATCAAAATTGAAAATAAAACGGAAAATAAAATCTACAATACATTTTATCCATGTTTCATAATACTTAAAAAAATTATTTATTTTGATAAAAAAACATGTTATCCTTGTATTTTTATTCTTTCTTTTTTACTAATTGTATTTGTTTTATGTGTTATTCAACTTGAATATGTTTTAGAAGGAAAAAATATTTACAATTCAAAATAAAATAACAAGAGTGTTATTTGAAATATTAAAAAAAAAACTAATGCAGTATTCAACATTGTCATTGCATACTCATTTTTTTCTAAATAGAAAGAGTTAGTTTCTTATTTATGAAATTGAGAGAAAATAATTGGAAAAATTTAACTCGTAAATTATAGAGGTCACATGTCTAAAACATTATCCCCAAAATATTATTAATATAATATACACAATTACGCATACCTTGTATTTGTTTATTTACAAATGAAATTCAAGCTGCTTATTTGATTCGCAAAAAATAATTATGATATATTCAATAAATATTCGTATTGTAGATACAATACAAAAAATAATTGATGCAAAATAGAGCAGATTAGATGTGCCTATGAGTATTATATTTATATATATATATATATATATATATATATATATATATATATATATATATATATATATATATATATATATATATATATATATATATATATATATATATATATATATATATATATAGATAGATATTAAATTTTAAATTTAAATTTAATATAATAAATATTAAACAATACGAACTATATATATGTTCCATTTCAGAATCAGGAATGGATGCTCTAACTCTACAAAGGAACTATAAATGATGAAATGTGGATAACTGTTGATCTTGAATGGTGGTTGCAATTTCCTTTACGGAGGCGCGGAGTTGACATGTATGGTTAATACTCCAACGCCCAAGTCAGTTCAAGATTCAAGATGAGTAAAGTGAAATTGGGGATCAGAGATTGTGTATCTTCTCATGGTGTGTGAACTTTTTACATATTTTGGATCAAGTAGAGAGGGCTTGAGATGTATTGGGTCGTGGTCAGTTGGGCCTTTTGGCCTGTCCTGAACAGTTGCACGCAAGGCTTTGTCGGACACTGAAAGGTTCAGAGAAGCCTTAAGTATTATTGACCGATTAATCGGGTATGGAATATAACCGAATCACATGGGATCACTTTTTAAAAAATTAATGGGGAATAAGTGTGTTTAATGTAGTTCCATCATTGGGACGCTTTGTCACCCTCCCTGACACATGTGATAATGTGACCAGCTAGGGTGTGGCGCAGCTCATAGAGTGCTTAAGTGTACTTGAGTTTGGCGTGTTTCCATGAGTGGAATTTTAGTCGTTGATCTTGTGATCTCTGTTCGTATTTGGTCTTGACCCTTCGACTTCCATTGCTTATAAATAGAGTGAGTTGAATATTTGGAAGTTTTTTTCAGAGAAAATGTCTTTGGCCGTTCTTCTTGAGAATATCACTAGAAGTGACTCAATGTTTTGTTTAAAGCTTTCGCCTTTTTCATTCCTCCTGCTTCATCAACTTTCTTTAACAAGGTACTCTTCTCATTCAAGATTTATAGCATCTTCGTTTATTTAGTCAATTAGAGTGATAATAATGAATATTCAGTGAGAGATTCTAAAGTGGAAACCTTATATGGGCCATCCTCTAATTCTCCTCTCCCTTCTTTCACTGACGATCACATAGGACCAGAGATTCTAACCATATATGATGACTCTAGGTAACAAGGAGTGTCTAACACTTCCTTGGAGGGAGAAATTTCTTCTTTTGGGTCATTAGATACCCTTATATCAAATGTTGGCGAGAGAACAGGTTGCGGTGAGGTCCTTATGCCCCCGCCTACCTTATCGGAAAATGAAAAGTGGGCTAATTTGAAAATGAAAGACCTTGATATGGATTTCATTCAAACTTTCCTACATATGCTAGATCATGAGCCTAGCGATGTTGAGGTACTATATCATTTGAATCTTCGAGGTTGACCTGCCATATCGGAGTATGACTGGGTAGATGCAAAGTTAGCGGGTACTTCCTCGATTCTGAGCATTGAGGCCGCCATCAGTGATGCTAACATTATGGTCAGTGAACCTTCTGAATGGTCGTTCGTTCCAGTTCTAAGAGGGAAAAGGATATAGAGTTCTTTTGATGACTGAATGACCCATTTCTATGAATGCTTATTTACAAGAGTAGGGTTTCGACTGCCTTTTTCTAAATTTGAGGTAGTCGTCCTGAAATGTTTGAAGATTTCCCCTTCCCAACTTCACCCAGAGTCATGCGAATATGTGAGGGTCTTTCAATTGTGTGTCGAGTACAAATCTTGGAAGCCCTCTCTTAGCTTATTTTTAGTCTTTTTCGTTTGAGGTGCACCTCTCTTGATAACTTTCGTAATTAGGGGCTCTTTTACCTTCAATCGATCATTTCTTGGTTCGATCCATTCGCTCTGGATTGGGGAAATTTCCTAAGACGTGTTATATTGGTGAATCCTCTCACTTTTACATTTCACTCTGTTTTCTGCTACATCTTTGTCGATTCTCTTTGCTATTGTGACTTTTCGTACCCGAATTAGTGGTCTAATATCCACTTCAGCCAAGATGTTGGCTACTATTATACCCAATTGGTTCTCTTTCTCCGGAAGAGGTGACAAAGAATGAGGAAATGAAATCTTGGTTTCAAGAGCTTGGCTATGAGGAAGGGTTTGGCCCTGGTGAGGTGCCCCTACTGAAGTGAGGAAAGGAAGAATTGATACTCAATCTATCTTGAGTGTAGTTAATTTTGAGGAGAGAAGGGAAGTCGTTGGTGAGAGGGAGATGTGTGTGTAAGGGGGTGCATGCATGAGTGCACACACACACACATGTGTGTGTGTGTGTGTGTGTGTGTGTGTGTGTTTTAATAATGTATTGAACTCGTTATAAATAAATGAATTATTGTCAGGGTGGATAACCCTTGATGATGACCTCGGGGTGACCAGACAGTGTCCGGAGTCTTCAGTCGTTGTCTTTCTCTGGAGTTCCGGGCTGAATGCATTTAGTGCTTCGAAACTTCTCCCTTGATCAGACAGTGTCCAAGGTAATTTTCCTTGCATTTTTATATCGGCGTATGTTGGATAGTCGACTTTAGGGACGTAGCTTGACGTTGTCCATTGATCTTTGGGCTCTTTGAATTACTTTATCCGATGATTTGGCAGGGCGCTTTTTGATTGTCTGGGTTAAGATTCCCTGACTTATTTCCACCTTCAGAGTGGATATTTACCTAAAATAGATATGGGGTTCCTGCTGTGGTTAATCTGTCATAAGGGTTGACTTCTTCGAGCACAGATGGAGCTCGATAATAGGCTTATCCAATCTCTCCTTGGGAACATGGACTCTGAGTGGAGGTCGGATATTACTATCGATCGGTCCCCTGATAAATGAAGTCTAGGATACATCCCTCTGGGTGCGCTTTGTAGGCCTCTGCTCTTTGATCTGGCTTGAGGGGACCCTGGTGCATCAAGTGGGAATCTTGTAGCATCCAAAAGAAACACCTTGGCATTAGATCGGCACCATACGCTAACTACGAACTTGCGGTATCCGAGTGCCATTAACTATGAACTTGTGGTTTCTTTCGATGTCACCCTGACAGTGATGGGGAGTGTGGGCACAACTAGGTCGGAAGGTGGATTGAAAGGCTTCGGTCTGACTTTCATGGAAATTACCTCCATACCCCGGTGAAACCCTAGATCTTGATCTCAAATCCTTTCTTCTACTATTTTGCGGATTTCTTGAAGGAGATGAAGATCTTAACGGAAAGATTGAGGAGGAAATGGTGAGTAAACCAAACTGGATACGGGATCTCCGTGTTCACTTATGAGTGCTCCCAATTATGAGATATGAGGAAGTTATGAGCGATGAAATTGAAAAAAAACGACGTGATTCATGAAGATCGTTGGAGTCGAAAATTGAATGCATTTTGGATTCGGTAACCTAAGAAGGCTACGAACTAGTGAATCGGATATTAGTTCTAAAATCGCAGGAATCAAAAGTCGATTCTCACAGACGACGCATTTGTTTTGTCCGGGAACCAAAAATGGATGCTCTAGCTCTGTGAAGGAACCATAAATGATGATAGATGGATAATTGTTGGCCTCGGACAGTGACTCTGATCTCTTTAACGGCGACAGGATGGATTTGCATGATTAGCACTCCAACGCCCAAGTCAGTTCAAAATTCAAGATGAGTAAAGCGAAATTGAAGATCAGAGATGGTGTACATTTTCATGGCATGTGAACTGTTTTTATATTATAGATCGAGTAGAGTAGACTGGAGATAGATTGGACAGTGGTCAGTTGGGTCTTTTGGTCGATCCATAACATCTAGATTAAAATAAAAGATATTAAAAAAATTATAAAATGATAAAGTATATAAAACAAGTTTTAGTTTTTTTTTATTTTAAAATATATTTTGAAAATAATTCTATCAAATAATTTTTTTCTCTAGAATAATTTTCATAATTAAGATTAGCAAACATGTTTTATTTCTCAAATAATTTTATAAAATAGATTTTGAAAACCAAAAAAATAAAACTTATTCAAACAGATCATTAATCCTTGAAGAAATCAAGGAATTTAACCCCAACTATTCATATCATAGTTGAGACCTTTCTTCTTGGCCTTCAAGTACCACCAAACTAAAATCTTAACTTTATCAAGCAAACAATCAATCACTATCATCTTCTGAGCAAACTCCCTGATATTCTTTCTTTCCAATATTTTCAACAGCAAGTCATCCAAATTACTTGAAAACACCAACAAATCTCTTTCTCAAATGAATAACTGTAACAAATTTGAAAACAAGTGCTTAGAAGATTCTTCTTTTCTACAATACACTATAAAGAACAATTTAATTATTTGAGTAGTGGAGTAAAATTTCAATACAAATCTCATAAAATACATCTCTTTTAGAATTTTGGATGGGAGTATTTTTGAGAAAAATAAGACAAATTGAAAAGAATTGATGGATTTAGAATAATTTCTTAAATATTACAAAGTCTCTATAATTTGTGGAATACAAAAATTATATGGAAAGATGGTTTTGAAGGGCTTGAATAAAATTTTCAAATTAAATCTATGTATATTACTTCAATATTAAAAATATATTTTTAATAAACATTCATGTATAATCTATATAAAAATATTCTTTCAAAAGAGATGAAAGATATATCCATTTTTCTTTTAATTTTTGTTTCCTAGTAATTTTTATGATTTATTATTTAATTAATATTTTTTATGAATAAATTATTTAAGAAAAATGTAACTCTATCTATTTTCTAATAAATTGCAAGTCAATTTTACTAAATTAAACGTATGTATTTTTAATCAATTATCTGTGAGTGATTGATGTGTGCCGGAGTTTATCTATGTCTTATTGTACAAGTAGAAGTGAAAATAAAAATTTGAACGGTAATAAGCAAGTAAATTTAATGTTTGAATGCTCTCATCTCACATTTCTCCATTTAGAAGTTTACACCCTTTATTTACTCTCCTTGGTATTTGGAAGACAACAAGACAAGTCCAACCATCAGACATTATTTCCAAATCCTTTGTCATTACAAATATAAATACTACATTATCAATTTAGACTTAAAATCATATTTTACTTTTGGAGTTGATTATACCAATTTCCTTCGTTACCCCTTATTATTTGTATTAGTTAAAAAATACAAGTATATGTTATCCATGCAAGAGCAACGATATTCAGAGTCTTTAGTAGATATATAATAATTTTTGGTGATTAGGTTTTGTCCACGGCGGAGAGAAATCTTGTATGATGGTGTTTACGGTGGTTTAGAGGATTTGCTCATGTGAGGTGAGAGGTTTTGTATTGTTTTTGGTGCTTAGGTATAAGTGTATGAATTAGGATATGTGTTTTCTCCCATTGGGGGAGAGGTATTTATATATGCTTTGTGCCTAGGGTTTTCTTGGGAAAGGTCGTCGTTCACTCAATCAATGGTGAACCATTCAATCCCTATTTTCAAGGGGGTGTGGGTCAACTATTGACCCTGAATTCTCTTTTCCTAAGAAAAGTCTTATCCCGTGTTTCCCGTGATTTGGCGAGAGGAAGGCATTGGAGTAAGGTGATACCTCTCTGACGGTGACATTTGTTGTCGCCTCTCCAGAGGGTGACATTTGTTGTCGCCTCTCCAGAGGGCGACATATGGTTGTCCTTACTAGATCTTTTACAAATATAACACTACACAGTCTCTCAAGCACGCGATCATTGATAGAGGATGAAGTGTTTTAAGATCGTTGTACGGGTGAGTATCTTGAGGTCTTAAGTTTCCTGATGATATGTGTCATATGATGAGCCTATTAGGCTCATGATTTTTTAGAAAAAGTCATATTGTTTGGCCGCGTCTGAGGAAATTTAAAGTCCCTTAGGCGGATAGTTTAAATATCCTGGGAAATCTAAGTCCCTCGGACGAAGTTATATGCATCCTGGATGATGAGACAATAAGTCCTTCATGTGAGGCGTTTGACCCTTTGGGCGGGACTTCTATCAAACCCTAAGACAGGACTTGTGACTAAGTCTCATAGGCTAGACTTCGGTCGTGCCTCTAGGGCGATATTTCTATGTTCGATCATGCCCGAGGAAACTCTATGTCTCTTAGGCGAGAGTTTAAATAGCCTGGGAAACCTAAGTCCCCCAGGCGGAGTTATGTAGCCTTGATGATGAGGCTACAAGTCATTCATGCGAGGCATTGACCCTTCGTCCAGGACTTCTATCAAGCCCTCAGACAAGACTTATGATTAAGTCTTTTAGGCTAGAATTCAGTCGCACCTTTAGGGAGAAATTTCTATATTCGATCTCGCCTAAGGAAACTCTAACCGCTCAGGCGAGAATTTAAATATCCTGGGAAATCTAAGTCCCTCATAAAAAGTTATATGTAGAATGTATGATGAGACTATAAGCCCTTCAGGAGAGGCGTTAGACACTTCGGGCAAGACTTTTATCAAGCCCTCAAACAAGACTTATGACTAGGTCTCTTAGGATAGACTTCGGTCACGCATGTAGAGCAAGATTTCTATGTTTGATCCCACTCGAGGAATTTCCAACTCCCTCAGGCGAGAGAATAAATAGTCTGGGAAATCTAAGTCCCTCATGCAAAGTTATATGTAGCCTGGCTAATGAGATTATAAGTCCTTCAGGCAAGATGCTTGATAACTTATTCGTATTTTCCTGATGGGCAACAACGATCTTTACCATGAAGTTCAGCATAAAAAATAATGCCTCAAAGGGTGGCAAGGATCTTCACCATGAAGTCCAGTATAAAGAAATATTGTCTCAAGGGACGTCAAGGATCTTTTCCATGAAGTTCAGCATAAAAAATATTGCTTCAACGGGTAGCAAGGATCTTCTCCATGAAGTTCAACATAACAAATATTGCCTCAAGGGGTGGCAAGGATCTTCTTCGTGAAGTCCATCATAAAGAAATATTGCCTCAAGGGACAGTAAGGATCTTCTCCATCTAGTCCAACATAAAAAATATTGCCTCAAGAGGCGACAAGTATTTTCACCGTGAAGTCCGACGTTAAAAATATTTCCTCGAGTGGCGGCAAGGATCTTCGCCAAGAAGTCTATCATAAAGAAAGTTTTCCCCAAAGCGCGAAAAGGATCCCACTTAGGGATCCAACACTTTGATCGCTTCTATGGGCAGTAAGGATCCTACTTAGGGATCCATCATTTTAATCGCCTTTGTGGGCGACAAGGATCCCACTTAAGGATCCAACACTTAGATCACCTTTATAGGCGTCAGGGATCCTACTTAGGAATCCAAAATTTTGATCGCCTTTATGGACAGAAAGGATCCCACTTAGGGATCCAACACTTTGATCGCCTCTATGGGCAACAAGGATCCTACTTAGGGATCCTACATTTTGATCGCTTCTATGGGTAGAAAGGATCCTACTTAAAGATCCAACATTTTAATTTCCTCATAGGACAATATTCTCTCGAGCTTTTAGGTTTCTTACAAAGTAGGGAATATTTAGCAAAGATAAATTCTCTAAAATAATAAAATGAGGTGTCTTATTAAAAACCTTCTCCCTATTAAAAGCGCAGAGGGAAAAAAGTGTACCCATTAAAATAATTTGTCTTTACAATCATAAGAGATGTAATACTCGCTTATAAAAATCAACAACATAATAGATAAATAGAGATACAAAAAAAATAAACAATAGCAATGTGAGTGTCTTAATAGGACATTCCTTCAAGACCTTAAATCTACGATCTCCTTACTACTTGGAGAGGGATCATCCTCGCCCTTGGAGGATACTCTTGGTGGCTTTATTCTTGAGCCCAGTTTCTTGGCTTTCACGCCTAGAGTTTCGATCCTTTTCAGCTTGAGGCTCTCTACGTAACATTTTATGGTGATCTCCTTGGATAACTCTTACTTTCCCATTCGGGAGGGGGTACTTCATGTATAATACATAGTGGGTAATATGGCACCCAGTTGGTTAAGAGTTGGTCGCCCTATAACCATATTGTAAGAAAAAGGATCATCAATAACCAAATACCTGATCTTTATTTATTTGGCCTGGTCCTGCTCTCCAAACATGATTTTCAGCATGATGTATCCTTTTACTTGTTCCTGATCACCATAGAATCCAATCGATGAAACTTTGAAGGGCTTTAAGTCTTCTAGGTTGATACGATGTCTTTCAAACGCCTCGCAATACAGAATGCCTGCATAAGTTCCTTGGTCTACGAGAATTCTTTTGATATCCCATTTGTCGCATATGATGGTAATGACCATAGGGTCATCATTATGAGTGTAGATGTCAGATGCATCTTTCTCAGAGAAGGCAGTTCTGGATTTTGGAACTTGGGTTTCTCCTTTTCCTTCGACGTCGGAGAGGTCATCTATATTCAGAATTTGGAGAGCATACCTTCTATGGGTGAAGCTAGTTTCCCCTACCCCAAAAAATCCTTCTACTATGGTGTTGAGCATGTAACGCACAATCTTACTACCCTCACCTTGGGATGTCTCCTTTTTTTCGTTGGTCCTGGGGCTTCGAGCGTCATCTTGCCCTCACGATTCGGAGTTGTCTGGCCCATTGCAAGAGTCACCCTTCACATATTTCTTAAGGTGTCTCTCATGGATTAACCTCTTGATTTCTTTCTTGATTGGTAATAATCCTCAGTATGGTGTCCCTTGACTTTATGGAACTTTCACTATCTTTCTGGTTAAAGACCTATTACATCTGCCTTCAGAGCTAGAGGTGTGGGAATGTTGTCCATGTGAAGAACCTCACGACATATATGTTCACGACGAGTGTTAAGAGGCGTGAAGCTCTCTGTCTTCTTGCATATTCCCTTGAATGTAGTTTTGTATTTGATGGGAGAGGTATAATTACTTTTCCTCTTGCGTGAACCTTCGATGTTGGTGAAGGTGACAAGAAACACAAGAAATGGGGGTTTGAATTGGGTTTCTAAAAAAGAAAGCTTTTTAAAAACCAATTCAATCAAACAATAACACGAACAAGAAAAATAACAAGGTTATTTTTATACTGGTTCGATGTTAACGAAGCTACCTCCAGATCACCCTACCAAGGTGATTTTTCCTTCTCAACAAGGACTTAATCCACTATAATCGAAACTGATTACAAACACCACAAAGTCAACCCGTATTTGTCTTCTTGAGTCTATCTGACTAAAACCTAGCCACTCAAGGAAACCACTCAAACAATTTGAGATTTACAAGACTGTGTTTACAATATTGCTTCTAGAAAAGCAGATTAACACAAGTTAAGTACAATGGATTTCTCGCATAATAACGAGTAAAAACTCTATGTGTGTTTAAAAAAACTATATACAAATAAATCAAGTTCAGTAATGAGCGTTGTGTATGAGTTTAGTAATGCACAATGAACTAGCTTGAGTGAATGAACAACATCTTCCAATCTTCCAAGTCTCTTTTATATAGGCAGTTAAAAGATTCATTGGAGGGTAGAATTGGAATAGAAAATTATATTTGTCTCTTTGTATAACGGTTTGCATATAGGAGACAAAATGGTGCAATAGTAATGTCCTTAGCCCACAAAACCAGCATAGTGGGGGGATGGGTGATCTTGTACTATGTACTATTTTCCTGACGTAAAACCTTTTGATCTTATCTTCTAATCTTCATAGGCTTCTGATGAAATAATGTTGAAGCATGCTTAGAAGGATCAAGAGAATAATTGAGATAATATTCAGAACCTCAGTCTTCAGAGTCTTGACATAGTTCCTCAGAACCTGGTTTTCATAGTCTTCAGATCTTGTTCTTCAGAATCTTAAGAACTTGAGCATAGAACATTGAAGGTTAACAATCCTTCAGAGGCTCTTCAATCAGAGTCACAGCCATAAGATTTAGCACAAACGTTCATTAGAACCGTTGTCTAAGATCTTCCTAGAACTTGACAGGATCTTATAAAGCATTTGTATCTCTTCAGAATCAGAGTGTGTTGATTTCAGAATCTGATGACGTCACACGTCAAAGCTTTAGAATCAGAACTTGTTAGCAAAAGCTACATACTAGACAAAACCCATTAGTGTACAAAATTATTCTTTAAGAAATAATGCATTGTTATCATCAAAACTAAAGGCCAGATGCAGAACCAAATTTTCTTCTTACAGTTGGGAACATGCTCTTTGATGTTTTACGCCTTATTTTTGTTGTTTCTCCTTTTATATAACATTCTTCTCTGGTGACAATTTCCGCCAACGAAAGCGCTGGCTTCTAGGTGAGAGACTCCTTGAAGTTTCCTGCCTCGAGTCCATTTTGGAAAGCCACCACAAACATTTCTTGGTTTGGTGGGATGACCCTGATGTTGGCTTAGCTAAACCGAGCGAGATAGTTCCTCAGCAAATCTGGTGGACCCTGCCATATGTTGAACATGCTGGTGGTAGACGTCTTTCTATGATAATTGACGAAAATTGGCGTACAAGTTTCTTTACCAGCTCCTAATAATTGGCAATGGAGGTGCAGGGTAGACCTATACCATCATAGGATGGCGTCCCTTAAAGTGCTAGACAACAACTTGCACTTCAGGGAGTCAAGCGCTCCTATAATGGTCATTTGTGTGTTAATGGAGGCGACGTTCTCGTAAGGATCACTACACTCATCAAACTTGCCAAAGAATGAGGTTTGAATCCCTCAGGGGCATGCGCCCCCCACATCTCGTCTAACAGTGGCTAGGGATCCAGAACTTCCATCTCCTTTGTGGGATTGGACTCCTGCTGGCAATGTCTGATGTTGTAGACATTGCCCTCTAGTGTCTGGTTTTGACGGTGTAGTTCATCTATGACAGCACACATCTTTGCTAGATCGTTGGCATCAATGATATTGCTGGTACCTTTTGGTGTAGAAGATAAAGCCCTTCTATTGACCATGGCTGATGGCAGCTAGGTGTAAGAGTGGAGGTTAACAATGAGTAAGGTGATTGTGATGAAGAAGTTGTAGTCCATGTTAGTTTTATATATGTTTGACATAAGTATCAAAGACAACATGGTTAATACATGTTTGCTCAAACTCTGTTTGTACTGCTTTATAGAAATTGAATAAAGAATTATTCTCCACAAACCTACTATTGCTTCATTCATGTCCTTCAATACATGTTGCTTACCTTTAACATAGAAATTTTTCTCTTTGTGGAACGTACAAAACAAATTAACTGAAATTGAAAACACAATTCCAATAAAATTACTAAATTCATGTGACAGTCACAAAATCATATTGGAATTAAACTGTCTGAAATAAACAAATCTTTTAACTTATGTAATACCCAACAAAAAATTTATTAATGTTTTAATTTCAAATATGCAAATATCATAGAATACGCTATTTCTAGGGAGGTAACACCGATAATTATAAACAATGATATTTTGTATTTGTTGGTTTTGTTTTTCCTTCATTTTGTTTTCTCCTTTACCAAAAAGTTGAAAAAATCATTTCATTTGTTGTTATATTTTTTTCAACTACACTTTCTTTTTTAAGTTTCTTCCTATCACTATTGTTTTTTAACCAAATATGGTTCGATAATTTAGTAAATCAAGTTAAATTTTTGTCATCAAGTTGAGATGGCCGAGTTGGTCTAAGGCGCCAGATTAAGGTTCTGGTCCGAAAGGGCGTGGGTTCAAATCCCACTCTCAACATTGATATTTTTTTTCATTGTTTACACATAAATATTGGCTTATGGGTTCCATTTTAAAGGCTAATATTATTTCAAATCCTATAAATCTAATTATCACTTGTCTTTTTATTTTGATCTTCTATTCTTTATTTAAATGACTCAAAATGAGTGATAAATCAAGGTGTGAGATAACTTATGGTTGTGAAGTATATGCGCGAGCACACACTTTCACACACACGCACTACTTGAAAATCATCTTCCAACGTCATGATATTGCGACGTGAAAATCATGTGGCAAGAAAATCACGTCGCTAATATTTTTTAATAATTAAATAAAAGAACCATCCTTTTCAGATGGTGGGTTGTTATAAAGTTTTAAAAAAATCGTTGCGTCGTGTTAATCGCGTCGTAACAAATATTTTCTAATAAAAAAAGGCATCAGTTATTTAACATGGGGGTTTCAAATTAATATATATATATATATATATATATATATATATATATATATATATATATATATATATATATATATATATATATAGAGAGAGAGAGAGAGAGAGAGAGAGAGAGAGAGAGAGAGAGAGAGAGAGAGAGAGAGAGAGAGAGAGAGAGAGAGAGAGAGAGAGAGAGAGAGAGAGAGAGAGAGAGAGAGGAGAGAGAGAGAGAGAGAGAGAGAGAGAGAGAGAGAGAGAGAGAGAGAGAGAGAGAGAGAGAGAGAGAGAGAGAGAGAGAGAGAGAGAGAGAGAGAGAGAGAGAGAGAGAGAGAGAGAGAGAGAGAGAGAGAGAGAGAGAGAGAGAGAGATTAATTATCATACACTGTCAGTGTAAAAAATTTTACACAATCGATTCATCACCATCACCCGTTTGCATTACTTTATAGATTTTTAAAGTAAAAGTCAAACTTATTTCAATATTCAACGGCTATGATTAATTGACGGTGTAAAATCCTTTTACACGGTCAATGTATTTCAATTAAATATATATATATATATATATATATATATATATATATATATATAGTTGTGACGTGTAATTCACGTCGCAAAATACTTTTCAGAAAATCAACAGAGATCACGTGAGAATCCTAACTGTTTGAATGGATGTTTGGTGAGGATCATTATCGTTTTGACATTTCAGTATTACTGACGTTGTATTCACGTCGCAACACAACATTCATATTTAGGTTGCCACGTGATTTTCACGTCGCTTAGTTGCAACGTGATTTTCACTTTGATGGTTTCCCTATATATTTTCATTGTTCTTCCTCCACGCACATAACCAATTTTCATTCTCTTTCTTCATCCTTCTTAGAGTATGAGATTATTGATGGAAGATACTATATTTGACTGAGTGGAAAATCGTAAGTTTCAAATTCATAAACTTTTAATTTAAGTAAACATGTTGTCTTTTTTTAGATTTAATAATACTTATTTAAATTGTTGTTGTTTAGTTTTGAGTCGAGTCGGATTGCTGCCCAATGTATAAAAAAAATTGAAAGAGATTTCGATAACTTTCCAAGAATGATAAAGAGGTTTGGTTTAGCAAATTTAAGGTATAAAAAATTTATTTTAAGTTATTGTTATTTTAATTACTTTTTTAATTATAATTATCTAACAATTAATTTGAATGTCTTACAACATTGTAGGAAAAATGTATTTAGAATACAATTGACGAGGATAGGATTAAAAAAAATGGTGGGACAGAACAACAGTCTGACTTTCTGACATGCTACGACGTGCGAGACGTGGTTAGGAAGAGCAAGGTGCTTGTCCTAACTAGATAGGAAATGAAATTTTTGATGAACTTCTTGTCTATTGGGATACACCTGGTTTTAAGGCAAGATTTGAAAATACAAAGAAAATGTGAGCATCTGAATAGGGAGGTCATCTCATTGCAGTTAGAAGCATTAGTATCACCGAACATGCTCGATCCATGATAATTATAACTACTTCTTTAAGTTATTTTTTGATTTACTAGATAATTTTAATTTAAGATAATTTTATTAATTAGTCTAAGTTTAGGGAGACACACTCGAATGAATGAGTTGGTTGCAAAGACTCGTACCAAAAAATCAAAAAAAGTTGTTGACGAACGTACCAAATTAGCTTTGGTAAGCTGTTTATATTGTATTATTTTATTTAAGTTAATTTCTATGTATGAATAAATTGTTTAAGTTTTTTTAATATCTAATGGTAAAGTTGTGGCGTAATTTTCATGTGGCAACTAAGTTAATGTTTTTGACGTGAAAATCAAGTGGCTATATTTCATTATTTTATTTTATTTAATTCTTCTATATTGGTTAAACTATATTTAATTTGAATTTTTTTCTTCTATGTGCAGAAGGACTATGACACATTGCTCGCAAAAAAATTAGTTTAAAATCCTCGGTATACTCCAATAGGTTCAGACCTGATTGATGATCATGTGGATCTTTACATTTGGAATTTAGTAATTGACGGGAAATGACCTAACGGGTGTTTATTTGGTGTTGGATCTTTGGTCGGGAACTACAGACCAGGAGGGAATAGAATATTATTTAAAAGAGTTACGGATGGGGAAGGATTGTCACGTCTACAACAATTGACACCCCAAATGATGGAAATAGTGCGACAATTGACGCTAATTGAGGCGAGACACGAGGCGGCAGAATGTGAGGCGGCGATAAACGCTCAAATGGAGGAAATGAAGAAGAGACAAATTGAGATGTAGAAAGTAATGCGACAACTGATCTCACAACAAGGGAACCAAACAAATAATTAATTGGACGGTGATGGGGATGGGATGATGATAATTATGATGTGGACGAAGTTATAGATGATAATGAGGATGATGATGTTGATTGATTTTTTTATTGTTATTTTAATTTTAAATATTAATTTTTGTAAAATAATTTTAATTATTTTGAATTTAATCATTTTAAATTGAAATTAATATTTCTAATTATTATTTGTAAATATTAGTATTTTTTATTATTGATTAAAATTAAAAAATCTATTATAAATAAATTTATAATTTTTTTATTATTAATTTCATAATAAATAAATTTATAAATAATTATTATTAATTTCGTAATTAATAAACTTATAAATATTTTTTTTAATAAAAAATAATTTGTGACATGAAAAACACAACGTTAATCAGAAATAACCTTTTAAATGAGTGGCGTGGAAAATACGTCGCAAAAATGATATTAGTGACGTTAAATTCACGTAAAAAAATCTGCAATCATGATCTGCAAACCTGACGTGCAGTAAAGTAGAAGCAGAATTGCAGCAGGATTTTGTGACATGAAAATCACTACTTGAAATTGTAACGTAATTTTCACATGACAAAAAAGATATCACAACTACTACCTCGTGAATAACTACGACGCTAAATTTGCTTTGTGACGTGATTTTCATCTTTGTGATGTGAAAATCACGTCACGACATACTTTTTTTTTATAGTAATGCACAAAAATGGTTAGAAAGCATAATTACATTCATAATCAAATAAGTCAAATCCTAAACACACATACTTAATGTTATAAATTTGAATATAGCATCACATACATGATTGTCGCGGTACTACCGATAGACATCACTCAATTTGTCCATGCAACAATAAATTTTTCTTTGTAAGAAATCAATCATGTGTCTTTGACATAAATATCAACAACAACATGGTTAATTACATGTTTGCTCAAACTCTTCTTGTACTACTTTGTAGAAATAGAATAAAGAATTATTCTCCACAAACCTACCGTTGCTTCATTCATGTCCTTCGATACATGTTGCTTACATCTAACATCAAAAAAAATTCTATTTGTGGAACCTACAAAGCAAATTAACTAAAATTGAAAACACAATTCAAACAAAATTCACTATAATCGTATGTCATCACAAAGCACCTTGAGAATTAAATTGTCTGAAATAAACAAATCCTTTAACTTCTTGAAATTGAAATTGATGTTTCAATTTCAAATATGCAAATATCATTGAATACGTGGAGGTAACACTTACAATTTTAAACAATAATATTTTATATTTGTTGGTTTTATCTTTCCTTCATTTTGTTTTCTCTTCTACCAAAACATTGAAAAAATCATTTCATTTCTTGTTATATTTTTTTCCAACTACACTTTCTTCTTATAACTATTATTTTTTTACCAAATATGATTAGATAATTTAGTAAATCAAATTGAATTTTTGCCATCAAGTTGAGATGGCCGAGTTGGTCTAAGGCGCCAGATTAAGGTTCTGGTCCGAAAGGGCGTGGGTTCAAATCCCACTCTCAACATTGATATTTTTATTTTGATTATGTTCAATTATGAAATTATCGGTGTTGAAGTGCATACTGTGTCATTACATTAACCAAGCATTCTAGATAAAGAATACCTTTATTTGTTCAATCATAGTTCTCTATTTTGCTATAATATAAAACCATTTAAGGAAATAATAATAAAACAATATAACCAAGCAATTCCCAATTTTTTTCTGGTGGCATTTACATCAAAAGTTTAGAAATACAACATGAGGCCTGATTTATATGACTTACACAAAAAAATACTACCAAAACCAAAATGTAAAGTATATCTATAATTCCACAATGCTCTATAAAATTAACATCAATCCAAAAGTAAGAAAAAAAGTAACCAAGATCAATAGCAAGAATCCAGATAATGATATGAGTGTCTCTTATTATACTGTAGTAAGCTAGCATAAGTCCTGTCCCATATTCCAATATACATACACTCATCATCCGGACTTACCGAAACTCCGGAAATTTCGCCAAAGAAATCGATCTCTTGACTTTTTTCGTAATTCGACTTTGTATTATAGACATGCACGAAATCAGCAGGTTCAGCAACAGCCATGTACTGTCCGTCTGAAGAAAACCGAATCGACCGGCTCGCACCAAGGTTGTTCTTGAGAATGGCGAGTGGAGATGACACATTTCTAGCGTCCCATACTCTGCATGTCTTGTCTTGATTCCCGGTTGCGAATGCGTGGCCGTTAGGATGCCATGCGGATGCAAAGGAGTAATCTTGATGACCAGTCAAAGTTGCGACAGTCTACAAAATATTAAACGAGTCTCAAACATGTTATCAGAAGCTTAGTCTCAAACATTTTGCTTTTAGAAACCATGATAAAGCTATAATTGACCAGTTTTCACTTTTATTACATTTGTAATTTGCAATTTTAAACATATTTGGATTCACTCATTGAAATTTATCTACTGACCTAAGCACTTGTGAGACTAGCTGGTTGGAAGAACTTACAACTGACAAGTCCATAAGCTGTTTACGACTTATAATTACGACTTATTTCTATAAGCTCTCCAAGATCGCTTATAAAACAAATTAACTATATTTTTTCTGAAAGTTATGAAAATATCTTATACATAAACACTTAAAGGATAATGCTTATACTATATACTCTTAATTAAGTTGTTTATCCAAAAGGATCTCTTGATAAATTTATGCATTCACTACTCCTATGAATGTTAACACTGTGACTACCCAGAGTAGTCAATCTCGGATAGCGGAGCGGAGCGGCCGATCCAAAAAATGAGATGGCGGGACGCTATTTTATCATTTTTTGGATAAACTACATGAATAATAATTATAAACATATGAAATGCAGAGGGAAGAACGAAGTGCAGAGAGAGAGGTGAGGGAGGAACTTCTGATTTTTCTTGGGAATGGCTGAAGTGCAAAATCGTCGGTGAAGGAAGAGGTTAGGGTTGAGTCTCAACTCAAATTTGATTGAAAAACTCAAAATTACCCTTACAACGTCTTAAATTTTATGGTTAATTTCGGTTTTTCATAAGAGAAAAGGATAGCGGGACAGAAACCGCTCCGCCCCCCGCTACCCGCTATTTATCCTATAGCGGCCGCTATAATGTTCTGCATTGCTAAGGCTCTTCATAGCGGCCGGCTTCCGCTCCACTCGGCTATAGCGGGATAGCGCCGCTATTGACTACTCCTGAACAACCATATCACAGCATCTGTGTTCTATGAAACCTTTGCTTGTTTCACACTCTCAAAGACACACACTTAAATGTTTGAATAATCAGAACAATTCACAAAAAATAAGGAATAAAAAGCAAATCCTTTGATCCATTAGAAAATGCATGGAAAATTATAATATCAGGAAACTAATTAAAAACATGAATAGAATATTTACCAAAAGAAAATCTCAAAAAACAAAAAATCAATAAATTGGTGAGAGAGGAATCATGTACCTTCCCATTTTGAGGATCCACCAGCAGTCCATCTAAGTTGTCCCCCACAACAGTCATTAGTTTACGGTCAGGACTGATCGATGTGTGCTGCATCATGAGTAAATGTGAAATTAAAATCACAAATATTTTTTAAAAGCCAAGCGAAATATCAAATCAATGGTTGGAGAGTGCCTACATTCACCGGCCAAGGGAATTGCACATGATTCAAAAGCTGAAACTTTTCTATGTCATATTCTCTAACGCCAGAATCATTATTAGCAGCTATAAAATGAGTTGCACCACTACAAAAGTTTCCGGGTCAGACATCATTCCAAACTAAGACAAATAAAGTCAGATATAGATAGTATGAGAAATACCTCAGGCTTTCATATATTTCAACTGCATTTGTTATAGCATTATCATCATGCGTTGTTCGCGTACAAAAGCTTACTCCTTCCTTATCCAAACGCTGCATTCAATATATAGATTTTATAAGCTTCAATCAATAATATTCTGCAAGAAGATTTGTTCCTAACATTCATCGCTACCTCTCTAAATACTACTCACGAATATCCAACCTTGACGATCTATAATATAAATTCCGACAAAAACGTGCCCCTTTTTAGTCCAGTGAAGGCCACATTGAGTAGAGATATAGTCGAAGTGGTCTTCGTAAGGTTTAGGGAATCCACAAAATTGCGGATTGCGGAAAATAGAGGATTATTAAAATTCCGTTGTGCAATAGTGCTATAACGGCTATTTGACAACATTTGGTACTAAATAGAGTATCGTGGAACAATAGTGATTTGTCCAAATTCCGCTAACCTATAGCGGTATAGCGCCGCTATAGCAGCTATTTTTAGCTTCGGATGGAATTAGACCTAAAGCCCAATAAACAGGTCGAATTAAAAGCTAAAAATCGAGAAAGAGAACGAAAAAACGAAAATCAATGACGAGCTTTGAAATAGCTTCTTTCTTCTTATGTTTCTCATTAAATATTGTGTGCATAGATTTAGAACTAATAAAATATATGAAGTTTGAAACTTTTTTTTGTACCCATTGTTTTAATTGTCAGATTTTATTTCTTTTTCTTTGGGGATTTTCTATGTTTGCCTTTCATTATGCCTTTTAATCATATTGCATCATTTTATTTATTGTTACACCGTTTCGATCCGCAAGTTTCCTAAAAAGATAAGTCATGTTTTGTGCTGTGAAAACCAAAAGGAGGGAAAAGACGCGAGCAATAAAAGGATGAGTGAAAGCAATCCACGTTTAATAAAAAAGTACTATTTGGACCACACATACCATATTTAATTTAATCGGATGGTTATGATCGATGTAGTCAAGCACGAGATCTTAAGAAGGATCGCTCGGCTTGTAAAAGATCGTAAAACTCGGATCGTTAGCATGGCATGTAAGATCCTACTGAAGGGTGAAATGGTAATTTCATATATATTTATACAGATGCATACACAAAAACAAGAAAATTATAATTCAAGCCCAAAAAAAAAGGCCCAAAACGTTTTTTTTTAAAGATCTTGCTTCAAAATGCTCGACCTTGACCACACCGGCGATGAAAACAATCTTTCTCTGATCATAACACTCAGCCATTCTTGGCACGTAAGATCGTACTCTTACGGCCCAGCACTCGATCTTGACTGCACTAGTTATGATTGTTCTCATTTCTTACAATAACAAATATTCTCACCAAAGTCACACTCATAAATATATAATATATATGCCAATTGCCCACACACCCCATAATCAGATAGAGAATAGAACACATACAAAACGGGCAATTTTTGACAAATACATAAAGCAATCTTATGAAGTATCAGAAGCCGAAAGAAATACGTATGTGATAATGTGATAAGGCACAAATCCTGTGGACGTATGTGATAACGTGATAAGGCACAAATCCTGTGGACGTACCTTACAAGTAAGCTCTCCTTGGAAGCCACCAGCAACAAGAAAGTTATCCTTAACAGCCAATGTGCTAATCTGTGTCTGGGAAAATCCTTCCAACTGATTTCCTGCACATCTCTAAAAGACCAAACAAATATAACATTAATTCTAACTTGCGTATTTTCTCAAACGAACCATGTTAACTTTTCCGTTTTCATTAATCACATGTACATTGAACAGCTTCAGAAATTCTGGACTTTTAAACAAGTCTTGCATCAATCAGGGTTGTCGATCATGGAAAATATCGATCTGTTCAAATTCCGTTACGCTATAGAGCTATAGCATTAGCCGCTATTCGACAACACTTCGTGCTAAATTTCATATCGTGGAACAATGGTGATTTTTTTAAAATTCGGCTGTCATATTGCTACAGTGCCGCTATTTAATACCTCTTTCTTTATACAAGATTTTGCAAGAGACTGGACTGCATTACCTCAGTAGGAGCTATATGCCCGGAAAAGTTTATAATCTCGGACAAGTTGCCACTCAATGATGACCAGTGCATAATCGAGTAGTTAGAGACAAGGTATACATCATGTTTTGAAGTAGCCCATACCAAGTTTCGCAGCTGCATTCCACGGAAAAAAAAACATGTCATCAGGCTTGAAAACTATATGAAAAGAAAGATAACTCTTAACTCTTCAGTTTTCTATTTTAAAAACTAGTTCATGCGCGGCATACATGTTGATTCTTCAGTTTTCTATTTTAAAAATAGTTCATGCATGGCATACACGTTGACTCTCCAGTTTTATTACTTAAAAACCCTAAAATTATAATTTTTGCCGCTTTTGCCGCTACATCCGCTAACTAAAACTGGAATAGCAGCCACTATTGCCCGAATAGGAAAATTACAATAGCATCGCAATTTTCATAGCCAATTCAACAAAAACGCTACACTATTATAGCAGCCGCTATTGCCCGAACAGGCAAACAACGATAGCGTCACAATTTTCATAGCCAACTCAACAAAAAAAACACTACACTATAGCAGTCGCTATTGCCCGAATAGGCAAATTACGAGAGCATCGCAATTTTCATAGCCAACTCAACAAAAACCGCTACTCACTATAGCACCACTATTGCCACTATTTTACAACATAGTAACCTAAGAAATCATTCCATGCACGCAGCATACGACAAAAAAAAATCAACAAACCTGAAAATGAAGGATGGTCGGCTTAACCACCCTTGTGTTATAGAAGAATTCATAGTACTTGTCACCCTTCTCGACTTCTTTGCAATCCTAGAACACCAAACAAAGAAACATAAACCTTTTCAGTATCAAAAATTTATCAAACAATTTCTTACACTACTTCCCCACCTCCCAACAACCTCAACCAGTGTTTCCAATCGTGAATGACGGAAAATATAAATTTGTCCAAACCATGTTATACTACAAGCAATATAACACCGCAATAGCATCAATTTCACAACCCTGCACTTTGAACTAAATGGCATGATTACCGCAGAACAATAGCGATCCTTGTGACACCGACATCTCTGAAAAAACGTGTGTCCGTGTCCGTGTCAGTGTTGGACACCACCCCAACACACTTCTGCTTTGCGTTCAATTTATTTATTTTTTCAAATTATTACCGGTGTTAACGTATCGGTGTCAATGTCAGAGTCTGGTGTTTGTGCTTCATAGATATCAATTTGTTCAAATTCAGCTATACGATATTAACGAAACAAATTTATACAACAAACAAAAAACACAAACAAAACCTTGTCTGCAGTCTCTCCAGATGTGAGAATGTTCTCAAAATTCCTATACTGGTCAAGCCTAGTCAACCTATAACTCTCTCTTGTGATATTCAACATCTCCCATGGAATCCCTTGAATATCCTTCCCCTTCCTTGCTTGTGCAGCTGATGTATCAGTCACCTTAGTAAGCTGTTCCAATCAAAATCACCAATCAAAACCAAAACAATTCCCCCAAAATTGATACAAAAATCAAGCAATAAAAAAGGGGCAAAATCAAAATAAATAAATAAACCATTTCATATTCATCAAGAGCAACATCATCAGCACCACCAGCACCATCAAACTGTTCTTGATTATCTACTTCTTCAAGAAATTCATCTTCAGCCAAATGAAATTCATGGTGATAGGACATAGGGTTTTGGTTTTGTGAGCGTGAATTGAAGTTCAAGTTCGAAACTTGGTTTGGTTGAGTGTTGAATTTTGGAAGAAAGGTAAAGAAAAGAACCTCTCACTCTCACACACTCTCTTGTTAATGATGATTAATTAAGGGAAAAGATGAAATTAATGATGATTAGTGTGTGTAAATTCGCTATGGCCCACAAAATAATAACATGGCAACGTGTAGATATGATCTTATTTTTTCTTATTCTTTGGGCTTAAACTTTTTTTAGAGGACCTAAGTAGTGTTGCTTTGACTCACTAAACTCAATTATGTTACTCATTAGAAAGAGATTTTTTTTTTCATTTTCAAGGATAAATTCTAAAAGGGTTTAACTTTTAAAAATTAATAAAGATAAAACTAGTTCTCTAGGAGTAACTTTTACAAAATAATAAAGAAAAAAAATTGAATTAAAGTAAATGAAATCGACAATAAATGATATTAAATAAATATACTCCCTCCGTTCCTTTATAAGTGTCATTTTCTTGTAAAAAAATTATTTCTTTTTAATTGTCACTTACAAAGTTCAAGGTAGTATTAATTGCAATTTTGTCAAAATTACCCCTAGATAATTATTAGAGAGAGAAAAAGTAAAGTGAATGTAATAAATAATTAAGGGTATTATAGGTAAAAGAAGAATTATTGTTTGAAAAGTATCAATAATGATTAGATTCATTGGTATGTGTAAAAAGTCAAAAATGACACTTAAAAAGGAACGGAGGGAGTAGTAAATGATAGAAAGTAAAAATGTTTTAATTAAGAAAATATAAAGATAATAAAATCAAAGGAATGTAGACTCAAATGTTACTCACAAATTATTTGGTACTTTGATTTGCGTATTTTAGTTTTATAGATAAAGTATATGAAATTTATGACCTCCATTACAACATATGAAACTTTTATATATATTAAACTAAAGATAACCGTCTCAGACAACTTATTCCTATAGAATTGACATGTCTTCAAGGACATGCAACTTTATCTTTTGATGCACTGTCACGTCGTCAGTAATCGAAAATGGCTGAAACCATTATCCCACGTTCGTAATTGCTCTTAGATACTACTAACGATTTGTTCGTCGAAGGTGATTTGTTGACAGCACTAAGACTCTTCTCCAGTCTTTGATTTCCAAAATCTTTTAGATCTTTGAAGTTCGTTGAACACTTCGACTTCGACACAGTGTCGAGTGATGAATCATATTTATTATGAGACTCCTCCAAACCATGTCTCAAGATCTGCTATTGAGATTCTTCCAAACCATGCTTCAAGATGCCAGTCAAACGCTCCAGTCGACGTACTCATTCTTGTCAATTTGTGTCAATCAATGCTAACACTTAGCATTGTTTCAATACAACATCTAATTGACTTGTTTCAAAATTAGAAATTTCAGGCTAACAGTATTTGAATCAAAAAATTTACTGGAACTAGTGTCATCTCAAATATTTTAATGATTGTGTTCTAATTTTAAAAATTGGTTCTCTAATGGAAAGAAGTACGAAAAATTTATTAAAAAACTTTTTTTTGTATAAATTGTAAATAATATTAATCTCTCTCACGCGCTTAAAAATAAATGAATGGCTTAGAAATATTTTGACAATATTTTGACTCGTTAAAGCATGAATTGTGTTGTGTTTTTCTATTTATAGATTGTCATTATTTATAGAAAAATTTGTATTGTATGATGAAAGGAAATAACTCTTCAAAGATTTATTGCAAATTTAACGAGAAAAATGTATTTTTTTGGATTTTTTTATTATACTGTTTAACGAGACGTTGAGTCTCTCTCCTACGTATTCTCAAATGCAATGAGGAATTCAAACCTACGTAGTTCTGGGTAGCAAAAATTTATTTATTGGTTGATTTTAGTGATCGGTATTTAGGTCGTATTCTAATAGTTAAACGTTGCTTGTTTGCTCGCGTATGGGAGGCTTAAGTATTTGTTTGTATCGTGGTAGAATGGATCATATTTGATCGTATTCTAGTGGTTAAATGTTGCTTGCATGCTCGCGCATGGGATGATTAAGAATTTGTTTGTATCGTGTTAGAATGGATCAAACATTGTTCGTTTGAAAAATTTGCGGTCGCGCTAGGGCGGAAAATGATAGATTTGATTGGTTGGATTGTTTTTAGGTGGATGACGATTATTCAAAAAGCGATCTCTATAACCAGTATCCAAATACTCGGGGAAGAAAGAGGCATACACCTAATTAATCCTTTGACATTTGACTTTATTATAAAATATGTGATGTGAATCGTGTTACGGTTCTTTAACGAAAAAGAATGTTCAAAAATCAAGTTATAAAGCTAGTATCCAAGAACATCTTTCAAGACACTAATAGGGATATCTCCCTATCGACTTGTGTTTGGTAAGGAATGTCACCTCCATGTAGAAATTAAGCACCGTGCTTATTGGACGGTCAAAAGTTATAATTTGGAAATGCAAAAAGCAGGTATGGAAAGAAAACTCCAACTACAATAGCTTGAAGAGCTTAGGCTAAAGGCCTATGAAAGATCTAGAATTTACAAAGAGAAAACTAAGCAGTTCCATGATCAAATGATTTCTAAGAAGGGATTCTTTGTTAGCAAAAAATTCTTACTATTTAACTCCCGCCTAAAAATTATGGCTGGGAAACTTCGATCCAATTGGATTAGCCTTTTTCTTGTTACTAATGTTTTCCTCATGGTGCATTAGAAATAAAAAGTTGAGGTACTGACAAGGTTTTCAAAATTAACGGGAAGCGTTTGAAGATATTCCATGAAAATTTGGTGCCTGAAGATACAACCATGGAAGAGTTTTCCTTGGAAAAGCCCACCTACACTGCAACTTGATCAGGGATCCCTTCTTCCTTTCTCTCATGCTTATTTTATATTTATATTCGTTCATTGAGGACAATGTGTATCTTACGTGTGGGAGAGTGAATCATTTACTTTGTTTTCTTTCATTCAGTTTTTTACTGTTTTTGTTTGTTTTCTTAAATATAAAAAATTGTATTCATTTTCATTGGTTTTCGGATTGCAAGTGTTGTGTGAGTAATTTCTCTTTTCTATTTATTAAAGGCTTGTGGTGTGATATGATCCTTTTGTTATGCATTCTTAGTATGATAAGTATGATAAGTATGACTAATTGTTGAATTGTGTATCATTAACCTTTGTGAGATTTGAGCATTTTAATGTATAATATACAAAAATCCATCTCTTTCTTCTTGTGTGATTTCACTCATGTCTATTAGTCACTCTAGAACTTGACTTGACTCTTGTTGAAGCTTTTTGTTTATTTGTGCACATTTATATGATAAAAGCAACATATTTTTTTGTTTTATTTATTTTTTAGCCAGTTAGCCAAAAAGGCAACCATGAATAACATCATCTCTTGTTTGAAAATCCTTTGAGCTTATTATCTCATTCTTTGTTTAAAATCCATTACAAGTCGAAAAGTGAAAATCAAATGGAATGTTTTTAATATATGATTTTAAGTTTTTATACTTTAATATTGATTTTTCGTATTAATGTTTGATTGGATTCAAATGAAATGTTTTTTATCAGCTTTGATTTTGGATTTATGTTGGAATCTGCTTATGATTGATATGATTTTGAATTCAGGAAACTCTGATTTTTTCCTTCCAATGGAGAATACGATATTGATGATGATGAACCAAAACATTCCTTATGTTTCTCTCTTTTTCGATTTCTTCTAATCATAACATCATGAATGATTAATAGATTAATCACAACCTTAGTCCCTAATTAAAAAAAAGATTTACATACTGATAAGGAAAAGAGTATTAATTTTGAATATGTAATAAAATGTGAAATTTGATTTTTCTTAGAACATATGCAAATATGATTTTTTTTACTTAAAAATATCATCTAAAAATATTAATAATAAATAAAATTTCAAAAAAAGAAAAAAATATATATAATTTGGATTATTTTTATAGAATTAACGGTCTTACAAATTTGATCTTTGAACATAAAAAAAAAAGTTCTTAAAACAAGAAAGGGTGGGATTCAAACTCGCATTCTTCCATCAGCCTTGCTTAAGCATCCCCTGGGTCATTGCTCTCATTCAAATTGAGATTATGTTTCTAAATATTTGAATGAAAATCAAGAGTCTTAATGATATATAATATAATAATTTAAATACTTAGATAGCTAAAATATTTTCATAACATATAATAACTAAACTTTTAGTCTAATTTCAAAAAAAAACTCATAAATTATTAATCTATAATTTCATTAAATAATTAACACACTGATATAATATTTATATAATATTTTAATCATTAATCTTTTTTTTTCTAAAAATTAATTTTAATAGTAATAAAATATTTTTTTAACATAATCCTACAAATTATGCTATTCAGGTGTCTGTCTGATTTTCTTTTTTTCTTTATTGCACAACTTGTATCTCATTTTATACTATAGTTTTAAGAAAATATCATATTAAAGTCATAATTTTTTCCAGTTAATGCATATAATTCTTTTTCCATTTTTGATGTGAGACAAATTCAATGAATTTGAAAGTTGGAAACACTCTATAAATGATGATGAATGTTTTGTTCGATTGTTGTCTGGTATTTGTTTCGGAAATAGATGATTTTTGTCCCTTGACTTTAAATCACAAGTTGACAAAATAAAAAATAAAAAAATTATAAAAGTGACAAGAGTGAGATTTGAACTCAAACCTTCCCCTTGGAACTCTTAAACATGCTTCTCTACCAAGTGAGTCATTATGATCTTTTATAACATAATTGACTCCAAAGAATAATATGTTAATTAGACTTGATTTCTATTTTTGACCCCACTTACAAATGATATTAATACCTTTTTTTTCTCTTGTTTTTTTTCTCTTTTTATAAATGTATAAAATAGTATTTAATTTAAAAAAATTTAAAAATTTAAAAAACTTATATTTTTTTAAAATGAAATTTATTTATTTATTTTTATAAAGAAAACAAAAAAAGTATAAAAAAAATGAGAGGGATAACACCTCTTTTATGATGTGGTATGAAATATCTTTGGAATATCCAGTGTTTTCGTGACGTTCTGACTCTCCGACCTTGATATTTTGATATGTTCGTGGAACAAGCCATGACGCCCTTGATATCCGGGAATATACAATGTGCTTTTGAAAAGGGAGAAACTCTTGTGCTGGTTAGATCGTGACTGTTGATTTATGGACCCCGTGTTTTGCTTGAGAGGCAATGTTGGAAGAATATGATCCCTTTGACGTTTTCGAAATCGAAGTAAAATATGTTTTCTTTTAAAATCCTTTTTTATTATGCCCGACGTTTCAATGCATTATTCACAAATAATTGATATTTTATAATCAAGTGGAAAAATTGAATAACACAAAATTAGATTTTAAAAACAAATTTTATTTATTGAGATTTGGCCCGTAAATGGGCAATAGTACATAAAGAAGTAATTCTCATAAGAAGAGATTACCGAAAATCTAGGAAGATGTAAAATGGCAATGAAAAACATATTTATTCATGTCCCTATTGAACTCAACACATGTTATTATCCATATGTCTTCGAGGTCACAATACTTTGCTTCTGATGATGATGATTGAATTGATTTCTCTCATATGAATTCATGTTGTAGGATGAAACAAGTGATGCGGTCACATGCCTTTTGGATATCCCTAATTTTTGTCTGGACCGCTCTTTTCGAGTCTTAGTCCACCAGGATGATATACCCTATTTTTCCTTAGCTGTCCTTTTGGGTTTTCGACTTATCGAGTTTTATTTTCTATACAAGTCCCTAATTTTTGCTTGGATTGCTCTTTCAAGTTTTCAATCCATCGGGATACCCTAATTTTTGCCTAAGTTGCCCTTTAGGGTTTTCGAATTAGCGGACTTGTTATCCTCTTTTTCTAGGCATAGTATTTCTTGATCGTGTTAGAGTTTATAGATTGTGGTAACTTCGCTCCATCCATGGTTGTGAGAATCAAGGCTCCACCAGAGAATGCCTTCTTCATGATGTATGGTCCTTCGTAGTTCGGGATCCATTTGCCACGGGAATCTTTATGGATGGATAGAATTCTTCTGAGCACTAGATCAGTTTCTTCAAAATGTCGAGGATGAACTTTCTTGTCGAATGCTTTCTTGAGCCTTCGTTGATATAGTTTCCCGTGACATACCTCAGCCATGCGCTTCTCTTCTATGAGGTTTAATTGATCCAACCTGGTTTGTACCCATTCTGCCTCGTCTAATTTGGTCTTTATTAGGACTTTTAAAGATGGGTTCTCGACTTCGATATGGAGTACGAATTTGGTACCATATACCATAGAAAAAGGAGTTGTTCCTGTTGAAGTGCGGAAGAAAGTTCTATAGCCTTGTAGTGCAAAAGGGAGCATCTCATGCCAGTGTTTGTATGTTTTCACCATCTTTTGGATGATCTTTTTTATGTTCTTGTTGGTCGCTTCTACTGCGTCGTTCATCTTTGGTCGATAGGGTGACGAGTTATGGTGTTCAGTTTTGAAACTCTCGCATAACGCATACATCACTTTGTTATTTATATTCAACTCATTATCCGTGATAATTTTGCTAGGGACCCCGTAGCGGCAAATGTTCTTTTTTTTATGAATCGTGCGATCACTTGTCTTGTCACATTGGTGTAAGAAGCAACTTTTACCCACATGGTGAAGTAATCGATAGCAACTAGAATGAATTGGTGTTCATTCGCAGCTTTTGGCTCAATCATCTCAATTATGTCGATACTCCACGTGGAGAATGGCCATAGAGCAATCAGAACATTTAAGGGAGTAGGTGGCACATGTACCTTATCTGCATAGATCTGGAACTTATAACACTGCTTGACGTATTTGAAACAGTCGGTCTCCATAGTCAACCAGTAATATCTCGCACGAAGAATTTTCTTGGCCATGGAATGCCCATTGGTGTGAGTTCCAAAGGATCCTTCGTGAATTTCTTTGATAAGCATGTCGGCCTCATATCTGTCCAAGCATCTGAGTAAGACCATGTCATGATTCCTCTTGTAAAGTACATCCCCATTGAGGAAGAATTAGGAGACCAATCTTTTAAGTGTCTTCTTATCCCCACTCGAGGAGTTTGCAGGATATTCCTGTTTCTGAAGAAATTGTTTGATGTCGTGTAACCATGGTTTATTATCAACTTCTACATCTATGGCCATGCAATAGGCAGGCTCATCCAAACGGTGAATTCTTATAGTTGGCGCTTCGTTGTACCACTTGACCTTGAACATGGATGATAGAGTGGCCAAGGTGTCCGCTAGTTGATGTCGTGTAACCATGGTTTATTATCAACTTCTACCTTTATGGCCATGCAATAGGCAGGCTCATCCAAACGGTGAATTCTTATAGATGGCGCTTCGTTGTACCACTTGACCTTGAACATGGACGATAGAGTGGCCAAGGCGTTCGCTAGTTGATTCTCCTCCCGAGGAATATAATGAAAGGTAATCTCGTCAAAATAAGTGATCATCTTCCGGACGTGGTCTCGGTACCGGATTAGCTTAGCATTAATGGGTCCCCCACTCTCCCTTAATTTGATTGATGACGAGAGTTGAATCTCGATATACTTCTAGGATCTTGATTCTTAGGTCAATGGCTTCGTCAATCCCTAGGATACATGCATCATATTCTGCCATGTTATTTGTACAAGTAAAGCATAACCTAGATATGAAGGGAATATGGTACCCTGTTGGGGAGGTTATGAAGGCTCGAATTCCATGTCCGGTTGCGTTTGAGGCACCATCGAATACCAGTTTCCATAGTGATCCTGGTTCGGGTCCCTCATCGGGACCTAGGGGTCTCACAATCCCTTATTACCATAATATCTTCGTCAGGAAAGTCAAACTTTATAGGTTGATAATCTTCGGTTGGCTAATGCGCGAGATAATCCGCTAGCACACTCCTTTTTATAGCTTTTTGTGTGACATATTGGATGTCTTATTCTGTTAGTAACATTTGCAATTAGGCTACTCTCCTAGTTACTGCAGGTTTCTCGAAGATATACTTGATAGGATCCATTCAGGATATCATTAGAGTAGTATGACACACCATGTATTGTCTGAGCCGCCGAGCATCCCAGACTAGGGCACATCAAGTTTTCTCCAATAGTGAATATCAGGATTCACAATCGATAAATTTCTTGCTTAGGTAATAGACTGTGTGCTCCTTTCTTTTGGTCTCATCTTTTTGCCCCAATGCATATCCCACAGAGTTATTAAGTATTATTAGGTATATCATAAGTGGTCTCCTTAGAACTGGTAGTACCAAGATATGTGGCTCTTGTAGATATTCCTTGATTTTATCAAAGGCATTTTGACAACCTTCATCCTATTCGATGGCTTGATTTTTCCTGAGTAACTTGAAGATTGGTTCACACGTAGCCGCAAGATGTGAGATGAACCTAGCAATTTAATTCAATCTCCCTAGAAATCCTCGGACCTCTTTTTCGGTCCTTGGAACTGGCATCTCTTGGATAGCTTTCACTTTATAGGGATTGACTTCAATTCCCCTCTAAATAACTATGAACCCTAATAACTTTCCTGATCTGGCCCCAAAAGTGCACTTCGTAGGATTCAGACGTAACTTGAACTTTCTCAGAAGATCAAATAACTTTTGTAGGTTGACTATGTGATCTTCTTCAATTTGTGATTTGACAATCATATCGCCAATGTAGACTTCTATTTATTTATGTCATGTCGTGGAACAGAGTCACCATTTCCCTTTGATATGTTGCCCCAACGTTTTTCAATCCTAAAGGCATCACCTTGTAAGAGAAGGTGCCCAAAGGAGTGATAAACGTGGTTTTCTCCATGTCTGCGGGATCCATTTTTATCTGGTTGTAACCATAGAATCCATCCATGAAAGAGAAGACTGAGAACTGAGTGGTGTTGTCTACTAGTACATCGAGCTGTAGTAGTGGAAAGTCGTCTTTAGAACTTGCTCTATTCAAATCCTAATAATCTACACACATTCTGATCTTACCATCTTTCTTCGAAACTGACATAATATTAGCCATCCATTCTCGATCTTTGGCAACGGCTTAGAACCCTGCATTGAGTTGTTTCCTGACCTCTTCCATGATCTTGAGAGACATGTCTTGCCTGGTTCTTCTCAAATTTTGTCTAACTAACGGACACTCTGGTTTGAGCGGTAGTTTGTGTACGACATTTTATGTGTCTAACTCTGGCATATCTTGGTATGACCAAGCAAACACATATGCGTATTCGTGTAAGAGCTCAATCAACCTTATCCTAACTTCATCTTTTCAGGAAGCTCCAACCTTAACCTCCTTCTTGTTTTCTTCAGTCCCCAGATTGATCACATCCACTGGTTTTTAATGAGGTTGAATTTCTTTGTCCTCTTGCTTCAGCAGCCTGGCTAACTCTTCTGACAGTTCACAATCATCCTCATCGCCTTCTTCCTCTTGGTTAATTAGGAATTCGAAGTTATAAGGAATTATAGCAGTGGCATTTTCAATAGGTTCATTCTTTAATCTGCATGAGGAAGATTTTTATTTATTATTATATTTTGGATGATTTGATAGGAACGAAACAATATGGAAGGGTATTTCCATTTTTGAAAAAAAAAATTAAAATAAAAAAAAAAGATCTTAATTGAAAACAAAAATACAATTTTATTCATAAATAAGTAATTGAAACGAATGGGGCCCTACAAAGCTTGTTTATTTGCTTTAGGCATAGCAAATGACTTATTATTATTAAAAAAACAGTAAATTACTTCGAACTGAAAAATCATCTCCGAGATATTGATGGTCTTCCAATTGTTGAGAGTTGTATTTGGTGAACTGTGACACACTAAGTTAGGTATCCCTTCTTCTTCTTCTTCAACCACAACCACTTCACCCCTATATCCCGCACCATGGAAAGTTTCTTGAAGTGTACAGAGCTTCTTCTAGTTGGTCTTTTGAAATCTTTCATTAGCTGGTTTGTAACCTAGCCCGAGCCAATCCTTCTTCTCTGGTATCTCCAACAGCTTTCCTCAGCTCTGTGCATCTCTACCCTTGATCAATTTTGACATCTTCTCCCATAGGGATATTGATTATTATCTTCTTCGACTAACTGCTGCAATCTCCAAAGCTTGAAAAGGTATTCCCAATGTTTCTCCATCCGCTTCTATATATCTGAAGGATGAAAGGTGACTAACGAACATGTCTTCCTCTCCTTCGATGATTATTAGTTTATCATAAGTTATGAATTTCAACCTCTGATGCAGGGTTGAAGTAATGACTCATGCTACATGGATCCAAGGTCATTCTATAAGACAACTGTAGGATGGATTGATGTCCATCACTTGAAAGGTGACCATAAAGGTATGAGGTCCTGCAATTATTGGTAAGTCAACTTCTCCAATTACCATCCTATTCGAAACATCGAAAGCTTTGACCACCAAAATACTAGCCTTCATGGAAGTTCTTATGTTATTCAGCTTTCCCAGAATATTCTTAGGCATGAAATTTATATATGAGCCAATGTCCATTAATACCCTTGATAGGAGACTATCTTGGCATTTGACTGATATATGTAAGGCTTTGTTACGAGCGTGTCCTTCTGGAGATAATTCATCATTACTAAATCCCAAACAGCTGCTAGCAGCTATATTAGCCACCACATCATCAAATTGATTTAGTATTATGTCCTGAGTGACATGGGCTTCATTTAATATTTTTAACAAGGCTTCTCTATGGCCTTCAGAACTTAGCAACAAAGGTAGTATAGAGATTTTGGAGGGCGTCTAGCTTAATTGGTCTACCACCCTTTAGTCCCTCTTTTTGATCAACCTTAAGAATTCCTCGGTTTCTTCTTAAGGTACAACCTTCTTGGAAGACTCAACCTTCATCCCTTTTGAACCCTCAGGTGTCTTTCCCCTTGATTATTGTTCAGGAGCAAACACTTTTTTGCTCCGGCTCATGCCCCCGATTCCAGCAATATTAGTGACTGTTGGCTCTACTACTATAGGTTTGTCTCCTACATATTATGTAGAGTTATTATTTCTTGGTACAAACTTAGTGCTTTCGAATGGGAACGATGCAGGAACACGGAAGACAATAGGGTCTTGTGACTTTACTGGTATTTGAAATGACACTAGAACTGGTATTTGTACTAACATCTGGGAAGACATTGGAAACGGTATTTGAAAGGGTGTTGGAGCTCCCATTTGCTGGTAAGGGATCTCAAAAGGCGTGTGCCTATGAGATTCTATAACTGAGACATCTTCTAACTTCCCCGTGTACCCAATTTGGACCAAACCCTCATTTATCATTTATTGAAGGCACTTCTTTATCCTCCCACATGTGTCTGGATTGATTAGGCAGATTTTACAGCCAGCATATAACTCTTTGAATGCCTTGTAACCAATCAATTTCTCATGTACATTTGACATATGAGTCCTCACTTGATCTACTACTTGGATCAAAACGTTGTCGTCTAGTCCCTCCACCGCATTGATGGTTGGACCATCTTGTCCTGCCATTGGATTTACCTACACATTTGGGCCCTCTGGAGCAAAAGAGATAATCTTACGATCCAATAAGTCTTGCACTTTGAACTTGAGTGCTAAACACTTCTCGATAGTATGTCTGGGTGATCCAGCATGGAAGTCACACTTGGCATTATCATCGTAACCACGAGGAGGAGGATTTGACGGAGGTGCTAGAGGTTTAATCTCTACCAATCCCTTTTGAATTAAGTAGGACAAGACCTGAGTATACGTTGTAGGTATGGGGTCAAAGTCCTTTCATGGTCTTTTCTAATCCCTCCGGGCATACCCATTTTGTTGATTTTATTGAGGTGGTGCTCTAGCCTATTGTGCTTGAGGCCTAGAGTATGCCTGTTGTGGATATTGATTAGGAACTATTGTAGCTATGTAATAATTGTAAGGCACCTGAGAATGTCCCTTAATTGTGACAGCGTTGGTTTCACCTTTCTTCGGATTATTATTGTTGGAGTACCTCTTGTTACTATTTTGATTGGAAGACGGTTTTCCAATCTTACCACTCTTTAAGTCATTCTCAATCCTTTCCTCAATTATCATCAGGTCAGCAAATCCGATAGATATTGGACCGATTATCTTTTTATAGTAAGGGCCTTGCAAGGTGCCTATAAACATGTCAACTAACTCGTTCTCCAAGTGTGGAGGTTGCACGCGAGAAGCTAGTTCCCTTCATCTTTGAACATACTCCTTGAAGGATTCATTGCCTTTTTGAGATAGATTCTGGAGTTGCATGCTATTATGAGCGATATCCAAGTTATACTTGTATTGCTTTAGGAAGGCATTGGCCAGGTCTTCCCAGGTCTTGATATGGGTTCTCTCTAGTTGCATATACCAATCTAAGGATGCCCCACTTAGACTATCCTGGAAACTATGCATCATTAATTTCTCATCATCCGTGCAGGCGGCCATTTTCTTGACAAACATTTGGAGATGACTCTTAGGGTTGCTAACACCCTTGTATTTTTCAAACTCCAGTGTTTTGAATTTTGGTGGTATAACCATGTTGGGTACCAAGCACATTCCTACAACATTTTCTCCAAAGATATTGAAGACCTCAATAACCCCTCATCTTTCCTCCAAGATTTTATATTTGTCTTCAACTCTTGTTTCCCCAATAGTGACAGCAGGGTGAGCATCTGGTTTACTCTCTTGGGCCATAACCCTATGATCCTCATCCTCGTACTGTTGGCTCAAATCCACATAGTTGTCTTGCAGAACTAGTATTTGTATGGGACGAGATGCCCCATTGTAAATAATGGTTGGGATAGACCCTTCAGGATGAAGGGTACCATTCTTAGCTTCGCCCCCTTGGATGTCAGAGGTGAATCCTTGCAGAGGGATACCATCCACGGGTGGAGGGGTAGACACAGAAGAACCCTTCCTTCTATCATCCTCAATCTCTCTTGCTATCATGTTGGTAATAAATCTCCTGAGTTGATCAATCTTGTCTTTCATTTCCTCCATATTCCCTTTGACCGAGTCCATATCCTCTCTAAGTGCAACATGATTTTTTTCAAGTTTCTCCATGGCCTTCTTGCGTTGAGCTCGACTTTGGAGAGTCAAGTTGTCACGTTCGATGATACTGGGAAAGTATAGGGGAAAATGATTTTGCTTTCTGTTTAATGTATGCAAAATGAAGTATATATGAATGTATGAGGATGTATGTAAAAATATTTTGTTTTTACTTCTTTGGGGGACATTCAAAATTTATTGTTTCATGTTTTAGGAATATGAGCACAATTATAGAAACCATACAATTTGCATAAAAGGCAGAAGCAACTTTACTCATAAATCCAAGACCAAAGGTTCATACGGGGATGATACCCGCTGATAACAGTACATAAAGTAATTAAAATTGAAATGAAAAATTCTTAACAGAAAACTAAACTAAAGTGGTGCCTCCATGGCCACCTTCAAGTGGGCCTTAAACTCCTTCAACATGACATTGATTTCGCGACTTAGTATGTCTATCGAAATTGCTAACTGCAAGTGAACAGTCATATCGCGTAGTTTTAAAAAGATATTGAACCCAAAGGACCAAAAACCAAACTCTCTTTATCTAAAGTTACTATGTAAAGCTAAGGCTAATGATTGTTTTCTTTTTTAGATTAGATTAAGGGAAACGGGAAATAAAATTTAACTGGAAATAATAATATAATGAAAGTATTCAATAAAGAGACATTGGTATGTAAATATCATCATTCTTCGAGGATTCAATAAACAATTAACATTAAAATAAGGTAAATCACTTTTCAGTAGAAAATATCTAATTAAAAGACTTTGCCTTACACTCTCGTGTTATTGGCTCGGGTTGTACTCTTAAGCTAAAATGTTTTGCTCTCGCTCACCCACTCGAATTAAACGTAATTTTTGGAAATTGATAAATCCTAATTAATCCTAAAGCGCTCTCGTTGTGTTTATGATTAATGCCTGGAAACCACTATCCGGTTAAAATCTCAAACTCTTGCTCTGTTGATTTATAACCTTATTGACTTCTCACTCTCATGCAAAAACCTTTTTAAATTAGAATTGGAAATCAGAGCCAGAAAAATAACTTATAAAAATAAACATTAATAATCACGAATCCCGTCGGAACGACGATCCTTACATACTGATGTCGAAAGGTTTAGCCAGACATGGTTTTAAACTTAATCATACAGATATAATTATTAAACATAAACATAATCAAAATTCAGAATTGCAAATGAAAGCGAAAAGTAAAGAATTAAGCAATTAAAAGAAACATGATGAATAATTAGATTAAACTTCGGAGAATTCTTCGAGTACAAATAACAACTGGAAAATACAACGATGTCGGCACGCTTGATCCAAGCAACTCGTAAACTTAAGAACAAAGGTGCAATAACCTCCCGATATGGAAGAACTATCACTTTTAGAGTATTTCTGCTTAAACTAAGAATCAAAGTTACACGATAAAAACATGGATTTTTTTTCTTCTGGTTCTGCCTTTTTATACTAGTGAAATAGGAATTGAACTTCCCTAAATTCGTGTGGAAGTGGTTGAGGAAAAATAGGGGGAGTTTTGACCATGTTCTGTGCAGTTGTTGAAAAAACAACATTGTGTGCTTGTGGCGAATGCCACAGGGCAATGACGAATGCCATGGTACTAAAAGTCTGAAGTGACGTGTCAAGGGGTCATGGCGAACGCCACAAGCCCATAACTTGCATTTTTCAGTGTTTTTCTTCTTTTCTTCCCTTTTTTCTTAATTTCTTCTCTTTTTTTTACTTCTTTCTCACACATGAGTTTTGCATCGACAAGTACCTGAAACGGAGCACCAACATCGACATAATACAATAAAACATACAAAAAATTATACTAAAATGCATGTGAATCGAGTAAAATAAATGGTATAGTTTCACGTTATCAAACTCCCTCATACTTGAACTTTTGCTTGTCCTCAAGCAAATGCTACACTTGTGACATGAAAATTCGGAGACTCGTAGCATGTAGATCCATGAAAAAGTACATAAAAAATTAATTAATCATCCTAAAGCTACAGACTTCGCTTTGGTTATAATTTCTTAAATAGGTACTAATCGGTGCACTAAGGATATCATAATAACGCTATTCCGCAATTGCGGTCATGAGTCTCCCTACATGCAAGCAAATCTAAATGATGTCGGTATATCTCAGACTTGTCAACTCACCTTTTATTTTTCCACTCAAGTGCGATCACATTAAGCCCGTTATCTTTCACACTTATAGTAGGAAGATTTGTTAGTGACTTTGGTCCTTTATTTTAACTTAGGTTTCCCGGTTCGGGGGTTGATTATGGAATCTAAGTGGTTTAAGCCCCCTCCCAAATCGTAATCGTGGGGGATCGGACCGTAGTCCGTTGTACCAAGTTTAGCGCCAAATACCATTAAACCAACTACGATTGGTATTTGTAATTCAAGTCTTAACATATTTCATTCAATATCATTTTTATTCTTTGGACCAAACACTTATTTGCATCAATCTCCTATGTAAAGCATGACCAAGATGGTGTTGACCGCCTGAACTATTTCATTAGGTAAAAATACAAGGTTTTTGACATAATGAATATTCAAATTAATTCGCATGTTTAGGGGACTCAACGCGTTAAAACGATACCGATCTTGCACACAAATTTCCCAAGATTTTACAATTAAACCTCAATGTCATTTGTAACTTAGAACTTTCTAATTGTGAAATGATTTTCATGATTTTTTTTGTGTGGCTCAAGAAACGGGAAGATAAAAAAATAGTGGAAACCACGCATAAAGACTCGACATCACATGCATTGACTCAATTAACACTAAATAATTAAATAAAAATGGAAATGGATAAAACAATAAATCTACCTAAGGAAGTTGTAAATAAAAGCGATAAAGTTCCTTCCCCACACTTAAACCGAACATTGTCCCCAATGTTTCGTTAAAAGGTGGAAAAGGAAGATAGAACCTGAATGGAGTACTTAATGACGGACTCGACCTCATGCTCGTCCATACCTACCATGCCGAGGAGGTGGTATACCTATGTGTTGCATGTACTCAAGCAGGTCTTCGGTCCCTACACACTTGCCTTCCATTTCTTAAATCAGGATCAATAAGTTATGCTTGGCCCTTCCTGTGTAGTTGTGCTTCTGATCTTGTATCTATTGGATTTATGCCATCATGTCGACCTGCTGTCTTTGTATATCTCTCAACAGTTGGTCTCATTCGGCATCTACATCGTTACGGTGTCACAACTCACAGAGGGCATTGTCAAGTGTGGTCCTGATGCCAACATAATCATACTCCTCTTGGGACTAGTGTCAGGGATAGGTGTCTGCAAAAGTGTTAGAAGGGTCAGGTGCGGTGTGTGCACGTGTAGTCGGGTCAGAGAAAGTGGGAGCATCTTGCTCCATCTCATCAAGTTCATTATCAGTCTGACCACCTTGGTCATCCTGCACATGTGTGTCATTAGGGGCAGGATGACCGAGTTCAGGAGCGGTCAGATCATAAAGTCAATTGTTCCTGTTATGCACATTTGTGCATGTGGGGCAGGGTAAAATGATACTCCTGATCTCGCGGTTACCAACCATGAAAGAGTATTTTCCATCCCGCTTGGATTTAATTAAATGTTGGGCTCGGTAGGAATCGATATCCAGGGAGGGCGTTGGTAGGGGCTGCAGAGTTGCAAGCTCACTATTTAAGCCTAGTGTGCGGGCTATGGAGGTAACTAGACCTCATATATAGAAAGGGATGGACCCTCTTGCGTAAATCAACTACAAGTGTTCCAACATAAAAGGAATCATATTGACTCGTGTCGGTGCGAATGTGATGTGTAAAAAGAAAAGCTCTTTCAAATTCACCCTACCATTTTTTGTTCGGCCAAAAATTGTGTTAGCTAATATGCGATGCACATAGCATATGGCCGAGTTATTGATATGTGAAGCTTTTAGCCCTTCCCAATTGGATGTTCTCTCACCTGTCAATTATTCCCAAAAACAAAACGCTTCATACTGCCATTCTTCTTCCAAGGGACAGGCATAAGCTATACCATTCCCATGGGGAAAATGCAGCATGTCCCCAAGAGTATCTTGACTCAATTCGTAATCCCTATTAAACATTCTAAACCTCACAGTGCCATAAGAGTATTGATCTACCATAGGTGTATAGTAGTGAAAGAACTTAAAAAATCCAAAGTCAGCTTCTCGTAGGTAGCGTCATTCATAGAACATAAGTGTGTTAAATCTAGTCTATCTAGTATCTATTATACACTACCGAGTAATGCTAACCTACGTAGACAAGGTTCATCGGCATACCTTATTGGAGTGACTGAGCGTTGTAGAACTTCAAGTACCTCTCCTTTTGTAATTTTCCAACTTCACCTTCACTGAAGACGAGCTTGGACTCTTTGAGGCATGACGTGTGTGTGAAAAATAATTTCATAATGGGGTTGTAACTGAGTGATGGTGTTTTAAATGGCTGAATATGAGTGAGAGTTTGAAAGGTTGGAGATGAAGGGTGTGAGTGGGGGGAGTTAAAGTGAGTTAATATAGAGAAATATTATTTTGGAAGTTGAAAGAGTGGAAAAACATGGGGCTACGTGTTAAAAACGGTATTTTTGAGTTTCTGATGTTTGTGGCGAATGTTATAGGGTTGTGGTGAACGCCACGAGCCTAAAATAAGAAAATTTTCGTTTTAGCTCTTTGGCAAACGCCAGGAGGGCTGTGGTGAACGCCACAAGCTTCAGAAATGGGATTTTATATTGTTTTATGGCTCAGAAAAAAGGCATATTGGCGGTTGTTAATTACTTATAAGGGTTGCTGAGAGATATTTGTTGCTTAATAGAATACAAAGCCTCAAAAAATAATTAATCAGTCAATTGAATGCTACGAACCAATAAAATAATACTTTCATATAAAATGGATAGATAGAAAATGACATTAATAAAACTGAAATATTCACTATGTTTTACGTCGGTAGCTCGACGACTCAGGACTGTGAGTACTCATGGTGGTTCTTTCGAGGATGAATCCCCGATCAAACTTTTAACTATCCTCGATTTACATGGCCACTTATCAAGCCATCTCTCATATCCATCACCTTTTCTTTTTTTCTTTCTGTGGGGTAGTTTATCCTTCTGAACTTCTGGTGGTGGTTCCAACTCTATCCTGAGAACTAGCTTTTCAGCTTTAGGTTCAATATTTTCATCCACCACCTCAAAGTCTAACTTGCCCCTCTTAATACTAATGAGTTCCCTAGTTTCACGGTCTTCTAATTTTCTCTTCTTATTCAGGATCTCAAACAAAGGTGCATTGGTGTGGATATTTTCGAACAGCTCCTCATACCTTTCGAATTTAGAGTCTACCTTAACTTCAATAGACCTTCGCGGGAAAGGAATCAGTGATTTATAGGGAGGAGGAACAACACAGAGTGCTTCCTTCTCTACCTCTTCGACAACCTCCCTTTCGGGTGGTGTCGGTGGGTCTTTCTCAATCACTACTATTTTCTCACCTAAACTCTCCTCATTATTACTGTCCTTATTACTTTTGATTTGTTTTTCACCCTTGGCTGTCACAAAATTTGCATGTTTGTCAGGGAAGGGTCCTAGAGGTGTCTGTGCAAGCAGGGAGAATTGAGTCTCCAATGCGTCGCTGTGAGTGGTGAGGGACTCGACCACAATGTTCAGCTGCCTAAGAGTTTCATTGGTATAAATACTTTATTTTCTAAACTCTTCATTCTGAATAGTTTGTGTAGCCACAAAGCATTCCATCATAGATTCTATCATAGAGTGGGTTTGCGTTGCAATGAAATCCTCCATTAATATTTCGAGGTCGTATTTATGGAAATCTTGCGGTTCCTCAAAATACTAGGAGTGGTAATCATAGAGAAAATTTGGGTGATACATAGTAATAGAGACATGAATGCCTTAGTCTATACGGTGCAACAATGGAGTTACGATATTGACTTAATTGGTCCCCGGCAACAGCGCCAAAAACTTGATCTCACGACTTAGTATGTATATTGAAATATCTAACTGCAAGTGCACAGTCGTATCGTGTAGTTTTAAAAAGATATTGAACTCAAAGGACCAAAACCCAAACTATGGTTATCTAAAGTTACTATGTAAAGCTAAGGTTAATGATTGTTTTATTTTTTAGATTAGATTAAGGGAAACGGGAAATAAAATTTAACTGGAAATAATAATATAATGAAAGTATTCAATAAAGAGGTATCGGTATGTAAATTACATCATTCTTCGAGGATTCGGTAAACAATTAACATTAAAATAAGGTAAATCACTTTTCAGTAGAAAATATCAAATTAAAAGACTTTGCCTCACACTCTCGTTTTTTTGGCTCGGGCTATACTCTTAAGCTAAAATGTTTTGCTCTCGCTACCCACCTGAATTAAAAGTAATTTTTGGAAATTGATAAATCATAATTAATCCTAAAGCGCTCTCGCTGTGTTTAGGATTAATGCCTGAAAATCACTATCCGGTTAAAATCTCAAACTCTCGCTCTGTTGATTTATAACCTTATTGACTTTTCCCTCTCGTGCAAAAACCTTTTTAAATTAGAATTGGAAACTAGAACCATAAAAATAACTTATAAAAATAAACATTAATTATCACTGAATCCCATCGGAACGACGGTACTTACATACCGATGTCGAAAGGTTTAGCCAGACATGGTTTTAAACTTAATCATACAGATATAATTATTAAACATAAACATAATCAAAATTCAGAATTGCAAATGAAAGTGGAAAGTAAAGAATTAAGCAATTAAAAGAAACCTGATGAATAATAATAATTGGATTAAACTTCGGAGAATTCTTCGAGTACAAATAACAACTGGAAAATATAACGATATCGACACGCTTGATCAAAGCAACTCGTAAACTTTAGAATAAAGGTGCCATAGCCTCCCAATGTGGAAGAACTATCACTTTTAGAGTATTTCTGCTTAAACTAAGAATCAAAATTACACGATAAAAACTTGGATATTTTTTTCTTCTAGTTCTGCCTTTTTATACTGGTGAAATGTGAGTTGAACTTCCCTAAATTCGTGTGGAAGTGGTTGAGGAAAAATAGGGGGAGTTTTGACCATGTTCTATGCAGTTGCTGAAAAAACAGCATTGTGTGCTTATGGTGAACGCCAAAGGGCCATGGCGAATTCCATGGTACTAAAAGTCTAAAGTGACGTGGAAAGGGGTCGTGGAGAAAGCCACAAGCCCAAAACTTGCATTTTCAATGTTTTTCTTCTTTTCTTCCCTTTTTTCTTTATTTCTTCTCTTTTCTTACTTCTTTCTCACACGTGAATTTTGCATCGACAAGTACCTGAAACAGGGTACCAACACCCTCATAATACAATAAAACATACACAAAATTATACTAAAATGCATGCGAATCGAGTAAAATAAATGGTATAGTTTCACGTTATCAGACATCACACAACCTAATAAACTCAAAGACTTCTTGTGGGGTGTTGCGGAAATTTGCAACACTATCAACTCTCTTATACATCCTAGGGACATCCCGAACCAGGTTATTAGCGAAATCTGCCATATTAGAATGCTCAATCCTCCATGCTTCAGTCCTATCACCTTGCTATTGAACTATGATTTGAGCAACAACAACAAGATCCCTTAAGTACTGGACTTCTCCCTCTAATTGTGTGACTTGAGCTGTCAAGACTTCATGATCTTGAGCTTGGAGATGCACCTGTTCTTTAAGATTTAAGAGCTCTTGGTAGGTCCTTCTTCGTTCATTAGGTAACATTTGCACAAATTATATCCTGAGTTGTTATTGTCTAGTAACAACAACCTGAGATTCCGTAAGTTCCCTTTCGAGTCCACGAACTTGAGTTGCTAAAGCGCTTTACCTTTCTTGTTGTTCCCACACATCCAGATCCCACGACCTTTTCCACCTTTGACCTTTTGCTTGGGTTTCCTTTAATTTCTTATTGATATTTTTAAATTCAACTTCGGTGCTAAATAAACCTCCCAAAGTTTTTTGTCTTTTGCTTCTTTCAGCCTGAAGTTCCTCCCTATTCTCAAGAAGTTGCTTGTCCCTTTGCTCAAGGTCATAGCTCACCTGATTATTTTTGTAGGTCGTGTCATAAAGACTGTGCTCCAAGCTTTCTTTATCTTTCTCAAGCCTAACAATAGTTTCTTTGAGACTATCGACCTCCTCAATGGACACTGGAATAGGATCAGGTATGTCTGGAAGGTAAGTTGGATCAATCACAAAAGGTAACTTAATCAAGTGGACCATTTCCTTGACCCATGAGGTGTAAGATTCTTTGGATGAAGTATCCTTCCTCTTTAGCTTATTTTCCTTTACATGCACCTTTTCCCATGCACATATGACCTTTCTAAACAATTATGTGTATGAGGTATCCCCACCATGCAAGATGAACTCCTCTAACTCGCCTTCCTTAGGATTTTCCCATATGGGGTGTCCCAGTAATCTCATGGCTAATATGGGATTATAGTTGATGCACTCTTTGGAACCAATGAGGGGTACATTAGGAAAACTCCCGCAGTTGACAATTATATCCCTGACTCTTATTTTCTTTGGGTACTAGAGGATTGATCTCTCGTTAAGGGACATAAGCTTTTGAGCCCAAGCATGATTACCCTTGGTCTCTACCATATAGATATCCTTGTAAAGGTGTGAGGAAAACCATTGGTACAATAATGGAATACAACAGCGTAATGGTCCCTTCTCCTTGTTGTGGCAGATGCTCATGGTGTAATATACGTCAACTAGCAGAGCGGATACGAGATCTACCTCTAGATTCTTTACAGCCTAAAAGTCTCTATTTTCCTTATAATGTAACAACAGATCTTCGATAGGTATCCCTAAAGTCATAGCCAATTTCTTAGTTTCTATCTTTTTCCTCATACCCATATAGGGTCCCTTTCTGTCTTTAGGAAGGTCCAAGTACAACCCAAATTCTTCTAGCGTGGGGGCTATCAGAAAATCTTGAAATAAGAAACACCGCAGGGGTGGATCATAAAATTGTGCCAAGGCAGTGACAACCTCTACTTTTACAGTGACTCTCAAGAGATCAAGAATCCTCCCATACTTAAATATTTACTTCCTATGAATGGAGTTGGGCATTAGACCTTGAAGAACCTTTAGGCTTTGCAAATCTGACATTGTTGCCTTAATACGAAGGGTTGTCCTTTTATTTGAATTCATTTCCATAAAGCACCTACAACAAATTTTGAAATCCCCCCCAAAAATGGTAAATATATGCAAAAAAGACCCATCTTAATGCCAATGGTATGATGATATGTGAAACTAGCGGAAATATACCCGAACGCATCTCACACTCGAACATACCATAGAGTCGTCATCGAACTTTATTTATTCCCGAAGAAAAGGGAAAACATCGATAAAACCCGGGGGAAATAGATAATTGGGTAAGGAAAACATTTATGCAATGGGAATGTATTAGCACCCCTAACATCCGTTGTACTCAATGAGAATCGTTTTGATTGTTCTTGCTTGAATGAGTGTTATATCTAAAGATTACCCGCGAAAGGAAAAAGAATAGAATAGATAGAGTGCTCGGTGAGGATTGGAGCCTTCATGCCTACATATCCTTATAGTGCAATAAGGAATTTAGAGCTTAGTAGTTCATAGAACTAATAGTGGGAGATGAAAGAAGTTGTGATAACAGATATGGTCTGAACCAAAGAATAATGTTTTTTGAACTCCAACAAGGGGTGAAATCTGAACACAAGAGTAAAACTGACGTTAACCAATATGTGGGTATCCAGAAGCGTTCGCCACTATATATGGTATGGCCGAAAGTAGAGAGAATTAGATGTTTGGTTTCACATCACAAACAACTATTGGTTCATAAGCAGACACAAGATAGGGCTCAAAGAGATAATGTATTTGGCTAAAAAAGAACAGTATGTCACATGGAGTTAATGGAGGTATATCAATGACTATGAGAGATATGAATGGTGCCCTAAGGCGGAAGAATAATTAGGATTGTGCTCGCTAAGGGTTTGAAGCCTTGTGCCTACGTATTCTCATCGTGCAATGAGAAAGTCAGAGCACTCGTAGTTCACGGAACCACGAGAACAGAGAGAGATAAGGAAGTGATGAAAAGTATAAATTGCACCAATAGAATGGTGGAAACAAAAGGGTGTTTTCCTAAGCAACATGGACTAATAAGACAAACACACCTTCAAGGTTTAACTGTAGTAGAAACAAAGAGGTATTTGCCTAAGCAACAGGGACTGATAAGATAAACATAACTTCAAGGGTTGACTGCAGTGATGTTTGGTATAAGGAATAGTATATCACTGTAGAGAACAAACAATTTGAAATCAAAGAAGAATGGTATATTGGATCCATGAAGAAATAAACTCTGAGCCAATGAGTAAACAAGCGTCATAGCCAAAAAAGAAGGAATAAAGTGTTTGGTTTCATAAACAAATATTTCTTGGTTCACAAGGTGGATTGTCACTATATCATCCTAAAAGGGTATGCATGGAATCCAAGGAAAAGTATTGTTTGATCTCAAAAAGATGGTATTGATTAATGAATGATAACAACTGAGGTAGGACAAAGAAAGGTCTACCTCATAGGGCAAAGAAAGGTATCCCCTGATGAAGAAATTTTGCCCTCTTTTTATAGATGATTTTAATTTTTTATGCTTTAATGTTGATTTTTTGTATTGGTGTTTGATTGGATTCAAATGGGATGTTTTTATCAGCTTTGATTTTGGATTTATATTGGAATCTGCTTATGATTGATATGATTTTTGGATTTAGGAAACTCTGATTTCTTCCTTACAATGGAGGATACAATATTAATGATGATGAACCAAAACATTCCTTGTGTTTCTCTCTTTTTCGATTTCTTCTAATCATAACATCATCGACTATTAATAGATTAATCACAACCTTAGTCCCTAATTAAAAAAATATTAACTGTAAATATTAATAATAAATAAAATTTTGAAAAAAGAAAAAAAATATAGAATTTGGATATTTTTATAGAAATAACATACATACAAATTTGGTCTTTGAACATAAAAAGGAAAAGTTCTTAAAACAAGGAAAGAATGGGATTCAAACTCACTTTCTTCCCTATGCACATTCCTCAACCTTGCTTTAGCATCCACTAAGCCATTGCTCTCATTCAAAATGAAATTACGTTTCTAAATATTTAAATGAAAATCAACCATCTTAATGATATATAATATAATAATTTAAATACTTAGATAGCTAAAACATTTTCATAGCAAATAATAAATAAACGTTTAGCCTAATTTTTTTTTTAAAAACTCCTAAACTATTAATCTATAATTTCATTAAATAATTAACAATCTAATATAATATTTATATTTAATTACCTTTTAAATAATATAATCTAATGATATATAATATTCTAATTATTAATCCTCATTTTATATTAAAGTCATGATTTTTTTCAGTTAAAGTATACAATTCTTTTTCAATTTTTGGTGTGAGACAAATGTAATGAATTTAAAAGTTGGAAATACTGTATGAATGATGATTAATGTTTTGTTCGATGGTTGTCTCTTCTTTATTTTGGAAAGAGATAATTTTTGTCCATTGCCTTTAAATCACCTTTTGAAGGAATATTTGAATATTTTGAAACTTTGAGAATCTTTGATATTAAAAAATATCTAATTTTTTTAATTTTATTTTTCCTTAAATAATAATAATATTCTAATATTAAAGTGATAATATTTACCGTAAATTAATACTAATAAAAAGGGTGATAAAAATGACAAAAATAAACTTAAGAAAGTAATAATAAGAAAAAAAATTGAATTTTTTTCTTTAACTTTATCTTGATTGATTTTTATTTTTTAGATTAAAAAATATATTTAAATAAATAATATAATAATGATAAATTAAACAAAATTCGAAAAATTAAAATAATAAGTAATAAAATTTTATTTTTTTTAGAAAATATATATTAAAAATAAATAATTTAAAAAAAAATCGAAAAAGTAAAAGATAAAAAATAAAAGGTAAAAAGAAAATTGATTTTAAGATGATAAGATTGAAGGTAAAACATGAATAGTAGAAAATTGTAAAAAGTGACAAGATTGAGATTTGAACTCAAATCTTCACCTTAGAACTCTTAGACATGCTTCTCTACCAAGTGGATTATTGTGTTCATTCATAATACAATTGACTCCAAAGAATAATATGTTAATTAAATTTGATTTCTATTTTTGACCCCACTTACAAATGATATTAATATTTTTTTTTGTTTTCTCTTGTTTTTTTTTCTCTTTTTATAAATGCATAAAATAGTATTTAATTTTAAAAAACTTATTTTTTTAAAAATGCAATTTATTTATTATCATTATTTTTTATAAAGAAAACAAAAAGTCAAAAAATGAGAATGTGCCAAAACAATGCAAAAGTCAAGACTTGAACTAGGGACCATATGATCCCTCTCTCTACCCATGCTTTGTTACCAATTGTGTCATTTCATTTATTCCTAATAATGTGACACTAGAAAACATATAAATGGTAGTCGAAATTTGGGGTACGACACAAAAGGTTGAAGGATAATTATTTAGAGTTATTTGTGATTGAATTATTATAGTTGTGATACTTCAAAAGTTGGTAGAAAATTAAAAAATAGAAATTGAAGAAAAGGAAAAAAATAGAAAAAGAAAAGAAGGATGGTGACGCATTACGCGAAAAACCGGCGGGAAAAGACACAGAGCCGCCACCGTGCGTTATTTATCCCAAAGGAGGGAAAGGAAACGCTCGAAGTAAACCTGGAAAGGAAATGGTCTTACGACCAGAGATTGCAAGGATCGGGAGTCGGTTATGCGAAGGGAAGGTGTTAGCACCCCTACGCATCCGTCGTACTCGACGGGATCCACGCTCAAAAGAACAAAATAAGGTTGCTAAATAACTGCTCAAAAACTGCACAAAATTGGAATGAAACCCAGGAAAGAAGACGGAGGAAGGGGACTCGGCAGGATATCGCATCCTGGGCCTACGTAGTTTGTCAGACACAAACATCAGAGTCGACGTAGTTCGGGGAAACGGGAAACGTGCTCGCTAGGACATCGCATCCTATGCATACGTATCTTCTCTAACCAGACTAAGAATCAGAGCACTCGTAGCTCGGCTAACGCACGCCAAACAAAACGCTAAACGGAGACGCTGAGACGTCAAAGCAAACACACTACTGGAAACGGAATGCCAGTCACTGGTCTTACATCCAACTCCACACAAAACAAACAAACGGGAAACCGACTGCCAATCACTGGACTTATGTCAGACTCCAGACAAACAAACACACACAGGAAACCGACTGCCAATCGCTGGACTTATGTCAGACTCCAGACAAACAAACACACACAGGAAACCGACTGCCAATCGCTGGACTTACGTCAGACTCCAAACAAACAACAAACAAAACAAAAAGGTTGCCCGGAGAGATCAGCTCAACCTCTTGCCTACGTACCTCATCTGGTATGAGGATCAGGGCGACGTAGTTCCCCTTAACAGGGAAAAAACTTCTATCCTAACCAGAGACTAGGGAGATAACAAGCTACTAGGGAGACTACGACTCGAGCCTAGAAGTTGTCATGCATACGATCCCTAAGTTGAGGTCTCTAATCAGAACCTAACTCGCACAGGAAGCAAGCTAGCCTAAACAACAAGTAAGCAATCACAAGCACAGGTATCACACACTATATGCAAACAATTGGCTCATACAAGGCAGGGCTTTAGTCAAGGGGTCATGTCAACCTCGACAAACAAGCCAACTGGAAGGGGTATCTGATGAAGCTCTTAACCACTGACATTGACCGTCAGGGTGAGCAGCTGAAAAGGTAATGAGGGTGAGACCTCATAGCTCTTATCCCTGGCCTGGGAGAGCTTTAATCAATGAAAACATGGGAGTCCAGAATGTGGGACTCTACTCCACTTGACCGACTCTATATACAAGGATCTTGGGTGTTTATTCAAAATGCATCAGCACGTAGTGCGAGCAAGATGAAAGACTCAACTAAATAGCAGGGGATGGATTGCACATCCCTTCTATCTGCCAATGCCTCTTCACTTAGGAGGTCTTTACATGTACAAGGCACAAAGATAAACAAGCACAAACATTGCCTCTTAAGGAGGGCTTCAGACAGGTGCCTGCCAAAAGAACATGACAGGTCTTCCAGACTACATGGAGAATAGGAAGTTACCTAAGCGGTATGCCAACCACAAGCAAAGCAAAGCAACTCAAGCAATGAGTTAAAGCGGCTAAAGTACCTGTAAGAAAAGCTAAACAATCAGTATTATGTTCAGACAAACAACCAACAAATACAACAGTCAGACAACCAATATACACAACATGTAGGCCATAAACTCAATTGATTCACCACCAAGGAACCTACAACACAACAAATGTTAGTGGAACAAAGCATTTTGCATCTCAATTTATGAGATCAACATCAACCATCAAGACTAGAAGCTTGAACCTGAAATGCACAACTCAAAAGATGAGTACAAACCACTAGCACCAAGGCTAGGGTCAAAGGTAAGGCAAAAAGTCAAAACAGCAACCAATTCTCAACATATAGCACATTTATTCAATCAAGAAGATGTCCTAAAAAGGACCAAGTCAAAAGAATTAAGCAAGGTCATCATTCAACCAAGAGAAGGCAAGGCAAGCAAAAGGTGCATACAATTGGTCATCAAGAATCAAAATTCCATATTAAAACAGAAATGACTCAAACAATTATGGAAATTTTTATGAGCAATCAACATATCAAACATAATCATCCTGCCAAAAATTATAAACAGAGGAGCTCAATTGGCAAGGCAATGAAAATGGAGAAGATCAACATCAAATTGTGTGAAACACATTGTCACACCCTAAGTTCATGTGTCTAAAACAGAAATGACAAATGCTAAAAATACCAAACCAAACCTCAAACATCAATCAGCATGTTAGGAATCAGCACACAAAATTTCATGGCAATTGGATCATTATTGAGCATTTCACATTAGGATGAATGAGGCATGGTACAAATGCATACATGTTCAATTAGTCTAGCACAATTAAAATTCCAGCCATGCACGATTCCAAAAATCCACATCAAAAAATAGAAGACATTCATATGATCATGTAGGAAAAAACCTGGAATTAATTGGATCATTATTCTATTTTTTATGGTTTATAGAAATAACATGAAAGAAATGAAATAAAATTGTGAAAACATAAAAATAATGAAATGAATGAATAAAATGGCAATTGCATCAGCAGGATTCGAACCGTGTGCAGCCAAAACGCACAGTTTAACTAATTGACATGGCATCCCAGTCATCCAGTCAAACACATGTGGATACAGTCAATCAATACGAACCAATGAAATTACCAATGGATGCACACGCAAGCGCTTAGTCAGAATGAATTAAACAAATAACATGCCATAAGGAGGAATCGAACACGCATGGCTTGGGTGAAAGTCTCTTCTACAGTGGTTTTCACATGGACGAACCAGGCTAACCCTAGCACTGTAGCGCACGGTGGCTGGCAGGGCGGAAACCACCATCTTCCTCATGAAGACGGTGGTGAACAGTAAGCTCCATTATTTTTTTTGCAGAATTGAGTGAAACTTATATCAACAGAAAGCTTGCAACACGAGGAGTTCAAATCCACTATTATTTCATCCTAACTGTTCATGAATCATGCAAATCGATGAAAATAAAATCTCACATCCAAACTTTAAACTCATATATCTCCATCAATATTGCACCAAATTTCATGTTCTTTATACCAGTGGAATCAGCAAGCAACGAACTACAAGTCTATGGCAACAAAAACAAGAATTAGGAGATGCAAAATTCTGACATCTTGAAGCTTCAACAATGGTAGTAGTAGATTCAAGGTTTGGCAAGCATCCAAATCTCTTCTATCAACCTTGTTACCACTTCTGAAGCACAAATCAACCCTTGGAATGGCTTGGATCTAGCTAAACTTCAAAACTCCATGTTCATGTTCATGTATGGAATTGCTTGATTCTTCACCAATTTCTTCAATCAATGGCTTGAATTCTACCAAATGAGGATCAAGAAAACAGAATATGCAATAAAAATCAAGTGTTCTTTGAAGAATTTTTGAATTATGGTGGAGAGAAATTTTGGAGGGAAATTTTCAATCTAGATCTAGAATTGTGAATTATGAAAATTCTGTTAGGATTAACCTTTTATATGCTTGCCTAATCATGCTGAAAAATTAATTAAGCTTTGGTTAATTGGAGATTAGTGAGAAATAAGGTGTAGTGCAAAAAATTGATTTTTCACCCCATGCATGCAATCCCACGTGAACAGTAGCAAATGGCCATGCAATTTCACTTAAAACCCTCTTATGAACACAATGGCAATGGTGATTTGTTCCCATGATGCACCAATTTCAAATTTGCAATTTTCCCTCCAAAATAAGCATGAATATGCAAATGGTCATGTGATTAAATATCATGCAATGTGATGAATGGTTTGGAAAATACATGTCATGAGAAGAAATATACAAAAAGAGGCACTCATTTTGGAGTTCTAGATCAAAAGTTATAGCTTGTTGAAGTTCCATGCACATTTGGCAATTATTTGATCATATCTCCTCAACTATTCATCAGATGCTCATGATCTTGGACTTTTTGGAAATGGGAGAGAAAGATCTTCAACTTTCATGTTGGACAAAATTTCATTTGAAGCTTCTTTGATGTTGGAAAGTTGAGTTGAAGTTGGTCCAAAAACTTTCCATTTTTGGAAACTTGAAATTACAGGTCACTTTCCGTTTTGGGAAACTTTTGATCTGGCTTCAAATCCTTCAAGGTAGATGTTTGACATGATAATTAAACCTCTTTTAGACATGAATGAAAAGTCTCAAACCATTTCTCCACCTCCTAGCCCTCAGTTGACCTGCCGTTGACTTTTATGGGGCCCAGATGACCTGAAACTGCATTGATGACTTTTGAGCCTCTAACACTTGGTCAAGTTGCTTCAAAATGAACCTTGATCCATATAAGCTCTCTAGCACAACCATAGGGTCTTTATCTCAAGGAAAAACCTTGCTCTTTTGCACTGAGGAATTCTCCTGATGCCAGTCTTGACTGATAAGATGCAATGTAATATGCAATGATAATGTACTGTTAATGTGATGTTAATATGATGTTAATGCAATGGTAATGACCTAAAAATGAGATAAATGAATGAATGAGGGGTGAAAATTTGAGGTGCTACAGATGGCTATATATATTGCTTCTAAAAAAGAATAAAAATATAATAAAAGAGAAGAGAAATAGCTGCAAGATTGTTGTTTGAAAGTGAATGAAGTTTTATTTAGTTCAACTCCCGCAGTTTCTTTCAATTTTCTTTTGACCATTTGAATTTTAGCTTAGTACCCCTTATGATTTATCTCATTCTTACCTTAGTTAAGTTACAACCCGAATAAAAGTCTTTTTGATCTTTTGTATGCATATATTCTAATTGTGGATGTTAGAGTCTTTTCAAGCTTATGATAGTGCTAATTTTTATAATGTGCTTTGAGTGTAAACAGTAACCTAAACACTTGAGAGTTGAGAGAATTTTTCTGTGAGGATCATGTTACTTATGATGTACTCTTTGGTAAACTGTCTTCTTACTTGCTTTGAATGTCGTTGAATTTTACTCACTAACAACATACTTCTTGAAGATTAGATTGTGGATTTTACTTACACCCTTGTGATTTGGAAGGTCTTTGAATTTGCATGTTTTGTTTGGTTTATTTTTCTGCTTTGGATTTTAACTTTAAAGTTTTGCTCGAAGTGCAAAAGTTCAAGTGTGTGGAAATTTGATTAGTGCATTTTCATGCACATTCTTTCACTATTATGTTACGACAATTCTAGAGTATCTTTGGTTATTTATACTATTTTAGTGTGTTTCCTAAGATTAGTTTATTTTTACCTTTATTTTAATTCCGTATTGTATTTTCTAAATAAATAGTTATTTATACCTTCTCACTATACATGTCATAACTTGGGCTACGAGAATCGGATTCACGGGTTCTAATATGCATTGGAAATCTGAGAGAATAAATTAAAAGTTTACTCTTGAAGTCAAAAGCTGATTTGGAGTGAAGAAGGGTCGAATAATTCGTTTTAGTCTAGACTTAAATAAAACAATTAGTTTTATGGGTTGAATTTGTGTAATTTGGGTCAGATGCTCTTTTAGCCCGATTTACTATACTATTTAAACTAAATTGCAGCATAATTTGTAGGATAGAACATTTTACACGAAATTAGACGGCTATTAAGATTTCATGGAGAACTAAACCACTTCGAAGTCGATTTGCTGTATTAAAGTTTCAAAACCTTGGGATTATTATAATTTTGTAATTTAATTTCTTTCCCTTCAATTCTGTTACGTGGTTATCGTTTACTTAATCTGATTTGTCATAGAGTAGTTTTGATTGGTTCGAATGAGATATGTTCCGTAATTTTAATCGTACTTAACTCAACTTATTTGTTAATTCACGTTATCTCTAGCTGATTGCTTAATTCGGCAAAAAGGAACTTAATTCTTATAATATTGTTAGCACTTATTGATTGATATTGTGATCGAACAGGAATAAAGAATCCGCTTAGGGAAGTGAATTTATAATAGTCGATGATAGGTAGGAACCAAATCAATATATTAGCTTTTTAATCGTAATTGTAATTAAATTATGTTAGTTGTGATCTTAATCGAAACACAAACCCCCCATTGTTTTTTCAGTTGGTAAAAATCAATCCAAAAGTCCTTGCGATGTGACTCTCGAGTGTCTCTTACATAAACTACAATTTTTAATTACTCGTGTGCGATAGAGGATCAATCATCACATGATAAAGTGTGTTCAAAGATGAACAGTGACCCATCTGTGTCACCTTAGTCCTTGCGCTTTGACTAGCTCAGATTCTGATCTCAAGAAGAAGACTTTTCTAAAGTCTGTTTCCAGAGGCTGATACTTTTAGACTTTGATGTCTGAATGTTGACTTCTTTTGGAGATGTCTTCTTCAGAGTCACTTCTTCAGCTTCTGATACAGTAGAATATGATCTTCACACTTCTCTTTGGATGTTCTGAGTCATAACCAGTACTTAGATTTAATATGCATTTTAGTATATGATCATGCATACTTGAATAAACATTAGTATATGGGACAAACCAATTTTGTTCTAACATTCTTCCTCTTCCTTGGGAAAACCACCTTCATTTTCTCTTCGTAATTGGGTTTAGCCTCTTCTGCGCCCTCAGTGATATCAACCATGAACACATCCACATGCTCGACAAAAAGAGCATCTTCGACCTTAGACTCAGCTTCTTCTCTAGTCGAGGTTTTTTCTTATCAGCAAATTTGAGTCTCTCATCCTTCAATGCGTTTTGAACAAGATCCTTGAAAAGAATGTGTTGAGAAGTTGTATGGCCTACAAAGTTATGAAATTAAAAAAAAAACATTTTTCTTTCTCAATTCTAATGGCGGTGTCTTAAGCCCTTTAGGGATTACAATTTTACCATCAGAAACAAAGAGATAAATTTTTTTGCCACATTTTGTTACATCAAACATATAAGTTTTGTGACAATACGAGCTTTTCAATTTGAAGGTTTTAGTAATTTACATACACGGGGAGGTCCTAACTTTAGCTCCGCCACATTGACCTTATTTTCTCCGACAAAGTCATTGTCAGTGTCGAATAAGTTTTCTATTTCGTCTATCTCGACGTAGGCTACTTTTTCTTTTTTATGATACTTACTCGACCTATCCTTTTAAGCTTTCAAACATTCAACTTGTCTAACCATATCATCTAATTGGGCCATATCTCTTAAATACTAGGTGTCTAACTTTTTCTGATGGAATAATCAAGACCCCCTATAATCAACTCAACTAATTCATGTTCAGGAACTTGAGTGAAACACCTTGATTTCATTATCCTAAGCCTATTTAGGTAATTATCTATGGCTTCTACCATGTTTTGCCTCACACTGGCCAATTCCTCGAGGCTAATCTTAGATTGGCTTGTGAATAACTATTAATGGAATGCCCTTTACAATATATTCCAATTAAATATGGAATATGGATGCAATATGGTGAACCACATAAAAGAAATCATTGTCAAATAATTTAGAAAATATTTCATTTTCAAATTCTCATTATTGACTATATCATCAGTCTTAGTCTGATATCTAGCAACAAGTTCGATTGTGGACTCATTCGTGTCACCGTAAAACATGATGAATTTGGGGACTTTCCATCCCCTAGGAAATTCGGTCTGCCAAACATATTTTGATAGAGGAGACACATGATTGGGCTTATGAAGACCCGCATTAAGTCCATTTTGCGCCAAAATTTGTTCGACCATGTTAGTTATGTTATTTTCCCCCTAAAACTTATTTTGTTGGACACTCCTAAGTACTTGGTCGGCATCCTGGTCTATTTGCACCATAACTATTTCAGGGCCATTTTGGGCTTTTTTTCCTTCGGCTATCCTTGGTGGAGGTTGTTCGACAGGAATTTGATTATTAGGTGTCGACACAACTGGCATCAGAGGCGCCCTAAAAAAACATCAATTCTACCCATCTTATGGGCCAACTACTAGTAGCTCTGGATTATGTTCTGTATTAGAGGATGAAATACACTACCTATTTGTTGTGTTAACATTTTCACCATCTCGTGGTTACTTCCATCCATTTGTTGCCTCATGGACATTATAAAATATGTAGTTAAGGCTGACATTCCTGGAGGAACATATCAAACTCATACTTGTGGTTGTGCCATCCGACCGGGGTTGCTTATAGCAGATCCTGACGCCAAATGTGGGTTAAAGGGTGGCGCTATTGTTGCAACATTTTCTGCAAACATCGAATCGTGACTTTGTAATCCATCCATAATGGCAGTTGGCATGCCATATAAGTAATCCCTAATAACTAAGGGTATAGTAAAACTTGGTACATAACGGGGATTAGAGTCTCCTACAACTATCAAAGTAGGCATGGGTGTAGTTGAGATGTTTGTTAATGGCGGTAAAGAAACTATTACTCCTGGTATTAACGTCGAAGTCGCTACTGGAGTTAAGATTGGGCCTATGAATCCGACAGGGTTTGATGTTCATGTAGTACCAACAGTCGAAGTGCTTGTTGGTTCAGGGTCTGAAGCATCATTTCGGGCTAGAGACGTATTTTTTGGGTTAACCATTTTTGTTAAAGTCCAACCACTTCTCAGATGCATATGACTCCAGACATCGAAAACATTTCATGTAACACAAAAAAGTCTAAATAATACAATGATTTCTTGTAAAATAAAAGAAAATATTTTTTTAAGAAAAAGCGGTCTCAATGGATGTGCCAATTTGTTAGCAGGTATTTTTAGCGAACAATCACAAGTTTAAGAGTCTATGAGATTAACTCGAAAAATCTCGGGAGCAGTTTTGTGCAAACACGTTTACAAGAAAGTATGTAAAGTGACTGTGAATGTCTGTTTGCATACAAGATAAAGACAAACTTTAACCACGAAAATGATTGAATTAAAGTAAATGAACAATGTGTAAGACCCCAATTTTGTCCCTAAGATCCCTCATGGTATCATATCATAACATCGCATTGCCTCAAGGATCATTGGACACCTTGCTTCCTTCCCTGTGGGTGGGTTATCTTTCTGAGAGTGATTCTTGATCACCAAGCATTCCTTGCATTTGTATATCATTGTTTTTCTTTTAATCACTAACCAAAAAGTACAAAAATATGTCATTAACCCTTTGTCTTGCAGATGAAGCAATAACAGGTCAAGGCAAATTGAAGGCATTCATTGAACAATAGATGGTGGCCATTCTTGAGATTTGGACCCCACGATCATTATCAAGAGTTCATATGAATTATGATGTCATTTTGAAGCAAAATCCCAAGTGGTAGAGGCTTGAATTTCATTAGAACATTTTCTGATCATCTGAAGACCTAGAAAGTCAACTACAAAGTCAATTGTGGATTTGGAGGTGGGAAGTGATTAGAAACACTTCATTCATGTTCAAACAAGTCTCATTTGACATTTCAAACACTCACATTGAAGAATTTGAAGTCAAGTCAAGACTTTCCCAAAATAGAAAGTGACCCATAATTTGAACTTTCCAAAAATGGAAGGGTTTTGGACCAACTTCAACTCAATCTTACATCATCAAAAAAAGCTTCAAATGAAATTTTGTTGAACATGAAAGTTGTAGATCTTTCTCTCCCATTTCCAAAATGTCCAAGATCATGAGCATATGATGTATGGTTGAGGAGATATGATCAAATCATTGCCAAGTGTGCATGGAACTTCAAATGAGCATAACTTTTGAGCCAAAGCTCCAATTTAAGTGGTTCTTTTTGCAATATTCTTCTCTTGACCTCTAATTTCCAAATCATGCATCACATTACATAAAATCTCATAACATAATCACTTGCTATTCCATGACTTTTTTGGAGGGAAAATGCAAAATTCAAAAATGGTGCATTGTATGGACTTTCTACCATTGCCATTGAGTTTAAAAAAGGATTTTAAGTGAAAATGATGAGGCCAAGGGTACTGTTCACGTGTAAATAGTACATGCATCATGCAAATTTGATTTTTTGCAAAACACCTTATTTCACTTAACCAAACTAATTATGGATTAGCAAAGTGATTAGGAAAGCATATAAGTACTCTAATCATAACAGGATTGGGGGGATTAATCATTTTTCACATTTCTAGATCTAAATTTCTCTCTCCCTCCAAAATTTTCTTCCATTCATAATTCAAAAAATTTCCAAATAGCATTGCAATATTACTTCATATTCTTGTTCCCTAGCATTGATTTAGTGCAGATCAAGTATTTGTTTGAAGAATTCGTGCAAGAATGGTGCATAGCAAGCTCATGAAGTTGAAAATGGAAATTCAAGTTTAAGCTAGATCTACACGTGTGCAAGCTTCCTTTTCTTCACCAAACATCATTTCAAGCATTGTAGAGTGGATTTGGATACTTACAAGCAGTGGATCGTGCAAAATCAAGAACTGCTCTTCAAGAGGTTCAGATTTCGAATCTCTTAATTCTCAAATTCATGTATATATTCTGGTAGATCTTGTTCTCCTGGTGATTCTGATCTAAAAATCGTGTGAGTTGGTGCATTATTGAGCAAGATATGAGTGTTTAAAGTTTTACATCCATGAATGTTCTTGCTTGATTCTCTCTATTCTTGATGATTTGTGCTTAAATGTTTGTTGATCTTTGCTCTCCATTGCAAGAGCTTCATGATGATGTATTTGTTTCTGAGTTCTGGAAAAAAAATTCTGGAAAAGTATGAAGTTCGTGCACTGTTCATCTTCTTCTTCATGAAGAAGATGAAGATCTTCAGTCGTGCGTCGACCATACAGCAATGTTACGTCGACCGTTCGACAGTTTTGAGTCGACCATAGCTGGCCTTGCATCGACTCCTCTCTGGTTAGGGTTTTCTGTGAAACAACCTCGTTTCACCTTGGCGCCACTTTTTTTGAATTTGTACAGGGTTCGATCCCTGCTGAGCGCTGATTTTCAAAATGCTTTCATATTTTCATCTTTTCCCTCCACTTTGCCATGCTTTGATTTTAATTTATCTTCCAATTTAGAAAAATCATAATAAATTGAAAAATGATCCAATTCATCTCCAATTTTTTGCAAAATGATCCTTATTTTGTCTAGTTTTTTATGATCATGAATTTTCACGTTGTGCCTGGCTGGAAATTTATTTGCTCTAGGTTTATTGAACATATGTCTATTTGTGACCTTGCCTTACTCTTTCCTTTGTGAAATGCTTGATTTTAATCCAATGAACTTGAAATTTTGCATGATGAATCTAGACACATTGCCAGACATTTTGGTTTTGGTTTGACATTTTTCTCAATTACCATTTCTGTTTTATGCTTGTGTTAACTTGGTGTGACAATTTGTGTCACACCTTTTGATGTTCGACTTGTACCATTTAATTTCCATGCCAAATGATCTCCAATGTTTCTGATTTTTTACATGTGGATCATGTTAGATATCTTGAATGTGCATGAATTTTTCCAGATTTATTTGAATCATTTCTGTTTTGATTTGGATTTTTCATTCATGATGATCACATATGAGCTTTGAAATTGCCTTGAAATTCACTTGATCATGAAATGCTTTTGGTGAATGATTTTGATGTGAGACCTTTTGGAATATGTCAATATGTGTTTGAAGTTGCTTTGTGTTAAATTTCAGCTCCTGTTTTAAATTTTTTCTCCATCTTTGACCCTAGGCTTTGACCTAGTGGTTTGTTGCTTACATGTGAGCTTTGATTTCAGGTTGAGCATCCAAGTTCCATAGTTGATGATGCTTCATCATGTGAATATTGATGTTTGCTTTTGATTACTAACACTTGTGTGTTTTGTAGGTTGATGCTAACTCATTTGAGTTTGCCTTTTGGCTTACACATTTTGTACATTGGGATTGTCTGTTGCTTATTGACTGTTGTCTGTTTGTCTGAGTATTGTACTGATTTGTTTAGTTGTTTCCACAGGTACCTAAGTTGCTTTAAGTTCATTTGAACTTTGATCTTGATTGGTTGCTTAACAACTTAGGTATAATCCTTAATCTTCATATAGTCTGGAAGACCTACTGTTATTGGTAGGCACCTGTCTGAAGCTCTCCTTAAGAGGCCATGTTTTTGTTTGTTTAACTTTGTGCCAAGCAGGAAAAGTCCTCTTATGAGGCAATTGGCAGATAAAAGAGATGTGTAATCCATCTCCTGCTACTCAGTGTGTCATTCACCTTGCTCACACAATGTGTTGATGCATTGTGAATAATAACCCAAGATCCTATAGAGTCAATCATTTGTGGAGAAGAGTTCCAACTTTCTGAACTCCCACACTTTCCATTGATCAAAGCTCTCCCTGACCAGAGATAAGAGCTATGAGGCACACCCCTCATCTCCATTTCATCTGCTTCACCCTAACTCTCAATGTTAGGGTTAAGAGCTCAAAATACCCCATTCCAGTTGGCTGTAAAGCCTAACCTTGCTTGAGCCTAATTGATTGTATATAGTGTGTGCTAATTGACTTGTTTGCTTGCTTATTTGATTCACTTGTGCATATTTGCTTATGTGTGCCTTTGTGCATTTATCTTCATTACTTGTATATCATTTAATAATCATTGTTCATTACTTTGTGACCTTTTGTTTTGTCCATTGAGGAGTCAATTGTAAGTCCAGCTATTGGCAGTTGTTTCCTATGATCTGGTGGGATTTGGAACTAAGACCATTCATTGGCATTCCTTTCCTTGGAGTCGAGTGTAAGACCATTTATTGGCAACTTGTTTCCTCTTGCTTATTGCATTTGTTGTTTGTTTCTTGTGAGGAGTCAATTGTAAGTCCAACTATTGGTAGTTGTTTCCTATGATCATTCCTTGGAGACTAGTATAAGTCCATTGATTGGCATCTGGTATCCATGTTTCTTTTTGTTTTAGGAGACTAGTATAAGTCCATTGATTGGCATCTGGTATCCATCTTGTTATTTGCTTATTGCATTGTTGCCTATTCCAAAGGAATCACTTGAATCATCTACATATGATCTCAAGAGGTGAACACCTAAGAAGTTTTACTTCCTCACCCTCCGCCTTTTTGTTCCTTTAAACCTCCATTTGCATGTTAACTCAAACTTGAAAAACTATTGTGCAAATATTTTCATTTGTTTTCAAACTAGAAACCTAGGCTTTAGGCCTCTGATTTTTCAAACTTCATTTGCATAATACTTCTTTTGAATTGAATTCTAATCACACTTTGACCATCTTTTGTGAATAAATTCTAATTGATTAATTCCACTCATTCAATTGTTTTGTGGCTCAAGTCCACTTTCTTGATAAGTTTTCATACATTAGCCATAGGTTTGATTTATCCTAGTTGGTTGATGTTAATCTCACCTTTTGTCCTTAGTGATTGAATTGTAAGACTTCCTTGCTTATTATAGGGTTAACCCCTCACTAGCAAGTTGAAGTTTTTCTCACATGGTGGACTTGTTGTTTGTATAGGTTGAGTTTTCTCCCGTGGATAACGAAAGACCTTAGGGCTTTTGTTTTAAAATCAATTCACTTACTTTTGGAAATCTTTTAGCCGAACTACGGCGTTTTGATCCTTACCTTCCATGGAAAGGTACGTAGGCAACGGGTTCATCCATTCGAACACAAAAATAATAACTTGTACATTCTTTTCTCATCCCTTCAATCCATGTTTGCACAATAAATATTTCATAAACAAATAACATTTCGTACAACAAGTTGTGAAAAGGGCTCCCTAGGAGTACCTAGGACGTTTTGGGTGCCTAACACCTTCCCATTGCGTAATTAACCCCTTACCCAGATCTCTGATCTTTTCATTAGTTTTCTATGTGTAAAACTTCTTAGGCTTTTGTTCGCTTTTTAGCCATTCCTTTGGATAAATAAAAGTGCGGTGGCGACTCGATTCTTTGTATGCTTTGCTTTTGATTTAACCAATAAATCATAAAGTGACGAATACACCGCTACACAATGCAATAAATGACATTAAATAAACGTAATAAATGACAGAAAGTAAAAATGTTTCAATTAAGTTAACATAAAGACAATAAAACAAAAGGGACGCAGACTCACATGTTACTCATAAATTGTTTCGCACTTTGACTTGCGTACTCCAATTCTATAGAGAAAGTGAATGAAATTTGCGACCTTAATTACAATATATGAAACTGCTATATATACTAAATTAAAGATAAGTGTTACCGACAACTTATTCCTAGAGATTTGACACGTCTTCAAGAACATGCAACTTGATCTTCTGATGCACTGTCACGTCGTCAGTACTTGAAAACTATTGAAAACCATTATCCCATGTTTGTAACTGCTCTTAGAGACTAGTAATTGACTGCTCGTCGAAGGTGATTTGTTGACAGCGTTAAGACCCTTATCCAATCTTTTGTTTATAAAATCTTACAAGTCTTTGAAGCTCGTCAAACGCTTCGACTTCGACACGGTATCGAGTGATCAATCAGATCTATTTTTGAGACTCCTCTAAACCATGTCTCAAGACCTGCTCTTGAGATTCTTCCAAACTATAGTTGAAGATGTCAGTGAAAATGCTCCAGTCGACGTACACATTCCTGTCGATTTGTGTCAATCAATGCTAGCACTTAGCATTTTTTCAATACAACATCTAATTGACTTGTTTCAAATATAAAAAATTTAGGCTAACAATATTTGAATCAAAAAATTTAATGCAATTAGTGTCGTCTCAAATATTTTATTGATTGTGTTCTAATTTTAAAAATTGGTTGTCTAATGAAAAGAAGTACAACAAATTTCTTTTTTTTATAAATTGTAAATAATATCAATCTCTCACGCACATAAAAAAAATGAATAACTTAGAAATATTTTGACAAAATTTTGACTCGTTAAAACATGAATTGTATTGTGTTTTTCTATTTATAGTGTGTCGTTATTTATAGAAAATTTTATACTATATGATGAAAGGAAATAACTCTTTAAAGACTTATTGCAAATTTAAGAACGGAGTTGGTTGATCAAGTGGCAATTAGGTCTGCTGGTTCATACTTGTTCTAGGTTTGATTCACAATGGGCATCTTTTTATATTTCTAATTTTCTAGATGCTTATTTAAATAAAAAACCAAAATTATAGAAACTATCTATTAAAGAATTTGAACTCACAAACCTTGCAAAAATCATGAGCATGCAAAAGCACGATGCCATGTAATAAATACTATTACTCCCTCCGTTTCAAAATAAATATTATATTTTATAAAATTACGTAGTCTAAGATAAAATTTTCAATATAACTTTAATTTTGTCTTCTAATTATATAAAAATATTTATGACTTTTATTTCTTTAGTTCATTTTTCAATGTTTGTGACTTTTACTTTCCTAATTTATTTTTTTCTCTTTTAATGTGATTTTGATTGTTGTTGATATATTAACTAAGTAGGCACATTCATCACACGCCTAGCACACTAGCAATAAAAACTCTTTTGTGAGACACAACTCTATGTGTGAAGCACATCATGAAGCATGCCTGAGGTACATGAAGGAATGCACAAGACACAAAAGGCAGTGACAAAAACTTGGTGGACATAAATACATAAAAGAAAAAAACCAATGTCTTTGATACATCACACTCTATTCTAAAGGTCTATTTACTTAAAGTATTTACTAAAGGAATTTCTTGAATTATTCTCATTTTTCATCTTCCTTCTTAAGGTGAGGGTGAGGTAATCTTGTATAGGGTGTGGTGGTTTCTTTCTCTTCCTATTTTATTTCTTCTCTCACACTCTATTCTACTTTTTCTTCTCTTACTTCACACTCAACTTACTACTTCCTTATCCTTTTTTTTGTGCTGATTTTTTTTACTCTTTTCTCTCTCTTTTTTATCACTAACCTTCTTAATGATTTTTCGATTACTTAACTCTAAATATCGTAGCTCTCATATAATTTTTCTTTTTTTTCCCTTCTCTCAGGACCACCAAAGTTATCATTAAAAAGTTTACAAATTCCATAAAAATTGACACTCTATCATTACATATTTTCGGTCGAAGAAACAGATCAAAACAAATTAAAGAGAAGAAAAAAATTAAGATTAAATGTCAAATAAAAATGAAAAAATGACTAAGTATGAAGAAATAACGCCTTATTGAAAATCAAATGGAAAAAGAAGCAAAAACATACAGATACTAGAATAATCACATGCAACATCGCGAACGCAATAGAAAAGCAAAATCAGCATCTCGCGATGCAAGTTATCACGTGCGCGATAGGTTATTTCCTAGGCCTATTATGACGCGTTCTGGATTGATTTTACTAATATAAAATGGAGTTTTTGGCATCTTTTAGAGGGATATGGATTTTTAAACTAAAAGTGATGGTAAAAAGTACCAAGAGGGCGATTTTGAGAGCATTGGAAGCCATTGGAGCCCAGTTCTTCAAGGATTTTCAGATGCAATCTTCATCTAATCAATTGGTATTTGATTGTATTGTTATGAGTAGCTAAATATCTATAAGCTAGGTTTTGTTTGATGAACTTATTTTGAACCTATTGGGACATATGTTTGATTTATCATTGCATGAATAATTGGAGTTATATTTGTATTCAATTGTTTATTTTTCTTAATGTTTTTTATGTGAGATACTCTTTTAATCTGATCTTGGACACATAGGAATTAGTCTATGTGTTAGAACTAGGGAAATTGTTATACTTACGTTGGTTGAATAGGGATAGGAGATCCCAAGTAGTGGTCGTTGAATTAACATTATGGGCATCGCCTAATTTCACTTACGCTGGTTGAATAGGGATAGGAGACCTCAAGCGGTAATTGGTGAGCTACACACCAAGGGATTGAGTATAGTGGTTGTGTTAATTCGCCATGTAAATATAATAATATTCTCCTTCATTTAATGCATTAGACATCAACAAGGGAGAGATAAGAGATTCTAACCTGACTGTTTCCTTATTAATTCAAAACAACTTTTATTTTCTCGCATTCAAACTCACCCCCCCCCCTCTCTCAATCGTTACGTTTTATAATTGCACAATTATTGTCTTGTTAAATACCAGTGGGATCGCTATCTTTTTATTGCTGCGACATTATCGGTACACTTACCGATAACTCATCAAGTTTTTATCGTTGTTGCTGGGGTTGGTTGATAATTTCAACAAGGCAACATTTTAATTCCTTTTATTTTAATTTTATTATAGTTAGTTCATTTTTATTTTTTATTTGCAACACTATTGTGGGTAATTGTTTTCTGTTGGTGCACTTCAGGTTTAAGGCATAGAGAAACTCATCATGGCATAACCAACAACACAAACTATGGAGGACTACTGTAGGTCCACTGATGCAACATAAGTTTCTCTGGGTTTTGTCTCAGCCACCCCGGTAAATTTCAACATAAAATAATTTATGCTTTCATATCTTAGAGATAAGAAATTTGACTGGAACGCAACAAGTGACCCATGAGAACATCTAGTGCAGTTCGACGAGACAACATCGATGTGTCAACCAGACGTTATTACCGAGGGTCGGGTTAAACTGAAATTATTCAGCTTCTCCTTGGTGGAGAGAGCGAAATATTGGTTATTATGACTTCCAAGCGGAGTAATCAGAACTTGGAGAGAATTGGAAGACAAATTTTTGGAAAGATTTTTCACTACAGCTCAATTCTCAAAAAGGAAGACTGAAATTATACACTTCGAGCAGCAAGAAATTGAATCTCTCTATGATTCTTGGGAAAAGATTAAATTATTGTTATGCAGATGTCCTAATCATAATATGAGCAGTATGGAACAAATGCAGAGTTTTGTCAAGGGTTTACAAACACAATCACGAATTCTATTAATTGTATTCGTTGGGGGTACAATCAGAACACTGATTGAACCTCGGGTAAAAGAGTTGATCGATAAAATGAGCTTAAATGAATACAAACTTGCAAATACAAAAGGCCTTAAACATTTGGAAACAAAGAGCATATCTCATAGTAACTTGACATTAGGAGGTTACGAAGAGCTTCTTAAAAAGCTAGAACTGCTTAACCAAAAGTTGAATGTACCAAGTACAACTTAAGAGTCTTCAAATGAGGTAGTATTCTTACTGTGTGCTAATTGTGGGGAAGAATATTTTGCAGGTAATTGTGCTAAAGAACAACTTATAGGAGAAGTACAAGTTATAAACATAAACGCATATCATGGACCACTATAAACGGATGCAAAAGTCAAGATATTCTCGTTGGAAGAATCACTGGCTCAATTTATGCTGGTAACAGAAAATGAATTTTGGAAGGTTAATAGATTACATAACTTGTTGAACGAAATACACAAGGAGTTAATGAAAAGACTACATGGGAAAATGTCGAGTCTATTTCGGAAAATCACATCACTAACAGAGGAAAGAGGAAATTATGACGCAATATAATTGAGAAATCGCACAGCTCCCTCTGTTCCCATTGTGAGCAAGCAAAAAAATTATGGAAAAAAGAAGTGAGAAAAATGAGGAACTAAAAACAAACCTACAGAGGATGAAGTGTCGATTAAAACTATTGTGGGGGAGAGACACTTGACAAATTCATTGATAAAGACTCACCTTTTAGGAGAACAAAAAATCAAATCATCAATGAACTAACTCCTGACCTACCTGATTACATCAAACCTCCTTACCCTTTCATTAAGAAGAAGCCAAAAAGAGAGATGGAAGTTGGGAAGTTTAAAAATTTAATGGAGATGCTCACAGAATTACAAGTAAATATTCCATTTTATGATGCTTTGAAACAAATGCTCGTCTATGGAAAATTTATGAAAGAGCTTCTAAATGGTAAACACAAATTTAAGGATGATGAAAATGTTGATCTAGTTGAAGACTGTAGTGCAATAATTCAACACAAGCTACCACCCAAATTAACAGATCTAGGTAGATTCATTGTTCCTTGATCTGTAGGTTCATTAAAAATTAGCCAGACACTATGTGACTTAGGGGCGAGCATCAATTCGATGCCAATGTCTATGATGAAGAACTTAAATTTTGGAGTGCCAAAGACCTAGGAAAATGACTTTGACTCTAGCCAACCGATCAATCACATACCCCTATGGAGTATTGGAGGACGCGTTGGTAAGGGTTGATGATTTACTTTTTCTCGTTGATTTTGTCATCTTGGATACGTCGGAAGATGCTGAAACACCATTATTGTTAGGGAAACCATTCCTTTCTACGGGAAGAGCTTTAACTGATGTCGAAAGAGGAGAATTGATCTTGCGGCTCAATAAAGAGCAGGTAGTATTTAACGTATTTGAAGCCATTAAACACACTAATGAGGATTTGCAATGCTACCAGATCGATCTAATTGACGAATTGATAAATAATATTTCAAAAGAAGAGGGTCCATCCTCTCCAAGTGAGAAAGTTTTAGTGCATTCTATTGAAAAAACAGGTGAAGACAAAGATAATGTTGACGTAAATGAGTTGGTGCTACAATTGCAAGCAGCACAACTTGAGCGTGATCATAAAAAAAATTGAAGAATCAGGAGGCAGTAGTGAGGAGAAACCCGCGGACCATGAACTAAAAGAGCTTCCTGAACATTTAAAATATGTCTTTTTAAGTCAGGTGAATAGGCACCCTACAATAATCAGTAACAGTTTGTCAAAAGTCGAAGAAGAAAAGTTATTATGAGTGCTAAGAGAAAATAAAGAAGCATTGGGATGAAAAGTATCAGACCTAAAAGGGATTAGTCCAGCATACTGCATGCATAAAATCAAGCTTGAGGAAGAATTCAAGGCGGTCATGCAACCTCAACGACGATTGAATCCAATAATGAAAGAAATGTAAGAAAAGAAATCCTTAAATTGCTTGAGGCATGTATGATTTATCCTATTTCTGATAGTACTTGGGTAAGCCTATTGCATGTAGTTCCAAAAAAAGGAGGCACCATTGTTATACGTTATGAAAAAAATGAACTAATCCTAAACTGTATTGTTTCGGGAGGAGAATGTGTATTGATTATCATAGATTAAACCTCACTACATGTAAGGATCATTTTCCCTGCCTATTACTGGTTTTTGGATGGGCACTCAGGGTACAATCAAATTGTCGTAGATCCAGCTGATCAGGAGAAAACATTATTCACGTGCCCATTTGGAGTCTTTGTGTATTGAAGGATGCCTTTCGGATTATATAATGCTTCAACATCGTTCCAAGGGTGCATGTTTTCTATTTTCTCCGACATGATTGAAAACTCAATTGAGGTATTTATGGATGACTTTTCTGTATTCGATACGTCATTTAACTGTTGTCTTGATCGATTGAATAACTTCCTAAAGAGATGTACCGAGACAAACTTAGTTTTGAATTGAGAAAAATGTCATTTTATGGTTACTGAAGGCATTGTTCTCGACCACAAAATATTTGCTAAAGGAATAGAAGTCAATCAAGCCAAAATTGAAGTGATAGAAAAACTTCCTCCTCCCTTCAATGTTAAAGGAGTCAGGAGTTTTCTAGGTCATGCAGGTTTTTACAGGAGATTTATTAAAGATTTTTTAAAATTTGAAAAACCTCTATGTAACCTACTGATCAAAGAAAACGAATTTAAATTCGATAAAGATTGTTTGCACTCTTTTTCTGTCATAATAAATAAATTGACAATTGATCATGTCATTGTGTCACCCAATTAGGAACTACCTTTAGAAATTATGTTTAACGTAAGCGATTATGTTGTTGGCGTAGTTCTTGGCCAACGACATGCAAAATGTTTCCATACAATTTACTATGCAAGCAAAGTTTTAAATGAAAATCAGGTTAACTATACTACTACGAAAAAAGAATTGCTAGCAGTAGTATTTTCTTGGGAAAATTTTCGCCTGTATTTAATTTGCTCAAAGGTTATTATTTATACAGATCATGCCGTTTTGAAGTATCTATTCAATAAAATTGACTCAAAACCAAGATTGTTACGATGGGTGCTTCTTTTACGAGAATTTGATATAGAAATTAAAGATAAGGGTTAGAAAATGTTGTGGTGGATCACTTTTGCAGGTTAGAGAATGTTGAAGTGGCCAAAAATAAGCAAAGCATTATAGAGACATTCTCTGATGAGAAGCTAATGGTAATCAGTGAAAGACCTTAGTTTGCGGATATGGAAAGTTATAAGGCGACAAATGCGGTACCAGAAAAGTACACTTGGAAGCAAAGGAAACACTTCTATAAAGAAGTAAAGTTTTATTTATGGGATGACCCATACCTGTTTAAAATAAGTCCTGATGGTTTGCTTTGCAGGTGTGTTACAGGTAAAGAAGTAGACAACATTATTTGAAATTTCCATAGCTCGGCATATGGAGGATACCATAGTGGTGAAAGAACTATAGACAAAGTACTGCAAAGTGGGTTTTGGTGGCCTATTATATTTAATGATTATAAGCTATATATGTCTACATGCTCTGAATTCAACAGAACGGATGACATCTCGAAACGAGATGTGATGTCTTTGTATATTATGCTTGAGGTTGAACCGTTTGATTATTGGGGAATTGACTTAGTGGGTCCATTCCCCCAATCAAATTCATATCTTTATATTCCTGTCTATGTTAATTATGTTACCAAATGGGTCGAGGCAATTGCTTCCAGTGCTAATGACGCCCGCACTATTACTGGCTTTTTGAAAAATAATATTTTTTCCAGGTTCGGTGTACCCAGGGTATTGATCAGTGGTGGAGGGACACGAAGGGATAGGAGACCCCGAGTAGTGGCAGTTGAACTAATGTTCTATGCATTGCCTAATTTCACTTACGCTGGTTGAATAGGGATAGGAGACCCTGAGTGGTAATTAATGAGTTATACACCAAGGGATTGAGTATAGTGGTTGTGATAATTCATTGTGAAAATATAATAACATTCTAATTCATGTAATACATTAGACATCAATAGGGGAGAAATAAGGGAATCTATACAAAACCTGTCTGCTTTCTTATTAATTCAGAACAACTTTTATTTTCTCGCATTCAAACTCACCTCCCAATCGTTATTTTTTTATAATTGCATAACCATTGTCTTGTTAAATAATAATTCATGTGGAATCAATATCTTTTTATTACTACGACATTATCAACACACTTGATGAGATGTCATCAGTTTCATTAAAGAGGAATGCCAGAGTGTATGGATTTGAGAAGTATTCATTTTATTGATAACTTCCCATATAATTTTCTTATTCTTCAAGAAATTCATTTAAATTTTATTCATTATTCATATAGTCACCTCCACAATAGTCCAACTTAAGATTTATTTGTTCATGGTAATTAGAGCTTGCATTCACTTAAATTAGTTTGACATTCTAAACCTTATGTTGTACAAAACTAAACAACAAATACCTTTAGTAGTATCAAGGAAAATAAAATTAAAAATTAAAAAATAAAAAATAAAAAAGAATAACAATTTAAAAACTCCTAATATCAAGTACAAATGCCTTTTTTTCATTGTTAAAGTGATAAACAATCTCCGGCAACATCATTTTGTTGGTTGTTAAAGGTTGTCAATCACAATATTATTTTGTGCCAACTAAAATCACAAAGTGTGAGTATATTTTAATGATGTCCACATGGATTTTCTTTAATTCGAAAAGACTAAGGTGAGTGTACTTATTATCATCAGCGTATACGTAAACGTAACTAAAGGTGCATAGAGCGCGATTGATTGATTTGAGATATAACTACGAGAATATCTAAACTAAACTAACGGTGAAATTTATATATGAAGGAAATGATTAAGTACCCCTTTCAAATTGTTTTTTTTTCCTTATTGTGGTTTATCCTTACTTGAACGTGTAACTACCCCTTCTATATCACAACTATTTTAAAATACTTACCAATAATTTAATCCCCAAATAACTCTCTTTGTTAATGCCATTAGCCTAATGACAATGTATCTGCAAGAAGATTTATTTCACTTAAAATATCTCATTTCACAATTTAATGTTACATATATCTAGAAATCATAAACAATTGCATAATCCTAAATAAATCGGTATGCAAATTTACAACTAATTCTCATTTCTATCTAGATCGTTTCTACTGATTCCATAGACAGAAAAAAACCATTAAGCGCGAACAAAATTGAATAATTACAATAGAAGTTTCATTTACAGAGGAAAAATAACTTAGTAGATCACATGGTTTACACCATTGGGGCAAGTTCATATAAGGGTGACCTAATCATAGGGAAATGGTCATTCATTAATAAGGTATTCATGGTTATTATAAAATAAAAGCAAGAAAATAAAATTACATCGATTATGGATGATTCTTTAATTATGAATATCGTTTGTCCTACTCCCTAGCTTCACAATATGTCTTTGTCTCGGGAAAATTTGGAACCCTAATGGTTAAACATGTTTAACATTATATAGAAAAAAAATCATAAGTATGTAAAATCACACTATTATAAACCCTAGTCACATCTCGATTAAGTGATTTGCTAACATAGCAGTTTGGCATCGCAAAATTTGTGTTGCTCAATATATAGAAAACACCACTAATTTTCTTTGTAGCAATCAAAATAGCGCCACATTGGATTGGAAGCGCCACTATCTTATGTTAAGTGTTGAAAAGTATATCTTCGGCAAATATTTTTATATCGTATCCACAGAGATTGGTTGATATTACCGCCGTTCTATAATCCGATTTGTTATAAGTTTAGAAAGTAACAAAGTTGTTTTGGTTGGAAAATTATCTTGTGAGTAAATGTCACTAAAAACAGTAAAATGGTTTTAGTCAAATGTAAAAGCTTGGCAAGATTGGAGTTCACTATTTCAAATGCTTATGATTCCTTATGATAAATAAATAGATTCAAGATTATTGATGATGTTCAAGTATCCTCTCAAAGTCATTTATGTCTAAATGATATTGTGATAATCACTATATTGATTCTTAGACGATCTCTCCACCTAACTATCAATATAGCAATCTTTAATGCTTAACACCAAAGAAGAGTAATGAATAAATCTATCTCTACAACTTATTCACTACTTGAAAATCTGTTTTATGTCAAGACTCAAATAATCTCTCTCGACAACTACTCAAATCTGGTTTTCAACTTAGGGCAAAAACAATATTCAATACATCAACAATCTTTATCATATATATAAATAAAATGGAATACATAAACATATGAGAATAGCTACTACCTCCAATCTTGACAAAAGGGAGTTTAGCTCCTCATCATCATTGTTACAAAGCAGAATGTTAAAGAAGAAAAACTCTGTTTTCTCTCTTACAAAAATCTCTCAATGTCAATGTGTGAATGATAATGAATGAATCTCAATAATGTGTTTTTCTCTCCTAAAAGAGTTGACATTTCCTTAATTGATCATTTCCATCCAAAGCAGAAAAGCTATTCCAAGGCAGACACCAAAATGGCAAATCCAGCTGGCCTTCAAAACAGAACTTTTGACCCAAAATCAGCTTGCTGGATTCGCAGGGTTCGCTGGGCGAACTTTGTTCGCGGGGCGAACTGAAGCTGCCTCAGCTTCCTTGCTTTGCAAGCTTCATCCAAAATCTTCCATATTATGATGCTGCAATCCAAAAGCTTTCTCATCCAAAAATTCTACAAAACTAACAAATATGTGAAATAACTATTCAAAACAAAATAAATTAAACCTAATTGCATTTATACAAAATAGTGAGAATAAAAGTGTGTAATTACATCAAAACTTGGTAAAAGGGACCAATAAAATGATATAAAAAGTAGTACTAATTGGTCCCTAACAACTCTCCCCAACTTAGCATTTTGTTTGTCCCTAAACAAAAGTTTTCACCCTTACAACCAAAGCAATGACACAAAAGATTGAAACAAGGATTTACCAAGGACATTCAAATGGTTCAAAAGCGTTTGGCATTTTCTCAATTCACCTATCTCAATTCTAGACAAAACATGAATAAGGGAAATGGTAAAGTGCAAAAATCATTCCAAGGAATTCAAAGCCATATATGTCAAAATTGAATCAAACTTACACACACATCATAATAATGATGAATAACATTAAGGGTTACTTTCACTCATCCAAGCAATTAAATCAACAACAACTCAAATCATACGGTTATCACAACAAATACCAAATCATGTGAAAAATGAGAATCAAGAGGTCTTTCAAAGGTTGTAATGTGGCTTAGGTTACAAGAAAGGATATGATTAAGAGAATTCAACAAAGTTGCCTATCCTAAGGGAGCATTCTCAAACATTTAACTCTACACAATTTCCCTTTCTTTGATCCCTATTTTTTTTTCTTTTTCTTATTACATCCACACAACCATGAGCATTTTCTTTGATTTTTTTTTCTTTACTTTTTTCTTTGCTCTATGGCTTCAAGGGTGTTTTCTTTTTCTTGTTTCTTTTCAAATTTTCACCCTTTCATAAAAACTCACTTTTCCAAGTTTCTAATCACTTCTTTCTACTTTTACTCTCCCCAACTTTAGACTCCAAAATTTTCAATTGATTTTACAATGATCAATCAAATGAATCCTAAAATAAGCTCAAAGGGGTTTAACTAAGGATTATTCCTCACAAGGTTAGTTGATTCAAACTTTTTGGTCAAGTGGTTTTTCTCAACAAACAATGCCTCTATCATTTTCAAAATTTTCACACAAAAATGGATTGATGCATGATTTAGCATGATAAGAATGAGTTGAAATAATGCTCGGTTTCCCGCTTTTTAGTGTACAATGGAAAGCTTCCTCACAATTGGTTAAGTCCTATTTTGATTCAAAAATGACATAAATTTCAATGAGTTTATGATATGGAATTTGCACACACCATCAAACTACTCATGTTAAGTCTAGAAAGCGATAAAGTGTACCTTGAAATGCCGACACTAATTCTTATCATCACCACTCGAAGTGTCCTATGCTTCTTTCTTTGCGAACATTTCTTGGTTACTTTAAGCTTGACTTAAGAGTAAGAACAATTAAACAAAAAATATTGGTAAACCAATTTGATTGTAACACGCTTAAATCTCAAAAAGTATTCATGCAATTATTAAGACAAACTCTAAAATTTAACAAACTCCTCAATCTTCCTTCATCTCATCGCCATGAGTCGCACCCAAAAAAAAAAAAAACTGGCCTGCCCTCAGGCCACTTAGCATAATCATCAAAATCCTCCTAGGAAGGGAATGGAGAGGAATAGTTTTGAAATTTAGAGGTTTGGAAGTGGGGCAGCGAGGTTGTTAAAAGAAACTCTTAAGTTTGTGAAAATAGGAGAGAAAAAAAATGACATAAAACAGAAGTTACATGGTTCTGCCCTGCTCAGTTCGCTGGGCGAACTGAAGGGAATTTTTTTTCTTTTTTTTCAGTTCGCTGGGCGAACTGAAGGAAATTTCAAAAAAAATTGGTTCTGCCACTCACTATTCGCGGGGCGAACCTTGTTCACGACGCGAACTGAAGCTGTGAATTCAGTTCGCGGGGCGAACGGCAAAAAACAGAACCCAATTTCACAAAATTTAACACAACAGAAAATCAACTTATCAGAAAAAAAAAAAAATGCAGACTTACAATGTTGGGTTGCCTCCCAACAAGCGCTTTGTTTAACATCGTTTAGAGCTCGACGGTCCACTGATTAGCCCGGTTCAGATAGAGATACGACACACACATCACGATTTACGTCGCCACTATGGTAGACTTTGAGTCTTTGACCATTTACAGTCCAACTCTCTTGTGACTTTGGATCATCGATCACAATGGCTCCATAATTGCGCACCTCTTTGACAACGAACGGTCCTGACCATTTTGACTTCAGCTTGCCAGGGAATAATTTCAACCTTGAGTTGAAAAGCAATACCATTTGTCCGACATGAAACTCCTTGTGACAGACCTTTCCATAATGGTATTTCTCTTCAATTGCATCATTTCGGAAAGAATCCTGCTTGTCATTGTCGCATTACGCGAAAAACCGGCGGGAAAACAAGAACAACAGAGCCGCCACCGTGCGTTATTTATCCCAAAAGAGGGAAAGGAAACGCTCAGAGTAAACCTGGAAAAAGCATGGTCTCGCGACCAAAGAGAATGGGATCGGGAGTCGGTTATGCGAAGGGAAGGTATTAGCACCCCTACGCATCCGTCGTACTCGACGGGATCCACGCACAATAGGAAGGGAAAATGGTTGCTAAAACACTGTTCAAACACACACACACTGGCTGAAAGAGACACAAGAAAACAGACTGAAACTGACTCGGCAGGATACCGCATCCTGGGCCTACTTAGTCTATCAGGCATAGATATCAGAGTCAACGTAGTTCGACCTGGGGAAAACACATGCTCGCTAGGATATCGCATCCTATGCATACGTATCTCCTTGGGACGAAGGAGAATCAGAGCATTCGTAGCTCGGCTAACACGCACACAAACAAACACAGGCAAAGGCAAACGTGGAGCCCGAATGCCAATTACTGGACTTACATCAGCATCCGAACCAAAACACACACGAGAAGGCAAACGTGGAGCCTGAATGCCAATCACTGGGCTTACATCAGCATCCGAACCAAAACACACACAAGAAGGCAAACGTGGAGCCTGAATACCAATCACTGGGCTTACATCAGCATCCGAACCAAACACACGCACACTGGAACCCGAATGCCACTCGATGGACTTACATCAGCTTCCAAGCACACAACAAGACACAACAAAGACACAGGCGCCCGGAGAGATCTGCTCATCTCCTGCCTACGTACCTCATCTGGTATGAGGATCAGGGCGACGTAGCTCCCCTACGAAGGGACACAGGACTAGCCTAACCAGATGACAGAGGGAAACACAACTAGGGAGACTACGACTCGAGCCTAGCTGTTATCATGCAAAGTTGTCCCTAAGTCAAGGTTTCTAGCTAACTTGCATAGGAAGCAAGCCTATCATATTCAACACAAATAAACAGCAAATCAAGCATTCACAAGTAGCACACACTATATGCACACAAAAGTGTTCAATCAAAGGGTAAGACCGCAAGAGCAAGTCATCTGTACAGGGGTAGTGTTAGCTCTTAACCTTGCCATTAAGGGGCTAAGGTGAAGCTGATGAAAGGAGAGTGAAGATAAGACTTCACAGCTCTTATCCCTGGTCAGGGAGAGCTTCAGACAAAGGAGCGTGGGTTCAGAAAGGAGGAACCCTTCTACACTCGAGACTCTGACACAACTGTACATTGTACAAGATCTTGGGTTTGTGTCCCAATGCATCAAAACAGTGGTGTGAGCAGAGGGACAACTCAACAGAAGAGCGGGAGGTAGATTGCATATCTCTTATATCCGCCGATTGCCTCATAGAGGTCTTTACCTGCTTGGGGACAAAAGTAAACAATCACAAACATCGCCTCTTAAGGAGGACTTCAGACAGGTGCCTGGCCAAGTAACAGGCCAGGTCTTCCAGACTACATGGAGACAAGAATGTTATACCTCAGTGCAAATTGCTTATCAAGCAAAGCAAAGCAATACAAGTTCTTAAAAGAACTGAGCAACTAAGGGTACCTGAAATCAGTCAAATACAATCAGCATCCCAACATAAACAAAACAACAACATAAGAATCAACAAACAGTGTACAAGCAAAACAATGCAATATGTGCATAGCACAAAGCTCAAGTGAACCAAGCGCCCTACAACACAAACAAGTTAGTTTACAATAGTCAAGTGAAACAATTCAACTTGCATTAATTCCTTTTAAGCCCTTTACTTCTTATCCTGCAAAGTCAAAGTCAAACTCAAACATGAGTAACAAGACCACTAGGACAAGCCTAGGGTCACAAGGATGGAAAAATGTTAAAACAGCAAGTGAAACATGACCAAAATCAAGGTAATTCAATTGAAAAGAGAACCTAATTGGCCTCACATCAAAACTATGCACTAATTTCATTTTATGCACAATCTAAGTCAAAGTAGTCAAGTATGAACCACATATGAGTCAACAGCATGATCACAACCAAACAAATATCAAAACAGCTCAATAAATTCCACAAAAATTCTACTATAAACAGGACATATTCAATGAGCTACCTATCAATTTTCATGCAATTTGGACTAGTGGAGCTATGGGAATTAAATCCAACATATCATGGCATGCAAAAATCAACCTAAACTAGGTCACAAAACAAGTGTCAACTTCAATCAATTGTAAAATAGTGATATCACATGGGAAATGAATGGGACCAAAGCCAAATTGAAGCTATACATGTTAGGAAGCACTCCACCAAATTTCATATTCATAGGATTAGGGATGAGTATTTAACAAGACATGTAAGTTTGCTACTCAAGAAACAATCCAAAAATGCTAAACAGCAATAAAAAATCCAAATCAATTAGAAAATGGATCAATTAAATCCACAAAACATCAGAGTGAAACTTAACATATAAAAGTCATCTCATGCAAAAAATCAGAGCCATAGGCAAAGCATAAGCATGGAAAATTAAATCATGAAGTCAGCATAGCATAGTGTGACACATATTGTCACACTCAAAAAGATTAAATCATATCTATCAAACCAGAGATCCAAAAATCACAAATTATACGTCAAAATCTCCAAGCATGAGTCAAGAATCATCATATGAAATTTCATTCTATTTGGAGCTAGCATGATTATTTGGTGATTAAAATGGTAAAACATACAAATATTGCACACATGATCAAGATCAATATACAAATCCAAAATTCTACCAAGCACAACATGAACTATTATGCCTAAAAAATTCTAGAGAAAATTTGGGATCTAACAAAAAAATTGCCACCTAATTTGGATTAATATTGGATTTTCTATGAATTTTGTAAGATTTGTTAAATTATGAAATAATTATTTAAGTGTAATATGAAATAATTAGCACTGAGTGGCATTTCCGTAATTCTCTTCGCCAGGCCAAAACGACAGTGTAGCATTTTAATGTGTTGTCGCGTTTCTATTCGCTGGATTCGGCGGCAAACACAAGTTCAAATGGCCAGGCGAAATTTCAAGATCACAGCACAGGATTTTCCAGCATTTTCAAGAACAACACCGTGTTCTTCATCACCAGCTGCGGTCATGGCCATTTCTCAACGAAAATACGCAAACAATATACCGTTCTCTCCGTCTCTCAGTGTAGATTACAGTTATGGCAACGCTTTTGTCTATAAGTTAACACACATAAAGAACCGATCGAAAGAAGTTTTGACATGCAATCTTTGATTCAAGATTTCTCCATGAATACTCGATGATTTAGCACGATTTGAATTGCAATCTACTCTACGTTGTACGCTCTACAAAAGCCATATCGCGATTTTAAGTACGGTGAGAATCGAGATCTGACCTTAGTGATGGTAACGGTTGGATTTCACGCGATTCATCTCCGATTTGTGTGAAACAGATGATGTAATATGCTGTAGGAGGTGGCTGGTGGTGATTGGCAAGCTCAAGAGTGCACGATCATGACGATTCTTCCAGCTGCCATTGATGAACAAGCTTTACAACAGTTGGTATTTGCACGGTTTTCTCTTCCGATTACCACAAACAGAACTCCAAAAGCACCTGCAAATGATGAATACAGCAAAAAAATTGCACAAAGATTGATGGATTCTTGATGAATTGATGAAAAAAAGTTTGTGTGAAAAGTGGAGAAAGTTGAGAGAATTCTAGAATTTTTTGTGATGAATCTGAAAAAGTGATTATGGACCCTGAGTTTCTCTTAGAATTAAGCTTTTATATGTGCTCTTAATCCCAGCTTTAATCATGATTAGCAAAAAATGGTAATTAGCAAAATGTAGCTTGTAGTGCATTTTGGCCTATTTGCCCTTGGATGACTAGAACCAATGTAACAGTGATTTTTCAATTTGAACAAGTCACAAATCTCATTTGGAAGCTATTGGAATTGGTCCCATGTCAAAATTCTATGTACTTTGCAAGTTGGACCATTTTGCCCTTGGTTTTTAATTAGTGCACTTGAAAATTGACCTTTTTATGTGAAGGCTTTTGGCAAAATGTGATGATGGATTATGAAAGTACATATCAAATGTGGTTTGCTCAAAGAAAAACCATCCAATTTGGCCATTCCATGTGAAAGTTATGGCACTTTGAATTCGGGCATTTTCTGAAAATGATTGGACCATATCTTGCTAACCACACATGGGAATTTCAAGTTCTTGGACTTTTTGGAATGGTGAGATCAATATCTTCAACTTTCATGTTGGACAAAATTCCATTTGAAGCATGTATGATGAAGTAATTTTGAGGAGAAAAACTTTCCATTTTGGGCAGTTGAAATTACAGGTCACCTGCCATTTTAGGAAACTTCTTGTCTGACCTCCAAATCTTCAACCTTGGTCTTTGATATGTCAAATAAGACTTATATGGACATGAATGAAGCCTTTCAAACCATCTCCCACCTTCCAATCCATAAAATCAGGCACAGTTGACCACAGTTGACCACAGTTGACTTTCTATGGTTCCAGCTGAAATTCAGCTTGACTGATGAGCTTTGATCATCCAATCTTTGGCCAAACCACTTCACAATGATCCTTAGACCATATGAACTTGATAAATCAACCATAGGGCTTTGTTCCAATGAAAATAGCTCATGCTTGCTGGATTGACTGATTCTCCTGACCAGTTTGACCTAATTTGTCAGTGGGCTTGCCCTTGGGCAAATGGACAATGCAATGTTATGCAGTGGCCTATGTTATGTTAATGACCTAATATGAAATGCATATACAAAAGGTAGGGTGCAAATTTGAGGTGCTACAACTACCCCTATTCAATCAACTGGGAACCCGAAGGGATGAGAGCAACGACTGTCAGACTTTCAGGGTAAACAGGGATTGAATACCAAGAACCGTAGAAATTTGCACACTGCTGGGATTCGTCTTTTCTCGTTTTTTTTCTTATTTCAAAAGCACAACCACATCCAGACATCGACACACGATGAATGGGGAACAGAAATCTCAACTAGATGCCAGCAGACAACTAGGAAAAACTCAACGTTTACCAAGACCAACGGAGAGGTAAATCAACTCTACTGGGGATAACCAGGAAAGGATACAACCATACGTCAGCGGACGTAATGGGAAAAACTCGACGTTTACCGAAACCAACGGAGAGGTAAATCAGCTGGGACAACCAGGAAAAACTCGACGTTTACCAAAACCAACGGAGAGGTGAATCAGCTGGGACGACCAGGAAAAACTCGACGTTTATCGACACCAACGGAGAGGAGTGAACTTCACTAGGGAAGGGACGACGTTACGAACATCGAAAGATGATGTTTACCGACATCAAAAGCAGACCAGACACTACGCATGACTGGGAAAGCACCGAAAGATGGTGTTTACCGACACCAAAGAAGAACACACGCGGGTGCTGACGGGATACTACCATTTGCATGTCTAGGCAAGTCTACACACTTGCAGGGGATCTCACTGGGGAACAAGGTCACGACAGTGAGCAAATAGGAAGGAACACCACGGATACCGGGTTGTAGGTAGGAAACGGGTGACCGACCAAACGTGAATTGGTTTGTGTTCCAAAACACTCAACATCCTGAAGAGGGCTAGAAAAGCGATCTTGTTAAAGGATGGACATTCGATTCCACAGGGAATACGAATCTTACTCTACTGGAGAAAGCAATCAAAAGACTGACCAGAGAGTGCATGAGATATATTATCTATAGCCGTCGAAACGTAGATAACATACTCGCATGGAAGATTATCCATAACCGGATTGGAGGTTGTTAGATGGATAGATCGACCGACATCATCCTGAAGAGAGCAAAGGCAAACTTGTTAAAGGATGGACATTCGATTCCGAACAAAGGAATACGAATCTTACTCAATTGGGGAGGACGACTTCGACCCAAGAGCGCATGAGATACATATTATCTATAGCCGTCAAAACGTAGATAACATACTCGCATGGAAGATTATCCATAACCGGGTTGGTTGTTAAATGGATAAATCAACCGACATCATCCTGAAGAGTGCAAAGGCAAACTTGTTAAAGGATGGACATTCGATTCCGAACAAAGGAATACGAATCTTACTCAACTGGGGAGGACGACTTCGACCCAAGAGCGCATGAGATATATTATCTATAACCGTCAAAACGTAGATAACATACTCGCATGGAAGATTATCCATAACAGGGTTGGTTGTTAAATGGATAAATCGACCGACAAGAAAGGCATCGGGGTACCAGATTAGGTATGCAAAAGATGACCAATCAAAAGAGGATAAAGTTGCTAACTCGGGGCAAATACCCAAAGGGAAGGGGAAGACCCACTGGGGACAATACTGCTTGATCAAGGCCAGTATCCAGAGGGGAAAAGAATAACAATACCGCAAACGGGATACTGATAACTGCAAAGAGGGGATTACATCTACCGGTTTGTAGGTAGAAAACCACGGAAAAGTAACCAGTCATCAATAGGATGAGCACAAAGGGTTAACTCCACCAAGGGGAGAACGTGGGATTTTACAACTACCAGGAGTAGGTAGAAAACCACAAAGATAGGACTTACAACTACCGGTTTGCAGGTAGAGGCTAACATACAGTCTGCTGAGAGACAGAGTGAGAAAAAAGGATTTACAACTACCGGGTAGTAGGTAGAAGACCGCAAAATCCGCCAACAATCAGAATGAACCACAAAGGTTACCTCTTCTAGGGGATGAAAGTGGGATTTTACAACTACCGGCTTGTAGGTAGAAAACCACGAAGATAGGACTTACAGCTACCGTTTTGTAGGTAGAAGCCAACAAACAGTCAACGGGGAGCCAATTTAGGATCAATCCCGAAAGGCAGACTGAAACAAGACTCAACCTAATGAGGAAAGAACTCAATAGGAAAACCCGTCCCGTGAGGGAGGGAACGGAAACAACCGTCATCCACGAGGATCTAACTCAGTGGGGGAACACAGAAGAAAATGTTAGACACTTTCTGCTTAAGGGGTAGACTCTACATGGAGAGATCAGACACACCCACATCTGCTAGGGGAATTGTACTGCTGGGGATACCCGCTCGACTAAGGAGTCGCTTGCTGAGAAAACACCAACCTCTCAACCATGCTGGGGAACCCAACTCTGAAGCCGATCCAATGGCGCGATGCTAAACTCTTTCCAACAACCCCATCTCGGCTGGTCACCACTGCCTAGGGCTAATGGACATGTTTGCAATGCAGATGCATGAGTTTTTTTTTTGTTTTACACAATGCCCCATGATCATGGAAATGCTACGCACTAGTGATGCAATATGCTATGCTTATCTAAATGATGAATGCATAAAACACACGTCTCCTCCAGAGACAACACCGGAGAGCTCCAGGAACTCTGCTGAGGATTTACCACGTCAATTTACACCCTGTTGGGGAATGACAAACTTTGCTGGGGATGACCTCCATCGAACCCGATCCGCTTGGAGATTACCCTGCTAGGGGAAACCATCAACACAACCTCTGCTGGGAGGACAACTTCAGACTTGGAAAACAATCACAACTCCGCTGGGGATATGGTAACCTTCAGGCTTGCTGAGGAGGCCCCGATCTCGAATCTGCTAGGGAGATGACACTCTCAAACCCATCGGGGAAATACGGCCTATCGGTCACGGTCCGTCCTTCGATTCGTCGAACACTGGTGTTCACCATCCTACCACAGTGTTGACTTTCCACTTTTGAGAATTCTCAGACTCATCTGAACTCTTCTGATTCATCACCTTGCATTCCCGGCTCCTCCGTACTCCACGGGGATCGGACTCCTGGGATTCATACAACTTTCCAGTCCTCAGACTTTGAAAAGTCTTCTTGATTAACTCCTTCCAGGATCGTCGTCACAACTCTGTCACGGGCTTTTCACCGTTTGTCTGTCCATTGCCCCTGATTGGACTCTGTGGGGATTTCTTTTTTTTTTCAAAAGGCTTCATATCACCACCTGTCAGCGAATGAAGATATCTAACAGCACCTGCACAAGAGATTGTTAGATAAAAGCGTGCCCCAAGCGTGCCAACACTTCAACATCTAGGTCACTCAAACTTCCGAATAAGATTTTCAGATTTCAATCTTATAAGCATGCATCGGAAGGGACCTCTATGTTTCAAAATGCAAATATTCTTATCAAAACGAACAGATGTTTTCGTAATCAAAGCGGTAATGAAAACAAAAACAAAACTATTTGACTGAACACGCATTTATTGACTGAAACAAAAAAGTGGCTCAGAAATGAGCAACACACAGGAAGCAAACCCTGGAAAGAGGTGATTGCGCATAAAAGGAAAAATCTATCCTAATGGCAATGTGAAACCGTGATCTCATCGGGTTCCAACTCGGTTACACCCCATATGTCCTCAAGACTTTCCGCACTTTCGGCCTTCTGAACCAGACGCTTCCGATCAATCTCTGTCGGATCTTAGCCGAATCATCTAAAGCTCAAACGATCATGCTAGACTCAGTTGTTCGTTTCAATCCCTCTTTTGCCTGGACCGCCCTTTCGGGTTTCAGTCCACCGGGATACCCTTTTTTGCCCAAGTCGCCCTTGTGGGGTTTTCGACTTGCCGGGTGTACAGTTTTTTTTTTATTATCCCTAACTTTTGCCCGAACCTTTTCTCTTTTTTCCTTGGTTCGCCGGGATGCCCTTTTTTGCCTGGACTTTTTCTTTTTTTGTCCAGCGGGTCTCTTTTTCACGAAGTATCTTTTAACTGCGTCCGCATCTGCAGGGGATGGAAAATCTTCGTCATCCGTGGTCGTCGACGACAAAGCTTTGTCAGAGAAAACCTTATTGACCACGAATGGACATCCATAACTGTATATCCACTTTCCCCACGATCGTCTCGAGGAGGAAGGATCCTTTTCAATACCAACTCTCTTACATGGTACGCACGAGGTCGCACTTCTCAGTTAACAACACGCTTCATTTATTGGGTACAACTGCCCCATGACAAGTAACTGTCGAACTCTTTTCTCAATCAGGCTCAACGTCATACCGAGTCCTCATCCACTCGCCCTTTTCTAACTTCTCATCCATCTGGACTGTCCACAATGAGATCTAGCCTCCAACAGGCAATATCACTTCCATCCCGTACTGAATGAGGAAGGTGTTGCCCCAGTAGATGCACGTATCGAAGTACGACACTCAGGATACCAACTTCGTACTCAGCCACCATCGTTGGTGCTTTCAATTGTTATCGGGGAAGCACTAGCTCATTCACCTTAAACTCTCCCCATCAGACATCAGAATCCGTTCGGATTCAGGGTCAGGCCCCTCCTCCGGGATCGGTCACTCTCAATCTTTCGATTTGAGTACCTCGAGATGTCCTCATCAGGGACCTCAAACTTCCTTGGTTGAGAATCATCAATGGGTTGCTGGGATAATCCTACAATACCCTCCTCTTGATTGCTTTCTGGGAGGTATACTGAATATCAGATTCAGTCGACACCATTTGCCCTCTCGCAACCCGTCCGTTCAATGCTATCTCCTTAAGCACATACTTGATCAGATCCATTTTGGACATCCACAAGGTGGTATGAACCAGCATACTGTCTCAGTCAGCGAGCAGCCTATGCCAAAGTACATCAAGTTTTCTCGAACAGTGAGTGTATTGTTTCACAGTCGATAAACTTTTTGCTTAGGTAAATTGCATGCTCTTTTCGACAAGACTAGTCATGCTGACCCAATACGCCTCATAGACCCCTTTGAGGGCTGTCAAGCACCAGATTAATAATCATCCCCATGGGAAGCATCAGAATCAGAGGTTCCTGCTACTTATTTTCCTTTCCATGCCCCTTGGCAGTCACCATTCCACCTGATCATTTGATTTCTTTCTTTTTTATTTGTTTTTGGTTCAGGCGTTTCTAGTTTTTTTTTTTTTGCAGGATCGACCTCGATTCCTCTTATCCGCTCACAATAAGCCTCGGCATCTTACCGGACAACACTCCATAAGTGCACTGGTTCGGACTCAACCTCAGTCTGAGTAGTTTCGATCCGGTCAACAATTTGCCCCAGATCCGCCGGATGCCCCTCTTCCGCTTGGGACTTTGCCATCATGTCATCAACATGGCATTCGCTTTCACGATGAATCATATCATGAAACAAAGTCACCGTAGCCCTTTGATCCGTGGCACCGGCCTTCTTCTTCACCCTATACCAAGAAGGAACTCTTTGGTGTGATGAACATTGTTTACTCCATATCATCTGGCGACAATTCCACTTGGTTTCGGCCAGAAAACCATCCATGAAGGTAAACACTGAGACTTGAGCTGTACTATCAACCAATACATCAATGTGAAGTATCGGGAATTCATCTCTTGAACTAGCTCCATTCACGTCTCGATAGTCCACACACATTCTCATCTTTTAGCACTGGTTCCCGCTTCACTGGAGGACAGTCTTCTCTACATGGTAGCTCGTGCCCCACAACATGGGTATTCCACCCTGGTGTATCTTGATGCAACCAGGTGAAGATCTCAACCTGCTCTTTCAACAGGGCTACCATTCTGTTCTCGACTCGCCTCTGAAGCGGCCTCAACTTTCATTTCCCTTCTGACCTCGGCAGTACTTGGGATGACAATCTTGACTCGCTCCTCGTGTGGTTGAATCACCTTCTCCTCTTATTTCAACAACCTGGTTAATTCTAGCAGATCACAATCTTCTTCGCCTTCTTCTTCGGCATGATAGATTGGATTGTCGAAGTCATAAAGAGGTGTAACCAAATTGTTATCGATGAGATCAGGATGGTAATCACTTTTGGGGTCGAAACCAAATGAATCAAAAGGAAAGAGAATAAAAACATTGCCATTTTTATTTTTTAAAACTGCAAAAAGTGACAAACAGGGAACACCGCTTTTAATCACAAAAACATCCATTTATTACTGATGCAAAATGTTGCACAATGAAACACATGAGATGGCCCTTACAATGAACCGTTACGTTTCGGGCAAAACGTATGGCTTTCATGCAAACAAAATAAAACCAGAAATTCTACACCTCAGGATGAGTGACAGTGGTGATCTTGGAGGCCTTCCAATTGCCTGGTACGCACGACTTTATCCATAACTCGAGCTCGCGGTCACGGTCGGTCTCTTCGCTCACTGAACAAGCCTGATCAGAATTCAGCATTCCTGCACTGACGAAGATGTACGGTGGACGACGTCCTCTGTTTGGTCTAGACGACTCTTGATCTGGATAACCGATCCCAAACATGTCTGCCTTCACCACTATGTCGATGATCCTTCCCCAACCTCGGACCTCTTTGTTCTTCACCACCTCTAGAGCTTTCTTATAAGAAGAAATGGACAGCGTCTTCTCTTTCCCAATAACAACAACATTCTCTACCTTGGTGGTTTCAATTGCTTGACTGAGTGTTTCAACTTTTTCACTATCCATTTCCACTTCCATCGTCTTCTGGGTTGTATCTCTCATCAATGCCCACCCCTCTGTGGCAACGGCCGCACAACAATTATCAACAACAGGGAAAGCTCCATCCTGCATCAGAGGTTTTGGGACCACAGCCATGGGAAGCTTTAACTGATCTTCCTCAGTCATCCCTATTCCTTTCTTGACCTTTTTCACCATCTTCATCTTTACAGGACCCTTCCTGGGTACAGGGTTGATATCCCCATCCATGATCTGTGCCAAGCTGATGATCTTGGAGTCCACCATGTCCTGGACGACATACTTGAAAGCCCTACAACCCTCAACACTGTGTCCGGGTGCCTCAGAATGGAACTCGCACCTGGCATTCTCATCATAGTGTGCAGGCCTCTTCTGTTGTGCTATGGGAATCAAAATCCTTGGCCGGACTAACCCCAAATCCCTCAATCTCCTGAACAGAAGGGTGTAAGTCACAGGTGGTTCCTCAAACTGACGCTCCTCCTTTTTCTTCTTCACCTGGCTCCTAGCTCTCGGTGCCTTCTGTTGAGGTGGTAGTTGTTGCTGCGGAGCAAATGTATTACCAACAGGAGTGGTTACAGTGACAGCATAAGGGTGATAACGGTCCTTACCGCGTTCCTTCTTTACTGGCACACCACTTGAGTCAACCTCTTTTTTGAGCAGGCCACCGCCAGAGGGTTCCTTGGCTACAAAGTCAGAGGGATTTGTCACTTTGGATGATGGAGCTTTTCCTTGAACTTTCTCCACCATCAGCCACTTCTCAATCTTTTCCAATCTCTCAGCCATGGCTTTCTGCCCCAAGGCAAGCCCTTGTACAACAATGAACAAATCCCTCACCATCTCTTTCAGTTCGAGAATATCGGCGTTGGGAGGATCCATCAGTTTGGATTTGTTGCCTCTAGCAGGATATCTGAGCAAACGAGCTATGCGCACCGGTTGACACCTACAAAACAACAAATGGGTTAGTATGACTCACACATGCAATGTCTGTCCGTACTAGGAATATTCTGTCCTTTGATTCCGGTTTCATCGAGACAGATAAAATTTTATCAACAATATTCTGACATTTGGATGTCTCTCAACCAGAATCTCAATCAACAATGGACCCTGAGTACGGACCGACATGGGTTGAATGCAGATGAATGCAAAATGGGATGATGCAAATGCATGAATGCAGGTCACTGGGCCACCAAGTCATCTGAAGACCCATTCTCTGAACCAGTCACAGTCAACTGAGTCACCATAAATCCGACTTGGGGGAGTTCCGAAATAAACGGAACCGGAGATTACATCATTATCACAGGAACATCCACTGAACGGATGACAGCCAGATCCTCTGAACAGGTACTCTCAAATTCAACCTGGGGATCCGAAATAAACGGAACCCGCCGATCAATGCAAGGATCAAACCTCCGGCGTCCAGAAATAGATCCATAAATCCGACTCATAAATAGGACTCTGATCAACGGAACCAATAGTCACCATCAGAACATGCATCTGTAAGAATCAACCCTCCCCTCACAGGGAAATTCTAATCAGGTCATCCTAAGGCGGATAATGATCTCGACGATCGGGCAAAGATACTCAACGGGTTTGCCCTTTTGGGTGTGCCGTTGTAGCTCTCTTAAGATCGTCTCAATCAAAGATCCGGGAAAGAACGGTCACCGGAGTCAATAGCTCAAATGAAGTGACTCAACCAGAGTGGAGTACCCCACAAAGGAAGAGCACTATCAGGTGAACCTCGTCAGGCTTGTGGTACATCACATTGCCAAGCACATGTTGACCTAACATGAAAGAGGCAACATGAGACCACACTAATCCTAGGTGTATACTCGGGCCTGGGTTTTAGCCCCACTCAGAACACCCACCCCAAACAGAGGAACCACCTGCACAGGAGACAGCTCAATGACAGTAAGATGCATGCAAATAGATATGCACATATATACAACATAATAATCATGAATGCAGTAAATAACAGCAAATAGCAACCAAAACCCTAACCTAGAGAGCGCTAGGAGAGACTCGCTTAGGGAAGATGGACCAACAAGAGGTCAACTTCTTTCATCCCCAGCAGAGTCGCCAGCTGTCGCATTACGCGAAAAACCGGCGGGAAAACAAGAACAACAGAGCCGCCACCGTGCATTATTTATCCCAAAAGAGGGAAAGGAAACGCTCAGAGTAAACCTGGAAAAAGCATGGTCTCGCGACCAAAGAGAATGGGATCGGGAGTCGGTTATGCGAAGGGAAGGTATTAGCACCCCTACGCATCCGTCGTACTCGACGGGATCCACGCACAATAGGAAGGGAAAATGGTTGCTAAAACACTGTTCAAACACACACACACACTGGCTGAAAGAGACACAAGAAAACAGACTGAAACTGACTCGGCAAGATACCGCATCCTGGGCCTACTTAGTCTATCAGGCATAGATATCAGAGTCAAAGTAGTTCGACCTGGGGAAAACACATGCTCGCTAGGATATCGCATCCTATGCATACGTATCTCCTTGGGACGAAGGAGAATCAGAGCATTCGTAGCTCGGCTAACACGCACACAAACAAACACAGGCAAAGGCAAACGTGGAGCCTGAATGCCAATTACTGGACTTACATCAGCATCCGAACCAAAACACACACGAGAAGGCAAACGTGGAGCCTGAATGCCAATCACTGGGCTTACATCAGCATCCGAACCAAAACACACACAAGAAGGCAAACGTGGAGCCTGAATGCCAATCACTGGGCTTACATCAGCATCCGAACCAAACACACGCACACTGGAACCCGAATGCCACTCGATGGACTTACATCAGCTTCCAAGCACACAACAAGACACAACAAAGACACAGGCGCCCGGAGAGATCTGCTCATCTCCTGCCTACGTACCTCATCTGGTATGAGGATCAGGGCGACGTAGTTCCCCTACGAAGGGACACAGGACTAGCCTAACCAGATGACAGAGGGAAACACAACTAGGGAGACTACGACTCGAGCCTAGCTGTTATCATGCAAAGTTGTCCCTAAGTCAAGGTTTCTAGCTAACTTGCATAGGAAGCAAGCCTATCCTATTCAACACAAATAAACAGCAAATCAAGCATTCACAAGTAGCACACACTATATGCACACAAAAGGGTTCAATCAAAGGGTAAGACCGCAAGAGCAAGTCATCTGTACAGGGGTAGTGTTAGCTCTTAACCTTGCCATTAAGGGGCTAAGGTGAAGCTGATGAAAGGAGAGTGAAGATAAGACTTCACAGCTCTTATCCCTGGTCAGGGAGAGCTTCAGACAAAGGAGCGTGGGTTCAGAAAGGAGGAACCCTTCTACACTCGAGACTCTGACACAACTGTACATTGTACAAGATCTTGGGTTTGTGTCCCAATGCATCAAAACAGTGGTGTGAGCAGAGGGACGACTCAACAGAAGAGCGGGAGGTAGATTGCATATCTCTTATATCTGCCGATTGCCTCATAGAGGTCTTTACCTGCTTGGGGACAAAAGTAAACAATCACAAACATCGCCTCTTAAGGAGGACTTCAGACAGGTGCCTGGCCAAGTAACAGGCCAGGTCTTCCAGACTACATGGAGACAAGAATGTTATACCTCAGTGCAAATTGCTTATCAAGCAAAGCAAAGCAATACAAGTTCTTAAAAGAACTGAGCAACTAAGGGTACCTGAAATCAGTCAAATACAATCAGCATCCCAACATAAACAAAACAACAACATAAGAATCAACAAACAGTGTACAAGCAAAACAATGCAATATGTGCATAGCACAAAGCTCAAGTGAACCAAGCGCCCTACAACACAAACAAGTTAGTTTACAATAGTCAAGTGAAACAATTCAACTTGCATTAATTCCTTTTAAGCCCTTTACTTCTTATCCTGCAAAGTCAAAGTCAAACTCAAACATGAGTAACAAGACCACTAGGACAAGCCTAGGGTCACAAGGATGGAAAAATGTTAAAACAGCAAGTGAAACATGATCAAAATCAAGGTAATTCAATTGAAAAGAGAACCTAATTGGCCTCACATCAAAACTATGCACTAATTTCATTTTATGCACAATCTAAGTCAAAGTAGTCAAGTATGAACCACATATGAGTCAACAGCATGATCACAACCAAACAAATATCAAAACAGCTCAATAAATTCCACAAAAATTCTACTCTAAACAGGACATATTCAATGAGCTACCTATCAATTTTCATGCAATTTGGACTAGTGGAGCTATGGGAATTAAATCCAACATGTCATGGCATGCAAAAATCAACCTAAACTAGGTCACAAAACAAGTGTCAACTTCAATCAATTGTAAAATAGTGATATCACATGGGAAATGAATGGGACCAAAGCCAAATTGAAGCTATACATGTTAGGAAGCACTCCACCAAATTTCATATTCATAGGATTAGGGATGAGTATTTAACAAGACATGTAAGTTTGCTACTCAAGAAACAATCCAAAAATGCTAAACAGCAATAAAAAATCCAAATCAATTAGAAAATGGATCAATTAAATCCATAAAACATCAGAGTGAAACTTAACATATAAAAGTCATCTCATGCAAAAAATCAGAGCCATAGGCAAAGCATAAGCATGGAAAATTAAATCATGAAGTCAGCATAGCATAGTGTGACACATATTGTCACACTCAAAAAGATTAAATCATATCTATCAAACCAGAGATCCAAAAATCACAAATTATACGTCAAAATCTCCAGGCATGAGTCAAGAATCATCATATGAAATTTCATTCTATTTGGAGCTAGCATGATTATTTGGTGATTAAAATGGTAAAACATACAAATATTGCACACATGATCAAGATCAATATACAAATCCAAAATTCTACCAAGCACAACATGAACTATTATGCCTAAAAAATTCTAGAGAAAATTTGGGATCTAACAAAAAAATTGCCACCTAATTTGGATTAATATTGGATTTTCTATGAATTTTGTAAGATTTGTTAAATTATGAAATAATTATTTAAGTGTAATATGAAATAATTAGCACCGAGTGGCATTTCCGTAATTCTCTTCGCCAGGCCAAAACGACAGTGTAGCATTTTAATGTGTTGTCGCGTTTCTATTCGCTGGATTCGGCGGCAAACACAAGTTCAAATGGCCAGGCGAAATTTCAAGATCACAGCACATGATTTTCCAGCATTTTCAAGAACAACACCGTGTTCTTCATCACCAGCTGCGGTCATGGCCATTTCTCAACGAAAATACGCAAACAATATACCATTCTCTCCGTCTCTCAGTGTAGATTACAGTTATGGCAACGCTTTTGTCTATAAGTTAACACACATAAAGAACCGATCAAAAGAAGTTTTGACATGCAATCTTTGATTCAAGATTTCTCCATGAATACTCGATGATTTAGCACGATTTGAATTGCAATCTACTCTACGTTGTACGCTCTACAAAAGCCATATCGCGATTTTAAGTACGGTGAGAATCGAGATCTGACCTTAGTGATGGTAACGGTTGGATTTCACGTGATTCAGCTCTGATTTGTGTGAAACAGATGATGTAATATGCTGTAGGAGGTGGCTGGTGGTGATTGGCAAGCTCAAGAGTGCACGATCATGACGATTCTTCCAGCTGCCATTGATGAACAAGCTTTACAACAGTTGGTATTTGCACGGTTTTCTCTTCCGATTACCACAAACAGAACTCCAAAAGCACCTGCAAATGATGAATACAGCAAAAAAATTGCACAAAGATTGATGGATTCTTGATGAATTGATGAAAAAAAGTTTGTGTGAAAAGTGGAGAAAATTGAGAGAATTCTAGAATTTTTTGTGATGAATCTGAAAAAGTGATTATGGACCCTGAGTTTCTGTTAGAATTAAGCTTTTATATGTGCTCTTAATCCCAGCTTTAATCATGATTAGCAAAAAATGGTAATTAGCAAAATGTAGCTTGTAGTGCATTTTGGCCTATTTGCCCTTGGATGACTAGAACCAATGTAACAGTGATTTTTCAATTTGAACAAGTCACAAATCTCATTTGGAAGCTATTGGAATTGGTCCCATGTCAAAATTCTATGTACTTTGCAAGTTGGACCATTTTGCCCTTGGTTTTTAATTAGTGCACTTGAAAATTGACCTTTTTATGTGAAGGCTTTTGGCAAAATGTGATGATGGATTATGAAAGTACATATCAAATGTGGTTTGCTCAAAGAAAAACCATCCAATTTGGCCATTCCATGTGAAAGTTATGGCACTTTGAATTCGGGCATTTTCTGAAAATGATTGGACCATATCTTGCTAACCACACATGGGAATTTCAAGTTCTTGGACTTTTTGGAATGGTGAGATCAAGATCTTCAACTTTCATGTTGGAAAAAATTCCATTTGAAGCTTGTATGATGAAGTAATTTTGAGGAGAAAAACTTTCCATTTTGGGCAGTTGAAATTACAGGTCACCTGCCATTTTAGGAAACTTCTTGTCTGACCTCCAAATCTTCAACCTTGGTCTTTGATATGTTAAATAAGACTTATATGGACATGAATGAAGCCTTTCAAACCATCTCCCACCTTCCAATCCATAAAATCAGGCACAGTTGACCACAGTTGACCACAGTTGACTTTCTATGGTTCCAGCTGAAATTCAGCTTGACTGATGAGCTTTGATCATCCAATATTTGGCCAAACCACTTCACAATGATCCTTAGACCATATGAACTTGATAAATCAACCATAGGGCTTTGTTCCAATGAAAATAGCTCATGCTTGCTGGATTGACTGATTCTCCTGACCAGTTTGACCTTATTTGTCAGTGGGCTTGCACTTGGGCAAATGGACAATGCAATGTTATGCAGTGGCCTATGTTATGTTAATGACCTAATATGAAATGCATATACAAAAGGTAGGGTGCAAATTTAAGGTGCTACAGTCATTTGGATGCTTCATAGCTTCAAAAAGATTAAAGGTCACCTCTTCGTCTTGCACTCTCACCTTCATTAGTCCATCATCTATGTCAATCATCATCCGGGCTGTTTTCATGAATGGTCTTCCAAGAATTAGAGGAACATCATGATCCTCATCCATCTCTACTATCACGAAATCTACCGAAAATAAGAATTTATCCACTTTCACTAACATGTCTTTAGCAATTCCGTATGGTGAAGTGGTAGGCTTGTCGGCTAGTTGCAGAGTCATCCTTGTCGATTTGATCTCCATATTTCCCAATCTTTTCACAATGGAGAGGGGGATTAAATTGATGTTAGACCCCAAGTCAATCAAACCATTACCGATGTATGTGCTTCCAATGGTTACCGGTAAAACGATTCGGCCCGGATCAGATTCCTTCCTTGGGAGAGTCTTTTGAATGATGGCACTACAACGTGCATTAAGCAAGATGGTTTCGTCTTCCACGTGTCTTCTTTTCTTTGTGAGAATATCCTTCATGAACTTTGTATACCGCGACATTTGTTCTAATGCATCGGCAAATGGAATATTGATTTGAAGTTGTTTGAATATGTCCATAAACCGTGCATAGTGTCTAGCATTATCCTTCTTTGATGGTGCATGTGGATAGGGTAGATGTTGAACTGGAATGACATTCACTCCTTTGTCTCTTGTTTTCTTTTTTCTTGGTTTAATTTCCTTCCTCATCTCTGTAACACCCCGAATTAAATAAGAGGATTATTTAATTAAGTTAATAATATATTTAATAATTTAATTAAATAAATTGAATTATTGGATTATTATTATTATTATTATTATTTGGAATAATAATTAATGGAAAATATATAAGTTGGAATAAGAGAAAAAGGGTTATTCATTTTTTGGTAAAGAGTTTTCACGTGAAACAGAGAAAACGGCTGAAAGGTGAAAAGTGGAGAAAGAGCAAAGGTTGAAGATCGGAAAAGCTTGAAGCTTAGAGACTGCCGGATTATCTCAAGTAAGGGGGGTTTATCGTCGCTTAATGGGTATTATAGATTAACATGTCATGGGTAGTGAGAAACCGTTGAATTGACCCTAATTGGGATTGTTGAATGCTGAAAGATTGTGATGAATAAACTGAGTTTAAGCTGTAATTGAGTCCGTAATTGTGTGAGTCGTGTTTCCCCGAACGTGTAGCTTTTTACGGAAATTGAATCGGAGGTCCGGAAGTCCTCCAACGGCGGAAAATGCGGAGAACTCTGCATTCTGCCTTGTGTTAGCGCAGGAACTGCTGTTTTGTCTGCGTTAACCGGTTAACCCAGGGCGTTAACCGGTTAACACTGTTATATTTTGTGGAAATGTGCTGTTTTGCCTGCGTTAACCGGTTAACCCAGGGCGTTAACCGGTTAACACTGTTGCGTTTTGCCAGAAAATGTATTTTTGTCTTGCGTTAACCGGTTAACCCAGGGCGTTAACCGGTTAACACTGTTGGAAATTAGAAAAATTGGTATTTTAATGTTGTGAACGTAATTGGTGATTGGCCTATTTTAGTTGATTGTGAGGAATAATTTTGTTGGGTTTATGTTATGAAATGTTGATCCAAATATGTTGATCAGTTGTGTTAAAGTTGTTGAAAATACTGAGTTGGAGGCTTGATGAGCCAAAGTTGATTATAAGTTGATTTTTGTTGAAAACGTTGTTGTGTTGATATTATTATTATGTTGTTGACAGTTTAAAGTCGTGTATGCCATGTACATTCATATGCATTAAGTCGGAGCTTTGCTCACACCACGTTGGCCTGGATTGGCAAAATTTTAAGTTGAAAGTTGAAGGCTTATGCCTTGATGCCCAATAAAATGGCAATGATTTTAAGTTGGGAGTTTTACTCCGAATGGTACCACATGCATGACGAGTCGAGTCTCATTAGAGTTGTATTCTGTTGGTTTGTTGTATGTGTATCAGTGGTATTGATCTTGAGTATGTATATGAGTTGTGTTGATATTGGGTGATTAATGAGTTAAATTACTTAACATAACATGATAATTTATAATGTTTGTTACATCGATTGAGGAACTCACCCTTACAATTATTTTTCAGGTAACGAGCAATGAGTTGAGTAGAAGCTAGTGCTTGGAGTCTAGTGTAGTCACCGTAGTGGGTCATGCTCTGATAGATGTAACATCGGGACGGGATGTTTTAATTGTTTATTGTCGGTTGTTGAACCATTTTTCATGTAATACGTTATATGTTTGTGGAATGGTTGAGTTGATTTATATCCGCTGCGAATTGTGCAAAAATGTTATTTTGATTGAATAATGAGCATGACAGTTATTATGTTGTTAAGTGTTGTGTGACACCCTTGGTGCATAATTACTCTGATATTTGTTGTTGTTATTTTAATTAAATATTTGGGGTATTTTAGAAGGGTGTTACATTAGTGGTATCAGAGCAGGTCGGTCTGTCCGGCCAGTTGTCGTGTCATTACTGTCTAACAATTAGGTATTGTTGCCAATCTAACTTTAAGTTGTGTTGTATTGATAAGTTGAAATGGCTGGAAGGAATGACGCTGCAATGGCTGCCGCAATGCAAGCAATGGCACAAGCGGTGCAGAACTTGCCAAATGCTGGTGGGGATGCTGGATCACGTAGCTTGGCGACTTTCCAAAGAGAGAATCCGCCGGTGTTTAAAGGGAAGCATGATCCAGATGCAGCCTTAGGATGGTTGAAAGAGATTGAGAGAATCTTCCGTGTTATGGATTGCACTCCAGCTCAGAAGGTTCGGTATGGTACTCACATGCTAGCAGTCGAAGCTGATGACTGGTGGCTAGAGACTCACGAGAGGTTGACCGTGGCAGGTGAAGTCATTACTTGGGATGTATTCCGTAGGGAATTCATGAGAAAGTATTATCCGGAAGATGTCTGTGGTAAGAAGGAAATTGAGTTCCTTGAGCTGAAGCAAGGAAACATGTCTGTCACTGATTATGCTGCGAAATTTGTGGAGCTGTCCAAATTTTATCCTCATTACACTGGTGCTGGTGCTGAATTTTCAAAGTGCATCAAGTTTGAGAACGGATTGCGCTCTGAAATTAAGAAGGCTGTTGGGTATCAGAAGATACGCATTTTTACTGAACTGGTTGATAGCTGCAGGATATTTGAAGAGGACAATAATGCTCATTACAAGATTGTCAGTGACCGCAAGGGAAAGCAGCATCAAAACCGTGGCAAGCCGTATGATGCCCCAGTGGGAAAAGGGAAACAAGGAGCTGCTCCGGCTCAGAGGACTAGTAGGGGAGGTGCTCCTGCTGGTATAGTTTGCTTCAAATGTGGTCAGGCTGGTCATAAGAGTAATGTATGCACTGCTGAAGTAAAGAGGTGTTTTCGCTGTGGTAAGACTGGTCATGCAATGGCTGATTGCAAGCACAAGGAAATGATTTGTTTTAATTGTGGCGAAGAAGGGCATATTGGAAGTCAGTGTCAGAAGCCAAAGAAATCTCAGACTGGGAAGGTGTTCGCATTGACCGGAACTCAAACCTCCTGTGGGACAGACTTATCCGAGGTACATGTTTCATATATGGTACTCCTTTAATTACTATTATTGATACCGGTGCTACCCACTGTTTTATTTCTGCTAACTGTGCTCGAAGACTGGGTTTAAAATTGTCCGCTTTGGATGGTGAATTGATTGTTGAGACCCCAGCTAAGGGATCAGTAACTACTTCTTTGGTATGTTTAAAATGTCCTTTGTCGATCTTCGATAAAGATTTCTATGTTGATTTAGTATGTTTGCAGTTGGATGGGATGGATGTAATTCTTGGTATGAACTGGTTAGAGTATAATTATGTTCATATAAATTGTCATCATAAGTCGGTGAGGTTTTCCACTCCTGAAGAGGAAGGATTTGACTTATTACCTTTCAGAGAATTGCGAAAATTGATGAAAGAGGGAGCCCAGATGTTTTCTTTGATGGCGACGTTGTCGGTTGAAAGTAAAGCTAAGATAGAGGAACTGTTAGTGGTGAAAGAATTCCCTGAAGTTTTTCCTGATGAAATTCCTAGTGTGCCGCCAGAGAGGGAAGTTGAATTTACTATTGATCTGGTACCTGGTACTAGGCCTGTTTCGATGGCACCGTATAGAATGTCGGCATCTGAATTGTATGAATTAAAGAAGCAATTGGAAGACTTACTTGAGAAGAAGTTTATAAGACCAAGTGTGTCGCCGTGGGGAGCTCCAGTGTTGCTAGTAAAGAAGAAAGAGGGTAGTATGAGGCTTTGTATTGATTATAGACAATTGAATAAAGTAACGATCAAGAATAAGTATCCACTACCGAGGATAGATGATTTGATGGACCAATTAGTGGGTGCTTGTGTGTTCAGTAAAATTGATTTGAGATCGGGCTATCATCAGATCAGAGTGAAAGATGAAGACATCCAGAAGACAGCGTTCAGAACTCGGTATGGACATTATGAGTATTCTGTGATGCCTTTCGGTGTGACTAATGCGCCGGGAGTATTTATGGAATACATGAATCGTATTTTCCATACTTATCTGGATCATTTTGTGGTAGTATTTATTGATGATATTTTGATTTACTCTAAGTCCGAAGGAGAGCACCAGGAACATTTGAGATTAGTATTGGAGGTTTTGAAAGATAAGAACTTGTATGCGAAGTTGTCCAAGTGTGAGTTTTGGTTAAGAGAAGTCAGTTTTCTCGGCCATGTAATTTCAGGAAAAGGTATTGCTGTAGATCCTTCCAAGGTAGAAGCTGTATTGCAATGGGAAACTCCTAAGTCGGTTACCGAGATTAGAAGCTTTTTGGGATTAGCTGGATATTATAGAAGATTTATTGAAGGATTTTCTAAGTTAGCACTTCCGTTGACTAAATTAACTTGCAAAGGTAAAGCTTTCGTGTGGGATGTTCAGTGCGAAGAGAGTTTTAATGAATTAAAGAGGAGATTGACGTCGGCGCCGGTTTTGACTTTGCCAAATCCGGGGGAACCGTTTATAATTTACTGTGATGCTTCGTTGATGGGTTTGGGAGGTGTGCTCATGCAAAATAATAAAGTAATTGCTTATGCGTCGCGACAGTTGAGAATTCATGAAAAGAATTATCCTACGCATGATCTTGAACTTGCTGCTGTAGTGTTTGCGCTAAAACTTTGGAGGCATTACCTTTATGGTTCCAGATTCGAAGTTTTCAGCGATCATAAAAGTTTAAAGTATCTATTTGATCAGAAAGAGCTGAACATGAGACAACGTAGGTGGTTCGAATTGCTTAAGGATTATGATTTCGGTTTGAATTATCATCCAGGAAAAGCAAATGTTGTGGCCGATGCTTTAAGTAGAAAGACCTTGCATGTGTCAGCAATGATGATTAAGGAGTTGGAATTAATTGAGCAATTTCGGGATATGAGTTTGGTTTGCGAAGTAACACCGCAGAGTGTGATGCTAGGAATGCTAAAGATTAATAATGATTTTATGGATAGTATCCGAGAGGCACAGAAATTGGATGTGAAATTAGTAGATATCCTTAATCGTTGTGGTCAATCAGAGAAAAGTGACTTTAAGGTTGATGCGAGAGGTGTGTTGAAATTAGGGGAAAGGATTTGTATCCCTAACGACGCAATTTTGAAGAGAAGTATCCTAGAGGAGGGTCATAGAAGCAGCTTGAGTATTCATCCAGGAGCTACTAAAATGTATCAGGATTTAAAGAAATTATTTTGGTGGCCCGGAATGAAAGAAGATGTGGCTCGTTTTGTGTATGCGTGCTTAACTTGTCAGAAGTCGAAGATTGAGCATCAGAAGCCTGCTGGGTTGATGCAACCGTTGGAAGTTCCAGAATGGAAATGGGATAGCATTTCTATGGACTTTGTAACGGGGCTGCCTGCTACCTTACGAGGGCACGATTCGATTTGGGTGATCGTTGATAGGCTCACGAAGTCGGCTCACTTCATACCTATTAACATCACTTACCCAATTGCGAAGTTGGCAGAGATTTACATCCGAGTAGTTGTAAAGTTGCATGGTGTTCCTCTGTGTATTGTGTCGGACAGAGATCCGAGGTTTACATCGGGATTTTGGAAAAGTCTGCAAGATTCGTTGGGATCTAAGTTGAAGTTGAGTTCGGCGTATCATCCTCAAACTGATGGCCAAACTGAGAGAACTATTCAGTCATTGGAAGATTTACTGAGGGCTTGTGTTCTTGAACAAGGAGGTTCGTGGGACACTTATCTTCCATTGATCGAGTTCACATACAATAATAGTTACCATTCTAGTATCGGAATGGCGCCTTTTGAAGCATTATATGGTCGTAGATGTAGAACTCCGTTGTGTTGGCACGAATCTGGTGAGGGTGTAGTACTTGGACCAGAGTTAGTTCGAGAAACTACCGAGAAAGTGAAGTTTATCCGGGAGAAGATGAAAGCTTCTCAGAGTAGGCAGAAGAGTTACCATGACAAGCGGAAGAAGGATTTAGAATTTCAAGCTGGTGACCATGTGTTTTTGAGAGTCACGCCTGTGACCGGAGTTGGGAGGGCTTTGAAGTCTAAAAAGCTCACTCCTCGCTTCATTGGTCCGTATCAAATCTTAGAACGGGTTGGAAGAGTTGCTTATCGGATGGCATTACCACCTAATCTTTCGAATTTGCATGATGTATTCCATGTGTCGCAGCTTCGGAAGTATATCTCAGATCCGTCTCATGTGGTTAGTATGGATGATGTGCAAGTGCGAGATAATTTAACAGTAGAGACAAAGCCTGTGCGAGTTGAAGATCGTGAAACAAAGACTCTTCGAGGAAAAGAGATTGGGTTGGTTAAAGTCGTTTGGTTGGGAGCTGCGGGCGAAAGCATGACATGGGAACTTGAGAGTCGGATGAAGGAGTCTTATCCAGAGTTATTTGCTTGAGGTATGTTTTCGAGGACGAAAACTCTTTTAGTAGGGGAGAGTTGTAACACCCCGAATTAAATAAGAGGATTATTTAATTAAGTTAATAATATATTTAATAATTTAATTAAATAAATTAAATTATTGGATTATTATTATTATTATTATTTGGAATAATAATTAATGGAAAATATATAAGTTGGAATAAGAGAAAAAGGGTTATTCATTTTTTGGTAAAGAGTTTTCACGTGAAATAGAGAAAACGGCTGAAAGGTGAAAAGTGGAGAAAGAGCAAAGGTTGAAGATCGGAAAAGCTTGAAGCTTAGAGACTGCCGGATTATCTCAGGTAAGGGGGGTTTATCGTCGCTTAATGGGTATTATAGATTAACATGTCATGGGTAGTGAGAAACCGTTGAATTGACCCTAATTGGGATTGTTGAATGCTGAAAGATTGTGATGAATAAACTGAGTTTAAGCTGTAATTGAGTCCGTAATTGTGTGAGTCGTGTTTCCCCGAACGTGTAGCTTTTTACGGAAATTGAATCGGAGGTCCGGAAGTCCTCCAACGGCGGAAAATGCGGAGAACTCTGCATTCTGCCTTGTGTTAGCGCAGGAACTGCTGTTTTGTCTGCGTTAACCGGTTAACCCAGGGCGTTAACCGGTTAACACTGTTATATTTTGTGGAAATGTGCTGTTTTGCCTGCGTTAACCGGTTAACCCAGGGCGTTAACCGGTTAACACTGTTGCGTTTTGCCAGAAAATGTATTTTTGTCCTGCGTTAACCGGTTAACCCAGGGCGTTAACCGGTTAACACTGTTGGAAATTAGAAAAATTGGTATTTTAATGTTGTGAACGTAATTGGTGATTGGCCTATTTTAGTTGATTGTGAGGAATAATTTTGTTGGGTTTATGTTATGAAATGTTGATCCAAATATGTTGATCAGTTGTGTTAAAGTTGTTGAAAATACTGAGTTGGAGGCTTGATGAGCCAAAGTTGATTATAAGTTGATTTTTGTTGAAAACGTTGTTGTGTTGATATTATTATTATGTTGTTGACAGTTTAAAGTCGTGTATGCCATGTACATTCATATGCATTAAGTCGGAGCTTTGCTCACACCACGTTGGCCTGGATTGGCAAAATTTTAAGTTGAAAGTTGAAGGCTTATGCCTTGATGCCCAATAAAATGGCAATGATTTTAAGTTGGGAGTTTTACTCCGAATGGTACCACATGCATGACGAGTCGAGTCTCATTAGAGTTGCATTCTGTTGGTTTGTTGTATGTGTATCAGTGGTATTGATCTTGAGTATGTATATGAGTTGTGTTGATATTGGGTGATTAATGAGTTAAATTACTTAACATAACATGATAATTTATAATGTTTGTTACATCGATTGAGGAACTCACCCTTACAATTATTTTTCAGGTAACGAGCAATGAGTTGAGTAGAAGCTAGTGCTTGGAGTCTAGTGTAGTCACCGTAGTGGGTCATGCTCTGATAGATGTAACATCGGGACGGGATGTTTTAATTGTTTATTGTCGGTTGTTGAACCATTTTTCATGTAATACGTTATATGTTTGTGGAATGGTTGAGTTGATTTATATCCGCTGCGAATTGTGCAAAAATGTTATTTTGATTGAATAATGAGCATGACAGTTATTATGTTGTTAAGTGTTGTGTGACACCCTTGGTGCATAATTACTCTGATATTTGTTGTTGTTATTTTAATTAAATATTTGGGGTATTTTAGAAGGGTGTTACAATCTCCGCTTCACACTGCTGTTCTTCCATCAATTGCTGATTCTGCTGTTTTCGCGGCGCGAAGGAAGATCGCGGCGCGAACTGAGCAGTTTCTGCCACTTTCTCCTTCCCACAAGCCACATCCTCATTTTCCAGCACAGCATCCATATCATTCTCAACTGTAATTTCCTCACTTTTTTTACTTGTCAACTCTCTACCGCTTCTAGTAAAAATTGCTTTACAGTGCTCCTTTGGATTAGTTTGAGTGTTAGCGGAGAAAGAAGATCATGCAGTTTGTTCCGACAGTTGTTTCGCAAGTTGACCTATTTGATTTTCCAGATTCTTAATTGCTGCTTCATTACTCTTCTGATTTGCCATGGAAGCTTGCATGAATTGTTGAAGAGTGTCCTCTAGCTTGGAACTTCCTCCTTGCGATTGTTGGCCTTGAGAATTAGGGTGTTGATAAGGACTTTGCTGCTGAAAATTTTAATTGTTGAACCTTGATGGTTGGTAACCTTGATTGTTCCTTTGATAGCCTTGATTTTGATTGTTCACATAGCTCACTTCTTCTAGCGGAGGGCAAAAACCAGTAGGATGATCTCCTTGACATAATTCGCAACATGCTACTTGATGTCGAACTTGAGAACTTTGAATCTCCTTCATTTGCTGTGGAAGCTTGGCCATTTGTTGAGTAAGCAACTCCACTTGTTGAGAGAGTAGCTTGTTTTGAGCAAGAATGGCGTCATTGGTATTTAACTCAAGAACTCCCGGTTTACGTTGTGAAGGACTACGGTCATGTTGACTTTGACGATCATTGAGTGCCATCCGGTCAATAATGACGTTAGCTTCTTCCGCATTCTTTGACATAAGAGAGCCACCCGCGGTAGCATCCAAAAGTGTTCTGTGAGTTGATTGGAGCCCATTAAGAAAAATATGGATTTGAGTGAGCTCATCAAAACCATGACCCTTGCATTTTCTCAACATTGACTTGAACCTTTCCCAAGCCTCATTTAAAGATTCGTTGCTTCCTTGAGTGAATACCGCAATAGCCGTTTTGGCTTTCATGAATCGGGATTGAGGGAAATATCTTTCTAAGAACTTTTCTTCTAACAAATTCCAATCCGTCATCACTCTTGCTGCTTGATCAAGGTACCACTCTTTTGCCTTTCCCACTAAGGAGTGTGGGAACATCCTCTTGAATAATACTTCTTCACCCGCCTCGTCTATCCCCGTAGAACCCGCAATCTCATAGAATTTGATGAGATGGGTATACGGATCTTCATGGTCCATTCCGGTGAATGGATTTGCGTAGAGAAGTTGGAGGATTCCGGTCTTCATCTCCGTATTTCTTCCTCCACGGGCAAATTGAGCATTTCTTCTTGGACTATTAGCGGACATTTCGGTACGATTGTCATCCTCCATGTTTCCTTCACAAGCCTCTACAACCACTTCTTCGATTTGAACAAGTGCGGAAGTAGATGCTTCTTCTCTCCGGTTCCTCTCTTCGGCTAGTTTCCTTCTTCTTCGTGTTTTGCTATTGAGTTTCCGAAGTGTTCTTTCAATTTCAGGATCAAATTGAAGTTGCTCCTCGGTTGCTTTTCCTCGCATGCACTAGAATCTACAAAACTAACAAACTAAGTGAAACAAAAGAGGGATAGTAATAAAAGTAACAAAACTTAAAACAATGAATTATTGCAATGCTTGTAATATCGAACACCAATCCCCGACAACGGCGCCAATTTGTTGAAAAGTATATCTTCGGCAAATATTTTTATATCGTATCCACAGAGATTGGTTGATATTACCGCCGTTCTATAATCCGATTTGTTATAAGTTTAGAAAGTAACAAAGTTGTTTTGGTTGGAAAATTATCTTGTGAGTAAATGTCACTAAAAACAGTAAAATGGTTTTAGTCAAATGTAAAAGCTTGGCAAGATTGGAGTTCACTATTTCAAATGCTTATGATTCCTTATGATAAATAAATAGATTCAAGATTATTGATGATGTTCAAGTATCCTCTCAAAGTCATTTATGTCTAAATGATATTGTGATAATCACTATATTGATTCTTAGACGATCTCTCCACCTAACTATAAATATAGCAATCTTTAATGCTTAACACCAAAGAAGAGTAATGAATAAATCTATCTCTACAACTTATTCACTACTTGAAAATCTGTTTTATGTCAAGACTCAAATAATCTCTCTCGACTGTAACACCTCAAAATTTGCCCTCCTCTCTTGGGACTAGCTTAACATATTGCATATCATTTCTTAGGTCATTAGGCATTACATAATTGCATATCATGTGGGTACATTGTGCAAGTCATCCCAAGTCTTGATCAGAAGATAAGAGGGTGAGATTCAAGCCAGGGTTTCATTGGACTGGATCATTAGCCATCTGAGGGTGTGTGATTCAAATTAGGGTTTTGATTCTCAAGGAGATTGATCTTCATCTTGGTTGAAATGATACATCATCATCATCATCATGGTTTTGATATCATCCGAGGGATTCAGAAGTTCGATCAAGATACCTTGAGATTAGGGTTTTGACCATTGGTCAACCCTAATCAGTTGCATTGGGTCAATCAGGGCATGGCAAGGAGATGGGGTCTACAATGGATATGGGGATCATCACATGACTATATTGAGTTTATGGAGGCTAGGGTATCATCCTTGAGCCATTTCATCAGAGAATTGGGGCTCAGCTTGATCAGTGCATTGCCAGATTCATCTATCAGTTGAAAAAGTCAACTGTGGTCAACTGTGCTTGATTTTATGGATTTGGAGGTGGGAGAGAGTTGGATACACTTCATTCATGTTGAAACAAGCTTCATTTGACATTTCAAACATCAAGAATGAAGAAAATAAAGTCAGGACAAAAATTGCCAAAAATAGAAAGTGACTTGTAATGGAAGTTTCAAAAAATGGAAAGTTTTTCACCACAAAATTACATTTCCAAAAAAGCTTCAAATGAAAATTTGTTCAACATGAAAGTGGTAGATCTTGTTCTCACTTTTCCAAAAAGTCCAAGAACTTGAATTTCCCATGTATGGTTGACAAGTTATGGTCCATTCATTTTTCAAAAATACCTATAATCAAAGTGGCATAACTTTCACATGGAATGTCCAATTTGAGTGATCTTTTTGTGATCAAACCCCATTTCACATGTACTTTCATGGTGTATGATCAAAATTCATCAAAAATGGTCAATGCAAAAAGTCAAATTTCAAGTGAATTTATGTGTATTTTTGGCATGAGATAGTGAAATTGAGAAATATAAGGCATTTTCACACAAGACCAATTCCAACACACTCCAAATGCCAAATATGACTTGTGTGAACTGTCATTTTGCTGTCATATGGCTTAATTTGGAAAGGTCATTTTTGCCCTTGCACTTGGAATGACATTTTCACTAATCACATGATTTTTGTTAATTTGGATTAACAAGGTGATTAAGGAGTGAGTATATATCATTAATCCTAACAGAATTGGTTAACAACATTTCATTTTTCAAGATCCATAACAAACTTTCCCTCCAATTCTCTCAAATTCTCTCAAGAACTTCATCACTTTTTTCATCAAATCTTCATCAAATTGAATGATTCTTCTTTGGTTCGTCTTCTACAAGCCTTAATCCACATCTGTTTTCATCCAATTCGTGGCAAAGCTCCAAGAATTCCAACTGTCATGCATAGGCTCAACAATGGCAAATTGATGAATCTCATAACTGGAGCATCCTCGAGCTAAGCTAGCTTCTCCATTCACCTTCCTCATCGTTGTACTACTTCTGTTTTGGTGAATTACACGAGGAAACATCAAGAATCGCATCTGCCATCATCTACAAGGTATTTTTCGAATTCCACCATTGTGTGAATTAAGCTAGGGTTTAGAAAGATCTTGCAATGTAGATTAATGTGATGCTTGTAGTTTGTGAATTGGTTGAGTATTGAGAGAGTAATCGCGATTTGAAGTTTGATGCTCACTTCTATTTTTGCTCGATCCGTGCTGTACAGTTAGAGTTAGGTTAAAATAGTTACATATTCATCATGTACGTGTTGAGACGGTTCTTTTGATATATCATTTGCCAATTTTGGTGGAGATTTGTTGTTCTTCAATTTTCTGGAATTTTCTGAAGTTGTTTTGTTGAAGAACATGTAGAATAGCGCGTTTGATCTTTAGTTCTCTTGCCTGGGTTTCAAAAAGTGTTTCCCGCGTGCCTTAGCCTATCAGCGCTTGCCAACGCTTCTAATTGAAGCGGCGTCGTTTTGGCCAGACGCTTTAATATTACAACTTTGCCATTATCCTATTTAATTACTATATCATTTCAATTTCTTTTGCAATTTCTTTTTCATCTTGATGCTTGATCTTGTAAAATTCATAGAGAACTCATTTTTCATCCAATTTGAGTGAGATTTTTTGCATGATATTCCTTGTGATGTGTAGAATTTAGTCATGATTTTTGTAAATTTTTTGCATGTGTAGAAAATTAATTTGTCTAGGGATTGATTGTATGTGTCACATTTGAACATGTCTTACCATATCCTTCATGAAATGATGATACTTTCAAAGAAATGAATGGAATTTTTTGTGCTTATTCTGGACACTTTGATGGTGATTTTCATGTAGAGTTTGTGATTTTTGGGTACTTGGTTGATTAGATATGAACTTTTGAATAGAGGTGTGACAATTTGTGTCACACCAAGCTTGATGAACTTCCTGATTTTATTTAAAATGCTTAGGGATGTTGATTTGAGCTGAAATTTTACATGGTTGAACATATGAATGTTGAGATCACATGTGTTTTTTTTCTGGAATTTTTGATATCATTTTCTATTTGATTGATAATTTTCTTCTCTGTGTGGTCATTTGGTGACATTGTGTGACACACGTTGGCATGTTGCTTGTGAAATTCTCATAGTGTATTGGATGAATGTGAAATTTGGTATGAGCATTGTAGACACATTATAGGTCATTATGGTTTTGATCCCATTCATTTATCTTGTTGTGTCACTATTTTATGATTTTTGGAAGTTGATGATTCTTTGATGCCTTGTGTTGGCTTGTTTGAAATTGTCTGAACTTCTTGATTTTCATTGACCTACTTCCTTTTGTCCAATTGAGCTGAAATTTGACATGCTATTCATTGGATATGTTCTGTTGATACTTGAATTTTTGTGGAATTAATTAAATTGTTTTGGTATGGATTTGATTGAGGTAATTCTGTTTGGTCATTTGAGGTTGCATATTGCATGTTTGATACCATTTTGTGCATGAAATGATAATTGTGAATGGTATGAGCATGGTGTAACACCTCAAATTTTGCCCTCCTCTCTTGGGACTAGCTTAACATATTGCATTGCATTTCTTAGGTCATTAGGCATTGCATAATTGCATATCATGTGGTTACATTGTGTAAATCATCCTCCTAAGTCTTGGTCAGAAGATAAGAGGTGGAGATGCAGGCCTAGGGTTTTATTGACTGATCATTAGCCATCTGAGGATGTGGTGGTACAAATTAGGGTTTGTGATTCTCAAGGAGATTGGTCTTGATCTTGGTTGAAATGATACATCATCATCATCATGGTTTTGTTATCATCCAGGAGATTCAGAAGATTGATCAGATACCTTGAGATTAGGGTTTTGACCACTGGTCAACCCTAATCAGTTGCATTGGGCCAATCAGGGCATGGCAAGGAGATAGGGTCTATAATGGATATGGGGATCATCATGTGACTATATTGAGCTTATGGAGGCTAGGGTTTCATCCTTGAGCCATTTCATCAGAGAATTGGGGCTCAACTTGATCAGTGCTTTGCCAAATTCATCTATCAGTCAAAAAGTCAACTGTGGTCAACTGTGCTTGATTTTATGGATTTGGAGGTGGGAGAGAGTTGGATACACTTCATTCATGTTGAAACAAGTTTTATTTGACATGTCAAAGCTCAAGAATGAAGAAAATAAAGTCAGACAAAAATTGCCAAAAATAGAAAGTGACTTGTAATGGAAGTTTCCAAAAATGGAAAGTTTTTCACCACAAAATTACGTGTCCAAAAAAGCTTCAAATGAAAATTTTTCCAACATGAAAGTTGTAGATCTTGCTCTCACCTTTCCAAAAAGTCCAAGAACTTGAATTTCTCATGTATGGTTGACAAGTTATGGTCCATTCATTTTCCAAAAATGCCTATAATCAATGTGGCATAACTTTCACATGGAATGTCCAAAATGGATGATCTTTTTATGAGCAAACCCCATTTCACATGTACTTTCATGGTGTGTGATCCAAATTCATCAAAAATGGTCAATGCAAAAAGTCAATTTTCAAGTGGATTTAAGTGCATTTTTGGTGTGAACATGTGATTTTGAGAAATACAAGGCCAATACTCATAAGACCAATGCCAACACACTTCAAATGCCAAATAGAACATGTTTGGGCTGTCATGAGCTGTCACATTGCATTATTTGGAAAGGTCATTTTTGCCCTTGCACTTAAAATGCAATTACACTAATCTTCCAAATTTTGGATAATTGAGATTAAGAGATGGATTAGTCTGAGGTATAAATGGTTAACTGTAACAGAAAATGCTAATTACATTTCACATTCCAAGAATCATAACAAACTTTCCCTCCATTTTCTCAAAACTCTTAAAATCTCATCAAGCATTTTTCAAGATTTCTTCATCAATTCCTCATCAAATTGCATGATTCTTCTTGATTCATCTTCCACAAGCCAAGATCTACATCTGTTTTGGGGAATTCGTGGCAAAAGCTTCAAAATCGCGACTGTTCATAATGTGCTCATCAATGGAGTTTCGCTAATTCTTGCAATTACAGCAACCTTGAGCTGAAGCACGAGTCCTATTCATCTTCTTGAACATTAATCATCATCTGTTTTGGAAAATTACACGTGGAAACAAGCTGGTTCACCTCTGCCATAATCTTAAGGTGATTTTTCAAACTTCACCATTGTGTAAATTGTCATATGCGTTTTGAAGATCACTCAATGTAGATGAACATGATGTGTTTAGTTTGTGAATTGATTGAGTGAGGTGAGAGAAATCTGAGTTTGAATGTTTGGATGTGAAACTAAAATCGTTCGATCCGTGATGTGTGGTTAGAATTAGGTTGATTGAGTTACATATTCTTTCTCCTTGTTGAGAGATGGTTCCAACGGTTATAAGTTTGTGTATTTTGGTTAAGATTCATGGATCATCATTTCTGGAGATTTTTTAGTGTTCTTGTCCAAGAACACGATGAACAGTGTTGGTTTGATCTTCCATTTGCCTGGCCAGAGTTTGAATGTTGTTTGGCGCCACCACTGGCCAATCAGGAAGCTCCATTGCTTCTAAGCGAAACTACGTCGTTTTGCTCAGTACCTTTAATATTACCATCGTGCCATTATCTGAATTTATTTATTATTATTTCATTTCTTTTTCTTTTGGTTATTTCATTTTGATGCCATGACTTAGAAAAAATCATAGAGACTTCATTTCTTGTCCAATTTTGGTGAGATTTTTTGCATTGTTCTTCTTGTAATGTGTAGAATTTTATCATGATTTTTGTGGAATTTTTGCATGTGTAGAAAATTAATTGGCCTAGGGTTTGTTTCAATGTATGCATTTTGCACATGTCTTGCCAAATCCTTCATGAAATAGTGATGCTTGCAAAGAAATGGATGAAAATTTTTGTTCTTGTTCTGGACTCATTGCTGGTGATTTTCATGTGTGGTTTGTGATTTTTGGATACTTGGTTGTTGAGATATGAATTTTTTGATTAGAGGTTTGACAATTTGTGTCACACCAAGCTAGGTCAACTTCTTGATTTTATTTAAAATGCCTAGAGATGTTTATTTGAGCTGTAATTTTGTGTGGATGATCATATATATGTCAAGATCACATGGGAATTTTTCTGGAATTTTTGATGGAGTTTTCTAATTGATTGATAATTTGCTTCCCTGTTGGCTCATTTGGTGACATTGTGTGTCACATGTTGGCATTTTGCTTGTGAAATTCTCATAGTGTATTGGATGAATGTGAAATTTGGTATGTGGATTGTAGACACCTTATAGGTCATTGTGGTTTTGATCCCATTCATTTCTTAATTGTTGTCACTGTTTTATGATTTTTGGAAGTTGGTGATTGTTTGGATACCTTATGTTGGCTTGTTTGAAATTGTCTGAACTTCTTGATTTTCATTGACCTACTTCCTTTTGTCCAATTGAGCTGAAAATTGACATGCTATGCATTGAATGTGTCCTGTTTAGGTGTGAATTTTTGTGGAATTAATTGAATTGTTTTGGTATGCTTTTGATTGAGATAGTTCTGTTTGGTCATTTGAGGTTGCACATTGCCTAGTTTGTACCTTTTAGGTCATGAAATGATAATGATGATTGATATGAGCATGGGACCAATTGCATTTGCTTTTGATTTGTTTAAATGTGATTGTGGATAATTTTCACTTGTTGTTTTGGATTTTTTATCTCTTTTGGACCCTAGGCTTGGCCTAGTGGTCTTGTTTCTCACTTTTGAATTGTGTTTCAGGAAGAAATGCAAAAGGCTTAAGGAGAACAATGCAAGTTGTAAATTGAGTTTTGTTTGATGTTGTCAACTAACATTGATTTTGTGTTGTAGGGTTCGATGCTTGAGTTTGAGCTCATGGCTTGCACTTGTGTGCATTAACTTGTGTTTGATTGTACAGATTAACTGATTAACATTTGCTGTTTACTGTTGGTTTGTCTGAGTACTGATGATACTTGATTGATTTCAGGTACATTAAGTTGCTTACAGTTCCTTGAGGACTTGCTTGCTGTTGCTTGGTTTTTAAACCAATTGAGGTAGAATTCCTATTCTCCATGTAGTCTGGAAGACCTGGCCTGTTACTTGGCCAGGCAACTGTCTGAAGTCCTCCTTAAGAGGCGATGTTTGTGATTGTTTACTTTTGTGCCAAGCAGGTAAAGACCTTGATTAAGGCAATTGGCGGAACCCAAGGGATATGCAATCTATCCCCCGCTATTCTGTTGAGTCGTCCCTCTGCTCACACCACTGTGTTGATGCGTTGGGACACAAACCCAAGATCTTGTACTTTGTACAGTTGAGTCAGAGACTTGAGCGTAGAAGGGTCCCTCCATTCTGGACCCACGTTCCTTTGTCTGAAGCTCTCCCTGGTCAGGGATAAGAGCTGTGAAGTCTAATCTTCACTCACCTCTCATCTGCTTCACCTTAGCCTCTCAATGGCAAGGTTAAGAGCTAACTCTACCCTTGTACAGATGACTTGCCTCGGCAGTCGAACCCTTTGTTTGAGCCTCACTTGACTGGATATAGTGTGTGCTTTGTGAATATTTGCTTGAAATGTTTGTTTTATTTTGATTGATGCTTGCATGCTTGTTCTTCCTGGTTAGGATTAGCTTGTTGTTGTGCAAGTAGATAGAAACCACAACATAGGGCAATGATGCATGATAACACTAGGCTCGAGTACAGCTCCCTAGTAGTGTGTCTCCCCTTGGTTTCTGGTTAGAATTTCTTTCCCTTTCAGGGGAACTACGTCGCCCTGATCCTCATACCAGATGAGGTACGTAGGCAGGAGACCGTGCGAGGTCTCTCCGGGCACTTTTCTTTCTTTTTGTGTTTGTGCTTGACGGTTATAGGCTCAAGTTCCCGACTCCCTATTAACTCGTATGGTTGTTGTGTGCTTGGAAGCTGATGTAAGTTCATCGAGTGGCCTTCGGGTTCTAGTGTGCGTGTGTTTGGTTCGGATGCCGATGTAAGTCCAGTGATTGGCTTTCGGGCTCCACGTTTGCCTTCTTGTGTGTGTTTTGGTTCGGATGCTGATGTAAGTCCAGTGATTGGCATTCAGGCTCCCAGTTTTCCTGTGTTTGTGTTTGCTTGTTTGGCGTGCGTGAGCCGAACTACGGCAGCTCTGATTCTCGTTCCAGACGAGATACGTAGGCATAAGACGCGATGTCCTAGCGAGCCCTCTCCTCTTAACCCCACCTGTGTTGTTTTGGTGTGTGTGTGATGTGTTTTGTTTTAGCAACCTTTTCTTTCTTTAGAGCATGGATCCCGTCGAGTACGACGGACGTGAGGGGTGCTAATACCTTCCTCTTGCGTAACCGACTCCCGATCCCATCTCTTTGGTCGCGAGACCATGCTTTTTCCCAGGTTTACTCTGAGCGTTTCCTTTCCCTCTTTGGGATAAATAACGCACGGTGGCGGCTCTGTGTTGTTTTTGTTTCAGCCCGCCGGTTGTTTTTCGCGGATGCGACACATGGGACCAATTGCATTTGCTTCTAAATTTTTTGATTGTGATTTTGGATAATTTTCACTTGCTGTTTTGATTTCTTCATCTCCTTTGGACCCTAGGCTTGGCCTAGTGGTCTAGTTTCTCATGTTTGGTTTGGATTTTCAGGTTGAGGTGCAAAAGCCTTAAGGAGAAAATTGCAAGCTGATTAAATTGAGTTTTGTTTGATGTTGTAAACTAACATTGACTTTGTGTTGTAGGGTTTGATGCTTGAGTTTGAGCTCATGGCTTGCACTTGTGTGCATTAACTTGTGTTTGACTGTACAGATTAACATTTGTTGTTTACTGTTGGTTTGTCTGAGTACTGACTGTGCTTGATTGATTCCAGGTACCATAGTCGCTTTAGTTCTTTAAGAACTTGCTTGTTGCTGCTTGGTTGTATAAACCAGTTGAGGTAGACTCTCTTGTCTCCATGTAGTCTGGAAGACCTGGCTTGTTATTTAGCCAGACAACTGTCTGAAGTCCTCCTTAAGAGGCGATGTTTGTGATTGTTTACTTTTGTGTCAAGCAGGTAAAGACCTCTATGAGGCAATTGGCGGAACCCAAGGGATATGCAATCTATTCCCCGCTATACTATTGAGTCGTCCCCCTGCTCACACCACTGTGTTGACGCATTGGGACACAAACCCAAGATCTTGTACTTTGTACAGTTGTGTCAGAGTCTTGAGTGTAGAAGGGTCCCTCCATTCTGGACCCACGCTCCTTTGTCTGAAGCTCTCCCTGGTCAGGGATAAGAGTTGTGAAGTCTAATCTTCACTCACCTTTCATCTGCTTCACCCTGACTCTCAATGTCAGGGTTAAGAGCGAACACTACCTTGTACAGATGACTTGCCTCGGCAGTCCACCCTTGTTTGAGCCTCACTTGACTGGATATAGTGTGTGCTACGTGAATGTTTGTTTTGTTTTGATTGATGCTTGCATGCTTGCTTTCTTCCTGGATAGGATTAGCTTGCTGTTGTGCAAGTAGATAGAAACCATAACATAGGGCAATGATGCATGATAACACTAGGCTCGAGTACAGCTCCCTGGTAGTGTGTCTTCCCTTGGTTTCTGGCTAGAATTTCTTTCCCTTTCAGGGGAACTACGTCGCCCTGATTCTCATACCAGACGAGGTACGTAGGCAGGAGACCGTGCGAGGTCTCTCCGGGCACTTTTCTTTCTTTTTGTGTGTGTGCTTGACGGTTATAGGCTCGAGTTCCCGACTCCCTATTAACTTGTTTGGTTGTTATGTGCTGGGAAGCTGATGTAAGTCCATCGAGTGGCATTCGGGTTCCAGTGTGCGTATGTTTGGTTCGGATGCCGATGTAAGTCCAGTGATTGGCGTTCGGGCTCCACGTTTGCCTTTTTGTGTGTGTTTTGGTTCGGATGCTGATGTAAGTCCAGTGGTTGGCATTCAGGCTCCATGTTTGCCTGTGTTTGTGTTTGTTTGTTTGGCGTGCATGAGCTGAACTACGACAGCTCTGATTCTCGTTCCAGACGAGATACGTAGGCATAGGACGCGATGTCCTAGCGAGCCCTCTTTTCCTTTCCCCCACCTGTGTTGTCTTCGGTGTGTGTGTGTGATGTTTGTTTAGCAACTGTCATACCCCAAAATTTGCCCATTAATATTTTAAGACATTTTTCAGGGCACTCCGACTCATTTTTATGACACTGATCTTAAAGGAACGAAGGCCCAGCTCACGAATGGCCCAATCCAGAAAATGGCCCAAACTGGCCTGTTCGCTACACGTTCGCTACACGCTCGCCTAGCGAACGTTCGCTACACGCTCGCCTAGCGAACGTTCGCTACACGTTCGCTACACGCTCGCCTAGCGAAGCTGACAGACAACAGAAAATTTCGGGCTTCATTCTGAGCCCATTAGGTCACAAAAAAAGAGCATTATAAATACCAGCACTTCAGTAATGGAAAAAAAGGAAAAAGGACGAAAGGAGAACCCTAGCAAGCAAACCCTGATACTCATTGGAGGCAAACCTGGAAGGAACTCGGCGGCACCAAGTTCTACCTCCGCCCAATTCAATCCGATTTACCGATTCGAAGTCACAACTCAGCTGCTAACAGGTTTACATTGCTATCATTGTTTTATATTCTTAATTTACATATGACTTTATGATTAGATTTATGAAATACCTTAAGCTTGGCATGTGAACTTTAGTATATACCATGCATACCTTAAATGATTAATCGTATAATTGCAGTAATAAGATCCATAAGGCATAAAATTGGTTGAGATTGTACTGATATCATATTCAAAAACCAGCAGCGCTCGCTAGCACATCGCTAAGCGAGCCAGTAGCGAGTACTCGCTAGGCCTTCGCTAGGCGAAGCAGGGGCGAACGGGACAGTGGCTGTTTCATTTTTGCTGTTCTATCTTATGTTTGTCTAATCATGAGTTATCATGATTCTGCATCATGTGGTCTGAGTTCATGATTGCTGTGTTTATTTTATGGTGCAACTTTCAATTATATTTTATCTCGATGCTCTAATCCGTGTGTTGAATTATGTAAAGGTTTACATGTTTCCAAGGAAATGGCCGGCTAGGCATTCCACCTTATGGGTGGGATATCCTTATGGAGATTCAATCTGAATTATTCAATTGGTTTTAATGTATTAATTTTATGGCAAAGATCCACCCTAATGGCTTAATTGTTCTTAATGCATTGGTTTTAATATGAATCTAATTACCTACTTGATGACGGCTACCTAATTAATTGTAAAACTTTGCCTTTAAATAAGTGATCTTGGACCTCTCTTTGTTACCCTACGATTACAGTATTACGGTCATGTCCCGCGAATGTGGGGATACACTTAGCAAAGACCCTTCGATTAAATCATCATGTCCCTTTAAAATAAATCATAGTCCCTCGGATGTTGCCTTCGAATATATGATTTTGTCCCTCGATGACCCTTCGGTGTAGCCTACGGTTAAATGATGATCGTCCCTTTGAATGCTAAGGTATCCTTACAACTGTTGCCTTCAATGACCTATCGATGACCCTACGATGACCCTTTTACATCCAAAGGATAAAACTACTTACTTCTCAATAGTAAGGACAGTTTTACCCTCATAAGGATAGGAAATGCCCATAACGACCTTAGGAAGGTATAACTCTCAATTACTGGATCATAACCTAAAACATTTCCCACCCCTCACACTTTGCAAATCCTAGAAAATCACCACTTGGTATACATTCATACTAGAATCATTACCAAGTTACATTTTTCTAAACCATTTTCAAAATCAAACGAGATAAATACTTTGTATACATTCATACGAGAATCATTACAAAGTTAAACTCTCTTTTCGAAACATTTTTTAAACAATTCACGAACACTTTTCAGACAAAAATATAAGTGATCCAGCAATTAAGAGCCCATGGATAACCATGGATACAAAGGGTGCTAACACCTTCCCTTTGTATAATGTACCTCCCGAACCCAAAGTCTATTGAGGTCTTTCCTGTTCTTTTCCACCTTTCCTTATTGGATAAAAGAAAAGTCGGTGGCGACTCTTGCTATCCGCGACATTGCGATAAAAAGCAAAATACCCCAAGTCAGTTCACCGTATGACAGAACTGGCGACTCTGCTGGGGACACTTTAAAAAGAGAGGTTACCTTAAAAAACAAGATCACTTATTTAAAATTGTCTGATTTACTTTTAAGGGATTGCTTGGGTATTCTTGAGTGAAAGATCCTACACCCGGATCTAGTGTACCTTAGGTAAGTAGCAATAGATCATCGCGACTATCCGGCGTATACTGGAATGGTTAAAATGATGGCTACGGTTAATGTGACACTTTGGATGTCCTGATGTTCCTCATGTTCACTTGAGGAAAAATTTGGCTTCCGCGTGGTGTCATTAAAGCATTAACCAGACCTTTAGAACCCTAATTGACTCATCATGGCCATTAGAAAGTAGTGAGATAACTGACTTCGGTTCCGACTGGGGTTGGTTGAGACTCGATACTACACTCTTTGAGATTGGACTTTAGGGAAGCTTCGGTCAACCACTTGGTGTTGCACTGAAGTGGACTTGAAGGAAGGTCAATGATTGGAGATCCTTTTAGAACCCGGTTACTATTCTAGGACAGGTTGGACCAACTAAACTTCAGTGGGGAGGGTACTTACCTATGGAACTCATGCAAGCCTTAAAACCTAGGAATGATGGTTGTGTGACTTGCTTGTGCGTGTTATTTACTTAACATCTTAACATCATAACATCATAACATCATAACATCATAACATCATAACATCATAACATTGTACTAACCATTTCAAGGACTTAGGGGTTTAACTTTGCTTTGTTTTGTAAGGCTATGGCTCCCAGGAAGACTATCCGGATTAATCTTGTAGCAATCTCTCCTCAACTCAAGAACTTAGTGTCAGAACTCCCCGATCATGCCCAGTTCATCAAGAGACATGGTTCTTTTCTCAATTTAGTTACCACTGGGTTCAAAGAAGATATGATGAGAGTTTTATTCCAGTTCTTCGACCCTAAACATCATTGCTTCACATTCCCAGATTATCAGTTGGTACCCACGTTGGAAGAATTCTCCAGACTGCTTGGGATACCTATCCTTGATCAAATACCTTTCAGTGGTTTAGAAAAGGTTCCGAAGTCTGAAGAAGTTGCCGCAGCTTTACACATGACGAAGTCCGACATTGAAGCTAATTGGGTAACAAGGAGTGGAGTTAAGGGTTTACTTGCCAAATTCCTGATAAATAAGGCCCGAGAATTCTTAAAAGTTATGAATGTCCGTGCTTTCGAAGACATCCTGGCGTTGCTAATCTATGGCTTGGTGTTATTCCCTAATCCAGACCAATTCATAGACATGAATGCTATTAAGATATTTCTCACTCACAACCCTGTACCTACCTTGCTGGGAGACATTTTGCATTCCCTCCACACTCGTACCATGAAGAAGCAAGGGACTCTCATGTGCTGCATACCTTTGTTGTCTAGGTGGTTTATTTCGCACCTTCCTCACTCAGTCTTGAAGAACGAGCAGAATTTGAAATGGTCTCAAAGGATAATGTCGCTCTCCCACCCAGACATCTGTTGGTGTCCTCAGTTCAAGGAAAATGTTACCATCATTGACCGTTGTGGCGAGTTCCCTAATGTACCACTCCTAGGAATAAGAGGAGGTATTACTTATAATCCTGCTTTAGCTCTGCGACAGTTTGGTTGTGCTCGAAGAGATGGTCCACATGAAATGATCATCGAAGGCATCATGTTCGACTATGACAACGATTCCCAAGGCCTCCGTCAAAGATTTGTACGAGCTTGGGGCATGGTGAAGAGAGGTACGTTAGGACAGAAAAATTCTATTCCTATGGAACCTTATCTCAGATGGGTACGCGCCAGAGCTCGTGAACTTGTCATGCCATATCTTGCAATCGGACCTTAGATTGTCGAACCTGAAGCTGAAGGAGGTGCTCCTCAGATCTTTCCTTATCCAGATATGCCTACCAACGTTGAGGAACTAAAGAGATCCTGGATCCAGTTGAGAGAAGAAAGGGATACTTTCGAGACTCAGTTCGTCGCAGAAAGGAAGAAAGTGTTAGAACTTACCAGTCAGCTTAATGAGGAACGAAGACTCAATGCGTATCTTCGCCCAAAAAGAAGTCGCCCCTGGGAGACTTGAGCTTTCATTGTATTTTATTATTATTCCTTTTGTAATGAACATTGATCAAAGAAATCAGCAATAAACATGTCTCTCTTGTTGGTGATTTACGCAAAGAAATTCCAAAAGTCCTTGAAAACATTTCATACATTGCATAACATAACATAACACTGCATAACAGGTATTCTACAAGTTCAATGTTCTCACGGTCTTCATTGCAAACAGAAAAATGGATCTCGAACAAACTGTCAAAGATCTCCAGACTCAGAATGCTCAATTCAAGGAGATGATGCTAAGCTTATCCAAGGGGCAGGAGGAACTGAAGGCTCTTTTGCTCGAAAAGAAGAAAGACAAGAAAGCTGTGAGTTTCATTAACCCGGGAAGAAGGCGTAAAGGACAGGCCGCAGGAGTCAAGTTTGGGATCCCGAATGGTCCAGAAGAGGAGACAGAGAATGATTCAGAAGAGGAGAATGTCGATCTCTTCAACCCTGAGAACGACGATGAAGATTATGAAAATAAACAGTACTCTCCAAGAGATGATAAGTACAAGTTGCTGGAAGAACGTATGCTAGCTATGGAGAGTCAGAAGGCGCCCGGTCTGGATTTCGAAAGTTTGGGTCTGGTCTCCGATGTGACCATTCCTCGCAAATTCAAAATCCCCACTTTCACTAAGTACGATGGTGCGTCCTGTCCTCAGATGCATCTGAGAGCTTATGTGAGAAAGATTCAGCCGCATACCACTGACAGGAAGCTATGGATCCATTTCTTCCAAGAGAGCCTGTCTGGCACACAGTTGGAATGGTATTATCAGCTCGAGAGCTCTGACATCCGCACCTGGACTGATTTAGCAACAGCTTTCTATAAACAGTACCAGTATAACTCTGAACTGGCGCCTACTCGGCTACAGCTGCAGAATATGACTATGGGATCTAAAGAAAGCTTTAAAGAATATGCTCAAAAGTGGAGAGATTTGGCTGGCAGAGTCAAACCCCCTATGACTGACAGAGAATTGGTGGACATGTTCATGGGCACACTGACCGGCCCATTCTACAGCCATCTACTGGGAAGTTCTTCATCAGGTTTCACTGAACTTATATTAACAGGTGAACATGTTGAAAGCGGCATCCGAAGTGGAAAGATACAGGCGGCTACCTCTGCAAGCACCAAAAGGTCCTATCAGGGGAGGAACGAATCAAATGCTGTGTACGGTCAAAAGGGTCGTAACAAGAAAAACCGTGACCACGACATTGGAGCAGTTACGATTTCAGCACCACCATCTCAAAACTTCCGCCCAAACAAGACAGGCCAAGAAGGCAGTTCACCAGGATCAATATGACCTTGGCACAGGCACTGCAGGGAATGCTAAAGGCAAATTTGATCACCCTTAGAGATCCTCCTACAAATCCCAACACTACCTCTTCTCGTTATAACCCCAATGCCAGGTGTGCATATCACTCCGATAGCCCCGGGCATGATACAAACGATTGCTGGTCATTGAAGAATAAGATTCAGGATATGATCGAAGCTGGAGAAATTGAGTTTGAGCCTCCGGAGACTCCTAATGTCATCACTGCTCTTATGCCTAACCATGACAAGACTGTTAATGCTATGGATGACGATTCTCACATCTCCAATGTGGCGGACTTAACATCTCCTCTCCCGATCATAAAGAGGAATTTATTACAAGCTGGTTTATTTCCAGGTTGTGCTGAAGATTGCAATCTCTGCATACTCCGGCCCGAGGACTGTTTGAAATTGAAGAATGGTATTCAACGGCTGATGGACGATCGTACAGTTCTCTTCGAAAGGATTCCTAAGGCGGAAAACCCTATTGAAGAAATATCTGTGATTGCTAGGTCCAAAGTTCCAGTGAAGATTACCGCTACCAGGGCGCCTGTGAAGATTACTGCTGAGCCCAGGGTTGCTCCCCTAATCATCACTGCACCTGGCCCGATCCCGTATTCCTCAAGCAAAGCTATTCCGTGGAATTATGGCGGTGATGTTTACGTCCATGGCGTGAAGCAAGTGGATAATGCTGCTAATACTAGTGGCATTGTTGGGACTAGTAAAATTACTCGAAGCGGAAGGATCTTCTCTCCAGAAATCTCACCTCCTGTCCTTGAAACTCGAGGAAAGGAACCAGTCAATCCTTCTCAGTCAGAGACACCGGTCGAAGTTACTCCCGAAGATGTTGCCAAACAAGAAATGGAAGAAGTGCTGAAAATCATTCGCAAGAGTGATTTTGATGTTGTAGAACAGTTGGGGCATACCCCGTCTAAGATCTCGATGTTATCCTTGCTGTTATCTTCTGAACCTCATGCCAATGCATTGATAAAATTCTTGAAGACCGCTCATGTACCTCAGGAGACATCTGTCGATCAGTTCGAACATTATGTTGCTCACTTGGCTGTTGACAATGGCCTGGGCTTTTCCGACGCTGATCTGACACCAGCAGGAAAGAATCACAATAAAGCCCTGCATATCTCCATTGAGTGTAGGGGAATCACTTTGTCTCATGTGTTGATCGGTAATGGCTCTTCCTTGAATGTGCTGCCGACAGCTGTGCTGGATAAGCTGGATTATAAAAGCATTGAACTGAAACCTAGTGACATTGTGGTACGTGCTTACGATGGTGCGAAGAGTGTTGTCCATGGCGAAGTAGTCCTTCCTATCAAGATAGGACCTCAAGTCTTCAACACTACCTTCCATGTAATGAACATTCGTCCTGCCTATTCCTGCTTACTGGGACGCCCTTGGATTCATGGGGCAGGCGCTGTAGCCTCGTCTCTCCATCAAAAGTTGAGGTATCCCACAAAGGGCAAAATTGTCACCGTGTGTGGAGAAGAAGAGTACATTGTCAGTAGTGTGCATACCTTCAGATACGTAGAGATGGATGGTGAATTCATTGAGACTCCTTGTCAGTCATTTGAAGTAGTTCCTCCGCCCAGTCCTGTCCTTAAGCCAACTCCCCTTGTGCCCGAGGTTATTCGAGCTCCTCCTGCCATGATTTCTCTGAAAGATGCTCAAGCTGTGGTCGAAAATGGCGGTCGTACTGGCTGGGGTCAATTGATCGACGTACCGTACAAGTCTGACAAATTTGGCCTGGGGTTCAGCTCTGACAAGAGTCAAATCAATGCTGTAGAAGATGCTGATAGCGATTGCGATCTGGATAGCTGGATTTTCTCAACAATTGGTGACGGACTCAATAATTGGAAGGCTGAAGACACTATCCCGATTTCCTTTAGTCAGGAGTAATTGTTATTGTCTATTTTAGTGTTGCAAATTTTTGTTTTTTTTACAATTGAACTTCTCCAAGCATTGTGTCTATGCCCGGGGCACAATAGCTAATTTGTTAAGGGTTTTGTCATCTTCATAAGCATATTCATATTCAATAAATCAATGGACTTTTTGCATTCAAATATTGCGCTCTTTATCTTTTCTGTCATCTTCCAAACGAGCTATGTTTTCTTACACACACTCACGTAACGAATTGCAGATCCATACCCACTCTGGATCCTGTTGACAATAGTTCTACTACTGTTCATTATGACTTTGAAAATCCGATCTACCAAGCCGAGGATGGAAGTGAGGAAGATTGTGAAGTACCTGGAGAACTTGCCAGACTGTTACTGCAGGAAGAAAGGACTATACAGCCACACGAGGAGTCAGTTGAGACTGTAAATCTGGGTACTGAGGTAAACAAGAAAGAAGTCAAAATAGGAGCAGGTTTGGAAAACAGTGTCAAGAGAAGGTTGATTCAGATGTTGCATGACTATGTAGAGATTTTTGCTTGGTCTTATGAAGACATGCCAGGACTGGATACCGATATAGTAGTGCATCGACTGCCAACGAGGGAAGAATGTCGTCCTGTTAAGCAAAAGGTTCGTCGCATGCGTCCTGAAATGTCTGAGAAAATCAAAGCTGAGGTGATGAAACAATTTGATGCAGGTTTTCTGGTTGTTACTTCTTATCCTCAATGGGTTGCTAATGTGGTACCAGTGCCAAAGAAGGATGGTAAGGTGCGAATGTGTGTAGATTACCGAGACCTGAATAAAGCGAGTCCCAAGGATGACTTTTGTAACACCCTTCTAAAACACCCCAATACTTAATTAAAATAATAAAATATCAATCAGAGTAATTATGCCCTGAAGAGTGTCACACAATTATTTCACACCAATCATCAAACTATCCTGTCATGCTCATTTATTTAATCAAAATAAGACATTTTTGCATAATTCGCAGCGGATACAAAATAACAACATTCAAATCATGTACTGCATTACATGTAAAATGGTTCCACAACCAAAAGAAAATATAGTAAAACATCCCATCCCGATGTTACATCTACCAGAGCATGACCCACTAAGGACTACACTAGACTCCACGGACTAGCTCTATTCAATCACTGCTCGTTACCTGAAAAACAGTTGTAAGGGTGAGTTCCTCAATCAATATAATAAGCATTATAAAACATCATGTCATGTTAAGTAATTTCACACATTAATCACCCTAATCACATAACATATTCAGTAACGGTACATCAACTCAAACATCATATTCAATACCAATACAAATCATACTCATACTCAATACCAACACAAACCCACGTATAATATTGGAATACATCCATTCATATTATACGCCATACACATTTTATGCAATGAGACTCCATGCATGCGGTACCGACTATTCGTGAACATATAGTTCAACTTCACCGACCAAATCCAGGTACGGCTACCAAGCCCACTAGTCCCACTCATTTGAGACCTAGTGACTCACATCACTAATTCCTCACCATGGGAATTAGCTACCACCCCAAGGGCCATGCTATGCACGCTAATTCACTTAACATGCAACATCAAAAACAGTCCAAATGACTAACATCACTAATTCCTCACCATGGGAGTTAGCTACCACCATAAAGGCCACATAATGCATGCTAATCACCTAGAAATGCAACATCACAAAATAAGCCACAATGGACATATGCTCACACTCTAAGCCATAAAACAGTCCATTCACCAACACATGCATAATATATACATCCACAACATTATGCATACCATTACACATTATCAACACATTTTATCACAAAAGCATATTACATCATGCCCAAAACAACAATCACAGTATTAGCACACTCTACTAATACCTATACTACTCAAAACAACGGGAAATGATCCCTACTACATCATACATCAGCTAAGTTACATCACTCAGCCTAACAACCAAAACTGCACAACAACAGCTCAGAAAAACCACCAGTCTGCCCATACGCGTATTGCCTAGTCCCATACGCGTATGGCGCATTCCTCAGCCAAAACCCATACGCGTAACACCATCCCATACGCGTATGCTACGCGTACCACATCCCCATACGCGTATCAACAGAGAGCAAAACACGTTCAAAACATCATCTTCCTCATCCATACGCGTATTGCCTAGTGCCATACGCGTACCATGCCATCTCATACGCGTATTGCCTAGTGCCATACGCGTATGACCAGAAACCAGAATTTCCAGATCTGCAATGGCTTTCTCTGCTACGAGATCTATCCAATTCAACCTTCCACAGTCCAATTTTTACACACAATTCATTCATATCATCTAACACGAATCATACACTTCCGACTTCACTATTTGTTAACCTTTCTACCTCTAATTCCTACGAATTTCGTCAATTATCATCCAAATTTCGTTTATCCCAAAAGTTCCCAAATTCATCATACATCATTCAATCAAAGGCAAATCAATGGTTTCTCACTACCCATCACATATTATCCCATAATACCCATTAATCGATGATAAACCCCCCTTACCTGAGTTAATCCGGCAAATTCCGTTAGCTTCAAGCTTTTCCTCTTCTCTTGCTCTGCCTCTTTGCCTTTTCCCACTTTCAGCCGCTTGCTCTGTTTTCCTTTTCACGTGAAAACCTTTTTCCAAAAATTGGGACTTTTTATTATTCCCACTTATATACTCCAATACTAAAATCCAATAATATTGTTCCAAAATAATAATAATAATAATCCAATTATCTAATTAAATTAATAAATATATTATTAACTTAATTTAAATAATTACCATATTATTATCGGGGTGTTACAACTCTCCCCCACTAAAAGAGTTTTCGTCCTCGAAAACGTACCTCAAGCGAACAACTCTGGGTAAGACTCCTTCATCTTACTCTCCAGTTCCCAAGTCACATTGCCACCTGCTGGTCCTCCCCAAGCTACCTTCACCAAGGCAATCTCTTTACCCCGCAACTGCTTCAACTCTCGATCCTCAATCCTCATAGGTGATGTTTCAACAGTCAGGTTATCTCTCACCTGTACATCATCTATTTGGACTACATGCGACGGATCATGAATGTACCTCCTCAACTGAGACACATGAAAAACTTCATGCAAATTCGCAAGCGACGGCGGTAAAGCGACACGATAGGCTACCTCCCCTATCCTCTCCAAAATTTGATAAGGACCAATAAATCGAGGTGTCAACTTCTTCGACTTCAAGGCTCGACCAACACCAGTTATCGGAGTAACACGAAGAAACACATGATCTCCCTCTTGGAACTCAAGTGACTTCCTCCTCCTATCATGATAACTCTTCTGACGACTCTGAGCAATTCGCATCTTCTCCTGAATCATCTTAATCTTTTCTGTAGTCTGTTGAACAATCTCCGGTCCAACCACAGCACTCTCACCGGACTCATACCAACATAACGGTGTCCGACATCTCCTACCATACAAAGCTTCAAACGGTGCCATACCAATGCTCGAATGAAAACTATTGTTGTAGGTAAACTCAATCAAAGGTAAATAACAATCCCAAGTACCTCCTTTTTCCAAAACACAAGCTCTCAAAAGATCCTCTAGTGACTGAATCGTCCTCTCAGTCTGACCATCAGTCTGCGGATGATATGCAGAACTCAATCTCAGCTTAGTTCCCAAAGCCCTCTGCAAACCTTCCCAGAACTTCGATGTAAATCTAGGATCTCTGTCCGAAACAATACTCGACGGAATACCATGCAAACTTACAATCTTCTCAATATACAACTCAGCTAATCTCTCTAACGGATAATCCATTCTGATCAGAATGAAATGAGCCGACTTCGTCAATCTATCCACAATCACCCAAATAGCTTCAAAATTCTTACTTGTCCTCGGTAACCCAGAAACAAAATCCATACTGATACTATCCCACTTCCACTCTGGAATAGCCAACGGTTGCATTAGCCCAGACGGCTTCCGATGCTCAATCTTTGACTTCTGACAAGTCAAACAGGAATAAACAAAACTCGCAATTTCTTTCTTCATTCCCGGCCACCAAAATAACTTCTTCAAATCATGATACATCTTCGTAGCTCCAGGATGAATACTCAAGCCACTACGATGTCCTTCCTCAAGAATACTCTTCTTAAGTTCGGTAACATCCGGAATACACACCCGATTACCAAATTTCAAAACACCATTCTCATCAACTCTGAATTCACCACCTTGACCTTGATTCACTAGAGTCAACTTATCAACCAAAAGCACATCGGATTTCTGACCCGCTCTAATCTCATCCAGAATACCACTCGTTAACTTCAACATTCCCAATTTAACACTATTGTGAGTACTCTCACACACCAAACTCCAGTCTCTAAACTGCTCAATTAAATCCAATTCCTTAACCATTAACATAGACATATGCAATGATTTCCGACTCAATGCATCAGCCACTACGTTTGCTTTACCCGGATGGTAATTCAAACCAAAGTCATAATCCTTCAGAAACTCTAACCATCTCCTCTGTCTCATATTCAGCTCTTTCTGATCAAACAAATACTTTAAACTTTTATGGTCACTGAAAACCTCAAATCTTGACCCGTACAAGTAATGCCTCCATAACTTCAGAACAAATACCACAGCTGCCAACTCTAAATCATGTGTCGGATAGTTCCTCTCATGAACCCTCAGTTGTCTCGAAGCATAAGCTATAACCTGCTTATTCTGCATCAACACACCACCCAAACCCAACAATGAAGCATCACAGTAAACCTCAAATGATTCCGACGAACTCGGTAATATCAGAATAGGAGCAGTAGTTAACCTTCTCTTTAACTCTTGGAAACCTTCTTCACATTTTGAATCCCAAACAAACGCTTGCCCCTTTCTAGTCAACATCGTCAACGGTAACGCCAACTTAGAAAATCCCTCAATGAACTTCCTATAATATCCTGCAAGTCCAAGAAAACTCCTTATCTCATAAACTGACTTCGGAGCTTCCCACTTAGATACCGCTTCTATCTTAGAAGGATCAACAGCAACACCATCTCTTGAAATCACATGACCAAGAAAACTAACCTCTTCTAACCAAAATTCACACTTGGACAGTTTAGCAAACAACTTCTTTTCTCGTAGAACTTCTAAAACCACTCTCAAATGCTCAGCATGCTCTTCTTCAGATTTCGAATACACCAAAATATCATCAATAAACACCACAACAAACTTATCTAGGTACGGATGGAAAATCCTATTCATATACTCCATAAATACTCCAGGCGCATTAGTCACACCAAAAGGCATTACAGAATACTCATAATGTCCATACCTTGTTCTGAAAGCAGTCTTCTGAATATCCTCAGTTTTCACACGTATCTGATGATACCCAGATTCTCAAATCTATCTTGCTGAACACACACGCACCAACCAACTGATCCATCAAATCATCAATCCTCGGCAAAGGATACCGATTCTTGATCGTCACTTTATTCAGTTGCCTGTAGTCTACACACAACCTCATAGTACCTTCTTTCTTCTTAACCAACAACACTGGTGCACCCCACGGTGACACACTCGGACGAATAAATTTCTTATCCAACAGGTCTTCCAACTGATTCTTCAATTCAGCTAACTCAACAGCAGACATACGATACGGAGCCATCGATATCGGTCTAGTACCAGGTACCAAATCAATCGAGAACTCAACTTCACGCTCTGGCGGCAATTCATTCACCTCTTCTGGAAACACATCAGGAAAATCACACACCACGGCTAGATCACAAATTGCCAGTTTATCTTTAGCCTCTAAAGTCGCTAACAGCATAAACAGCTCTGCCCCATCTACTACTTCCTCATTCACCTGCCTGGCTGATAGAAACAAATCCTTTCCTTCCTCAATCTCAGGAAATATCACAGTCTTCTCAAAACAGTTGATATAAACTCGGTTACACACCAACCAGTTCATACCCAGAATAACATCAATCTGCACTAATGGAAGACACACAAGGTCCATCCCAAAGTCTCTACCAAAAACACTCAAAGGACAATTCAAACAAACTGAAGTAGTAGTCACTGAACCCTTCGCAGGAGTATCAATCACCATACTTCCATGCATCTCAGATATTTCTAATTTAAGTTTCACAGCACAATCCAAAGATATAAAGGAATGAGTAGCACCGGTGTCAATAATAGCTACAAGAGGAAAGCCATTAATATAACACGTACCTCAGATCAAACGATCATCTGCAGCAGTCTCAGAACCCGATAAAGCAAAGACCTTGCCTCCCGACTGACTCTCTTTCTTCGGCTTAGGACACTGTGGACTGATATGACCCACCTCTCCACAGTTGAAACAAGTCACAGTCTTCAACCGGCACTCTGCAGCCAAATGACCACCTTTTCCACACTTAAAACACTTCTTCTCAGCACTGGTACACTCATGGAAACGATGTCCAGCCTGACCACATCTGTAACACTTAGCAGGGGCACTGAAGTCTCCCCCACTAGACCTCTTCATCCCACTCTGCTTCTGGAAACCTTTGCCAGCTGCATACGGTTTCCCACGATCAGTCTGATTCTTGCTTTTCCTATCAACCCTTTGCTGATAGCTCTCTGCTCTAGCCTTGGAATCTTGTTCAAAAATCCTGCAACAGTCAACCAAATCAGAAAACACTCTGATCCGCTGATACCCAATAGCCTGCTTGATCTCGGGACGCAACCCGTTCTCAAACTTCACACACTTTGAAAATTCCCCAGTAGCCTCGCTATAGGGAGTATAATACTTTGACAGCTCTGTGAACTTAGCAGCATACTCAGTAACAGACCTGTTACCCTGTTTCAATTCCAAGAATTCTATCTCTTTCTTTCCTCTGACATCCTCTGGAAAATACTTCCTCAGGAATCTCTCTCTGAACACAGCCCAAGTGATCTCAGCATTCCCAGCAGATTCCAACTCAGTGCGGATAGCAACCCACCAATCATCTGCTTCTTCTGACAGCATATGCGTACCGAACCTGACCTTCTGGTTATCGGCACACTCAGTCACTCTGAAGATTCTCTCTATCTCCTTCAACCACTTCTGAGCGCCATCTGGATCGTATGCTCCCTTAAACATTGGAGGATTGTTCTTCTGGAACTCACTCAGTTGACGAGCAGCTCCCATTCCCACCACATTCGGATTCCCTCCAAGTACTCCAGCTAGCATACCCAGAGCCTCAGCAATCGCAGCATCATCTCTACCTCTTCCAGGCATCTCTATTCTGAAAACACAAACAAACTAAAACAATAAGTACTGATAGGGTTACACAACACCTATACCGTACAGGGGAAACAGAATAATTACGACTCGACTCGACCGACTATGCTCTGATACCACTAATGTAACACCCTTCTAAAACACCCCAATACTTAATTAAAATAATAAAATATCAATCAGAGTAATTATGCCCTGAAGAGTGTCACACAATTATTTCACACCAATCATCAAACTATCCTGTCATGCTCATTTATTTAATCAAAATAAGACATTTTTGCATAATTCGCAGCGGATACAAAATAACAACATTCAAATCATGTACTGCATTACATGTAAAATGGTTCCACAACCAAAAGAAAATATAGTAAAACATCCCATCCCGATGTTACATCTACCAGAGCATGACCCACTAAGGACTACACTAGACTCCACGGACTAGCTCTATTCAATCACTGCTCGTTACCTGAAAAACAGTTGTAAGGGTGAGTTCCTCAATCAATATAATAAGCATTATAAAACATCATGTCATGTTAAGTAATTTCACACATTAATCACCCTAATCACATAACACATTCAGTAACGGTACATCAACTCAAACATCATATTCAATACCAATACAAATCATACTCATACTCAATACCAACACAAACCCACGTATAATATTGGAATACATCCATTCATATTATACGCCATACACATTTTATGCAATGAGACTCCATGCATGCGGTACCGACTATTCGTGAACATATAGTTCAACTTCACCGACCAAATCCAGGTACGGCTACCAAGCCCACTAGTCCCACTCATTTGAGACCTAGTGACTCACATCACTAATTCCTCACCATGGGAATTAGCTACCACCCCAAGGGCCATGCTATGCACGCTAATTCACTTAACATGCAACATCAAAAACAGTCCAAATGACTAACATCACTAATTCCTCACCATGGGAATTAGCTACCACCATAAAGGCCACATAATGCATGCTAATCACCTAGAAATGCAACATCACAAAATAAGCCACAATGGACATATGCTCACACTCTAAGCCATAAAACAGTCCATTCACCAACACATGCATAATATATACATCCACAACATTATGCATACCATTACACATTATCAACACATTTTATCACAAAAGCATATTACATCATGCCCAAAACAACAATCACAGTATTAGCACACTCTACTAATACCTATACTACTCAAAACAACGGGAAATGATCCCTACTACATCATACATCAGCTAAGTTACATCACTCAGCCTAACAACCAAAACTGCACAACAACAGCTCAGAAAAACCACCAGTCTGCCCATACGCGTATTGCCTAGTCCCATACGCGTATGGCGCATTCCTCAGCCAAAACCCATACGCGTAACACCATCCCATACGCGTATGCTACGCGTACCACATCCCCATACGCGTATCAACAGAGAGCAAAACACGTTCAAAACATCATCTTCCTCATCCATACGCGTATTGCCTAGTGCCATACGCGTACCATGCCATCTCATACGCGTATTGCCTAGTGCCATACGCGTATGACCAGAAACCAGAATTTCCAGATCTGCAATGGCTTTCTCTGCTACGAGATCTATCCAATTCAACCTTCCACAGTCCAATTTTTACACACAATTCATTCATATCATCTAACACGAATCATACACTTCCGACTTCACTATTTGTTAACCTTTCTACCTCTAATTCCTACGAATTTCGTCAATTATCATCCAAATTTCGTTTATCCCAAAAGTTCCCAAATTCATCATACATCATTCAATCAGAGGCAAATCAATGGTTTCTCACTACCCATCACATATTATCCCATAATACCCATTAATCGATGATAAACCCCCCTTACCTGAGTTAATCCGGCAAATTCCGTTAGCTTCAAGCTTTTCCTCTTCTCTTGCTCTGCCTCTTTGCCTTTTCCCACTTTCAGCCGCTTGCTCTGTTTTCCTTTTCACGTGAAAACCTTTTTCCAAAAATTGGGACTTTTTATTATTCCCACTTATATACTCCAATACTAAAATCCAATAATATTGTTCCAAAATAATAATAATAATAATCCAATTATCTAATTAAATTAATAAATATATTATTAACTTAATTTAAATAATTACCATATTATTATCGGGGTGTTACAACTCTCCCCCACTAAAAGAGTTTTCGTCCTCGAAAACGTACCTCAAGCGAACAACTCTGGGTAAGACTCCTTCATCTTACTCTCCAGTTCCCAAGTCACATTGCCACCTGCTGGTCCTCCCCAAGCTACCTTCACCAAGGCAATCTCTTTACCCCGCAACTGCTTCAACTCTCGATCCTCAATCCTCATAGGTGATGTTTCAACAGTCAGGTTATCTCTCACCTGTACATCATCTATTTGGACTACATGCGACGGATCATGAATGTACCTCCTCAACTGAGACACATGAAAAACTTCATGCAAATTCGCAAGCGACGGCGGTAAAGCGACACGATAGGCTACCTCCCCTATCCTCTCCAAAATTTGATAAGGACCAATAAATCGAGGTGTCAACTTCTTCGACTTCAAGGCTCGACCAACACCAGTTATCGGAGTAACACGAAGAAACACATGATCTCCCTCTTGGAACTCAAGTGACTTCCTCCTCCTATCATGATAACTCTTCTGACGACTCTGAGCAATTCGCATCTTCTCCTGAATCATCTTAATCTTTTCTGTAGTCTGTTGAACAATCTCCGGTCCAACCACAGCACTCTCACCGGACTCATACCAACATAACGGTGTCCGACATCTCCTACCATACAAAGCTTCAAACGGTGCCATACCAATGCTCGAATGAAAACTATTGTTGTAGGTAAACTCAATCAAAGGTAAATAACAATCCCAAGTACCTCCTTTTTCCAAAACACAAGCTCTCAAAAGATCCTCTAGTGACTGAATCGTCCTCTCAGTCTGACCATCAGTCTGCGGATGATATGCAGAACTCAATCTCAGCTTAGTTCCCAAAGCCCTCTGCAAACCTTCCCAGAACTTCGATGTAAATCTAGGATCTCTGTCCGAAACAATACTCGACGGAATACCATGCAAACTTACAATCTTCTCAATATACAACTCAGCTAATCTCTCTAACGGATAATCCATTCTGATCAGAATGAAATGAGCCGACTTCGTCAATCTATCCACAATCACCCAAATAGCTTCAAAATTCTTACTTGTCCTCGGTAACCCAGAAACAAAATCCATACTGATACTATCCCACTTCCACTCTGGAATAGCCAACGGTTGCATTAGCCCAGACGGCTTCCGATGCTCAATCTTTGACTTCTGACAAGTCAAACAGGAATAAACAAAACTCGCAATTTCTTTCTTCATTCCCGGCCACCAAAATAACTTCTTCAAATCATGATACATCTTCGTAGCTCCAGGATGAATACTCAAGCCACTACGATGTCCTTCCTCAAGAATACTCTTCTTAAGTTCGGTAACATCCGGAATACACACCCGATTACCAAATTTCAAAACACCATTCTCATCAACTCTGAATTCACCACCTTGACCTTGATTCACTAGAGTCAACTTATCAACCAAAAGCACATCGGATTTCTGACCCGCTCTAATCTCATCCAGAATACCACTCGTTAACTTCAACATTCCCAATTTAACACTATTGTGAGTACTCTCACACACCAAACTCCAGTCTCTAAACTGCTCAATTAAATCCAATTCCTTAACCATTAACATAGACATATGCAATGATTTCCGACTCAATGCATCAGCCACTACGTTTGCTTTACCCGGATGGTAATTCAAACCAAAGTCATAATCCTTCAGAAACTCTAACCATCTCCTCTGTCTCATATTCAGCTCTTTCTGATCAAACAAATACTTTAAACTTTTATGGTCACTGAAAACCTCAAATCTTGACCCGTACAAGTAATGCCTCCATAACTTCAGAACAAATACCACAGCTGCCAACTCTAAATCATGTGTCGGATAGTTCCTCTCATGAACCCTCAGTTGTCTCGAAGCATAAGCTATAACCTGCTTATTCTGCATCAACACACCACCCAAACCCAACAATGAAGCATCACAGTAAACCTCAAATGATTCCGACGAACTCGGTAATATCAGAATAGGAGCAGTAGTTAACCTTCTCTTTAACTCTTGGAAACCTTCTTCACATTTTGAATCCCAAACAAACGCTTGCCCCTTTCTAGTCAACATCGTCAACGGTAACGCCAACTTAGAAAATCCCTCAATGAACTTCCTATAATATCCTGCAAGTCCAAGAAAACTCCTTATCTCATAAACTGACTTCGGAGCTTCCCACTTAGATACCGCTTCTATCTTAGAAGGATCAACAGCAACACCATCTCTTGAAATCACATGACCAAGAAAACTAACCTCTTCTAACCAAAATTCACACTTGGACAGTTTAGCAAACAACTTCTTTTCTCGTAGAACTTCTAAAACCACTCTCAAATGCTCAGCATGCTCTTCTTCAGATTTTGAATACACCAAAATATCATCAATAAACACCACAACAAACTTATCTAGGTACGGATGGAAAATCCTATTCATATACTCCATAAATACTCCAGGCGCATTAGTCACACCAAAAGGCATTACAGAATACTCATAATGTCCATACCTTGTTCTGAAAGCAGTCTTCTGAATATCCTCAGTTTTCACACGTATCTGATGATACCCAGATTCTCAAATCTATCTTGCTGAACACACACGCACCAACCAACTGATCCATCAAATCATCAATCCTCGGCAAAGGATACCGATTCTTGATCGTCACTTTATTCAGTTGCCTGTAGTCTACACACAACCTCATAGTACCTTCTTTCTTCTTAACCAACAACACTGGTGCACCCCACGGTGACACACTCGGACGAATAAATTTCTTATCCAACAGGTCTTCCAACTGACTCTTCAATTCAGCTAACTCAACAGCAGACATACGATACGGAGCCATCGATATCGGTCTAGTACCAGGTACCAAATCAATCGAGAACTCAACTTCACGCTCTGGCGGCAATTCATTCACCTCTTCTGGAAACACATCAGGAAAATCACACACCACGGCTAGATCACAAATTGCCAGTTTATCTTTAGCCTCTAAAGTCGCTAACAGCATAAACAGCTCTGCCCCATCTACTACTTCCTCATTCACCTGCCTGGCTGATAGAAACAAATCCTTTCCTTCCTCAATCTCAGGAAATATCACAGTCTTCTCAAAACAGTTGATATAAACTCGGTTACACACCAACCAGTTCATACCCAGAATAACATCAATCTGCACTAATGGAAGACACACAAGGTCCATCCCAAAGTCTCTACCAAAAACACTCAAAGGACAATTCAAACAAACTGAAGTAGTAGTCACTGAACCCTTCGCAGGAGTATCAATCACCATACTTCCATGCATCTCAGATATTTCTAATTTAAGTTTCACAGTACAATCCAAAGATATAAAGGAATGAGTAGCACCGGTGTCAATAATAGCTACAAGAGGAAAGCCATTAATATAACACGTACCTCGGATCAAACGATCATCTGCAGCAGTCTCAGAACCCGATAAAGCAAAGACCTTGCCTCCCGACTGACTCTCTTTCTTCGGCTTAGGACACTGTGGACTGATATGACCCACCTCTCCACAGTTGAAACAAGTCACAGTCTTCAACCGGCACTCTGCAGCCAAATGACCACCTTTTCCACACTTAAAACACTTCTTCTCAGCACTGGTACACTCATGGAAACGATGTCCAGCCTGACCACATCTGTAACACTTAGCAGGGGCACTGGAGTCTCCCCCACTAGACCTCTTCATCCCACTCTGCTTCTGGAAACCTTTGCCAGCTGCATACGGTTTCCCACGATCAGTCTGATTCTTGCCTTTCCTATCAACCCTTTGCTGATAGCTCTCTGCTCTAGCCTTGGAATCTTGTTCAAAAATCCTGCAACAGTCAACCAAATCAGAAAACACTCTGATCTACTGATACCCAATAGCCTGCTTGATCTCGGGACGCAACCCGTTCTCAAACTTCACACACTTTGAAAATTCCCCAGTAGCCTCGCTATAGGGAGTATAATACTTTGACAGCTCTGTGAACTTAGCAGCATACTCAGTAACAGACCTGTTACCCTGTTTCAATTCCAAGAATTCTATCTCTTTCTTTCCTCTGACATCCTCTGGAAAATACTTCCTCAGGAATCTCTCTCTGAACACAGCCCAAGTGATCTCAGCATTCCCAGCAGATTCCAACTCAGTGCGGATAGCAACCCACCAATCATCTGCTTCTTCTGACAGCATATGCGTACCGAACCTGACCTTCTGGTTATCGGCACACTCAGTCACTCTGAAGATTCTCTCTATCTCCTTCAACCACTTCTGAGCGCCATCTGGATCGTATGCTCCCTTAAACATTGGAGGATTGTTCTTCTGGAACTCACTCAGTTGACGAGCAGCTCCCATTCCCACCACATTCGGATTCCCTCCAAGTACTCCAGCTAGCATACCCAGAGCCTCAGCAATCGCAGCATCATCTCTACCTCTTCCAGGCATCTCTATTCTGAAAACCCAAACAAACTAAAACAATAAGTACTGATAGGGTTACACAACACCTATACCGTACAGGGGAAACAGAATAATTACGACTCGACTCGACCGACTATGCTCTGATACCACTAATGTAACACCCTTCTAAAACACCCCAATACTTAATTAAAATAATAAAATATCAATCAGAGTAATTATGCCCTGAAGAGTGTCACACAATTATTTCACACCAATCATCAAACTATCCTGTCATGCTCATTTATTTAATCAAAATAAGACATTTTTGCATAATTCGCAGCGGATACAAAATAACAACATTCAAATCATGTACTGCATTACATGTAAAATGGTTCCACAACCAAAAGAAAATATAGTAAAACATCCCATCCCGATGTTACATCTACCAGAGCATGACCCACTAAGGACTACACTAGACTCCACGGACTAGCTCTATTCAATCACTGCTCGTTACCTGAAAAACAGTTGTAAGGGTGAGTTCCTCAATCAATATAATAAGCATTATAAAACATCATGTCATGTTAAGTAATTTCACACATTAATCACCCTAATCACATAAGACATTCAGTAACGGTACATCAACTCAAACATCATATTCAATACCAATACAAATCATACTCATACTCAATACCAACACAAACCCACGTATAATATTGGAATACATCCATTCATATTATACGACATACATATTTTATGCAATGAGACTCCATGCATGCGGTACCGACTATTCGTGAACATATAGTTCAACTTCACCGACCAAATCCAGGTACGGCTACCAAGCCCACTAGTCCCACTCATTTGAGACCTAGTGACTCACATCACTAATTCCTCACCATGGGAATTAGCTACCACCCCAAGGGCCATGCTATGCACGCTAATTCACTTAACATGCAACATCAAAAACAGTCCAAATGACTAACATCACTAATTCCTCACCATGGGAATTAGCTACCACCATAAAGGCCACATAATGCATGCTAATCACCTAGAAATGCAACATCACAAAATAAGCCACAATGGACATATGCTCACACTCTAAGCCATAAAACAGTCCATTCACCAACACATGCATAATATATACATCCACAACATTATGCATACCATTACACATTATCAACACATTTTATCACAAAAGCATATTACATCATGCCCAAAACAACAATCACAGTATTAGCACACTCTACTAATACCTATACTACTCAAAACAACGGGAAATGATCCCTACTACATCATACATCAGCTAAGTTACATCACTCAGCCTAACAACCAAAACTGCACAACAACAGCTCAGAAAAACCACCAGTCTGCCCATACGCGTATTGCCTAGTCCCATACGCGTATGGCGCATTCCTCAGCCAAAACCCATACGCGTAACACCATCCCATACGCGTATGCTACGCGTACCACATCCCCATACGCGTATCAACAGAGAGCAAAACACGTTCAAAACATCATCTTCCTCATCCATACGCGTATTGCCTAGTGCCATACGCGTACCATGCCATCTCATACGCGTATTGCCTAGTGCCATACGCGTATGACCAGAAACCAGAATTTCCAGATCTGCAATGGCTTTCTCTGCTACGAGATCTATCCAATTCAACCTTCCACAGTCCAATTTTTACACACAATTCATTCATATCATCTAACACGAATCATACACTTCCGACTTCACTATTTGTTAACCTTTCTACCTCTAATTCCTACGAATTTCGTCAATTATCATCCAAATTTCGTTTATCCCAAAAGTTCCCAAATTCATCATACATCATTCAATCAGAGGCAAATCAATGGTTTCTCACTACCCATCACATATTATCCCATAATACCCATTAATCGATGATAAACCCCCCTTACCTGAGTTAATCCGGCAAATTCCGTTAGCTTCAAGCTTTTCCTCTTCTCTTGCTCTGCCTCTTTGCCTTTTCCCACTTTCAGCCGCTTGCTCTGTTTTCCTTTTCACGTGAAAACCTTTTTCCAAAAATTGGGACTTTTTATTATTCCCACTTATATACTCCAATACTAAAATCCAATAATATTGTTCCAAAATAATAATAATAATAATCCAATTATCTAATTAAATTAATAAATATATTATTAACTTAATTTAAATAATTACCATATTATTATCGGGGTGTTACAACTTTCCACTCCCGCACATTGATGTTCTGGTAGATAACACCGCTCAACACAAGGTGTTCTCATTCATGGATGGATTCTCAGGTTACAACCAGATTAAGATGGCGCCTGAGGACATGGAGAAAACTACGTTTGTGACGCACTGGGGCACGTTCTGTTATAAAGTAATGCCATTTGGTTTAAAGAACGCCGGGGCAACGTACCAGCGTGCTATGGTGGTTTTGTTCCATGACATGATCCATCATGAAATAGAGGTATATGTGGATGACATGATAGCCAGATCTCATACTGAAGAAGAACATCTCGATCATTTATACAAACTGTTTGAGAGGTTGAAGAAGTACAAGTTGAGATTGAACCCGAACAAATGCACCTTTGGAGTAAGATCCGGTAAACTCTTGGGCTTTATTGTCAGTGGTAAAGGAATTGAGGTCGACCCGGCCAAGGTGAGAGTTATTCAAGAAATGCCAGTTCCCCGTACAGATAAGGAAGTCAGAGGTTTCTTGGGACGTTTGAATTATATTGCCCGATTTATCTCCCACTTGACTACTACCTGCAAACCCCTCTTCAAGCTACTGAGGAAAAATCAAGAGATGATATGGAATGAGGAATGTCAAGAAGCTTTTGACAAAATCAAGAAGTATCTTCAAGAACCTCCAATTCTGATGCCACCAGTTGAAGGAAGACCTCTAATCATGTATTTAACCGTGTTAGAAAATTCAATGGGGTGCGTGTTGGGACAACATGACGAGTCTGGTCGAAAAGAGCATGCCATATACTACCTTAGCAAAAAGTTTACCGACTGCGAAACAAGATACTCACTGCTCGAGAAAACTTGTTGTGCTTTGGCCTGGGCTGCTCGCCGACTGAGACAGTATATGTTGAATCACACCACTTTATTGATTTCTAAGATGGATCCTATCAAATACATATTTGAGAAACCCGCTCTCTCCGGAAGAATAGCAAGATGGCAGATGATCTTAACAGAGTATGACATCCAGTATACTACCCAGAAAGCAATCAAAGGAAGCGTACTAGCCGATCATTTGGCTCATCAAGCAGTGGATGATTACCAATCTATGAATTTTGAGTTCCCAGATGAGGATGTCATGCTTGTTACTGATTATGAAGAACCTGGACCGGATGAAGGACCCGAACTAGGATCCCGATGGACTATGGTTTTCGATGGGTCTTCTAATGCATTGGGCAATGGTGTTGGTGTGGTAATCATTTCTCCCGAGGGTTACCATACGCCTTTCACTGCTAGATTATGTTTTCATTGTACCAATAATATGGCTGAGTATGAAGCATGTATTTTGGGACTCAAGGCTGCTATAGACCGGCGGGTTAAGTTTTTGAGTGTGTACGGAGACTTAACATTAGTAATCAGTCAGAACAAAGGAGAATGGGACACTAAGCATCCGAATCTCATCCCTTACCGAGAACGGGTGATGACATTAATCCCATACTTTGAAGAGATTACATTCGAACATATCCCACGAGAAGAGAATCAGTTGGCAGACGCATTAGCTACCATGTCATCTATGTTCAGAGTCAGATGGGACAATGAAGCTCCCAGGATCACCATTGAGCGACTAGATGAACCGGCATACTGTTATGAACTTAACACTGAGGGAGTACGGGAAAAACCTTGGTTCCACGAAGTAAAAAGATATTTAGAAGCTCAGGAATACCCTGAAGGGGCATCCATCAATGACAAAAAATTCCTGAGGAAGTTCTCCGCTAAGTTCTTTCTGAGTAATGGAGTATTATACAAACGTAATCATGACTCAACTTTGCTTCGCTGTGTGGATAAAAAGGAAGCAGAAGAGATTATGGAAGACATGCACGACGGTATTTTCGGGACTCATTCTAGTGGACATACAATGGCCAAGAAGATTCTGAGATCAGGGTATTATTGGTCTACCATGGAAGCTGATTGCCATCATCACTCCAGAACCTGTCACAAGTGCCAGATATATGCGGATAAAGTACATGCACCTCCTGCTCCATTGAACGTGTTGACCGCACCTTGGCCCTTTGCAATGTGGGGCATTGATATGATTGGGGAGATTAAACCTACTGCTTCTAACGGACATCGTTTCATCCTTGTTGCTATTGATTACTTTACAAAGTGGGTAGAGGCCGCCTCATTTGCTTCTGTCACCAAGAATGTGGTGGCACGGTTCATCAAGAATGGTCTTATTTGTCGGTACGGTATCCCTGAAAGGATTATCACCGACAATGGTACTAATTTGAACAACAAGATGATTACTGAACTCTGCACGCAGTTCAACGTAAAACACCATAACTCTTCTCCGTACCGGCCAAAGATGAACGGTGCCGTGGAAGCTGCTAATAAGAATATTAAGAAGATTATACAAAAGATGACAGTAACGTACAAAGACTGGCATGAGATGTTACCGTTTGCTCTTCACGGTTATCGCACTTCAGTACGCACTTCGACAGGAGCAACTCCTTTCTCTTTAGTCTACGGAATGGAAGCCGTCTTACCAGTGGAAGTTCAGATTCCCTCTCTAAGAATCATGAAAGAGGCGGGCTTAGATGAAGATGAATGGATTCAGACTCGACTCGATCAGATAAACTTGATTGATGAGAAGAGACTTGCGGTTGTTTGTCATGGACAGATATATCAGAAACGCATGACCCAAGCATTTAACAAAAGAGTCAAGAGACAGGTGTATCAAATTGGCGACTTGGTGGTAAAGCGCATCACTCTACCACAAGGTGACCTCAGAGGCAAATGGATTCCCACGTACGAAGGGTCGTTTGTAGTTAAGAAGGTATTCTCTGGTGGAGCCATGATACTTGCTACAATGGATGGCGAAGACTTCCCGCATCCCGTGAACGCAGACATAGTCAAAAAATACTACGCATAAAAGAGACCCGCTAGGTCGACGTATCTAGGCAAAAGTAAGGGCATCCCGGCGAACCAAAAAGGTTCGGGCAAAAGTTAGGGATAAACATAAAAAATGTGCACCCGGCAAGTCGAAAACCTGAAAAGGCGGCTTGGGCAAAAAGGGGTATCCTGGTGGATTGAAAACCTGAAAAGGCGGTCCAGGCAAAAATTAGGGATTAAAGCGTATGATTATGTCCCGTTCTCAGACAGCTTCATCCAAGTTCAAAGGATTGAACAAGCTAATCACTTCTATCCGACAGCAGGAGATGAGAGGCTTGAAGACATAATGGCAGTAGTGGAATTAAAGTCAATAGGACGTTTTCGGGATAGCTTTCTCTTTGTTTTCTTGACAATTTCCTCTTACTAGGATTTTTGTCTCCTTGTACACAAATTGCCTGTTTATAGGCCCTCTTTCAAAATCAATATAATTTTAGTTTCAAAAAAAAATGCTCTTGTTTTACTTTCTCTGTTTTGTTTGCATAAACGTCCATTGATTTAATTCGAATTAATATATGCACTTGGATATGATCGATGTTTACCAAAAATGCGTGCATAAAATAGAAATAGCGATTACTACTAGGCTTCAGGATCGAGGAGAAGGTCTAATCATGCTTTCCAATGAATCCGTTGCTAATCCTATTCCCCAGCAAAGCCAGTCATTCCCAGAAGAGAGTGGCATTACTAGACAAATGGGTCATCTCTTCCACCCCCAGCCGGGCTTCTGTTGAACATTTCTACCATCAGACAGAAATCAAGCATCTCCGGCTAAGAAAGGGTCATCGATACCAGTATCTCCCAACCAGAAGATTGAGATTTATTTTCCCCAGTAGAGTCCCCTGGAAGAACTTTTCCGATGCATAATTCATTCATTACATCATTTCACAACATACGCATGCATACATTGTTCGCATTTAGTTTCAGAAGCATAAAACATCTCATGCATCATGACATGGCATGAAGCTAACTTTATTTTTCAAGTTAATTATCCTCCTGATACAGTCAAAATGAAGATCCATTCAGACGGACATCTTTATCGATTACATTCAAGATTCAAATACATTCATTCTGATAAGCACTCTGATATCCTCCTAATGGTGGCATCTTTTAGCCCACCCCAGATATTCATTGCAAATACAACATCTACAAATACGATCAGATACAGTCTAACGTACGGTTCATTCTGATTCAGCCCAACATATAACTCTTTCCACTCAGATACGATCTAACGGACGATCCATTCTGATCTTCAACTACTCCAACACGGTCTAATGTACGACCCAGTTGGACCTTCATTTCTCAGGTACTGCCTAGCATACGGTCCATCCTGATTCATCTCAACATATGACTCCTTCAACTCATATGCGATCTAACGTACGATCCATTCCGACCTTTAACAACTCCAATACGGTCCAGCATACGACCCATTTGGACCTTCAAGGCCTCAAATGCTACCTAGCGTACGGTACATTCTGAAGTGTAGTCTGGCGTATGACTACCCCCTTCATCATCAGGTACAACCTAACGGACGGCTCAGTCTACAACTCAGATACGATCTAGCATGCGATCCATTCTGATCCTTCACCCCCAGTAACGATACAGCCTAACGGACGGCTCGTTCCGCAACTCAGATACGATCTAGCGTACGATCCATTCTGATCCTTTATCCCCAGCAGTGTATGACTCATTCGGATTCTTATCTCATTTTGATTCGGCATAACATATTACTCCTCCAACAATACGGTCTAGCGTACGACCCATTCGGATCTTCATCCCTCAGATACTACCTAGCGTACGGTACATCCCGAGGTGTAGTCTAGCGTACGACTACTTTTCGTCAGATACAGCCTAACAGACGGCCCATTCTGCAACTCAGATACGATCTAGCGTATGATCCATTCTGATCTGTTATCCCCAGCGGCGTATGACCCATTCTAACTCCCCAGTGAAGTCGACGGCCTAATGAATGACTCACTATACGGTCTGGCGTATGACCCAGTGACACCCATGACTTCAGATATCTTCTAACGTACGACGCACTCAGAAGCTCTCATCATCAAACTTCCTAGATGGCATCTTTAAGCCCATCTCCATCAAGACTAACTAATTGACAAGTGCAAATTTTTGGGGCGTTCTAAGTGTTCAATAATCTTCCACCTCCAGACCACGAATGGCGTACATACCATTCTGACTCTCTCGGTTCAAGAATATTGAACAGGGGCAGCTGTCATACCCCAAAATTTGCCCATTAATATTTTAAGACATTTTTCAGGGCACTCCGACTCATTTTTATGACACTGATCTTAAAGGAACGAAGGCCCAGCTCACGAATGGCCCAATCCAGAAAATGGCCCAAACTGGCCTATTCGCTACACGTTCGCTACACGCTCGCCTAGCGAACGTTCGCTACACGTTCGCTACACGCTCGCCTAGCGAAGCTGACAGACAACAGAAAATTTTGGGCTTCATTCTGAGCCCATTAGGTCACAAAAAAAGAGCATTATAAATACCAGCACTTCAGTAATGGAAAAAAAGGAAAAAGGACGAAAGGAGAACCCTAGCAAGCAAACCCTGATACTCATTGGAGGCAAACCTGGAAGGAACTCGGCGGCACCAAGTTCTACTTCCACCCAATTCAATCCGATTTACCGATTCGAAGTCACAACTCAGCTGCTAACAGGTTTACATTGCTATCATTGTTTTATATTCTTAATTTACATATGACTTTATGATTAGATTTATGAAATACCTTAAGCTTGGCATGTGAACTTTAGTATATACCATGCATACCTTAAATGATTAATCGTATAATTGCAGTAATAAGATCCATAAGGCATAAAATTGGTTGAGATTGTACTGATATCATATTCAAAAACCAGCAGCGCTCGCTAGCACATCGCTAAGCGAGCCAGTAGCGAGTACTCGCTAGGCCTTCGCTAGGCGAAGCAGGGGCGAACGGGACCGTGGCTGTTTCATTTTTGCTGTTCTATCTTATGTTTGTCTAATCATGAGTTATCATGATTCTACATCATGTGGTCTGAGTTCATGATTGTTGTGTTTATTTTATGGTGCAACTTTCAATTATATTTTATCTCGATGCTCTAATCCGTGTGTTGAATTGTGTAAAGGTTTACATGTTTCCAAGGAAATGGCCGGCTAGGCATTCCACCTTATGGGTGGGATACCCTTATGGAGATTCAATCTGAATTATTCAATTGGTTTTAATGTATTAATTTTATGGCAAAGATCCACCCTAATGGCTTAATTGTTCTTAATGTCTTGGTTTTAATATGAATCTAATTACCTACTTGATGACGGCTACCTAATTAATTGTAAAACTTTGCCTTTAAATAAGTGATCTTGGACCTCTCTTTGTTACCCTACGATTACAGTATTACGGTCATGTCCCGCGAATGTGGGGATACACTTAGCAAAGACCCTTCGATTAAATCATCATGTCCCTTTAAAATAAATCATAGTCCCTCGGATGTTGCCTTCGAATATATGATTTTGTCCCTCGATGACCCTTCGGTGTAGCCTACGGTTAAATGATGATCGTCCCTTCGAATGCTAAGGTATCCTTACAACTGTTGCCTTTAATGACCTATCGATGACCCTACGATGACCCTTTTACATCCAAAGGATAAAACTACTTACTTCTCAATAGTAAGGACAATTTTACCCTCATAAGGATAGGAAATGCCCATAACGACCTTAGGAAGGTATAACTCTCAATTACTGGATCATAACCTAAAACATTTCCCACCCCTCACACTTTGCAAATCCTAGAAAATCACCACTTGGTATACATTCATACTAGAATCATTACCAAGTTACATTTTTCTAAACCGTTTTCAAAATCAAACGAGATAAATACTTTGTATACATTCATACGAGAATCATTACAAAGTTAAACTCTCTTTTCGAAACATTTTTTAAACAATTCACGAACACTTTTCAGACAAAAATATAAGTGATCCAGCAATTAAGAGCCCATGGATAACCATGGATACAAAGGGTGCTAACACCTTCCCTTTGTATAATGTACCTCCCGAACCCAAAGTCTATTGAGGTCTTTCCTGTTCTTTTCCACCTTTCCTTATTGGATAAAAGAAAAGTCGGTGGCGACTCTTGCTATCCGCGACATTGCGATAAAAAGCAAAATACCCCAAGTCAGTTCACCGTATGACAGCAACCTATTCTTTCTTTTAGAGCGTGGATCCCGTCGAGTACGACGGACGTGAGGGGTGCTAATACCTTCCCCTTGCGTAACCGACTCCCGTACCCTTTCTCTTTGGTCGCGAGACCTTGCTTTTTCCAGGTTTACTCTGAGCGTTTCCTTTCCCTCTTTTGGGATAAATAACGCACGGTGGCGGCTCTGTGTTGTTTTTGTTTCAACCCGCCGGTTGTTTTTCGCGGATGCGACATCGACAACTACTCAAATCTGGTTTTCAACTTAGGGCAAAAACAATATTCAATACATCAACAATCTTTATCATATATATAAATCAAATGGAATACATAAACATATGATAATAGCTACTACCTCCAATCTTGACAAAAGGGAGTTTAGCTCCTCATCATCATTGTTACAAAGCAAAATGTTAAAGAAGAAAAACTATGTTTTCTCTCTTACAAAAATCTCTCAATGTCAATGTGTGAATGATAATGAATGAATCTCAATAATGTGTTTTTCTCTCCTAAAAGAGTTGACATTTCCTTAATTGATCATTTCCATCCAAAGCAGAAAAGCTATTCCAAGGCAGACACCAAAATGGCAAATCCAGCTGGCCTTCAAAACAGAACTTTTGACCCAAAATCAGCTTGCTGGATTCGCAGGGTTCGCTGGGCGAACTTTGTTCGCGGGGCGAACTGAAGCTGCCTCAGCTTCCTTGCTTTGCAAGCTTCATCCAAAATCTTCCATATTATGATGCTGCAATCCAAAAGCTTTCTCATCCAAAAATTCTACAAAACTAACAAATATGTGAAATAACTATTCAAAACAAAATAAATTAAACCTAATTGCATTTATACAAAATAGTGAGAATAAAAGTGTGTAATTACATCAAAACTTGGTAAAAGGGACCAATAAAATGATATAAAAAGTAGTACTAATTGGTCCCTAACAACTCTCCCCAACTTAGCATTTTGTTTGTCCCTAAACAAAAGTTTTCACCCTTACAACCAAAGCAATGACACAAAAGATTGAAACAAGGATTTACCAAGGACATTCAAATGGTTCAAAAGCGTTTGGCATTTTCTCAATTCACCTATCTCAATTCTAGACAAAACATGAATAAGGGAAATGGTAAAGTGAAAAAATCATTCCAAGGAATTCAAAGCCATATATGTCAAAATTGAATCAAACTTACACACACATCATAATAATGATGAATAACATTAAGGGTTACTTTCACTCATCCAAGCAATTAAATCAACAACAACTCAAATCATACGGTTATCACAACAAATACCAAATCATGTGAAAAATGAGAATCAAGAGGTCTTTCAAAGGTTGTAATGTGGCTTAGGTTACAAGAAAGGATATGATTAAGAGAATTCAACAAAGTTGCCTATCCTAAGGGAGCATTCTCAAACATTTAACTCTACACAATTTCCCTTTCTTTGATCCCTATTTTTTTTCTTTTTCTTATTACATCCACACAACCATGAGCATTTTCTTTGATTTTTTTTTCTTTACTTTTTTCTTTGCTCTATGGCTTCAAGGGTGTTTTCTTTTTCTTGTTTCTTTTCAAATTTTCACCCTTTCATAAAAACTCACTTTTCCAAGTTTCTAATCACTTCTTTCTACTTTTACTCTCCCCAACTTTAGACTCCAAAATTTTCAATTGATTTTACAATGATCAATCAAATGAATCCTAAAATAAGCTCAAAGGGGTTTAACTAAGGATTATTCCTCACAAGGTTAGTTGATTCAAACTTTTTGGTCAAGTGGTTTTTCTCAACAAACAATGCCTCTATCATTTTCAAAATTTTCACACAAAAATGGATTGATGCATGATTTAGCATGATAAGAATGAGTTGAAATAATGCTCGGTTTCCCGCTTTTTAGTGTACAATGGAAAGCTTCCTCACAATTGGTTAAGTCCTATTTTGATTCAAAAATGACATAAATTTCAATGAGTTTATGATATGGAATTTGCACACACCATCAAAATACTCATGTTAAGTCTAGAAAGCGATAAAGTGTACCTTGAAATGCCGACACTAATTCTTATCATCACCACTCGAAGTGTCCTATGCTTCTTTCTTTGCGAACATTTCTTGGTTACTTTAAGCTTGACTTAAGAGTAAGAACAATTAAACAAAAAATGTTGGTAAACCAATTTGATTGTAACACGCTTAAATCTCAAAAAGTATTCATGCAATTATTAAGACAAACTCTAAAATTTAACAAACTCATCAATCTTCCTTCATCTCATCGCCATGAGTCGCACCCAAAAAAAAAAAACTGGCCTGCCCTCAGGCCACTTAGCATAATCAACAAAATCCTCCTAGGAAGGGAATGGAGAGGAATAGTTTTGAAATTTAGAGGTTTGGAAGTGGGGCAGCGAGGTTGTTGAAAGAAACTCTTAAGTTTGTGAAAATAGGAGAGAAAAAAATGACATAAAACAGAAGTTACATGGTTCTGCCCTGCTCAGTTCGCTGGGCGAACTGAAGGGAAATTTTTTTCTTTCTTTTCAGTTCGCTGGGCGAACACTATTCGCTGGGCGAACTGAAGGAAATTTCAAAAAAAATTGGTTCTGCCACTCACTATTCGCGGGGCGAACCTTGTTCACGACGCGAACTGAAGCTGTGAATTCAGTTCGTGGGGCGAACGGCAAAAAATAGAACCCAATTTCACAAAATTTAACACAACAGAAAATCAACTTATCAGAAGAAAAAAAATGCAGACTTACAATGTTGGGTTGCCTCCCAACAAGCGCTTTGTTTAACGTCGTTTAGAGCTCGATGGTCCACTGATTAACCCGGTTCAGATAGAGATACGACACACACATCACGATTTACGTCGTCACTATGGTAGACTTTGAGTCTTTGACCATTTACAGTCCAGCTCTCTTGTGACTTTGGATCATCGATCACAATGGCTCCATAATTGCGCACCTCTTTGACAACGAACGGTCCTGACCACTTTGACTTCAGCTTGCCAGGGAATAATTTCAACCTTGAGTTGAAAAGCAATACCATTTGTCCGACATGAAACTCCTTGTGACAGACCTTTCCATAATGGTATTTCTCTTCAATTGCATCATTTCGGAAAGAATCCTACTTGTCATTTGGATGCTTCATAGCTTCAAAAAGATTAAAGGTCACCTCTTCGTCTTGCACTCTCACCTTCATTAGTCCATCATCTATCTCAATCATCATCCGGGCTGTTTTCATGAATGGTCTTCCAAGAATTAGAGGAACATCATGATCCTCATCCATCTCTACTATCACGAAATCTACCGGAAATAAGAATTTATCCACTTTCACTAACATGTCTTTAGCAATTCCGTATGGTGAAGTGGTAGACTTGTCGGCTAGTTGCAGAGTCATCCTTGTCGATTTGATCTCCATATTTCCCAATCTTTTCATAATGGAGAGGGGGATTAAATTGATGTTAGACCCCAAGTCAATCAAACCATTACCGATGTATGTGCTTCCAATGGTTACCGGTAAAACGACTCGGCCCGGATCAGATTCCTTCCTTGGGAGAGTCTTTTGAATGATGGCACTACAACGTGCATTAAGCAAGATGGTTTCGTCTTCCACATGTCTTCTTTTCTTTGTGAGAATATCCTTCATGAACTTTGTATACCGCGGCATTTGTTCTAATGCATCAGCAAATGGAATATTGATTTGAAGTTGTTTGAATATGTCCATAAACCGTGCATAGTGTCTAGCATTATCCTTCTTTGATGGTGCATGTGGATAGGGTAGATGTTGAACTGGAATGACATTCACTCCTTTGTCTCTTGTTTTCTTTTTTCTTGGTTTAATTTCCTTCCTCATCTCCGCTTCACACTGCTGTTCTTCCATCAATTGCTGATTCTGCTGTTTTCGCGGCGCGAAGGAAGATCGCGGCGCGAACTGAGCAGTTTCTGCCACTTTCTCCTTCCCACAAGCCACATCCTTATTTTCCAGCACAGCATCCATATCATTCTCAACTGTAATTTCCTCACTTTTTTTACTTGTCAACTCTCTACCGCTTCTAGTAAAAATTGCTTTACAATGCTCCTTTGGATTAGTTTGAGTGTTAGCGGAGAAAGAAGATCATGCAGTTTGTTCCGACAGTTGTTTCGCAAGTTGACCTATTTGATTTTCCAGATTCTTAATTGCTGCTTCATTACTCTTCTGATTTGCCATGGAAGCTTGCATGAATTGTTGAAGAGTGTCCTCTAGCTTGGAACTTCCTCCTTGTGATTGTTGGCCTTGAGAATTAGGGTGTTGATAAGAACTTTGCTGCTGAAAATTTTAATTGTTGAACCTTGATGGTTGGTAACCTTGATTGTTCCTTTGATAGCCTTGATTTTGATTGTTCACATAGCTCACTTCTTCTAGCAGAGGGCAAAAACCAGTAGGATGATCTCCTTGACATAATTCGCAACATGCTACTTGATGTCGAACTTGAGAACTTTGAATCTCCTTCATTTGCTGTGGAAGCTTGGCCATTTGTTGAGTAAGCAACTCCACTTGTTGAGAGAGTAGCTTGTTTTGAGCAAGAATGGCGTCATTGGTATTTAACTCAAGAACTCCCGGTTTACGTTGTGAAGGACTACGGTCATGTTGACTTTGACGATCATTGAGTGCCATCCGGTCAATAATGACGTTAGCTTCTTCCGCATTCTTTGACATAAGAGAGCCACCCGCGGTAGCATCCAAAAGTGTTCTGTGAGTTGATTGGAGCCCATTAAGAAAAATATGGATTTGAGTGAGCTCATCAAAACCATGACCCTTGCATTTTCTCAACATTGACTTGAACCTTTCCCAAGCCTCATTTAAAGATTCGTTGCTTCCTTGAGTGAATACCGCAATAGCCGTTTTGGCTTTCATGAATCGGGATTGAGGGAAATATCTTTCTAAGAACTTTTCTTCTAACAAATTCCAATCCGTCATCACTCTTGCTGCTTGATCAAGGTACCACTCTTTTGCCTTTCCCACTAAGGAGTGTGGGAACATCCTCTTGAATAATGCTTCTTCACCCGCCTCGTCTATCCCCGTAGAACCCGCAATCTCATAGAATTTGATGAGATGGGTATACGGATCTTCATGGTCCATTCCGGTGAATGGATTTGCGTAGAGAAGTTGGAGGATTCCGGTCTTCATCTCCGTATTTCTTCCTCCACGGGCAAATTGAGCATTTCTTCTTGGACTATTAGCGGACATTTCGGTACGATTGTCATCCGCCATGTTTCCTTCACAAGCCTCTACAACCACTTCTTCGATTTGAACAAGTGCGGATGTAGATGCTTCTTCTCTCCGGTTCCTCTCTTCGGCTAGTTTCCTTCTTCTTCGTGTTTTGCTATTGAGTTTCCGAAGTGTTCTTTCAATTTCAGGATCGAATTGAAGTTGCTCCTCGGTTGCTTTTCCTCGCATGCACTAGAATCTACAAAACTAACAAACTAAGTGAAACAAAAGAGGGATAGTAATAAAAGTAACAAAACTTAAAACAATGAATTATTGCAATGCTTGTAATATCGAACACCAATCCCCGGCAACGGCGCCAATTTGTTGAAAAGTATATCTTCGGCAAATATTTTTATATCGTATCCACAGAGATTGGTTGATATTACCGCCGTTCTATAATCCGATTTGTTATAAGTTTAGAAAGTAACAAAGTTGTTTTGGTTGGAAAATTATCTTGTGAGTAAATGTCACTAAAAACAGTAAAATGGTTTTAGTCAAATGTAAAAGCTTGGCAAGATTGGAGTTCACTATTTCAAATGCTTATGATTCCTTATGATAAATAAATAGATTCAAGATTATTGATGATGTTCAAGTATCCTCTCAAAGTCATTTATGTCTAAATGATATTGTGATAATCACTATATTGATTCTTAGACGATCTCTCCACCTAACTATCAATATAGCAATCTTTAATGCTTAACACCAAAGAAGAGTAATGAATAAATCTATCTCTACAACTTATTCACTACTTGAAAATCTGTTTTATGTCAAGACTCAAATAATCTCTCTCGACAACTACTCAAATCTGGTTTTCAACTTAGGGCAAAAACAATATTCAATACATCAACAATCTTTATCATATATATAAATCAAATGGAATACATAAACATATGATAATAGCTACTACCTCCAATCTTGACAAAAGGGAGTTTAGCTCCTCATCATCATTGTTACAAAGCAGAATGTTAAAGAAGAAAAACTCTGTTTTCTCTCTTACAAAAATCTCTCAATGTCAATGTGTGAATCATAATGAATGAATCTCAATAATGTGTTTTTCTCTCCTAAAAGAGTTGACATTTCCTTAATTGATCATTTCCATCCAAAGCAGAAAAGCTATTCCAAGGCAGACACCAAAATGGCAAATCCAACTGGCCTTCAAAACAGAACTTTTGACCCAAAATCAGCTTGCTGGATTCGCAGGGTTCGCTGGGCGAACTTTGTTCGCGGGGCGAACTGAAGCTGCCTCAGCTTCCTTGCTTTGCAAGCTTCATCTAAAATCTTCCATATTATGATGCTGCAATCCAAAAGCTTTCTCATCCAAAAATTTTACAAAACTAACAAATATGTGATATAACTATTCAAAACAAAATAAATTAAACCTAATTGCATTTATACAAAATAGTGAGAATAAAAGTGTGTAATTACATCAAAACTTGGTAAAAGGGACCAATAAAATGATATAAAAATTAATACTAATTGGTCCCTAACATTAAGTCTAATAATATTCTTAGGGCTTCTACCATAACCACTATCTTACCCACCCTTTCACCTCCAGTGAAAGGGTTGAAGAATAGGTTATTCCCCTATTTTTATACCCAGAACATCAATCATAGGGATGATTCCTGAATGTTATCTACAATCACTTTCATCATTCCTCTTAATTAAAGGGGATGAAGTAAGGAAACACATAGGGCGCTTCCACTTAAGAAGACGATGTCTCTACCTATGGAGGTGGCGCATCCGCTTATGAAGGAAGTATCACCATACATACAAACACATACACATTCATAAAGAGAGTGATAAATGAAAAATAAAAAGTAGAAGATGACACAAAAAGAAGATTAAACTCGCCTCCAAATGAAGATGACAAAATAGAAATTGTTACGAGATAAAGCTTGAAGAAGAAACAACTTCGGTGTCTCAAATTTAAAGGAGTAACTTGAGAAATTAGAAAGACAGTGAAAGAGAAGTGAAAGAGAAGTGAAAAAGAATGGAAAGAAACAATTCCACGCCTTTAAATATGCATTCAATTTATCCAAAAATAATTAAAAGTCTTTGAAGCCAACAATTAGCAGTCAAGGATCCAAGAGGTTGCGAGTGGATAGATGCTTAAATGCCATGTCATATGAGAAAGTCTTGATCCTCATTAAAATCATCATTGCATTTGTGGTTTGCATAAAATTAATATGATCACGCCTCAACTTAAGTCATCATTCCTTAAAGATAGGTTCCACATGGAAAAGGCGTATGAGGAAAAATTGGCTCATCACTCCCAGACAACTGTCAGGGTCAACAATGATTGCATGCTCTAACCGGGAGATAAGAATTCTCTAAAATATTCAAACATAAAAGTGTAAAAGTACACGTACTCTAAGACTCATACTAAAGCCACTTCACTAAATCCCCTCAAATGCCATAAATGTAACCATTGTCCATGGAGAGAAGGCTTGATATAAAGAAGTTTTGAGACAAAGCCATAACACGGTTATGTCAACCTAGACTTGAGGAACTACTGTTTTGATATAAGTCAGAGAAAATAAGACCACTAAAGTGTTAGGGAGCAAGACATACTAGGATATGAGCACACATTATAGACACACTAGGTCATGGCTGACCGACCCTATAAACCGTGAGATAACAATAATTTGTAGGATCTATTGACACTTATTCCTGAGACAATTGCCCTAAAAGAAGATTCTAGGGCCTCTAAATGTCAAAATCCTGTCGTAAAGTGTAATGAATAGTTTATACCAGGTACACACAATTTTAAAACTCTAAACCTAATTAATAAATATGACTATTACTTACTTGATCGTTAGAGTATTTGTAGTTATGTCCCCAAATATCAGACATATAATAAAAGAGTGTCGTAACGAAGTTCGTCAACAACAATATTGATCGTCATCACATCTCTTGAAAAAATATTACCAAGTCATTTTTTATTATTATTAATTCTATGAAACACGGATTCCGACACGGAAATCGGGACACGACGCGGCATGGACACTCCGACACCGATAATATCAAAATTATAGGACACCGATACTGCTATATATACTGTAATATTTGAACTTTATTTATCAATTGATTATTAAAAGAGTTTAAAATATCATAATCAAAATATTATCTTTAATATTTCATTGATAACATTGTTTCGATACATGTTTAATATTTTTAGATGTGTGAGATTTGTCTTAAAAAATGTATAAGATGTGTTGAAGAAAAAAAAAACAGATTCTTTTTTAAACACTTGTCTAAATTGTCGAATTCATATTATATAAATGTTAAATGGGTGTCTGATGTCGAATTAAATAAATAAATTGTTGAATTATTTATTTAAGAATATTTGTCTGATTTTTTCAACACTTATTTAACTTCTAACACATGTCATATAAATGTCATACATATCTCAGATACCGTGTGTCGGATAGCCCAAAACACTTACTTTTAGAGTTGTCCACGTCATCATAGATTATTAATGAGCATGATGCTTACGATGCACTAGCCTATACCCTATACGTTATGGTATCAATGAGCACCCAAAACTTTTACAGTTGTTTTGAGATTCACAATCGGAATGAGAAAGAAGGAATGAAATGGATTAAGGGGGCACGTGAGATGTGAGTCTCAAAGACAGATGATGATGACCATCACGTGTGGCATCAAGTGTTCTCCCTCTCTCTCTATGTTTACGACTTTTACATGTTTTTGTTTTTTCTATCATCATCCACACAATATAGCCTCCATCCAATCCAATAAATTGTCATTGTCCCCAATACCAACAAGTGATCATAATAATAAGCAATTAAAGAGGTTTTAAAACATATTGTACAAGGTTTATATGTAAGTTATTCGTCACAAACATATTGTAAAATGGTTAGTTATGATGAATTTGATTAAACATAGACAAACAATTATTATTTGAGTGGCCATATACAATGGATTACCTCATTTTTTTATATAGAAAATAAAATAAAAATATTATAATATTTATTATGAACAAAATATATAAAAATATATTACTTTAAATATAATATATTTTTAAATGCTGGTGTTTTTTAAAACACTATAACATGTTTTATAGACAATATAAGTTTGAAATTTCTCAAAACAATACACAAATATTATTTATAACACAAAGTACATAAATATAAGAATATTTAATATAAAAAGATTGAATAGAGTGAAAGTGAAATAATTATATATCTATTTAACTATATTAATGTATAATATTTAATATAGATTAAATTGATTCGAGAGATAAAGTTACTAAAATGAGGTAACTCAATGTATTATTTTCTTAGGAAACATCATAAATATGAGAATAATTTTTTTTAGTTATGCTCGTTAAATGGGCTACCTACGACCTATTCGGTCTGGTCTTAAAAGATAGTGTGTTGAAACATATTTTGCTGGATGGGAGTTATTCTTTCCACTCTTAGGGATGCTCCTCCATCATCGTAAAAAGTTACAATTGCCCATAGCGTTCAGAGATGCATCTCCGAACGTATCTTTTTTACACAATCTTTAGCCATAATGGATGGGAAAACGTTATTTTGTAAAAAAAAAAATACGGAGATGCATCTCTGAATTATGTCATGTTAGTTACAAGTAGTGCAAATTTATGAGAAACTTTTATTTGTTAAAGTTTAATTTCAGAGATGCATCTCCAGATTATGTCCTATTAGTACAAACCAGAAACAACTAAGAACAATGACAAAATAAAAAAAAATAACATAAATTAACTTCAAAATGAATATTACATAGAAAATCGTTAATGTTAACATAAATTTAACATTACATTCCATTACAAACTGGTAGTTTATGACGTTGTAACATCCTTATAATATCGTCAGTTGATCTTCCAATCGTCGCATCCGCTTCAATCAAACTCTTTGTTGAGTAACGGTAAAATGTGTTCCACATAACTTTTAAATCTTCATCCGTCTTCAGTTCAAGCATAGTGAACCGTAATTTCTCTTCGTTGTCAATCGAGGTGAACAATACTCGAGTTTAACAACTCTCTAATCTTCTGGATATTACATGAGAGTATTCAGTTTGATTTTCAGATCGACGAAAAATATGTCCTCGTAGATCCTAAATTGAAGTGGGGGATTTGCGTCATTGAAATACAAAAATGAAATATGGGGATATGTATTCATTCTAGTTTTTGTAAAGAACATGGAATGAGAAATCTTTATTTATAGAATTTATAGATCAATTAGGACCTTACAAACCATATCCTACCATCATGACATATACTGAAGATGCATCTCCGAATACGCTATGTTTTTTTTTCAAAAATAAGGGTATTTACGAAGATGCACATTCGTATAGTCTCTTGTTTTATTTTTTTAATAATTAAAAGGTGTGTCCGGAGATGCATCTTCAGACCCACCCAAACAATTGTTCATACATAACAAGTGTATTATACAATGCAAAATTTAGAAACACAAAAAATTGTCCAAAAATTACCACCCAATTTTATAACATTATGGACAATATTACATACAAAAAAAACAAGTTACGTTGTTAGATTAAAACTAAAATATATCAAAACATGTGTCACTATCTAAATCTATCGGTGGTTCCTCCTTTGACATTTCCTTATTTGTTTCTCTTTCAATGTCGCTCAACTTGTTGAACTCTTACATCTTTTCTAGAAAGTAAATCAGCCAAGTTTCAGCATCTTGTGTGAAATATGTCGTCCACTTCGGTGATTTCTTTGGTATAGGACAACCCGATTTCAAATAAACTTGAATAAAATGTTGTGTTTTTGAAAGCCAACCAATACACATGATCGTTTGGACGGATTTTGAGGTGGCCTTCACTGAAGTGGAAAAAATGTTTTCGAGACGTCATATTGTGTTAAATTAATACACACCTTATCATAAACACTTGCTATAAGATGTCATATTTTTGGAAAGCGCATCCATTTTTCAAACAATGTCGAACCAATAACACAAGGAACAATAGCATTGAGAATTGCATCATAATTTTATTTTGTCTTGTATAGCTTTGTGTATGAATCCCTATGCATCATTATCTCTTGTATCGGATGATGGAGGACTAATTGCAGGTCCTCATCTCCTTTACTGAGCAAACCAGAAACAACTCGAAAACCATAGTTGTTATCACCTTTAACATCTACAACCCGATCAATGTATTTGTGCATAAAAAATTTCATCTCTTCAATGTGAATGATTTTTGGTAACGGTGGTGGGGTAGATGGCTTGCTAATGTGAGCACCCTTGCAAACAACTTTTTTAGATGTAGGAGTTGGAGAATTCGGAAAATGTGAGTTAACATGTTCAATGAAAGAAGGATATTGTCTCTTAGAATTATCACACTAGGTTGGTTTGACCTTTTTAGAGGCACCCTTTGTTTTAACCGATTCCGAAAGTGGTTTCAAATCCATGGTTTTCTGATAGGAAATCTTCCTCAATTTCTCCTTGATGTGCAATTTCATGTTGTCATCGGCTTTCATGAATCTCTCTTGGATCACTTTCCACTCGGTAATGATAGATATGTTTGATTTAGCATCCTTCATCACATCATCATCATTAAACCAAAGCCTTTTCCAGTGAGTGTAAACTTCATTCATATGTGTAGGTGTTTTGACCTTTATTTTCTTTGCAATTACACACGCACACGGAAGACCGTACATCTTCCTAAGTGTACAATCGCACTTGGCACTATCTGAAATTGTATAATTTGCTCGCTTGGCTTCATAAAAAATAAAGTTCAATCCCGCCTGAGATATGTTACCAACCAACTGAGAATAAAGGATGTTGTCTTTGAATCAGCGTTCTAACACATTAATACTCCAACCAAAAGATGTATGTATCTTATTATGTTGGTTTCAGAGCATTTGGATCATGGCGTCTCAATCTCGACAAAAATCACCTTTACTGTTTCCCAACCAATTCTTCAGTGTGACATGTGAAGATTCAACCTTGTTGGTTGGTGTATTCCCAAAGTGTCTAACCTGGTCAGTCTAGGCACAATAATTTTCTCTTTCACCTGATCCAAAATAGTAGTCTCAATATATTTTAGGAAATTTGGATATCTCGCACGCACCGTCCTGAAATGCATTACAGATTTGGAATATAATTCTTCTGTGGAAGAATTTATTATAACATTCCATGCATCCATTATCTTTTCCATCACCACCCTAGATTTGACCATTTTTCCATCTTCCCCTTAATTTGTTTGGTGCCAGCCACAGGTTTTAGTCGACTTCTCACATTTTTGTTTATGTGATAATTACAAAGTAATGCATACGATGTAGGAAATATCGTTGTAGCCAAATTCATCAGTGTGGTGTCACGATCAGTGACTATTACTTGCGGCATGTTCTCTTGGTCTTTCAACATAGTCTTACACATTTTCAAAGCCCGTGTAACATTGTCCTCTTTTCACATTCCAAAAATGCAAAACCAACTGAAAAAGTCATCTCCGTAGAAGTAACACCAACAATTTCCAGAAGTGGAAGTCTACACTTGTATGTTTTGTATGTTGAATCATTTATGAGCACAGTGGGAAGTATGCTTAACAATTTGATGAAATTAGGATGAGTCCAAAAAATATCTCGAATTGTGACTTTATCCTTACAAACTTTGTACCTAGAAACATAGTGGTCATCTTCCAAAAGCTTCAATAGTTGTTACATCTCAGGTTTTAGTCCTCTTACCGCCTTGTGGTTTCGAACATGCACGTTATATATTTTCTTGATATTTGAAACATATAGAGCTTTTTCGTTTCAAAGATGCAAGTATGTTTTTCGCCGCTACCATGTTTAATGTCATGTCTGAAACAAGTTCCCTATCCTCAGGAATAAGGTGACATACAATGGGATGAAAGGCTAGCTTGTCACTCAAGGCATGATTATGTATATAATAAATCACATTAAAATTCCATGTGTCGTCTGCCATACGGTGTATGTGCAATTTAAATGGACACTTACATTTTCTTGATCCAATGTCATCTTGTTTCAACTTCCTAATCTGAGGTTGGTACGTGCCCCTTATTTCACATCCCATTGTTACAAATTCTTGTCTTCTATCTGAACCATTGTCAGACCTTCCGATTATAATGAAAAACCCTAACTTTTGGGCCTCTATACGGACCTATTTGTAAGACCCCAATTTTGACCCTAAGATCCCTCATGGCATCATAACATTGCATTTGCATTGTCTCAAGGATCATAGCATCTTAGCTCCTTACCTTTGGGTGGGAACTTTTGAGAGGTGGTTTGAGATCACCAAGCATGCTTGAATTGTATATTATTTCTTTTCTCATTTTATTTACTAACCAAAAGCACAAAAATATGTCACTAACATCTTTTGTTTGTAGCTTGAGCAGTCACAAGATCCAAAGCCTCTAGGAGATCCTATGTGCATTGATATGGCCAATTGAAAGATGAAAGCAAGAATGGAAATGGTTACCAAAGCTCTCATCCATAAAATATGCCTCCTAAGTATCTCTATTCATCATTTTGATCAAAGCAAACCAAGGGGCTTGAGGCTTGTTTCCCAAGGAAACCCTAATTCATCTGTTTATCAACTATGCCTTGCTCATGAAGCAAACTTAACCCATGATCAAATGCAATCAAGGAAAGTTATTTAATTCATCATTTCATGCATATTTGAACTTATTTGAGTGTGCTAAATCATCAATTCATCAAGATATGAGGTTTGGACTTGAGAAGTTGATCAGTCAATTCATCTGACTATCTTGAAGTACACTGAGACCTAACTTTTTATGTGTTTGTCAAATAGAGATGACCCCAAGAGAAACAATGTTCTTAAGAACTATATGAACAACTTTCATGTTCATAAACAATTTATTTGAAGCTTGGAATATCATCATCCATTTCAAAACATTATAGGTCATTTTGACTGAAACCCTAATTTTGGGTCAACTTCCCAAGGACATAACTCACTCATTTTTCATTATTTTGAGGTGGGATCGAATGTATTGGAAAGCTTAAGATGTCTAATTCAAATTTTATGTTGGGAAAATTTTCAAAATCCTAAAACAAATACATGTGATAATGCAAAACATTATAGGTCACTTTGGACCAAATGCATTGAAATGTGAAAAAGTCCAACTTCAAGTGCCCATAAATTCTTTATAAAAAATCCAAATGATGCAAAATTTAATTCCAAATTTATTGTCTTGAAAAGGTCTACAACTTTTATGTTGAATATTTTGTCATTTGGAGCTTGCATCATTGAAACAGAGGTGCTTAAAGTTTGGTTATTTTTGAAAATCTCACATGTACATGTTTTGCACCCTACACTTCATGACCACTTTTCATCAATTTCCAAGTTTCAAATGAAGTTTTGATCAACATAAAAAATGATCCTCATGCAAAAATATTTCCAACCATTACTCATAAGGTTATATTTCAGTTTGGGAAATGGCATTTTCGAAAGCATGAACAAGTTGGTCCAATTTTGGAAACCATTTAAATTTGCATTGCATGAGATGATTATGCACCATCTGCACGTCCAATTTGCATGTGTTGATGATTAACTGCCAAATCCAAGTGGAATTGGGCCCTTCATGCGCCTGTACAGGCCCATGCATGGAGGCCCTTTCCATTCATGCAACACTTTGATCATGCATTTCAGCCATGCTTTTTCTATAAATACAATGCGCGTGCCTCTCATTTTAGCAACCTAAAGGCGCCCTAAATGCTGCACGACTGATTCCTCAACCACACTCAAAAGGAACTCACCAATTTTCTCTCAATTTTTCAGATCTAGAATCCAATTTCATTGATTGTTGTTTAGATCTAAAGTTCCTTAGCCTTGCTCACTTTGATCCCTAGAGTATACTGCAAGCATCCATAGCAAGAAATTATGCTCTCAAACTCTACAAATCAGAGGTTTACTTCAAACCTTATTTTCTTCGAATCTGCTCATATACTGATTGTTTCTTGTCATTGTTGTGTGATCTGAAGTCCTCTTCATAGAGGCAGTTGATTTGAGCTTTGAATTTTCAAATTCTAGCAAGTTCAGTTGAACACCACAGAAATTCCATCTCTGATTTCTCTCAATATAGGAACTTAGAATGGATTTGGTTGGTACAGGGGTGATGTACATCACCCCAGCTTTCGATTGGTACCTAGATCGTGGCATTTGGTACACATTTATTTCTCTGCAAATTTGAGCTTCACCGGAAGCTGGCCGGAGAAGACGGTGGCGCAGGTCACCGTCCAATCTCCAGATTGAATCTGAACCATCCATTTGCTTTTCCATATTTAATCTCGGTCACTCAATGTTATGACTTATTTTAAGGCCATGTGTGTTTCAGTTGACAGGAGTGTATGGTGAACGCGCGCTTCCTGGCCACATGATGATCCACGTCAATTAATGAGATCACATCAGACGCTCCACGCTTTTTTCACATTTTTTAAATTCTGATTTTATTTTCTTTTATTTCTTTTAATTCCGCTTCATTTTAAAAATTCATATCTCCTTCATTATTGGTCCAAAAAATGTGAGACCAATTGCTTTTTTCTTCTTTTAATTTCTAGTTTCTAAAAATGATTTTTAATATTTTTTATTTTATCATTTGATATTTTTTTGGAATTTTCTCTTTTCTGCTTATTTTTAATTCGTTTAAAATAGTTTTTGATATTCAAAAAATACAAAAATATTTTTCCAACCTCTTTGAATGATGATAGATCTATGAAAAATATTCTCATCAGTTTATTAATTGATTTAAGATTTATTTGAGATTTTAATTCAATTAGGTTATTTTTTATGCATTTTAATTGATTAAAAATAGTTTCTGACTTCTAAAAATGCTGAAATTTTTTGTCAAACTTTGTTTGACCTTGTTGAATTTAGGATAATTCACTTGGACTTTTCAAAGTTGATTTGAAGTGAGTTTGAAGTTTGACCTTTCTTTATTATTTTAATTCAAGTTGTATTTTAATTTTGAAAAATATCAAAAATATTTTATTTGTTTCTTGATTTCTAATCTTCATTTTGCTTCTGTTTACTATTGTTTGACCTTGATCTTCTCTATCTTTGGTCAATGATTGTTGATTATTTCATTTCATTTCCATTAATGTACTTTAATATTCATCTTCTTCTTCTTCTTCTTCTTTTTTCTTTTTTGATCAATGAGTTAAAGATTGGTGGTTAGCCTTGATACATGGGAGGTTTAACCTTCCTTGATTCAAATATAATTCATCTTGATCATGGATCAAGTGAATGGCTTTGCATTAAGGATAGGTTGCTTCCTAATCAAGCAAAGAACCTAAATCAATACAAGATCATTTCTCATCTTCTTTTTGGCATGGCAAGTTATAGGAGTTTGATTCACTAATCAAAATCTCTAACTTGTGTTGTTGCCTACATTATCATTGACCGGTCTAAGATAGTTGTGACTTCTACATAAGTCCAATTACGATTGCCTAACATAGCGCTAAATTGCCTTATGGCACACTAACTCTAACACTAACCATTAACCATTAACATTTAATTCTTACTCTTTACATTTATGCAATTTACTATTCTTGTACATATTATTCATTTGCTTTTGCCCTTTGCTCATTTGAGCACATGTTTATATTAATGCAATTTGTCTTTTGCTCACTTGAGCACATAATTGTGTATATATTATTGTGCTTGTGTTTTGTTTCGATTGTTGTGGATCAAATGCAAAAAATGGAGAAATGGACTTAGATTCTAGGACATTCCTATGCAAAATGGAGTAAAAAAGGCCTTAACGTTGAAGATGGATTAGAAGGACCAAACCTCTAAAACTCACTCTTGTCCATTCTTGATTTACTTCATGGAACTTTTTGATGTGTGTGCTTTTGTGCTAGGGAATCCTATTTGAGCCAAATTGAAGAACCATTGTCATGTGCTTCAAGAGAGAAAGACACAAGAGTCATTGGGGATCTTCTAAGAGCTTGCTTGATTGATTTGATTGCTTGAGTATACACTTATTTGCTTGCTTATTCCAAAGGATGGGAGCTACTTAGATCATCAATATGATCTCAAGAGAGGAACTCCATTTGTGGTCTTGTTTCTTATCCTTCATCTCTTGTATGATTAGGACTTTAGCCATTCTTCTTCTTCCCTCCACTCTAACCCAAGCCAAAACTTTTGTGCAAACATTAACACTTGTTTTCAAACATTAGAAACCTAAGCATTATGCTTTTGATTTTCGAAACCTTCTTTTCATAATACTTATTTTGAATTGAATCTTTAAGTCAACTTTGACCATATTTTGTAAATACTTTTCATTGGTAAATATAAATCATTCAAATACTTTTGTGGTTTCAATGGCCACTTTCTTATCAAAAACTTTTCATAACCAATAGCTATTAGGTTTGAGTTATCCTTGAGGTAGATGTAATACTCACCTATATCCTTAGTGATGGACAATGAGTCTTCCATGCTTATTATAGGGTTAACCCCTCACTAGCATGTTGAAGTTATCCTCACATGGTGGATTTGTTGTTTTAGGTTGAGTTTTCTCCCTTGGATAACAAAAGACCTTAAGGCTTTTGGACCAATTAATTCACCAACTTGTTTTGAGATTTTTACCCCGAACTACGAGGTTTTGATCCTAATCTTTTTTAAGATGGTACGTAGGCAGTGTGTTTATCCATTCAAACACAAATTGTAAATAACTTGTATATTCTTCCCTCATCTCTTCAATCATGTTTTCACAAACAAATTTTTCACAAAATACCAACCTTACAACAAGTGTGAAAAGGGCTCCCTAGGAGTACCTAGGATGTTTTGGGTGCTTAACACCTTCCCATTGCATAACCAACCCCCTTACCCCGATCTCTGACATTTTTACTAGTTTTTGATTCGACAAAACTATTAGGTTTTTGTTTGCTTTCTAACCATTCCTTTGGATAAATAGAAGTGAGGTGGCGACTCGACTTGTATGGTTTACCTTGGATTTAGTCAATATGTCTAATGGTAACGAATACCCCGCTACAGAAAAGTGGCGACTCTGCTGGGGATTATTTGCCTTGTGGGTTTTGCCTACTTTTCATAATTGTTGTATTGTATTGTATATTATTTTGTGACATATTTTTGTGCAATTTGGGATTACTGTATTGTATGTAATGATTGAATTGCTTAAATATTAATTCCTTGTATGCTTGGTGATCTTTGTGATATGAGTTCTATACCCGAACTCGAGTGCACTTAGGATAGGAGAATGGCATAGTCTTGTCAACTTGTGTGGAGTTATTCCTTAGCAAGTTGACTTGCAAGCCCATTCACTTGGTGGAGGTCATGTTGGGATCAATAATGTCACACGAGTAGTCGTGGTTAGGCATTACTCTTTCCAATATAGACCTTAGAAGCCAAGGACCTTAGTTTACCAAGCCCATCTTGGCCTATTTTTTAGGATGTATTGCGAAGGTCGTTCAAATGTAAGATTTGATACGATTGTTACGCGATACTACACTCATAAGAGTCTCTCTTGAGAATATTTTTGGAATACGAGTAGTCGTTTATCCGGTAATATCTGAAAGATGGGATGATGACTATGGGAACCTCTTATAGAACATGTTTGGCAGGTTTAAACCCTAGTACACTCCCTTTGGGTGATTCTTAACCGAGACTCCATGCTCGTGACTTGCAACAAACCCTTGATTCGTGGTTGATCCGTTCTTGTGTATCCTTAATATCAATGGAACTTGGGTGTTGATAAGGTGTAAACCATAATCCACCAAAATGGATGATTGATATTAAGGATGACTTGATCCATCCCATGACCTTTGTGTGGTGTGATTTGCTTGATCCTTGAGTGTGATTGTTGCATCCATGCATTCATGCACCCATTTGCATCCATATCATCAATGATGAGAAACTTTTCAAGGAACTTAAGAGGTCTATTTGCAAATTTTCAGACATGGAAAGGCAAAGAAGGAATACGAAGAAGTACAGTTTCAGACAACCCGACTTGAAAGAGCTAAGGAATTTGACATCCTATGTACTATATCCCTTGGGTTTCAAGGCTCGTCATGGGAAGCTTCTATCCATTCTGGCTACTCAAGTAGACGAAGGATTGATGAGTGTATTGGTGCAGTTCTATGATCCCTTGTACTGTTGCTTTACATTTCCAGATTTCCAGCTTTTGCCCATGCTTGAGGAGTATGCCTATCTTGTGGGTATACCTATCCTAGACCAGTTTCCGTTCAATGGCTTAGAGAGGGTTCCTACTTCTCAAGAGATAGCTGATATGGTGCATATAGATGAATCTCTGGTTGGTGCTCATATGACTACCAAAGCTGGAATTCAAGGTCTCCCTTCTGAGTTCCTCATTGCTCAAGCTACTATGTATGGGAAGGCCATGAGTGAGGACGCCTTTGAGGCCATATTTGTACTTCTCATCTATGGGCTAGTGTTATTCCCCAACATCGACAAATTTGTGAATGTGAACGCTATTAGGATCTTCTCGACTCTTAATCCCGTTCCGACTCTGTTGGGTGACACTTACTTCTTTTTGCATATGAGGAATGCAAAGGGTGGAGGTACCATTGTGTGATGTTTGCCTCTGTTGTATAAGTGGTTTATTTCTCACTTGCCGCAGACGGTCGCCTTCAAGGAGAATAAAGGATGTCTACGGTGGTCCACGAGACTCATGTCTCTCACTAATGATGATATATTTTGGTACAACCGTGTATATGATGGTGTGCAGATTATCGACTCTTGTGGTGAATTCTCCAATGTGCCTCTTCTTGGTACGTGTGGTGGGATTAACTACAACCCTGTTTTGGCACGTCGTCAGCTTGGGTTCCCCCTAAAGGATAAACCTAATAACATTCTGTTAGAAGGTGTATTCTTCCAAGAGGGTAAAGATCCCCAAGGATTGAAGGGCATGATGGTTCACGCTTGGCGCAAGATCCATAGGAAGGGAAGGAAAGAGCTTGGTTCGAAGAACTGTATTGCTTTGGATCCCTATACCTCTTGGGTTAGGAGGAGAGCTTCCGAATACCTTATGCCTTATGAGTATCCAAGACCTACACCTTCGGTTGTGGTTGGGCCTTCAACCCTCCCTAACCAAGGAGTAGAGGAGTTGAGAGACGAAGACCGTTCACGTTCTTGAATCCGTGAACGAGAAGAGTTGCTTCAGTAGATCAGAGAGAAGGATGCTTTGATAGAGTTTCTTGAGCACCAAGTTATTGATGAGCCTGAGGATGTGTTGACTTCTCTTCTTCCTCAGTCTTCAAAGTTTTGGAAGAGGAAGTACGATTGACTCGCCAAAGAGAAGGCGGATATAGAGGCAGCCTATGAGAGGGAGGTGAAGAGGCTTCGTGCAGCTTATCTTCCGATCTCCAAAGCTTTAGATGATTGCTTCTAGGGTTCCATAGGATGTTCATTTTCCTTCTCTCTTATATTGTATTTGGTTACCAAGACTGTACTTCTTTGGTATAAAAATATTTTCCAGATATTATTGATGCGATAGTTCCATATATGTCTAAAGGATTAATATTTTTCAATATTTGCAAATAGGACTCTAAAGTTCCTCTGATAAATAAAATAAATCATATGCCCAAGCATTGCATGCATCATATGCATAAGCAGGTTTTGCTCCAGGCTTTTTGTCCTATGGTTTAACTCTGTGTTCTTCATTTATTTTGAAGACAAGCTGACTCACTGGTACTACACTCGAGCCAACGCTTCAAGATTGATGGATCATCTAGAGCAAGAGAACTGTGAACTCAAGGAGGAAGTGGCCAGACTGACTGCCTTGATGGAGTCTTTCATGGCCGCCCAAAGCCAGTCGTCTCCGACACCTTTAACTCCTCCCCAGAGGACAGTCATCTCTGAGATTGCCTCTTCAACAGTGCCTGCGGCCAGCGCCCATTTTGCACAAATTGCTATGCCAGCCGGGTTTCCTTGGGGGATGCCTCCCAACTTTGTTCCTGAGGGTCTTGCCCCCACGTTTGCTTCTCTGTCGGCATCTAGCCCGGTCCTAGCCGTTCCACCTCCTGTCGTGCATACTATGCCAAGAGTAGACGACACCATCTACCACTCTGAGCCGTCTGAGGGCCCAGATGTCTATGAAAAGATGGATGCTATGAACGATCAGTTTCTTGAGCTCCGCAAAGAACTCAAAACTCTCAGAGGAAAGGACCTCTTCGGCAAGTCTGCTGTTGAACTCTTCTTAGTCCCAAAGGTCAAAATCCCTGTAAAATTCAAAGTACCTGACTTTGAAAAGTACAAGGGAAATACCTGCCCTCTCAGCCACCTAGGCATGTATGCAAGGAAGGTGTCGACTCAGACCGACAACGATCAACTTCTTATCCACTATTTCCAAGACAGTTTGTCCAGTGCTGCCCTGAGATGGTATATGGGCTTGGACAACGTGAACATCCGATCCTTCAATGACCTTGGCGAAGCTTTCGTCAAGCAATACAAGTATAATATGGATATGGCTCCCGATAGGGATCAATTGAGGGCCATGTCCCAGAAGGACAAGGAAACTTTCAAAGAGTACGCCCAGAGGTGGCGAGAGTTAGCAGCACAGATTGTGCCTCCGCTGGAAGAGAAAGAAATGACCAAAATCTTCCTGAAGACCTTGAGCTTATTTTATTATGATCGGATGATTGCCAACGCTCCTTCTGATTTCACCGAGATGGTGAACATGGGGATGCGTTTGGAGGAATGAGTAAGGGAAGGACGCCTGACTAGAGAAGAAGGCTCTTCTACCAAACGATATGGGGCGTTTAGAAAGAAGAAAGATGGTGAGGTACATGTTGTGACCTCCCATGTTAAACCAAGAAGACCCTTAGTAAGGAGGAAGACCGTGCGTCCTGCCGGTAATCAGCATCAGGTGGCTCACATAGCACCTGTTTTTAGAGAAAATCAGCACTATCAGCACAACAATAACCAGCAACGTCAACAATATCAACAACAACAGCACCGTCCTCAATAGCATGCCTACCAGCCTCGAAACAACAATCAGACTAGTACCAGCTATGAGAGGAAGAGGGTCTCATTTGATCCTATTCCCATGACCTATGCAGAGCTCTATCCCTCTTTGATAGAGAGGAAGCTGATTACTCCACGTGACCCACCGGTTATACCTGCCAACCCTCAGTGGTGGTATAAGCCCGAGCTATATTGTGTTTATCATTCCGGTGCCCCCGGACATGACGTGGAAAACTGTTACCCGCTGAAGACCAAGGTTCAAGACCTTGTGAGATGTGGTATCCTGTGTTTCGAGGACGTAGGTCCCAATGTGAAGAAGAACCCATTGCCCGAGCATGGGAAATCCTCTGTCAACATGGTACAGGGCTGCCCTAGTAAATATAAGGTCAAATATGTCAGCCATATTCGATAATCTTTGATCCAGATGCACAGATTGTTGTGTGAATACAGTCATTATGGGCATGACCATGACAGATGCCGTGTTTGCACTGTCAATTAGAGGGGATGTCGCTAATTCCGTAAAGACATCCAAGAAATGTTGGATGAAGGTGTAATTTAAATACTTCAGAATCGTGATGCTGATGATGAAGTCAATGTGATATCTCCAGTATTTTGGATCCCAGAGTTTGAAGTCAATGTGATATCTCCCTCTTTGATTATTAAGCCAGTTGGCCCTGTGCCATACTCTTCTGATAAATTTGTCCCCTATCGTTACAATGTTGTGGCATTGGAGGATGGGAAGGAGGTGCCCTTGCCCTCTACTTCTGTTGTCAATATTACCGATGTCAGTGGCTTGACCCGTAATGGTCGTGTTTTCTCGGCTCCGCCGAAACCCCAAGCTGACACCAGAAGGGCTGACGTTGCTGATTACGTTGAACGCCCGGTTGGGAATGTTGTTATTTCTCCAAATCCGGCACTTGTTGCCAATAAACCTGCCACCGTTGTAAAAACTCTTGTCTCTGCTGGCCAGAGTGGCACCTTGAAAGACGACTGTGATGAGATGCTGAGGCTCATCAAAAGGAGTGAATACAACGTTGTAGATCAACTTCTACAAACGCCCTCAAAGATCTTTGTACTATCTTTGTTGATGAATTCAGAACCACACTGTGAAGCTCTGCAGAAGGTGTTGGATGTGGCGTATGTAGACCATGACGTCACAATAGAATAATCTGATAGTATTGTTGCAAACATCACCGCTTGTAACAATCTGAGTTTTTGTGATGCTGATCTTCCTGAAGAGGGAAGAGACCACAATTTGGCACTACACATATCTATGAGCTGCAAGGATGATGCCATGTCTAATGTGCTGGTAGACACTGAATCATCGCTAAATGTGTTGCTGAAATCCACTCTTGCTAGATTATCATATCAGGGGCCTCCCATGAGGCAGAGTGGAGTAGTGGTTAAAGCTTTTGATGGGTCCCGTAAAACTGTGATTGGAGAGGTTGAACTCCCAGTCAAGATTGGACCAAGTGATTTCCAGATACCTTTTCAAGTCATGGATATCCACCCATCATATAGCTGTCTGTTAGGCAGACCATGGATTCACAAGGCAGGCGCCGTGACATCCACCCTACACCAGAAAATGAAGTTTGTCAAGAACAAAAAGTTGGTGGTGGTAGGGGAGAGAAGGCTCTCCTGGTTAGCCATTTGTCTTCCTTTTCTTACATAGATGTTGAGGATGAAGTTGGAACGCCATTCCAAGCTTTATCTATTGTTGAGCCTACTAAGAAAGGAACTTCTTCATTTGCGTCCTACAATGATGCTAAGTTGGCCATGGAGCATGGCACAACTACCGGTTTAGGACAAATGATAAAGCTGGAAGACAAAATATCCCGGGCTGGCATAGGGTATTCTTCTGGCGCTTTCAACAAGCATGGGTTGTTTCAGAGTGGTGGATTCATCCACACTGTTCAAGACGAGGAAGTTGTTACTGTTGAGGAAGAGGATGCAGAGGAAGATTCTGGCAACTTTGTCATCCCTGGAGGGGTCTGCAATAACTGGGTCGCTGTTGATGTTCCAACAGTTGTCCATAAGTCAACATAATGTTCATTTTGTTCAAAAAACCCTTCTCCCATGCCAAAAGGAGGAGTGATGACATTGTTGGCTCATAAATACAATGATATTTTCATTCAATAAATTCATGTTAAATGTTTGTTTTTCCAATTATTTTCACTTTTCGCTTTTTGCATGAAATTGGTGATCACATAAAACCTTAAAAAATATAATAAAATCAATCTTTTCATCTGCATAATGATTTGCCTTGTTTGAATTCTAAAATCTCTTTATATCCCAAATCACTATGCAGGTTAATCAAACCCATTGAACATAATGATTCAACACCATCTCCCAACTTTGAGTTCCCTGTATTTGAAGCTGAAGAAGATGATGTTGAAGAGATTCCTGACGAGATTACCCGTCTGCTTGAGCATGAAGAGAAGATCATTTAGCCGCATCTTGAGAATCTGGAAACAGTCAACTTGGGGTCTGAGGATTGTGTGCGAGAAATGAAGATTGGGGTACTCCTAGAAGAATCTGTTAAGAAGAGGTTAATCGAGTTGCTACGAGAATACGTCGACGTCTTTGCCTGGTCATATGAGGACATGCCTGGTCTGGATACCGATATCGTGCAACATTTCCTGCCTTTGAAGCCTGAGTGTGTGCCTATGAAGCAGAAGCTCGGAAGAACTCATCCTGATATGGCAGTGAAGATTAAAGAAGAAGTTCAGAAGCAAATTGATGCGGGGTTTCTGGTGACTTCTACATATCCTCAATGGGTGGCCAATATTGTGCTTGAGCCTAAGAAAGATGGAAAAGTCCGAATGTGTGTGGACTATAGAGACTTGAATAAAGCTAGTCTGAAAGACGATTTCCCTCTACCACATATTGATATGTTGGTAGATAATACAGCTAAAGTCAATGTCTTCTCGTTTATGGACGGATTTTCCGGATATAATCAGATTAAGATGGCACCCAAGGATATGGAGAAGACAACATTCATCACACCTTGGGGAACATTCTGTTATCGAGTGATGCCCTTCGGTTTGAAGAACGCCGGAGCCACGTATCAACGAGCTATGACTACCTTGTTTCATGATATGATGCACAAAGAGATTGAGGTATATGTTGATGATATGATTGCCAAGTCAAGAACGGAGGTTGAACATGTAGAGCACTTGTTGAAGCTGTTTCAGCGTTTGAGGAAGTATAAGCTTCGCCTGAATCCTAACAAGTGTACATTTGGAGTCTGTTCCGGAAAATTATTGGGCTTTATTGTCAGCGAGAGGGGTATTGAGGTTGATCCTGCCAAGGTCAAAGCAATACAAGAGATGCCTGCGCCCAAAACTGAGAAGCAAGTCCGAGGTTTTCTTGGCCGCTTGAACTATATTTCCATATTTATATCCCACATGACTGCCATATGTGTGTCGATATTCAAGCTCCTCCGGAAAGATCAGCGTCATGATTGGACCGAGGATTGCTAAAAAGCCTTTGACAGTATTAAAGAGTATTTATTTGAGCCGCCGATTCTGTCCCTGCCTGTGGAAGGGAGACCGTTGATTATGTATCTGACAGTTCTTGAAGACTTTATGGGTTGTGTCTTTGGTCAGCGAGACGAATCAGAAAAGAAAGAATATGTTATCTACTACTTGAGTAAGAAGTTCACTGATTGTGAGTCTCGATACTCGATGCTTGAGAAAACATGTTGTGCTTTGGCTTGGGCTGCTAAGCGCTTACGCCAGTATATGTTAAATCATACGACTTGGTTGATATCCAAAATGGATCCAATCAAGTATATCTTTGAGAAGCCTGTTTTAACTGGGAGGATTGCCCGTTGGCAGATGTTGTTGTCTGAGTATTATATTGAGTATCGAGCTCAGAAGGCTATTAAAGGTAGTATCTTGGCTGACCACTTGGCACATCAACCAATTGAGGATTATTAGTCAGTTCAGTATGACTTCCTAGATGAGGAGATTATGTATTTGAAAGTGAAAGATTGTGATGAGCCTACGCTTGATGAAGGGCCAGAGCCTGGTTCTCGATGGAGCATGGTGTTTGATGGCGCTGTAAATCAGTATGGAAATGGTATTGGGGCAGTGATTATTACTCCTCAGGGCACACATTTTCCTTTTATAGCAAGGCTAACTTTCAAATGCACGAATAATATGGCTGAGTATGAGGCCTGTATTATGGGATTGGAAGAGTGTATTGATCTTAAGATCAAACATCTTGAAGATTATGGTGATTCGGCCCTTGTTGTTAATCAGATCAAGGGTGAATGGGAGACGAATCAGCCTGGCCTCATCCCATTATAGAGATTATGCGAGGAGGATTTCAACTTTCGTTACTGAGGTTAATTTCCATCATATTCCTCGATGTGAGAATCGGATGGCAGATGCACTTGCTACACTTGCTTCGATGATTGTGGTGAGACTCTAGAATGAAGTTCCCAATATCACTGTGATGCGCTTGGATAGACCAGCCCATGTATTTGCAGTTGAAGAAATGAAGGATGATAAGCCATGGTATTATGATATCAAATGTTTTCTGCATAGTCAGATTTACCCGTCTAGGGCATCTGTGAAAGATAGGAAGACTTTAAGGAGATTATCAGGCAGTTTCTACCTCAATGGCGATGTGCCTTATAAGAGGAATTTTGACATGGTTTTGCTCAGATGCGTGGATAGACACGAAGCAGACCTGTTAATGACTGAGGTCCATGAGGGTTCATTTGGTACTCATTCCAATGGACATGCCATGGCTAGAAAGATGTTGAGAGCAGGCTACTATTGGCTGACAATGGAGTCTTATTGCTGCAAGTATGTGAAGAAATGCCACAAGTGTCAGATCTATGCGGATAAGATTCATATTCCCCCGACACTTCTGAATGTGATTTCATCACCATGGCCTTTCTCTATGTGGGGAATTGACATGATTGGAATGATAGAACCGAAAGCGTCCAACGATCACAGATTTATTCTCGTAGCAATTGATTACTTCACCAAGTGGGTTGAAGTGGCGTCATATGCAAACGTGACCAAGCAGGTGGTTGTGAAGTTTATCAAGAATCAACTCATATGCCGTTATGGTGTGCCAGATAAGATCATTACTGATAATGGATCTAACTTGAACAACAAGATGATGAAAGAGTTGTGTAGTGAGTTCAGGATTGCACATCATAATTCTTCCCCTTACAGACCCAAGATGAATGGGTCCGTTGAAGCTGCTAACAAGAATATCAAGAAGATTGTCCAGAAGATGGTTGTTATGTACAAGGATTGGCATGAGATGCTGCCATTTGCTTTGCATGGATACCGTACATCTGTTCGCACTTCAACAGGGGCAACCCCGTTCTCTCTTGTTTACGACATGGAGGTTGTGCTCTCAGTAGAGGTGGAGATCCCATCAATGAGAGTCTTGATGGAAGCCAAGTTGACTGATGCTGAATGGGTTCAGAGTCGTTATGACCAACTGAATTTGATAGAAGAGAAGAGATTAACTGTCATGTGCCACAGTCAGTTATATCAGCAAAGGATGAAGAAAGCCTTTAATAAGAAGGTCAAGCCTCGTGTGTTCCGAGAAGGTGACCTCGTGCTCAAGAAAGGTTTATCTTTCGCGCCCGATTCCAGGGGCAAGTGGACTCCAAACTATGAAGGTCCATATGTTGTTAAGAGAGCCTTTTCAGGCGGTGCTTTAATACTTACAACTATGGATGGGGAGGATTTCACTCGTCCTGTGAATTCAGATGCAGTCAAGAAATACTTCGCCTAAAAAAATAAAAACAGAATAGCTCGCTAAGTTGAAAACCCGAAAGGGCGGCTTAGGCAAAAATGAGCGCCTCGGTGGATTGAAAACCCGAAAGGGCGATCTAGGCAAAAGTTAGAGACATAAAAAAATGAATATGTATCCCTCTAGATTGAGTATCTTCCCCCGGGGAAATCTAGGCAAAAATTAGGGATTTGGCAAGTAACTGCGTCCTGACAAGACTTTGTTCTACAACTGTCATCTATCAAAGATTATCGCTCAGCCATTGTCAACTGAAGCTTCAAATACATCGGATTCAGAGTTGGTGGAGAAATGGTCATTATGTTCAATGTAGCCCTTTTCCAATATATATCACCAATTTCAAATTTGTAAAGATCCATGGAGTCTTGCCATTTGCAGACTACCATTCTATCAAATAAATTTGAGCCTTTATCCAATTCTTTGCACTCTTATTTGTTTCTATTCAAACAAATGTTTTGCATGTTTTAATCGGAAAATATCATTGTCTTAAATAAATAAAATTTTCTTAAATTGTTTTTAAACAAAGTGAACATTCACAATGACGAAAAGGATACTTGGGACGTCTTCAGTGCTCTCCCAAGGATGGTATGATTCCCAAAAGGGTAAGACATTTGTTCATATTCCCAACATACTTGTATCCTCTTCATTATCTTTCAGGTTGTCTCCTCCGTAATAACATGAAATAATATCACATTTTTGGACTCGATTTAATTAAATTATATTATTATTTGTTTCAATTTATTTCATATTATTCGATATTACTGGTATTTTCCCTTCTATTTGTCTCAGGTAACTTATTTGAAGCATAAGTGAAAAAGGAAGAAAAGGGGGGTGAAAAAGAGGATGAAAGCAAATTCCACTAAAGCCCAACCCACAATTACAAGCCAGGAGCGCTGAAGCTGTGACGACCGCCACACAAGGTGTGACGAGCGTCACGCCCTGCTACTTTGTGTTACGAGCATAACACATGGTGTGACGAACGTCACACCCCACTCCTATATTTTTGGCTTTTGACGCGTAACAGAGACACGTTGAAGCTATTCTTCCGCTTGACTCGTTGAAACGTGAAGCTTACTTACTGAAGGCATTTTGGGAAAACGGTTACAAAAGGGACTAATATAAATAGAACCAAAGATCCAACCCTGAAGCTCTCGCTTCCCTTTCCGCCGTGCAAGCATTTACAGCACTAATTTTCTACAGCTTTCTATTATTAGCAATTTTTATTTCCTTTTCTTTTCCAGTCAATTTTCAGAGCACTTAATTAATTTTTCACACAATAGTTTCTACACCGGAGACTATTGTGTATCTTTTACTGGATCTAACCTTACGTTAGATCATAGTATTTTTATCCCTTTGCTTTTATTTTCCTGTCCGATTGAAGAGTGCAAGAACAAATCCAACCGGTCTGTGGTGGAGTGTTCAAGATTCCTATTAATTATTCAGGTTCTTTAATTTATTGTTTTAATTTATATATGTTCTGCATTGTTGTTTATTTATATTGTTTGCCTGATATGATTTTATTTAAGCATGATAATTGTTTAGACCTGTTTAGCATGTCCGGCTAATTAATTTAGATATCGGTATGTAAAGTAAGCAGAATGAAGGAATCAAAACTAAGTTGGTATAATTGAATTTAAAAATAAAGTCACTCTTTTTATGGTCTCAATTTACATAGTTAATACCAAGGTTTTTGTACGGAAGTAAAAGACATAAAGAAGTTAAAATCAATAGAACGACGGTTTGAGTTTTTAACTGGACAGTGTAAATTGGACATTAAATCTAAATCAGGGCGAAAGCAATTTTTAGAGTTAATTAAATTCTAATCTTTTTCAAAAAGTATTTTTAAAGGTTAAATGTGAGGACGAGAGTTAAGCATTTAAGTTTAATTATATAATCTAAGTCAATAGAGCGAGAGTTTGAGACGAGGGTGTTTAAACGGTTATTATTTTAATGAAAAGAGTTTCTATAGATTCTGTTGTTTTCAAAAAGTGATTTTGGACTTAACTAATAAGTGACAGCTACGTTAGTATAAAGTCATAGTCTATTCAACAGAGCGAGAGTTTGAGATAAGACTTTTAATCAATAGTGTCTACTGAAAAGATTTATTTTAAAACCAAGAAACCAACGAAGATTTGATTCCCTAATTACGAACAACTACATACCGATATCCGCTTAATTGATATTTAAATTAGATCCAATTTTAGTTTTACTTCTCCCCCAAATCATCAAAGTATCATCCGCCTTAGCTTTACGAAGTAACCTTAGAAAACGGTATATCGATTCATAAGTCCCTGTGGGATCGATATCTTTTAAAACTACGCGATAAGACTGTGCACTTGCAGTTAGTACCCCAATATACTTATAAAGTCGCGATCAAGTTTTTGGCGCCGTTGCCCGGGACTTTTATTTAGTCGATATCGTAACCCTTCTGTTACGCTGTAGAGACTAAGGCAATTTTTATTTCTTTCTTTCGTTGATTTGTATGCCACACACTCGCTCACAAGGCGAGCCATTTTACTTACGAATCAACGACGTTGAACTATATCTCTGAGTCTTACGACGAATTCGGGAATATCGTTGTAGGTGTTTAATTGGCTGCATTATATGGTAAAACACTAGATGGTTACTAATGTCTTGACTGATGTCATGACATGTATGTGTGACTACAGTGTAGTTACTGCAGGACTAGCTAACACAGGATTTATTGAATGTCAAACTGGATGCTGTGACATTCATACCTGTCAACAGATACTAAGGAATAGAACAGCAGGTGTTCTATTAGAACTTAGTATCTATTTCCAGTCTGGTTATCAAGGAAAGACCAGACCTGGCATAAGGCCTACTGACTGAATGTCAAACTGGATGTTATGACATTCATCATTGACAGCAGCTACTGAACATTAGACAGAGTGATGATCTGTTATACTTCAGCATGTAACTTAGTTTGTTCTTCAAGAGAATAACAGAACTAACTTAAGGCCAATTGTGTAAATGTTAAGTTGGACACTTTGACATTTATTAATGTAAGCTTTCACTGTAGTATGGTCATTTTGATCATGTACAGGTCAGCAAAATTGTACAGTCTGTTTTTTGGAAAAACAGACTCAGCATATGGACCTTGATGTCAAGCTGAATGTCGTGACATTCATGCCTGACAGCATATGCTATATTGTAGGTTGTTCAGTTTTCTGTTTCAGCTTTTTCTCAGGCTATTCTTCAGGAAGTCAACAGCTTAGAGAAAAACCAGGAAATCAACAACCAATCTACATTCAATGAACCTAACAAATAGCCTATTTGTTAGTAACCTAAATGTTGAATTTATGGGAACTTGTGTGACCTTAAATTCAGGAGAATACAGGTGCAAAAGCCCAGGATACTGCAATATAAAAGGAAGGCGTTCCTTCATTCAGTTTCAGGGATTTTGAGGCGTGAAGATTTTGTGTATCCATCATACTTCACTGCTGTATTTTTGTGAGTCTTGTATTAGACGTATCTTGTAAGCCAAGTCATTATCAAGTAGATGATAACTTCGGCATAGGGTGTTCATTGAGTTGTAAGTGTTGTGTCACTCAAAGCTTTTAAGCGTGAGTGCTGTGTATCTTGATTAAAGCTGTGAAGCACAATCAAGAGTTGTTTGAAGTGTGACTTCAACTTGTCTTTAATATTGTTTAAAGATAGTAATCACTGAGGTGATTGAGGGGGAGTGAGTAGGAACTCTGATCTTAGGTTAAGATTGAAATTGCATTGGGTAGGGATTAAGTGATAAGTTGTAAACGGGTGAGTTTAGCTTTGAATTGATACTACTAATAGTGGATTTCCTCCCTGGCTTGGTAGCCCCCAGACGTAGGTCATGTTGGACTGAACTGGGTGAACAATTACTTGTGTTATTTACTGCACTTACTGTTAAGTTCTGCATAATCCCTGTCTGTGCAGAATTGGATGTCATAACAACCAGTGTGACATCCAAAGTCTGATAACTAGAATTTCAATTGGTATCAGAGCAGGCACCCTGCCTGTGAACTTCTGGGTGAGATCTAGGGAAGTTACTTTCTAGTACCATGGACAAGGATTTAGGACACTCAAACAGACCACCCATGTTGGATGGCTCTAATTATGATGACTGGAAGCCTCGTATGATAGCCTTCTTAAGGTCTCTAGACAGCAAAGTCTGGAGAGCTGTCAACAAAGGATGGGAACATCCAATGAGGACAGGTGAAGATGGAGTCAGTGTGCAGATTCCTGAAGAAGAGTGGGACAAGGAGCAAGAGGCATTAGCTCTTGGAAATTCCAAGGCCTTGAATGCATTGTTCAATGGAATCAGCAAGAACATCTTCAGGCTGGTACACCACTGTGAACTAGCTAAGGAAGTTTGGGATACCCTCAAGGTAACTCATGAAGGTACTTCCAAGGTGAAGATGTCCAAACTTCAGATGCTGACCACCAAGTTTGAAAATCTGAGGATGAAAGAGGATGAGACTATTCATGACTTTCACATGAATATTCTTGAAATTGCAAACACCTCTGGTGGACTAGGTGAGAAAATGGCTGAAGAGAAACTTGTAAGAAAGATTCTCAGGTCCTTGCCTAAGAGATTTGCTATGAAGGTCACAGCCATAGAGGAGGCGCAGGACATCTGCAACATGAAGGTGGATGAACTCATTGGTTCCCTCCAAACCTTTGAAATGGGCTTGGGTGAGTATGCTGAGAAGAAGAACAAAAGCATAGCTTTTGTATCTAATGCTGAAGAGGAGTCAGAAGCAGGATATACTGGAGGTGATGAAAGTATATCAGAAGCCTTAGCCATGCTTGGGAGACAGTTCAACAAGTTCGTGAAGAAGATTGATCAAAGAGGTAGACCCAATGTCAAGAACATCCCGTCTGACATTAAGAAAAGATCAACTTCTGATGAGAAGTTCAATCACGGCAAGGGAATCCAGTGTCATGGTTGTGAAGGGTATGGACACGCCAGAGCTGAATGCCCTACTTACCTCAAATTGCAAAATAAGGGGTTAGCTATCACATGGTCTGAAGGAGACTCTGAAAGTGAATCTGAAGGAGAATCTGCCAAACATGTCACTGCACTAACCAGTGTTTGTGCCTCTGAAGATGACTCAAGTGCAGATGAACTGACCTTTGATGAACTTGCTGCAGCCTATAAGAAGTTGTGTTCCACCAGTGCAGAAGTGCGTGCACAACGAGAAAAGCAAAAGAAACTCATCAAGGAACTGGAAGATGAGAGACAGATGCAACTGTCTGTCATAGAGGGTCTAAATGGTGAGATAACCCTGCTGACCTCCAAGCTGAATCAGATGACTAAATCCATCAGAATGATGAATAAGGGAACTGACACCTTGGAGGAGATTCTAAAGGTGGGACAGCAGTGTGGAACCAAATCTGGCCTTGGATTTGGGAAAAGATCCTCAACTGAACACAAACGCCCAAAGGCTAAAGTTCAGAAGTTCAAGCGGAAGTCAAAGCCAATGTCTCAACATCGAGGAACTAGGATGAATGATCATCAGAAGAGGAAATACCAGGAGTGGAGGTGTCACCACTGTGGTAGGCTTGGTCATATAAAAGCCTTCTGCTACTGGATTCATGGTTTCCCTAACCAAGCCTTGCATGTTAAGCCTAAGCATAAAACACATAAGCGCTATGCTTCCATTAAGAAGCAACAATGGTATGCTAGGATAGCACACACTGCTCTAAGGGCTTCTTCCAGAGAAGACTGGTACTTTGACAGTGGATGCTCAAGACACATGACTGGTATGGAAAATCTACTGGTAGATATTCAACCTCACACTACCAGCTATGTGACCTTTGGTGATGGTGCCAAAGGAAAAATAAAAGGTGTGGGCAAACTGGACTGTTCTGGAGTGCCAAAACTGAATAATGTGCTGTTAGTAAGAGGACTAACTGCAAACCTCATCAGCATAAGTCAGTTGTGTGATCAAGGGTTTCATGGTCAGTTTACTAAGGAGCTATGCATTGTGACAAATGGTGACAATCATGAAGTTATGAGAGGAACCAGGTCCAAAGATAACTGCTACCTGTGGGAACCTGAAGTCTCAAACCTTTCCACAACATGCTCATCAGCCAAGGAAGAACAGGATGTGAAGTTGTGGCATAGACGTCTTGGACATCTTCACTTACGGGGAATGAAGAAGATAATATCCAAGGAAGCTGTCAGAGGAATTCCAAAGCTCCTGATTGATGAAGGAAGAGTCTGTGGAGAATGCCAGGTGGGCAAGCAAACCAAGATGTCACATCCAAAGCTGGGACATCCCACAACCTCCAGAGTTCTGGAACTGTTGCACATGGACCTAATGGGACCTATGCAGGTTGAAAGTCTTGGTGGGAAGAAATATGCATACGTGGTGGTGGATGACCATTCCAGATACACGTGGATAAGCTTCATCAGGGAGAAGTCAGATACATTTGATGTCTTCAAAGACCTGTGCATAAGACTTCAAAGGGAAAAGGACAGTTGTGTGGTCCGGATTAGAAGTGATCATGGTACGGAGTTCAAGAATTCCAAGTTTGATGAGTTTTGCTCGTCTGAAGGAATAAGTCATGAGTTCTCCTCACCTATAACTCCTCAGCAGAATGGAATAGTTGAAAGAAAAAATAGAACTATTCAAGAATCTGCCAGAGCAATGATTCATGCAAAGAAGCTCCCCATGCACTTCTGGGCTGAAGCAATGAACACCGCATGCTATGTTCACAACAGAGTCACCTTGAGAAAAGGAACCTCCTCCACTCTATATGAAATATGGAAAGGCAGAAAACCCACTGTGAAGTACTTTCATATCTTTGGAAGTAAATGCTACATTCTCACAGATCGTGAACAGAGAAGGAAGCTAGATCCAAAAAGTGATGAAGGTATATTTTTGGGATACTCCACAAACAGTAGAGCCTACAGAGTGTTCAACTACAGGACCAATGTCCTGATGGAATCCATAAATGTTATTGTGGACGATAAAGAGGAAGGAACCGATGTCATGGAGGATGTTGAAACATTCCTTGACAGTTCAACTGACAGTCCAGTCAAGTCTGAAGAAGTACAGGAACCTCCTCCTGAATGTGAAGTAGATGCAACCACCAAAGTGCCATCTATCAGAATTCAGAAAGACTACCCTAAGGATCTTATCATAGGGGATCCCATCAGTGGTGTAACTACCAGGTCAAGAGGAATAAACTCAAATTCCTGCTTTGTATCCAAGGTTGAACCAAAGAATGTGAAGGAAGCCCTGACTGATGAATACTGGATCACTGCCATGCAAGAGGAACTTGAGCAGTTCAAAAGGAATGAAGTCTGGGAGCTAGTTCCAAGACCTGAAGGGACCAACATCATTGGTACCAAGTGGATCTACAAAAACAAATCTGATGAGAAAGGAGTAATTACTAGGAATAAAGCAAGACTAGTAGCTCAAGGATACACTCAAGTAGAAGGGGTAGATTTTGATGAGACATTTGCTCCTGTGGCTAGACTTGAGTCCATCAGATTACTGTTGGGGGTAGCATGCATCCTGAAGTTTAAGCTATTCCAAATGGATGTGAAGAGTGCATTCTTGAATGGCTACCTGAATGAAGAAGTCTATGTGGAACAACCTAAAGGGTTCTGTGATCCTAACCAACCTGAGCATGTATACAAGTTGAGGAAAGCCTTGTATGGGTTGAAACAAGCACCTAGAGCATGGTATGAAAGGTTAACCAAATTTCTGACCTCAAATGGATACAGAAAGGGTGGCATAGATAAAACCTTGTTTGTGAAGGATGAAGAAGGCAAAATCATGATAGCTCAAATCTATGTTGATGATATAGTCTTTGGTGGAATGTCAGAACAAATGGTTCAAAAATTTGTTCACCAGATGCAGTCTGAGTTTGAAATGAGTCTAGTGGGAGAACTGACCTATTTCCTTGGAATGCAAGTAAACCAAATGGAGGACTCTATGTTTCTCTCCCAAAGCAAGTATGCCAAGAACATAGTTAAGAAGTTTGGTATGGATAATGCTAGGCACAAGAGGACTCCTGCTCCCACGCATCTGAAGTTAACCAAAGATGATGGAGGGCCTAGTGTTGATCAATGCCTGTATAGAAGCATGATAGGTAGCCTGTTGTACCTAACTGCAAGTAGACCTGACATTTCTTATGCAGTTGGAGTGTGTGCCAGATATCAAGCAGAGCCTAAGGTGAGCCACTTGAATCAAGTCAAACGGATCCTCAAGTACATCAATGGGACATGTGACTATGGGATGCTGTACTCACATGGGTCTGAGCCTGTCCTATCTAGGTATTGTGATGCAGACTGGGCTGGGAGTGCTGATGACAGAAAAAGCACATCAGGTGGATGCTTCTTCTTAGGAGACAACCTCATATCTTGGTTCAGCAAGAAGCAGAACTGTGTCTCTCTGTCCACTGCAGAGGCTGAATACATAGCAGCTGGAAGCAGTTGTTCCCAACTGGTTTGGATGAAACAGATGCTCACTGAGTACAATGTCACTCAAAATGTCATGACATTGTTCTGTGATAATCTCAGTGCCATCAATATCTCCAAGAATCCCATCCAACACAGCAGGACCAAACATATTGACATTAGGCATCACTTCATCAGAGATCTGGTGGAAGACAAGGTGATCACTTTGGAACATGTAGCCACGGAGCTTCAACTGGCTGACATATTTACAAAGGCTCTGGATGCTGCTCAGTTTGAAAACTTAAGGAGCAAACTGGGAATATGTCTCTCTGAGACCTTATAGCAACCACTGATGTTTGGGATAAATTGTTTGATATCTCTGCCTATTAAACAATTTGTACTAGGCTATGATTGGTCACCAGATCATAGCTATGCTACCTGCAACAAGGGTGGTTACAGGAGGGTAAGGAGACACCCTACTGTGAGAAGGCCAATGTATCTGCAGGAGTTCAAGGATGCTGTTCATGCAGGAGTGGTTCTGGATGTCAGAAACAACATCATGGCATCTGATATGGTGGTACCTACTGTAAAGCAAAAGTGGGTGATTACTTGATCAAAGCTGTGAAGCAAGATCAAGTGGATGGTAACTTGGTTGAAACTGTGAAGTAAAACCAAGTCTGTAACTCTGTCGTTAGTCTCTGGTCATGTTGTTGGCTTTGGCAACATTTTTGACAAAAAGGGGGAGTAACCCCTGAACAAACAGAGTGGGTGTCTCTACAACAGACACTCATGGGTCTCTACAACAGACTCTCAGGACGACAGATTCCTCCCCTGCAGCAATTGTGTGTGAAGTTTTTATTTAACTTCCATGTGTGTGAGTGTGCTGCCACTCTGAGTGTATTAGCTAGTATTATTTCCTGCTAGGTGTGTGATTCCGCTGCTATGAACTCTGTTATGGGGATCAAAGTGTTTTAGCCAAAAATTTGCCAAAGGGGGAGTTTGTAGGTGTTTAATTGGCTGCATTATATGGTAAAACACTAGATGGTTACTAATGTCTTGACTGATGTCATGACATGTATGTGTGACTACAATGTAGTTACTGCAGGACTAGCTAACACAGGATTTATTGAATGTCAAACTGGATGCTGTGACATTCATACCTGTCAATAGATACTAAGGAATAGAACAGCAGGTGTTCTGTTAGAACTTAGTATCTATTTCCAGTCTGGTTATCAAGGAAAGACCAGACCTGGCATAAGGCCTACTGACTGAATGTCAAACTGGATGTTATGACATTCATCATTGACAGCAGCTACTGAACATTAGACAGAGTGGTGATCTGCTATACTTCAGCATGTAACTTAGTTTGTTCTTCAAGAGAATAACAGAACTAACTTAAGGCCAATTGTGTAAATGTTAAGTTGGACACTTTGACATTTATTAATGTAAGCTTTCACTGTAGTATGGTCATTTTGATCATGTACAGGTCAGCAAAATTGTACAGTCTGTTTTTTGGAAAAACAGACTCAGCATATGGACCTTGATGTCAAGCTGAATGTCGTGACATTCATGCCTGACAGCATATGCTATATTGTAGGTTGTTCAGTTTTCTGTTTCAGCTTTTTCTCAGGCTATTCTTCAGGAAGTCAACAGCTTAGAGAAAAACCAGGAAATCAACAACCAATCTACATTCAATGAACCTAACAAATAGCCTATTTGTTAGTAACCTAAATGTTGAATTTATGGGAACTTGTGTGACCTTAAATTCATGAGAATACAGGTGCAAAAGCCCAGGATACTGCAATATAAAAGGAAGGCGTTCCTTCATTCAGTTTCAGGGATTTTGAGGCGTGAAGATTTTGTGTGTCCATCATACTTCACTGCTGTATTTTTGTGAGTCTTGTATTAGACGTATCTTGTAAGCCAAGTCATTATCAAGTAGATGATAACTTCGGCATAGGGTGTTCATTGAGTTGTAAGTGTTGTGTCACTCAAAGCTTTTAAGCGTGAGTGCTGTGTATCTTGATTAAAGCTGTGAAGCACAATCAAGAGTTGTTTGAAGTGTGACTTCAACTTGTCTTTAATATTGTTTAAAGATAGTAATCACTGAGGTGATTGAGGGGGAGTGAGTAGGAACTCTGATCTTAGGTTAAGATTGAAATTGCATTGGGTAGGGATTAAGTGATAAGTTGTAAACGGGTGAGTTTAGCTTTGAATTGATACTACTAATAGTGGATTTCCTCCCTGGCTTGGTAGCCCCCAGACGTAGGTCATGTTGGACTAAACTGGGTGAACAATTACTTGTGTTATTTACTGCACTTACTGTTAAGTTCTGCATAATCCCTGTCTGTGCAGAATTGGATGTCATAACAACCAGTGTGACATCCAAAGTCTGATAACTAGAATTTCAATCGTGCTGCAAACAATCTCCCTCCTCTCGAAGTGCCCGACCTCAAAAATCTTCTTCCTTCGCTGATACCCGAGATGGCAGAACCAGCTCGTGCTCTTCGAGATTACGCCGCTCCATCGCAAGATGAGTCGCATTCGAGTATTGCTCCACCCGCAATCGAAGCAAACAACTTCGAACTTAAACCTTCACTGTTACAAGCAGTGCAACAGAATCAATTCTCTGGAAATCCTACCGAGGATCCAAACCATCATTTATCCGTATTTGTCCAATACGCTGATACTGTTAAAGCTAATGGTGTCACTTCAGAGGCGATTCGACTTCGTCTTTTTCCGTTCTCGTTAAGAGATAAAGCTAGAAGATGGCTTCAGTCTCTTCCTTCCAACTCAGTCACCACATGGAATGAGTTGAAGAAAGTCTTTCTTGCCCGATATTTTCCTCCAAGCAAAACAGCTATGTTGAGAGCCCAGATAAATGGATTTAAACAGAAAGATAACGAGTCTCTTTTCGAAGCATGGGAAAGATACAAAGACATGATGAGACTTTGTCCACACCATGGTTTAGAGGACTGGTTAGTAATTCATACCTTCTATAATGGTCTCTTATACAACACAAGGTTAACAATAGACGCCGCCGCAGGTGGTGCGCTTATGGATAAACCTTATGCCGATGCTTATCAACTTATCGAGAGCATGGCCCAAAACCATTATCAGTGGGGAAGCGACCGAACAATGGTAGAAAAACCTCAAACGAAAAGTGGCATGTACGAGATAAGTAGCCTTGATCATGTTAATGCAAAAGTGGATGCTCTGGCCCAGAAAATTGAAAGTTTAAATGTATCACCTCCAGCCACCGTGTTTGCCGCAGCTCACAATTGCGAAGTCTGTGAAATCCAAGGTTACACTCCTGCAGATTGTCAACTCCTAACAGGAATCCAAGCAGAGCAAGTGAATTATGCTCAAGGAAATCCCTACTCGCATACCTATAACTCAAACTGGAAGAACCATCCTAAATTTTCATATAAGAGCAATAATGCTTTATACGCACCAGGTCAATCTCCCAGTCAAGCCCCAGCTATACCCCCTGGATATCAAAAGCCAACCCCATCTACACCTAACAATAATGTTCCTAGAAAATTCAACTTGGAAATCATGATGGAGAACTTCATAGCTTCTCAACAGCAAACCAATAAAAATTTCTTAAACCAGAATGTACACACTAGCGAACAAATTAAACAACTAGCAAGTAAAGTAGATGCCCTGGCTACCCATAACAAAATGCTGGAAACACAAATATCACAAGTAGCTCAACAACAAGCGCCTACTGCTGCCCCAACTGGTACATTTCCTGGACAGCCCCAACCTAACCCGAAAAGCCACGCTCATGCAATCATATTGAGAAGTGGAACAGAGGTAGAAGGACCGTCTGATCCAAGAATTGAAAACCAAAACTCTAAAAAGTCAACTGAGGAAGAAAATAAACCTAAGGAAAAGGAAGAGAGTAATAAGGAAACCGTAGAAAAGAAAGAACCTTATGCACCTCCACCACCTTATAAACCACTTATCCCTTACCCTCAAAGGCTTATTAAAACCAAAGATGCAGGCCAATTTAAAAAATTTGTTGACTTACTGAAACAATTAAACGTCACAATTCCTTTTACAGAAGCTATTACGCAGATGCCCTCATATGCTAAGTTCTTAAAGGAAATTCTTTCTAATAAAAGGAAACTTGAAGATAGCGAAACCGTTACACTTACTGCTGAATGCAGCGCTATAATCCAGAATATGCCTCCTAAACTTAAAGATCCTGGTAGTTTCTCTATACCCTGTCACATAGGAAAATTTGTCATAGACAAAGCTCTATGCGATTTAGGAGCAGGTATCAGTGTTATGCCTTTATCCATATGCAAGAAATTGGAAATGGGAGAATTAAGACCAACTAAAATGTTTGTGCAATTAGCAGATCGTTCCGTTAGATATCCTGTAGGAATTCTTGAAAACGTTCCCGTGCGCATAGGTCAATTCTACATTCCAACCGATTTCATAATTATGGACATAAGAGAAGATGAAGTTACACCCATTATATTGGGAAGACCATTCTTAGCAACCGCCGGTGCGATCATAGACGTAAAACGAGGACGACTCACTTTCGAAGTAGGAGAAGAGAAAATTGAGTTCATTCTTTCCCAATTTTTGAAAGCACCTGCAATAGGTGACACATGTTACTTCATGGATATCATCTATGAATGCATAAAAGAAACAGAGTTAGAAAATGATAAATTGTCTGACTATCGTGTAGAAGACAGACTTAACCAATGTTTAGCAATGACATCGGATCCTACGCAATGCCTTAAGAAACCAAACCTCGACCTGAAAACACTTCCCAAAAATCTGAGATATGAATTCCTAGACTTAGATCTTGAACGACCAGTGATAGTTAATGCAGACCTAGGAAAACTCGAAACCGAAAAACTCCTACATATCTTAAGAAAATATCCAACCGCACTAGGATACGACATCACCGATCTTAAAGGAATAAGTCCTTCTATTTGTATGCACCGCATCATGCTAGAAGAAGACTATAAAACTTCTAGGGAACATCAGAGGAGACTAAACCCGATCCTGAGTGAGGTAGTGAAAAAGGAAGTAACAAAGTTATTAGAGGCAGGTATCATATATCCTATATCTGATAGCAAATGGGTTAGTCCTGTACACGTAGTACCAAAGAAAGGAGGTATAACAGTTATTGAAAATGAAAAAGGAGAAACTATAACCAAACGAATCGAATCGGGATGGAGAATGTGCATTGACTATAGGAAACTAAACAAAGCAACCCGAAAAGATCATTTCCCTTTACCATTCATTGACCAGATGTTAGAACGATTAGCAAAACATTCTCATTTCTGCTATCTAGACGGGTACTCATGCTTCTTTCAAATACCAATTCATCCTGATGACCAAGAAAAGACAACATTCACATGTCCTTTTGGTACCTTCGCTTATCGACGAATGTCGTTCGGCTTGTGCAATGCTCCTGCAACCTTCCAAAGGTGCATGATGGCAATATTCGTCGATTTTCTCGAAAACATCATGGAAGTATTTATGGATGATTTTTCCGTATGCGGACAAAGCTTTGAAGAATGTCTTGAAAACCTAGAAAGAGTTCTAGAACGATGTGTAAAAGTAAACCTAGTACTTAATTGGGAAAAATGTCACTTTATGGTACAAGAAGGAATTGTTTTAGGACACATCATATCAAATAGAGGAATTGAAGTAGACAAAGCCAAAATAGAAGTAATCGAAAACCTTCAACCTCCGAAAACTGTGAGAGAAGTACGAAGCTTCTTAGGATATGCCGGTTTTTACCGATGATTCATTAAAGATTTCTCTAAAATAACTAAACCTTTAACCGTATTATTGATGAAAGATGCTGAATTCATCTTCGACAATAAATGTTTAGAAGCATTTCAAATGCTTAAACAAGCATTGATCTCCGCGCCCATAATGCAGGCTCCGGATTGGAATGAACCATTCGAAATAATGTGTGACGCAAGTGACTACGCCGTAGGCGCTGTTTTAGGACAACGAAAGGATAAAAAGCTTCACGTCATGTATTACGCAAGTAGAACCCTAGACGAAGCACAAATGAATTACGCCACGACCGAGAAAGAACTTTTAGCAGTGGTGTTTGCACTAGATAAATTTCGTTCTTACTTGGTCGGAGCTAAAATAATCGTTTACACTGACCACGCCGCCATTAAGTACCTCTTAACAAAAAAAGACGCTAAACCTAGACTCCTAAGGTGGATTTTGTTGCTACAAGAATTCGATTTGGAAATCAAAGATAAGAAAGGAACTGAAAACGTAGTAGCAGATCACCTCTCTAGACTTGAAAACCTGGAACCAGAAAGAACATCGATCAACGATGATTTCTCGTACGATAAACTTATAGCTACTTTGGAAGAAAATAAAGTTGATAAACAGGTAGAGACCACCTTAGCTATATGTGTTACACCATGGTACGCTGATCTCGTCAATTATTTAGCTGCCGGAATAGTTCCACCTAATTTATCTTACCAACAAAAGAAACGATTCTTCCATGACATAAAACATTATTACTGGGATGACCCTTTACTTTTCAAAAGAGGCCCCAATGGTATTTTCCGTCGGTGTATACCTGAAGAAGAGATAGAAAATATAATCCAACACTGTCACTCCGCTCCTTATGGTGGACATGCAAGTACATCCAAGACCTGCTCTAAAATCCTACAAGCCGGTCTTTATTGGCCAAACATATGGAAGGATGTGCATGCGGCTATCAAGAAATGTGATAGATGTCAACGCACAGGAAACATATCTAGACGTGACGAGATACCACAAAAGGGCATTTTGGAAGTAGGGATTTTCGACGTGTGGGAATAGATTTCATGGGACCTTTTCCACCTTCTTTCGGTAACAAGTACATACTCGTAGCGGTTGACTACGTATCAAAATGGATTGAAGCTATAGCTTCTCCAACAAACGACACACGAGTAGTAACTAGACTCTTTAAGAATATAATTTTCCCAAGATTTGGTGTCCCAAGAATAGTAGTCAGTGATGGTGGATCGCATTTCATATCTAAGGTACTCGAAAAACTATTGTTTAAGTACGGTGTAAGACATAGAGTAGCGACACCTTACCATCCTCAAACCAGTGGACAAGTGGAAGTGTCTAACAGAGAAATTAAACAAATATTAGAAAAAACAGTCGCCACCTCAAGGAAAGACTGGTCATCAAAACTATCCGAAGCTTTATGGGCATATCGAACCGCTTACAAAACTCCCATAGGGACAACCCCATTTAAGCTTATTTATGGAAAATCTTGCCACCTCCCGGTAGAATTAGAACATAAGGCCTACTGGGCTATTAAAAATCTAAATTTAAACTATAAGGCCGCTGGTGAAAAGCGAATTCTTGACATAAACAAATTAGAGGAACTTCGACAAGACGCCTACGAAAATGCCAGAATCTACAAAGAAAGAACGAAAAAATGGCATGATAAACGTATATCAAGAAAAATCTTCAAACAACGCGATATAGTCCTTTTGTTCAACTCTAGACTTAAGTTATTCCCAGGAAAACTACGTTCTAGATGGTCAGGCCCTTTCCAAGTCACCAATGTCTTTCCCAGTGGAGCGGTGGAAATTAAAGGAAAATCCATTGAACCATTTATCGTAAACGGGCAGCGTCTAAAACATTATCATTATGCAGAAAACAATGAAGATTCGCAAGTCCTGCACTTAGACGTAATGCCTCCAGAATTTATAGATTATATTTGATGGTTTTTATGTCGAGCTTGCGACATTAAACAAAGCGCTTCGTGGGAGACAACCCACAAATATTTTTTTTTTATTTCTTCTTTGATTATTCTTTTAAATTTTCTTTAGTATTCATTCTTCATTTATTTTAATTTATAAAAAAAATTCTTCTTTTCTTCTTTCGGCATTTGGCCAACTCCTGACTAAAACTCTTGTTCTTCTTTTCTCTAGCTAACACTAACCTGATGGGACAAATTGATCGTATGGGTATCAAATTCAGAGGGAAAGCTCAGAAACAAAAGTTTGAGGAACTAGCAGAGAGAGAGATGCTACCTAGCTTGTATGCTGATGATTGGGCAATGACTGCCCTTGGACTAAGAGAAAGTGTCATGTATTTGCTGAGTCAAATAGGGTGGGAAACCACTCCTATTCGAAGACAATTCATCACTTACCGGAGACTAACGCTAGAATTCCTTAGCTCCTTGATCTATCTACCCAGTCATGGAAAAGGAATAAGCAGAGGTTTCATTCAGTTTAGAATGTTCAACATGGAGTATCAGTTTAACATTCAAGACTTTACTAACCTTTTAGGTTTCCCTACCTCTTTTGATACATTCACAGTGAGCCAAGAAGACCTTTTTGAATATAGAGAACTTGAACATTTTTGGGGAAGTTTGACTGGAAATGACGACCCCGAGGAACATGAGTTTCTTTCTAGAAACATACATAACCCGGCCTTTCGTTATTTCCATAAGATCCTGGCCCACACCCTTTTTGGGAATAAGTCAAATATTACTACAGTATCACGTGATGAACTCTTCATCATATTTTGTGCTTCCCAAAACCGTCCAGTGAATGGTGCCACTTTTATGTTGGCGAACTTTGACCGTCTTATCCAAGATGAACGAGCACCGATTCAAATAGGCGGATTGATAACCATGATTGGTAATGCTATCGGATTATGTCAACCTATGCTTGACCTAAGCCCTTTTTGTGGCATTGCGACTATGAATATACCCTTCCTTTTCAACATTATGTTTATAGCAAACCTCGGGCCTGAAGAGTTCGAACTAATAGTTGACAACCAAGTTCTTTGCCTATTCACCTTGCCTAGTCCGAGGACTAGTGTTCATAACCGCAATAACTGGCTCTACAACCTGAACGGAATACCTTCTCCTGCTAGATCTACTGAATCCATCCAGGACTATGAGATTTGTGACGACCAGATTCCTTATGCTGAGTCTGAACCTCAGACACCATCTGGTTATTATGATATTGACCCTCCACCTCAACCTATCCCGACCGAAGAGTCGGCAATACCCGATCTTAGACATCATATGCCCGGAGCTAATTATAACACCACCATTCAAGCTTTGATGTCAGAACAAGACGCCCTCAGAGAAGAGTTAGCTAATATGGGACAAGAATTTCTGGGATACATGAACAGTATAACAAATCAATTCCACGAGTTGCTAAACCGTGTTAACTCATTCGCTCCTCCGGCCAGAAATCCTGCAAGTGGCTAGAAGTTGTTTTTCTTAGTTACTTAGTTTTAGTTTAGGCTATTTATTAGTTTTGTTTCACATAATTTTTAATATTAGTATTTGTTTTTCTTTCGCATGTTTGCTTTTGTCTCCCAATGTTACATTATGATTATTTTATGAAGCTATTGCATTATTGGTTTATTTTACTTTGATCTATGCAATTTCTATAATTACAAGTAATGATATCCACTATATGCTAATAATTACTATGCCTGTTAAAGAAATACATATATTATGGTAGTAGAATAGCATGCAAGGCAATTTAAAAGCATTACAATAGCAAAATGAAATAAACATAAGCAAAACAAAATAACAAAAATAAAATATAATAACAAAAACAAATTATGAAGCACCTATGCAAGCTGACTGTGTGACGGGCGTCACACACGCCATCACGGTCGTCACACCAAGTGCCTGTGACGCCCGTAACACCCCTGTCACGAGCGTGACACCTTCAGACTAGGTGAACGTTAGTAACCGTTGGGGACACGACCGTTACACCACCCCACTTTTTATCTTCCCCATTCACTTACCCATTTACTCACATTAAACCACATTTATTTATTTTTCACCCACTCCCTTTCCAACTTCCAAAACTTTTCCTATAAATACCCACCATACCTTTCTTTCTACATCATTCCAACAAACCACTCTATCAAAATCCTTTTTCATCCCTTCTCCTCCTTTCAACCCACTTATCAGTATGGCGGGAAACCAACAATTCGGAAATATCATCTTCCGATCCGAAGATGATAATTATCAAAGGGAGCAGTTCGAGCGTTTCCAACAGCGAGGTGTCGTATCTACCAGGTATCCTGATTTAAATTGTTTACAAGAATTAGGATTACTTCAGGGTATACAATGGATGCTCCGCCTTGCTGATTTAACCTTTCTATGCACACACAATCAACCTACCTACCCATCTCTCACCTTAGAATTTTTAAGTTCTTATTCGTACAACCCTCCTACCGGTGAAGACGAGTACTTAACCGGCACCGCAACCTTCCGCATGTTCAACACCGAATACTCACTATCCCAGAACCAATTGAGTGTCATGCTACACTTCCCTGTAGGAGACCGAGTCCACCCAAGAATCCCTCTGAACTCCCAGTGGCACATAAACGCCTTCGACCTCTTTAGAAAAATATCCGGTGTGGAAACCAACAACTGGGATGTACTACTTGCTTCGCATATACATAACCCAACCATCCGGTATTTTATCCGTATCCTGCAAAACACAGTTTTTGGAAGACCGAACAACAGCAAAGTCAACGCCAAGGAATTATTCTTCCTCCACTGCGTCTTTGAAATGGATACAAAGGTAAACGCTGCTTCTTTCTTATTTCATCATATCCGCATCCTATGTGCTAGAGGCCGTCAACCTTTTGTGATTGGAGGATTAATAACCACAATAGTCCTTGGTTTAAATCTAGGGGACCGACTCCAAAAATTACAATCTCTGCCACCCCTTTTTATGGATATAAGCTATTGTCGGTCCAGCCGCCTAATCAAAAACAGGGTGGGCGGAAGATACTATCTTATGGTAAACAACCAAGAAGTCCCAAGCGTTGTTTTACCCAACATTGCCCTCACAGATGTCACCAACCCCAACCGTTTCATCTACGATCTGAATGCTCCCGAAGCTACCGAGCCTACACACGCAAACCCGCCTCCAGACGAGTTTGAAGAAATGGAGCAAGGTGATCAAGGTCCTAAGCAACAATCAATCCCGCTCAACCCTTCCGATAATGCTACATCCTCCTGACGCCGTCGAAGAAGAAGGCCAGCAACTAATGAAGACATCATGGACGCTATTGAACATCAAACCCAACGGCTTGATGCCATGCAAGTGCATAACAACGAAGTAATGCAACTAATGCGCCAGATACAACAACAACAGGAAGCGAGGAATGCAATAACCGACCAGTGGTTCACTGAGTTGCTCAGAAGGTTTGACGACTTAGGAGTACGTCAATGATCACCAGGTCCAAGAACAAGAGGCGGCAGGCAGCATTGACTTTAGTTTCTTTTTCTTTTTTCTATTTCTTTTGTTTTCTTTGAAACATTGGGGACAATGTTTCATTTAAGTGTGTGTGTGTGTGTGGGGGGGGGGGGGGGGGGGGGAACCTTGTTCTTTCAACCTTCCCTTTTCAAATATGTTATTTTCCCTTTCATTGTTATTTCCCTTTCTTATTATGAAAAAAAAAATTATTATAATATATATTTATTTTAAGTTAAGTCCCTAATGTGAAAAATTCTTATTATCTATTCCCCTCAATTTTCTTGAGCCATAACAAAAATTCAACACACTCAGTAAATATAAATGTTGCTTATTTTATCAAACTTGAGTGAAATCAAGACAAAATTATTACCATACCAACGCTCTAAACAAACCTCAACATGTTAGATCAGAAAAGTACCTATTATACCAATCCCTTGAACTTTTAGTTTTATAGTAACCCCGAGTAGTTTATACAAGAAGTCGGCACCATCTTAATAGCAAACTACGTGGAGAGCCGATGAATATAAGTGAATGATTCCCAAAATAACAAAAAAATATATATATTTCAGGAAATGCACTAATTAAGTTAGGTGATCCTTACCAGATCATTTAATCTAAAGGTTGCAGATCATACAAAAGCATAGTACGAAAGATCCATTATGAGTTGGTTCAGCAGGTATCTGGTGCTGAACTTGGTAGGGCGGACTACGGTCCGATCCCCCACAATCTGGAATGGACTAAATAACGAAGTTATCCAACTTATATACCAGAACTTCATGCTAAAAAGGGGATCAGAATCACTAACCGGTTACTCCACTATGTGCGCGAAAAGATAAAGGGCTTAATGTGATTTCGCTAGAATGAAAACGGGTGAAATAAGAGTAAAGGAACTAGGATAGCTATAATAGCATTACTCGAACTGGTTTGCATAAGATGGGGTTATCTGAGGTTGTGACGGTAGTTGTTGATGTCAAGATTAAACTCAGGTTACTTCTAAACAAGGTTTACATGCAACCTAGTACGAATTGATGTGTGTTTTGAAATTTCATCTGGCTAAATTTTTAAAATGATTTCTATATTGTATCTTGCTTGAGGACAAGCAAAGGTATAAGTATGGGGGAGTTTGATAACATGAAATAATATCACATTTTTGGACTCGATTTAATTAAATTATGTTATTATTTGTTTCAATTTATTTCAAATTATTCGATATTACTGGTATTTTCCCTTCTATTTGTCTCAGGTAACTTATTTGAAGCATAAGTGAAAAAGGAAGAAAAGGGGGGTGAAAAAGAGGATGAAAGCAAATTCCACTAAAGCCCAGCCCACAATTACAAGCCAGGAGCGTTGAAGCTGTGACGACCGCCACACAAGGTGTGACGAGCGTCACGCCCTGCTACTTTGTGTTACGAGCGTAACACATGGTGTGACGAACGTCACACCCCACTCCTATATTTTTGGCTTTTGACGCGTAACAGAGGCACGTTGAAGCTATTCTTCCGCTTGACTCGTTGAAACGTGAAGCTTACTTACTGAAGGCATTTTGGGAAAACGGTTACAAAAGGGACTAATATAAATAGAACCAAAGATCCAACCCTGAAGCTCTCGCTTCCCTTTCCGCCGTGCAAGCATTTACAGCACTAATTTTCTACAGCTTTCTATTATTAGCAATTTTTATTTCCTTTTCTTTTCCAGTCAATTTTCAGAGCACTTAATTAATTTTTCACACAATAGTTTCTACACCGGAGACTATTGTGTATCTTTTACTGAATCTAACCTTACGTTAGATCATAGTATTTTTATCCCTTTGCTTTTATTTTCCTGTCCGATTGAAGAGTGCAAGAACAAATTCAACCGGTCTGTGGTGGAGGGTTCAAGATTCCTATTAATTATTCAGGTTCTTTAATTTATTGTTTTAATTTATATATGCTCTGCATTGCTGTTTATTTATATTGTTTGCCTGATATGGTTTTATTTAAGCATGATAATTGTTTAGACCTGTTTAGCATGTCCGGCTAATTAATTTAGATATCGGTATATAAAGTAAGCAGAATGAAGGAATCAAAACTAAGTTGATATAATTGTATTTAAAAATAAAGTCACTCTTTTTATGGTCTCAATTTACATAGTTAATACCAAGGTTTTTGTACGGAAGTAAAAGACATAAAGAAGTTAAAATCAATAGAACGACGGTTTGAGTTTTTAACTGGACAGTGTAAATTGGACATTAATTCTAAATCAGGGCGAAAGCAATTTTTAGAGTTAATTAAATTCTAATCTTTTTCAAAAAGTATTTTTAAAGGTTAAATGTGAGGACGAGAGTTAAGCATTTAAGTTTAATTATATAATCTAAGTCAATAGAGCGAGAGTTTGAGACGAGGGTGTTTAAACGGTTATTATTTTAATGAAAAGAGTTTCTATATATTCTGTTGTTTTCAAAAAGTGATTTTGGACTTAACTAATAAGTGACAGCTACGTTAGTATAAAGTCATAGTCTATTCAACAGAGCGAGAGTTTGAGATAAGACTTTTAATCAATAGTGTCTACTGAAAAGATTTATTTTAAAACCAAGAAACCAACGAAGATTTGATTCCCTAATTACGACGAACTACATACCGATATCCGCTTAATTGATATTTAAATTAGATCCAATTTTAGTTTTACTTCTCCCCCAAATCATCAAAGTATCATCCGCCTTAGCTTTACGAAGTAACCTTAAAAAACGGTATATCGATTCATAAGTCCCTGTGGGATCGATATCTTTTAAAACTACGCGATAAGACTGTGCACTTGCAGTTAGTACCCCAATAGACTTATAAAGTCGCGATCACTCCGCGAGTGCAGAAGAAAGTTGTACATCCCACCAAATTCCCAGAGATTTTGGAGTTTTGGGTGTGATCCCAATCTTCTAGATCCCCAGTGAGTCTGGATTTAGCATTTGTGTTATAAATTATACGGTTGTCATCCCTTGGGTGGATTGACCTAAAATCCTTTATAGATTGATAAATTGAATATGCTAATATTTCCGAAGAAATTGGTATTCCCTCACTTTAAGTCAGAAATTTCTCCGCCATAGTGATCAGGAAATCCCCAGTATAAGCGGAGTCATCATCAAGTTTGATTTATAGCTTTTCCCCTGTGGACTTATCTACTTTGATCTCCAGCAGAATTTGTTCCTCGACCATTCTCAGCAGGGTTGATCCCACTTTTACTCCCCAGTATGGTCCCCGGCAGGGTATTCCCAGTAGTTGCCTACGGGTAATCCCCGATTCGGTCGTCAGCAGTGTTCCCCTAGTGGAATTGTCTGATCAGGGCCTGTTTGTGGTTTCCTCCCAGGCAGAGTGTTGACGAATATGTTTATCTCTCCTTCCCCAGCGGAGTAGTGTCCCTTTCTCCTCGGAAGATATGATTTTTTTTCAGCAGTGCAAGAAAGGTGTTGGCATTGGAACCTTCTGATTGGTGGTTGTTCCCCCATAGAGTTTCATTTCCCTCTTCGATGATTTCCCCAGTAGAGTTGTTTCTATGGTGGATATTATCCGTGTTTAGATCCCTGCAGAGATCTTTTCTTCCTGGTATCTGTTGCCCCGATCAGTTTGGATGTTCTCCAGTGGGTCTGGCTTTCGCTCTTGAGATGTAGTACCGGATGTTTGTCCATTGATTCTTGGACCTGTTTGTGTTAGATATGTCTGTTTGTCAGCATTCATCATACATAAACCACGCATATACATGCATATTCTTAACGTTCAGATATTCATGCTGCATTCTTTGCCATTTATCTTTGTTTGTTGTCTCCTGCTAGTTGGTGATATATTTCTCCAAGCAGATGTTGGTGTGTGATCTCTCCATATATAGAGTTAGCCCCATAGGCAGAAAGTGTCTACCCTTTCTCCCATATTCCCCACTGAGTTATGTCCTCGTGGATGATTGTTATTTTAGTTTCCTCCCAACACAAATATTGGGATGGAGTTTTCCCCTGAGATATATCCTCATTGGGTCGTGTCTTGTTTCATTGTGTCCCTCTAGTTTGTTCCTAGACTGACTGCTCTTTTTATCTCCCCTGCACTTCCCCGCAGTTTAGATGAACGATTGCTCAGTAACCGGTAATTGTCCATCTATTCCCTGGCGGAATCTGTGGCCTTCTACTCGGTAACCGGTAGTTGTAAGTCCCACTTCTGTGGTTTTCTACCCTCATACCGGTAGTCATAAACCCCATTTTATCCCCTTGCAAAGTTAACCCTTATTTTTTTTCATCCTAACCGATGACGGTTACTCTTCCGTGGTTTTCTACCCAATATCCGATATATGTAATCCCCTCTTTGTTGGTTATCTTTATCCAATATTCGGTATCGATATTCCTTCACTTTTGAGTATATCTCCCAGTAACCGGTGATATATCTCTCGGATCATTGCCTTTGTCAATGTATCCCCAGCGAGTCATCTTTTATTTACCCTTGGTTGGTAATGATTGTTTCTCCCTTTGACTGGTCATCATTTTATACCTAGTATTTGGTATCCCGATGTTCTTTCCTTTCGGTCGATTTATCCTTTATTAACCCAGTAACCAGTTATGGATAATCTTCCATGTGAGTATATTATCTATGTTCTGACGGTAATAGATAATATATCTCATGCGCTCTTTGGTCGAAGTCTTTTGTTCTTCCCCAGTCGAGTAAGATTCGTATTTCCTTATGGAATTGAATGCCCATCCTGTAATCGAGTTTGCTTTTCAGCCCTCCTTTCGGATGATGAGTGTCTTGGAAATATTCCTCAATTCACGCTTGGTTGGTCACCTATTATATGCCCAGTAACCGGTATCCCTGGTGTTCCTTCCCTTCTGCTCCCTATTATGACTTTTTGTCCCCTGTGGAGTCAGATTTCCTGAGTCGAAATATACCTTTTTAGGTCTTCCTCATATGTTTTTGGATGTTTGATATCTATCACCCTCATACCAGTCTTAGATATTCATTCTCCCCGAGCATGTTGTTCTCTCACCCTCATACCGGTGTTTTGATCACATGTCTCCTTGAGCTTATTACCCAATAACCAGTAATACCTCATTCTGTTGTTTCCTCAGTTGAGTCCTCTTTGGACATTCCCCAGCGAAGTCCCTTAGTGGATTTTCCCCATCTGAGTCCGGATTTTTATCTGAAGTATCCTTTATGGATAATTTTGCTGTATTCGCATATTCCCCAATACATGCATCTTTGAGTCGGCTCGAGTCTTTCCATTGATTTATTTTCATGGAATTCCTCTTGTGTCTCTCAGCAAGCCTTAAGTCGTGACCTGCTCACGCAATTTATTCCCTTTCTTATCCCCATGAGAATCCCCAGAGTCTTTGTCCCATTTATGAGTGTCTTACTCATATGGATTTTTCAGTCTCTTCTGATTTCTTTTCTTCTTTGTGGACACATATCTCCACAGAGTATTACCTTTTTGCATGCATACATTTGCATCATGAGGTCTCTTAGGGACCAAAATTCGTCTCTTTGTTATTATTTAAACCCATTCTACCTCGTCGAGACAAAGATTTTAACCTTCATTTCTCCGGCTAGAATGACCTTAAATAGGGGCATCTGTAAGACCCCAAATTTGACCCTAAGATCCCTCATGGCATCATAACATTGCATTTGCATTGTCTCAAGGATCATAGCATCTTGGCTCCTTACCATTGGGTGGGAACTTTTGAGAGGTGGTTTGAGATCACCAAGCATGCTTGAATTGTATATTATTGCTTTTCTCATTTTATTTACTAACCAAAAGCACAAAAATATGTCACTAACATCTTTTGTGTGTAGCTTGAGCAGTCACAAGATCCAAAGCCTCTAGGAGATCCTATGTGCATTGATATGGCCAATTGAAAGATGAAAGCAAGCATGGAAATGGTTCCCAAAGCTCTAATCCATCAAATATTCCTCCCAAGTATCTCAATTCATCATTTTGATCAAAGCAAACCAAGGGGCTTGAGGCTTGTTTCCCAAGGAAACCCTAATTCATCTGTTTATCAAATGTGCCTTGCTCATGAAGCAACCTCAACCCATAATCAAATGCAATCAAGGGAAGTTATTTAATTCATCATTTCATGCATATTTGAACTTATTTGAGTGTCCTCAATCATCAATTCATCAAGATATGAGGTTTGGACTTGAGAAGTTGATCAGTCAATTCATCTGACTATTTTAAAGTACACTGAGACCTAACTTTTTATGTGTTTCTCAAATGGAGATGACCCCAAGAGAAACAATGTTCTTAAGAACCATATGAACAACTTTCATGTTCATAAAAAATAGATTTGAAGCTTGGAAGATCATTATCCATTTCAAAACATTATAGGTCATTTTAACTGAAACCTTAATTTTGGGTCAACTTCCCAAGGACATAACTCACTCATTTTTCATTATTTTGAGGTGGGATCGAATGAATTGGAAAGCTTAAGATGTCTACTTCAAATTTTATGTTTGGCAAAATTTCAAAATCCTAAAATAAATACATGTGATAATGCAAAACATTATAGGTCACTTTGGACCAAATGCATTGAAATGTGAAAAAATCCAACTTCAAGTGCCCATAACGTCTTCATCAAAAATCCAAATGATTCAAAATTTAAGTCCAAATTGATTGTCTTGAAAAGATATACAACTTTGATGTTGAAGCGTTTGTCATTTGGAGCTTGAATCATTGAAATAGAGGTGCTTAAAGTTTGGCTATTTTTGAAAATCTAACATGTACATTTTTTGCACCCTACACTTCATGACCACTTTTCATCAATTTCCAAGTTTCAAATGAAGTTTTGATCAACATAACAAATGATCCTCATGCAAAAAGCTTTCCAACCATTACTCATAAAGTTATATTTCAGTTTGGGAAATGGCATTTTCTAAAGCATGAACAAGTTGGTCCAATTTTGGAAACCATTTAAATTTGCATTGCATGAGATGATTATGCACCATTTGCACGTCCAATTTGCATCTGCTGATGATTAGCTGCCAAATCCAAGTGGAATTGGGCCCTCCATGCGCCTGTACAGGCCCATGCATGGAGGCCCTTTCCATTCATGCAACACTTTGATCATGCATTTCAGCCATGCTTTTGCTATAAATACAATGCTCATGCCTCTCATTTCAGCAACCTAAAGGCGCCCTAAATGCTGCACGACTGATCCCTCAACCACACTCAAAAGGAACTCACCAATTTTCTCTCAATTTTTCAGATCTAGAATCCAATTTCATTGATTGTTTTTTAGATCTAAAGTTCCTTAGCCTTGCTCACTTTGATCCCTAGAGTATACTGCAAGCATCCATAGCAAGAAATTATGCTCTCAAACTCTGCAAATCAGAGGTTTACTTCAAACTTTATTTTCTTCGAATCTGCTCATATACTGATTGTTTCTTGTCATTGTTGTGTGATCTGAAATCCTCTTCATAGAGGCAGTTGATTTGAGCTTTGAATTTTCAAATTCTAGCAAGTTCAGTTGAACACCATAAAAATTCCATCTCTGATTTCTCTCAATGTAGAAACTTAGAGTGGATTTGGTTGGTACAGGGGTGATGTACATCACCCCATCTTTCGATTGGTACCTAGATCGTGGCATTTGGTACACATTTATTTCTCTGCAAATTTGAGCTTCACCGGAAGCTGGCCGGAGAAGACGGTGGCGTAGGTCACCGTCCAATCTCCAGATTGAATCTGAACCATCCATTTGCTTTTCCAGATTTAATCGCGTCCACTCAATGTTATGACTTGTTTTAAGGCCATGTGTGTTTCAGTTGACTAGAGTGTATGGTGAACGCGCGCTTCCTGGACACATGATGATCCACGTCAATTTTTTTCATATTTTTTAAATTCTGATTTTATTTTCTTTTATTTCTTTTAATTCCATTTCATTTTAAAAATTCATATCTCCTTCGTTGTTGGTCCAAAAAATGTGAGACCAATTGCTTTTTTCTTCTTTTAATTTCTAGTTTCTAAAAATGATTTTTAATATTTTTTATTTTATCATTTGATATTTTTTTGGAATTTTCTCTTTTCTGCTTATTTTTAATTCATTTAAAATAGTTTTTGATATTCAAAAAATACAAACAAAAAATTCCAACCTCTTTGAATGATGATAGATCTATGAAAAATATTCTCATCAATTTATTAATTGATTTGAGATTTATTTAAGATTTTAATTTAATTAGGTTTTTTTTATGCATTTTAATTGATTAAAAATAGTTTCTGACTTCTAAAAATGCTGAAATTTTTTGTCAAACTTTGTTTGACCTTGTTGAGCTTAGGATAATTCACTTGGACTTTTCAAAGTTGATTTGAAGTGAGTTTGAAGTTTGACCTTTCTTTATTATTTTAATTCAAGTTTTATTTTAATTTTGAAAAATACCAAAAATATTTTATTTGTTTCTTGATTTCTAATCTTCATTTTGCTTCTGTTTACTAATGTTTGACCTTGATCTTCTCTATCTTTGGTCAATGCTTGTTGATTATTTCATTTCATTTCCATTAATGTACTTTAATATTCATCTTCTTCTTCTTCTTTTTTATTTTTTGATCAATGAGTTAAAGATTGATGGTTAGCCTTGATACATGGGAGGTTTAACCTTTCTTGATTCAAATCTAATTCATCTTGATCATGGATCAAGTGAATGGTTTTGCATTAAGGATAGGTTGCTTCCTAATCAAGCAAAGAACCTAAATCAATACAAGATCATTTCTCATCTTCTTTTTGGCATGGCAAGTTGTAGGAGTTTGATTCACTAATCAAAATCTCTAACTTGTATTGTTGCCTACATTATTATTGACCGGCCTCGGATAGTTGTGACTTCTACATAAGTCCAATTACGATTGCTTAACATAACGCTAAATTGCCTTATGGCACACTAACTCTAACACTAACCATTAACCATTAACATTTAATTATTGCTCTTTACATTTATGCAATTTACTATTCTTGTACATATTATTCATTTGCTTTTGCCCTTTGCTCATTTGAGCACATGTTTATGTTAATGCAATTTGCCTTTTGCTCACTTGAGCACATAATTGTGTATATATTATTGTGCTTGTGTTTTGTTTTGATTGTTGTGGATCAAATGCAAAAAATGGACAAATGGACTTAGATTCTAGGACATTCCCTATGCAAAATGGAGTAAAAAAGGCCTTAATGTTGAAGATGGATTAGAAGGATCAAACCTCTAAAACTCACTCTTATCCATTCTTGATTTACTTCATGGAACTTTTTGATGTGTGTGCTTTTGTGCTAGGGAATCCTATTTGAGCCAAATTAAAGAACCATTGTCATGTGCTTCAAGAGAGAAAGATACAAGAGCCATTGGGGATCTTCTAAGAGCTTGCTTGATTGATTTGATTGCTTGAGTATACACTTATTTGCTTGCTTATTCCAAAGGATGGGAGCTACTTGGATCATCAATATGATCTCAAGAGAGGAACTCCATTTGTGGTCTTGTTTCTTTTCCTTCATCTCTTGTATGATTAGGACTTTAGCCATTCTTCTTCTTCCCTCCACTCTAACCCAAGCCAAAACTTTTGTGCAAACATTAACACTTGTTTTCAAACATTAGAAACCTTAGCATTATGCTTTTGATTTTTGAAACCTTCTTTTCATAATACTTATTTTGAATTGAATCTTTAAGTCAACTTTGACCATATTTTGTAAATACTTTTCATTGGTAAATATAACTCATTCAAATACTTTTGTGGTTTCAATGGCCACTTTCTTATCAAAAACTTTTCATAACCAATAGCTATTAGGTTTGAGTTATCCTTGAGGTAGATGTAATACTCACCTATATCCTTAGTGATGGACAATGAGTCTTCCATGCTTATTATAGGGTTAACCCCTCACTAGCATGTTGAAGTTATCCTCACATGGTGGATTTGTGGTTTTAGGTTGAGTTTTCTCCCTTTGATAACAAAAGACCTTAAGGCTTTTGGACCAATTAATTCACCAACTTGTTTTGAGATTTTTACCCCGAACTACGAGGTTTTGATCCTAATCTTTTTTAAGATGGTACGTAGGCAATGTGTTTATCCATTCAAACACAAATTGTAAATAACTTGTATATTCTTCCCTCATCTCTTCAATCATGTTTGCACAAACAAATTTTTCACAAAATACCAACCTTACAACAAGTGTGAAAAGGGCTTCCTAGGAGTACCTAGGATGTTTTGGGTGCTTAACACCTTCCCATTGCATAACCAACCCCCTTACCCCGATCTCTGACATTTTTACTAGTTTTTGATTCGATAAAACTATTAGGTTTTTGTTCGCTTTCTAACCATTCCTTTGGATAAATAGAAGTGCGGTGGCGACTCGACTTGTATGGTTTACCTTGGATTTAGTCAATATGTCTAATGGTAACGAATACCCCGCTACACTATTGTAGCATATGTTTATGAACCATAAACTCTTGTTTATTTTTAAATTGTGCACGAACATCTACCTTGATAAAAACTGGTTGATCACCCAGTTTAACATCAACATTCACTTCACCTGGTTTAACACCATACTTCACTTCGTCCAATTTAACATCCATCCTCATAATAACTTTGGGAAACATATTCGGTTGTACATGTCTAATACAAAAAATAACAGAAAAATAGATTTTAAAATTCCAAAGTATCAGAAAAATCTTGAGATGCATATTTGAACCACACCAAACTTTGTCTGAAGATGCATATTCTAAGTCAATTTATTTTTTCAGTATAGAAAACTCATCAATGCAAGGAATGAGGGATGAAATGAATGAACTTTATTTGCAATTCCAGTTTCTTTTGATTTCTTTGATGTGATAAATCAAATAGTGATGATATTTTAGTGTTGAAAAGTTGATTGAGAATGAGGGGAATTTTTTTAAGAGTTTTTACTTTGAGAGTGAATTTTCAGCATGAAGAAGAAGATCATGCAAGGTAGTGTTTTATCCAATTTCCCACTTGAAATTTATATATATGCATCTCTGAAACATCAATGAGTTGTTAATTAAATCAACTCAGTGAATAAAAATACGATAAATAAGTACATGGGGTATTTCAGAGATGCGTCTTTGGATACACCTCAAACAATATTCGGAGATGTATCTCCAGACGAAAAACAAATTATAAATGGGATGGCTTTCAGAAATTCCGAAGGCTTATGTAATTTTGGGTTCCTCCGGAGATGCATCTCCGGACATAGGAAGGGAATTTTCGGGTTTCTAGAGGTGTGAGGTGCACCCCTAAGGGTGGAAAGCTTTACCCCCTTGAAGGATATTCAAGACAAGTGATCAAAGCCCAAGAGATCTATAATGGTTGACCTTTGTCATTGTATTTTTTAAGATGACAACTTAAAGGGAAATATAAAGGGTAAGTTTTTTATACAACCTCAAAATGACAAAGTGGTTAAAAATGCAAACAAACAAGTTAGGGTTTGATCTATGATTATGGTACACACCTAGAATAAATCTAAAGCATCATCTCTAAGAAGATTCAAGAAAGTGTTTACATGGTTGGTTTAACTGACAAGCCTTGAAGCTTCAAAGTATGAAAGAGAGGAAGTGTGAAATCTCGTTATCGCGTATGAGTGAACCGCCATTTGTAATCTTGTATATAGCACAGTTTTTATTATATGTATATATTTTATCGTGTAATTTTTTTTATCGAATCAGTTATGCAGGTAAAAGTTGAACAAGTTTCACTCACTGAATATAAAAAATTTCTCAATTTTCCGATTTCTATGGAAAATACTGAAAATTTCAGCATTTCTGAAATTCCGTGGCACATACCAGAAATTCCAAAATTTCCATAATTTTGTGGTAATTCCCGGAAATTTCATAATTTCTGATAAAATACTTCACAAGACCGCTACCAAAATTTTTACAATTTCTGAAATGTTTATATCGAAAATTCTAAATTCATGGTACATGCGGTAAAAAATGAAAATTTTGAAAATTTGAGGTACAAATTTCAAATTTCCAATAAAAACAAATATATTTAAAAAAATTATGATATTTACAAAAGGGTATAACGTTAAAAATATTTTAAATATAGGGATGTTAAATACAAGTGTGAGAGTGACAATAAATTCTCTTATATATCTTGTTGCGGTTGTCCAATATTACCAACAATAAAACATATCATTTTATTATATAGAAACTTATTACATACAAACATTTTAAACAGTTATTTAAATATAAAATGCATAAACATATTATAAATTGAGATTAATTGAAATACACTGTCAGTGTAAAAGGGTTTTACACCATCACTTAATTATAGACGTTGGATATTAAAAGAAATTTGACTTTTATTTTAAAAATCTATAAAGTAATACAAACGGGTGATGGTGATGAACCGACGGTGTAAAACTTTTTACATTGACAGTGTATAGTAATTAATCTCTTATAAATTTTCTTCAACTACTTAAGTAATAATTGTGATCAATTTAAATAACTCCACGTTATAACTTCAATAATAATAACAATATTAATTTTCAATAAAGATTACCCTCTCCATTTCAAAATAATTATCATATTTAGAAAGAAAAAAAAATTAATTGTCATTTTAGCTTATCAATATAATTTTTATTTTTATTTTTCTATTGTACCATCTAACTAATATTTTTAACTTATTATTTTTTTCACTTTTTAATAATGTTAATTCAAATACACCAATAATTTATAAGAATAATTTGATAAAATTATTATTCTCTCTTTCATTCATTAAACTTTCCTAATTTGTGTAAAAGTGTCAAATATGACACTTATTTTGAGAAGAGAAAGTAAATTATAACAAATATTATCTCTGTTTTTTATTATAAATCATTTTTTATTTTTCACACTTATTAAGAAAAGTAATTATTGTTGTATAAAAATGAAAAATTATAAAAAAAATTACAAAATTATCCTTCATTAATGACTTGAAAAAGATAAATTTACATAATTGAAATGAGAGAATAATAAAATTTTAAGAATATAATAGATTGTGGTAATTTTTTTTCTAAAACGACTTATAATAAAAAAAAAAAAAAAAAAAAATATATATATATATATATATATATATATATATATATATATATATATATATATATATATATATATATATATATATATATATATATATATATATATATATATATATATATATATATATATATATATATATATATATATATATATATATATATATATATATATATATATATATATATATATATATATATATATATATTTTTAAATATTTACAATAATATTAATACTCTCTATAAATAAGATAAGGATACAACAAACTTACTCATCTCACTGTGTTTGTTGTTTATATTTGGTTTTCAATTTAACAACAATATTGTCATGCTTTATATTATTTTTAATTTTACTTTTTATATATTTCATTTAAATTATAATGTATTTGAGTAAAAAATTTGTCCATATTTTTTATTAATTAACATATCATAATTTTTTTCTCATCCTATTAACCGACCGTGCTCTCTTACTAGTTTTATTTGAAAACAAGGTATATCGAAATATAGGGAAATGGATTATATGGGTGGAAAAAAATCCAAATTCATGTTCAAACATAAAACTTTGATCAAATTTAAAAACGGTTGGTATGCTTTTGCATCTTCAGTACAGTTCTGTCTCCAGACTGTACCGTAAATTTCTGGTATCCACTTTGTGGTAATGGACTATCAGAACCTATAAATTTACCTGATTGTGGTGAAGACGTATAAACTTATCTGACTGTATGATTTTGCATCTTCAGTACAGTTCTATCTCCAACAGTCAGTGACGGGTGGCAATGGACTATCAGGTCTCAATTTTACCTGAAATCAATGATTGTCATTGACAAGCCCAATAGCAATGATTTTATGTCTGCTCGTATACATAGGTGAAACTAATGTAAGAGGGAAAAAGGTAATGTTAAGCCTCTTTAACAGGGAGACAAATACGGCATTATACCTACAAGCAATAGGGTAACACATATCAGGAATCGTCGTCTATTTTTCTCGATCCTGCACACCTAAGTGTTCTACTTTTAAGGCATTTCTAACTTCAGAGACTGTATCATAGAACAAATCGAAAAACAATTTAGAGTGTTGATGAACTTGAGTGTCTAATTGCGTATGAACCAACGACCATGACTCCTCACCCCATCCAAGTAAAGCTGCAATAGCTCGAAAACCACAATTTTCATCGCCACCCACATCAACAATGTCATCAATGCATGGATGCAAGAAACTAGGAAATTGAGACAAGTAAAGATGCCTCGAAGATGTAGTGGACAGTTGACTTTGACCTAGCAAACTTGACGGTTGACTTCATGTTGGTTTCATGCATGATCTTTCTATAGTCTGACTCCCCTGTGAGCCCTCACCACACTTCCATTGTGAAGGATCATGATGCATATCACTCTCTTCACCCTTTCTGCTCTTTTTAACTCTCCTCATTGGCTTGTACTTGACCGGCGGGGGATGATCAATGCATTTTGATGCACATTCTTCTATAATTATACTTAGGCATTTATCTAGTTTATTTTACTTATTTTAATATATTTTTTTATGTTTTTAGATTTAAGTTCATGTTTGCCTTTAATCTATTTTCGTTTGTTATTTTCAGTTTTAGCGGTTATTTGATACTTGTCCACTGTTCAGATCATAACTTGAGCTACGGGATGCCGTTTTGTGCGTTCTAACATGCATTGGAAAGCTAAGAGAAAGGGTCACAAATTTAGTGTTGAAGCTAGAAGTTGATTCGGAGTGCAGAAGTCTCAAATAATTCGTTAAAGTTTCGTACTTTAGAAAATAATTTCTTTTGGGCCATTTGTTGGGCCAAATTTAGATTTTCCGGCCCAGTTTTAATTATAAGTGAAACCCTTATTCTGTTTAAAAGACAGATGCGATACTGTAGCAAACACACATTATTCACGATAACTTTTTGCTTTTGTGCGATCATGAAGAGGAACTAATCTCTTAGAGTCAATCTGCTGTAACCGAATTTCCAAGGCTTTGAGGTTTTTATTCTATTAATTTAATTTCGTTCTCTTTCAATTCTATTCTCTGAAATTTCATTTGCTTAATCTGTATTTTATGGAATGGTTTTGATTAAATTCGTATGATTGCATTACTAACTGTTAATCGTCGTTTTCATCGGTTTGTCGTTAAATTGCGTTTGTAAATCGTGTTTGCTTAATTCACGATTGTATTCATCCGTTTGCTTAATTTGAAATATAGGAATATAAATTTGTCATATATCTATTGCGCTTGTCAATCGAAATTGAATCGAATAGAGATCGAAATCGCTTAGGGAATTGATAGGTAAAAACTAGTGATTAGCCGGAAACCGAAAACAGTAGATTGAATTATTTTATAATCGCTTATTGTAATCACCTTTTTTGCTTTATTTTCTAAATCGACCACTAAAACATAAACCCCACTTAATCGATTTCATTAGGTTAACAATAATACAAGAATCCTTGCGATACGATACTCGAGTTGTCGCTTCCGTTAAACTATAGTTTTCTAATTACTCGTTTTGACCCGTGTGCGACGGCGGATCAAGACACATATTGAAGTTGTGAATGGATGTGTTAGTTTCCAAATCTTTTTCTTCAACACCCTATGACCTACAATATCCAAAGAATTAAAATATGTCTTCAACTCTTCACACTCTACTTCTAAATCCAATGTTATACCATTATCTTCATGATTGACATCATGCTCTTCAATGTGTAATTTCTTACAAAAAAAACATGAATTGGATCTAAAGGAACAGGTTTGCCTTGTATTTGGAAACCGACAAGTTGACACGCACAAGATAACGCATGTGTTATTCTAATGAAGCAACCACAAGCATCTTTGTTTGTACCAACAAAGTTTCCCCTTTTTAGTTCCTTCCATATATGTTGTATGCACTGCCTTGAAACAAAATTGTGCAAGTTGGTATAGAATGGAGTGTTATACCGATGCTCAATATTGACAATAACTTTTTGGAACGAGACTCTGATTGAACCAAGTTGCAACTTCAACATGGTGTTCACAGCATCCCAACTTCGACATAAATCTTCTCGACTTGTAGTCAACATATCTTTTAGTCTCTAATTAGCAGACTCCACCTTGTTCGTTGTTGTGTTTCTTAAATGAGTGACTATGTTAGTTCAAGCAACAACAAACATTTATTTATAAGGTGTCAACCGTGTTTCAATCACATACTTAACAAACAAAGGAATATCAGCACAAACTGTCTTAAAGTGCTCCAAGTGTGTGACAAACTCAGTTTCTCTAATAGCGTACATGATGTTGTTCCATAGATCCATGGCATGTTCATGTCTTTCTGATTTAACATACTCTTTACATTTCATGCTAACTTTTTTTGAAATATGGAATGAACATAACTGATGAGTTGAATTTTGAAATACTATTTCAATTGCATTCATCAATGCATGTTCTCGGTCCGTCACCACAACATTCGATAGCAATTTCTACGAAGAGAACAACTCTTTGAACTTGTCCAATGTCCATTTGAATTTCTCCTCCCTTTCATGCTCCAAATAGGCAAAGCTTACCGAAAACATCAATTTTTTTGACGTAACACCAACAATCTAATAAATCAGTACTTGGATGATCACGATGCAAATAATCAAAAATCTAATAAATCAAAGTATGTTCAAATGATATCAAGGTATAATCACGATTCATATTACCTATTTGTCTTGTATGTACAATCAAAAATCAACACCAAGTGAAACATATTCAACAACTTCACTGAATCAGTATGTGTCCAGAAAATATCAGCAACATTTGAGTCTTACATATTCCTTGTCCAACACATATATTTTTTTCTCTATGAATAAGAGTCAACAACATTTGCATTTTCGTCAATGAACCTCTCTTACTCCCATTGTATGTAGCTCTAGCTTTATACACTTGGGTAACACTTGTGAGGTTTTCTGGATCTTTGTCTTTCAAGGCAAAACTATGTACCGTGGAGTCGTGTTATACTTCATCATGTCATTCACAAACGGGATCTCATGAACTTTTAGACGGCCCAATATGTCATGGCCATCTAAATCCTCATATAGTTTATGGTTGTGAAACCTACACATAATCATCACCTTTCAACCGCTATCACTCGTCGCAGATCTCAATCTAAAAGGGCATTTCACTTTCGCACAATAAATGTCCTCTGAGGATATACTGCTTTCAGATGTATTCTTCAATTTATAATTTCCTCCTCTCTCACAACCCATAATCAATTTATCTTTCCTACATCACTCATCATTTGCAGTATCAAAACGAACAGTCACGGTAATACCATATTGTTTGTCAATATTTTATGCCCAGACTAGTACTTCAGATCGGGACTCAAATATCTATCATTTACATCACAAAAAAGTATAATATCTATATCATATAAAGTCGAGAAAATATTTAATTTAAACTTGTTAGGTAGAAAACATACTTTGTTTGTGGTGAAAAATTGCGTACAATCGCTACGCGAGTCTCTAGATGACTTTGTCGGCTTCGGATCATACAAATAAAGCATTTTTTAAAATCTCTACTCTGTTATTGAAAATTTCAAATATATTCAAAATTTTCAATATTTCAAATTTCCTAATAGTTTTTGTTTTTTCTCAAATATTTTGATGCGTGAATTTTAAAAAAATACAAAAAATTGAATACTGAAAATTTTAAAACTATCAAAATTTTCGTTTTGTATTTAAAAAAGTGAAAATTATGAAAGAAAAAGTAAAATTTATGGCGTAAATATTAGCAAGGAAATCTTAGGAATATTGAAATTTTGGAAGTGCCGCAAGTTAAATACTTCAAGATAATAAGTTAGCTACAAGACCGATTACACAGCCTAGAACCTTTGAGAACAATATGACTTTAGTAAAATATATACATCTTTTTGTTGGAGTAACAAATGGTTACTGAAATACATGTCACATTCAACAGTTAAACCTTAAAAGTTTCCAATCCTGTTAGCATCAAACATGAAATCCAAAAACTTTGAATCTAACCTACTTCCATTTCTTAATTTTAAATAAGACATCATGGTCTATTTGTTTACAATAACATAATGCTTTAAATATTTGTTTTCATTTGTGTGACTGAGGTTAACACTATTTTACACTTCATCTATGATCAATAACTCAATTTACAATATTTCTTGGAGCTGTAATCTTCTATGTGCTTCTCCTGTAACTTTAATCAAACTGTAATCATTTATGTTGATCTACAAAGGTTTCACTTTACAAACCTCGACCGCGAATCCACAGTCCATAAGCATCAATAGCCATGCTCGCTGCTGTTCCGAGAGCCGATCCTTGGGACCTTTCACTTCAACAAGCTTAGCTTCCCCACTGTATTCTCCGCAGAAACGCCATAGCAGCAAATCAGGCATTCCGCTAGACCAGCTTCTATAGTCTTCACAAAGAAGCTTGCAGAAAGACGCCAAACAAGAGCCCCTAACACAAGTAACAGCAGCGCGAAGCTCGTCTAAAGAATGGCGGTCCCAGTTAACTCCTCTACAAGATGTTCCATTATGTGTTTCCCATGACTTGATAAGAAACTCCTCAGCCATGCCGTCATGAATTTGCTGCAAATGGGATGCTATGATGCTTGCTCTCGCCGTATAAAAGCTATCGGTACCCAAATCCAAAGGAGCATTCTGTGAATTCAGAGGCTAATTAGTGTTCATTATCAAATAAAGATACAAATATATGATGGAATAATAACTCAGAGAATAAAATGAACCTGAAATCTAGTATGGAAGACATTAGGCACATCGGCGTATATTACATCCCACATAAGAAGGCCGAAAATAGTCAACCATATGCCACTCTCTGTATGAACACCTTGCCATCCCTCTGCGGCATAATAATCCAAAGCAAGCTCTTCCACTCCGCATTGCGTCCCTTCTTCATTGTAAAACCTGTTTTTTGCTCCCATCTCAGAATTCAAAGGTCTTCCTTGAACATAAACCTGAATAATCACATGAGTCACTATGAGAAAATCGTAATGTTACAGGAAATCTATAATGTTATTTTCATTAGAATTGTAAGGAAGCGGATCAGTAACGAGAATCATAAAACAATAAAGCGACTACCTCAGGGATCTTTCGCAGTACAGATTTAGAAAAACTAGGAACTTTCCACCGTCTTGGTGGTTTTCCTAAGCGAAGAACACGTCTTTGCAATGCCATTCTTGAACCAGCTCGTACCCATGGATCCAGCAACCCATTTTCAGCCACTTGAAGGCTCTCATCTATGTAACCCAGATGCTCCAGGTCAACGGATAATCTCAGTGCCCAATATCCTCTTTTTACATCACAAGTGAAAACATTTTGCAGCAACTTAAGCAAGTCGATTGCATCACTGTACCTGAGAAACAGAAGTTGATTTTCTTCATCATCTATAGTGCACAACACGATAAAAAAATTGCAATGATAAGACATTGTCTAGTGGACAGAGATATAAGATCATTTTATGTCTACATAAAGGGAAACCAAGGGCACTGTGAGCACACAAATGATTGTAATGGCAGAGAAATAATGCAGGATATTTTGTTTCAATTGTAATTTTGTTTCCACTTCAACTTTGGGTTATCTTTTCCTAAAATTAAATTTTAGTCATAGTATTACACAAAGTTCAGATGTTTCTACTATAACTTTTAAAGGCTTTATGCGTAAAAATGCGTTAGAGTTTGTATATTAAACCACAATCGGATACCTGCGCTCCTGCTCAAGAAAGGAAATCCCTAATGTAACCACTTTGGAGTATACCCATGATGCTGTAAATAAGTTATGGAATGTAGATACTGATTTAGAAGTCGAGTACTGGATGGGCAACACAGTGGATACACGGGATTCAGCCATCTTTATGCACCTCAATATGATATCAGTTTTGTTTGCATCAAGGGCTTCATCCATAACTTGTGCCACTTCAACGGCCTGAAAACTAAAGTTATACATGGAAGCAGGAACAGAAGGCCGCGTGTATCTTGGAAATTAGACATCTACCTCTTCGAATGCAAGAAGATCCATGCGATTAGAGAATATTGGTTCCAATATTGTGCAGGTATAAGTTGGATATTTGATTTTTCCTATATCAACTAGTAGAAAGGACGAGAGATCCTGTTCTCCATTTAAGAAGAAAAGCCTCTACAAAAGAAAAATCATTTAAATCGGAACTACTATTATGCTACTTTAACTTAATTCTGAAATTAATAAAAGTAACATAAATATGTCACCTCGATACGCCAGATAAGAGACTCAGCTTTTGAAGAAATCTTGATACAGAAACCAGTTCTAGCTAAAAACATATTTGATAGATGTGGCCTGCATACAGCAACAGCAGGAGAATGTAAGCATTAAATAAAGCATTAATTGACCATACCTAATGCATAAATTGTAAAAACACTACTAAAATTTTGATACCATAATCCTGCATATGTAGAAAGAATAGATGACATGAGATCTTGCTTCTTCATTCCGTGACCGCAACTCTAGAACATCAAAATGAAAAATAAAAAACTTAATGCTAGCTTATAAATTAGAGAAACGACGGTAAAAGGAAGAGGAAATAACATGTATGAAATGCATAACCTCCAACTTATGGCTATTTTTATGACATTTATATAGAGAAACACAATATAATGTTCAATTGTCTGACCCGTATCTGTCCACATAGTATGTCTCTCACTATGTAGTCATCAGAAGCCATTCATCGATGTAGGAGCACGAACTATGGATACAACCAAATTTAGAGGGATCCATCCAAAATGCTCCATTTACTTATAATACGACAAAGATGTATGCTCAGACTGCACTTTTATATAATGATATTAAAAGTAATAAGAATAAAAAGACGGTAAAATTGCATGTGACACATAACATCTGAAATATTGACACAGCACAAATCAAGATGAAATTTGGATAGACCTATATGAAAATTCCTTCTCCTTTCATTTTTTTTTTGAAAACCTATTCAGAAGACAGAGTATAAGCTTGAGGACAATACTGACTAAAATGGCAAAGGGTGGGGGGAACAAAAGAGAATAATTAGCTTGATGCGTACGTACAGCATAGCACTATACTGTATCCAAAAATAAAATTAAATATGTTGGACGTATGAAACAATTCATGAGCCACCTTCTACTAGCTTGAGCTTTAAGAAGAGTTGGTGTTTGGCATGATATAATAGACGGAATAAAAAGACCATCGAGATTTGAACTCTTGGTTCTTTGACATTCTTCCAAATAAGTTGAACTTTACCATAGATAGAAATGAGCCTGCACACAGTACATGCTTTAAGCCCACAGGCTCACGTATGAAGTGGTGTTAGTCATAGATATAAAGACAATCATGAGTCTTTGCCTAAGAAGAAAGACAATCATGAGACTTTGCCTAAGAAGATCTTCCGATAATTGGTCCTTGACACCATACTAATTAAGAACATCTAACATGGCCATCACTCCTTATTTATGTATTACCTTAAAATACTAGCTGCAAAGGTTATATTCCAAAGTAGCCAAGTACATCAACTGCTGCTATTATAAAAAGAATATATATCTTGCAGTGGTAGGGCACGGAACCGCTACCTTTATTTCCCAACTTCAGTATACTGGAAGAATAAAATAGGTGGCGTCAAGGAGGGTAGTCAATTTTTTAATGCTGTTATTTCGTCTTTGGCTGTAACCTGGGAAAGCCGCCTTGTCCCTCTGAAGGATCAGGGTTTTATTTTAGGGAATCAAATGGGAAAACTCTTTCAATCTTTATCATAAATAATGCTATAACTGGCACAAAAAAATCACTTTTCTCAATCAATGTATATCGAAATAGGGATATAAATAGTTGGTTGTCAAGATCTCGATCTTGATCTTAAAATCTTATGATTTTATGATCTCACTCACCCCCAACGATCATGATCTTAAGTAGAATCGCGTGTTGTAGCCAAATTGTGAAAAAATTGTAAAATCATTGATTTTACGATCTTGTTATCCCCTCTCGATCTTACAAAAATAATTGGGTAGGACCTTCCAATCTTAGCTACGATTTTATATTTTATGATTTTGCTACTCTCTCCCGATCTTATGTAAAATCTCAATCTTGACAACCTTAAATACTGAGATTATGACTCAAAAAGCATGCAACTCATAAACAGTAAGACAGATTGCTACTACAGAAGAATTTTGTCATTTGCTTAATCATGTTATTATTCACCTAATTGATGAAATCCTTTTGAACAGCATATGACATTAAAATATATTCTAGCTCAAAAACTAGTGATTGATTCCAACCTTTTTAAGCAAGAAACACAAAATTTCACGCAGCTCAGAGACAGTGAGTACGTCTAATATATCATTCATGTCACTTTCGCATAGTTGATTTCCATCTTCAACAGTGCATATGTATTCTTTCTCTGCAATAGGATCATCCCAAAGACACCGATCATTGAGGAGGCAATAAGAAGATTTACCAGTAGGAGAAAACCAATTGTATTTGCAAGGAAAGATAAAAATAAACCTTACTATTTTATTAAATTACCCGCAAGTTCCTTGACTGCCTTTTGAGTATTCAATATTTCAGGATACGATATACTAGACATGCGAAACCAAGGTCCTAAATAAGAGCACGGTACAAAAAGAATATGTCAACTCCAAAACAAAAACACAATCTAAAAATGATTAATAGTATCACATCAAGAAATTTATGATCAATTTTCTGTATAGCATATAGCATCTTCGAGAACCTCTAGTATGAAGGTGCTGAAGGATTTGAAAAACGTATATTAATTCTATTAATGAGTCCATGTCTTTCTAGAGTCCTTACATTTCTACCATGTTTGCAATCCCTATTATGTACTACTAAAAACCCCTTTATGAATATTACAAGCACTTGATATAAAAAATGATAAGTTTCAAATATTGCAATAACCTTTTCTAGTGTACATCCGAATAAAAAGTCTCTGACTGTCATTTGAGAGTGACGCGAATGACTCTGTCAATGGATGAGACATTATTTAAATTATCTGATAAAAGAAAAGTCCAAAGATATAAAATTCAAAAGTGTTATGTTAAAACTAATACCCATATAGGTTTTTTCATCTTCTGTTAGAAGGTGAATATTATTTTTTAAGGCCTCTTGTATCATAAGACAAAAATTCAGCTGATACTTTACAGATGAAGGATTCTTGATAGCAGATTCAACAACATGCTGAGCATTTTTCCATAAACATTTAAATGTCTCATCTTCATACTTGCTTTCACCATCTGGTGTACTGTGGCACATAATCTGAATTGGAACTGCATCACGAGAATGTTTAGGAACAGAAGTGACATGTCCCTGGAATAAACTCCAAAGAAAAAAATAATGAGGACATGAATCAAGTAGCTTAATTCATATTTTCTGGAGTAATTGCAGGGATCAAGTGATTTATTCAGAATAAATCACTAGCAGAACCTTTAAATATTGAAACCTGATAGTCTCTTGACCTCACTGTTTAAAGCTAATAGTTGAATCTTCAAGTTTCTTCAAAACCCGTCAAATCCAAAACACTCCCCTTTAAAGTATCTATAAAAATTTAACCCTAGAAAGCTAAAAGTTAAGGCCTTTTCCTATTGCCCACAAACTCCCGTATGAACTCAATGAAACTTCAGCCAACAATTTTCACTGCTTAATTTATTTACCAAATAAACTTTCTAAAGTAGAGCAATGCAATCACACAATGTGCAACTCGAGTCAACTATCATGTGCTTTCTGTCGATATAGATAATAATAATTCATCCATAAAAGTAAAAAGTGACAAAGCAAAGGAGAATCGTGAAACAAAGGGTACACAAATGCACAGAGCAACTCACTCTCAAGTAAAAAGTGACAAAGCAAATGAGAATCGTGAAACAAAGGGTACCTGAAATGCAATGCCATAGTTGTCAATTAGAGGAGATAGATACTGTGCCAGCTCGCGAGGGAGATAACCTAGAAATTTAGAACAGCCACCAGAATCTACCGAAACAACCTGAAACAACCAAGAGCGGCAACTAGTTCCTTAAAGTTCCACATTCAAAATCAATAAGATGGTAGTGTATTTGATGTGTCAATCTATGTATGGATGTTCCTAAATTAACTCTTTAGTTAGCAATAGTTGAATCACTAAAAATATTTGAGTTCAATCATAGCTATCTTAAAAATCATACAAAGTGTAATTTGTGATTGGTTAATCAATGAAAGTGTATTAAATTAATTTCATAAATGTGAGAGAGAATATACTTGAAGGAAAAAAAAATGTGCTTGATCATTTGGAAAAATAACCTATGTAGCATAAACACTTCACATTAGAGACGTGTCTAGTATCAGACACCAACATGCGACATATACACTCCACACTGACGTTGTGTCTAATGTGAGACACCAACATACAGCATAGACAAGCATAGACACTTCACATTGACGTTGTGTCTAGTGTCAAACACCAACATACGAAGTAGACATACAAGTGCAGCTAGAAAAACAATAATCTATGTAGCATATACACTTCCAAATGATGTTGTGTCTAGTGTCAAACACCAGCATACGACATGGACATACGAGTTATGAAGCACCGACACCCTGAAAACGACTCTAGCACCGACACTGCAACACCGATAATAATTTGAGAAAATGAATAAATTAAATGTAATCACAAGTTTTAGAAGTGTTTGTGCTACATATACGAGTGACCCTAGAAAAACAATAACCTTGATGGCATTTGGATCCTTAACATTTTGCGAGTCTCTCGAGAGAGAGACCGTGTCACCAGCACATACTTCCTCTTGATCAGCATATCTCCTACCCACAATCAAAGTTTCAAGCTTTACTTCAAAAATGTTACATTTATCATCAATATTATCGATAATATCATAATGGTTAGCGTCGATATGGTTGGATTCAGATAACAAAGGCGAAGATTCATTTATAACAGCTGCAGAATCGTTATCAGCAATGGGACTCTCAGAGAACTGCAATTTTTTTCGGAGCGTGAAATCCGGGGCGTGTGAATCCGGATCCGCGTGGGTGAGATTGTCAGGGCGAGTGAAGTTTAACTGAAGTAGAGTTCGCTGTGTGAATTTTCGTTTTGTTCCACTTTGTTTAGGTTGAGAGAGACACGAATCTGAAAACAGAAATTGAAATTGAAATGAAATTTGAAAGGTTGTGAATTGAAGCGGTGATGATGATGATAAATGCATACCGAGATGAGAGTTGATGCGGTGGTTATCGGGGGGGAGTGTGAGGGAACAAACGGGACACTGTACGGCGTCGTTTTGGGGGTTGTCACCGTCACCGGGTGTCGTAGGTTGTTGTTGTTCCGGCTGGTGGTGGATAGGGTTTGGAATAGGATCGGAGAGAATAGAATGACGATTGGGAAGGAAACGACGACGTTTTCCAATCAATCGAATCAAGCTTTCTCTGCCTGTGAGTACCATTTTCGAAGGCTGAGAAATGAAACCCTTCCATTTCGCGCCTCCTTCTTCCTTTTTATATCAAAAAGGTTTTACATGTTACTAGAATGGTTACCCTTCACCTCCATGTTTTTATCTTTCACTTCATGTTTTTTAGCAACTGTCTTCCACGTTTATGTTTTTAGTTGGGACACATCATAACATAAACTTTTTTTTCTTTTTAATTTTTCTTTCACATATCATGTATTTATCAAGTTCAATCCATCTCTCTATTATTATGAAAGTAATGTTATTGAGAAATATTTAAATTTGTTTAGGTCAGACCAAAACTGATTTGATAAGCGGTGGTGACAGGAGATCAAGGTTTCTAATACGATGGAGTGGAATACCTATAGATTTAGTACTCTAACAATCAAGTTAATATGTGAGAAAGAGGGGTGAAGTAAATTTGAAGTTGAAACTTGTTACTTTAATTTGGCGTTTCCCTGTATATATAGATAGAGAAGTAAAGAACTCGTTATTTGTTAAGAGTGGATTGTGGAGAGTCGTTAGATGTACTTGCTATTGAGATCCTTGGTGATCAACAAGATGATAATTCTTGTGTGTTGAGAAGATTATGGAAGGAGTGAGGTCTCTTCATGGTGGTCGGTCGGGGTCAAAATGGTCGGCCTATAATAGTTGTCCTTCAAGTCCTTGTTCGTGCTAGTAAGGTTAGGGTTTGTTACACCATCCTTTGATACGGGTCACTCTGCCCATCATCTTCGGACGCGCGAAAGGGAAACATTTCAATTTTTTGGGGATTCGTGCATTTAATGTTCCATGCTTCCAAACGTCTTTTTGGAAGTTCTATCATTACGACTCTTGGGAACTGAAACTCTTAAGTGCTACATGTGAGTGATTAGACATATTTGGTGTAGTCTTTTTGCATGCTAGATTATAATATTTGAGTCATTTCTTAGTTTAGCAATTATCTTCATCTTTGGTGTTTTGTTTCCCTGCATCTGAAACATTAACACATTACGGGCAAGAAATCACAAAAAATTACTCACGTGCCCCAAAATAATACTTCATCTTCTTGGATAGATTATGTTTACTCTTCCACTATTTATGCTATTGTGAAAGTGGGCGGTTTTTATGACGTTTTTACAGAAGTTAGTTCATCTTCCAGTTGGGGAATCTTAAGTCCCTCTGAGGATGATAGAATATGTGACAAGTATGGAGATTGCGTCATTCCTTTCCATGGGTGCACTTTCTCCGTCATGAGTCTTTGTCTCTCCTTTACCGCCTTTGAGATAGAAGTTATAGAGCATTTGGAAATGGGTCATTCGCAACTTCTTCCTGCAAGTTAGGTGTACGCAAAAGTATACAAGTATTGGTGTGAATATTTGAATAAGGAGTCTTATGTGATCCTCTTCTTTCATTTACTCAAATGTCATCGTGGCCAAACGACCTGGACGAGGTGTGAATGATTGATTTATCTAGAACCAACTATTTATGGCTTTAGACCTCTTTCGGAGCTTCAGCCATTTGAGGATCAGTTACTTTTGGTAACCCATGTTAGGGTTTTCACCGTTGGCAACGGAGTAGATGGAAGATGTATTGAGTTATTCCCTAAGTATTGGATTTAATGTCACTTTATACTAGGGAATCGTCTTTATGTATATAAGAAACAGGATCTCTCTGATGAGGCTCGGTATCAAAATACTTGGTCGATAAAGTTTATCAACAATCTAGGATACTTATGAGGAAGTACTCTAATTGAGGAGATCGAAAAGAAACGCTTGCAGCGCCTTATTGACATTCGGTTCCTGATAGGAGCCCATTTTCGTGAAGAGAGAAATACTGACTTTGGTAAGCTCTATAACCTCTAGGCTCTTTTGTTTACTCTGCATGTCCCCTGATGTATTTTCTTTCCTTATAATTGTATGCAAGTTATATGGATGATGAAGTGCAGCTCCGGCTTATGAAGCGGAGAATATAGTCGATCGAGAGTAATGCAATTTTAGAAACCATGTTGCCTTTACCGAGTATCATGGGTCTAAATGTTCGTCCACTACTGATAGGATCTAGTTCTTCTTCTTCTGGAGATCGTCACCCTTCTCCTTCGGACGAGGATTGCTCTTACCTTGCTGACCTGTCTAGGCATGCTCTTAAGGAAGAACTAGTGATGACACTCTACCAGCATGTAATTTTTATAGCATTTTGTCTTTTATTTCACTAAGTTTGAGTTGATTTTGGTTAAGTTTTAGTAGAAATTAGTGTGTTTTTGGAAGCAGACCAAAAATAAGGAAGAAAGAAGAAAACATGAAAAAATGGTGTGAAAAAGTGGTGTGAAAAAAGAGAAAATTGGAAGCAATTATGAACTGCAGCCATCGCGCCCCATCATGGAACGATACTCAACTCGTTGTGGCGCGATGGCATATCATCATGGTGTGATGCAACATAGGGCTTGACTCGTTTTGAAGCTTTATAAATGATTTTTTTTTGCACACTTTTGAGGATTTTTTTTACTGGCATCATAATTATAATGTTAGAGAAATATTGTGGAGTTCTAGAGCGAAGGTTTTTATCATCGACAACTGAATTCTAACTAGAAATCCATGTATCTTTTATTTATGAGTTATCTAGTTATGAGTAGATAGTTTTCTTAGGTTATGTTTTGTTTAAATGAACTTGTATGGATTTGTTAAGACTGTATGTTAGGTATTTGTACTATTATATGCTTTTGATTATTGAAGTTTTTATTCAGTTAATATTTGTGTTTAAAGTTTTACATGTGTTTACGAATGTCCATGTATCAATTCAGATTCATGTTGAGTATTAACCCTAATTGTGTGAATCGGATCTAAGTTAATTGTTCAACATAATAATTGAGCTAGAGATGGAAAATTGTAAGGTCGCGACTTAGGGTTTAACGAATGAGCATCGCATATTTTAACTATCAAATTTGCTTAAGAGATTAGGGGATTATAGCTTAGAATAGTGAGGTATACACCAAGAGATTGGGTATACTGGCTTAGTTAGACCGTCGTGGTAATTGAATTAATCATTATAAGGGTAGATAAATGTTATTATCAACAGATACATACAGGGGATTCGAGATGAAACTTAATCGCCTTTCGCATCATGATAACTTTTCTATTTTTCTTTTTCACATTTAAACTCAAAAACTCCCCATTGTTACTTTTAATTGGCATAATCGTACACCTTGTTAAATTGCAATCATAATGGAAACAGTCTTTTAAGTATTACTTCGACATTATTGATACACTTGTCGAGAGGTCTTTCAGCTTTTGGCGTCGTTGTCGAGAATTGTTGATAATTTCAACAAGGCAACTGTTGTGCGGCGTTTTAGTTTTATTTATTTATCTTCTGTTTTTGATTTGTTTGTTTGGACAATAATACTAAAACTATATCCACTTGTTTATGTGAGGTTCGGGATTAGAGCTAGTATCATTTGATTTAGAAATTGAAAAAGACTGCACGATCAAACTGTAAATTAGCGCGATGGTGGCAGCCGGAGTCACGTCGCAGGTCGGCGGGCGCGAGCGCGTTTCACATCGGAGGGAGTTGCGTCACGGGTCGGCGGTGGGCAGCGTGTTCGGGGCGTTTTCGATAGTTTTCGAGTTTGGGGAGTTTTCGCTGATTTTTGAGCAAATTTTGACATTAGTAACCTTATGATCAATTTGGAGTAAATCCAGTTAAATTATTAGCCCTTAGAGTCCAATAGAGTTCTCTTATGTGAATAGTTGCCCTTAGAGCACTTTTGAACACTGTAGAGTACTTTTGCATACTCTATAGTCATTTTGAGAGTTGAAAGATGGTTTTTAGCTGTTTTGGAGCTTTTTGACAACTTTATTGAATTATTAATAATATGATAAAATTTTGAGACTTTCTGAATAATTTTGATGAGTTTTTTAGTTTTTGAGTAATAACATAAATTTATTTATTTTCATGTGAATAATAATTATTTTTAAATTATATTTTGAAGATTAGTAATCTGGTGGGATTATAGTGAGACTTGTGATTGGCAACCTTATGGTTCAAGATGTTAGACGATAGGCATATATCTAAAGGGGGTGAATAGATCCAAATTAAAACTTTATTCGAAAATTTGATTTAGAAAAATTTATGGTGCGGAAGCAAGTTTCAAATATTTCCCGGATCAAATATCGTCTAATTGAACTTACTATTGAACAGTTCGGGTATGTGTAATGGTGTCAATGGTATGATAATAATCCACAAGTTGATTAACAATACTTTAAACAACAAATCGAATACTCCATTATAGTAAAAGTCTATCTCCAATGATAATAACACACAAAAAACTAGTTGAAACAATTTGTCGAATATTTTGCGTGTGATCAACAAAGTTTGGACATTAGTATAATGTTTGTACTTCTTAGAAATCCAATCACTATCAAATGGCAAGTGATTACTACAATAACACAAATTTAACAAATGATTCAAAAGTTATTATTCAAACAATGTTAATCAAGAGATTAAAGTAATCAATATTTTACAAACCAAAAAATAAAAGGAGAGAGAGAGAGAGAGAGAGAATATGATGATATCATGATCTCAAATCAATCTTATTGAACACACAAGCTCCAACCAACTGAACCATAAGGTCATCGATCCTATGAAGAGGATATTTGTTCTTAATAGTAACCTTATTCAGTTGTCAGTAATCAACATACAACCTCACGCTACCATCTTTTTTCTTGACCAACAAAATTGGCACTCCCCACATTGACACGCTAAGTCTGATAAACCTTTTCTCTAACAACTCTTCTAACTGTTTCTTCAGCTCACTCAGCTCTGATGCATACATTTCAACTTATCTTTCTGGTGATAAATCACTAATGTACTAGGTACTAGGTACTAAGTCAATGGTGAGCTGAACTTATCTTTCTAGTGGTAAATTACTAATGTAATCTGGGAACATGTCAGGGAACTTACACACAATAGTAAGAGCAACAATCATAGCTTTGCCTTCCACTCTCAAGGAAGCAAACATCATGAACACTTGATTATTCTCTCTCAAGGATACTTCTACATGTCCGACAGAAATGAATCTCGAATCCGCACGCTCTTCGGGTTCAGGAAACAACATCCTTAGCATGAAGTTGTTCATTCCCATAATAACATCAAGTTGACTTAGAGGTAAACAAATCAAGTCAACTCCAGAGTATTTACCATAAATCTTCACGGGAAAATTCAAACACACCAACGTAGTAGTCACTGAACCATTAGTTGGGGTATTAATGACCATACTACCAACCATAGAAGACACACCTAGGTTCAACTTATTAACACAATCAAAAGATATGAACAAGTGCGTCACACCCGTATCAATGATAGAAATGAAAGAAACACCCTTAATAAAACACATACCTCGAATCAAGTTATCATATTTAGAGGTTTCCACACCACTCAAAGCGAATACCTTCCCATTATCTTGTTCTTTCTTCGTCTTTTGACATTAGGTACTGATATGACCTGGTTCTCCATAGTTGAAACAATTCAAAATTGTACTCTTGCATTCAAAGGAACGATGTCCCTGTTTTTCCCACTTGAAACAAGTTAGTTTTATGCTCTTGCACTTAGAAGCATGATGGTCTAACCCGTCACACTTGAAACATCTCATAGGAGCAGGAGTGCCTCCCACACTTGTTTCTTTCCTACCTGTGGCTTTCTGTTGAAACTTCTGCTTTCTCTTATCATTTAGAGCCCTATAAGGTTTACCACGATTTTGATTTCCACTCTTCTTCTCTCTAACATTATGACGCACTAATAACACTCAAAATTCGTTCGGAGATATACTCCGTATTTTTTACGAAGATGCATCTTCATACTAATTCATCACTTGCAAAGTACTGTGGTGTGAACTTTTTATGCGTTTGAAATTGCATTTCTTATGCGAGCAGCACTAAATCTTCAATAAGAAATTCCCTCTTTTAACTGAACTAAAAAACAGTCTAAAATTGCATTTCTTACGCCATCATCATTAAATATTCAATAAACAATTCCCTTTTTTAATTGGACTCAAAAATAGAAAATGATAAATTATAGAGGATTTCTTAATGCATCTCATATACTTCTTAGGCACCATGCAAAAATACATAAGTGCCTCCAAATTCCGGAGGTACATCTCCGGACGTACCCAAAGGTCTATTAACGTTAAAATATTTCGGAGATGTATCTCCAGAATATTTTGGAGGTTAAATCGCGTCAGACCCTACTCCTTCTTCATTTCTCATTTTCCTCAAAACCATTCTTCAAACTCTCTCAATTTTTTCTCTACACCAACTCAAAACTCAAAACTCAAAACTCAATCATCAAGGCTTAATAGAACTTCAATCATCATCTCTAACATCAGAAACAACATCTAAAATTTCAATTTCTTGTAAGTTTTTTGAATTTTCGTTAACTTTTTGAGTTTTTGTGTAAATGAGTAGAAATCAATGATTAGAGTTAGAAATTAGTAGAAATAGAATTTAAGATAGTTTAGACATAGTGTATTTGATTTTTGTTGGCTGAAAATGATGATCAAAATAAGTTTTTTTGAGATTGCATGGGGTACATTGACACCATCGATGCAACTTGTAAGTTGCAGAAAATTCCGGAGATGCATCTCCATAATTTTTCAGAGTTTTAGTTTCCCATATTTCCGAGATGCATCTATGGAATTTCTTGTAGTATTTTTTTATTTTCTTGCTTGTATGTTGTTTTCCTACACTAATTGTCTGCTTTACTTTAACTTACAGACATAATGGTTGATAGACAGGATAGGTTGAGGCACAAGAGGGTTGCTCAACACGCATCAATGCGGCGGGAGAAGAGTCGGAAGGTTCTAGAGGCTTCTGGTCCCTTTGGTCATGCATAGCCATCTACTTTTGGAGCTCATGCTTCTCCTCATGCCACTTCATTTTCTTCTTCCCGTAGGAGACGGGATTCACCATCTGATGCATCACTCCCTCCATCCTCCCGTATGCGCCAGGTTTCCCCTATTCAGGGGCCTGAGGTAGCGAATTCACTAGTGAAACCTCCTATTATAGATGCTTATGAGTCTGTGTCACCTCTCACTACTGGTGTTACTAATCCAGTGCCACCTCCAGAGGGTGAGGCTGCTGCGGATGTTGAGCCAGAGGAAGTTTGAGGAGCCCCTGTTGATTTATCATTATCATCTTTGTACCCATAACATACTGCCAGACATATCTGCGACGAAGAGGTAGCATTAGTTGGATTCATCATTTTTTATTTACGTTAATTTTAATTGAAAAATTTCTGACATTAATTAGTTATTTATTTTCAGGAGCGTGATATGCGTAACTTTACTAACCACAAACGAAAGATTGCTAGCTTGCCTCATGCTAGGTTTGAATACTTGAAGAGGGTGTATGAGACTGAGATCCTTAGAGCATAGCAGGCTACAGGTGATGATGAGCATGCGACACTCCATATAGCACATGTTATGAGAGCATACCTGCTATATTTGGTTGGCGCTTCCCTTTTTATGGACAAGAATGTCACTTATACAGATGCCATCTACCAATGGTACTTCCTAGATTTCGAGCGGATCCATGAGTAAGGGGACGCTTGTTTGGTCTACTTGTACTCGAAATTAAGAGATGACTGTATGTGGAAGACGAAGCAGGTCATAGGCAGCGTGACAGTATTGACGGTAATAATTATTAGTCTTTTAATGTTTCTTTGACATTTTCATTTCATCTTCATGCAAAGTCATGACTGATAATTCGTGTGATCCAAACTTTTCATTTTAAGCTTGGATCCTCCAGCACTTCCCGCGCATCTCTAGTTGGGTGAGTGTTGAGGCTTACACTAAGGATATGCCACGTGCTACTGCTTTTTCCCCATTTAGAGGGAACCATGCGACTGAGCCTTTTAGAGTGTACCTTGACTATTTGTTGCTGAGGACATGCACTTCAATAGCTATGTTGATCACCGCCAGACGCGGTAATTTGACGAGATAGTGTTATAGTCTTGATGGTTGGCCAACGGACCGCGTCTCGCTGCTCCTTATTTGCCCAAGTGCGCCATGCGGCAGCTTGGCTACACTCAGACCATTCCCAAACATCATGCTGTCTTTGCTCTTCTTGCTTTAACACTAGACAGATAAATGACATGTTTGCTGATTTTGAGAGTCATCCGGTACCAGAGGAGGCACAGAGTATCATAGTCGTGAACGAATAGAGTTACGTCGAATGATATATCATATGGTTTTTCAGGGTGTCACATTCGTACGTGGTGTATGCTGCTCTAGGAGACTCACTTAGGTCAGCTCATCAGGAGATACTAGAGGAGTAGCAGACACATTTAGATCATGATAAGGATGTCTTGCCTAAATATCATTGTATTATGGGGATTGCACAAACAAGCATTGACAAAGGTATCTTCCCTAATGGGTATGGTGTGAGGCAAGTCCTAGATGTTATCATGACGGAGGCACGGGGGACATTGATGTATCGGAGATAACGCCAAAGAACGGGGGGATTGATGGCCGAGGAGGTAGAGGAGGCAAATGAGAGGTAGTCATACACACATAAGAGTATATTAGTATATAGCAGTAGTAGTATGATTTATATTTTATTTTGACATCATCCTATCTTATTGGTCTCAATTGTATGGCCTTTTTAACATTTATTGATCTGACATTTTTAGACCATTTAAATTTACTTACGTTTATTTTTTATTTTCGCTTGTATAGTGTATAATATAGTTTAAATTTGCATCTAAATACATCTAAATATAGCATACCATGAAAAATTCTGTTTTGATATATTACAGAGATGTATCTCCAAAATATGCATTGAGATACATCTTCAATCTAATTCATGTATGTAATGGCTTATGAGTGTGATGTACATCATATTTAAAATTATCACGAAGATGGAGATACATCTCCGAAAACCAAAAACATTTAAATAATCTAGCGTAGTAGATACAGAACTAAGAAACATAAAAAAGACTCTTAAGAAATCCTCTAAACTTTATAATCAATTTAGGTGCTATTTTATGTGTATGTAATGCTCATTTTCTAAAATAATTTTCGGGTTGAATTATATTTTAAATAAAACATGTCAATGACAGCTCATGTCCATGCAAAAAACAGCCACGTTTTAAACTTGCATCCATATATCATATTATAAATAAAATGTTATAAGCAACTTTCCAATATAAAAAAGAGGCAAAAAATATAGGCATACAAATATTATCAATTTGTCGATAGACTTCAAAAACAATTAAACAAAATATTCACTGTAATTATTTAATAAAAAAAAATATTTTTGTAAATAGTGGGAAATAGTAATACACAATTGTTTTAGCAATGTTTCTATCCAAATAATTAATCTCAATCTCAAGATCTTTCTTATGATAAACTCGCCGAAATATCGAAGATGTAAAATTCTCAACAAGATTTTGTGTTTCATCATTCAATAATATGGAGAATAAAGAGTTTACGACGATAAAACGTTTCTGGCATTTCGAATGGTAAAATAATAGAAAAACCCTTATTTTAGTACTAATCTAAGGAAATCAAAAAATAATCTGCAAAATTCACTGCTCAGTCGTTTCTCGAATAAGACTAAGACTGGCTTTTACACAACATACTTGTATGTGATGGTGCATACAACCTCGGAATAGCCACCGCTTATCAGTGAACACCATCCCCAAAAATATCTATTCATTTATAATATACTGGAAACCAAAAAAATAGGTCTGGTACTGTCATCAACTAGTTGGGCGAGTTTGCTGTATTACTGAGTTGGTCGCACTGCGAGTTCTCAGCAATGGAGCATAGACGCTTGACAAGCTTATCCCAAAAAAACCACCAGCACTAGATCCACTGATCTTGTTTTCTATGGGAGGAGTTTTCATAGAATTCACATCATTACTAGAGAAATTTCTCTGCTCCGATATATTACTGCTTTCCTGAAAAGACATGGCAATTCATCAATGGTTTAAAATATATGATTATGATGAGAAAGGTGGATCAAGAAAATCAGAAATAATGCAAACCTCGTCAGATACAATAGTATTTGATGGAGATGGTGGATCAGCTGACCTAATTGGAGGCTCGGACCCAGTCTGATAAGAGAACGAATGGTAAAAGAAATTAGAAACTCATAACCGAAGCAAGGTGGAGAGGATGCAGGAAAAGCTTTCGATTGAAAATTAGTTACCCTTGATATTACTGGTGTAATAGAAGGCTGCTCAAGATATAGCCTGGAAGGACCTGACTGCAGAGCCTATATAATTAAGATATAACATAGCAATCCGTTACAAGTATAAAGTCTAACTTATGGAATGTGTAATCATTATTTGGCTTATAATCAAATAAAATCTAAATATACGGTTCAACTTAAAATTTTCCTATTAATTTATAATAAACAATACTATCATGTCTAAAGTAGAATACAGTTTTCTAAAACGGCATAATAGTGGAATACAGTTTGCAAAAGGAAAACGCTTACGCTGGAAGATGGTGAAACTGGTGGTAGCTCAAGGGTTGGCTTGGATAAGGGTGCCTATATAATTTAGAAGTATATTACTAATAAAATAGCAAGTAAATAGAAAGAACGTGATACAAAAAATCTGATATTCAAATTATGAAGCCAAGCTAGACCAAACAAAAATTCATTTGTAATGATATGTGTCCATGCCTGAATATATGCCGGTGTAGTGCCATTCTGCAAACTATCAGTAATTCGACATATTCCCTCGATTTTTTTATTTGTCGCAATCTAAGCAAACAGAAAAAGTAAACCACAGGTATGAACAATATCCGACCCGTCAAATAACAAAAATGGTTATAATTAAATAAACGTAATAATGACTAGAGTTTGATGGAATATACCTGATTCCCTTCTATTTCACTGATTTTAGATTCCTGAAAAGCAAATCAGTCAGCTAAAGTTGGATATCCAGCAAATTTTTCAATGAAATAACTGAATTCCTGAAAATGACTTACAATAACTCGGATAAAAGTATCAACACCGTTCATATCTCCATTTATTTTTTCTGTTTCATTTCGTATTTTATTGATCTGTAACAGAAGTTTACTATTATTGTTGAATAACAAAGAAGCGAAAAACAAAAATGCTTTGAAACATTTTTACTCACATCATCTTCGATAACTTCTACAATGACTGCAGATTCATCCACTATCTTTTCCACGCCATTAATTTTTGCAGATATATTCTTCTTGGCTTGCTACAATCATCACACTTGTGAAAGTAAGAAAAGTAAACTGAACAGAATGCAGAGATAATATGGGCCGGTTAGTCAAACTCAATAAAATATAGGATTTGGTTTACAATTAGAGTCTGAATTTTTTATGAATTGTTTTTGCTCGATCCTAAAAAGTGTGTTATGTTAGACATGTGACTCTACACACGAGAGAAGGGGTGAATTGTGGGTTTCCCCAGCTGATTCATAAACTTTTCCTAGCTGATCTAAGTAAAAAAATATTCAACAATAAAATAAAATTACCTCAATTGATTCATAAACTTTCCCTAGCTGATTACCTATGCCTGTACAGGCATCATTTAAACTGCGCCTTGTTGCAAACATCATATTAGGAATCCATCCCTGTAAATATAGCAAGGCAATATAACTCAATCATCTTCATAGAGAGGAGACAAGCTTCAAAGAGTTTATGATCATAATATACGTATCATGCACAGTTATGCCATTAATTTTGTTGATTATCCGCCATAGTTTTAAGAGTTATTTTCTTATACTAAAAAGTTTATCCACAAATAAATTCATTGACTTGTGCTAACTAAATAATATCCAACTTCAAGTAACAAAAATACTATTACGCTCCAAATCACAATGAAAAATTGGTAGCAACTAGAGTTGAGCTTAAAATGTATTGCATCAGACAATAAGAAAGCCAACACTTGAAAAAGAATGGGTGATGTAGTCCGGCTAGTCATATTGAATATTAGGCAACTTAATCCAACCAGATAGATACTACAACAACTCAAACAGCCACAGCTCACACATTTGAACAAATCTCAATACAATTGAAAGAGAAACCCGTGGGAAAAAATTCAGATATCTTGCATGAATTAATAAACATTTGAACACATCAATGATCATGTGATATATAGCAAATAACGCTGTTAAAAGCACGAACATTTGAATTCAAATTTTGGCCATACAAACTTCCTACAAGGATGCATGGCTACAACATCCCGTTACTCAAACCAACAATTCACAGAAGACAGAGGCAATACCTTCCACCAAAGGCATCCACATCCTACCCCAATAATGACCACTGTTACATACTTTCTTCCTGATGTACATTGTCAAAAATGTCAGAAAATGACACGAAGATAAGAAGGAAAAATTTTATAGCTCAGACAAAAATATGGACACAATCATGCGAACAAGGCACAGTTTAAAATCCAGTGATTGAAAAGTCAGTAAGCAACATGTTAGTATTGACTAAATTCCTGGAGAATAATAGAAGGGCCCTATAATATGAAAGGAAGTAAATAACCATAACCTGTTCCACTTCCATTTACAATAACGATTGATCTATCTGGTACTAGCTGTTGTAGTTCCTGCCGAAGTCTATTAACCTGTAGATCACAAGTATAAGCAGAATTGTCAGTTACCCTACATTACAACTAGCAATGGTAACAGTAACCAAATAAAACTTTAAAGTTTCTGCATAAACTATGAAACATGGTCATTATTTTATTCCAACCATTAAAAGTGAGAAAAAAACATGCAGCTAGTATCTGAAGATCTGTAACTAGCGTACCTCATCTTACCTCATTTCCAAATGATACATATCAAGTTTAATAAGAAATAACATGCTTCAATTACAAATGGAAGAAGAGTAAGGTTCACAAATATATATTTATTTCCATTTCCAAGATCACCAAGTAAATTTACAATTCTTAACCTCTTCAAGTAAGATTATTAGATTTTCCACTTCATGCAAAAACTTTAATAATGAATATTTAAGTTATTAGATATCAAAATTATTCTTTTAATTTATAACAAACGAGTTTTAAATAGTTTCTATTATTTTTCAAGTACTCATAAAAATCAATTTTGAAAATATAGATAAAATCACCTTTTTACTAAACAGGCCCTATATATATATATCAAAATAACTTATATTATATAAATTTAAAAAGTTCATATCTGATTAATCTAAATAGTTAATACTACATATCTTCAAATACTTTTATTTGTATACTAAATACTAAAGACTAAATACAAGTAATCATTTTGCTATTAGTAAATAGTACTGTTTATATTTTTTCTACTCAATTTTTGGTCATTTAATACTAAATAATATAATTTTTATTTGATTATGTTACTGTTATTTTATTATTTGTTTATCATTACTAAAAACTATTTCTTTTTTTAAAGCCTCTGATTCAAGGTCTAACTTGTTTTGAGGATCCGGCATTTGTCTTCTCACTTCTGCTTTGACTTGGCAAAACGTACATTGTCACAGCTGTGATTCAAGCACGCCACGTTGTCTTCTCCCTTCATAAGGTGATTCTTCACTTCTACTTCACCCTCCCTCCTTCTTCTAATGTGAAGATACACTATTTCTCTGTCCAGATTAGCCTTTTCTGCTTTTCACTGTCATAGCCGATGTGTGTCACATTGTTCTACGTGAACGCATGTGTGGCGGTCTAGGCAGTGATACACAACACATTTGGCATCATCGTAGCAGCCAGCAGCTGCAGTGCCGATATCGCACCACAGTTGACCGCTATTTTACCTATGCATGTTCGATAGTGGCTAGGGGCCACTCTGCTACACCACTAAATTGTGCAATCTACAACACTAGTTTAAATGGTGCTTTATGTTTTGACTTGGACTAAGTTTTGCAAAACCGCAGATGAGTACCCACTTAAAAATAGTGAAACCGAAGAATCAAGAATTTGTATAGATATACACATAATACATTGATTTGACCTGTTTCAACTTTTCCATACATGCAAATAACACTATTCACAGTTCCAACACATACAGCTCAACAAGTTGGAACATTCAGTAGGTACCTTAGTAACTAGTATATAACAAATGTTCAAAATACAACTAAATCTAAGTAAGAGCTTGACTTTGTAAGTTGCAACCAAGGACAGAGTTCAAATCCCCTAGGGATAGTTGTAAAATGGTTATTCAGGCCAGATTAAGTATTTATAGGTTCCCCCTTCCCCATTTTTTCTTGAAAACATATACAAGTATACAAAAACTCAATAATATAGGCATATGCTCAAAATTCAAGTCACGTTTAAAAGATCTAAATGGTGGGTGGCGGGTTGCATGACACTCAACTTAATAGTACTAAGAATTTTTCATAATTAAAATCAAATCTAATCAATAATGAATGAAAAACGTCATGCATACCTGATCAAGCAAAGCATCATTATGTGGATTTTTAGCTGTTGGTGTAGGACCAGTGCTTTGAAGTTGCCTTAAAACAACCTGGCCAGAGAAAGAGTCCAAAATCATTATAGAGCACAGCATTAATTCTCACCAATAAATGACAACCGCCTATACTCGCAATATGAATCGAATGTGGAGCTAACAACAAACAAATAATAATACCACCAAGAATATTGCCAAACTTTAGGTTTATTATATGCGGCATAAATTGAAGCAATGTTCATAGCAGACAATAGTGAAATATGGAATCGGATGTCTGAGGCATGAGTCAGCAGATATTGTTGGGTTCTATCAAAACAACATACGCCACGTTGCATTAAACAGTTTATTTGTAACTTATAGCACAAGCACTTGCGTGTAAGCTATTTTGTATATCAAAAGGTACAACTAAAGTTAAACGGTTTTCGTATAAGATACAACCTTACAAAAATCAGCTAAAAATAACATCTACACGATATCATAAGTTATTTTCATAAGTTCTCTCAAAAAGCTCAAATAAGCCAATTCAAACCTACCTATAGTCTCTTTGTCTGTGTTTCCTATAACCTTCCCATAAATATTAAACTTACCTTGAAAGCACCAGATACGAGACCAGATACATCCGGCAATCGACCTTCTTTAGCCAGTACTGAACCAACAAAACCTAAAATACAAACGATATTATTTCAGTGACTATTTCAGTGACGCATTTCGATTTTCATATCAAAGCATTACCAATAATAATTCATAATATTAAACAAGGTTTAAAAAACCGGTCCGCGAACGCAAAAACAGCAACAAAAAACAGTATTATCAGGCGCCGATACCGAATACCGATACTGTTATTCATTATTTATATTTTAATGTTAATTTAATTCACACTGCAATCAGTATTTCCGACCGGAATCGACCAAACGTTTAGATATTAAATTCAACTGTCATAATAAGCTAGATTCCAATTTTTTTACGAATTCATACACCGTAACAATGAATCTTACATCGGTTTAGCGAAACAATGAAAAATTGAAAGAAGAAAAATCGAAGGTGAATATGTACCTGCACCAAGGATAATGGTGATCTTCCCGAGTGATAGAGCCATGGTGTGTGGCCAGTGAACCTCCGCAGCTAGAGGAACACTCTGTGGTAAAGGGATTTATACGGCGAAAACGCTACCGTTTTAGGGTTCGGAGATGAGCGATTGTGGTGTAAAACGATGGTGGTTAGTGAGAAATTATTACCAAGAAAACCAAGATAATCTCACACCTAATGAAACCCTTGGAGGCTCGCTTCGCTACTATGTCGTTCTACCCTAGTTAATAGAATGAAATAATGAGATTTTTTTATTTTGGTGCGGAAATAATGAGATATTATTAGTATATTCTTTCTGCTGAAAAATAAATAAGTAAATCAATAAATGGTTTTGTTTATAAATATTGAATTTAATTATTTATGATTTATTATGGGATTAATATCAGTGTAAAAAAATCTACACACTCATTTATCACTATCCGTGTATTTCAATTAAATCTATTTATTTCAATATCCAACGTCTAGGATTAACTGACGGTAACGGTGTAAAATCTTTTTACAATGTCCGTGTATTTCAATTAAATCTATTTATTATTATTTATTATTATTAAAATTAAAATTATGATTATAAATTATTTTTTTCTTATTTTGTATTCATTATTTTAAATAAGAATTAAAATTAATATAATAATTACAAACTACTCTTTTTTTTCTAATTTTTCATTCAGCACCGTTACTTCTACTAAATTAATATTCAAATAATAAATTTATATAATTTTAATATTGAATTTTATTGTATATTTACTTTTGTATCCTATCAACTTATTAGGTTATGGTTGTCTAGACATCATGTGTTTTTTTTAGAATATGCTGCTATTATTAATATTATGGCATATGGATGAATTTTATTAAATATTATATAATATGGTTTATTCAACTTAAATGTTAAAAATTTGTGTAATTGTATTGAATTGTGTTAAAAAAAATTTAAAAATAATTATCAAATAAATTATTTTATACGTAACTCACAAACTCAACCAATTTAACCCGTAAATGATCGGGTTGGTTCGTTTTGGTTTTGACATTGAAGTTGTGGATTGGAGAATGATCACATCCCATTAAAATTTGAATGGGTTGGATAACGAATTAAGTCAAACCAAATCCAACCTAACATATTTAAGTGGATCCATGTGCTTACAAGTATAATCAATAAGTGATCCAAGATGTTAAAGCTCGCAGATAGCGAGACTCAAGAAGCAACTGCTTAGCTTTATTCACGAGGTCACAGAGGATTTTTGGGAGGAGCGGTGGAAATGAGTCGAGTCGAGTCGAACCCGTCGTCAGCTCGACTCGACTCGATAAGAATTGGTTTAGCTCGAAACTCGACTCGAGTTCGACACGAACTTTTTTTAAGCTCGAACTCGACTCGTTTTAAGTTCTTGAACAACTCGGTTCAACTCGTTAGATTCAGTTTGTTTACTTCACGGACTAAAAAGTCATTTTTTAAAGTTTAAATTTTTTTATTATATTTGACATTTTAAATTATTCTTTTTAAAGGGAAAATATTAAAACAAAATAAAGCTTTCAAAAGATAAATTTAAAAGTCTAATTCAAAAACTATTCTTTTTGAATTTAAGTTTGTCTCAAAAACTATTACCAATATAATAAAATAGTACAACAAAAACTATTAGAAATTGATACATTCCCATCACAAAATGATTATTCAACTTCAATCTTCATTACACCAACTGTCAACTGATTTACTATCATAGCTAGGGGTGTTCAAATCCAATCCAATTCAAAAAAAACCGAAAACCGAAAACAAAAAAAAAACCGATTTTTTTTGGATATGTTTGGACCACCTTATAGAATAACCGACCGGTTCGGTTTTCGGTTGGCTGCATGAAAACCGAACCAATCCAAACCGAACCGATATTTATTCATATAGTATTCTCATTAACTCTAATTAATTAAATACAATGCACCGTTACAAATTAAATACAATGCACATTTACAACACATCATGCACTAATTAATAATATTATTTAAATCTTACAATTTAAATACAATTAAATACTAATAAATACAATTGTTTAAACACATACTATTACTAGAATGCATACTAGTTAATAGTTATAGTTAAATATGATTTCCTACCCCTAAAAAACGTTTCGGTCATGCTTTAAAAAATATGATTTTCTGCAAATAAATACTATTAAATTTACTAGAATGCATACTAATTAAATATTAAATTGTTGCAGGAAAATTCAATTTAATATTTGAAGTGTCATATTGGAAAATTCACCATCCACGGATTCCACGGGCATGTAAAAATTAAATTGGTTTCTTTTATATATATATATATATATATATATATATATATATATATATATATATATATATATATATATATATATATATATATATATATATATATATATATATATATATATATATATATATATATATATATATATATATATATATATATATATATATATATATATATATATATATATATATATATATATATATATATATATATATATATATATATATATAATGTCATATAGAAAATGTTTTTGTCAGAATTTAAAAAAAAATTAAAATTAAAATTATTTTAGATTTAGAAGTAGTGTTTGTTTAAAAACCGAATAAAACCGAACCGAAGTAAACCGTATAAATTGGATCGGATCGGATTGGATTTTTTTTATTGTCATCCAATAACCGAACCAAACCGTATGCTCTTTGTATCTTTGGATCGGATGATTTTTTGTCTCAAAACCGATCCAAACCAAACCGCGAACACCCCTAATCATAGCTAGTAAGGAAAGGATAACCTACAAGATGGAAGAGGATAATTTTTAAGCCAATTAAATTCATATATCAGAATACCAACACAACATGATCATGGCATGCTATGCTAAATCAATTACTTCTATAAATAAATTCATTTTAAATATATCACAAATAGCAGTATCTTTAAAATATATCACAAATATCAGTACTTCATATATCACAAATAGCAGTACCTTAAATCAATTCTTTTTAAATTCATGAAATTTCTAGATTTATGTTACAACATTGGTATGGTTTGAACACCATATTAAAGCTCACAAATTAATATACATTGCAGCTACCTTTTAAATATATCACAATTAACACAATACTAGTTCCTCATATATAACAAATAGCAGTACTTTAAATGATTAATTCTTTTTAAATTCATGAAATTTCTAGATTTATGTTACAACACTAGTATGGTTTAAACATCCTATTAATTGTATGAGATGCTAACAACTAACAAGTAATAAAGACTAAATACACAGTTAATTATACAACAATCTCACTCACCTGCATTGATAGCTCTCTATTTATCATCAAGGGAGTAATGTAATTTTTGTTTGCACTTGCTCCACCTATTAATAAAATGAAGAATTTAGTTTTAAAAATTATCAATGCTATTTTTAAAAGTTTATATTATACTTAATAATCAAAAGAGAGCATATTATCTTAGGTTTGTTCCTAATTCCATGCAATATTCGAAGCCAATCACCACCACAAATTAAAGCTTCGATAGTAGATGAACTTAAAGAAGCTCGAAATGAATCGATAACTCTCCCTCCGGCGCTAAAGGTTGACTCCGAAGCCACAGTAGATATTGGAATGGCAAGAACATCTGCTGCCATATGGGACAACACTTTATATTTTCCACAATTCAATTTCCACCATTCCAAGGCACAAAATGACATATGGCTGTTATCTTTAGGTTTGTAAGTTGGCTCATTCAGATACTTTTCAATTTCAAATTTTACAGCAGGAATTTCTTGTTGTTCTTCGACATAATTCATTAACAATGACCACCCTGAGGATTTTTGTGACTCCAAAATACGCCCATTTTGATCAACACCACTTCTACTAGATCCTTCTTCATTATGCTCACTAAGTATATCAGCATACTCTTTGTACATATCATCAAGCGCGATACGCACATTTTCTATATTTTTTCTAGCTTAAACTTCTGGATAAATTAAGGGAAAACACATGTTAACACCCATCATTTTGATCCTAGGGTCCAAAACAGAAGCAAGCGACATAACAAGATTACATTGGCTCCAATATTTGTCAAATTTTCCCTTCATCGCTTTTGTCATTTCTTTCATAAAATCATATTCATCTTGGATAGCTTGATCTAAAACTAGTTTGATTCGAAATACCTCAGCAAGATATAAGTTAGAGTTGGATATTCACTACCTGAAATAATATTTGTAACAACATTAAATACCTCTAGCAACTTGTAAACTTTTTCAACCTTTTCCCAATCATCAACATCTGGAAGAGTTGTATAGCTTGGTTCTCGATCTTGAAAACGAGGGAAGACTTCTTTGAACTGCATTGCAACTGACAATATTTGATAGGTGGAGTTCCAACGAGTAGGGCAATCAAGAATTAATTTTTTACCACCAAGCTTTAGTTGTTGAACTATTTGTGTGAATGTTTATAACATTGCTTCAGACTGATTGATGAACTTCACACTTTCACGCACGTCTTCAACTATTTTTGCTATTTTCCCAATACCATCTTGAACAAGCAAATTTAGTATATGCGCACAACAACGCACATGAAATAACTTTCCATCTAACACTAATTTCCGGTGCCTTAAAATTAGAACTTTTAACTCTTTCAAACATCTATTGTTGTAATGTGCATTATCCACTGACACACTAGATATTTTATTTTCAATACCCCAATCTTTAAGACATTTGAAGATAGCATCAGCAATATCAACACCACACCGAGGAGGAGGAACATGAACAAAACTAAGAATGCGTTTCTGCAAAACCCAGTCAGCATCAACGAAATGGCCAGTTAACACCATGTATTCTATCTTCTGATTTTGTGACTTCCATAAATCAGTGGTCAAACAAATCTTATTTACTGTCCTTAAAGTAGACTTCAACTTTTTTCTTTCAGTTTCATAAATAGCAATACAATCATTCTTCAATGTCTTCCGACTAATTTTCTCATATGAAATATTAGAACACTTCATCATAAAATGAAAACCTTCTTCCTCAACAATACTAAATGCATGTTCATGCATCATAATCCAATGTGCGGTGGCTTCTCGTTGTCTTTCATGGTCATATTTACCTCCTGAATTCATTAGTAGTGGTCCAGAAAGCTTCTCATCAATCTTGCTTTTTGCTGGCTGAAAGTTTAATTTTTTTTGTTGTGCTACTAGCTTCTTGTAAATATGACATGTTTGTTTTAAATGCCTCATCAAATGACTGGTTGATCCACTAGCAACAACAGAATAATTGTTTTTACAGTGTATACATTGCCATTTTTTTCCATTCTTTAATTCCACTTTTTTGAAGTGATCCCAAACTAGAGAAGTTTTCTTCCTCTTGGACTTTTGAATAACAATGTCACTGCTCTCAACATTTTCTTCATTCACAACTTCATTTGTCGGTGTTGATTCATTTGTTAGTGGTTCTTCATTAGTATTTGCATTTAAATTAATTATAGGATTCAATACATTTAAACACTCTTCTCCATCTTTTGGTGGTGATTGTGAATCTCCCAATGATTCAAGTGAGGTACTATATGGCATATCTACAATAGAAAAATAAATAAAACCACAAGTTCCATTAAAAAAATCATTAAAATTTGTAAATAGAACATAATAAAAAAATTCTCATAACAGAGTTATATATTTAGTTCAAACCAAGAAAAATAGATTCAGAAAGAACATATACAAAACAAAGAAAATAAATAAAATCCTCATAACAGAGTTATAGTTCATTATATACAGGAAGAACATATTCAACATATTCAGAACACAGTAAAAAATGACAAAGCTACTAAAACAATCAGATGATGAGAATAATAATATTTACCTCTATTGAAAAAAAATGTTGAATCTGAAAGAAAGAGTTAAAGTTTTTTTCTCTTCAGAATAGAAAACAAAGACTGGAAATACGTAATATGAAGGATGAAGGAAGTTCTCTAAAACCTAAAATCTAAAAAGGAATACTAAAGGTTTTACTTTTGGAAAATGCAATACTAATAAATGGGCATATTTAAAATCTTAAAAATAGTTAATAATAATAATAAAGTCAAAAATAATATAAAAGAATACAAATTAAATCATATAAATGGTACAATATTTAAAAAACGTTATTTTTAAAGTGGTGGTAGTTTAAAAAACAAATTTAGAAGTAGTTTAAAATGACACTTTAAAATTAAAAGTCACGGTGCATTATGTTTTTTTTGAGTTAGAAGTATTTTACTTTGTATAAAAAAATGTCACAAGTATTTTTTAAAATATTTAATTTGATAAGTTAAAAGGTTAAAATCTATACATTATTTTTTTAAATGATACTATTGAGATATATGATTTTAAAATATTATATATATATATATATATATATATATATATATATATATATATATATATATATATATATATATATATATATATATATATATATATATATATATATATATATATATATATATATATATATATATATATATATATATATATATATATATGTATATAACCGAGTCGACTCATGAACCTAACGAGTCGAACTATACATAGCTCAAGTCCAGCTCATTTATTTTACGAACTTAGTTTTGAGCTCAAGTTCGACTCATTTGGTTCATGAACCAAGTCCAACGAATTAATTATCGAATCGAGTCTCGAACTATTTTCGAGTTGGTTTGGTTCATTTCCAGCCCTATAATATCACACACATGACATATCATGTATAATAATAATAATAATAATAATAATAAATTATTAATATATTAAAATCATTCTCATTTTGTATAAAAAAAAACATTTCAACAAATTGTGTCAAAAAAATATTCACATAAATGTGATTCAAAATCTAAAATTAGTGAAAATGGCATTTAGACTTGTAACATTCAGACAGAAAAAACTCTTGCATTACCTGCCTCTTTTGCTCCCTTTTTTCTATATGCATTTGAGGAGATCTCTTATCGACTATGTGAGTATATTTTCTATTTTTCTTTATCGATCCTGCTGGGTGTAGTTTTATAAATTTGTTATATTATGATATTTGTACATGTTTTATAGTTTAGTTAGTTTGTTTGTTTATTAAGTCATACTTCATACATTGATACTTCATATAAGATTTGAGCAATATAGCACATATGAGAATATTTTTGGATTTTTGTTTAATATTGAAAGACTTAAGTCATTTTCTGATGAGAACTTGAAATTGTCTTGCATAAATCCTTAGACTTATTTGAAACATGGCAATTCTTATGATCTTAATGGTGAAATTTTATATGAAGAGTTAAAAGTCATCAAAAATATTTTAACAGTTGAACCAAAATCTAGTTTCATGATATTGAGTTCTCTTAAGATATTCAATTGTTTTCCTAATGCATGCATAGCTTATAAAATAATATTAATTATTCATGTTATTGTTGCGTTAGTTGAGAGGAGTTTTTAAAAATTAAAATTACTAAAATTTTATTTGCGATCGATAATGTCGCAAATTAAACTAAATAGTATTGCTTTGATTTCATTTAAAGATGGTTTTTTAAAGAATCTTGACTTTGATCAGATTATTGGTGATTTTGCAGCAAAAAATGCTAGGAGGATGATATTCAAAGATTAATAGTCGAAGGTTGCAACTAGTGTGAAAATTGGAATGCTACTAATACATGTTCGGATTGATACATGTGAGAGTTAATGTATTTTTTTACTTTTTTTACAATTATATCTTTAGAATTATATGACTTATAAATCTGGTAAAAAAAATATGAATTAAGAAAAATGGCACCAAATTCATAATTTCGATAGGGCACTCAAAATCTTGGGGACATTCATGACTTTGATGATAATATGGTTTTGATTGTGAACGCACTATCTTTCTATAAATATTTTGAATGATATCAAAAATATGACACTTAGTATTTGTGTATATTAGACCTTATTCTCTATGTCTATATGTGCAAGGTTAGATGGGTTTTTACAAGTCAAAATTATGGTTTTATATGAAAAACAAGGTTATAGGTCGACACACCCGTATTATAGGTCAACACACTCGTGTTATAGGTCGACACATGCTGAAGGCATTTTGAAAATCAAAGTAATGTCTTCTATGTATCGACACATAAATCATGTAGGTCGACTCATGCATGTTTGAGGTCGACACCAGCTGATATTTTGGCAAGCCAAGTGACTTGTTGAGGTCGACTCCTAAGCATCATAGGTCGACACATAGAAGCTTAAATACTTCAACGAGTCGACTTATACACGCTTGAGATCAACACATTCTATTTTAAAAAATTTCAAACATGTAATTTTGCTAAAAGTCTATTTTTTCTGATATTTCTCACACACACACACGCACGTGTGTGTGTGTGGTGTGTGTGTATATTGTCGCATCCTGCGAAAAATCAACCGGCGAGCTAAAAATAAAAACACACAGAGCCGCCACTGCGCGTTATTTATCCCAAAACAGGGAAAGGAAACGCTCAGAGAAACCTGGAAAGAACATGGTCTCGCGACCAAAGAGAAAGGGTAAGGGAGTCGGTTACGCAAGGGGAAGGTATTAGCACCCCTCACGTCCGTCGTACTCGACGGGATCCACGTCCTAGAATAAAGAATAGGTTGCTAAAACATCACACACACACACGGGGAACGCAGGTGGGGTTAAGAGGAACAAGCTCGATAAGGTATCGCACCTTATGCCTACATATCTTGTCTGGAACAAGAATCAGAGCCACTGTAGTTCGGCTTACGCACGCCAAACAACACAAAACAACACAAACAAGCAAGGGTGGCAAACATGGAGCCCGACAACCACTTGATGGAATTATGTCGGCATCCGAACCAAAACACACTCAAAACGGCAAACGTGGAGCCCGACAGCCAATCACTGGGCTTACGTCGGCATCCGAACCAAAACACAATCAGATAACAAGTAAACACACGCAAAAAAGAAAAAGGTTGCCCGGAGTGGTCTCGCACGACCACCTGCCTACATACCTCGTCTGGAACGAGGATCAGGGCGATGTAGTTCCCCTGAAAGGGACTGAATTACTAGCCAGAACAGAAGGAGACACAACACTAGGGAGACTACGACTCGAGCCTAGATGTTGTCATGCAAAGTCGTCCCTAAGTTCAGTTTTCTATCCTACTTGCATAAGCAAACTATTCCTATCCAGGAAAGAAGCAAACATACAAGCATACAGAATAATCGAATGAGAACAAGCATCTCAAACAAGCATGTCAATCAGATATCCACATAGCACGCACTATAGCCAAACAAGGGGCTCACACAATAGGTTTGACTGCCGAAGCGAGTCGTCTGTACGGGCTGGGTTTGCTCTTAACCTTGCCATTACGAGGCTAAGGTGAAGCAGATGAAGGGTGAAGTGAGGATCAGACCTCACAGCTCTTATCCCTAACCAGGGAGAGCTTCTGACAAATGAGCATGGGTCCAGAATAGGGGAACCCTTCTATACTCGATGACTCTGACACAATGTGCACTGCACGGATCTTGGGCTTATGATCTCAATGCTACAACCATGTAATGGGAGCAAGGAGAAGACTCACAGAATAGTGGGGGATAGATTGCTTATCCCTACCTTCCACCAATTGCCTTGATTAAGGACTTTACCTGCTTAGGCACAAAATTAAACAATCACAATCATCGCCTCTTAAGGAGGACTTCAGACATTTATTTGCCCGGCCCGGTAACAGCCGGGTCTCCAGACTACATGAAGTCAAGAGGACCTACCTCAATGCAAGTTGCTTAAGCAAAGCAAAGCAAAAGTTCACAAGGAACTGAGCAACTAAAAGTACCTGGAAACAGTCAAACACAGTTAGTACTCAGACAGACAAAACTAAACAGCAAAAGTTCAATCAGTTAATCTATACAGATCAATGCACAACAAAGCAAGCTCAAAGTTCAAGCCCAAACTTCACAACCTACAAAACAATGTTATGTTAGTGTACAAACATCAAACAACATCAATTGCATTTAACTTGATTCATTCTCCATGTGCATTATGCTTTTGATTCTGAAAAATCAAGCAAATATTAGCAACAAGACCACTAGGCTAAGCCTAGGGTCCAAAGGCAAGAAAAATTCCTAAACAGCAAGGTATCTCTAACCAAACTCAAATTAATGTCAAACAAAAGCCAACACAATTAGTCTCATGTTTATATCATTCATCATGTTCATTTTAAGCACAAAACAAGGCAAACTAGTTCAAATGAAGCACCAAACATGCAAACAGAACTATTGCATTCAAATCCACATCAAAACAACTTCAAAAATTCTCAAATAAATTACACCTAAACAGGACCTAATCCAGGTATGGCACACCAAATTTCAGCTTAATTGGGCAAATGGAACCATGTCAATGAAAATCAACAAAAACAGACACAATTACATGCTCCAAATCACAACATCAATACATGCTTCCACTTCAAAAATTCATAACTTAATGAAAACAATAAAGAAATGGATGAGACCAAAACAGGGATGTCATACAATGTGTCTATAACATTCCTACCAAATTTCATGATCACACAATACCATATGAGCATTTCACATTAAATCTACCAAAATGTATCACATGAGCTTGCACATTTGACCAACAGAAATGAAAAATCACAATCAATTGGAAAATGCAATGTAAAATTCCACAAAAATTCATACAAGATCTCAACATGTTAATGATTCACCATGCAAAATTTCATTTCATTCCAACAAGTATAGGTCACTCAATTAAATCCAGCAAGTTGACACAATGAGGTGTGACACAAATTGTCACACCTAAGTTCAATAATTCATAACTCAATGATCAGGTATCAAAAACTCATGAAATTTACATGGAAATAAACAGCATCCAGTCAACAATCATCACAAAAATTTTCAAGAATTTATTTAACACTATGAGTATTTCATGAACAAAATGGTAGAATGTATCAATTTTGAGCACATGTGAAACAAGCCTAGGTCAAACGATATTTTTGCCATGCACAACTTTGACCAATAGGTCAAACAAATTCTACACTCAACAACAAAGTCATAGAAAAAATTTCCACATTTTTCTGATTTTTCTACAATTTTTTATGATTTTTTTAATGTGTTATGAATTTTTTAAGAATTAATTAAATTAATTGGAATTACACAATGGCAGTTTTGTAAATACTAACGGCGGGAGCGGGAAACATGATATTTGAAAATTCAAAACGAAATTTGGATCAAACGAGCTCATCTTCATCGTTCTCAACCCAGACTTTTCCAGAATCCTCAAGAAATTGATGAACACAAAATCTTCACAGAAATTAGCATGCATATAACCAATCGAACCGTCTAAGAACACACAACACGAATATCATCTTAATTTCTCCTAAAAGTTCCTAAATCATGCGAATCGAAGAGGTTAGGGTTTTGGTTCATAATTTCAAATCAAGATTGCGCAGCCTACGGTTCATCATTCTCAAAACTAAGCACATCACTGAATTCTACATAGCATGACCTATAGAACGCACATAAGCATTAAGAGAATCGTGACGGTCGAAATTTGGAGGTACCTGTTATGGCAGTGATGCTCTAGCTGTTCTTTGCGCAAATTAGCTTCAAACAGATGCAGCATATACTGGTGGAAGGTGAGTAGAATGCTTGGATTTGGTCAATGTTGCTCCTAATGCTCAAAGCTTCGATTCACCATGGGAGATGCTTCACGTGAACAGTTGTGTTCAATGGATAACCGATGAGGAAAACCAAAAACAGATGGAGTATTCGAGGATTTAAGATCAACACCACAAGAATTTCTGCATTTGATCAAAAAATGAGGAGGTTTGATGGATTTGAAGTTTTTGTGTTCTTGAGCAAAACTTGAGAGAATGAAGAGTTTTAGATCTGAATTTTGGTGAAATGAAATTCTGTTATGGTTAGAAAGTGATTAGGCTTATATATGTGTGCTTAAACCAAGTTTAATCATGTCATTAACCAAATGGAGTGTATTAGTGAAAATGGTTAACTTTCAAAGTGAGGGCAAAATAGGAATTTTACTTGCCAGCTCAATGCCACCTATTTGACAGCTCACACAACTTCCAAATGCCATGTGTGAGCTGTTGAAACTTGTCTCACTCTCATTGGTTGTGTAATTTGCAAAATCACATGTGAATGCCACTTTGTCCATTTTTGCCATTTCATTTTTCAAGCCAAATCTCAAATTACAAGCCTTTGCCATGAAATGATGATTCCAACAAATTTCAAATACCATTTGTGAGGTGTTGCAAAAATCCCCACTCAAAAATTCCAATTATTTTGAAAGTTGGACAATTTTGCCCTTGGTCCAATTTAACTGTCCAGTTGAAAATTGACTTTTTGCATTGACCACTTTTGGAAAAATCCAATTATGCACCATGAAATTACATGTCAAATGGAGTTTGTGCATATAAAGAACTTGCAATTTGGACAAACCAGGTGGAAGTTATGGCCTCCTGATTATGGGTCATTTTTGAATTTCACTGAGCCATAACTTTACAACCATACATGGGATTTTCAAGTTCTTGGACTTTTTGGAAAGGTGAGAACAAGATCTACAACTTTCATGTTGAACAAATTTTCATTTGAAGCTTCCTTGGACACGTGGCTTTGAGGTCAAAAACTTTCCATTTTTGGAAACTTCAATTACAAGTCACTTTCTATTTTTGGCAGTTTTTGTTCTGACTTGATTTTCTTCATTCTTAAGCTTTGAGATGTCAAATAACACTTGTTCCAACATGAATGAAGTGTATCCAACTCATTTTCACCTCCAAATCCATCAGATCATGTACAGTTGACCACAGTTGACTTTTCAACTGATAGATGAATCAAGCAATGCATAGATCAATCTGAACTCCAATCTTCAACTGAAATGGCTCGAGGGTGAAACCCTAGCCTCAATAAGCACAATATAATCCTATAATGAACCCCATAACCATCATAAACCCCATCTCCTGATTATGCCCTGATTGGCCCAATGCAACTGATTAGGGTTGACCAGTGGTCAAAACCCTAATCTCAAGGAATGTGCTTCAACACTTGATGAAAATAAACCATGATGATGATGATGTATCAGTGCAATCAAGATGAATACCAACATCCATTGAGAATCACAAAACCCTAATTCACAGCCCAATCCTCAGATGGCCAATGATCAGTTAATAAACCCTAGGCTTGCACTTTGACTCCCTCATCTTCTGATCAAGACTTGTGGGGATGGCTTGCACAATGTAACCACATGATATGCAATATGCAATGCCTAATGACCTAAAATGATATGTACAATGTTAATGCTAGTCCCAAGAGAGGAGGGCAAATTTTGAGGTGTTATATATATATATATATATATATATATATATATATATATATATATATATATATATATATATGCGTTCATGCATCATTTTTAAAATATCGAAACCAAGAATATACAAAGCATTTCTCATCATCTTCAATGGTGATTTGGGGGTTTTTTGCACAAGATTTTGTAACGAGGATTCAGCCGAGTGAAAGTTTTGAAGAAAGAAATTTATGTCAAAAGAGTAGCGGTAACCCAGAGGATCAAATTAGAAATCTTATGTCACTTTATCTTACTTAAGATCAAGATAAAAGAAGAATATATAATCAACATCAAACTTAGGATTTGGGGGTTTTGATTGTTATTCCTCTCTTGTATACTACATTTGCAAATGTTAATTCAATATCTCAATTTTATTTGGAATTGGAGGCAGATATGTACCCATAGTGAAGACAATTGAGGAACTACCTAAACAAACTCTCTCTCTCTCTCTCTCTCTCTCTCTCTCTCTCTCTATATATATATATATATATATATATATATATATATATATATATATATATATATATATATATATATATATATATATATATATATATTACTCTCTTTATAATTTGATAATCCATTTAGTGTGCAATATCATATACTGATAATTATGTTTATCTTGAAGTATTTCATAATATTTTGTAAGATAATTGCAATTTAAACAATTGTAATTGACTTTTCATATTATCAATACAAAGGAAAATCAGCTTGGTGTTTATTGCACACCAAGTGTTTGATAAAGTTGTCTTAGTCAATTTTTTATTTCCTAATTTATTGGAAATTGATTACAAAGCGTTAATTGTTCAAACGTTATTTTGGAAAACATATTGATTTGTTTTATCATCATTGTTATACGTTTTGTTACTGTTAATACGAATATCTGATTCTTCTGATAACGGTTCGAAGAAAATTTTATTTGTGATTTGTTCCCCCCGCCCCTCTAGATCACTGCCCTCGTCTAACAAGTGGTATCATGAGCACCTGTTTATCTTGTGCTTCAAAATCACTTATTAGATTATGGCTTTCGGACCTAAAGGGGCGTATAATAGTGTTCTTGTTTTCAATGGCAAAAACTATGGTTATTGGAAGAATTGTATGCGTGTCCATATTAATTCTATTGATAGAGATATATGGAACACCATCTAAAATGGTCCTTTTTAAATTACTATGACTAATGTCGATGGTGTTGTTGTACCTAAACCGGAAGCACAATAGAATGCAAATGATGAATATTACTGTGGTCATGTGATTGGAAAGCAAGGAATATTTTATAATCCAGTTTAAGGGTTAATGAATATTATAGTGTTTCTCATTGTACAACCGCTAAAGTTATGTGAAACTCATTGCAAGTTGTCCATGAGGGCACAAATAAAGTCAAACAAGCTAGAATAAATACTTTGAACAAAGAGTTTGAACTCTTTCATATGAAGCATGGTGAAACAATTATCGATATAGAAAAGAGGTTCACTCATCTTGTAAATCGATTGAATGCACTTGGTAAACCTGTTTCCAATGAAATTGCTAATAACACAATTTTAAGATGTCTTAATAGGGAATGGCAACCTAAGGTCACCGTAATCAAGGAAGCTAACAACCTATTGATATTAGACATTACTACCTTATTTGGAAAGCTTTAAGAACATGAGCAAGAGCTTATTTGCTTATAGAAGCATGAGAAGAAGATTAAGAAGGAAAAGAACCAAGAAAAAGAGGTGGACAAGAAGTCAATTGCTCTAGTGGCCTTTAGTTCTAAGTCGTCTACTAAAGAGAAAGATGATAGTGGAAATAGTGATGATGAATGTTCAGATGATGAAGAAATGTGTTGTTTGTTAAAAGGTACCATAAGTACATTAAGAGAAATGGAGTGAAGCATTCCGACACGAATCTCATCAACTATAAAAGACAATCAAATACCTCAAGGCAAGATGAGAATAAGAAAGAAAAATCTAAAAGTTTCATGTTATAATTATGGAAAAGTTGGTCATTATAAGCTGAATTGTCCATTGCTTAAGAAGGATAAAGGAATGGGTCAACACAAGAAATCTAGCAAGCATACAAAAGCATACATCGCTTGGGAAAGTGATAGCTGTAACACCCTAAACTCCACACATAATTTATCGTGTAACTTAAATATAAAATAAAACCACGTAGGGTGTCACACCTTCATAACACACATGACATGCTCCGTAATACGGTTTTCAACAGTAAATTTCAATACACACATTTGTAATAAGGATGTTTACACGACATCCCACTTATATGAATCATACCTGGGATGTTTACACGACATCCATCTAATCTAATCGGTATTATATATTCACATAATAAGACATTCATAACTTGTCACCGCATGCTCACTTCCATTTTAAAGTATCATCGCAACGACATTATCATCACAATTATGGAAGATAAAGTAAGTAATAACATCTAGTCTCAACTTCAATTGTAATAACAAAATAAGAGAGTTATAATCAATCAACTCAATATCTTAAGAATTCTCAACAATAAAACCAGTCTTATGACTTCAACATAATCAGACATAAGGAATAAAATAAGCGTTTAACCAAACCCGATGTTACATGATCAAAGCAAGGTACCACTAGTAAAAGTTACAAAATAAAGAAGTGATCCAAGAGCTATCTTCCACTTACTTCAGCAATACTACTCTTGAGTATCTGCATGATGCCCATGTAAAGGCAACATTCAAACAAAAAGGGTGAGAATTCATTTCAATAATAACGATATAGAATGAAGAATAAAGTACAACATCTACACAATCATGTACAATAATATTATCACATTCTTACATCCAAATCATAATCAACATCATACACGACAACATATCAATTATCATCAATATCATACAAACCACATCTCAATTATCATTAACATCATATGCAACAATATCTCATCCAACAACACATCAATAACAACCAATACAAATGCAACACTTATCCAATGTACTCAACACCGACTTGACATGCATGCAGTACCAAATATGAACACTCAGGTTCATCTCACTCCATGATCCCCACCATAGGATCGATTCCCTCTTGGAACCGGAGAACACTAGAATCGCCATCATCACCATAGGTAACGCTTCACTAATCCACCATAATAGGAATTAGCTACTCGCACCCGATCTATCACAATAGGATCGAGGCTCATCCAAACTCGTTACCGTCAACATAGGTAACTCTTCACTAATCTCCCATAATAGGAATTAGCTACTCGCACTCGATCCATCATAATGGGATCGAGGCTCACCAAAACTCGTTACCATCAACATAGGTAACACTTCACTAATCCCCCATAATAAGAATTAGCTACTTGCACCCGATCCATCACCATAGAACCGAGGCTCACCAAAATTGGACCGAATCCCGTACACCAAGATGCATGACTCTCAAATAACATGCATCAACACAACAAGGTTCACCTAAAGGATCCCCGCACGCATCTCATCATTTATGCATCACATTTTTCATCATGAAATAACCAATTCATGTTACCACATGAATAATATCAATAAACAACAACAACTGGTTAACATCTTAACATCATTGACATAACAACATAATTACCACACCATGATATTACAACAATGCAACGATTCATGAACCAAACGTATAAACTAATACATTTATTAACATAGTAGGCATGTGAATATTATTAAAACATATCAACAATCACTACCATTTTATAGGTCTGAGCGTTAGCTTTCTAACACTTCAAACGGTATCAAAATCGGACTTACGAAATAAAAGTTATGACCAAAATCGTCGGGATGTGTCAACAATTCATTAACCGAACGTATGAACAAAAACTTCACCAACACAGTAGGCATAGGAATAATACTCAATAAGTTCACTTATCACCATTACATTATATCTCTTAGAGTCAGTTTCTAATACTTCAAACTCCAACCCAAAACTATTCACGAGTTGAAAGTTATGATCAAAACCGTGCATGAAGGCGTTACTAAAAAATTGTTGTTTTCTAAAATTTCCAACACAATTTTCATCTTCTTCAACCATAAAAAAGTTCATGAAATAATCACCAGAGTTATTTTATCTCTAAAACAAAGTTATATACCTCTATTTCATATATCCAACGCTTCAAATGGCACTCAATTTGGACTTACGGATCAAAAGTTATGGCCAAAACGATTTCGACCAAAAAACATAAAAAAAGGCTCCCACACTGAGCACGGTCGTGACGGACAGAATGTAGAATTTTCTGCGTTTTTCATCGTCGGAGGCCTTCCAGACCTCCAATTTCGGTTCCGTAAAAAGCCAAATGCTCAGAAAATTATAACTCATGCAATACTCTAATTATCTAAAGTTAATTTACAGTTTTAACACAATTAAATCATTTAATCACAATTTTAAGATTATGCCTAAAACCTTCGAAATCGCAACAATGGTGGATATATGTTCAATCATAAAAACAAAAAAATACAGCACATAAGGAACACAAAATTCATCATATAACAACCATCATAGCATTCAAATTCAAAATTATGAATCAAAACACTCAATCCTAAGGAGGCTAAAGGTTCCTCCATTCTACCCTTCTATCATACCCATTACTATTGGAACAAGTTTTCCCCCTTACCTGAATTCCTTGCAAAAATTCTGAATTGAAACATTCACTCTCTTCCCTTGATCACCTTTTTTATTGCCTCTTTGCTCTTTTTTCTCAAATGTCACGTACTGTGAAAATCTCCTTAAACCTAAAGTCTTCTTAACTTTTTATTTTTAGTGTAAACTTTTCCAAATCACCAACTTGGCCCAAACTTAATCATCTCATATTCCTTCCTCCCACTAACTCTCTCAATTTCTCATATTTGGCTCAATTATTCTATCTTTATTAATTAATATAATAAAAATAAATAAAATATTATTTTTAATCATCAAAATAATTCTAAATTATTCTACTTACTTCTGTCATCCCTTTATACCCCTAACTCAAGGATACATACTCCGTCAATACTCAACCATAAAATAAAGCATCAAAATCCATAATTCAAGCAATTAAAATATAATAAAATATCTAATAAAAAATGGGGTATTACAATAGTGAATCCTCAAGTGAAAGTAGCTCAAGTGAAACTGATGAAACGACAAAATTTTGCCTCATGGCCCATCATAATAAGAATAATAATATAAGTCCTTCTAAATATGAACCTATTGGAAAAATATCTTATTTTGAGTTACAAATTGCTTTTGAAAATCTATATGGTGAAGTCGCATAAGCTTTTAAAAGGTTGACTTCAAATAAAAGAATATTTTCATACTTAGAAGTCAGAGTTTTAGAAACTGGAAAACAAATGGAAGCTCTTAAGCAAACTATGTTAGAAATTTCAAAAGTTAATATTGAGAATAAGAACTCTTCTTGGTTTGGTTGTGAAACTTGTCACATTTGGAAAAAAGAGATTATTACTCTAAAAGTCAAGTTGAACAATGATGGGTGTTTTCTGCAAGAATGTGGAGTGTATCAGAGTAATATAAAAGTTTGTTGAACCCAAAGAGACTTAATGGTCAATCTATCATTTTCTATTGGTTCGGTGTTTATCTAAGACGATCGTAAAAGATTAGGAATAGGAATAACAAAGTAAAAATAATGGACTTGAATAAATTCAGAAATATAATACCGAAATATGGCTCTCATCGATCAATAGTGCTCTTATTATTCATAAGTAGAACCACTTACGAGACAATGGTTTTCTTACTTGTAAAATAACTAATTAAAAAGGAATCGTCGCTCTCGCGTATTCGGAATCGGGTTTTACTCTCTAAATTAGATTGTCCGCTCTTGCGTGCCCGGTGCGCTTTGCATTAATGTAATGAAAACCCTTTTTTAGAAATTAGATTATGTTGCTTAGTAAAAAAAGTAATTTTGGTTGGAAAATTTGCTTTAAAGAATTTTCGGCTTTCGCTCGGGTAACCGGATTCTAAACTTATAAACGCATCCGAAAATAGTTTTAATACCACTTTCTAAAAATATTAACTTCTCCTAGTTAATTAACAAAGTGCTCTCACGGTGTTTATTAATCAAAAACTTAACAATTTTATCTTAGGTACCAAACGACTTTCGATCTTACCTGGCGTATCTACGGTCCTACTCTCGTAGTAACCTGGCCAATTTAAGTTCTGAAAAGTTAAGATAAAAACCAAAACAACCCTGATAGTAATCCTAAAGAAATAACATATCAAGTATCGTCGAATCGACAACCCTCACATTCCAGCACCGGTAGATTAGTTGGACATGGTCATAGTAAACAATAAAGCGAGGGGTTGTGTCATTCCCGAATTTTGACCCCAAATCATTGAATCAATACATCTATCATAATATTCACATCATGTGCATAGCATAGAATGAATTTCATCATGCATAATGCCTAAAATATCAACCAAAATAATTTTTCAGATTTACAGACAGACCGGTCAACCTGATTCTCAAATGTACGTGAAATAAGCGGGCAATTTTTTTTCAAAATTAAGCTTGCAAATGTCGATTTTATTAATTTATGGTTCGCGTAGTTTAATCTGACATGCTCATTATATTTTTCGACTATTTTTTCTATCTCATTTTGATCAGTCTGAGCATTTTAACCGATCATTTTTTATTTCAAAATTTAATAAAAACATGTATATTTCCGAGAAGTTTATTTCGCGCTGATCATTTTTGTGCATTCAGTTTAATTTTATGAACATTTTTGCACCCGACTTTTATTCATTTCGAGCCCGTTTATTTTTATCCCTTTGTCAAAATGTTCGAAATAAATTATTAGAATTAATGGTATTTTTATTTCAATTTTATTTTAATTATTTTTTAGTGTTTTATTTTATTTTAGTATTAACTAGTTTAGTTAATTTCTTTTCTAAATAAATACAAAAGTGCATTTTTGGACTTCTAAAAGTTCACTAAAACCCTAGAAAAACACATGCATGTGCATTGACCAATTGTACTTCTCTACATGTCACTTTCTTGACAGCTAGCTTCCTTTATTTTGATTTGATTTTTTTTTGACAAACTGACATGATACCTCTGTGCATTGAGAAAGTAGAACCATTACTTTCCATTTTAATAAAACACTAATAAGGTTCTCTCTCTTTCATTAGAAAAAAACAAAGTGGGAAGTGACATACCCCGAAATTCGCCATACCCTTCACATAATCATATAGTCACTAACCCCAAACACTTGCATATCATCTTCAAGCATTAATCTCTTTTGAATAAGCATGGTTCAACAAGAGGCGACGCGTGACTTAAATCCATGTGTTTCTGGTGCATAAGTGGTCGATTTTTATTCATTTGATTATGGTTCAATTTGATTTACAAGTCATGTCAATTGGATTCATCAGTTCATTGCATGTTATCATTACGGTCAGCATTATGTCAATTTATTTTTTCAAGTCGATTTTAGCTTCAATTTGATTTTTGGTTCAAATTAAGTTTTGAAGTTTAAATTGATTTTTTGAGGTTAGATTTTGATTTGTGGAATTTAAATTCGATTTTAGAAATCAGTGCATCATTTTTAAAATTAATTTTCCGGTTTCGGTTTAATTTTAAGACTCATTTTACTTTTTAAATTTATTTGCTTTCTATTAATGGGCCATTTTTGATTTAGAGTTAACCCATTCTTTTTTTTTCTTTTTCAATAACAAGTTTAACATAGTCATAAGCCCATGTTAAGCCCAAGCAGATTAAGCCCATTTTAATTCAAAATCCGATTTCAAATAACCAATGTCCATTCATATCCATTGACATATCCAATTGAGGAAATTGCAGTGCAATGTGAAAAGCAATTTGAAAAGCTGCATAAAGCCACAACTGAAAAACAACACAAAAGTCAAAAACCAGCTGCAAGAATAAGCAGTACAAGCCAAACAACGTGTAAGCCAAGTCCAGAACGCAGCTTCCAAACGACGCACCAAAGTTGACAAAGCGAAACGCAAACGCAACAAAGTGAAATGCAAACGCAGAAATAACAGCAAAATCCAAAGCTGCAGCCACCAGCTCCAAACGCAGTACAGCAACTGAAAAGCCAAAATGCAAGCTATCAGCAATAAACGACGGAAAATATCAACGGCTACAAACATTCAAAATGCATCATGATTTCCCATTCAAAACACGACTAAAAATTGGAAACGACAAGGAAGAATTGAAATGACAATCCAAAACGCGGCAATAACGGTATAAACGACGTGCATCTAAACCTTAAGAGTCTATATAAGCACGGTGATTCACAAGTGAAGGCTGCTTTTTTCTTTTTCTTTCTTTGAAAGACCAGAATCAATTTTGCATATCTCACTTCTTTCTTCTTCAACCTAACCGAAACTCTCTTCTCTTACCCCGATGCAACCATACAGAATCATAACCGATTCTCACCTGCGCATCTTTCACCACCTTCTTCTGCAAAATTCGGCACTGAACCATAACAATTTCTGCAAATCGAACCAAAGGACGAACGACTTCGTTTACCACAAGATCAATAACTCCTCAAAAAATCAGGAAATTCCCAGTAGAGGAAAGGAAGAGGATTAACGAATCGAAGCAAGTTTGGTTACCTAAGCTCTGAATTCGTCGTCGCCGTTGCCGGTAGGATTTACATCGCAGATCGTTTCGTTATTGAGTTGTGTTTATGCCGAGAGAGACGTAGGTCGAGATGATGTGTTTGTCACTGCTACGAATCGCCGCTGCCGGTGACGAAACCCGACACGGCCAAGTTTACTGTTGCGGCCAGGATCCGCGTGGTTGTTTTTCTTCTTCTTCTTCTTCTGGTGAGCTGCGGCCATGAACGAGTGAGGAAGGAAGAGAATCGTGTAGTCCTTCCTTTTGATCCCTCAGATTGGGCTTAATCTCCTTAAGGCTCAAACTGAACTCTTCTACCAACACACACTCCATAAACTTGTTTCTCCCCCCCCCCCCCGGGTTTGGGCTTAATAGTCCATGGCCTTGTGTTATCTCCTAGTTTAACTAATTCATTAGTTTAATTAGGATTAAGTTGAGTTTTTAGGATTTAAGTTTAGGTTAATTATAGGATTATTAGGATAATTAGATTAATAGTAGGATTAGTTTAGGATTTATTAGTATTAAATTGATTTTTAATTCTAATGCTTGATTTGTTGAATATTATTTTTTGATAATTGTTTGTTGATGTTAGAAATAACTTGATATTAACTTTGATATTGTTTGACTTTAGAATTTTAATTTGGTCTTCATGGTGATATTGTTTGATAATTTTTGTTAATTATTTACTTTAGAATTTTGTTTAGATTTTTATATTGTTATTAATTCTCCTATAATCTTGATTAACATCTAACATCTAACCATTAACATCTAATTCATTTTAAATTCCGCATTCTAACTTCTAACTTTTTTACATTCTTGTACCTAACTTCTAACATTTAATTTTTATCATTTACTTTATTCGCTTTTATTTTGCTTTATATTCCATATCGTACATTCTCACTTCATCTTGAAAATGAACCTAAAAATGGTAAAGACTTAAAAAAATACAAAAAGATAATAACCTATGCATGGAAAGGAAATTGGACAATGGACTTAGAGATTGTTGTTAGGACCCCTTGCAAGAGACTTTGGACAAGTATTTGACCCGAACATGGATGGAGCATTCGAGAATCAAGAAGAATTTGTAATCTTTATGTGCTTTCTAGTGTAGGACACTATGCACACATAAGGATTTCTCTTGGGCTACTTGAAAATGAGACCTTTTATTTCCTGCACTCCCTTGTACTTTACATGTACCCCCTCCCCTTTCAGATGTATGCTTTTACTTGCTTTCTTTTATTGCTTTATAGCTACTCCTTAGGCATTAGGAGCGATCACTCTTTCACAATTAATAAGCAAACCCTTGATCCAACGTCAAGCGGTCTTTTTCAAATCAAACTCAATAAGCAAACCCTTGATCCAATGTCAAGCGGTCCTTTTCAAATCAAACTCAAAAACACAATGAATACGATTAGGATTGTATGTCACGAGCCTTAAGCGATAAAGAAGGGATGAGAATGGAGCTTTCCTACACTCGTTCTGAATGCTTCAAACACAAGACGTTTGGCTTGGTAGTTCGAGGTATTCACCTTTATCCATAGTCTTTAGTGCAATCCGAAATCAATAACACGTTTCTCAAAACCTAAAATGAACTTCAACTCATTCAAACATTTTGTTTGAGCCTTAGGGCGACATAATCGAAAACCCTTCTTCAAGGTAATAAAATCAACAAAACAAACAACATTTTAAACCCACGAACTACGGGGCTCTGATTTCTCACTTCAACAAGTGGGCATACGTAGGCACGAGGACCCAATCCTTGGCGAGCACACTAATTTAAAACCTACCTCCACTCCGCAAACCTTTGGCAAGCAAACATTAGATTAAAAAAATCTATTCAAGCATAAATATCCTAGATGGTTCCCATGGAGTACAGTGGATGTGAGGGATGCTAATACCTTCCCCTTTCATAACCGACTTTCGAACCTGTTCGTGGTTGCGACGACCATTTGTCGCAACCGCGAAAAACAAACGGCGGAGAAAAGGAACAGAAGATCCGCCACCTTTCATTATTTATCCCAAAGGAGGGAAAGGAAACGATCGAAGAAAACCTGAAGAGAGGAAAAGACAAGGTCTCGCAACCAAATCTAGGGTTTGGGAGTCGATTATGCGAAGGGAAGGTATTAGCACCCCTACGCATCCGTAGTACTCTACGGGATCCACTTTTGTTGTTCTAGTCTAAAGGGTGTAGGTATATCTAAAGTACTATCTGCTAAAAGGAGGTCAAAAGAAAATGACTCGCAAGGATGTCACGTCCACTGCCTACGTATCTCACATGAGTATGAGAATCAGAGTCTTCGTAGCTCGGCTACCTATGAGCGAAAGAGATGTGTGCTCGATAAGACATCGCGTCTTACGCCTACGTATCTCATCTGGAATGAGAATCAGAGCAAAACGTAGTTCAGCTAACTACGGGAACAAGGGTCTCGATTACAACTAGGGCAAGAGAAAGGGAAGATCTCGATCGCAACGAGGGCGAGAGAAAATAATCGCAACAAGAGCGAAAGCAAACAATGATTAGTTGTTAGTTGTCAGTCAAACTCGATAAGACATCGTGTCTCGTGCCTATGTATCTCATCTGAACATGAGAATCAAAGTTGTCGTAGTTCGACTAACTAGGGGAACAAGGGTCTCGATTGCAACTAGGGTAAGAGAAAGGGAATGTCTCGATCGCAACGAGGGCGAGAGAAAAGAATCGCAACAAGGGCGAAAGCAGACAAATATTAGTTGTTAATCGTCAGTCAAAACTCGGCAAGACATCGCATCTCGTGCCTACGTATCTCATCTGAACATGAGAATCAGAGTTGTCGTAGTTCGACTAACTAGGGGAACAAGGGTCTCGATTGCAACTAGGGCAAGAGAAAAGGAAGGTCTCGATCGCAACGAGGGCGAGAGGAAAGAATCGCAACAAGGGCGAAAGTAAACAAGGATTAGTTGTTAATTGTCAGTCAAACTCGGCAAGACATCGTGTCTCGTGCCTACGTATCTCATCTGAACATGAGAATCAGAGTTGTCGTAGTTCGACTAACTAGGGGTTAAGGATTGCCATCTGAACATGGACTTACAAAAGAGGACACCAGTTGTGTCAAAGGAAAGTGAGCAATGTGTTCAACGTCCTAGCAGTAGGTGTCGCAGCTCGCTGAATCGAGTCTTAGGCAGTTACCTCTTTGCAATAGAACGGATTGACATGCCACAAGATCGGAGATGCACGGAAGGTCTAAAAATGGGGAAGCTCTGCCCTAGAGTTGTCATGCAATATGGACCTATGTGTTAGGATTTACAGAGGGGAACATCTACCTAATGTTAGCATGCAAAGAATAAGGGAATTCTACCTATGTTATCATACAAAGGGTTCTACCTAATGGGTGCTACCTAAACGGAACAAGAGTCGACGGATGGAGCAAGGAGAGGAACCACAGATAAAGGTAGATGGTGATGCCTGAGGCAATCGACTTACAGGTAGATGGCGATGCCTGAGGCAATCGACTTACAAGAGAATGGAGGATAAGGTAGATGGCGATGCCTGAGGCGATCGACTTACAAGAGGAGAGGGATAAGGTAAATGGTAATGCCTGAAGCAATCGACTTACAAGAGGATGGATGAATGCGTGCTGGTTCTGTTAAGTTTTGAAAATGATTACTCGACGTTGGATCGAGCTTTTGATCTTGTTTTGAAATGATTATCGAATGTTCGTTTTAATTCTTGTATTAACAGATGAATAAAGAATGAAAGAATATATATTATACACCTTATGGGAGAGGGGTACATTTGTTATGAATTGGGATGGTTCATGGCAATCAAACAATAAGAATATATGCCTCAATCATCATACATGTAGGCAACAATTATCAATTAAATCAGATAAATAAACAAGTATATAATCAAATCAAAGAATCAAAGAATGAAATAATGGGGCATTAAACAAGGCATGGGAAGTATGAACATGTTAAACAATCAAAGCAATAGTATGCATGGATGAAAGAAACAAGTATAACAGATGATAGATGAATCAGACAGATGAAAAGACACACAAAAAGGGTCCACTGAAACAATTTAATCAAGAAATGAGGTAAGGATCAAATAAAATCAAGATAAAAGGCCTATAATACATGGCCTATGAGATGAACAAGGGAAGACCAAAAGATCTCTTCAATCGCCATAAGCAATCCCTAAGTCAAACATCAATCATAAAGAAGTCAACTGAAAAATCGAGCCAACTTAATAAATATCAAATAAATAGTAAATTAATCAAGAAAATTATGAAAAATTAAACTAAGTAAGGTGGGGTCAGGACATCATCATCCCCTTTAAAAGTAATGAAAATTGGTATATGAATTAATTGAAATAAAACAGAAGTCAAACCAAAAGTCAACCAACAAAACTAGGTTAAAAATAAATCAAGAATAAATTGGAAATGTGAAATAAAAATCCAAGAAAAAGTCAGGTTGACCATGGAGCAGTGGTCAACCTTCATCCCAAAAATCAAAAGCTAAAAATAATTTTAAGACATACAAATAAAATCAAGAATAAAAGGCATGCTAAAATGAACCACTTGGAATGAATAATTAAAATAAAATATTAATATTAAATAAATGCAAAAATAAAAATTAAATAAAATTAAATAAGGCATCAAGAAATATGGAAAATATTTTTGGATATTTTTATGAACAAAGAAAATATTTTAAATTAATTAAAATCAAAACAGAGTAAATTGGAAATTAAAAAAAAATAAAAAAAAATAAAAAAAAGGGGGTGCATCAACATTTTAGATGGACTGGAAAATGAATGGTACGCTAATGGGCCATAAATGCAGGGTGCTGAAAGCAAAAGGAGAAGCCCACGATCCAACCAATTATTAAACCAAGGCGTGACACATTTAAATGAACATTTTATTAAAATAATCATGTGAACATGTTATCAATTGGTCATCTCCACTTAAAACACTAAAAGACAAAATGGAACGAACAGCCAGGATTAAAACAAAAGCCACGGATCCAATGGCCCTCAAGATGACTCACAATCATCTTCTTCATTGGGCCAAAAGAAACCCTAGCCATGCTCATGCAAACGCAGAAAACTGTGAGTTTTCCCAACTTCAACACCAAAAAAATGCGACCACCATAGTGCATCAAAAAACACGAAATAAAACCCAGATCTCAAGTATAAAATGTAAGGATTAACATGGTATCTTTGTTTAAGTGAAATGGTGGCTTATTCATGGAGAAAAGTTGATAATAAGATGTCAACATGCACACGGATATGAACAGAAAATCAACAGCATAAATCAAACCACATGAACATTGCCTCGTACTGAGGACTTCAGAAGCAAGCATAAGCATAGTAATCATGGAAACAAGCATGAAGCAAGCAAGAGCATGTGATTAGCATAAGCATAGATGTGTCAATGAATGGCTATGGAAAAAGGTACAAGAAAGGTTACCTAGTGGAAGCTTGGTCCACTGCCTCTTGACTATGGAGAGAAATAGAAGAAGGTGATGCTGCTCTCTTGGTGCTTCAAGAACTTCAACTTGAGAAACTTGATGAAAAAAATGAAATCTGACTTTTATGACCTTGCCTTTGCTTTCTCGAAAATTCAATGCCTTGCTTTCAGGTTTAGGGTTTTTGGCTTTAAATATGGTGGGTCTAATGCCTTAATGGGCTCTGAAATAAATGATTTGTCCATGAGCAAAAAATGTGTATTTGGTGAGGTGTATGAGCAATGGCACGTGAGATGTTGTGGTTTCTTATTTTGGCAAACTTTAAGTGAATGGAAAAAATGATGCATGGCCAAATGAGGCAAACAAAACATGGGTTGGTTTGTGAAGCATGGCTTGGTCTGGTTGGCATGCAAGAAAAACAATTCAAAGTGGTGACTTTATGGCCATATAACTTGATGAGCAAACCACCAATTGATGAGATAATGCAAACAGTAGCAAGATATCATGGAGCTTGGAATGTTTCATGTTGAGCATGAGTGGAAATAATGAGTGGAGGAAGATGAAAAATGGCCCTCAAGATCATGTCACACCATTGCAAAACTGGTTGGGCAAGTTAGGCACAAAATATGCCTAGAAATTTCAAGTCATGGTGCCAACTTTAAGTGAGTGCATCTCTCAAACCATGGATCCAAATGAGATGATTCCAAAGGGAGGTGAAAGAAGACATGGCAAGGTATAATTGTTGTGAAGAAAATATTTTCAAATGGTGCCTTGAAGTGCAAGAAAACTGGCCAAGAAGTCTTGACAAACTTTGAAGATTTTTAGACTTAGAAATTTTTCTAAGTGTCCTAAAAATATGCCCTACTTTGACCAAGTATAACTTTCTTAATTTTAATCCAAATGGAGCAAACTTTATATTTCTAGAAATCTTGGAACAAGAGGAACAACTTTCATGTTGGAGAAATTTTCAAATGGAGCTTTTATCTTGATGGAAAATTGGCTTAAAGTGAGTGTAAAAATCATAAAAACTTGCCCAAAATGGAAAGTCAACCATTTCCAAATTAAGTAACTTTTCCAATTCCTGATTAAATGATGAATCCATGATCCAACCTTGATCAAATTTCACATGTAGGCTCCTGTAGGCATGAATTTTGAGATTCCACTCTCAAAAGGTCAGGAGTTGACTTTTCTGGCCCCACAATTGACTTTTCCCAAACTGTCTGATCCCGATTCCAGTGATCAATTGAAGCACTTCTGGCTCAAATTAAAGAATGATTTTTTTGTATGTAGACCCTTGTGGACATATGGAGGGCAATGGAAAAGAGTTTCACCCAAAGAATCAGAAATAAACTGATTATATACCAAACCCTAATTTTAGGGCACAATTGATCGGGAACTGGTTGCACTGCTTGCCAATGGATCTTTCTGAGATAATTGTGAGTCTTCCTAGGCCAAGATGCCTCTACAATCATAACATGGATGATCTCCTCTACTTCCAACCAAACATTGCCTGCTGCAGGTAGCCATGAAACCCTAATTTCCTAATTAAATCCAAATGAACACTCTGATAGCTCTGAATCCTTCACTGATGAACTGAGGACCATAATAAGATACCTGGAGCCCCCTGAGACCCTTGAGACTTGTATACTTATAGAAAGAAGTCCAATTCTCAATCCTGCTTTGTGTGGGCTCCTTCTGTTAAGGAGTGATCAATCAAAACCTGATTTCCAAGTCACTAATGCAGTATGCAATGAGTATGACCTAGTACAATGCCAATGAAGTGTGAAACATAATCCCATGCTTCCTGGAAAAAATGTAGGGTAAATTTTGGGGTATTACACCATTCTTTGGGGTTTTCTTGATATTTTCCCTTTCCCTTGAAATAAATAAAAATCGATAGTGACTCTGTATTTTTCGCGTAGCGACAGGAAGACACATATATGTACCAACGACTCTCTAATCAATAATACTCACATAAATATGTGCTAGAGAGAGACATATAACTCACATAAAATAACCACCCGATGGAATATTATTTATCTCTTAAAAAAGTGAAGCATAAAAAAATAAAAATAAAATGACAAAAGAAGAACGTGACATGCATACATTTTTGGCTACATCATACACCTTGTTCCTCTCCTTCGCATTTTCACTACAACAAAAACCTCACACTTTATCATATTCTAACCATAATCATATTCTATTTTAAATTCTCTTCATATTCAACAACCTACAACTACTCTCTCAAAAAACCACCTACATGTTAATCTTCATGCATATCTTACTTCTACTATAACAACCTTAATCTTTTTATCATCTACAAACTTCATATTTTAAAACAAAACTCTCCACCATGAGAACCATAAGAGAAAGCAACCTCACTGCTATTCCATGAAACATTCATAACATAAAAAAAACTCCATGATTAAACCATAAATCTCCCTCTACAAGAACCTCCATGAATCTTCCTCATACCACAAAGCCACACTACCATGAAAAATTCCACCATGCATAATATAAACTCACCATAATCTTATTTCCATAAAACAACAATACTCCGCTTTCTTCAATACTTTTTCTCCATACAAAAACCATTTCTTTCAACAACACAATAAGCTCCATCTGATGACATAAATTTTCCAACTTTCCTCCTACATAAAATTCACATCATCATTTACCATAGAAAAATCTTCATCAACAACAACCACTCATAACAAACTTCATAATCTCTTTTTAATAATCCTCACAACCAACACCATAAACAACAAACTTCATGAAACCATGAAAGACCCCATAACATTCTCTTCTTGAAACAACACCATCTACACATACTTAATTCTTTATCATCACAAGTTCACACCTTACAAACATCATGAAACTCCATCACTCACTACTCTCTCCCTTTACACCATGAATACAACCATAAACACCATAAAAACTCGCATCATTCTTCTCTTCTACACACCATAAACCATATTCATACAATTTTAAAAACCCATCACTTTTCACTTTCTTCACTCATAGTACACTTTATATTTGTTTCCATTCAATTCTCCAAAACACAAACCAAGCTCACCATCATCCCAACTGTGTGAGCCACTAACCACTCTTACAACCGCGAAGCCACCGCACCAGAATCGTATATATCAACCGCAAACTCGAGGTATAATTCTTGTACCTCGAATCTTTCATGTTTTTTTATAGTTTTCACATGAGGAGGATAAACAAGGTTGTTGCTCGAATGAGATCATGCTTTTGCATTCATATTTTTTTCAATGTTGCATACTTGTTTAGACTCCATGAATGTTAGACATGCGAGTCATTTGTTTTGTTACTGAAAATTGAAAGCTGTACATTTTTTTCTTTGCCTGCACCGTAGATTTGATAATGTTTCTCAAAGCTTTTTTCTTTAACGTTTAATTTATTATTATTATTATTATTATTATTATTATTATTATTTTTTATTATTTATTTATTTTCTTTAAAATAAAAAGGTTGGTTTATTGTTATAGATTTAGTTCAACATGTTAAGCACATAAAATTTATGTTTGCACCCCTTTCAACATGTGCACTCTCTACTTCTATTTGTTTGTTTTTTTTCCTGTTTAAATATCTAATTTAGTTTCTTTTTTAAATTGATTAATTTTGATTCTAGTTGGTTATAGCTCTTACTTATTTAATTTTTGGTTTAATTAGTTAAGTAATTACTCCATAAATGATCATACCCTCACATGTAAATAATCATGCTCACTAACTTCACTATAAAAAAATTCGATCTCACTAACTTCAAACTATTATAAATCATTTTCCAAATTAACGAATCAAACATTGATCAATATCGAGTGACTTTTCCTAAATCAAACATAATATCAAAAACTTTTTTCAAAATAAACACGAAAGAAGAGGACCGTTGGAATCTAGCATTCTGGTGGGAACCCTCAAATGATCGGTCCTGAGCCATGTGTTTTGGTTAATCGTTCATTCTTTTCTTTCGCTCTTAAAATACTTAAATTAACTTGGACAAAATTAGGACCGTTGGGATTAAGCATTCTGGCGTAACTCTTTGAGAAATTGATTATTATCAAGCGTTCATTGTCCATCAAACATTTTTCTCAATTAATTTTAAATGAAAAAGGACCGTTGGAATCTAGCATTCCGGTGGAACCCCGATTAATTGATCCCGAGACTTAGGTATCGTTCTTATCGAGCATTCTTCGTTCATTTAAAATACATTCAACCAATCAAACTATTTTCTCGTCACCGTGCGATTAATCTTCAAAACATTTTCATAAATGAAAGACATCTTGTCTTAAGATGATGCAAATCAATGCTTCATCCATAATTGTTGAGTTGAGTTAAGTGAAATTTTTTTAATGTTGATTTATAAATGCATTTGATGTGATGTATATGTCTGCTCCTCATCTATTTTGGGTAAAAGGATGTTTCTCATTGATTAAAACAAGATAACTTTCACTAAAATCGACCAACAAACAAACATTTTCTACCCAGAACTACGTAAGCCTTGAATTCTCTATTGCACCCAGAGATACGTAGGAGCAGGATTGCGAAATCTTGTCAGACCCATTAATAAAAAAATTAGGTTTAGTTCCTTTCTACCCCCTAAATAATAAAAACCTTTTTAGGTTTTCTCTCATTAATAAAAATTCAAAAGCACTTTTATTCCCCTTTTTTCTATCCCAAATAAGTAGAATCTTAGAAACTAACATAAGCTAACATTCAAATCAAAACTAATTAAATGGTTCCCATTGAGTACAACGGACATGAGGGGTGTTAATACCTTCCCCTTGCGTAACCGACTGCCGAACCCTGATATCGGTTGTGATGACCATACCTTATCCTTTCTTTTAGAGGTTTTATCGATATTTTCCCTTTCCCTCTTTAGGAATAAATAAAGTTTGGCGGAGACTTTATTCAGTCCATCTTGCGAGCCTGTGATTGCGCTTTGCGATCGTCGTGTTCTCATTTTTTGAGGTGTGACAGATAACGACTCTGTTGGGGACAAAAATATCTCCTAAGCGATTCAACCCTAGTTTAGTTAGGTTTTCATATGTGTGTTAGCTTTATTTGTTTATTCTTTTGTTTTATGTTTTCTTTATCTTTGCTTTATCGCATTCTTATATATGTATATATATGTGTGGGCTTTGGGTTTAGATATCATAAATAAAGCTCTACGCTCGATCTTTGGAAAAAGAAGAGAGAACACATAAGTTTAGAATTGGAATTTGTGTAGTGTTAGTCCCCAATGGCCACTCCTTGTGTGCCTAGCATGAAGACTCCCCTAGAGTAGATCTGTTTCTAAATCTTGTTATAAGGCAACTAGCCTGTCGCATGATGCTGATTCATGAAGGGTCCATGACTCTAGGATCACCTCTTAGAAGCAGTTTCTGCTTTGGTGGTTGTGTAATGTTGAACTCCAAGGGCCTCTTCTTGTTGGACCCAGCATGAAAACCCCACTCAGAAGAGACCTTTCATCATTTTGGTCATAAAGGGGATAGCATGTTGCATGACATTGATACGATTATGGTCCATGACTCTGGAAACCTTATAAATTTTTTTGAAACTATCCCGTCAGTGAGTTTATGGGTAGAAAACCTATAACTATTTGTTAATGAGCCTACCTAATAGGGTGTTCTGAGTTACTCATGTTATCCCAATTCCTAACTACATGCGTTGCATTTTATTTGCATACCAAAACACAAAAATGTATTGCATTCATTCATATACCATTGCATATGCATTCGTCATCATGCGTTGCATATCATTTTCTGAAAATACAAAAAAAACTCATCCATCCTTTGTCCATGATCAACAAAGTGATTCTCGACACGCGTTTAGAACAAAGAACCATATCTCAGGAGATGATGGACGAGCTAAGGAAAATTTAAGAAGCATTAAAGGAGGAACTAAATCTTTTGAATATCCAAATGGGATTGGTCATGGAAACCCTGCAAGCCTTGTTGAGAAAAGAGGTTCATCCCATACCCATTGATGCAACTGAGGGAACTATTGCTCTACATCCATCCAGTGTTACCCCAGGTAAATGGCAATTCCATGTGGAGGCTCCTCATCTACTGGCATATGGCCCTCCCTCAGGACATCATCATCAACATCCCCTGGCCATTCCTCCTCAAAATCACCGAAGTTAAGTTCAAAACAAAAATCAAAATCAGAACAAGGGGAACAAAGATCACAATGACCTGATTCTTGTGCCATATAACAAGTTCTACCCGCAGTTGATACAAAAGGCTTAGGTGACTCCTCGAGCTCTCACACCTACGTCACCATACATGTCATGGTACAATCCAAATGTAACATGTGAATTCGATAAAGGAGCAGTAGGACATGACCTGGATTCTTGCTTAGTGCTGAAAGCCTTGGTACAAGAATTGATTAACAAAAAGAGCTTAGTCTTCGAAGAAGACCACCCGAAGGTCAAGTTCAAATACCATACTGGAACAATGGGGAATTCCATCGAGGAATACAAGAGTTTTAAGCTCAAGCTGTAAAGATAGATTGACATAAGGTCACCAACACTCAAAGAGGAAGGCTCAGGTACATATATTTCTATTTCTAGGCTAGGTAATGAGAAAGGAAAAGGACCCCTGAAACCCCTCAAGGTTTTGTACCACAAGGAAGAGGTCAGTGATGTCGCTAACGAGATATCATTGTTTCCTAGTAAGAGCATTGAGATATCTCCTTGGATTTCCAATGTCACGACCCATGCCAACGGAAGCAAAGGAGAAGTGAGTAGTGGATCCAAGAGGGTTGCGTCCAGTGATGAAATTGAAGGAAAAGAATTTGAAGATCGTTGTGCCAATTTCAAAAAGCTTGCTAATCCAAACCTTCAAGTGGATGAAAATGAGCAGTAAATAATGCCCAAAGTGCCATACCAACAACCACTACTTTTTGTTCTTCATTACCGACAATCCTGGTCTACTCCTCATCCAAATCAACAAGGCCAGGGCCATAAATATCGAAATCAGCATTAGAATCAGCCTAGGCCTTGAAATAACTTGGAAATAAGAAATGCTTCTTGTCATCCAATCCCCATGACTTATAGCCAACTTCTACAGCCTCTGATTCAAAACTCGTTGGTGGTTCCCAAGTCTTTCAAGCCGATTCCAAAACCTTACCCACCTGGGTATGACACAAATATGCAATGTGGATATCATGTTGGATCAGAAGGGCACTCAACTGAAGACTGCAACACTTTCAAAGCCAAAGTACAACAGTTGATTGGCAATAGGTACATAGCCTTTCAAGAATGAAACTTGGTGGTGAACGCCAACCTATTTCCCAGATAAGTGGGAAGACCTCAAGGGGCATCTCCCGAAGTTAATGGATCAAGTTTGAAGAAGTCAATTCCCTAAAGCTGGCAGTCATTTGGCTGTTTCAATATTTCTTTTGTAATTTCTTTGCATGTTGATTGTTATTTGCTTTTAAATATTGTTGTTTTCTTTGAATTGGTAAGATTAATGAAATGTTTATGCATCTTTTAAATTAATCAATTCGTATTCACTCATTTTTTTCATTTATGTAAAAAAAACCACAAAAATACTTCTCTCATTCATTTTTGTTTACCAAATCATTGTGTTAACAAATATTTGAAGGATGAAAACAAAATACCCATAATTGTTGTTGGTATGCTTTTGAATAGAACTTTGTCGATGATGTAAGGCACTGTTTCAAATCCCCAAACACTAAGGAGATGAGGAGTTAGTCCATAGTCAACCATTTTGAGCCTAGAATTTTATGTTTCTTTCGGAATTCAAACACTTAATCTTAACCAGGGGAAGGGTAGTTGTGTTCAGATAGTTCGACTGTGCATTCAATCTTCAAGAGAATCCGTCCATCTACACACATCCCACCCGAGGTTCAACCATATACTCCACATCTCACACATCAGAAGTCGTGAAAAAGTCAAGAGAAATTATATTGGTTGATCCTCATCCACCAATAACATGACAATCACAACCTTTAGAAAAATCAAAAAAGGAAAAGTCCGCTAAGTCCAATACCACAAAATGACTTAGCCAAAATTTAGGGCATCTCAATGGACCGAGAGCTTCAAAGAAGCGGTGTAGGTAAAATAAGGGATAAAAAAACCGATAAAAAAGAGGTCATCAACACCCTAAACAAAAACAAAAAAGGTGACTTCCATTTCAAGAAAATCTCATCTTGAACCCTCATCTTTACCATCACACCTTTGAACCCTCTTGGAAGTATAGTGTGTGTATCGAATTAACTGAACGTAGGAACTAGAGATCATCAAGAAGACGAGGTGGGTAAAAATTTAAATTTTGAGCCTTATATCTTTTTGTTTAAAAAAAACTGTGAACCATACCACATTATAACCCTTAAATGACCTAATTGAGACATGGTTTATTCTGAAAGCACACTATAATAAGGTTGTGTTAACCTGACTTCAAACGATCTTTTTTAATCATTTGATCACATCATCTTCCGTACTATAAATGACTAGATCATTATTGTGTTCTTATCAGTGACCTGTTCACTGTATTTCACCCGTCCATATTAATAAATTTTGATTTCAAATTTTTGCATAAGCACTGCATTAAGATTACCAATTTTGAATGAACAATCTTATTTGCAAGTCAGCACTTAGCATCGAAATAATTCCAACAACATACAATTGAGGAACTTGATAAAGTGAAGAAGTCCAGTAAGGGGAAATCACTTTGAGTATCAGTGAATCCAAGCCAATCACCCCAAAGGTTTAGTTAGACAAGAGTAATTTTCTTCAAGACTCAGACCAGGGTTAGCCACCTCAGAAGCTCATTGAGTCAAACTATCCAAGGGTAGTCAATCAAAAGTCTTACATTCAAGGTTTGGGTTAATTAGGGGCAGATCACTGCAAGTTTCAAATATTTGGTGCAAGCTGTAGTGGTAAATTCATGATCATCAAGCTATGGGTAAGCAAGACATCAAATAATAAGAGTCGCCATCGCGCTTTTATTGTTTCCAAGGGAAAAGGGAAAAAGCACGAACAAAACCCAAAAATAAGAAGTTTTCAAATCAAAACTAATAAAATTCCAGAGATTATGGGTAAGGGGGTTGGTTACACAGAGGGAAGGTGTTAGCACCAAAAGTGTCCTAGGTACTCCTAGGGAGCCCTTTCTTGTGTGCATATGTATTTTGGATAAAGTGATGTTTACAAACAAATAGAATGGGGGGATGAGAAAAGAATTTATTAATTATATTTTTGTGTTTGACAAGACCTTCGGACTTGTGCCTACGTACCAACATAAAAAAGAGGGATCAAAACCTCGTAGTTCGTGATACAAATTTCAAAGTGGGTGTATTGCTTTTAAGCAAAAATAAAGTTTGAAAGGCACCAAGGCCTAAAATGGTTTGAATGAGTTAGTTCTTTTTGGATTTTTGAAAATTTTAAGTCAAGTATAGTTAAGTTTATTTACATGTTTGATTTAAGAAAAAGAAGTTGGAAAATGCAATGGCATAAGGCCAAAGTTTCTAGTTTGCAAAATGGTCTAAGTTTAGAAAATAACAAGTTCAAACAAAGAAGTTTTTAAAAGGAGGGAGAGATTTCGAAATTAAAGAGATGGGGAGGAGATGAAGGGACTAATCCTAAGCACAAATTTAAAAGTTAAGAGTTGAAAAGATCTGACCGATGGGTAGCAATCCAATAGGCAAGAATGCCATAAAGAAACCCCAAATTCCCTTGGATATTAGAATAAACAACAAAAAAAGCATACAATATTATCTTGAAGAGCTAAATATCATATAAATATATCGCCATCCAAGCTTTAGCCATTCCATGATCTCCTTCAAATTTGTTCATGTAACAGATGAATTCCACAAGTCTCTGGTTCAAAATAACAGCTTCACAATAATCATGTTGCAGATGAATTCAGAGGAATCTTCAATGATATATCAGATAAAGTTTCAAATTGCAAGCACTTGGTTACATGATAGTTGGCATTGGCTAAGTCCTTTTTGCATAGGGATGTTACCTAGATTCTAAGTCCAATTGTTCAAAATCAAACCAACAGTCCACACAATAGTCTTTTAGGGTTTTTTGTTTTTATTATGTACATTAATAGCCAAAGACTACACAAACAAACAAAATATACACAAACAAGATATATCATACAATATGGTCAAAGTGGACAAAGTGAAAAGGCATTAATATAAACAATTAGGATGGTATGAATAATGACAAATGAATAGAGCTTACAAATTAAAGTGCATTAAAATAAAGGACTTGAAATTAAATGTTAATGGTTAATGAATTAGAAGTTAGTATTGTTTTTGATTTTGCTTTTTAAGTCATTCTTTGGAGAACACTCAACCCACTTATCACAAGCATGGATCCTTGAACTAAGACATCTTCCAAAGGAAGGAAAAAAGGCCAAGTTTCCACATAATACCATGAAAGAGGAGAGACTTACAATCTCACTAACTAGAATGTTATGCCTTTTGTGTCAAAATTTAGCAATATGTTAAGCAATCGTAATTAGACTTATGTAGAAGTCACAACTATTCGAGGTCGGGCAATAAAATTTCGGTGTTAATGCATGTTAGAGACATAGTATAATGGACTATACTCATGAAACATACCACTCACAAAAAGAATATGCAAAAGAGGTAGTCTAATCTCATCCATACTTATGTTGATTTTTCAATCAACCGGCCTTAGGATTTAGAGACATCATAGACCAAATGAAATGGATGCATAAAGAAGGGGAATTAGATGAAGAGGGAGGGGAATGAATCAAAACTCAAATTGGTCAAAGGAGGACTTTTACCAAATTAAGATCATTCATTCATTTTGGGAGATGGAATGTACATTTCATCAATCTTATGCAAATCAACCTTGACCAATAATCTTAAACTCAATAATCTTAATCTAGCAATGTCAAATCAACCTTGACCAAGGCCCAATAACATAAGTCAAACTTATACAAATCATCAAGATAGCTCAACACAATTATTTGACATTTATTCAATTTAAAAATACTAAAAATAATGCATTAAATTAAATATGGTTTGTCAAATTCCTAAAACCTCATCAAAACACCAAAGAAATGACCATGATATTTATCATAGGTCAAACAAGGTCAAAGGACCTTGGAGAAAAAATTTCAAAATTTTTAAAGACTTAAAAGTATTTTTAAATAATTAAAAATATTCACAAAATCAATTAAATCATGAAAAATATTAATAATGATCCAACAAATAATTTTAATTCAAAATATGAAAGAGGAATTTATTTAAATTTTTTTGGTGAAACTCTCATATTATTTGGATCAATATTAAAATTAATATGAATTAATGAAAATCAAATGAAATAAAACAAAAATCAAAAAATCAAAAAAACGTGAGTCACTTGATCTCCCTCATTAATCGAGGTGGCAGATCAAGTGGATGGAAACACGCGTTCCAAGGTGGAACTTAGTCAGCGCGCCACACGCGTGGTAATCAAAACCAACGCCTAAGATTAAAACATTTCAAATGGATCCTGTAGTCCGGAGACGTGCCAACACACCGCCGGAGCCAGAGCTCCGGTCTTCTTCTCCGGTGGACCTCACCGGACTGGTCCACCCTCAACCATCACCAAAATAAGAAAGGAGGACATGATCTGAAAGAAAAAATGGCGTAGAACACGAATTTGACCTCAATTTCAACTAACTCCAAATATATAAAAAGATATGAGGAGTTGAATTTTGAGGTGTGACAACTGAGTTGCTTCGATTTGACCTCAAAGCAACTTAATCTTCTTGCCTAGATTGGTAGGACTTCAGACAATCAAAGATTCAAGAGATTTAATGAGAATTGAGTGAGAATCAAAGAGAAGAAGTTTTCTGAAATTTACCTTCAATGTTGTGCAGAAATGGATCTTGCTTGCTTCAAACTCGATCTGATCACACTTGAGAAGCTTGCAGGAGAGGTTTGCCAAAGGTACAAAGCTTTGGATCCTGGAGTTTCTGAATCTCTAAATGGTGAGATTCAAACTCAATTTTCAAGTTAAAAATTCTCAGGTTTTCCTTTGAATGGTGAGGGTTTCAATTGGGGGGCAAAGCTGGCGCGCAAGGTGTGTTTGAAATGAGCTCCAGGGGCCTGTATTTATAGCAATTGGGACTGATATTTGCACACTTAAAAAATTGCTAAATTTGGACATTTCATGCACAAGCTTGCATGGGCGTGTGCAGGCCCATGAAGCAATCCAATTTGATCCACTTGCAACTGTTCTGAAGTTCAAATGAGGCTTGGATGTCAAGGCAATGTGAAATGGGATTTTTGGCATTTGATTTCTTCCAATCATGCAGACCTGTTAAAGTCATACGTAGCCCTAGCAAACTTTATCCAAAATGCATGAACTTGCGTTCTTTGGAAAGCTTAGATTAAGGGGAACAACTTTTATGTTTGATACTTTTTCATTTGGAACTTGGATCATGGTGAATTTTGAGGTGGAAGTTTGCAAATTTCAATATGTTGAAAATTTTTCTAAGTGTCAAGCCATATATCTCAATATTCCACTTTGCTTAACTTTTTATGTGAGCTTCGAATGAGAAAAGTGTCTTCATAAAAGTTATATTTATTTCAAAGACCTTCAAAATGGTCACCAATTTCATTTCATTTGGATTTATAATGATAGAGTTATACATTTTTGAAGTTAAGGAAAATCACATGTTCAATGGTATAGGTCAAGAATGACCTATAATGTTTCCTCATATCACATGCTCATAAAAGTTGATTTAACTCTCACTCCAAATACTAAAGTTGAATTAGACATCTTAAATTTTATTTTTCAACTCAGAAATATTTCATCTCATAAAAATTGAGCAAGTTATGGCCTTGGGAAGTTGACTTTCAAATTAGGGCTTAGACAAAATGACCTATAATGTTTCAACATAAAAATGATTTTCCAAGAAAAACTAGCTCTAGGTATCAACATAAAAGTTGTTTGGAATGTCATTTAGAGTAACATTTCTCTTAGAATCATTTTCATATGGTGAAAAATGTAGGAGATAGGGTCTAGGGAGACCCAGTTTTGATAAGATGAATTCATTTGGCCAACCACCATCAACCAACTTGCTAACCTTCAATTATCTTGAATTTCTAGGCTCATGGTAGATCATATATGCAGAATATGATTAATTTTGAAGTGTCCTTTTAGAAATTTGATCAATTGTTGAGATAGCTTGTTGGAGAAGTTACTCAAGATACCCAGTCAAACTAGAGTTTCCAAGGCAAATCACCTCCAAACTCTTGAAGAATATTTGATCAATATGACATGTAGAGATCATTGGGACTCGTATATGATGCTTTGAGACATTGTGGATCAATCTTTGATTGTTCTCTTATCCATGAGGGTCTTAAACCCTAGATGTGAACTTGATAGATCAATGGTGATCAAGCTCTACCTACAAAAGAGTTAGGCAAATACAAAGACATCTTTTTGGTATTTTGGTTAGTAAAATGATGATATACAAGTATGATACAATAACATGGTGCTTGGTGATCTCTCCCAAAATAAACCCAATGAAAGAGGGGTAAGGAGGATGCAAAGGTATGATCCCAATGCTAATGCATATGTGATAACGCGAAAACACATCAGATAATTGCCTTGATTTACACTAAAAGATCATACCATTTTAATTAATATCCCGATTATTGCGCAAGTATTCGTGTTGTTTTTACAGGTATTTAAATCTCCATACATTAATGAGCAAAATGAAGAAAAGGAAGAAAAAGAAGAAGAAACAGATGAGAAAGCACAGCAAAAAGCAGAAAACCAGATTATGCAGAATTTGTTGATGTGACGACCGTCACAGATGCATGACGCTCGTCACGACCCAGCGTGTGACGACTGTCACAGGCCCATGACGAGCGTCACGCGGCCACAATGTGCGCTTTGAAGCAGTCAAACACAGGCACCCAAACGTGCCTAAATTCCCTCCAACAAACTTACTCCCACGAATTCCTCATTCAAACCAAGTCTTCCTTGAATATCTCAACCACCAAGACCTAAAGGAGCACTATATAAAGGACCAAAATGGGAAAAATCCGGGAGGCCTACATTCACACTTACGCTCTGCAATTTAGTTTTACAGCTTTCTAGCTTTTAGTATTTTCTTTTCAGCAACCTTGTTTCCGTTGCTTTAGTTTATTCGCCATTCCTTTTTTAGAATTCCGTTTTTCCCTTTTCCTTCCGTTTTAGTAGTAATTTGTATTGAAGAATCAAAGCCTACCAACTTGTGCAGGACTGCTCAAGTACTCCAAGAATCGTTATACTCTGTTACTTCGATCTCCAGGTTTTTATTGAATTATTATCATTATTGCCCACTTATTATTATAATTATGTTTGCCGCAATGTTGATCTGTTTATGCCTTGTGTTTGCCTTATTTAACATGTCCGGCTAAATTACTGGTATCGGTATTGTAACACCTCAAAATTTGCCCTCCTCTCTTGGGACTAGCATTAACATATTTGCATATCATCTTAGGACTTTAGGCATTTCATATTGCATATCATGTGGTTACAGTGTGCAAGCTATCTGCCCAAGTCTTGATCAGGAGATAGGAAGTCAGAAGGTGCAAGCCAAGGTTTTACTGACTGATCATGGCCATCTGAGGATGGGGCTGAAATTAGGGTTTCATGATTTCCAAGGATATTGGTCTTCATCTTGTTTGAATTGATACATCATCATCATCATGGTTGGATGTCATCAGGAGATTGGAGAAGATTCCTTGAGATTAGGGTTTTGACCACTGGTCAACCCTAATCAGTTGTATTGGGCCAATCAGGGCTGGATCAGGAGATGGGGTTTATGAAGGAGATGAGGATCATTTTGTGACTATATGGTGCTTATGGAGGCTAGGGTATCACCCTTGAGCCATTTCAGTTGGAAATTGGGGCTCAGATTGATCAATGCATTGCCAAATTCATCTATCAGATGAAAAGTCAACTGTGGTCAACTGTACATGATCTGGTGGATTTGGAGGTGGAAACAAGTTAGACACACTTCATTCATGTTGGAACAAGTGTTGAATGACATTGCAAAGCTTAAGAATGAAGAAAATCAAGTCAGGACAAAAACTGCCAAAATAGCAAGTGACTGGTAACTGAAGTTTCCAAAAATGGAAAGTTTTTGACCTCAAAAACAGAAGTCCAAGGAAGCTTCAAATGAAAAATTGTTCAACATGACAGATGTAGATCTTGTTCTCACCTTTCCAAAAAGTCCAAGAACTTGAAAATCCAATGTGTGGTTTGCAAGATATGGCTCAGTGAATTTCAGAAAAGACCCGTAATCGGGAGGCCATAACTACCACATACTTTGTCCAAATTGCAAGTTCTTTATATGCACAAACTCCATTTAACATGTACTTTGAGGGTGCATCATTGGATTTTCCCAAAAGTGGCCAAGGCAAAAAGTCACTTTTCAACTGGACAGCTGAATTGGACCAGGGGCAAAATTGTCCAAATGTCAAAATAATTGGAATTTTTGAATGGGACTTTTTCCAACACCTCAGGAATGGCATTTTAAGTGTGTTTGAATATTCATTTTATGGTTAATGCACATGGTTTGAGTTTTGGGTTGAAAAATGAAAGGCACAAAATGGATCAATTACCACACACATATGATTTTGAGAAATACTCAACCAATTGGAATGGGAATAGTCTCTACACATCACATATGGCATTTGGGGGTTGCTTGAGCTGTCAAAACAGCTGGCACTAGCTGTCATTGTGTATTGACCAATTTGCCCTTGCTTACAAAAATTGCCATTTCACTAACATTCCAAATTGTTAATTAAACATGATTAGTGGTGGATTAATGCAAGGTATATAAACCAAATCATCTCCTAATCATAACTGAATCTCACAATTACCAAGTTCAGATCTCAAAACCATTCCAATTCTCTCACATTTCATCAAGAATACAAGAACTTCATATGCATCAATCTTCCTCATTCTTCAACCAAATCTCAAAATTCTTTTTGCTTTGGATTTGTATCATCATTATCTTGGACTGTTTTTGGAGATTGGAGGAAGAAACTCATCGAATCGTGACTGTAGCATGAGGAGCTTCAATGGTGAAATGTGGATTTCGAGCACTAGAGGCCAAGGCAACTGAAGTTGGATGCATCATTCATCTACCACTAGCTTGCACTACTTCTGTTTCGTGTAATTGAAGCTCAAAAACAACAAGAACTCCGCTGCCATATCCAGGTTTGAGCGAAATCGATCGTCACCATTTGCTTAATCATTATATGCGTGTGAAAGGCCTTGTTATGTAGATCGTGGATATGTGTTTGGTTTTGAGAATAGTGTACCATAGCCTGAGAAATCTGGAAATGAATTTATGAGCACAAACCCTAGATCGATCGATTCTTGAGTTTTAGGAATTGTTAGGTTGTTTGGAATGTATATTTGAGATCTACATGTTCATACGAGTTCAACGACTATAGCCATGTCCATTTTGGTGAACGTTTGATGTTCTTCGTGTGTTTCAATTTTCTGGAAAATTTCTTGGTGAGAACGATGATGAACTGTGTTTTGATCCAAATTTCCATTCAAATATTTGAATTCTATGTTTCCCTCCACCGCGCAAATATTTACCAAAATGCCACTATGTAATTAAATTAATTTTGTTTAATTCTTAAAAAATTCATGTGACATTGAATAATTCATAAAAAATTGTAGAAAATTCATAAAAATGTGAGGATTTTTTCTATGACTTTGTTGATGAGTGTAGAATTTTTTTGACCTATTGGTCAAAGTTGTGCATGGTATATTTTTGGTTTGACCTAAGGTTCTTTCACATGTATGACATTTCGACACATTTTACCATTTGGTTCATGAAATGCTCATAGTGTTAGATAAATTCTTGAAAATTTTTGTGATGATTGTGGACTCATTGATGTTCATTTATATGTAAATTTCATGAATTTTTGATACCTGGTCAATGAGCAGCAAATTCTGGAACTTAGGTGTGACAATTTGTGTCACACCTCATTATGTCAACTTGCTGGATTTTTTTGAGTGACCTATACTTGTTGGATTAATGTGAAATTTTGCATGATGGTTTATTAACATGTTAAGATGCTATGTGAATTTTTGTAGAATTTTTCACTGCCTTTTCTAATTGATCATGATTTTTCATTTCTGGTGATTGAATTTGCAAGTCCATGTGACCTAGGTTGGTAGAATGATTGAGAAATGCTCATGTTGTATTGTATGGACATGAAATTTGATATGCATGAACTAGACACATGTTAGGACCTCCCTGTTTTGGTCTCATCCATTTCTTTTTTGTTTTCAATGAGATATGAATTTTTGAAGTGGATGTATGCATTGATGGTGTGAATTGAAGCATGAAATTGTGTCTGTTTTTGTTGATTTTCATTGACATGGTTCCAGTTGCCCAATTAAGCTCAAATTTGACATGGTAGACCTTGATTGATCCCTGTTTAGGTGTAATTAATTTGAGAATTTTTGGATGTGTTTTGACGTGGTTTTGAATGCAATACTTCTGTTTGTGTGTTTGATGCTCCATATGGACCAATAGGGATTGTTTTGTGCATGAATTGAACATGATGGATGATATAAACATGAGACCAATGATGTTTGCTCTTGTTTGATGTTAATTTGAGATTGGTTGATGAATACCTTGCTGTTTAAATTTTTTTCTTGCTTTTGGACCCTAGGCTTGGCCTAGTGGTCTAGTTGCTAATGTTTGCTTGATTTTTCAGGATTAAAAAGCAATGCACATGGATAATGGTCCAAATCCATTTTAATTGATGTTGTGGATGTTTGTACACTAACATAACATTGTTTTGCAGGTGTTGAAGCTTGGGCTTAAGCCTTGAGCTTGCTTTGTGTTGTATAGTTTGACTGGTTAATTGTTTGTTGTTTACAGTTTGTCTGCTTGAGTACTGACTGAGTTTGATTGTTTCCAGGTACTTTAGTTGCTCAGTTCCTTGTGAACTATTGCTTTGCTTTGCTTTGCATAAGCAATTTGCATTGAGGTAACTTCTTAAAACTTCATGTAGTCTGGAGACCCGGCTGTTACCGGGCCGGGCAAATTGTCTGAAGTCCTCCTTAAGAGGCAATGCTTGTGTATGTTTATTTTTAAGCCAAGCAGGAAAAGCCCTTTAAGTAAGGCAATTGGTGGAAGGTAGGGGTATGCAGCCTACCCCCCACTATTCAGTTGAGTCTTCTCCTTGCTCCCATTACATGGTTGTAGCATTGAGATCAAGAGCCCAAGATCTGTGCAGTGCACATTGAGTCAGAGTCTCCGAGTATAGAAGGGTTTCCCCATTCTGGACCCATGCTCATTTGTCAGACGCTCTCCCTGGTTAGGGATATGAGCTGTGAGGTCTGATCCTCACTTCATCCTTTCATCTGCTTCACCTTAGCCTCGTAATGGCAAGGTTAAGAGCAAATCAAAACCATGTACAGACGACTCGCTTCGGCGGTCAAACCCCTTTGATTGAGCCTCTTGTTTGGTTATAGCGTGTGCTCTGTGAATCTCTGATTGACATGATTGTTTGAGATGCCTGTTCTCATTTGATATGTGATTGTATGCTTGTGTGCTAGCTTCTTTCCTGGTTAGGATAGGCTTGTTTATGCAAGTAGGATAGAAAACCGAACTTAGGTGAACGATGCATGACAACATTAGGCTCGAGTCTCAGCTCCCTAGTTGTGTATCTTTCCCCGGTTTCTGGTTAGCAATTTAGTCCCTTTCAGGGGAACTACATCGCCCTGATCCTCGTTCCAGACGAGGTATGTAGGCAGGTGGTCGTGCGAGACCACTCCGGGCAACCTTTTTCTTTTTTGCGTGTGTTTACTTGTTATCTGATTGTGTTTGGGTTCGGATGCCGACGTAAGCCCAGTGATTGGCTGTCGGGCTCCATGTTTGCCCTTTTGAGTGTGTTTTGGTTCGGATGCCGACATAATTCCATCCAGTGGTTGTCGGGCTCCATGTTTGCCACCCTTGCTTGTTTGTATGTTTTGTGTTGTTTGGCGTGCGTAAGCCGAACTACAGTGGCTCTGATTCTTGTTCCAGACAAGATATGTAGGCATAAGGTGCGATACCTTATCGAGCCCGTTCCTCTTAACCCCACCTGCGTTCCCTGTGTGTGTGTGTGATGTTTAGCAACCTATTCTTTATTCTAGGACGTGGATCCCGTCGAGTACGACGGACGTGAGGGGTGCTAATACCTTCCCCTTGCGTAACCGACTCCCTTACCCTTTCTCTCTGGTCGCGAGACCATTTCCTTTCCAGGTTTTTCTGAGCGTTTCCTTTCCCTATCTTGGGATAAATAACGCGCAGTGGCGGCTCTGTGTGTGTTTTTATTTTGAGTCTCGCCGGTTGATTTTTCGCAGGATGCGACAGCTGGCGACTCTGCTGGGGACAACCGGATGTAGACCTATGCTGGTCCATCGTCCCTAAGCGAGTCCTTCCTAGCGTTCTAGGATTAGTTTAGGTTGCTTGTTGTGTGATTTATTGCATTTATTATTCTAACCAGTGTGTATATATTTGCATTAATGTCTGCATGCATCATACTATCATGTTGTTGCCGTCCTCTTTGCAGGTGGTTCTGTTGTTTGGGGTGGGTGTTCTGAGTGGGGCTAAAACCCAGGCCCGAGTATACACTTAGGACTAGTGTGGTCTCATGTTCCTCATTTGCTGGATCAGCATATTGTTGCAACGTGACATACCACGAGCCAGACGAGGTTCATTTGATAGTGCTTTCCTCTGTGGGGTACTCCACTTTGGTTGAGTTACTTCATCTGAACTATTGACTCTGGTGACCGATCATTTCCCGGATCTTTGGTTTAGACGATCTCAGGAGAGCTGCAATGGCACACCCGAAAGGGCAAACCCATTGAGTATCTCCGCCCGATTGTCGAGACTATTATCCGCCTTAGGGTGACCTGATTAGAAATTACCTGTGAGGGGAGGGTGATTCATTCAGATGCATAATCAGATGGACTCAGATGGTGACTTTTGGTTCTGTGATTCAGAGACCTATTTATAAGTCGGATTTATGGTCATTTATTGCCGTGACGCCGGAGTGCTGTCCGTGATTTATCAGTGGGGATCCGTTTATTTCAGGATTCCCCGGGCCGATTCAGATGGTGGTGGTGTGTCTGCTCAGAGACCAGTGATGATGATGATGTATCTTTCTTCCGTTTATTTCGGAACCCGTGGGTCAGATTTGTGGTTACATATTCCTCAGATGGTTATGATCAGTTCAGAGACCAGATTCAGTACAGATGATCAGATGACTTGGAGGATGGCCCAGTGCACTGCATACATCTGCATCATTCTCATTTCGCATTCATCTGCATCGAACCTATGTCTAGCCATATGGGGAGTATTATTGATTGAGAATCTGGTTGAGAGACATCTGGATGTCAAAATGTTATTGGTGAAATGTTATCTGTCTCGATGAAACCAGGATCGAAAGACAGAAGCTTCCTCATATGGATAGACGTTGCATTCATGCATATTAACCTGTTTGCTGTTTTGCAGGAATCATTGCTCGTGCTCGTAGAGTTGTACCCTTGCACTCAACCCGACCTCACAGATACTTCACAAGACGCAATACTCCCGGACTAATGAATCCGTCCAACACCGACATTCTCGAGCTGAAAGAGAAGATGGGAGAACTGATCAGTGTCATGCAAGAGTTCGCCTTAGAGCAGAAAGTACTTGCCGAAAAGGTGAGGAGGATTGAAGATTGGCTGGAGATGGGGAACGTGCAAGAAAACGCTTCGTTGTCTGGACCGAAGAAATCCTTTGGTAATGACCAGCACAAGGATGAGGGTGAATCGAGTGCTGTGTACGCCCAGAGAGGACACGGTAGGGGTCGTTACTACCAGCACACCGCTGCGGTAACTATTCCTGCTGACAATCAGCCTGCACAACAGCAACAGCAGCGTCAGCCATTTCAGCAGAGGTCTCAGAGGGCAGGATATCCAGTCAGGAGGAGGATGAGTGATCGGCATTTTGACAGGCCGCCTGTGATATATTCTTTCCTATTGAAGAAGTTGAAAGATCTAGGAATGGTACAATTGAGGACATTAGCTCCATTAGAACCTGATCAGAGGCCAACCAACTACGATGAGAATGCCAAGTGCGAATTCCATTCGGGGGCGTCTGGGCATAACCTTGAGGGTTGTAGAGCTTTTAAGCATACTGTCCAAGACCTGGTGGATTCCAAGGCCATTAATTTTGCACAATTTCCCAATATTAATGCTAATCACATGCCCGCGCATGGTGAGGTGGAGATGAATGCAATTTATGGGGATAGGAAGACGATTGGGTTGGTGAATGGGGATCGGTTAAAAATGCCGAGGCCTGTGGTCCCAAAACCTCGGAGGAAGGAGGGAGCTTTCCCTAGTGTTGATACTTGTTGTATGGCCGTCGCCACAGAGGGTGGTGTACCGATGGGGGATATGATCCAGAAGGTGAAGGAAATGGACGGTGGAGAATTTGAAACACCCAGTTTGGTAGCTGAGACCGTCACGGTAGAAAGTGCCATTGGTGTTGAGAAAAAGAAAAAGCCGTCCATTTCTTCTTACAAGCAGGCATTGGAAGTGGTGAGAAATGGAGGGATCCCAGGCTGGGGACAGATCATAGGCATTGTGGTAAAGGCGGATATGTTTGGGATTGGTTATCATCTAGGTCAAGACTCGTCTGAGCAGAACAGAGGACGTCGTCCGTCGTTCACCTTTGTCAGTGCCGGAATGCTAGATTCAGATCACGCCTATACAGTGGGTAAAGAAACTGACAGTGACTGGGAGATTGATCAATGGATAAAATCGTGTGTACCAGGAAGCTGGAAGGCCTAAACAAGATCATCACTGACACTCGTCCGGAAGAGTAATATTTCTTGTTTTCAGTTTATATGCATGGAAGCCATATGTGTTGCCCGACACGTAATGGTTCATTGTAAGGGCCACCTCATGTTCATAAATTTGCATTTTCTGCATCATTAATAAATGGATGTTTTTCAGTCAAAAAGCGGTGTTCCCTGTTTTTCATTTATTTTTGCAGTTTAAAAACAAATAAAAATGGCAATGTTTATTTTCATTTTTCCTTTTTGATTTGTCTCGTCCCAACTTCAAAAATAATGCTCCGGATCTCGTTGATAACAATTTGGTTACCCCTCATATGACTTCGACAATCCGATCTATCATGCCGAAGAAAAAGGCGAAGAAGATTGTGATCTGCTGGAAATTAGCCAGGTTGTCAAGACAAGAGGAGAAGGTGATTCAGCCGCACGAGGAGCGGGTTGAGATTGTTATTCCGAGCACCGCCGAGGTCATAAAGGGAAATGAAGCCGCTTCAGAGGCGAATCGAGAGCAGAATGGTAGCCCTGTTGAAGGAGCATGTGGATACTTTCGCCTGGTCATGTCAGAATATGCCAGGGTTGAACACCGATGTCGTTGTACACAAGCTACCATGGAGAGAAGACCGTCCTCTAAAGAAGCAGAACGCCAGTGCCTGTATCAGAAAGCTATGGTGACTTTGTTTCATGAGATGATTCATCGTGGAATCGAATGCTATGCTATGACATGATAGCAAAGTCCCAAACAGAAGAGGGGCATCCGGTGGAGATAATTCAAACTGAGGTTGAATTCAAATCAGTGCACGTTCAGAGTGCGGTCCGGTAAGATGTTGGGGTTCATTGTAAGGGAGGAATCGAGGTTCATCCTGCTTAAAAAAAAAAAAATAAAATAAAAAATAAAAAAAAAATAATAATAAAAAAAAAACGCCTGAACCGAGAAAGAAAAAGAGAGGTTCGTGGTTTCATAGATAGATTGAACTACCTGTCATGGTTCACATCTTATCTAACAGCCACGTAGGAACCCATATTCAAGATGTTGAAAAAAAAGAGATCAAACGGTCAGGTGAAATAATGATTGCCAAGGGGCATTGAAAAATAAAAGAAAAAATTGCAGGAACCTCTGATTCTGACGCCTCCCATGGAAGGAACAACCATCAATTCTGTACTTGACGGCCTTCGAGGGGTCTACGAGGTGAAGTGGGTCAGCATGACGCGTCTTGTCGAAAAGAGCATGCAATTTACCTTAGCAAAAAGTTTACCGACGGTGAAACAGTACATTCACTGTTCGAGAAAACTTGCTGTACTTTGGCATAGGCTGCTCGCCGACTGAGACAGTATATGCTGGTTCATACCACTTTGTGGATTTCCGAGATGGATCCGATCGAGTATGGGTTTGAGAATCTAGCATTGACCGGACGGGTTGCGAGAGTGAAAAAAATGTTGATCAATTCGTAATACTCTCAGAAAGCAATCAAGGAGTGTATTGTCTAATTACATTGCTCCGCAACCTATTGAGGGTTATCAACCGAGGACGTTTGAGTTCCCTGATGAGGACATCTCGAGGTGCTCTAATCGAAAGATTGAGAGTGACCGATCCCGGAGGAGGGGCCTGACCCCGAATCCGAACGGATTCTGATGTCTGATGGGGAGAATAAGGTGAATAAGGTAGTGCTTCCTGGGGCACGATGGAATGCATCACCAATGGTGGCCGAGTACGAAGCTGGTATCCTGGGTACTGTACTTCGGTACGTACGTCTACTGGGGCAAACGCCTTTCTCACTCAGAGAGCTTGATTGAAGAGAAGAGGCGAGCAGCCATTTGTCATGGGCAGTTGTACTAGCAGCGAATGAAGCGTGCTTTTGACAAGAAGGTGCGACCTCGGGTATATCACGTCGGTGATTTGGTGCTGAAAAGGATCCTTCCTCCTCAAAACGATCGAAGGGGCAAATGGACGCCGAATTATGAAGGTCCATTCGTGGTCAAGAAGGTTTTCTCAGGTGGAGCCTTGTTGTTAACGACCATGGATGGTGAGGATTTTCCATCCCCTGTGAATGCGGACGCAGTTAAAAAATACTTCGTATAAAAAGACCCGCTGGACGAAAAGAACAAAATAGTCCAGGCAAGAATGGGCATCCCGGCGAACCAAAAACAGAAAAAGGTTCGGGCAAAAATTAGGGATATAAAATGAAAAACTGTACACCCGGCAAGTCGAAAACCTGAAAAGGCGACTTGGGCAAAAAGGGGTATCCCGGTGGACTGAAAACCCGAAAGGGCGGTCCAGGCAAAAGAGGGATTGAAACGAACAACTGCGTCTAGCATGATCGTTTGTACTTTGGTTGAAGCATCATGGATAATACCCGGTAGGGATCAATTAGAAACGTCTTGTTCAGAAGGCAGAAAGCAAGGAGAGTCTGAGGACATATGGGGTGTAACCGAGTTGGAACTCGATGAGATCACGGGTTTCACATTGCCATTAGGATAGATTTTTCCTTTTGAGCGCAATTACCTCTTTTCAGGAATTGCTTCCTTTGTATTGCTCATTTGAGCCACACACTTTTCCAGTCGATAAAATGCATATTCGGTCAAATAATTTTGTTTTTTGTTTTCATTACCGCTTTGATTGCAAAAACATCCAGATATTTTTGATAAAGAATCTTGCATTTTAAGACATACAGGTTCCTTCCAATGCATGTTTATAAGATTGAAGGCTTGAAATCTTAGTTGGAAGGTTGGGTGACCCAAGTGTTGAAATCTTGACACGCCTGGGGCACGGTTTTATCTGACGATCTGTTTTGCAGGAACTGTTAGATATTTTCACTCACTTGCAGGTTGTGATGTGGAAGCTTTGAAGCAAATCCCCAGAGAGTTCGCTCAGGAACGAAAGTGGCGAAGACGTTGAGACGTACGACGATCCTTGATGATAATCAAGAAGACCCTTCAAAATCGGAAGACTTGAAAGTATGTAATTCCCCGCAGAGTCCGATCAGGGACGAGTGTATGAATGGAGGGCGACGAAGAGACGACGAGAGACGTCCGACGACCTTTGAAATTAATCAAGAAGACTCTTCAAAGTCGGAAAATTGAAATTTCTGTATAAGTCCCAGGAGTACGTTTCTCGTCGAGCGCGGAGCGACCTGAAATACAAGATGATGGAGCAGAAAAGGTCCAGACGAGTCTGGGAGTTCTCAAAAGTGGAAAGCTGATACGAGATCAGGAGGTGGATACCAGGGTTCGACGAGTCGACGGATGTTCTGTACCAACTTTTCTCATTTTTCCAGCTAGGTCCCCAAGCAGAATCAGAGGACTAGCTCCCCAGCAGATTCAAGGTCTGTGGACCTCTCCAGCCGAGTCAAGATGGTTATACCTGGCAGGTTTACAATGGCGTTTCCTCAGCAGCCAGGCCAGAAGGTTGCTACTCCCCGAGTGGAGCGGGTTTCAAAGAAATATATCTCCAGCAGTTCCCCGAGTGGAGCGGGTCTTTTTCAAAGAAATATATCTCCAGCAGTGTTCATCCTACCAGTGGATTGGACAAGTTCCCGTAGCGGACGGATGTTTGCATCCCCAGCTGAGCTGATTCTACCTATGGATTGCATGGGTTGTCCCCAGCGGAGTAGTATGCATTCCCTAGCAGGGTCAAGATGGTTATCTCCAGCAGGTGATAGAATGATGCTTCCCCAGTTGGGTCTGGAGGTTGCTATTCCCCAGCGGAGTATCTGTGAGCATTTCCCCAGTGAAGTCAGCAGGCATCTGTGAGGGTTTTCCCGAAGCGGAGTCAGGATTGATATCCCTAGCAAGTCAAGGCTGTTGTATCCCCACAGAGTGTTGGTGGTGCTTATCCTCAGCAGTTTCTCGAGTGGATTGGGTGCAAAGGAGGTTCTTCCCCAGCAAGGGTTGCCTTATTCCCAGCAGCAGTGCTTATTCCCCAGCAGGGTGGAGATCGGAGTATTGACGAGTTCCTCAGCAAAGTGTCTCGTGCTCCCCAGCAGAATCCCTTGAGGGGGACGTTTTTATGCATTCATCATGTAGCGTAAGCATAGCATATTGCATAGAAAAATAATCGCGTAGCATTTCCATGCTTATGGAGCATTACGCAGAAAAAATCAATCATGCATCATTGCAAGCATAAGCTAGTCTCAAGCCGTGGTTATTGTTTGAGAAGTGGTTTTGGCCAGATGGTGAAGGTGTTACTCCGAGGAGTTTAGCCCCATGATTGGATCAAAGGTATTTCCCCAGTAATGCGATACTGAAGGAAGCTTTTCCGTCGGGCCGAGATGGGAATGAAGATTGGAGAATGTTACGCGATCAGCGCGATTCAAGCCGTGGTTACCGCTTGAGGATTGGTTTTGCCGGACAATGAAGACGATACTCCGAGGAGTTCAGCATTGTGAGTTTGGAACAACAGTATTTCCCAGTCATCAGTAAGTGCCTGGTCGAGCTTTCTTTGGTGTCCTGTAAACATCATCATTCGATGTCCAGTAAACGTCGAGTTATTTCCCAGTCATTGTTTAATGTCTGGTCGGTCATTGTTTGATGTCCTGTCAACATCCTTGTTTGATGTCCTGTCAACATCCTTGTTTGATGTCCTGTCAACATCCTTGTTTGATGTCCTGTCAACATCATTGTTTGATGTCCTGTCAACATCCTTGTTTGATGTCCTGTCAACATCCTTGTTTGATGTCCTGTCAACATCATTGTTTGATGTCCTGTCAACATCCTTGTTTGATGTCCTGTCAACATCCTTGTTTGATGTCCTGTCAACATCCTTGTTTGATGTCCTGTCAACACCATTGTTTGATGTCCCGTCAACATCATTGTTTGATGTCCTGTCAACATCCTTGTTCGATGTCCTGTCAACATCCTTGTTCGATGTCCTGTCAACATCATTGTTCGATGTCCTGTCAACATCATTGTTCGATGTCCAGTAAACGTCGAGTTTTCTCCCAGTCATCAGTCAGTGTCTGGTTGAAAATGTTACTCTGAGGAGTGTGGTACCATGACGTCAGATCAGCAGTGTTCCCCCAGTAGTGCGATATTGGAGGAAATGTTTCCGTCGGACAGAGATGGGAATGATATCAGAAGACGTGACGCGATCAGCGCGATTCCGGGGTTCAAATGGAGAAAAGGAAATGCTGAGGTATTTTCTGGGGTTCAAATGGAGATGAAGTTGAAGATTATATCCGGGATGAGGTCCTTAGGATTATCTTCTGTTCATGTGTTACCTTAGACTCTGGCCGAGGCCAATGGAGGTCGTTATAGGTGTCTTCTGAGGAAGAGATACACATGCTACCTTCCTTTTGTGAAGGTTTACCCTCTGACATGTCGCCCTCAGAGTGGTTTGGTGTTATTTCCGACGTTGCCAGCGGAATTATCACGGAGAAAAGGAGATGTTGAGGCATTTTCTGGGGTTCAAATGGAGAAAAGGAAATGTGGATACATTTTCTGGAGACGGGGTTCAAATGGAGAAAGGGAGATGTTGCGACATTTTCTGGAGAATGGGGTTCATTCTGGCGATCGAGAGTTATCGTCGGGCGACTGGGGTTCAAACTGGAGATGGGGTTCATTATTTTGGCAAAGAAGGAGTGCTGAGGCATTTTCCGGGGTTCAAATGCAGAGATCCGAGGATCGTTTGCGCGAAAAAAAACTTCGGGGTCCAAGAAAATGAAAGATAGAGAAAATTTCGGGGTTCAAGAAAAGCATGAAAAAGAAGAGAATAATAATCCCGCGTGGATGTGTGGTGATCAGACCATGGTTGTCCCTGTGTTACCATTTATTTTGGTATCCAGGTCGACGTTGTTCAGAGTTTGTTTCTTCGCCGATGCTGACAGGCGTTAATTATTATCCCATCAGAGTGCAAATTGTTCGTCTGTTCTTGGTATTCAATCACTCTTCATCCTGATCATCCGAAAGCCGAGGCTATTTCGTATCGACAGGTTCACAGTGGATTGAATAGGGGCAGCTGTAACACCTCAAAATTTGCCCTCCTCTCTTGGGACTAGCATTAACATATTTGCATATCATCTTAGGACTTTAGGCATTTCATATTGCATATCATGTGGTTACAGTGTGCAAGCTATCTGCCCAAGTCTTGATCAGGAGATAGGAAGTCAGAAGGTGCAAGCCAAGGTTTTACTGACTGATCATGGCCATCTGAGGATGGGGCTGAAATTAGGGTTTCATGATTTCCAAGGATATTGGTCTTCATCTTGTTTGAATTGATACATCATCATCATCATGGTTGGATGTCATCAGGAGATTGGAGAAGATTCCTTGAGATTAGGGTTTTGACCACTGGTCAACCCTAATCAGTTGTATTGGGCCAATCAGGGCTGGATCAGGAGATGGGGTTTATGAAGGAGATGAGGATCATTTTGTGACTATATGGTGCTTATGGAGGCTAGGGTATCACCCTTGAGCCATTTCAGTTGGAAATTGGGGCTCAGATTGATCAATGCATTGCCAAATTCATCTATCAGATGAAAAGTCAACTGTGGTCAACTGTACATGATCTGGTGGATTTGGAGGTGGAAACAAGTTAGACACACTTCATTCATGTTGGAACAAGTGTTGAATGACATTGCAAAGCTTAAGAATGAAGAAAATCAAGTCAGGACAAAAACTGCCAAAAATAGCAAGTGACTGGTAACTGAAGTTTCCAAAAATGGAAAGTTTTTGACCTCAAAAACAGAAGTCCAAGGAAGCTTCAAATGAAAAATTGTTCAACATGACAGATGTAGATCTTGTTCTCACCTTTCCAAAAAGTCCAAGAACTTGAAAATCCAATGTGTGGTTTGCAAGATATGGCTCAGTGAATTTCAGAAAAGACCCGTAATCGGGAGGCCATAACTACCACATACTTTGTCCAAATTGCAAGTTCTTTATATGCACAAACTCCATTTAACATGTACTTTGAGGGTGCATCATTGGATTTTCCCAAAAGTGGCCAAGGCAAAAAGTCACTTTTCAACTGGACAGCTGAATTGGACCAGGGGCAAAATTGTCCAAATGTCAAAATAATTGGAATTTTTGAATGGGACTTTTTCCAACACCTCAGGAATGGCATTTTAAGTGTGTTTGAATATTCATTTTATGGTTAATGCACATGGTTTGAGTTTTGGGTTGAAAAATGAAAGGCACAAAATGGATCAATTACCACACACATATGATTTTGAGAAATACTCAACCAATTGGAATGGGAATAGTCTCTACACATCACATATGGCATTTGGGGGTTGCTTGAGCTGTCAAAACAGCTGGCACTAGCTGTCATTGTGTATTGACCAATTTGCCCTTGCTTACAAAAATTGTCATTTCACTAACATTCCAAATTGTTAATTAAACATGATTAGTGGTGGATTAATGCAAGGTATATAAACCAAATCATCTCCTAATCATAACTGAATCTCACAATTACCAAGTTCAGATCTCAAAACCATTCCAATTCTCTCACATTTCATCAAGAATACAAGAACTTCATATGCATCAATCTTCCTCATTCTTCAACCAAATCTCAAAATTCTTTTTGCTTTGGATTTGTATCATCATTATCTTGGACTGTTTTTGGAGATTGGAGGAAGAAACTCATCGAATCGTGACTGTAGCATGAGGAGCTTCAATGGTGAAATGTGGATTTCGAGCACTAGAGGCCAAGGCAACTGAAGTTGGATGCATCATTCATCTACCACTAGCTTGCACTACTTCTGTTTCGTGTAATTGAAGCTCAAAAACAACAAGAACTCCGCTGCCATATCCAGGTTTGAGCGAAATCGATCGTCACCATTTGCTTAATCATTATATGCGTGTGAAAGGCCTTGTTATGTAGATCGTGGATATGTGTTTGGTTTTGAGAATAGTGTACCATAGCCTGAGAAATCTGGAAATGAATTTATGAGCACAAACCCTAGATCGATCGATTCTTGAGTTTTAGGAATTGTTAGGTTGTTTGGAATGTATATTTGAGATCTACATGTTCATACGAGTTCAACGACTATAGCCATGTCCATTTTGGTGAACGTTTGATGTTCTTCGTGTGTTTCAATTTTCTGGAAAATTTCTTGGTGAGAACGATGATGAACTGTGTTTTGATCCAAATTTCCATTCAAATATTTGAATTCTATGTTTCCCTCCACCGCGCAAATATTTACCAAAATGCCACTATGTAATTAAATTAATTTTGTTTAATTCTTAAAAAATTCATGTGACATTGAATAATTCATAAAAAATTGTAGAAAATTCATAAAAATGTGAGGATTTTTTCTATGACTTTGTTGATGAGTGTAGAATTTTTTTGACCTATTGGTCAAAGTTGTGCATGGTATATTTTTGGTTTGACCTAAGGTTCTTTCACATGTATGACATTTCGACACATTTTACCATTTGGTTCATGAAATGCTCATAGTGTTAGATAAATTCTTGAAAATTTTTGTGATGATTGTGGACTCATTGATGTTCATTTATATGTAAATTTCATGAATTTTTGATACCTGGTCAATGAGCAGCAAATTCTGGAACTTAGGTGTGACAATTTGTGTCACACCTCATTATGTCAACTTGCTGGATTTTTTTGAGTGACCTATACTTGTTGGATTAATGTGAAATTTTGCATGATGGTTTATTAACATGTTAAGATGCTATGTGAATTTTTGTAGAATTTTTCACTGCCTTTTCTAATTGATCATGATTTTTCATTTCTGGTGATTGAATTTGCAAGTCCATGTGACCTAGGTTGGTAGAATGATTGAGAAATGCTCATGTTGTATTGTATGGCCATGAAATTTGATATGCATGAACTAGACACATGTTAGGACCTCCCTGTTTTGGTCTCATCCATTTCTTTTTTGTTTTCAATGAGATATGAATTTTTGAAGTGGATGTATGCATTGATGGTGTGAATTGAAGCATGAAATTGTGTCTGTTTTTGTTGATTTTCATTGACATGGTTCCAGTTGCCCAATTAAGCTCAAATTTGACATGGTAGACCTTGATTGATCCCTGTTTAGGTGTAATTAATTTGAGAATTTTTGGATGTGTTTTGACGTGGTTTTGAATGCAATACTTCTGTTTGTGTGTTTGATGCTCCATATGGACCAATAGGGATTGTTTTGTGCATGAATTGAACATGATGGATGATATAAACATGAGACCAATGATGTTTGCTCTTGTTTGATGTTAATTTGAGATTGGTTGATGAATACCTTGCTGTTTAAATTTTTTTCTTGCTTTTGGACCCTAGGCTTGGCCTAGTGGTCTAGTTGCTAATGTTTGCTTGATTTTTCAGGATTAAAAAGCAATGCACATGGATAATGGTCCAAATCCATTTTAATTGATGTTGTGGATGTTTGTACACTAACATAACATTGTTTTGCAGGTGTTGAAGCTTGGGCTTAAGCCTTGAGCTTGCTTTGTGTTGTATAGTTTGACTGGTTAATTGTTTGTTGTTTACAGTTTGTCTGCTTGAGTACTGACTGAGTTTGATTGTTTCCAGGTACTTTAGTTGCTCAGTTCCTTGTGAACTATTGCTTTGCTTTGCTTTGCATAAGCAATTTGCATTGAGGTAACTTCTTAAAACTTCATGTAGTCTGGAGACCCGGCTGTTACCGGGCCGGGCAAATTGTCTGAAGTCCTCCTTAAGAGGCAATGCTTGTGTATGTTTATTTTTAAGCCAAGCAGGAAAAGCCCTTTAAGTAAGGCAATTGGTGGAAGGTAGGGGTATGCAGCCTACCCCCCACTATTCAGTTGAGTCTTCTCCTTGCTCCCATTACATGGTTGTAGCATTGAGATCAAGAGCCCAAGATCTGTGCAGTGCACATTGAGTCAGAGTCTCCGAGTATAGAAGGGTTTCCCCATTCTGGACCCATGCTCATTTGTCAGACGCTCTCCCTGGTTAGGGATATGAGCTGTGAGGTCTGATCCTCACTTCATCCTTTCATCTGCTTCACCTTAGCCTCGTAATGGCAAGGTTAAGAGCAAATCAAAACCATGTACAGACGACTCGCTTCGGCGGTCAAACCCCTTTGATTGAGCCTCTTGTTTGGTTATAGCGTGTGCTCTGTGAATCTCTGATTGACATGATTGTTTGAGATGCCTGTTCTCATTTGATATGTGATTGTATGCTTGTGTGCTAGCTTCTTTCCTGGTTAGGATAGGCTTGTTTATGCAAGTAGGATAGAAAACCGAACTTAGGTGAACGATGCATGACAACATTAGGCTCGAGTCTCAGCTCCCTAGTTGTGTATCTTTCCCCGGTTTCTGGTTAGCAATTTAGTCCCTTTCAGGGGAACTACATCGCCCTGATCCTCGTTCCAGACGAGGTATGTAGGCAGGTGGTCGTGCGAGACCACTCCGGGCAACCTTTTTCTTTTTTGCGTGTGTTTACTTGTTATCTGATTGTGTTTGGGTTCGGATGCCGACGTAAGCCCAGTGATTGGCTGTCGGGCTCCATGTTTGCCCTTTTGAGTGTGTTTTGGTTCGAATGCCGACATAATTCCATCCAGTGGTTGTCGGGCTCCATGTTTGCCACCCTTGCTTGTTTGTATGTTTTGTGTTGTTTGGCGTGCGTAAGCCGAACTACAGTGGCTCTGATTCTTGTTCCAGACAAGATATGTAGGCATAAGGTGCGATACCTTATCGAGCCCGTTCCTCTTAACCCCACCTGCGTTCCCTGTGTGTGTGTGTGATGTTTAGCAACCTATTCTTTATTCTAGGACGTGGATCCCGTCGAGTACGACGGACGTGAGGGGTGCTAATACCTTCCCCTTGCGTAACCGACTCCCTTACCCTTTCTCTCTGGTCGCGAGACCATTTCCTTTCCAGGTTTTTCTGAGCGTTTCCTTTCCCTATCTTGGGATAAATAACGCGCAGTGGCGGCTCTGTGTGTGTTTTTATTTTGAGTCTCGCCGGTTGATTTTTCGCAGGATGCGACAGGTATGTAGCAATTTAATTTGATGGGATTTAATAATAATCGGTGAAAACCCTTTTTCTCAAACAATCTTTTAGGCTGAAGTTTTTAATTTAAATTTAATTAACTTTATCACACAAGCGTGAAAAGCTATTTAATACGGTTTTGCCACGAGAGTGGAAAATTAATAGGGGTGGCAAACGGGCATGCCCGCCCCGTTTAGGCCTGCCCCGCAAAAGCCCACAAAAAAACGGGGCGGGGCGGGGCGGTCATAGTTGAGGATGCGGGCCTAAAACTTAGACCCGCCCCGCAAAAAAGTGAGGGCGGGGCGGGGAAAGCTCGCGGGCACTGCACTCTTTAAGCCTAAAAATGCAAAAATATATGTAAATACACATGCCCGCAAAAGCCCGCGAAAAAAACAGGGTGGGGCGGGGCGGACACATTTGAGGGTGAGGGCCTAAATTCTTGGCCCGCCCCGCACAAAAGTGCGGGCAAAACGGGCATTCCCCGCGGGCCGAGCCCGTTTTGCCACCCCTAGAAATTAACTAAGGTGAGAACCAACAATCGCGAGAGCGTCAGGCTCAAGCTGGATAGTAAAAATTAGGCATTGAGTTTAAAAACAGCGAGAGCACTTTAAAAGCAATTAGAACTTATTTATTTTTAAAAAGTAATTTTAACTTCAAATGGGACAGCGAGAGCGTACGTTCTGACTTAAAGCTATAAGCCAAATCAACAATCACGAGAGTGTGAGATAAATCTTTTTAAATAAATATTTTCTACTGAGAGATATTTGGCAATTAAACTATTCACCGGTGACTTATCGAATCCCTGACAATTAATGCGCTGCATACTGATTCCTTCCATCAATTATTTCTTAAAACTAAATTTCCCTTAGATTTACTATTTTGCCCCCGAACTTCTACTAATCAATTCCCTTAGCTAAACATAGTGACGTTAGTAACACTAGTTTGACCATAGGTCCCTGTGGGATCGATATCTTTTAAAACTAAAGCGACTGGACTGTGCACTTGCAGTCAAGTATCCGACAGACTATATTTTATATATAGCCATATCAAGCATCAATATGATGAAATTGCCTGAGGGATCTTTGGGTCAAAATTGGGGTCTTACACAAGCCATCTCGAGATCGTCTCATGTCAAGTTGTTTCAAATTCACTTTCAAGGTGAACATCTTCAAAGACCTAAAAGACTGGGGCAAGATGAGTCATAGAGGGGAAGACCCCTTTCATGCTTTCAAACTGCTCAAACAAATTCTACCATACGTCAACAACTATTTAGTTTAAGACGAGTGCCCAAAAATTATGCTAACACGATTCATTAATCCTCCAAAAGGATCCCATTGGCTAGTTATAACTGTCAAGCTTGATAGAAATCTCCTTTAACAACATCTATCACAAAATATTTGGTTGAGTTCTTGATGTTGAGGAATCATGACCTCCATAAAAAGCCTTTACAAACTCCAAGTCCACTTAAGTGACAGTATTTTCATATCATGATCATTCATATATCATGCATAAAAACAAGTTAAAATCATGCATAGCTGAACTGTACTTCACGCTCATTTTTCATTGACCCTAGTATTGTTGTTGATCCTATATCCTTTGACCTATAATTCTAGTTTGTCTTTGGTGCCCTTAAACCATCATCTGGTTTTCGCAATCATTTTCAAGTCCAACTCAATTGGCACCTATAAAAAAAATTGTCCATGAGGTTTAATTCTTTTTTGGATTATCCAATGAATTTTCGGATTACTCCTTTATTTACTAATGTATTTCCATAACTTGTTTGATGTATTTCCAGATGTTTCCCCACCTATTTGATGTATTCTCGAATATATCTGTCTTGTATTCTGATGTATTTCCAGAATTTCCCTGATGTATTACCGGATGTGTCTGTATTCTGATGTATTTCCAGAATATCACTTGTAATTTTGATGCATTTCCAGGATTCATTTCTTTTACTCTCTGATGAATTCCCGGACATGTCATTTTTGTTATGACACACTTCCAGAACCCCTATGCAATTCTCTAGCATTATTTCAAGGCTCATTGGTGTCTCCTAAAATTTAGTTGTCACTAGCATTATTCCAATCTCAATTGTTGCTAGAACTCATTTTAAACCCAATTGTCATTGGCATCATTGCATTCTATTTGTAAATACAATTGTATTTGGTATCTGAAGTTTGGTTGTCACCAACATCATTTCAAGTCCAATTGTTGTTGGAAAACTCTGTTGTAGCCGATAATTGTTTTACTAATGCCTTTAGTCAAGTCCAATTGTTTTTGGCAAAATCCGATAAAAATTGGTTGTAATCCATTGTTTACGGTTAAAGTCCAATTGTTGTTGGCAAAATCCCGTAAAAGATGGTTGTAATCCATTGCTTACAGTCAAAGTCCAATTGTGTTGGCAAAATCCGTTAAAAGTTGGTTGTAGTCCATTGCTTACGGTCAAAGTCCAATTGTTGTTGGAAAAATCCGTTAAAAGTCGGTTGTAATCCATTGTTTGCGGTCAAAGTCCAATTATTGTTGGCAAAATCCATTAAAAGCTGGTTGTAATCCATTACTTACGGTGAAAGTCCAATTATTATTGGCATCTATCCGTTAAAATTTGGTTGCAATCCATTGCTTACGGTCAAAATCCAATTGTTATTGGCACGCACATAGAGTTTGATTACCCTGTCTTTCCTGATGGTTCCGTGAAAGTCATGTATGACTCATCATTTTGAGGAGTTCGCAGAAGCTTGGAGGTTTTCGTGTTAGAAAACTCCAATGATGTTGGTTTTGTTTTATTTCTTTGTAAAGAATCATTGTGGCCTTTTGCGTGGATGATCTACTTATAAGAAGACTCCCGTTTATCTTTGTTTTGCATAAGTTATGTGTTAGGAATCTCCAAAATCTTTGATTGAATGAATTTCTTGTGAGAAATATCCAAAATTGTCAGATGTATTCTAAAGTGTCAGGTCATGTATGAACGTGTTGATGAAACTTGTTTGGTATGTTTTCCAATATTATCAGGTCATGTTTGAAACCGTTGTTGAAGTTTTATTTGGGTTTTCTAGTGCTATCAGATCATGTATGAACCTGTTAATAAAATCTCTTTGAAACCTCCAAGAATTGGCAGGTCATGCAAGAACATGTGGATATACTTTCTTTGAATTTTCCAGTGTCGTCAGGTCATGTATCAACCTGTTGATAAAACTCTATTTGATTTTTCCCATGTGTTGTCAGGTCATGTCTGAACTTGTAGGTGAAACTTTCTTTGAATATCCCAATGTTAAGGTCATGTATGAACCTATTGATTAAACTTTCCTTGATTCTATAGTATTGTCAAGTCATGTCTGAATCTATGGGTGAAACTTTCTTTGAATATCCCAATGTTGAGATCATGTATGAACTTATGGATTAAACTTTCCTTGATTCTCTAATATTTTCAGGTCATGTCTGAACCTGTTGTAGAAACGCTTTGAATTTTTCAATGCTATCAGGTCATGTACGAGCCTATTGATGGAAATTTCTTTGTATATTTTCTAATATTTTCAGGTCATGTTTGAACCTGTTGATGGAACCTTTTGATATCCCCTAGCATAGTCAAGTCATGTTCGAACCTATTATTGGATCTCTTTATTTCAATGGCCAGGTCATGTATGAACTTATTGATGGAATTCTTTGATTTTTCTTGTGTTGTCAGGTCATGTTGAACCTGTTGACTAAACTTCCCTTCATATTCCAGTTGTCATTAGGTTAATGTCTGAACTGGTTGTTCAAACCTTCTTTGTATGTTCCCTAATGCTGCCAAGTCATGTTTGAACCTATTAATTGAACGCTCTTTGAATGTTCAAGTGTTTTCAGGTCACATTTGAACTTGTTATTGAAAATTCTTTGGATATTCCGATTTTGTTAGGTCATGTATGAACTTGTTATTAAAAGTATACTTTGAATATTCCCAAATGTCTTTTCCCTAACAAATTTTTATCCCCAGTGAGTCTTCACCCATTCGTCTTTGCTATTTTCATGTGGATCACTGCTATCACATGTCTCCGTCATTCCCCACAGGTCTGCTTATCATCCATCATAAAATCTCATGCTAGGGTTCATCTCAACCACATCATATCCCCTGCAAACCAAAATGAAAAGTGCCTTTCATGCATTCATAACATTTCATATTATTTCGTTAAGGGACAAAATTTGGGTCCTTTAGTATTTAACTATCTCTCACCGCGATCATATGAAGAGTAACCTTCTTCATATTCTCTAGTCGAAGATACTTAAATAGGGGCAACTGTCATACCCGAATTTTGACCTTGAATCATTGAATCAATACATTTATCATAGCATTCGCATCATCTGCATAACATAACATGCATTTCATCATGCATAATACCTAAAATATACATTAAAATAAATTTTAAGATTTATAGACAAACCGGTAAAACTGATTCTCAAATGTCCGTGAAATAAGCAGGGAAACAAATTTCAAAATTGAGCTTAGAGACGTCGATTTTATTAATTTATGGTTCGTGTAGTTTAATCTGTTGTGCTCGTTATATTTTTCGACTGTTTTTTGGTCTCATTTTTATCAGTATGAGCATTTTAACCGGTCATTTTTTATTTCAAATTTTATTCAAAACATGTATGTTTCCGAGAAGTTTATTTCGTGTTGATCATGTTGATGCATTAAGTTTAATTTTATAAACACTTTTGCGTCCGACTTTTATTCATTTCGAGCATGTTTATTTTTATCCCTTTTTCAAAATGTTCTAAATAAATTATTAGAATTAATTGTATTTTTATTTCAATTTTATTTTAATTATTTTTCAGTGTTTGATTTTATTTTAGTATTAACTAGTTTAATTAATTTCTTTTCTTAATAAATATAAAAGAGCATTCTTGGACTTCTAAAAGTTCACTAAAACCCTAGAAAAACACATGCATTCACATTGACAGTTGTACTTCTCAACATGTAATTTTCTTGACAACTAACTTCTTTTATTTTGATTTGATTTTTTTTATAAACTGACATGATACCTCTCTGCATTGAGAAAATAGAACCATTACTTTCCATTTTAATAAAACACCAATAAGGTTCTCTCTCTTTCATAAGAAAAAAACAAAGTGGGAAGACACATATTCTGTACCAACGACTCTCCACTAAATAATACTCTCACACAAATATGTGATAGAGAGAGACATATAATTCACATAAAATAGCCACCTCATGGAATATCATTTATCTCTTAAAAAAGTGAAGCATAGAAAAATAAAATAAGACAAAAGAAGAACGTGACATGCATGAGTTTTTTGTTACATCATATACCTTGTTCCTCTCCTTCACATTTTCGCTACAATAAAAACCTCACACTTTATCATCTTCTAACCATAATCATCTACTATCTTAACTCTCTGCATCTTCAACAACCTATAACTACTCTCACAAAAAACGACCTACATGTTAATCTGCATGCATACCCTACTTATACTATAACAACCTTAATCTTTTCTTCATCTTCCAACTTCATATTTTAAAACAAAACTCTCCACCATGAGAATCACAGGAGAAAGCAACTTCACTGCTACTTCATAAAACATTCATAACATAATTTTTTCCATGATTAAACCACAAATCTCCCTTGACAAGAACCTCCATGAATCTTCCTCGTACCACAAAGCCACACTACCATGAAAAATTCCACCAGGCATAATATAAACTCACCATAATCTTCTTTCCATAAAACAACAAAACTCCACTTTCTTCCATACTTTTTCTCCATACAAAAACCATTTCTTTCAACAACACAATAAGCTCCATCTCATGACACAAAACTTCCAACTTTCCTCCTACATAAAATTCACACCATCATTTACCATAGAAAAATCTTCATCATATTAACAACCACTCATAGCAAACTTTAAAAATTTCTTTTTAATAATCCTAATAACCAACACCATAAACAACAAACTTCACGAAACCATGAAGAAACCCATAACATTCTCTTCTTGAAATAACACCACCTACACATATTTCATTCTTTATCATCACAAGCTCACACCTTAAAAACACCATGAAACTCCACCACTCACTACTCTCTCCCTTTACATCATGAATACAACCATAAACACCATAAAAACTCCCATCATTCTTCTCTTCTACACACCATAAACCATATTTATACAACTCCAAAAACTCATCACTTTTCACTTTCTTCACTCACAATACACTCTATATTTTTTTCCATTCAATTCTCCAAAACACAAACCAAGCTCACCATCGTCCAAACCGCGTGAGCCATTGACCACCATTACAATCGCAAAGCCACCACATCAGAATCACATATATCAACCGCAAACTCGAGATATTGTTCTTGTACCTCGAATCTTCCATGTTTTTTTTTGTAGTTTTCGCATGAGGAGGATGAACAAGGTTGTTGTTCGAATGAGTTTGCATTCATATTTGTTTCAATGTTGCAAACTTGTTTCGACGCCATGAATGTTAGACATGTGATTCGTTTGTTTTGTTACTGAAAGTTGAAAGTTGTTCATTTTTTTTCTTTGCCTGCACCGTGGGTTTGATAATGTTTTTCAAAGCTTTTTTATTTAACGTTTAATTTATTATTATTATTATTATTATTTTATATTTTTATTTTTTTTGATTTTATTATTTATTATTTATTTATTTTCTTTTAAATAAAAAGGATGGTTTATTGTTATAGATTTGGTTCAACATGTTAAATCCATAAAATTTATGTTTGCACCCCTTTTCACATGTGCACTCTCTAGTTCTATTTATTTGTTTTTTTTCTTGTTTAAATATCTAATTTAGTTTCTTTTTTAAATTGATTAATTTTGATTGTAGTTGGTTGTAGCTCTTACTTATTTAATTTTTTTTAATTAGTTAAGTAATTACTCCATAAATGATTACACATTCACATGTAAATAATCATGCTCACTAACTTCACTATAACAAAATTCAATCTCACTAACTTCAAACTATTATAAATCATTTTCCAAATTAACGAATCAAACCTCGATCGATATCGAGTGACTTTTCCTAAATCAAACATAATATTAAAAACCTTTTTCAAAATAAACACGAAAGAAGAGGACCGTTGGAATCTAACATTCTGGTGGAAACTCTCGAATGATCGGTCCCGAGCCATGCGTTTTGCTTAATCGTTCATTCTTTTCTTTCATTCTTAAAATACTTAAATTAACTTGGACAAAATAAGGGTTGTTGGGATCAAGCAATCTGGCTCTTTGAGCAATTGATTATTATCAAGCGTTCGTTGTCTATTAAACAATTTTCTCAATTAATTTTGAATGATAAAAGAATCGTTAGAATCTAGCATTCCGGTGGAATCCCGATTGATTGATCCCGAGACTTAGGTATTGTTCTTATCGAGAATACGTCAGTAATTTAAAATATATTTAACCCATCAAACTATTTTCTCGCCGTCATGGGATTAATCTTCAAAACCTTTTCATAAATGAAAGATATCTTGTCTTAAGATGATGCAAAGCAATGCTTCATCCACAATTGTTGAGTTGAGTTAAGTGGTGTTTTTTCGAATGTTGATTTGTAAATCCATTCGATGTGATGTATACGTCAGGTCCTGATCTGTTTTGAATAAAACAATGTTTCTCGTCCATTAAGACAAGATAGTTTTCGTTAAAATCGACCAACAAACAAACATTTTCTATCCAGAACTACGTAAGCCTTGAATTCTCTATTGCACCCGGAGATACGTAGGAGCAGGATTGCGAAATCTTGTCAGACCCATTAATCAAAAAATTAGGTTTAGTTCTTTTCTACCCTCTAAATAATAAAAACCTTTTTAGGTCCTCTCTCATTAATAAAAACTCAAAAGCACTTCTATTCTCCTTTTTTTCTATCCAAAATAAGTAGAAGATTAGAAACTAACATAAGCTAACATTCAAATCGAAACTAACTAAACGGTTCTCGTTGAGTACAACGGATGTGAGGGGTGTTAATACCGTCCCCTTGCGTAACTGACTTCCGAACCCTGATATTGGTTGCGATGACCATATCTTATCCTTTCTTTTAGGGGTTTTATCGATATTTTCCCTTTCCCTCTTTGGGAATAAATAAAGTTCGATGGAGACTCTGTTCAGTTCATCCTACGAGCGTGTGATTCCTCTTTGCGAGCGTCATGTTCTCTTTTTTTCGAGGTGCGACAGGTTGCAAATTAAACATAACAAGCGATTCAATTAAAATTATGAACGTGTAGTGAAATAAATTTAACTTTGAATTTAAGGTAAGGCAAGAAAAATAATGAGCATATAGCGTAAATGACTAAAAGAAATAAATAATCCTGATAATAAGAATTAAATAGACAAATAAATAAATAAAGTTGTTAATAATAAGAAACTGCTCCAAACGGAGTCTTGAATCTGATACAGAAATAAATCCAAGGAAAACTCTAACGGGAAAATAAATGCTGGCAAAATAAAACTAAAAGTGCTCCAAAATAAAATGCTCCAAACTGAATGACAACCGCAATGCGATAACCCTTTGATGTGAAGAATTAAAGCTCTCGAAAATATGAATATATGGCTTAAGTTGTACTAAGCTTAGATATCTTAAAATGTGAAATTCAACCTCTATTTATAGTGTTATAAAACCTTGGATACCAAGTCAATATGGCTAAATTCGTGTGAGAGAAAAAAGGGGAAAATGGGGAAGAATGCTTCAACCCTTTGACCGCTTCACTCTTATAGGGGATGCCGATCTCCATACCCCCCTGTGGTGAACACCACCTTTACAAAACACGGGGACTTGGTCTTTATGAGCATTGGGTCATGGGACACGTCAACCACATCATGGCTAGCTCTATGGTGAACGCCATGTTGGTCGTCGTGAGTGCAAAATATGCATTTTTCTCCGTTTACCATCCGATTTGCCTCGTTTCTCTGCGTACGGCTTCCACATGGTTAAGTACCTAAAATCCAGATAAAGTACCATCATAATACTAGAAATGAAATCAAAACGACAATAAAATATATGCAAATTGAGCCAAATATATGGTGCGTTTCAGTGTTATCAAAGAAGGCTTTAGAACCAAAGTTTACCTTATTTATTGATCCAACAAAATTTAAAGTATCTTTAAATGTATCGTATAAAAAGTATAATTTTGTTGTAAGGGAATAAAATAGAGAAAGTCACCCTCATCATCACTTGACTTGTCACTATTGTTGCAAGAAAGGTCATACCATTTATAAATGAAAATCTACGAGATACTTAGTTCCTAAAGGTATATTTTAATGGTTTCCCAAGTGCAATAATGTTTCCACTCACTCTCAAGGACCCAATGCAAACTGGGTACCTGCCACTCTTGTTTGATCTTATAGGTTGAATGTCTTGGCTCCATGGAAAGAATGTGGTTTCTTAATAATGGATGCTAAAGGCATATGACATGACATCTCCCTATTCATTGACTTCACGGCAAAGAAGAAGGGCTATGTGACCTACAAAGACAACAATAAGAATGCTAACTTGGTAAATGTAGTGTAGGTAATCCCTTTTCTACTATTCTCTCTGATGTAATACTTGTTGAAGGTCTTAAACATAATCTACTTAGCATTAGTCAACTATGTGACAAAGGCTATAAAATAACTTTTATAAATAGTTGTTACATGATTGAACATAATGAAAAAAATATTACTCGTTTAAGGGCTTAAGGCTAAATAATCTATATATCCTTAAGTTGAATAATCTATCATTAACAAGTACTAAGTGTTTAGTAACCATGAGTGAAGACTATTGGTTATGGCATAAAATCTTAGCCCATGTCAACTTTGATTTACTAAAAAAAGTTGTTTCAAAGGATCTAGTTATCGGTCTACCTAAAATTAAATTTTCAAAAGACCACCAACGAGAAAGCAAACAAGAGTCTTTTTTAAATCTAAAAATATTGTTTCAACTTCTAGACCTCTTGAGCTTCTCCATATGGAAATTTTTGGTCCTTCAAGTAAAAAAAGCTTATGTGGTAATTACTATGATTTTGTTATTATAGACAATTATTCTAGATTTTGTTGGACCATCTTTTTGCATAGTAAAGATGAGACTTTTTCAGCTTTTAGAAAATTTGCAAAGTTGTCCCAAAATAAAATGAGTTTAAACATAGTTGTAATATGAAGCGATCATGGAGGTGAATTTGAAAACCACCTCTTTAAGGATTATTGTGATAAATATGACATTAAACATAATTTTTCCGCTCCAAGAACTCCACAACAAAATGGTGTTATGGAGCGTAAAAACACAATTTTAGAGGAGTTAGCAAGAACTATGATCAATGAGAGTGATCTACCTAAATATTTTTGGGTCAATGCAATAAGTACGGTGTCTTATGTTTTAAATATGATACTTATTCTTCCTATTTTAAACAAACCACCTTATGAACTTCTCAAAGGTAGAAAACCAAATTTATCATATATTTATGTCTTCAGATGCAAGTGTTTTGTATTGAATAATGGTAAGGACAATCTTGGAAAATTTGATGCGAAAGTTGACAAAGGTATCTTCCTTGGATACTCTCAGTCAAGCAAAGCCTATAGAGTATATAATATGAGATTACTTACTGTTGAGGAGTCTGTCCATGTCACTTTTGATGAATCTTACCCGAGAAATATCGGGAAAGGTATTCCTTTTCCTGATGCAGTTATATCTTCATAAGACATACTTAAAGACACCGAAGAAGGAATTCATCAACCTGAAGTTGTGAAACCTGAGAAGAAGGAAGATAACGATCTCGAAAAAGAGAAGGATGAGAGTGCAACTAATATGAATGATCTTCCTTTGGCTTGGAGGACTTCCAAGGACCATCCAATCAATAACATTCTTGGAGACATCACCAAAGGCGTGACTACATGTGTGCTCGATGTCAATCTGCTTCTAATGAATAACATTTAAAAGTTGTAAAGCACATCCTTAGATTCCTTCATTTTACATTTAAGTATGGGCTTTGGTTTTAGAAAAAGTAGCAATTGTAGTCTGGTTGGTTATTTCGATTCTGATATTTTTGGTTGCAAATCGGATAGGAAAAGTACTAGTGGAACTTGCCACATATTTTCAAACTTCTTAGTTAGTTGGCATAACAAGAAGAAACTCTCTGTTGCTTTGTTAACTGCCGAGGCGGAATACATCGTAGCCGGTAGTTGTTGTGCTCAAGTTTTGTGGCTCAAAAAATAATTACTTGACTTTGAAGCTAGTGGAAATGTACCTGAATGTATCACACGCTCGAACATACAACAGAGTCGCCATCGAACTTTATTTATTCCCGAAGGAAAGGCAAAACATCGATAAAACCCGAGGGAAAGAGATATGCTGGGTAAGGAAGTCGGTTATGCAAGGGAAAGGTATTAGCACCCCTAACATCCATGGTACTCCATGGGAACCGTTTTGATTGTTCTTGCTTGAATAGGTGTTAGATCTAAAGTTTACTCGCAAAAGAATGAGGGAAAAGGAAGAGAATAGATAAAGTGCTCGGTGAGGATTAGGGCCCTCATGCATATGTATCCTCATAGTGCAATGAGGAATTCAGAGCTCCATAGTTCAAAGAACTAGTGGTGAGAGATGAAAAGAATTATGATTATGGTATGGTCTAAACCAAGGGACAATGTTGTTTTGAACTCCAAAAGGGGTGAAATTATGAACCCAAGAGTAAAACTAGTATGAACTAACAAGTGAGGGCCTACAACACGATATCACTGTATCTGAACAACCGGAAAAGGAGGGATTAAGTGTGTTGGGTACAAGCCAAACAACTCTCGGTTCACAAAGTAAGTACAAGACAGAGCTCAAAGAAATACTTTATTTGGCTCAAAGAAAAGGTATATCACATAAAGTGAATGAAGGTAGAATATGAACGCAACATGGAACTGAATGGAATGAAGTGACTGAAGTCACAAAATTGAATATTTGGTAGCAAGTTACTGAAGAGGTATAGTTTGAAACCAAAAGTAAAAGGTAAATTGGAATCTATAGGAGAAATGAAATTTGTACCATAGAGGGAAGGTGGCACAAACCACAAGTGAAGGCATACAACATGGTATCACTGTATGGTTGAGCCGAAAAAAGGAGAATTAAATGTTTGGGGACAATCCAAACAACTATAGGTACAAATGAGGATTCGTTATTATATGGTCCTAAAAGGGTGTATATGGAATATCCTAAGAAAATTATATTTCGGTTTCAAAGAAACAATACGTCACTAGGTGAACAGTTTAATGATCGAAGGTAGATGATATGGATCATAAAAGATATGAATGGCGCCCTAAGGCAGAAAGAAGAAGAATAAATAAGTATGCTCACGGAGGATTCGAACCCTCGTGCCTACGTATTCTCATCATGCAATGAGAAAATCAGAGCAATTGTAGTTCATCCTACTATGATTGAAACAAAAGGGAGCGAGATTGATAGGATTTCCCAGAGGCAAGTTGCTTAACAAGCAGGAACGTGGTACTAACCAATGATGGTAATCAACCACAAGGATAAATGAGATATAGCCAGAGTCTGAAATCCATAGGGTGAGATAGATGAACGCCATAGTTTGAACTAATACAAAGGCAGGGAACATATTTCGAGAGTCTGAACTCAATAAGGGCAAAGGAGATATAATGCTAAAGTCTGAACTTCAAGTCAATGTCAAAGGTTTCCAGAGTCTGAAATCTATGGGTAAGATGTGTAAGTATGCCTTAGTATGAACTATACAGGGCAAAGGAATTGATTTGAATACCAGAGTTTGAACTCTATAAGGGCAAAAGAGTATGATGCCAAAGTTTGAACTGTAAGACAATGAAAGAAGTGGCCAGAGTCTGAACTCAAAGGGCCGAGTGAATAAATGCCAAAGTCTGAATTGTAAGGCAGAATAATATGTCAAAGTCTGTACCGTATAGACAAAATCAGGATAGCCAGAGTCTGGACGCAATTGGGCGAAGTTGCCAAGATCTGTATCTTATAGGCAAGGAATAAAAGATTCCACAGTATGAACTCTATGAGCGAGATGCCAAGGTCTGCACCTTGAGGGCAAAAGATAAAGCCAGAGTCTGAACTCAAAGTGACAAGAATGCCAAGGTCTGCACCTTATGGGCGAAGAATAAAGATGCCACAGTATGAACTGTATGGGCAAGAATAAGGATTACCATATTTTGAACTCAACGTGACAAGAATGCCAAGGTTTGTACCTTATGGGCGAAGAATAAAGATGTCAAAGTCTGGAATGTATGGGCAAAATGTCAAGGTTTGTACCTCATGAGCAAAGAATAAAGCCAGACTCTGAGCTCCATGGGCTGAAAGAAGTTGCCAAGGTCTGCACCTTGAGGGCAAGAAGCAAAGCCAGAGTATGAACTTCATGGGCTAAAATAAGTTGCCAAGGTCTGCACCTTGAGACAAAGGATAAAGCCAGAGTCTGAACTCCATGGGCTAAAGAAGGTTGCCAAGGTCTACACTTGAGGGCAAGAAGCAAATCCATAGTCTGAACTCCATGGGATAAAAGAAGTTGACAAGGTATGCACCTTAAGGCAAAGGATAAAGCCAAAGTCTGGACTCCATGGGCTAAAAGAGGTTGCCAAGGTCTGCATCTTGAGGGCAAGAAACAAAGCCAAAGTCTGAACTCCATGGCCTAAAAGAAGTTGCCAAGGTCTGCACCTTGAGGTAAAGGATAAAGCCAGAGTCTGGACTCCATGGGATAAAGGAGGTTGCCAAGGTCTGCACCTTGAGGGCAAGCAACAAACTATGTCATAGTCTGAACTGATAGGCAATGCATGAAGCAATTGATTGAGAAATGGGTATGTGACCCTAAGATAATAATCCCAAGAAATGTATGAACATCCAGAAGGAGAGTCTACCACTAAAGGAGGATTGATGTGCAATGATGTTTCACTATTGAAGTGTTGAATGATTGTGGTTTGCTTAAATAATAAGACTTGTTAATTGAGTGATTCGAATTGCACTAAATTCTATGAACAAAGGCGAATACCTTGAACAAATGGGTCATTCATCCCGCACCCAAGGATATTCTAGACAAGGATAGGAATTCTCCACTCTCATCATTCTTTGTTGCTTAAGGCTCATAACGTGCAACTTGAATCAAAGTTAACAAGTTGCTGACAGGATGTCATTTGTGTTAATCCTATTGATGTTGTGCCATTTATTGTAGAATAAGACTCGACAATCATGTAATTCAAATTGTGCTAAAGTCTATGAATAAAGGTAAATACGATGAGTCACAGGCCAAACATCCCACACCCAAAGATATCTAGAATGCGTGTAGGAAAGCTCCAGTCTCATCCCTTCTCTATTGCTTAAGGCTCGTGCCATACGCTTTGAATTATGATTGATGAGTTGCTGATGTAGTCTTTTGCCCGTTGCATAATGTTTTGTGAAGAGAGACTTGCCAATCATATGGTTCAAATTGTGATAAAGTCTATGAATAGAGGTGAATACGATGAGCACTGGGTCATTCATCCCATACCCAAAGATATTCAGAATGAGGATATGAATTCTCCAGTCCTATTCCTTCTCTATTGCTTAAGACTCATGCCACACACTTTGAATTATGATTGACAAGTGTTGATACCTTTGTAGTGCTTGAAAAGTAGTCCACTTTGCTAGCTATGCTTGACTGATGTTGACTTGAAGTCTTGGTCTTGTATTTGAACCTTGAGGTCTTGAGCTCTTGAGATTCGGCATATCCATAATAGCTTGGGTGTAATGAACTTACCATATCAAGTGATCAAGGGTCTTTTGATCACTTGAAATAGGCTTGGGGCTTACAACACGATTACAAAGGATTTGGTTGACCAAAGTGACCTTTGGTCAACACCAATCGGGGATTGAAATAAAAGTTGAACTATGCACAATAATAAACCTATTGAATTAATTCAACTAAGTGAAATCAAACAATCTGATCAATGGCCTACATTAAGGGAGCGTGTATTAGAAATCTGAAATTTAGGCCCTAAGGGCAAAATAGTAACTATGTGTAAAAAGGAATAATTAAGAAAATAAATTATATTCAAGAACTAATCCTAATTGTATTTAATCATGCCAACATCAGGATTTCTAAGCCCTAAGAGCAAAATAGTCTATACGTAAAAGAATTAATCAGGAAAATAGTATCGAAAATCAAAATTTAATTAATCCTAATTATTTATTATGCAAAGAAATCAATTATTTCAATTTCTAATTATAACCTAATTCTAAAAACTAAATTATTCTAAAACTAATTCTAATTGACAGATCAAGATTAATCCATATGTCAGATGAAACCAAAGTAACCAAGCCAAGTCTTCAAAAGAAGCCCAAAGTCAAAGGTACCAGATGAATTCCAAGGTCTCAAATCACAAACTCCCAAAGGAATGATCAAGATCCTAGGTCTAAGTCCATAAATCCACAACAATACTAATGATAGTAACCTCAAGTCTACGAATTAAGAGAACCAATGTTTTAGATTTTTATCTTTATTAATGTCTTTAAAAGAAAAATATGTCCAAATGGACAAAGGAAAAAAGAGCATAAACATAAACAAATGTCCAAATGGACATGTAGCACCTCAAATTTGCACCCTCCCATTTGTACATTCATTTCATTTTTTTAGGTCATTAACATTGCCTTAGCATTGCATAGCATAGTGCATTTTTTATCATGCAAAACTGATCAGAATGCTGGAAAAGGTCCTATGGTCGTTCTGGAAAGCTCATGTGAATTAAGGCTCATGTTGTAGCAAGTTGGCCAAAGTTGGGGGTTCAGGAGCCCACAGTGCGTAACCAAGTCGGCTGGGGCCCATAAGTCAACCGTCTAACCAAATACCCATATACCATCCTTGTCCATATCACTAACCCATATCCGCATTTTAAAACCAAATGTCCATAAACCAGATATCCATTCAACTCCAATTCCTAATATCCATTTGATCCATTATCTTCAATAGCCCATTTGCATATCCATAACTTTTTTTAAGTCCATTTTTTACAATAAAATCCACTAGTAATCCAAATCCTCTTACCAAATCCATATTTCATTTTTACTAATTCCTAATTTCTAAAACAATCCATGTAACCATTTGATTCTTTTTCCAAACCATTAATGATCATTTACATACACATTTCAATTCATCCTTTAGATTCAATCCAAAGACGGTTTACCATCATAAACCATTATTTCTAATTGACAATTCAAATGCACTCCAAAAATTTCAACCATTAGTTGCAAAACTGTACCTTCATTACATAAGCCAATTTCCAAAATCACATGTATTCAATTCCAATTTAAACATTTCATTAATGTCTCGCATTACTAATTCAATTACCTACATTACACATTCAATGCATAAAAGTTACAACAAAATCCCAATTAAAATCAAACCTTAATCCATTTTTATGTCCCAGTAAGTCCAACACGTTAAAGCATGTACATATCCACATAATATTAACCGAAAAGGTGTATCCAGAAAAGACAAAAAAAAACAATGTGCAGTAGAATGAATTGAAAGAGGGGTAATGCGTGCTGTAAAGGCAAGACGGCGTTCCAAGCTCGCACAAACCAAACGCATTTACAACACTGAAAACGCACGCCAAGCCATAGAAAACGCAGAACGCAGCATCAAACTTCCAAAAGCACAACCTGCATAATAACCAATCCATAACAGAAAAATCAGTATGATCACCCTGTAAAATCAATCTTCTTCCCATCTTCCAGCTTGCTCTCGAATCCTCATCGCACCTCTAAACAACCTTCACCCAATATTCAAACAACCTGCAACAGAATTTGGTTTTGGCTAGCATCAGTCTCCAACAGACTTTTCAAGAGATCGAGAGCAGCAAGAAAAAACGAAAAGAGAAAGAAAATTAACAGAAAAAAAAAGTCACAATCGGAAGGAATTCTGAAACACTTCACAATCACGATCTGGAATCGTCTTCAACCAATCCTTCCGCCTCAACCCTCAACCAACCTCTCTTCCAACCCAACAACCACCTCCAAACTCTAACAACTTCACAATCCAAATCTTCAACAACCGTAACCAACTCACAAAACCAGCCACCACTTCAACCAACAACCTTCACTACTTCAATCCGATTCTCTTCATCCTTCAATCCACACAACACCGAACCTCGCTCCATCATCCATCATCAATGAACCGCAACCTGCAAGCACAAATTTAACAAGCAAAAAGTTCGTAACAAAATCGGAGAAGAGGACGAAGAATCGATCGAAAATCAGGTGAAAGATTTGATACCGGTACCGTGCAAATTCGAAACCCACATCATCGCACAACCAAAAGGGAATCGAAGGAGAACAACTAGCTTCAAAGATAGCTCGATACTTTCCCTCTCTGATTCGTCATCGTCCCAAGCTCATCGGTAACTCGACGGATGCGTCCTTAATGATCGTCATTGATCATCGCGAGCTCCTCATCACTGACGGCGTAGATCAAAGAGTGACCGGCAAGGAGAGCAACGAACAATCAACAACATGAACCGAGGAATGGACGTGACCGCAACGGATCTCTCATCGGAACTTTCGGTTGCTCGCGCCGGCCATTGAGTTCGGCGGTGGTGGTAAGGACTTTTGAAGTTCATTTTTTTTCCAGCGTTTTCCTCTCCTGTTAGGTCATCCTCACCCCTTTCATACTGAGAGATTGGGCCTTAGGCCCGATACTGTGCTCTTTTGGCCTTACACCACCTGAATAGCCATTACACCCCCTGGCATTTGGGATAGTTAATTCTTACATTAGGTTGTACTAGTAATTAGGATTAATTGTGATATCATTAGAAATTAATTTTAGAATTAGTTAATTAGGTTAATAATATTATTAGGAACTAATTTTAGAATTTTAACTAGCTGTTAGAAATTAGAATTAGAGATATTATTAAAAATTAATTTTAGAATTTGGAAACCATTTTAACTAGTTGTCAAATTAGAATTAGAATATTTTTAGAAATAATAGTTTTAGAACTTTAGAGTTAATAAAAAAAATATTAAAAAGAAATATTAGAAATAGTTTAGAAATATTAATTTAGTTTAGTTCTAATTGACTTTAAATAGAACTTACTTTTGTGAATAGAAATTTAATTCAATATTACTCCCTAACTGTGAAATGACCATTCTACCCCTAGGCTTAGAAATAATTCAATCTTGCATGCTCCCTTAATTTTAGGACATGTTAGTACTCGATTAAATGAGTTTCATATGGAGTATCAGCTTCTGTCCTGGTTTTTTTTCCCTCTTTTGACCCTAGGCCTTGTCCTAGTGGTCTGTGCTCTCACATTTGAGTTTTTGTTTCAGGTTAGAAGCACATGTGCTTAGGCTTGATGATGATTATCCAATGGGAATTGACTGTTTGTTTGTGTATGACTAATTTGAATTTGTTTTGTAGGGTTGACCTTTGAGTATGAGCTTATGGCTTGCACCTTCGTGCATTGTGATTATGTCTGATTGTACAACTTAACTATTGACTTTTGCTGTTTACTGTTGTTTGTCTGTGTACTGATCTGTTTGACTATTTCAGGTACCATTAGTTGCTTAGTTCTCTGAACTTGCTTTGCTTTGCTATTTAGCAACTTGCTTGAGGTATATTTTCTTTTTCTTCATGTAGTCTGGAGACCCGGCCTGTTATTTGGCCGGGCAAACTGTCTGAAGTCCTCCTTAAGAGGCCATGCTTGTGTGTGTTTAAAATTGTCCCAAGCAGGAAAAGTCCTTCAAGTAAGGCAATTGGTAGATCAAAGGGATAAGTAGCCTATCCCCTACTATTCAGTGAGTCTTCTCCTTGCTCCCATTACATGGTTGTAGCATTGAGATCAAAACCCAAGATCTATCGAGTCAATAATGTGGAAAGAGCTCCATCTTTCTGAGCTCTCACACTTTCTTATATGCTCTCCCTGATCAGGGATAGAAGCAATGAGGCACACCCCTCATCTCCTTTTCATCTGCTTCACCTTAGCCTCTCAATGGCAAGGTTAAGAGCGACCTTCACCCATTACAGTGGACTTTCATAGTCAAACCCTCTTGTGTGAGCCCCCATGTTTGGCTATAGAGTGTGCTGTTTGATTCTATTGACTGTTTGAATGCTTCATATGCACTTGCTTGCTTGTATGTTATGCATTTATCATCATCAATCGCCATTAATGCATGAGCATCTCTTTTGTCTGTTTGACATTATCACTGTGGTTTACCCATTGAGGACAATTGTAAGTCCCACAAGTTGGCATTTGCTCCTGTGATATGGAAGTGAGTATAAGCCCATCACATTGGCCACTCATCTTATCTTTGCTTGTTGTATTGTTTGTATGTGAGGATACAATTGTAAGTCCCACAAGTTGGCAGTTGTTCTCCTAGGATCATACTGTGCATGTCAGAGTAAGCCCATACAAGTTGGCATCTGACACCCCTGTTTTTGCTTTCTTTGTTTGTGTGTGAGGATGCAACTGTAAGACCCACAAGTTGGCATTTGCTTTCCTATGATCATGTGTGGAATTAACCTAAGTCCCACAAGCTGGCAGTTGACTTCCATATTTCATCCTTGTTTTCTTTTGAGGAGATTAGTGTAAGACCATTGAGTGGCTTCTGACATCCCATTCCATTTTTTAGGAGATTGGTATAAGACCAGTGATTGGCATCCGATATCCGTCTTTTTTTTGCTTTGTTGGTTTATTATTAATTGGCCATTCCAAAGGACACCCTTGAATCATTTCTCATATGATCTCAAGAAGTGAACCTCCTGAGAAGTTTTACTTTCCATCCTCATTCATTCATTTCTCACTGTGTCCTAGAACCTTTTCACACTTTGATCTTAAACTTGACATAGACATTGTGCAAACTTCTTCATGTTTTTCAAACTGAAAACCTGGACCCCAAGTCCTTGACTTTTTCAAACTTCATTTCATAATACTTCTCTGAATCAATCCTAATCATACTTGACTTCATTTTCATAATCACAATCAATTAACTTCACTTACTCACTTGTTTTGGCCTTGTCCATTGTTTGTTTAAAATTGAATCCAACTCACTTTTAGAAATCTTTTGGCCGAACTACGGCAACTCTGATTCTCACGTTCAGGTGAGATACGTAGGCACGAGACGCGATGTCTTGCCGAGTTTGACTAACGATTAACAGCTAATCCTTGCTTGCTTTCGCCCTCGTTGCGATCCTTTCTCTCGCCCTCGTTGCGATCCTTTCTCTCGCCCTCGTTGCGATCCTTTCTCTCGCCCTCGTTGCGATCGAGCCTTTTCCTTTCTCTTGCCCTAGTTGCAATCGAGATCCTTTTTTCCCAGCCGGCCGAACTACGGCAACTCTGATTCTCATGTTCAGATGAGATACGTAGGCACGAGATGCGATGTCTTGTCGAGTTTGACTAACAGCTAATCCGTGCTTGTTTTCGCCCCCGTTGCGATCCTTTCTCTCGCCCTCGTTGCGATCGAGACTTTCCCTTTCTCTTGCCCTAGTTGCAATCGAGTCCTTTTTCCCTGCCGGCCGAACTACGGCAACTCTGATTCTCACGTTCAGGTGAGATACGTAGGCACAAGACGCGATGTCTTGCCGAGTTTCCTTTTGACTAACCACTAACATTTAATTTCTTTTCTCTCACCCCTGTTGTGATTGAGATATCCCCTTTCTCTTGCCCTAGTTGCAATCGAGACTTTGCTTTTTCCTGTGTCTGTTCAGGATAGGTTGGCCCTTGTGCCATTTAGCTAGAAACCTTAACTTAGGGTTGACTTTGCATGACAACATCTAGGCTCGAGTCGTAGTCTCCCTAGAGTTGTGTCTCCCTCTGTTATCTGGTTAGGCTAGATCCTTGTCCCTGCGTAGGGGAACTACATCGCCCTGATCTTCACACCAGATGAAGTATGTAGGCAGGAGATTGAGCTGATCTCTCCGGGCGCCTTTTCTTTCTTTTGTGTGTGTTGTTTGACCTTTGCTAAGCTCGAGTCCCCGTACTCCTTAGCATTTGCTGTCTGTTTGCTTGTGTTTGACAGTTATAGGCTGAGTCCCCGACTCCCTATCTATCTGTTGTGTTGTTTAGGCTCGGATGTCAATGTAAGTCCAGTGATTGGCATTTGGGCTCCATGTTTGCCTCTTTGCGTGTGTTTTAGGTTCGGATGCTGACATAAGTCCAGTGATTGGCAGTCGGGCTCCCCGTTTGCCTGTGTCTTGTTTGTTTGTGTGCGTGTCAGCCGAGCTACGAATGCTCTGATTCTTCTCTCGTCCGAGAAGATACGTATGCATAGGATGCGATATCCTAGCGAGCATGTGTCGTTCCCCGGTCCGAACTACTTGGACTCTGATGTCTATGCCTGATAGACTAAGTAGGCCCAGGATGCGATATCCTGCCGAGTCAGTTTCAGTCAGTCTCTTTTGTCTCTTTCAGCCAGTGTGTGTGTGTTTGAGCAGTGTTTAGCAACCAATTTTCCTTCCTAGTGTGCGTGGATCCCGTAGAGTACTACGGATGCGTAGGGTGCCTAACACCTTCCCTTCGCATAACCGACTCCCGAACCCATCCTCTTTGGTCGCGAGACCATGTTCTTTCCTAGGTTTACTTCGAGCGTTTCCTTTCCCTCTTTTGGGATAAATAACGCACGGTGGCGGCTCTGTTGTTTTCTTTCTTTTCCCGCCGGTTTTTCGCGCGATGCGACAGCACAAAGAGCAAATAACATAAGCATAGACAATATGATATGAGATGCTAAAATAAAAGTATAAAGTGAATAACAAGAAATAAATGACAAAAAATAAAGAGCATAAGATAAATGACATTAAAGTAAAGTTAATACAATAATATGTTAGTAAGTTATGTTAGTAATAAAAAATAGAAATACAATTTGTCTTTTTGGGAGAACACTCAACTATTCACCCATAAGTATGAAAATATGAACCTTTACATCACCATGAGAAGGGCTCTAACTTGGATAAAATCAACAAGTATGCCACTAACTCTCTTAGGTGAAAATGAAACAATATTTTTCACATAATACCATGGGGAGTAGGAGACTTACAATCTCACTTATAAAAATGACTTACTTTTCGATTCGAGACAAATTTAGCACTATGTTAAACAATCGTAATTAGACTTATGTAGAAGTCACAACTATCTGAGGTCAATCAATAATAATACTTGTGTTAATACATGCTAGAGAAATGATATGTAAATTATTCTCTTAAAGCTATGCCATACAAAAAGAAAAGAGGATGGATCAAGCATAAAGGCTATGAGAGTGGTCCATTAAATTAATCAATACTTCATGATACTTAGGACAAACTTATGCATCAATCCAAAGTACCTTAAATGATCCATGACCAATTAGGAGGTAGATTTGAAATGATGAAAGTTTACCAAGTACCAATCCACACATCATGAATAACATGGACATAAATCATCCAATTTATCAAGAGAAAAAAGAAAGAGAAATAGATGAAGAAGAAGAAGACAAGAGAAATTAAACCCAAATTGGATCAAAGGATTGATCAAGTCATCATCAAAATCAATCATCCATCTTGGTGGATTAGGGTTTTCATCCCATCAACATCCAAGATCCATTGATTTTGATGAGACATATGATTAAAATAACCAAGGTCCAAGGCCAACAAAAGTAAACAAAGGTCAAACAAGCATAAAATGCAAGAAAATAAAATAAAATGCATCAAAAATATTTTTAAAATGAATTTTAAAAGGGAAATAAAAGATAAAATCCTTAAAGCCCTTAAAAAAAATGGCCAAGAAAATTATGGAAGGTTGGAGATAAAATAAGAAACATAAAATAATTTTTTTAGAATTTTTAAATGCATAAAAGTATTTTTAAACCAATTAAAACAAAGGAAAAAAGAGAAAGTCCAAGAAAAATAGAAAATTAAGAAAATAAAATATGGAAAAATAAAAATCAGATGAAAAAAATAAAAGAAAAATTTAAAAATTATTTTGGGATTTTTTGGATAAAAAATAATTTTTCTATGAATTTTTAAAGAAAATACAATTTAAAAAAAAACAGAAAAAACTGAGACGTTGATCTAGCCTCATTAATTGACATTGCAGGTTCAACAACTATCAGGCTAGGGTGTGTAACACCCCGATTTAATTTCCGTATTTATTTATTAGGTGTTTATTTTAATTAATCATTATTTGGTGTGATAATTAATTAAATATGTGTTCTGGTGATTATTTGAATTATTTGAATATATGTGTTATTTGAATAATTAAATTTTATGAGTATAAATAGCAATTGTCTAGTGATGAGCCTAATTAAATAGAATGGATGAATAAGTGGGTTAACCCCATTATGAGTTAAAAAGATAGTAAGAGTTTTAGAGATTAGAGTTAGTTTTGTAAAACAAGAGAAGAAGAGAGAATAAAAGAGAAGAGAAGAGAAAGAGGAGAAGAGGAAACTAGAAGAAGAAGGACCTAGAGATTTCACCTATACTAAGGTAAGAGTGGGATTTCAAGTGTTTATGGATAAAGATAATGTATGTAATGTATGTGAGTTAGATATCATGAACTTATGATTTTAGGATTTTGATTTTTGAGAAACCCTAACATGTGTTTATGTTTTAATCAATGAAATTGATGTTTATGTTACGCTATGGTGTTTCGATATTGAATTCCATGAATGGGTATGTGTATAGAACATGATTTGGTGTATAATTGCATGTTTTAGCTTCACTTGAAAATGGTTGATTTGGGATTTTGGTGAAAATTAGTGGAGCTTAGAATCTTGTTTATATGATTCTAATAGTTGTTATATATATATATATATATATATATATATATATATATATATATATATATATATATATATATATATATATATATAAAACTATTTATTTCATGAAAAATGATGGATTAATGTGGTTTTATGATGAAAATTCGTGCTGGACAACAACATTTTCGCAACAACAATTTTCTGGTTTTTGACAGCATTTTCGCAACAACAAATTTTCTGGTTTTTGACAGCATTTTCACAACAACAAATTTTCTGGTTTTTTAGAGCATTTTAAAAAACTTGTAAATTCAATAACTTTTGAACCGTAATTCCGTTTGAGGTGCCGTTTGGACCGTTACGAAGCTAAAAATATTATCTATAACATGATATTCATTTTGGTAACAGTCGATTAATATTTTATCAAAAGAATCCTAATATGGATGTATGTTGTATGTATGGTGAATGTGAATGACATGTTTTCTATTGTTTGGCATGTATTGGATGGTTTTAGATGGATTTTGTGAAGAAACATAATACTTGAAATTATGTATGTGATGATGTGAATTGGTGAATTTGATGAATAACATGAATTGACTTGTTTGCTTTATGTTAATATGTTGTGATGAGATGATGAATGCTATTTGATGTATTGTTTGGGATTGAAGTCATGTTAGGTGTATGTTGTGCAAATGTTGGATGTGGTATGCTTATGTATGATTAAGGGGTTGCGATCGTATTAATTGCATGAGTCTTATTGTTGTTGCATACTTACACTAACATGAGTCTATGAAAGAGGCAATGTTAGGTAGTAGATTATTTGCTTGTCCCAAACCTAACGCCGAATGAGGTTTGAAAGCTTAAGGTCAAATCGAGCTTTAGAGATGGTTATCTAGTCTATTTGAGAGACGCTCGGCAAGTCGGGAATGATAACGGATGAGATCCACGTGCATACCACATTGAGTCACACATTGAGTCGCACGTGTCGATGTGAATTGTTGTTGTGTGATTATGTGATATGATTGTGTGGATATGATTTTGGTAGATATACATATATGTGAATTTTAGGGGATCCATTTGATATGAATTATTGATGTGTTGTTGATGTGATATGTATGCATATTTCTGATATATGTGATAAAATGGTGACTTGTATACATTATGGAATCATGTGAAATTTGTATACATATTCGATGATGATTTGTAAATGATGATGGATGACAATATGTATATGAAATCGATATGTTATGAAATATGACTTTTGTACATCGTTTAGTATTTATAAATGAATACTTGTGGATTGTTGAGCCATGTCGTATGATGGTAAACATGTGATTCTTTAATACAATGATATGATGCATGTTTGTATGAAGCGTGACAAATTTTAATAATATGTATATTTTCTATACATTTCATATTATTATGTTTTTCTATAATGATTTGAATTCTCACCCTTCTATTGGAATGATGTTCTATCGCGACATCACTCAGGTACCGGAGATAGTGGTGCTTCGCACAAGGATTAGATTTGGAGGCTAGATCTTATTGTATTTTGACTAGGTAGTCTATAATACTCTGGTCATGTAACACTTGGGTTTATGGGATTATTTGTATTTGTTTTGATGTTGAGAGATATTGTTGTGCTCTCTTTTATCTTATTATTTGGATATGTTGGATTTGATGTTGAGTGGCCTTAGAGCCCAAAATGATATTTTGTGGTAGATGATTTATGGGAATCGTCATTACTTACCATTTATGAAGAGAGATGTTATTCCGCTGTGTGAGTTTGCATGTTAGTTATTTGGTTTTGATTTATAATCCATGTTACTTGTATATGACCATGGCATGTGTTGTTTCTGGCAGAAGTAAATGTTATGCCCTCGTGAATACATGCTTTAATTTACTCTGATTATGCAATTGTATGCTGTATTTGAGTTGTAGTAGTTTGGGGGGTGTTACAGGATGCATGGTAGAAAATAGCCAGAATAAAACATGGAATCACATTCAAAATGGGTCAATAAAAACATTTCAAAATGCCAACATGGATAGCCATCTCATATGGCCTGAAACAACTTCAGTCATCTTTTTCGGTGATCCCTCACCGAAGCTTCATCGTTTGGCAAAGTAAGAACATGAGACTACCATCAATGTGATCGTCTCCTAATCACAAATTCAACTGAATGCTCAAAATTCATTTATCTAAACTGAGCATGGAGAATTTCAGAGATGTTTTAGAAACAAGCAAGTCACGAAAAGTAAAATTAAATTATGAACACTATCAATCAACACCAGATAGGTTAGGGGAAATCATCAGAGATTGAACGACTACATTGCGGTAACTTGTTTGAGTTCAAATGATACTCAGAACTACCTTGTCCAAATGAAGATCGGAGGTTGAAGAAGCTTGATCTGGTCAGTGCACTTCAGAAGGTCTTAGAGCTTGGGAATTCTTGCAAAAGCTTCAGAGGAGACCAAAGGTGCTAATACAGATAAGAAATTGAATTGAAACAAGCTAGAAATTAAAACACGACAGCTCAATTTTCTGGAAAAGTTTGAGAGTGGAACAAGGGTGTTTTGGCTCTCTAAAGCTTGGGAATGAAGCAAATACTTTCTCTATTTATAGGGAAGTGATTGGTGATCTCATACGTTCCAAATGATGCTTAATTCGTGCAAAATGAATTTGCTCATGACGTGAGAAAAGTGTGACTTGCAAAACCATCAAAATTAAGCCAAATCATGCGTTTTATGAGTCATTTAACTTTTGGATACTTTATTAATCATGTTTAGGTCCAAAACATGTGGTATTGGCTTGTAATTGAGGATTAGTGAAGTTCAAAATTATGATCATGATGATTTCTTCAATTCCAAGTCACCATGTTTAACTCAATAAGGCATCTTGCTCATGAGGCTTTTTGATCCCATTCTTCTTACAATTTTTTGACATCATATCAAAGATCATAATATGCCAAGAAAGGTTGCATTTGTATTCTTGAGCCCAAAGTTATGGCATGTTGAATTTGGCACAAAAATTTGGTAATGCGACTTGGAAAATTCTAAGTCCCAAATGGCTGAAAATGACCTATAATGTCTTAAAGAATTCAGTGGCCTTCCAAGCATAATTTAACTTTTATCCTTGAAGCAAACTTGTAGAGGGAATCACAAATGATATTGTGCAAAGAGAATCAGCCTCAAATGTTCAAAGTTGAAGAGGTTATGAACTTTGAAAGTTGAGAAAAAGACACTTGAAAATAGGTCAAATTTCATTAAGTCCACAAATGTCCTATAATGTCTTCAAACCTTTGATGATCCTCCAAGCATAATTGGCTCTTTTCATGTAAAGAGAAGTTGTAGAGGATATTGAGAAGAGTCATATTCATAAAGAAGCATTAAAAATGTTTAGGATTGAAGGAGTTGTGATCCTTTGAACTTTGACTTCAAATGTTGACTTTTTGGTCAAACCTCTTGGAATAAACTTGTGTACTTGGACTTTTCTTGCATTTAAAGGTACATGGATGATCACATGAACTCAAAATAAGGTTTCCTTAAATGTCTTTTGATTAAATTGCTCAAAGTTTGAGGTAACTTGTTGAAGAAGGCATGAAAATAAACACATGAACCTTTGACTTTTCTTGAGAAATAAGCAACAAAACTTTGAGATACTCTTGATTAAAATGAGATTTAAAGATGCTTGAGAACCTTAGAGATCATGTTTTGAGAGATAATCCCCTTGAGAATCAACGGTTGAATATACTTTGACTTAAGGAATAAAAAAAACCTAGTTGAGGAACCATGTTTGATGCTCTTGTTGAAACGCCATACCTTGCACAATAAACTTAAATAAAACATGACATATTTTTGCTATTTTGAATGGTGGTTAGATAAGCAATGAACATATAAATACAAAGGTAAAACACCAACAAAGAGGTGTTCGATGATCCTTGCAAAAGGCAAACCTAAAGATGAGAGGGAAAGGACAAAGATGTGACCTTGTTTATATGCAAGGATGCAGATGATATGTGGGATCTTAGGGTTAAAAATTAGGGTGTGACAATAACCCGCCATGGGCTGATGGGCAAGTTAGTCAGACAAGACACTCCCCTTGATAGCTTTTTGTGTTACATATTGGATGTCGTACTCGGTTATAGGCATTTTCCACCGGGAAATCCTTCCATTGACAGTGGGTTTCTCAAAAAGGTACTTTATTGGATCCATTTTGGATATCAACAAAGTTGTATGGCAAATCATATACTGTCTTAGGCATCGAGCTGCCCAAGCTAAAACACAATAAGTCTTCTTCAATAGTGAGTATCCGGTCTCACACTCGGTAAAATTCTTGCTTAAGTAATATATTCCATGCTCTTTTTGGCCCGTGTAATCATGTTGACCCAAAACACAACCCATTGATTCATCTAACACGGTAAAATACATGATTAATGGCCTACCAAGAACATGTGGTTTTAGGATCGGTGGTTCTTGCAAGTATTATTTTATCTTGTCAAATTCTTCTTGATAATCATTGTTCCACATGATCACTTGATTCTTTCATAACAATTTGAAGATTGGTTCACAGGTAGCCGTCAAATGAGAGATGAACCTTGAAATGTAATCAAGTCGTCCAAGGAAACCTCAAACTTCTTTTTTTGTTTTGGGTGATGGCATGTATTGAATTGCTCCGACTTTATCAGGATCAACCTCAACACCCTTATGACTCACAATGAACCCCAATAGCTTACCGGATTGGACCCCAAAGGTTCCCTTTACAGGATTCAACCTTAGCTTGAATTTTAGGAGTTTGGCAAATACCTTTCTCAAATGGTCTAAGTGGTCGTCTTAAGTCTTGGATTTGGCAATCTATCCTCTACATAAACTTCAATATCTTTGTGGATCATATTGTGAAAGAGAGTCATCATATTACGCTGATATGTTTCCCTTGCATTCTTCAAATCAAATGGCATGACTTTGTAGCAGTAGGTTTCCCATGGTGTAATGAAAGTTATCTTCTCCATATCATCTAGAGCCATCTTGATTTGATTGTATTCTGAAAACTCATCCATGAAGGAAAATACCGAGTGTTGAGCAATGTTGTCTACCAGAACATCAATATGAGGCGAAGGAAAGTCATTTTTCGGACTCGCTTTGTTAAGATCTCGATAATCCATACACATTCTAACCTTCTCATCTTTCTTCAGAACCGGGACGATGTTAGTAACCTAATGAGGATATTTAATAATAACTAAGAAACCAACATCAAACTTCTTTTTAACCTCTTCTTTAATCTTCTGTGCCATGTCGGGTCTGGTTCTACGAAGCTTTTGTTTGACCGGAGGACATTCAGGATTGAGTGGTAAGTGGTGTTCAACAATATCGGTATCCAACCCAGGCATATCTTGATAAGACTAGGCAAAGACATCAACATATTCACGAAGTAGCTTGACCAACTCACTATGTACATGCTCTGTGAGGGACACCTTTATCTTGACTTCACTTCTGGCTTAATCGGAACCCAGATTGATCACTTCTATTGGTTCCTTGTATGGCTAAATATCTATCTCTTAGTGCTCAAGAAGCCTTGCAAGTTTAGCCGGTACTTCACAATCTTCCTCATCGTCGTCTTCGACTTGGTTAATCGAAAACCCAAATTTACAACGAACTTCATCCAAATTGTTTTCAGTGGAATTATTTGCTCTCCATGTGTATGAGCTCATTTTAGAACGAGCTTTTGAAAAAAGTGTAAAAAGAAGCTTTTGCAATTTTATTTAGTGAAAAAGTAAAAATAACATAAGTAAAAGAGATCTTGATTTTGAATATAAAAAATTGCCTTTCATTAATTTCATAATGTGTTTAAAATAACAGGAAACCCTTACAAGCTATCCACATGCCTCTGGGAAGGGAAAGGGATGAGAAAAAATAAAATGCATTACATCTCTTCTGAAAAGACCACATGAACTACAGTAGAGGTCCACTTTTCTAGCTTGAATCCAGGAGGACACTTGCACACGAAACTGGAGACTACTACCTTGCTGGAGCTTGCACCATCCACCATTGTTATGGAAAGATCAATACTGGTAGCCTGCGCTGCTGAACCAAACTTGATTGAACTTCTTGCGCCCCCTTGCACTTGGATGACAGGAAGCATGATGGTAACTAAGACCAAAGCAAACGTGTTTTTCAGCCACGTTCACAATCTGGACCCACCCGGAGAGAGGGCCCTTCTCAAGAGTCTTACTAACACTCTCTGCTAATGATAATACTGCAGCTGCTGACTGACTTTGATTAATAGAAGCATAGCTGACATCCTCAAAATCCAAACAATGGAAAGGGACCTTAGTTATCCCTTCCTCTGTTTCCATATACTGAAAGAATGACAACTCACTAATCACAAAATCCTTCTCACCATAGACGATCACAAGCTTGCCTACAAACATTAACTTCAATTTTAGATGTAAAATGGATGTTATTGCCCCGACAACATGAATCCATGACCTCCTAAACAAGCAGTTGTAAACGGGATGAATGTTCGTAACTTGAAAGGTAATAGTGAATTGGTGAGGACCCACACATATTGGCAAATCCACTTCTCAAATGACTTCCCTCTGTAGCGGGGTATTTGTTACCTTTAGATTTATTGACTAAATCAAAATTAAATCATACAATTCGAGTCGCCACCACACTTCTATTTATCCAAAGGAAAGGTTAGAAAGTGAACAAAAACCAAGTAAAAAGTTTTATCAAATAAAAAACTAATAAAAATGTCAGAGATCTGGGTAAGGGGGTTGGTTATGAAATGGGAAGGTTTTAAGCACCCAAAACATCCTTAGTACTCTAAGGGAGCCAGTTTTGCAAAGTGTACTGTAGGTTGGTATTTGTGAAAAGATTTGTGCAAACAAGATTGGGGAGATGAGAAAAGAATATACATTATTTACAATTTTATTGTTTGAATGAATAAACCCATTGCCTACATACCATCTCAAAGGTAGGATCAAAACCTCGTAGTTCGGGGTAAAAATATCAAAAGATTGGTGAATTGATTTGATCAAAAGCCTTAAGGTCTTTTGTTATCAAAGGGAGAAAACTCAACCTAAACCGACAATCCACCATGTGAGGAGAGCTTCAACATAGTAGTGAGGGATCCATCCTATAATAAGTATGGAAGACTTATAGTTCAATCACTAAGGATAAGGTGAGATTTACATCAACCACTATGATAACTCAAACCTAATGACTAATGTTTATGAAAAGTTTTAACAAAGGTGGCCATTGGAACCACAAAAACAACTTGAAGTGAGTTGTAGTTACAAGTTAGGAGTATTCACAAAATGAAGTCAAAGTTGACTGAAGGTTCATTTAACATAAGTATTAATGAAAAGAGTTTGAAAAATTAAAGGCATAAGGCCTAGGTTTCTAATTTGAAAACAATGTCAATGTTTGCACAAAGATGAGTTTGGCTTGGGTTAGAGTGGAGAGAAGAAGAGAAGGGCTAGTCCTAAACATGCAAAGATGAGAGAAGAGATAAAACCCTTGGAGTTCCTTTCTTGAGATCATAAAGATGATTCAAGATGCTCATTTCCTTTGGACTTAGCACACACAATCAAGTAATCAAACAATATTTTGATTCAAGCTCCTAGGATCTCCATTTGGCTTGTCTTTCTTAACTTGGTTATTCATGACAATAGTCCTTCTTACTATCTCAAGTTTGGAATCCCTATCACACAAGAACAAACAATCAAAAAGTTCACAATGCAATAGGAGGAATGGACAAAGAAAGAGTTTAGATTAGAGGTCCTTTTAAGTCAACTTTCAAGATTTAGCATTCTAAAGGCATGAGGCCTAGTTGCTCTTCAACAAATTTAGCATTCTAAAGGCATGAGGCCTAGTTTCTCTTGAACTCCTTTAAGCATAGGTAAGGTCCTAATTATAAGTCCTTTCTCCTTTTTGCACTGGGTTCACACAAACAATCACAAAACAAGCACAAAGCCACAATATATTTATTCACAATAATGAGCTCAAGTGAGCAAAAGAAAAATAGCATAAACATAAAATATGAGCTCAAGTGAGCAAAGGGAAAAGGAAATATGAATAAATGAGCAAGAAATTAAATTGCATTAAAGTAAATTACAAGAAATTAAATGCTTGAATTAAAGTTAGTGTTAATAGTTAGTGTTAGTGTGCCATAAGGCAATTTAACGCTATGTTAAGCAATCGTAAGTGGACTAATGTAGTAGTCGCACTGTAGCGGGGTATTCGTTACCATTAGAGATATTGACTAAATCCAAGGTAAACCATACAAGTCGAGTCACCACCACACTTCTATTTATCCAAATGAATGGTTAGAAAGCGAACAAAAACCTAAAAGTTTTATCGAATCAAAAACTAGTAAAAATGTCAGAGATCTGGGTAAGGGGGTTGGTTATGAAATGGGAAGGTTTTAAGCACCCAAAACATCCTAGGTACTCCTAGGGAGCCCTTTTCATAAGTGTTGTTCTAGTCTAAAGGGTGTAGGTATATCTAAAGTACTATTTACTAAAAGGAAGGTTAAAAGAAAATAACTCGCAAGGATGTCGCATCCACTGCCTACGTATCTCATCTGAGTATGAGAATCAGAGTCTTCGTAGCTCGGCTACCTAAGGGTTAAAGAGAAGTATGCTCGGTAATGTCGCATCGCGCGAAAAACCGGCGGGAAAAGAAAGAAACAACAGAGCCGCCACCGTGCGTTATTTATCCCAAAAGAGGGAAAGGAAACGCTCGAAGTAAACCTGGGAAAGAACATGGTCTCGCGACCAAAGAGGATGGGTTCGGGAGTCGGTTATGCGAAGGGAAGGTGTTAGGCACCCTACGCATCCGTAGTACTCTACGGGATCCACGCACAAAAGGAAGGAAATTTGGTTGCTATAACACTGCTCAAACACACACACACTGGCTGAAAGAAACTAAAGAGACTGACTGAAACTGACTCGGCAGGATGTCGCATCCTGGGCCTACTTAGTCTATCAGGCATAGACATCAGAGTCGAAGTAGTTCGGACTGGGGAGACGACACATGCTCGCTAGGATATCGTATCCTATGCATACGTATCATCTCGGACGAGAGAAGAATCAGAGCATTCGTAGCTCGGCTGACACGCACACAAACAAACAAAGGCACAGGCAAACGTGGAGCCTGAAAGCCAATTGCTGGACTTACATCAGCATCCGAACCTAAACACACGCAAAGAGGCAAACGTGGAGCCCAAATGCCAATCGCTGGACTTACATTGACATCCGAACCAAAACAACACAACAGATAGATAGGGAGTCTGGGACTCAGCCTATAACTGTCAAACACACACAAACAGACAGCAAATGCTAAGGAGTACGGGGACTCGAGCTTAGCAAAGGTCAGACAACACACACAAAAAGAAAAAGGGCGCCCGGAGAGATCAGCTCAATCTCCTGCCTACATACTTCATCTGGTATGAAGATCAGGGCGATGTAGTTCCCCTACGCAGGGACAAAGGATCTAGCCTAACCAGATAACAGAGGGAGACACAACTCTAGGGAGACTACGACTCGAGCCTAGATGTTGTCATGCAAAGTCAACCCTAAGTTAAGGTTTCTAGCTAAATGGCACACGGGCCAACCTATCCTAGACACGGCTTGCACAGGAAGCAAGGGTCTCGATTGCAACTAGGGCAAGAGAAAGGGGAGGTCTCAATCGCGACGAGGGCGAGAGAAAAGATCGCAACGAGGGCGAAAGCAAACAAGGATTAGTTGTTAGTGGTTAGTCAAACTCGGCAAGACATCGCGTCTCGTGCCTACGTATCTCATCTGAACATGAGAATCAGAGTTGCCGTAGTTCGGCCAAACAACTCTAAGTATGGCTCACACAAGGGTTAAGCCACACAACCTACCTTGCACAAGGGCAAGCACAAACTAAAGCCTAAAGAGGCAAACAAAACAATCACAAACACATACAGCATAAGATAAACACACCAACAAGGGGGGCTCAAACATCAAAGGTTAGGCACTAGGGCCAACTGGAATGGGGTAAGTGTTGCTCTTAACCTTGCCATTGAGAGGCTAAGGTGAAGCAGATGAAAGGAGATGAGGGGTGTGCCTCATTGCTTCTATCCCTAATCAGGGAGAGCATCAAATAATAGAAAGTGGGGGAGTTCAGAAAGATGGAACTCTTTCCCCATTATTGACTCGATAGATCTTGGGTTTTTATCTCGATGCTTCAACCATGTAATGGGAGCAGAGAGAGGACACACTGAATAGTGGGGGATAGATTGCTTATCCCTACCTTCCACCAATTGCCTCGAATGAGGACTTTTCCTGCTTGGGACAATTTTAAACAAACACAGGCATTGCCTCTTAAGGAGGACTTCAGACAGTTTGCCCGGTCAAATAACAGACCGGGTCTCCAGACTACATGAAGAAAGAAAGGTTTATACCTCAAAAGCAAATGCTAAAATAGAAAAGCAAGCAAGTTCAGAGAACTTAAGCCACTAAAGTACCTGAAAAAGTCAAACTTATTAGTAAACAAGTCAAAAGTTTAAATCAAAAGAAATGGCAAACAGTCAACACAGGGGATCAACTGAGCAAAGCATAAGACTCAAGTTATGAGTCAAACCATCTGCAAAACAAAGGTTAGCATGGGATAAACAAATCAAATTCAAACAAGTTTGAGTGATCTTTGAAGCATTGTGCTCAACCTGAAACAGATGAACTCAACATAAGTCCAAAGGACCACTAGGACTAGCCTAGGGTCAAACATGAAAGAAAAAGTCAAGGCAGCAAGGAAAAGTCAACTCAAAGTCAAAGTCAAACATTTGGGAAGCTAACACACTTGGGCCCACATTCAAATCATGCATCATTGTCATTTCATGAATATTTGAAATCAAAACAAGGCAAAGGAAAGCATACAAAAGTCAACAGAATGACTTGCATCAAAAGTCAACCTAAGCAATCTCAAAAATCATGAAATAAATCACACTCAATCCTAACATCTAACATGGTAGACATGTAAAATTTCATGGCATTTGGATGAGAGGAAGGCAGTCAAATAAAATCATGAAGTCAAACCAAATTCAAGTAAACATGGTGAAAGTCAACAAGCATAAGTCAACTTCAAAAAAATCATATCAAATTGAAAACAGAAGAGAAATGAATGAGATTAACACCAATGCAAAGCTTGAGATGTCTAGTTATCACATATGAAGTTTCATGATCATACAATATGATTTGAGAATTTCACAAAGGATTTGGCGAGGCATAGCACAAAAAAGTCAACAAATGACCAAGCATGGAAGAAAATTCACAATCAAATGAAAAAACAGCAAGATTAATTCCAAGAAAATTCATACATCAATTAGACATACAAGGGATCATTCATGCAAAATTTGGAGTCATTTGGATGTGGGGAAGTGTGTGAACAAAATTTGTGAAAATACATGATCATGGTATGACACCCAATGCAATACACAACTTCAAAAATTCATAACTCTCAATCCACCAATGATAAATGCACAAAGTCTATATGGACATGAAGGTCAAGGAGTCTATTTTCACCACAAAAAAAACTCAAAGGCATTGGATATAACATGAGTATTTCACAATTGAAATGGCCAAGGGTATCATTCATGCACACATGTTGAGAAAATAATTGTCAACTAAAAACCAACCAATGGAAAATTAATTAAAATTCACAATTAAATTCTAGACTCATTTGTGAACATGTGTAAAAAATTTCATAATTTTTTGATGAAAAATGAAGGAGAAATTAATTGTTGAAGTTGAGTGAAATAATTGGTGAAACATGAAACAATAGCAAAGCAAGTGGTCAAACATAGGTCAAAGGAATGGCAAAAATGTAATTCTGGATATCACTAATCAAAACTGCAGCGTTTTGAAGCACACAACGAAATGTTGTGATTGGCTATGATCCAATAGAACAGTGCGCGCATGAAAATCAACCAATCCAACTTCAATATTTCTGGGCATGGCATGCAGTATTAGGGTTTCACTTAACAGCAATATGAACATCATCATCACTCATCATTTAAACCATCAATCATAAACAAATTTCCAGCAGACCTATTCACATAGCATGGCAACTAAAAATGTTCATACATCATCCTAGTAACAACCAAGCAAACAAACAATCGAGCAGATTCTGGGCAGGGTATGTCCAACATGAGCAGCATATTACCATCATCCACATTCATCATGTTTTAATTAAAATTCGAATGGCATGGCAATGTTCATATAGCAAGCAGAGTTTACGCATCATTAACAACAAACCAACAAAATCTTGAGAAAATTCTGGACAGGATAAAGTTTTATAGCAGGGCACTATCTTCATGTTGTTACCAATCATCAAAAACAAGCTTTAAACACCAACAAACAAATGGCAGCCAACATACATGAGCTAGTTTTCTGGAAAAAATACAGGATTTAACATGGCAGGGTTTAGCAGCATCTTCATATTCATCAATCCATCATCAAACATGAATAACACATATTCAACATCAGGGAGCAAAACTAGACCAAGCATACAACAGCATAGCAGTAACATCCCTCATCATCAAACCAAACAAACAACAGCAACGTTCATTATCTTCATGGTATCAACAACATCAAACATCATGATTTGACCAAACCACACAACAGCATATAAACAGCAGGGCACAGCACAGTAGGTTCATTAACACACAATCAAACAATAAACCAGCACCTATGACCAAATACAACAAACAACAGCATGTGGATTTTATGAATAAGTTTAAGGTTTTCAATCAGCAGGGCATATGCAGCAATGGTTTAGCAACATGGTATCATGTATTCATCATCAATTTGCAGCATGGCTGATAGCATAACAGCATGGTAAAACAATATTTTTTCATGACATAACAACCAAGTAACGTAAGCAGGAACATTTCTAGGCAAGGTTTCCTAAGCTGCAGCAGGCATTCATCATCATGTAAAACCATCAAGCAACATTTCAAATAGTATGGTAACAGTATGGCATCAATGTGCAAATGGCAACCAAACAACAGCACACCACATATTTCCCATGGATTTTATAAGCATATTCATGAAGTTCAAAACAGCAGCATGCACCATCATTATTCAAACAGGTTTTGAGCAAAAGCACTCAATGGCAAGGCATATGTACTTATGTAACATCCTAATACCAACACACAACACACAATCCAAGTGGATTTCTGGAAACAGCATGAGGGTTTCAAAACAGCAGCATTGGCATTCTTCTTCATGCAAAATTTCGACCAAACCAACAACAGCATAGCATTAATAAATTAACAGGGCACGACTCATGCACACCAAGTATCATGCATCATTAGCCAACAACAACATAGCAGAATCACGAGGGTTTTTCTGGGCAGAGCTATGTTCAAATACAACAATGTTCATTCATCTTCAAAACTAAATCAAAATTTCCATATGTCCAGAACAGCAAATCACATGCATCAATGGCATCATAACACAAATATGGTATGCACTTTCATTAAACCAGCTCAAGTAGAACAAATCGAGTGAAAACAACTTCACACAACATATTTCAAATCACAATATCTTGCAGTATACTGGACCATTTCAATTCATTCAAAGTCCATTAAACTCAACACAAAACAAACTATTTAAAGCATGGCATAGTATAGAGAATGGAGAGATCGAGATTTTTACTTGGATTTGAAGAAAATGTGAAACAGGGTCGTGTTGAGTGACTCAGGTATAAACAGATGATGATGATGCTTTGCAATGAAGGGTACTTGAGGTTGCTTGGCTCAAAGATGCAGAAAAATGCCCAATTTCGATTTCGCCATGGTTGAATGCTTGGAGATGCAGTAACAAAAGAGGTGTTCCAGTTGAGAAATGATGGTCAAAAACACTCCCAAACAATGTTTAGATGATGGAGGTAGCAAGAGTTACTCGTGTCTTTTGATGATTTGCTCAGAAATTTTCCAAATGCCAATTTGCAAGAAGAGAGTGAGAGTGTGTTTTCTGAAGTGTGGCTGCCAAAAAATTAGGGTTGCAATTGTGCAGAAGAATCCCTTATAAGGGTCTGTTTAGTACTGCTAATCCAAATGGTAAGCTTGTTTATGCTTGGTGAAGTGTTTTGCATTTTTGCTAATTGTGAAGTAAGTGAATGTTGGAGGGTGTAGGCTGCTCAAATGGGCCTTGGTACAGACAGCAAATGACCAACTAAGTTGCTGTTTGTGGTCTGCACCTCAAATGTTAACATGTCCTTGCTTATTGAAACCAATGGTACAATTTGCCAATTTGAAAAATGTGGAAAATGGAGGTGCAATACTTGGTCGAATGGGCCTGAAATGAGCAGAAAAAGACTTTCCAAATTGCTGTTTGTGGTTTGTACATGTACTGCTGTACTTGCTTTTACTCAATGAACCAAAATGCATAAAAATGCCAACTTTGAATTTTGTCCAAAATGGTAGTGAAATAGTGAAATGAACATGGTTTAGGGCTTGAGACAAGTCACAAATGTGATTTCAAACATTTTCCAATTGGCCAAGTCAAGAAAAAGTCAAAGAAGCAAAAAGTCAACCTTGGGTCAAACTTTGAATTTTAAAGGAATAGGTCCAAAAATGCCATTTTGATTGGCAAGGTTTTAGGTCATGAAGTTTATATTTTTGGAAAGAGGATGAAAAATGTGGTTTGTAGGAAAAAACCCCACCAAATTTGGCCTTATGGTTTGGGAGATATGCTCAGTTGAAGTTCAAAAATTGATGAAAATGATTGGATCATATCTTGACAACCATACATGGGATTTGAGAGTTCTTGGACTTTTTGAAAATGGGAGAACAAGACCTTCAACTTTCATGTTGGGCAAAAATTCATTTGAAGCTTGTATCATGATGTAAGTTGAGGATCAAGAAGTTTCTATTTTTGGCAGTTGAAATTACAGGTCCACTTTCTATTTCTGGAAAATTTCTGTTTTGACTTGATTTTCTTCCATGATGAGGTTTGACATGATAGATGAGGCTTATACAAGCATGAATGAGCTCCTTCAAACCATTTCTATCCATCAAATCCAAAGAATCAACCACAGTTGACCAACTTTGACTTTCTAGGGTTTTGGACTTGACTGTGCTCTTCTGATGAATTCCAAACCCTAATTCCTTGAGAACTTGACTTCAAATGATGTCCCAAGACATATGAACTCTTGAATATTGACCATGGTGCCCAAATTCCACAAGAATGGCCACCATCCACTGCTTTGACTGATTGTTGACTGTCTAGGGTTTTCTGCCTGTCTGTGCATTGACTGCTGACCTCTGAGCCTTCCACCCTTGACTTGAACACTTCAAAAAGACCTCCAAGTCATGTGAACTTGTTGGACAAACCCTAGGGATTTGATTCCTTGAGAAACACCTTTGCTTGATTGGTAGACTGATCTCCTGATCAGTTTGACCTAATTCTTGCTTGTTTGCTCTTGAGGCAACTGAGGATAATGCAAATGATATGCAATGGTTTATGATATGCTATGATCTAATATGAAATGGTATGTACAATGATAGGTGCAAATTTGAGGTGCTACAGCTGCCCCTATTCAATCAGCTGGGAACCCGAACGGATGATAGCAACGGCTGTCAGACTTTCAGGGTAAACAGGGATTGAATACAAAAGAACCGTAGAAATTTGCACCGACTGGATATGATACAAAGGGAACCACGTCATTTACCGATGACAACTGCACGACAGCTTCAGAAAAACAAAACCATTTACCGATGGTTAAAGAACTGGAACCTTGATATTTACCGATATCAACTTCAGCACGACCATTTACCGATGGCGGCTGGGGGAAATCAATCTTCTGAAAAACAAAACCATTTACCGATGGTTAAAACTGAGACCTTGATATTTACCGATATCAACTTCAGCCAGACCATTTACCGATGGCGGCTGGGGAAAACAAACTTCTGAAAAACGAAACCATTTACCTATGGTTAAAACTGGGACCTTGATATTTACCGATATCAACTTCAGCCAGACCATTTACCGATGGCTGCTGGGAAACAAATGATGTTGAAAAGGAAGCAAGACCATTTACCGATGGTGGCTCCAAAGAAACTAGACATTTACCGATGTCAACTCAGCAAGACCATTTACCGATGGCTGCTGCAACTGGGAATTCGATATTTACCGATATCGAAGAAACTGGGCCATTTACCGATGGCATCTCCGCTTGGGGGAGGAACAAAATCTTTATGGTGATACCAGACAAGACGTTTACCGACGACTTCTGGGGATTTTGATTTCATTAACAAGAGAACAAAGAATGACCAGACATTTACCGATGACTGGGATGAGACTCGATGTTTACCGACATCGAAAGATGATGTTTACCGACATCAAAAAGCATGATCAGACATTTACCGATGACTGGGGTGAGACACGATGTTTACCGACATCAAAAGAAAGACCAGACATTTACCGATGACTGGGGTGAGACACGATGTTTACCGACATCGAAAGATGATGTTTACCGACATCAAAAAGAATGACCAGACATTTACCGATGACTGGGGTGAGAAATTTACCGATGAGAGACAAACAAATATTCGCGACTGAAAACCAGGTAGGACATTTACCGATGACTCTACTGGGGATTTCTAGCTGGGGATTTATCAGACATTTACCGATGACTGAAGGAAAGACTCGATGTTTACCGACATCGAAAGGTGATGTTTACCGACATCAAAAGAACGACCAGACATTTACCGATGACTGGGTGAGACACGATGTTTACCGACATCGAAAGATGACGTTTACCGACATCAAAAGAATGAAGACACACGCGGGTGTTGACATGACACTTACTGGTATCAAAAGATCGGACATCTGGGATATGTCAAAACAAGGCTGATCACCTGCTGGGGGTCTCACTGGGGAGAAACAAACTTTCTGTCATCATCGGGTGAGGAAATAAACCTCTGTCACCATCGGGTGAGGAAATAAACCTCTGTGGGGATAATCAAATTCTGAATGCTGTCGAAGCAACTGTAGCAGACTGGGTGCTGATGTTGGACAAAAATGATCCGCCTCTGCCGGGGGATACGGTCTGATGTGGTTTCGAACACATGAATGCATATGTTTGAATTTTTTTACGGCGTAATGCTCCATATGGGATGGAAATGCTACGCAATTTTGAGGATGCAATGATTACTATATGCAATGCAATATGATAAGAACTCTGCGGGGAGAGATACAAAGGACGACGGTGCCGGGGAATCTTCAAGATAAATCCACTGGGGGAAACAACACGACTGCTGGGGAGCCGTCAGCACAAATCCACTAGGGGAAAGCAAAGCAACACGCTGGGGAGCAATAAAGCAACCCTGTTGGGGAGAAATGAATCAAATCTGCTAGGGGAAAGCAAAGGGAAACCTGCTGGGGATAGCCCAATCAATCCAAGAAAAATTCCGCTCGGGGAAATGAAAAGCTCCGCTGGGGAAGCTAAATCATGCGACTCTTTGGGGATGAGGCTTCATGCAAACCTCAGATAAAATAGACTGCCTTGGGGAATAACTGCTACTCCGTCGGGGACGACCCGCAATATTCACAAGTAGAAATCAACTTAGCTGGGGATGCGGATATCGATCTGCCACGATAACTCATCCAATCCTCTGGCGGGATAAACTCTGCTGGAGAGGTAACTGCTTCGCTGGGGAAGGCTTAAACAATCCAAAGTTAGGAGAATGATTCTGTCTGGGGAAAGCATTGCTGGGGAATGCTCACAGGTGACGACCTTACTGGGGAAAATATTCACAGGTGACGACCCGCAAATCAGAACAACAGATGTCCCAGGGGGTACATGGACAAGATACGGTCAAGTGTCCTCAACATTCAAAATGATTTTCAAATGTTTTAACTTTTCTGCACGTCATTGTTTGGCCTTCATGTTTTTATATGCAATGTTTATCAAAAATTCGGACGTTTTTGCAAACAAAACAGTAAAAGTAAAAACAAAAGAGCAATTTATCTGAATAACGACTTTTATTGATTGAAAATGTGCCTGAAGAGGCAAATACATTGGGAAGCAATTCCTAGAAAGAGGTAATTGCGCACAAAAGGAAAATAAACTATCCTAATGGCAATGTGAACACGGCATCCACTATTTCCCAACTCTGTTATAACTCATAGATCGTCAGTTTCCTCCCAATTCCTTGCTTTCGGAGAAGACTGACTGGACCGATCACATCTGTCGAGATGGTAGCTGACGAAGCATGATGAAGTACAGATAACTCAGACTGTAGTCTTCGCTTTAATCCCTCTTTTGGCTGGACCGCCCTTTCGGGTTTTCAATCCACCGGGATACCCATTTTTGCCTAAGCCGCCCTTGCGGGTTTTCGACTTACCGGGTGTACGATTTTTTTATTTTTATCCCTAACTTTTGCCCGAACCTTTTCTTTCTGTTTTTGGTTCGCCGGGATGCCCATTTTTGCCTGGACTCTTTTGTTCTTTTTGTCCAGCGGGTCAATTTATGCGAAGTATTTTTTGACTACATCTGAGTTGACAGGGGAAGGAAAATCTTCACCGTCCATAGTTGTAAGCATCAAGGCTCCACCGGAGAAGACCTTCTTCACAACATATGGACCTTCATAGTTAGGAGTCCACTTGCCCCTGTTATCTGCACCGGGAGGAAGGATCCTCTTCAAAACTAGATCGCCAGTTTGAAATGTCCGAGGACGCACTTTCTGATCAAAGGCTCGCTTCATCCTTCTCTGATACAATTGCCCATGGCAAACAGCTGCTAATCGTCTCTCTTCGATAAGGCTTAACTCATTAAACCTTGTACGAATCCACTCGGCTTCGTCCAGTTTGACATCCAATAGTACCCTCAGAGAAGGGATCTCCACTTCAACTGGTAGAACTGCTTCCATACCATACACGAGGGAGTAGGGGGTTGCCCCGGTCGACGTACGTACAGAGGTACGGTATCCATGCAAAGCGAAAGGCAACATCTCATGCCAATCTTTGTACGTAACGACCATCTTCTGCACAATCTTCTTGATGTTCTTGTTAGCTGCCTCTACAGCACCATTCATCTTTGGTCTGTAAGGAGAAGAATTGTGATGTTCAATCTTGAAATCTCTGCATAAGTCCTTCATCATCTTGTTGTTGAGATTCGAACCATTGTCAGTGATGATTCTCTCGGGAACTCCATAACGACAGATGATTTCTTTCTTGATGAACCGGGCAACCACTTGTTTGGTGACGTTGGCATAGGAAGCTGCTTCCACCCATTTGGTGAAGTAATCGATCGCAACCAAGATGAAACGATGTCCATTAGAAGCAGTTGGCTCTATCCTCCCAATCATGTCAATGCCCCACATGGCGAACGGCCAAGGCGAGTTCATGACATTCAACGGGCTTGGTGGTACATGCACCTTATCAGCATAGATTTGACACTTATGGCATTTCCGAGCATATTTGAAGCAATCGGATTCCATAGTCATCCAATAATATCCGGCTCTCAGCAATTTCTTCGACATTGCATGACCACCAGCGTGGGTACCAAACGAACCCTCGTGCACTTCTTGCATTAACATGTCTGCTTCGTGTCTATCCACGCATCTGAGCAAGACCATGTCAAAGTTCCGCTTGTATAGCACATCATCCTGATTCAGATAAAAGCTTCCAGCAAGCCTTCTCAGGGTCTTCTTATCATTCTTCGACGCACCCTCAGGATACTCTTGAGTCTTGAGGAAGTTCTTGATGTCATAATACCACGGCTTATCATCAATAGCATTAACAGACTCGGCTGCGAACACATATGCAGGCCTCTCGAGTCGATTCACAGCAACATGTGGCACATGGTTCCACCAATGAACCTTTATCATGGAAGATAAAGTAGCCAAGGCATCAGCCATCTGATTTTCGTCTCGGGGGACATGATACAACTTCACCTTCTTGAAGAACGTCAGTATTCTTCTGGTGTAGTCTCTATACGGAATCAGATGCGGCTGGTTTGTATTCCAATCTCCATTGACTTGATTGATCACTAGAGCTGAATCTCCAAATATATCAAGTGTTTTGATCCTCAGATCAATGGCTTCTTCTATCCCCATGATACAAGCCTCATACTCAGCTTCATTGTTGGTGACGTCGAATGTCAATCTGGCAGAGAAAGGTATATGAGCACCTTTGGGATTGATCAACACTGCCCCAACACCGTTACCGTTCATATTCACAGCCCCATCAAACATCAGGGTCCACTTGTCATCAGGATCCGGTCCTTCCTCGACAAGCGGCTCTTCACAGTCTTTCGTCTTCAGATACATGATGTCTTCATCAGGGAATTCAAACATCATAGGCTGATAGTCGTCGATTGGTTGTTCGGCAAGATAATCTGACAGAATACTACCTTTGATGGCCTTCTGCGACGTGTACTGAATGTCATACTCTGTTAAGATCATCTGCCAACGGGCAACACGTCCGGTGAGAGCTGGCTTCTCAAAGATGTATTTCACAGGATCCATCCTAGAAATCAACAGAGTAGTATGGTTCAACATATACTGCCTTAGTCGGCGAGCAGCCCAGGCCAAAGCACAGCAAGTTTTCTCGAGCAGTGAATATCTTGTTTCACAGTCGGTAAACTTTTTGCTTAGGTAGTATATGGCATGCTCTTTTCGACCAGACTCGTCATGCTGACCCAATACACACCCCATCGAAGTCTCGGTGACTGATAGGTACATGATCAGTGGTCTCCCAGGAACTGGAGGAATAAGGATTGGAGGGTTTTGCAAGTATTCTTTGATTTTGTCAAAAGCTTCCTGACAGTCATCATTCCATTTGATCGCCTGATTCTTTCTGAGTAGTTTGAAAATTGGTTCACATGTAGCAGTTAGATGAGATATGAACCTTGCAATGTAGTTCAATCTCCCTAAAAACCCACGGACTTGCTTTTCCGTCTTCGGTTCAGGCATCTCTTGAATAGCTTTGACTTTAGCTGGATCTACCTCAATCCCTTTCTCACTGACAATGAAGCCTAAGAGCTTCCCAGATCTTACCCCAAACGTACACTTGTTCGGATTTAGCCTCAGTTTGAACTTGACCAGTCTGTCAAACAACTTCTGCAAATTTACCAGGTGCTCCTCTTCCGTCTGCGACTTCGCAATCATATCATCCACGTACACTTCGATTTCGTTGTGCATCATGTCATGAAAGAGAGTCGTCATTGCCCTCTGATAGGTAGCACCGGCATTCTTCAGCCCAAATGGCATAACCTTATAGCAGAACGTGCCCCAAGGTGTAATGAATGTCGTCTTTTCCATGTCCTCTGGCGCCATCTTGATCTGGTTGTAGCCTGAGAAACCGTCCATGAAAGAGAATACCGAGGACTGAGCCGTATTATCCACCAATACATCGATGTGAGGTAATGGGAAATCATCTTTCGGACTCGCCCTGTTCAAATCTCGGTAATCGACACACATTCTGACTTTGCCATCCTTCTTTGGCACTGGAACGATGTTGGCAACCCACGGTGGGTAACTGGTAACAGCCAGGAAACCTGCGTCCCACTGCTTTTGAACCTCTTCTTTGATCTTGACAGCCATATCAGGACTAGTTCTGCGAAGCTTCTGCTTGACCGACGGACACTCTTCTCGGAGAGGTAACCGATGCACCACGATGTCTGTATCCAGACCCGGCATATCTTGGTATGACCAGGCGAATATTTCCACATATTCTCTCAGCATCTCGATTAGCCTCCTCTTGACAGAGTCTTCTAAAGCAGCCCCAATCTTGATCTCTTTTCTGGCGTCCTCAGTACCCAGATTGACGACTTCCAGCTCTTCCTGGTGAGGTTGGATGACCCTTTCCTCTTGCTTCAGTAGTCTGACCAATTCTGCAGGGAGTTCACAGTCTTCCTCACTCTCCTCTTCAGCTTGGTAGATGGGATTGTTGAAATCATACTGAGCCATAACAGAGTCGTTCACAGTGGGTGCCAAAAGATCACTTCTGCATGTTTAATGTTTTGTTTTTTAGAAAAAGATTTCAATAAAGTCACAAAAAACAAAAACATTGCCATTTTATTTTTTGAAAAAGTGGAAAACCGAAAATAGAAAGACAAAGATCTCAAAATTTGATTGAAAAAACGTCCTTTATTTATAAACATTGAACATGATGTGGCCCTACAATGAACCACTACGCCTTGGGCAGAACGTAGGGTTTTCATGCAAAATGATAAAAACAAAAGAAAATTACTCTGTCAGTAGAGTAACTTGGACTACATCTTCTGCCGTCCAATTGTTGATGACCTCGCCTGGTGCACAAGGGCGGACCCAGACATCCAAATCACAACCACTATCTTCACCATCAGTAGCAAAGACGTCTCCATGGTTCATCAGCCCAGCGCTGGTGAAGGTGCTCGGACCTGCTTGTACATGCTGCTCTGCTGCGAGAGGCTCGTACCCAATGCCGAATTTGTCTTCTTTCACAGGCAAGTCAACCATCTTGCCCCAGCCTTCAGCTTTACCGGAGTCAACAACCTCTTTGGCTTGCTTGTACGATGATATTGAAGCACCTGGCTTCCTCTGCTCTGCACAAGCTACACCTTCTAATGCCACAGTCTCGAATGCCTGGCACAGGGTTTCGTGGATCTCGCCATCCACCTCCACATACTTGAATGAGGAGAGATGACTCACCAAAATCTCCTCTTCACCACAGACGGTCACGATCTGACCGTTCCAGACATATTTGAGCTTCTGATGGAGAGTCGACGAGACTGCCCCAGCGGCGTGAATCCAAGGACGCCCCAACAAACAGCTATAAGCAGGCTGAATGTCCATCACGTAGAACACGATGTCGAAGATCTCAGGACCTATCTTCACTGGCAAGGTGACTTCACCAAACACAGAACGTTTGGATCCGTCGAATGCACGCACGATCAGGTCACTGGGAGTGAGCACGACTCCCTCGACATCTATCTTCTTCAGTATTTGCTTTGGAAGGACATTCAGGGACGACCCGGTGTCCACTAGCACATGTGATAATACTGCACCTTTGCACTCCATAGTGATGTGCAAGGCTTTGTTGTGATTACGGCCCTCAGGTGTTAGGTCTAGGTCAGTGAAACCTACACCATGCCTGGTACTCACGTTTGCTAGAACACCCTCCAGCTGGTTGACCGATATCTCTTGCGGGACGTATGCCATGTTCAGCATTTTCAGCAAGGCGTCCCGATGTGCCTCAGAACACATCAGCAAAGAGAGTATTGAGATCTTCGACGGAGTCTGGTTGAGTTGATCAACAATCTTGTAATCACTCTTCTTTATGATCTTCATAAACTCCTCGACATCTTTCTGGAAAGAACCCTCAGCCTCCTTCTGAGCCGGTTCTTCGTCAACCACTGCCTGTTTGCCCTTAGCTCTTGCGGATGACTCAGCAGCAGCATCCCTCACAGGCTGAGGCGCAAACAGTCGTCCACTCCTTGTGAAGCCTCCCTGTCCTCCAACATTGTCCACCACCGGACTTGCAACAGCAGGGATCCTCACAGGAGCACTGATAGTGACTGGAGCTTGCACAGCTGGTCTTGTCTGATTACCAGCCCTCCTATCACGGCGATAGGCATTGTCATAACTCCACGGAACAGCTCTACTATTTCCAACTTGTCCCCTGCCGGACGCCACAATAGTAGTAGGTGCTCTGATGGTTACCGGGGTAGGAATGGTAACCGGAGTATTGCTGGTTGTGGGTGTACTGACAGCCCCACGCCCTCTTCCTTCAGCCGGCTTATAAAAAATGGTGACAGTAGACACTGCCCCATTATCTCTGGTAGCACGGCTAAACTGTAGACAGCCCTCATCTATCAGACTCTGAATTCCAGCCCTCAGCTGGTCACAACCATTCATGGCCTCTGAACAGCCCAAACAATCTTCTGAACAACCTGGGTCAACACCCCCCTTTAACAATCGGCCCTTGACGACCAACAGAGACGTCTGAACATCTTCGACATTCACTATCAGGTCTTCAGCTTCCCCATCTTCAATGTTATTAACCCTATGCCCCCCATGTTGTGGCATAGGATTGTTTACCACATTCGGAACCGGAGAGAAGTTGATTGCCTTGGAATCAATCAGATCCTGAACCTTGTGCTGAAACGCCCGGCATCTTTCAGTATGGTGGCCTGGTGCCCCAGAATGAAAGTCACATCTTACATTTGCATCGTAACCGGGTGGCAGTACGGTAGGAGTAGCCATTGTACGCAACTCTACAAACCCTAACCGGAGTAACTCGGGTAGTAGTTCTGCGTACGACATAGGCAGAGGATCAAATCTTCTATCAGGATTCAACCTCTGTCTCTGCTGAAAAGGACGTTGCTGCTGTTGCTGCTGTTGTTGAGGTCGTTGCGGTTGTTGTGGTTGTTGTTGAACTCTTTGTTGTTGTTGTGGGCGTGGTTGTGGTGCAGGAATGGTCACTGCAGCTATTGGACGATACTGGTCCCTGTTGTTGGCTCTGTAAGCACTCCCTCTGTGCTGTACAGCATTGGTTTCTCCTTCTCTACGGCGAGGTGCCCCAGAGAAGGGTTTCTTTGATGACGATGAGGAACCAGTATCGTGGATCCTCCCAGCCTTGATCAGGCTCTCAGTTCTTTCGCCGCAGATTACGACGTCAGAAAAGCTTCCGAATGGGCAGCTTCCCATCCGATCCATATAGACACCTTGTAGAGTGCTAATGAACATGTCAGTCAACTCCCTTTCCAGCATAGGGGGTTGAACTCTCGCAGCTAGTTCGCGCCATCTCTGGGCGTACTCTTTAAAACTTTCATTGTTCTTCTGACATAAACTTTGTAACTGAGTTCTGGTTGGAGCCATGTCCATATTGTGCTTATACTGCCTGAGGAACGCCTCACCCAGGTCTCTCCAGCACCGAATTGAATCCCGCTTCAATTCCATGTACCAATCCAAGGATGCCCCAGATAGACTATCCTGGAAGAAATACATCCACATCTTCTCATCGTCTGTATATGCGGATATCTTTCTATAGTACGCCTGCACATGGGTGCGAGGGCAAGAGGTACCGTTGTATTTGTCGAATGACGGCGCCTTGAATTTATGCGGGATTCTAAGTCCTTCAACTAAACCCATGTTCGTAACGTCAAAACCGAGGAAGTTTTGACATTCCATTGCCCTGATTTTCTCAGCAAGGGCCTCCACTTTGCGATCTCTCGCATCATTTCTACCCAACATGTTGTCGTCTTCACTGAGCATAGTAAACAAATCCTCTTGTCTGTCAACAATTGGAATTCTGTTACGGACCGGAGCATGGATGACTCTGGGACTAACGGCATCTGGAGCAATCGGTTGCCCGTTGACTCGGATACCCCTCAACTCTTCACCTACAGCATAATCGTTGACGGGAATAGCAGCGGCAGGGACTTCAGGAACTGGGTTTCCTTCTTGCAGAGGCTGGTTGGGCGGTGGCAATGTAGCTTCTTGCCTCTGGACCATTGCCCGGAGCTCTTCTTGGCCTTGCGCGACCCCTTGCATCATGTGAATGAACTGGGCCATGCTAGCCCTCATCTCTGCCAACTCGGCTTGTACTTGATCCATGTTGCGTTGATGGTTGAGCCTCGTTGAGTAGCGGTGTTGTCTTGAATCAGCTATCCTGCCTGAACACAGGAACCCACAGTGAGAAGACTGCACAAGAACACCTGTTATGCAAATGATATGATTATGATGTCTAATGATATGCATGATGCACATGAGATGCTCATTTCTCAGGCATTCAAGGAGCCTGACTCATCTTGAAAAAGATGGCAACCTGCAGCAACAAGAAAGAGATAAACAGAATACAGGGAAAAATGAGAGCAACAGAGAAAATCAACAGCCTTATATATGAATAAGGGTACAAAAGAAGTCATACAACTGAATGTTCGAAAACAGAGTACAAAGAAAAGAGAATCCCATCCAACAAGCCTGGTGGTGATTCTCAACAATAAAGATCCAAGAGATGGATTACACACAAATGAATCCCATCCAACAAGCCTGGAGGTGATTCAACAAAAAGATACAAACAAAGATACAGTCTAAGGCAGACGGTCTTCTGGAATGAGGGTCTTCAGGTAATGACACTGGTCTATCAACAGTGAGCATTCTGAACAATCTGGTAGCGGAGTGATCTTCTCTTTCAACTGTCTCCTCAGCTCCAAGACTTCTCCTCCAAGATACTCCTCTGACTTCTGTCTCAACTCCATCTCCTTCTTCAACTGATTGTCTTTGTCTTTGAGTTGCTTCTCCAAGTCTCTGATTTTCTTTTGATAACCGACCTCTGCTCTCTGCAGTCTCAGACATTCCCTATGTTCTGCATCCATCAGGGACTCCATTTCCTCATACGACCTCTTCTTCCCCCTTGCTCTGCTAGCATCCTCTCCTTGCACTTCCCTGAGTTGATGGGCCAAATGCAGCTTATCAGCCTGAGCTTTGTACAACTCCATCTGAGTGTCTTGCTCCTTCTCCCTCAGACGACGACTCTCCATCAGGGCTTGCTTATAGTGTTCGGCAGACACACTATCAGCAAGGATCAAGGGTGGTTGCTCTTGCAAAGACTCCATCCTATCGTAGGGTAACAGCAAAGTTTCCACTCTCTTCTTTACCCAATCAGTGTAATCGGGCATGGCTATGGCAAACTTCTTCCCCAAGATGGACCCATCCTTTACTCCAACTGACCTCCAGGCCTTCCCTATCTGCTCCAGCCTAACAGGGTCATCCTTCTTCTCAAAATACACACTCTCAGCTATCTCGGCTTCGAGCGGTCTTCGACTCATAACAAACCCTAACTGGCGAAGGGAGAGAACTGGGTTGTAGCTGATGCAACCCCTGGTCCCCACAAGTGGCACGTTCGGGAATTCTCCACATCTCATGACAACATCCCTCACGTCCATTCGGTATGACTGCCATCTGATGTCGTAGGAAGTGAGCGACATGACCCTCTGAGTCCACTTCAGAGTGCTCTGGGTATCTACAAATGGTCCACTGGCTGGCAGAAGCGATATGAACCACTTGTACAGAATAGGTAAGCAGCATCTAATGGCTCCACCCTTACCATGCCTACTGTGGATGGCATAGTAAGTATCAGCAAGGAGGGTAGGGACTGGATTCCCTCTGATAAAGATGCTGATGGCAGCATGGTCAATGAAATTCGGCATACTGGGAAATAGGATGATCCCATAGATCATGGCAGCTAGCTGTGCGTGAAAAACTTCCCAATTCCCCTTATCTGCTTCACTTCTGGCAATCCTCAACAGAAACCTCAAAGGCAGACCCACTACTTCCCCACAGGGCCTCCAATTCTTACCAACCTCCTCAACGCTCAACCGGAGAGCTCTGGCAATCAATCTGAAGTCGACCTCCTTTGGGACGTCCAAGAAGGGAGTCTGATGCTGAATAGGGATACTCAACAGGATAGAGTACTCCTCAAGGGTAGGTGCAAGCTGATAATCCTGGAAGGTGAAGCATCTGAGCTCTGGATCATAGAACTGGAGTAGTGTCTGCAGGGGTATTGGGTCCACTACTGTCTTCAACAATGTCAAGATATCTCCATACTGCCCAACAAAACTCCTCAGACGGTCACCTATCACAAGGCTCCCCAACTCGACTAGTGGAGTCAACGGCTCACGATGGAAAACATAGACACAGGTCTTCCGCTTCGGCTCTGGGACTGTCGCCATCTTTATCAGTAGACAAGCTCGTGAATGTACCTGAGAAATGATATGCATGCAGAGATTAGTTCTTTTTTCTTTTTCTTTTTTTTTTTCTTTTTTTTTTTTCACTCTTTTTTTTTTTAATGCGTTTCTTTTGAAAAATAAATATGCTATGATGCACATGATGCAGACTGGACTGGCTGGTTGCGCAAACTCTGATTGCTGGGTTGAAACTTTAGCCAAAATCGGAACATAAATCCAACTTAAGGTCAACTGAAAACTGTCGTCTGAACTAGAGTCACCAACAGAACCAAGTCACCAACAGAACCGAGTCACCAACGGTACCTTTAATGAATAACCCTTCCCCACTCACGGGTGTAGTCTAGGCCAGGGTGAGGCTGAGAGAAACGCAGGATAAACAACCCTTTCAAGAAATATTATCCTGTGCACACCCGATGTATGCACCAATAATACCCCATCAGAGTCTGAACTGCTCGTGATATCAATGTTCCGCTAAGTGGCGTACACCACCCGCTTCCCATGAATCACTCTATTCCTAGGTATCCTAGATTGCACTCATGGTCTGGGTATTGGACCTTTTACCTCAACTGACTCCCCCCCCCACACAGAGAAAAACAGACAGCCAGCCAGCAATGAATAATGAATATGAATGCAAACATCAATGCACACAATCAATGCAAACAATAAATGTACATATATACAATGAATGCAATAAAATACAACAAGCAGAAAGCAACCGAAACCCTAATCCTAGAGAGCGCTAGGAGAGACTCGCTCAGGGAAGATGGACCAGCATAGGTCAACTTCTCTATATCCCCAGCAGAGTCGCCAGCTGTCGCATCGCGCGAAAAACCGGCGGGAAAAGAAAGAAACAACAGAGCCGCCACCGTGCGTTATTTATCCCAAAAGAGGGAAAGGAAACGCTCGAAGTAAACCTGGGAAAGAACATGGTCTCGCGACCAAAGAGGATGGGTTCGGGAGTCGGTTATGCGAAGGGAAGGTGTTAGGCACCCTACGCATCCGTAGTACTCTACGGGATCCACGCACAAAAGGAAGGAAATTTGGTTGCTATAACACTGCTCAAACACACACACACTGGCTGAAAGAAACTAAAGAGACTGACTGAAACTGACTCGGCAGGATGTCGCATCCTGGGCCTACTTAGTCTATCAGGCATAGACATCAGAGTCGAAGTAGTTCGGACTGGGGAGACGACACATGCTCGCTAGGATATCGTATCCTATGCATACGTATCATCTCGGACGAGAGAAGAATCAGAGCATTCGTAGCTCGGCTGACACGCACACAAACAAACAAAGGCACAGGCAAACGTGGAGCCTGAAAGCCAATTGCTGGACTTACATCAGCATCCGAACCTAAACACACGCAAAGAGGCAAACGTGGAGCCCAAATGCCAATCGCTGGACTTACATTGACATCCGAACCAAAACAACACAACAGATAGATAGGGAGTCTGGGACTCAGCCTATAACTGTCAAACACACACAAACAGACAGCAAATGCTAAGGAGTACGGGGACTCGAGCTTAGCAAAGGTCAGACAACACACACAAAAAGAAAAAGGGCGCCCGGAGAGATCAGCTCAATCTCCTGCCTACATACTTCATCTGGTATGAAGATCAGGGCGATGTAGTTCCCCTACGCAGGGACAAAGGATCTAGCCTAACCAGATAACAGAGGGAGACACAACTCTAGGGAGACTACGACTCGAGCCTAGATGTTGTCATGCAAAGTCAACCCTAAGTTAAGGTTTCTAGCTAAATGGCACACGGGCCAACCTATCCTAGACACGGCTTGCACAGGAAGCAAGGGTCTCGATTGCAACTAGGGCAAGAGAAAGGGGAGGTCTCAATCGCGACGAGGGCGAGAGAAAAGATCGCAACGAGGGCGAAAGCAAACAAGGATTAGTTGTTAGTGGTTAGTCAAACTCGGCAAGACATCGCGTCTCGTGCCTACGTATCTCATCTGAACATGAGAATCAGAGTTGCCGTAGTTCGGCCAAACAACTCTAAGTATGGCTCACACAAGGGTTAAGCCACACAACCTACCTTGCACAAGGGCAAGCACAAACTAAAGCCTAAAGAGGCAAACAAAACAAACACAAACACATACAGCATAAGATAAACACACCAACAAGGGGGGCTCAAACATCAAAGGTTAGGCACTAGGGCCAACTGGAATGGGGTAAGTGTTGCTCTTAACCTTGCCATTGAGAGGCTAAGGTGAAGCAGATGAAAGGAGATGAGGGGTGTGCCTCATTGCTTCTATCCCTAATCAGGGAGAGCATCAAATAATAGAAAGTGGGGGAGTTCAGAAAGATGGAACTCTTTCCCCATTATTGACTCGATAGATCTTGGGTTTTTATCTCGATGCTTCAACCATGTAATGGGAGCAGAGAGAGGACACACTGAATAGTGGGGGATAGATTGCTTATCCCTACCTTCCACCAATTGCCTCGAATGAGGACTTTTCCTGCTTGGGACAATTTTAAACAAACACAGGCATTGCCTCTTAAGGAGGACTTCAGACAGTTTGCCCGGTCAAATAACAGACCGGGTCTCCAGACTACATGAAGAAAGAAAGGTTTATACCTCAAAAGCAAATGCTAAAATAGCAAAGCAAGCAAGTTCAGAGAACTTAAGCCACTAAAGTACCTGAAAAAGTCAAACTTATTAGTAAACAAGTCAAAAGTTTAAATCAAAAGAAATGGCAAACAGTCAACACAGGGGATCAACTGAGCAAAGCATAAGACTCAAGTTATGAGTCAAACCATCTGCAAAACAAAGGTTAGCATGGGATAAACAAATCAAATTCAAACAAGTTTGAGTGATCTTTGAAGCATTGTGCTCAACCTGAAACAGATGAACTCAACATAAGTCCAAAGGACCACTAGGACTAGCCTAGGGTCAAACATGAAAGAAAAAGTCAAGGCAGCAAGGAAAAGTCAACTCAAAGTCAAAGTCAAACATTTGGGAAGCTAACACACTTGGGCCCACATTCAAATCATGCATCATTGTCATTTCATGAATATTTGAAATCAAAACAAGGCAAAGGAAAGCATACAAAAGTCAACAGAATGACTTGCATCAAAAGTCAACCTAAGCAATCTCAAAAATCATGAAATAAATCACACTCAATCCTAACATCTAACATGGTAGACATGTAAAATTTCATGGCATTTGGATGAGAGGAAGGCAGTCAAATAAAATCATGAAGTCAAACCAAATTCAAGTAAACATGGTGAAAGTCAACAAGCATAAGTCAACTTCAAAAAAATCATATCAAATTGAAAACAGAAGAGAAATGAATGAGATTAACACCAATGCAAAGCTTGAGATGTCTAGTTATCACATATGAAGTTTCATGATCATACAATATGATTTGAGAATTTCACAAAGGATTTGGCGAGGCATAGCACAAAAAAGTCAACAAATGACCAAGCATGGAAGAAAATTCACAATCAAATGAAAAAACAACAAGATTAATTCCAAGAAAATTCATACATCAATTAGACATACAAGGGATCATTCATGCAAAATTTGGAGTCATTTGGATGTGGGGAAGTGTGTGAACAAAATTTGTGAAAATACATGATCATGGTATGACACCCAATGCAATACACAACTTCAAAAATTCATAACTCTCAATCCACCAATGATAAATGCACAAAGTCTATATGGACATGAAGGTCAAGGAGTCTATTTTCACCACAAAAAAAACTCAAAGGCATTGGATATAACATGAGTATTTCACAATTGAAATGGCCAAGGGTATCATTCATGCACACATGTTGAGAAAATAATTGTCAACTAAAAACCAACCAATGGAAAATTAATTAAAATTCACAATTAAATTCTAGACTCATTTGTGAACATGTGTAAAAAATTTCATAATTTTTTGATGAAAAATGAAGGAGAAATTAATTGTTGAAGTTGAGTGAAATAATTGGTGAAACATGAAACAATAGCAAAGCAAGTGGTCAAACATAGGTCAAAGGAATGGCAAAAATGTAATTCTGGATATCACTAATCAAAACTGCAGCGTTTTGAAGCACACAACGAAATGTTGTGATTGGCTATGATCCAATAGAACAGTGCGCGCATGAAAATCAACCAATCCAACTTCAATATTTCTGGGCATGGCATGCAGTATTAGGGTTTCACTTAACAGCAATATGAACATCATCATCACTCATCATTTAAACCATCAATCATAAACAAATTTCCAGCAGACCTATTCACATAGCATGGCAACTAAAAATGTTCATACATCATCCTAGTAACAACCAAGCAAACAAACAATCGAGCAGATTCTGGGCAGGGTATGTCCAACATGAGCAGCATATTACCATCATCCACATTCATCATGTTTTAATTAAAATTCGAATGGCATGGCAATGTTCATATAGCAAGCAGAGTTTACGCATCATTAACAACAAACCAACAAAATCTTGAGAAAATTCTGGACAGGATAAAGTTTTATAGCAGGGCACTATCTTCATGTTGTTACCAATCATCAAAAACAAGCTTTAAACACCAACAAACAAATGGCAGCCAACATACATGAGCTAGTTTTCTGGAAAAAATACAGGATTTAACATGGCAGGGTTTAGCAGCATCTTCATATTCATCAATCCATCATCAAACATGAATAACACATATTCAACATCAGGGAGCAAAACTAGACCAAGCATACAACAGCATAGCAGTAACATCCCTCATCATCAAACCAAACAAACAACAGCAACGTTCATTATCTTCATGGTATCAACAACATCAAACATCATGATTTGACCAAACCACACAACAACATATAAACAGCAGGGCACAGCACAGTAGGTTCATTAACACACAATCAAACAATAAACCAGCACCTATGACCAAATACAACAAACAACAGCATGTGGATTTTATGAATAAGTTTAAGGTTTTCAATCAGCAGGGCATATGCAGCAATGGTTTAGCAACATGGTATCATGTATTCATCATCAATTTGCAGCATGGCTGATAGCATAACAGCATGGTAAAACAATATTTTTTCATGACATAACAACCAAGTAACGTAAGCAGGAACATTTCTAGGCAAGGTTTCCTAAGCTGCAGCAGGCATTCATCATCATGTAAAACCATCAAGCAACATTTCAAATAGTATGGTAACAGTATGGCATCAATGTGCAAATGGCAACCAAACAATAGCACACCACATATTTCCCATGGATTTTATAAGCATATTCATGAAGTTCAAAACAGCAGCATGCACCATCATTATTCAAACAGGTTTTGAGCAAAAGCACTCAATGGCAAGGCATATGTACTTATGTAACATCCTAATACCAACACACAACACACAATCCAAGTGGATTTCTGGAAACAGCATGAGGGTTTCAAAACAGCAGCATTGGCATTCTTCTTCATGCAAAATTTCGACCAAACCAACAACAGCATAGCATTAATAAATTAACAGGGCACGACTCATGCACACCAAGTATCATGCATCATTAGCCAACAACAACATAGCAGAATCACGAGGGTTTTTCTGGGCAGAGCTATGTTCAAATACAACAATGTTCATTCATCTTCAAAACTAAATCAAAATTTCCATATGTCCAGAACAGCAAATCACATGCATCAATGGCATCATAACACAAATATGGTATGCACTTTCATTAAACCAGCTCAAGTAGAACAAATCGAGTGAAAACAACTTCACACAACATATTTCAAATCACAATATCTTGCAGTATACTGGACCATTTCAATTCATTCAAAGTCCATTAAACTCAACACAAAACAAACTATTTAAAGCATGGCATAGTATAGAGAATGGAGAGATCGAGATTTTTACTTGGATTTGAAGAAAATGTGAAATAGGGTCGTGTTGAGTGACTCAGGTATAAACAGATGATGATGATGCTTTGCAATGAAGGGTACTTGAGGTTGCTTGGCTCAAAGATGCAGAAAAATGCCCAATTTCGATTTCGCCATGGTTGAATGCTTGGAGATGCAGTAACAAAAGAGGTGTTCCAGTTGAGAAATGATGGTCAAAAACACTCCCAAACAATGTTTAGATGATGGAGGTAGCAAGAGTTACTCGTGTCTTTTGATGATTTGCTCAGAAATTTTCCAAATGCCAATTTGCAAGAAGAGAGTGAGAGTGTGTTTTCTGAAGTGTGGCTGCCAAAAAATTAGGGTTGCAATTGTGCAGAAGAATCCCTTATAAGGGTCTGTTTAGTACTGCTAATCCAAATGGTAAGCTTGTTTATGCTTGGTGAAGTGTTTTGCATTTTTGCTAATTGTGAAGTAAGTGAATGTTGGAGGGTGTAGGCTGCTCAAATGGGCCTTGGTACAGACAGCAAATGACCAACTAAGTTGCTGTTTGTGGTCTGCACCTCAAATGTTAACATGTCCTTGCTTATTGAAACCAATGGTACAATTTGCCAATTTGAAAAATGTGGAAAATGGAGGTGCAATACTTGGTCGAATGGGCCTGAAATGAGCAGAAAAAGACTTTCCAAATTGCTGTTTGTGGTTTGTACATGTACTGCTGTACTTGCTTTTACTCAATGAACCAAAATGCATAAAAATGCCAACTTTGAATTTTGTCCAAAATGGTAGTGAAATAGTGAAATGAACATGGTTTAGGGCTTGAGACAAGTCACAAATGTGATTTCAAACATTTTCCAATTGGCCAAGTCAAGAAAAAGTCAAAGAAGCAAAAAGTCAACCTTGGGTCAAACTTTGAATTTTAAAGGAATAGGTCCAAAAATGCCATTTTGATTGGCAAGGTTTTAGGTCATGAAGTTTATATTTTTGGAAAGAGGATGAAAAATGTGGTTTGTAGGAAAAAACCCCACCAAATTTGGCCTTATGGTTTGGGAGATATGCTCAGTTGAAGTTCAAAAATTGATGAAAATGATTGGATCATATCTTGACAACCATACATGGGATTTGAGAGTTCTTGGACTTTTTGAAAATGGGAGAACAAGACCTTCAACTTTCATGTTGGGCAAAAATTCATTTGAAGCTTGTATCATGATGTAAGTTGAGGATCAAGAAGTTTCTATTTTTGGCAGTTGAAATTACAGGTCCACTTTCTATTTCTGGAAAATTTCTGTTTTGACTTGATTTTCTTCCATGATGAGGTTTGACATGATAGATGAGGCTTATACAAGCATGAATGAGCTCCTTCAAACCATTTCTATCCATCAAATCCAAAGAATCAACCACAGTTGACCAACTTTGACTTTCTAGGGTTTTGGACTTGACTGTGCTCTTCTGATGAATTCCAAACCCTAATTCCTTGAGAACTTGACTTCAAATGATGTCCCAAGACATATGAACTCTTGAATATTGACCATGGTGCCCAAATTCCACAAGAATGGCCACCATCCACTGCTTTGACTGATTGTTGACTGTCTAGGGTTTTCTGCCTGTCTGTGCATTGACTGCTGACCTCTGAGCCTTCCACCCTTGACTTGAACACTTCAAAAAGACCTCCAAGTCATGTGAACTTGTTGGACAAACCCTAGGGCTTTGATTCCTTGAGAAACACCTTTGCTTGATTGGTAGACTGATCTCCTGATCAGTTTGACCTAATTCTTGCTTGTTTGCTCTTGAGGCAACTGAGGATAATGCAAATGATATGCAATGGTTTATGATATGCTATGATCTAATATGAAATGGTATGTACAATGATAGGTGCAAATTTGAGGTGCTACAGGTAAGACATCGCGTCTTATGTCTACGTATCTCATCTAGAATGAGAATCAGAGCAAAATATAGTTCGACTAACTAGGGGTTAAGGATTGCCATCTGAACATGGACTTACAAAAGAGGACACCAGTTGTGTCAAAGGAGGGTGGGCAGTGTGTTCAACGTCCTAGCAGTAGGTGTCGCAGCTCGCTGAATCGAGTCTTAGGCAGTTACCTCTTTGCAATAGAACGGACTGACATGCCACAAGATCGGAGAGGCACGGAAGGTCTAAAAGTGGGGAAGCTCTGCTCTATAGTTGTCATGCAATATGGACCTATGTGTTAGGATTTACAAAGGGGAACATCTACCTAATGTTAGCATGCAAAGAATAAGGGAATTCTACCTATGTTATCATACAAAGGGTTTTACCTAATGGGTGCTACCTAAACGGAACAAGAGTCGACGGATGGAGCGCGGAGAGGAGTTACGGATAAGGGTAGATGGCGATGCCGGAGGCAATCGACTTACAGGTAGATGGTGATGCCTGAGGCAATCGACTTACAAGAGGATGGATGAATGCGTGCTGGTTCTGTTAAGTTTTGAAAATGATTACTCGACGTTGGATCGAGCTTTTGATCTTATTTTGAAATGGTTATCGGATGTTCGTTTTAATTCTTGTATTAACAGGTGACCAAAGAAATACAGAAATAAATATTATACACTTTATGGGAGAGGGGTACATTTGTTATGAATGAGGATTGTTCATGGGAAACAAACAATAAGAATATATGCCTCATACATCATACAAGTAGGCAACAATTATCAATCAGATCGGGTAAATAAATAATATATATAATCAAACCAAAGAATCAAATAATGGAGCATTTAAACAATGTATGGGAGTATGAACATGTTAAATAATCAAGCAATAGAAAGCATGAATGAGAGAAACAAGTATAAAAGATAACAGATGAATCAAACAGATGAAAATATGCACACGAAGGGTCCACTGAATAATGTAATAAGGAAATGAGATAAGGACCAAATAAAATCAAGGTAAAAGGCCTCTAATACATAGCATATGAGATGAACGATGGAGGATCAAAAGATCTCTTCAATTGCCATAAGCAATCCCTAAGTCAAACATCGATCATAAAGAAGTCAACTGAAAATTCAAGTCAACTTAAAAAATAACAAATAAATAGTAAATTAATCAAGAAAATCATGAAAAATTAGACTAAATAAGGTGTGTTCAGGACATCATCATCCCCCAAAAGGATTTTAAGAATAATGAAAATTGGTACGTGAATTAATTAAAATAAAACAAAAGTCAAATTAAAAGTCCACCAACCAAACTAGGTCAAAAATAAATCCAAAATAAATTGAAAATGTGAAATAAAATTCCAAGAAAAGGTCAGATTGACCATGAGATAGTGATCAACCTTCATCCCAAAAATAAAATGCTAACAATAATTTTAAGTCATAAAAATAAAATCAATAAAAAAAAGTGTGTTAAAATGGACCAGTTAGAATAAATAATTAAAATAAAATATTAATATTAAAAAAATACGAAAATAAAAATTATATAAAATTAAATAAAATATTAAGAAAAGTGAAAAATATTTTTTGGTAATTTTTAATCGCGACTTTATGAGTCGATTTGGGTACTAACTGCAAGTGCACAGTTCTATCGCGTAGTTTTAAAAGATATCGATCCCACAGGGACTTATGAATCGATATACCGTTTTCTAAGGTTATTTCGTAAAGCTAAGGCGGATGATACTTTGATTGAATAGACTATGACTTTATATTAACGTAGCTGTCACTTATTAGTTAAGTCCAAAATCACTTTTTGAAAACAACAGAATCTATAGAAACTCTTTTCATTAAAATAATAACCATTTAAACACCCTCGTCTCAAACTCTCGCTCTATTGACTTAGATTATATAATTAAACTTAAATGCTTAACTTTCGTCCTCACATTTAACCTTTAAAAATACTTTTTGAAAAAGATTAGAATTTAATTAACTCTAAAAATTGTTGTCGCCCTGATTTAGAATTAATGTCCAATTTACACTGTCCAGTTAAAAACTCAAACTTTCGTTCTATTGATTTTAACTTCTTTACGTCTTTTACTCTCGTACAAAAACCTTGGTATTAACTCTGTAAATTGAGACCATAAAAAGAGTGACTTTAATTTTAAATAAAATTAAACCAACTTAGTTTTGATTCCTTATTCCGCTTACTTTACATACCGACATCTAAATTAATTAGCCGGACATGCTAAACAGGTCTGAACAATTATCATGCTTAAATAAAACCATATCAGGCAAACAATATAAATAAACAGTAATGCATTGCATATATAAATTAAAATAATGAATTAAAGAACCTGAATAATTAATAGCAATCTTGAACACTCCACCACAAACCGGTTGGATTTGTTCTTGAACTCTTCAATCGGACAGGAAAATAAAAGCGAAGGAATAAAATACTATGATCTAACGTAAGGTTAGATCCAGTAAAAGATACACAATAGTTTCCGGTGTAGAAACTATTGTGTGAAAAATTAATTAAGTGCTCTGAAAATTGACTGGAAAAGAAGAGAAATAAAAATTGCTAATAAAATAGAAAGCTGTAGAAAATTAATGCTGTAAAAATGCTTGCACGGCGGAAAAGGAAGGAGAGCTTTAGGGTTGGATCCAAGCAACTATTTATATTAATCCATTAAGTGACCGTTTTTCCTTTGGTAGGTTTCTCACGTCAATTGGTCAAGCGAAGAAAGAGGAGGAACGTGCTTCCGTTGCTTCTGTTACGCGTCAAACTCAAAAATATAGGAATGGGGGTGTGACGGTCGTCACACCTTGTATTACGCTCGTAACACTTAGCAGGGGGCGTGACGCTCGTCACACCTTGTGTGGCGTTCGTCACAGGGCCTCAGCACATTTCCTTCTGGTTGTGGGCTGGGCTTTAGTGGAATGCTTCTTTTTTTTGGAGAATCCTCTTTTCTTTTGCACCCCTTTTCTTCCTTTTTCACTTATGCTTCAAATAAGTTACCTGAGACAAATAGAAGGGAAAATAACACGTAATATCGAATAAAATGAAATAAATCGAAACAAATAATAATATAATTTAATTAAATCGAGTCCAAAAATGTGATATTATTTCATGTTATCAATTTTATGGACGAAGAAAATATTTTAAATAAGAAAAAGAAATATGAAAATGGAAGGATTAATGGTGATGAACATGGTAAGTAAGCGTAGATATATCAAAACATGGCCATGGAAGAGATGATTACCTAATGGAAAATAGAAGTGAAATGGAATCTGATATGTGATGAAGCTTTTCCTCCTTGCCACGAAATTCCAATGCCCCTTTAGGGTTAGGGTTTCAGCTTCTTAAATAGGGTGGATTAGGTGTTCTCATGGGCTTTTTAATAAGTGATTTATCCATAAGAATAAAAGTGTGAAGTGAGGTGTAAAATGTTGTTATTTTAGGCCAAACTTAAGTGAATGGATGTCCAATGAATGGCCAAAAGAGGTAAAAAAAATATGACTGGTTTGTGCAGCATGCTTAGAAAATCTGATTGGGCCAGCCAGGCCCAAAATCTGCCTAGAAAATCAAGTCATGGTGCCCACTTTAAATGAATGTATCTCTCAAACCATGGATCCAAATGAGATGATTCCAAAAGGATGTGAAATAGGACATGGCAAGGTACAATTGTTGTGAAGAAAGTATTTTCAAATAATGCCTTGAAGTGCAAGAAAACTGGCCAAGAAGTCTTGACAAATTTTGAAGATTTTGGACTTAGAAATTTTTCTAAGTGTCCTAAAAAAATGTCTCACTTTGACTAAGCATAACTTTCTCAATTCTAATCCAAATGTAGCAAGCTTTATATCTCTAGAAAGCTTTGAACAAGAGGAAAAACTTTCATGTTGTAGAAATTTTCAAATGGAGCTTTTATCTTGATGAAAAATGGGCTTAAAGTGAGTGCAACGATCATGAAAACTTGCCCTAAATGGAAAGTCAACCATTTCCAAATTAAGTAACTTTTCCAATTCCTGATTAAATGATGAATCCATGATCCAACCTTGATCAAATTTCACATGTAGGATCCCCTAGGCATGGATTTTGAGATTTCACTCTCAAAATGTCAGGAGTTGACTTTTCTGGCCCCACAATTGACTTTTCCCAAACTATCTGATTCCCGATTCCATTGATCAATTGAAGCACTTCTAGCTCAAATAAATAGCTGATTTTTTGTATGTAGACCCTTGTGGACATATGGAGGGCCATGGAAAAGAGTTTCACCCAAAGAATCAGAAATAAACTGATTTTATACCAAACCCTAGTTTTAGGGCAAAATGATCAGGAACTGATTGCACTGATTGCCAATGGATCTTTCTGAGATAATTGTGAATCTTCCTAGGATAAGATGCCTCTCTAATCATGACATGGATGAGCTCCTCTACTTCCAACCAAACATTGCCTGTTGCAGGTAGCCATGAAACCCTAATTTCTGATTAAATCCAGATGAACACTCTGATAGCTTTGAATCCTTCACTGATGAACTGAGAACCATAATAAGATACTTGGACCCCCTGAGACCCTTGAGACTTGTATACTTAGAAAATGAAGTCCAATTCTCAATCTTGCTTTGTGTGGGCTCCTTCTGTTAAGGAGTGATCGACCAAAACCTGATCTCCATGTCACTAATGCAGTATGCAATGAGTATGACCTAATATGATGCTAATGAAGTGTAAAACATAATCCCATGCTTCCAGGAAAAATGAAGGGTAAATTTTGGGGTATTACAGCTGCCCCTATTCAATCAACTGGAAACCCGAAAGGAAGATAGCAACGACTTTTGTACTTTCGAGGTATCAAGTGATTGAATACGATAAAAGCCCGAAAATTTATAGTGAAGTGAAAAAATGAAGTAACAATGCCTGTCAGAATCGACAAAGAAATGGTCTTGAAAAAAAAGAATCCGTCTGGTACGGTGAGAGTCGGTCTGAACACCGAAAAAAGAATGTTAGCCTGAATACCAAAATAAATGGTAACACAAAAATAACCATGGCTGAATGCCGCTTGTCAATCTGAATACTGGAAATGACTTCGATCTGAGCATCGGAAGATACGAGATTATCGAACATCGACCTGAACACCGGGAAACTGGCCTGAACGCCACTTCGGTCTGAATACCGGAAACTGGCCTGAATGCCATTTTGGTCTGAATACCGGAAAATTGGCCTGAATGCCACTTCGGTCTGAATACCGGAAATTGGCCTGAATGCCACAAGTTGCGTCGACCTGAACGTTGGAAACTTCTTCGATTTGAACATCGGAAAACTGGCTTGAATGTCACTTCGGTATGAATACCGGAAAACTGGCCTGAATGCCACAAGTTGAGTCGACCTGAACGTCGGAAACTTCTTCTATCTAAACATCAGAAAACTGGCCTGAATGCCACTTCGGTCTGAATACCGGAAAACTAGCCTGAATGCCACAAGTTGCGTCGACCTGAACGTCGGAAACTTCTTCGATCTGAACATCGGAAAACTGGCCTGAATGCCACTTCGGTCTGAATACCGGAAACTTTCATGCCTGTCAGCATCGGCAGAAATAGGGAAAATGATAATTGAGGCGGCGCGTGGGCCCATGACCCCTGCTGGGAATAATAAAGATAGGTCATGAACAATCTTTAGTCTGAGTACTGGAAACAACTTCTGGCTTATCACTTGGGATACCGAGAATGCCTTATGCTTTACATGCGTATGTTTGAACTTTTCAATGGCGTAATGCTCCATGAAAATGGAAATGCTACGCAATTTGGGAGGATGCAATGCAATATGATTCTACATGCAGGGATGTGAAATGCTTGATTAGAGAGAACGCCAAGCTGAGGCAGGGAATTCTGCTGGGGAAATGATCACCATCTTCTGGACCTTGGCAAGGCTGTTGGAGATGCACGGCACAAAGAACTCTGTGGGGAATGACCCACCACACGGTGTTCTGGCAAATAACAAAATACCGAGGCTCTGACTGGGGAGAGAATGGCACTGAAAACTTGCTGCTGAGGAAAGCGACAATGGTTCTGGCAACCATAATCTGCGAGAGAGACGACTCAGCAGGGGAAGCAAACATCGATACGGTACCGAGATTCTGCTTCAAGGAAAGAGACCATGGGTCTAGCGTCGAGATCATCGATCTGGCATCGAACTCTAAGGAGCAGCCGCTTCTACTGGGAAGATATAGTCTGGCACTGTCAACTCCGCTAGGGATATACAGTCAGACACTGTCTACTCCGCTGGAGATATACAGTCAGACGCTATCGACTCTACTGGTGAATGTATAATCTGAAACAAATGCTTGGGGAAGTACAACAGTTAGAGCTTGCTGGGGATTGGAGAATCCAACGCTCGGACCAACTCTGCAGGGATAAGATACCAAATTCCAACTATTGAGGAAAAACATCCTCGATCATTTGATAGGGACCTTAAGGAAATGCCCCGAGTGTACCTGTTCTGAATAGACGATCTAAAGCACTTAAAATTTGCAGCAATTTTCAATGTTTATTAAGCACGTACCTGTAAAGCTCTTATGTTTCATGATGCAATGTTTATCAAAAATTCGGACGTCATTTTTGCAAACAAAACAGTAAAATGAAAATGAACATAAAGATGTACTGAATAACATGATTTTATTGATTGAGTGGCCTCTGAATAGGTATTTACATCAGGAAGCAATCCCGGGAAAGAGGTAATTGCACAATAGATAAAAACATAAATTAATCTAATGGCAATGTGAAATGGATTTCTATCGGGTTCCAATTCTGTTATGATTCGCTCGTCTTCAAGATCCTCTAGATGATCAGCTTTCCGAAAAAGGTGATTGGATTGTTTCCTATCCTTCGGAAGTTTCCGGTTATCGACACGAGATGATATTCGGAACTACTCAGAACGCAACCATTCGCCTAATCCCTAACTTTTGCCTGGATCGCCCTTTCGGGTTTTCAATCCACCGGGATACCCATTTTTGCCTAAGTTGCCCTTTCAGGTTTTCAACTTACCGGGTGTACAATCTTTTCATTTTTTAATCCCTAACTTTTGCCCGAACCTTTTTCATTTTCTTGGTTCGTCGGGATGCCCATTTTTTTCCTGGACTATTCTTTTTATCGTCCAGCTGGTCTATTTTATGTGAAGTATTTTTTAACTGCGTCTGAGTTCACAGGGGAAGTGAAGTTTTCACCATCCATAGTTGCAAGCATTAAGGCTCCACCATCAAAAACCTTGGTGACAATATACGCTCCATCATAGTTAGGAGTCCACTTGCCCCTATGATCTGTCTGAGGAGGAAGGATTCTTTTCAACACCAAATCTCCGACTTGGAAGCATCGAGGATGCACTTTCTGATCAAAGGCTCTCTTCATCCGACTCTGATACAATTGCCCATGACAAATGGCTTCCATTCGCTTCTCTTTGATAAGACTCAACTCATTGAACCTTGTCTGAATCCATTCAGCTTCGTCTAACTTGACATCCAACATGACTCTTAGAGAAGGAATCTCCACTTCAACAGGTAGGACTGCTTCCATACCATACACAAGGGAATAAGGGGTTGCCCCGGTCGATGTACGTACTGAAGTACGGTACCCATGCAAGGCGAAGGGTAGCATCTCATGCCAATCTCTGTATGTAACGACCATCTTCTGCACAATCTTCTTTATGTTCTTATTTGCTGCCTCAACAACACCGTTCATCTTAGGACGATAAGGGGAAGAGTTGTGATGTTGAATGTTGAAGTTCTTGCACAACTCCTTCATCATTTTGTTATTGAGATTAGAACCATTATCAGTAATGATTCTTTCGGGAATCCCATAACGACAAATGATTTCTTTCTTAATAAATCGGGCAACCACATGTCTGGTGACCTTCGCAAATGAGGCTGCTTCGACCCACTTGGTGAAATAGTCGATGGCAACAAGGATGAAGCGATGCCCATTGGAAGCAGTCGGCTCAATCTTTCCAATCATATCAATGCCCCACGTAGAAAACGGCCACGGCGAAGACATCACATTCAGAGGATTTGGCGGCACATGCACCTTATCAGCATAAATTTCGAATTTATGACACTTCTGAGCATATTTGAAACAATCAGATTCCATGGTCATCCAGCAATAACCCGCTCTCAACAATTTCTTAGCCATTGCATGTCCGCCGGCATGAGTATCGAAGGAGCCTTCATGAATTTCCTGCATTAACATGTTTGCTTCGTGTCTATCCACGCATCTGAGCAAAACCATGTCGAAGTTCCTCTTATACAGCACATCATCTTTGTTCAAGAAGAAACTTCCTGCCAATCTTCTCAAAGTCTTTCTATCATTGTTGGATGCCCCTGCAGGGTACTCTTGATTCTTCAGAAAGCACTTGATGTCGTGGTACCAGGGCTTGTCATCAACTACCAGTTCAGCAGCAAACACATACGCGACCCTATCAAGGCGCATAACATCGATCCTGGGAGCATAGTTCCACCGAATCACCTTGATCATGGAGGACAGAGTAGCAAGAGCATCTGCCATCTGGTTCTCATCACAAGGTATATGATACAACCTTACTATTGTGAAGAAAGTCAACAGTCTTCTCGTGTAGTCTCTGTAGGGGACCAGATTAGGCTGGAGAGTGTTCCAATCACCATTCACTTAATTGATCATTAGAGTTGAATCTCCGAAGATGTCTAGAGTCTTGATTCTCAAATCAATGGCCTGCTCAATACCCAAGATACAGGCTTCATACTCAGCTTCATTATTGGTGCACTCAAAAGTCAGGCGAGCGGTGAAAGGCATGTGGGCACCTTTCGGAGTGGTAATGACAGCACCAATTCCACTTTCTTTTGCATTGACGACCCCATCAAACATTAAAGTTCACTTTTCATCTGGATCAGGTCCATCCTCAACAACTGGCTCTTCACAGTCTTTCATCTTGAGGAACATGATGTCTTCATCCGGAAAATCAAACTTCATCGACTCATAATCATCAATCGGCTGCTGAGCAAGATAGTCTGACAGAATACTCCCTTTGATGGCTTTCTGGGATGTATACTAGATGTCGTACTCTGTCAGTACCATTTGCCAACGAGCTACCCTTCCGGTGAGAGTTGGCTTCTCAAATATATACTTAACTGGATCCATTTTGGAGATCAGTAAGGTCGTGTGAGTCAGCATGTATTGTCTCAATCGCTTAGCAGCCCATGCAAGTACACAACATGTCTTTTCAAGCATTGAGTATCTCGACTCGTAATCTGTGAATTTTTTACTCAGGTAGTAGATGACATACTCTTTCCTACCTGTCTCGTCGTGTTGACCGAGAACACAACCCATGGAATTATCAAGTACTGTCAAATACATAATCAGCGGTCTCCCTGGGACTAGAGGCATGAGGATAGGAGGATTCTACAAATACTCTTTTATCTTGTCGAAAGCCCTTTGGCAATCATCACTCCACCTGATGGCCTGATCTTTTCTCAACAATTTGAATATTGGCTCACACGTGGCTGTTAGGTGAGAGATGAACCTTACAATGTAGTTCAACCTTTCTAAGAAACCACAGACTTGTTTTTCTGTTCTTGGCTCAGGCATTTCTTATATCGCTTTCACTTTGGCAGGATCCACCTTAATCCCTTTTTCACTAACAATAAAACCCAACAGTTTTCCAGATCTCACCCCGAAAATACACTTGTTCGAATTAAGCCTCAACTTGAATTTCCTCAAACGCTCAAATAGTTTCTTCAAATTCACCAGATGTTCTTCTCCTGTCTGAGATTTGGCAATCATATTGTCGCATCCGCGAAAAAAACAACCGGCGGGACTCAAATAAAAACACAACACAGAGCCGCCACTGCGCGTTATTTATCCCAAAATAGGGAAAGGAAACGCTCAGAGAAACCTGGAAAGGAAATGGTCTTGCGACCAAAGAGAAAGGGTAAGGGAGTCGGTTACGCAAGGGGAAGGTATTAGCACCCCTCACGTCCGTCGTACTCGACGGGATCCACGTTCTAAGAAAAGAAAAGGTTGCTAAAACATCACACACACACACAGGGAACGCAGGTGGGGTTAAGAGAAGGGAGCTCGATAGGACGTCGCATCCTATGCCTACATATCTTGTCTGGAACAAGAATCAGAGCCACTGTAGTTCGGCTTACGCACGCCAAACAACATAAAACACACAAACAGACGGCAAACGTGGAGCCCAACAGCCAATCATTGGACTTACGTCAGCATCCGAACCAAAACACACAATCAGGATACGTACAGCCAATCGCTGGGCTTACGTCCATATCCTGACACACAAACAGATGACAAGTAAACACACACAAAAAGAAAAAAAAGTGTCCGGAGAGGTCTCGCACGACCTCCTGCCTACATACCTCGTCTGGAACGAGGATCAGGGCGATGTAGTTCCCCCTCAAGGGAAAGAAAAACTAGCCAGAAACCAAGGGAAGACACACTACCAGGGAGCTGGACTCGAGCCTAGTGTTGTCATGCATCTTTGCCCTACGTTCAGGTTTCTACCTACTTGCACAACTGCAAGCTAATCCTATCCAGGAAGAAAGCAAGCATACAAGCATACAAGCAAACAGAGCAAATAAATATTCACAAAGCACACACTATAACCAGTTAAGTGAGGCTCAAACAATGGGTTTGACTGCCGAAGCAAGTCATCTGTACATGGGTAGTATTCGCTCTTAACCTTGCCATTACGGGGCTAAGGTGAAGCAGATGAAAGGGTGAAGTGAGGATGAGACCTCACAGCTCTTATCCCTGACCAGGGAGAGCTTTTAGACAAAGGAGCGTGGGTCCAGAATGGAGGGACCCTTCTACGCTCAAAGACTCTGACTCGATTGTGCAACAGCACAGGATCTTGGGTTTGTGTCCCAATGCATCAACACACAACCGTGTGAGCAGAGGGACGACTCACAGAATAGTGGGGGATAGATTGCATATCCCTTGGCTTCCACCAATTGCCTCATAGAGGTCTTTCACCTGCTTGGCACAAATGTAAACAACCACAAACATCGCCTCTTAAGGAGGACTTCAGACAGTTGCCTGGCCAAGTAACAGGCCAGGTCTTCCAGACTACATGAAGAATAGAAGTCCTACCTCAAGTGGTTTAAAAACCAAGCAGCAGCAAGCAAGTTCTTAAAGAACTGTAAGCGACTAAATGTACCTGAAATCAATCAAGTATCATCAGTACTCAGACAAACAACAATAAACAGCAAATGTTAATCAGTCAGACTATACAGATTAAGCAACACAGGTTAATGCACATAAGTGCAAGCTATAAGCTCAAACTCAAGCTTCACAACCTACAAAGCAAAGTCATGTTAGTTCTCAACATCAAACAATCTCAATTTAATTGACTTGAATCATTCTCCTTAAGCATTGTGCATTTCATCCTGAAAAGTCAAACCAAATGTGAGAAACTGGACCACTAGGCCAAGCCTAGGGTCCAAAAGTGAGAAAAAATTCTAAACAGCAAGCAATTCTCAACCAAAACCAAATTAATGCAAATAGAAAGCAAATGCAATTGATCCCATACTCATATCATTCACCATATTCATTTCATTACCAAAACAAGTCAAACTAGGTCAAATGCAACACCCAATGTCCAAACAGAATGAATTCCATCAAAAGCATACCAAAATAATTCCCAAAATCCTCAAATAATTCACACCTAAACAGGACATATTCAAGGTATAGCATGTCAATTTTCAGCTCAATTGGACAAAAGGAACTAGGTCAATGAAAATAAAGAAATCCAGACACAATTATTCAAGCCAATTCAAGGTATCAACACATGCATTCACTTCAAAAATTCATAAGTCAATGAAAACAATTAAGAAATGAATGGGACCAAAACAGGGATGTCCTACAATGTGTCTACAACCAGCATACCAAATTTCACATTCATCCAACACCATATGAGAATTTCACACAAGATATACAAACATGTGTCATACAAGGTTGCACAATGAGCATACAGTGAAGAAAAATATCAATCAAATTGAAAATGCCATAGAAATATCCAGAAAAATTCTCATGATCTCTCAACATATCAATGATCATCCATGCAAAATTTCAATCCAATTCAACAATCCTAGGCCAGGCAAAAATATTCATGAATTTGACCTAGCTAGGTGTGACACAAATTGTCACACCTAGATTCAAAAAAATCATATCTCACTCCACAGGTATCCAAAAATCACAAACTTTACATGTAAATCACCATCAACATGTCTAGAATGAGCATAAAAAATTTCAAGCATTTCTTTTAATGTATGAGTATTTCACAATGAAAATGGCAAAACATGCACAAAAATGACATAAGTCAAAGATCCATAGGCCAAGTCAATATTTCACCATGCACAACTTCTTAAACCATGCCTATAAAAAACTAGAGAGAAATTGGGATCCATCAAAAAAACTCTCACTAATTTTGGACTTGTAATTATTTTTTTATGATTTTTTAAAGTTTGAATGAATTATGAAATAATTATTTAAATGTGTTAATTAATTAAAATGAATTATTAATGTCCAGTGGCACGTTCGTAAATATGCCTGGCCGGTCCAAAACGCAGGCGTATCACTAAACGCGCTGGCATGCTGTGGTTGGTTGGCTTCCGCGGGAAACAGCTTTCAAATTGCCAGGCAAGGAAAACAAGATCAAACGCAGTTCTAATTCCAGAAAATCATCATCATCAACACGCGTTTTCCAGAAATCACATGAACAACAAGAACATCAAATCTCCATGAAAATTCACAATCTTATAGTCATTGGAAAGTCTGAGCATGTAGAGTCCAAATATCATGATAAAAACGTCCAGAAATTCACGTATGAAACGAATCGATTGAATTAGGTTTTGCATTCAAGACTTTGAATCGAAATATCTCTCTCTACAATTCATCATTCCAAAAACTAAACATATCACAACGATCTACATTGAACACTCTTCAAAAAGCATATAGCAATTCATCAATTCATGAGATTCGATTTTGAAGTACCTTGAGATGGCAGTGCTGATTCCTGTAGTATTTGCGCGTGGCTTCTCAAAACAGATGAAGAAAGATATTAAGGAAGATGAATGCAACTTGTAGCTTGGCTCGAATTTGCCTCTAGTGCAAGAAATCCTCAAATGCCATGGTTGAACCTCACATGAACAGTTGCCATTCGTGGAGATTTTGATGTTGATCTTCCAAAACAGTTGAAGAAGAAGGTGATTGGAGATTGAATCAAAAAGAAAATCGTGATTTGATGGAGAATTGGAAGAGATTTGTGGATTTTTGCTCTTGTGTGTTCTTGAGGATTTTGGAGAATTTGGAGGGAAAATTGGTTGAAATTTCTTGTGAATTGTAATTGTGATCAAAGTTAGTTACAATTAAGATTATATACCTCCCTTTAATCAAGCTCTTAATCACCAATTAGCAAAATGTAATGGTAATTAGCATAAATGTCATTTTCAAAGCAAGGGCAAAATGGTATTTTCACTCAAGCCCTGTGACAGCTCATTGACAGCACACACACTCTCAAAATGACATGTGTGATCTGTTGCAACTTGTCCCATGGCCATTGGATGTGTATTTTTGATTTTCACTATGCCATGGTAAATTGTATAATTTTCAATTGCAATTCATAAGTGACTTGTTCAAATAATGGACCTTGACATGTTATGACCATTCAAACAATTTTCAAATTGCATTTGTGAGGTGTTGCAAAAATCCCCATTCCAAAATTCTCATTATTTCTCAAGTTGGACCATTTTGCCCTTGGATTTTTAACTGTACACTTGAAAATTGACTTTCTGCATTGACCATTTTTGATGAATTCCAATTATGCACCATGAAAGTACATGTCAAATGGAGTTTGCACATAAAAAGATCACTCAATTTGGACACTCCATGTGGAAGTTATGCCCCTCTGATTATGGGTCATTTTTGAAATTGAATGGACCATAACTTGCCAACCATGCATGGGATTTTCAAGTTCTTGGACTTTTTGGAAAGGTGAGAACAAGATCTACAACTTTCATGTTGAACAAATTTTCATTTGAAGCTTCCTTGGACATGTAAATTTGAGGTCAAAAACTTTCCATTTTTGGAAACTTCAATTACAAGTCACTTTCTATTTTTGGCCATTTTTGTCTTGACTTTATTTTCTCCATTCTTGAGCTTTGAAATGTCAAATAAAACTTGTTTCAACATGAATGAAGTGTCTCCAACTCATTTCCACCTCCAAATCCATTAAATCAATCACAGTTGACCACAGTTGACTTTTTCAGCTGATAGATGAATCTGGCAATGCACTGATCAATCTGAGCTCCAATCTCCTGATGAAATGGCCCAAGGATGAAACCCTAGCCTCAATTAGCTCCATATAATCATGTGATGATCCCCATATCAATTATAGACCCCATCTCCTTGCTATGCCCTGATTGGCCCAATGCAACTGATTAGGGTTGACCAGTGGTCAAAACCCTAATCTCAAAGAATCTGCTTCAACACTTGATGATATCAAACCATGATGATGATGATGAATCATTTCAATCAAGATGAAAACCAATCTCCTTGGGAATCATAAAACCCTAATTTGAACCACCATATCCTCAGATGATTAGTGATCCAATCCAATGAAACCCTAGCTTGCACCTAACCTCTTCATCTTCTGGCCAAGACTTGTGAGGATGACTTGCACAATGTAACCACATGATATGCAATATGCAATGCCTAATGACCTAAAAATGATATGCAACATGATATGCTAGTCCCAAGAGAGGAGGGCAAATTTTGAGGTGTTACAGCTGCCCCTATTCAATCCACTGTGAACCTGTCGATATGAACAACCTCGGCTTTCAGATGATCAGGATGAAGAGTGATTGAATACCAAGAACAGACGAACAATTTGCACTCTGTTGGGAACATAATTAACAACGCCTGTCAGAATCGGCGAAGAACAATCTTTGAAAGAAAAATCTGTCTGGTACGGAGAAAGTCGGCCTGATCACCGAAAAAGCAACGTCGATCCGGATACCAAAATAAATGGTAACACAGGGATAACCATGGTCTGAACACCACACCCGCCAGGGGTTATCATTTTTCTCTTTTCTTATTTTCTTTTTTTTCATTTTTCATTTTCCTGAACCCCAGAACTTTCCTTTTCTTGGTCTGAAAACCACTTCGATCTGAATACCGCTTCGGTCTGAACACCGGAAAATCGGCCTGATCGCCACTTCGGTCTGAATACCGGAAAATTGGCCTGAACGCCACATCGGTCTGGACACCGCCTCGGTCTGAACACCGGAAAAAGTACTTCAACCTGATCGTCGGAAACTTCTTCGATCTGAAAATCGGAAATTAGGCCTGAACGCCACATCGGTCTGGACACCGCCTCGGTCTGAACACCGGAAAAAGTACTTCAACCTGATCGTCGGAAACTTCTTCGATCTGAAAATCGGAAATTTGGCCTGAACGCCACATCGGTCTGGACACCGCCTCGGTCTGAATACCGGAAAACTTCTTTGATCATCATTCCCATCTTCGCTCGACAAAAACTCTGTGGCAACTGATTACAATGCCAAACTTGTCAGAACAACCCCTTCATCTTCTGGCGAAACCGCCTCTCAAACAGTAACCACGGTCTGAGACTAGCTTATGCCTGCAATGATGCATGATTGATTTTTCTACGTAATGCTCCAAAAATATGGAAATGCTACGCGTTTATTTATTTTTCTATGCAATATGCTATGCTATTTTTCATGATGAATGCATAAAAAGTATCCCCCTCAAGGGATTCTTCTGGGGAATACGAGACACTCTGCTGAGGAACTCGTCACTGCTCCGATTCCACCCTGCTGGGGAATAGCACTGCTGCTGGGAAAACGCAACCCTTGCTGAGGAAGAACCTCCTTTGCACCCAATCCGCTCGAGAAACTGCTGGGAATAAGCACCACCAACGCTCTGTGGGGATACAACAATCTTTGACTTGCGGGGGATATACATCCCAAATCTGCTCTGGGAAACCCTCACAGATACCCGACGACTTCACTGGGGAAATGCTCACAGATACTCTGCCGGGAAACAGCAATCTCCAGGACTGGCGACTGGGAAAAGCATCGATCTGACACCTGCTGGGGATAACCCTCCTGACCCTGCTAGGGAAGCGAACGCCACTCCGCTGGGGACAACCCATGCAATCCATAGGTAGAATCAACTCAGCTGGGGATGCACAAATCCGTTCGCTACGGGAACTTGTCCAATCCACTGGTAGGATGAACACTGCTGGAGATATATTTCATTGAACCCGCTCCACTCGGGGAGATAGCAACCTTCTGGCCTGGCTGCTGAGGAAACACCGCTGTAAACCTGTCGGGATAACCATCCTGACTCGGCTGGAGAAGTCCACGGACCTTGGATCTGCTGGGGAGCTAGTCCTATGATTCCGCTTGGGGACTTAGCTGGGGAATGAGAAAAGTTGGTACAAAACACCCGTCGACTCGTCGAACCATGGTATCCACCTCCCAAATCTCGTATCAGCTTTCCACTTTTGAGAACTCCCAGACTCATCTGGACCTTTTCTGCTCCATCATCTTGTATTCCAAGTCGCGCCGCGATCGACGGGACGTACTCCTGGGAATTATATAGAAATTTCAATTTTCCGACTTTGAAGAGTCTTCTTGATTAATTTCAAGGGTCGTCGGACGTCTCAACGTCGTCTCTTCCTACCGTCCTTCATGCACTTGTCCCCGATCGGACTCTGCGGGGAATTACATACTTTCAAGTCTTCCGACTTTGAAGAGTCTTCTTGATTACCCTCAAGGATCGTCGTACATCTCAACGTCTTCGTCATTCTTTCATATATTCGTTCCTGAGCGAACCCTCTGGGGATCTATTACAAAGCTTCCGCATCACAACCTGCAAGTGAGTGAAAATATCTAACAGTTCTTGCAAAACAGACCGTCAGATAAAACCGTGCCCCAGGCGTGTCAAGATTTCAACACTTGGGTCACTCAACCCTTCCAAATAAGATTTCAAGTTTTCAATCTTATAAACATGCATTGGAAGGAACCTGTATGTCTTAAAATGCAAGATTCTTTATCAAAATAATCGGATGTTTTTGCAATCAAAGCGGTAATGAAAAACAAAAACAAAATTATTTGACTGAATATGCATTTTATTGATTGAAAAAGTGTGGCTCAAATGAGCAATACAAAAGGAAGCAATTCCTGAAAAGAGGTAATTGCGCACAAAAAGGAAAAATCTATCCTAATGGCAATGTGAAACCCGCAATCTCATCGAGTTCCAACTCGGTTACACCCCATATGTCCTCAGACTCTCCGTGCTTTCTGCCTTCTGAACAAGACGATTCCGATTGATCCCTATCGGGTATTATCCATGATGCCTTAACCAAAGCGCAAACGATCATGCTGGACGCAGTTGTTCGTTTCAATCCCTCTTTTGCCTGGACCGCCCTTTCGGGTTTTCAGTCCACCGGGATACCCATTTTTGCCCAAGTCGCCTTTTCAGGTTTTCGACTTGCCGGGTGTACAATTTTTCAATTTTTTTTTATCCCTAACTTTTGCCCGAACCTTCTTTCTGTTTTTAGTTCGCCGGGATGCCCATTTTTGCCTGGACTATTTTATTCTTTTCGTCCAGCGGGCCAATTCATACGAAGTATTTTTTAACTGCGTCCGCATTCACAGGGGATGGAAAATCCTCGCCATCCATGGTCGTTAACAACAAGGCTCCACCAGAGAAGACCTTCTTGACCACGAATGGACCTTCATAATTCGGTGTCCATTTGCCCCTTCGATCGTTTTGAGGAGGAAGGATCCTTTTCAGCACCATTTCACCTACGTGATATACCCTAGGTCGCACCTTCTTGTCAAAGGCACGCTTCATCCTTTGCTGGTATAACTGCCCATGACAGATGGCTGCTAGCCTCTTTTCCTCTATCAGGCTCAACTCTTCGTACCGGGTCCTTACCCATTCGGCCTCTTGCAACTTCACGTCCATCAGGACTCTCAAAGAGGGAATCTGAACCTCAACGGGTAATACAGCCTCCATTCCATATACCAATGAGAAAGGAGTTGCCCCAGTAGATGTGCGTACCGACGTTCGATACCCATGCAATGCAAACGACAACATCTCATGCCAATCTTTGTAGGTTACCACCATTTTCTGCACAATCTTTTTCATATTCTTATTGGCTGCCTCAACCGCCCCATTCATCTTCGGACGATAGGGAGAAGAATTGTGATGCTCGATCTTGAATTCCCGGCACAGCTCTGCCATCATCTTATTATTCAAATTAGAACCATTATCAGTAATGATTCTCTCGGGAACCCCATATCTGCAAATAATGTCTCTCTTGAGAAATCTGGCTACGACCTGCTTCGTCACGTTCGTATAAGAGGCTGCTTCAACCCACTTGGTGAAGTAATCAATAGCCACTAATATGAATCTGTGCCCATTCGAAGCTGTAGGTTCTATCTTTCCGATCATATCAATGCCCCACATGGCAAACGGCCATGGAGACGACATTAAGCTCAAAGGATTCGGAGGCATGTGCACCTTGTCAGCATAAATCTGACATTTATGACACTTCCGCACGAAATTAAAACATTGGGCCTCCATTGTCATCCAGTAATAACCTGCCCTCAGCAGCTTCTTTACCATTGCATTCCCACTGGCATGGGTACCGAACGATCCTTCATGAACCTCCTTCATCAATTGGCTTGCTTCTCTATCATCAACACATCGGAGCAAGACCCAATCAAAATTCCTTTTATACAAAACCCCATCCTTATTCAAGTAGAACGCCATGGCTAACCTCCGCAGAGTCTTTCGGTCTTTCTTAGATGCTCCCTCAGGATACTCTTGAGTCTCTAGATAGCGCTTGATATCAAAATACCATGGCTTCTCATCATCCGGCGCTGTATCAACAGCAAACACATAAGCCGGTCTATCCAGACGACCTACTTCAACACTGGGGAACTGATTCCACCACTGCACCTTAATCAAGGCGGCCAGAGTAGCCAAAGCATCTGCCAAAGGATTCTCCTCTCTGGGCACATGATGCAACTTCACCTTGGTGAAAAATGTCAATAATCTCCTCGTATAATCTCGATACGGAACCAAATGAGATTGATGCGTATACCATTTTCCGTTAACCTGATTTACAACCAGAGCTGAATCTCCATATATGACAAGGTTTTTGATTCTCAAATCAATCGCCTCCTCAATCCCCAATATGCAAGCTTCATATTCAGCTACATTGTTGGTGCACTCAAATGTTAGCCGGGCAGCAAAAGGAATGTGGGATCCTTTCGGCGTAACCAAAACAGCACCAACGCCGCTCCCGTTCACGTTAACGGCCCCATCAAACATCAGAATCCATTCGGATTCGGGGTCAGGCCCCTCCTCCGGGATTGGTTCCTCGCAATCTTTCAATTTGAGAAACATGATGTCCTCATCAGGGAATTCAAACTTCATCGGTTGATAATCATCAATGGGTTGCTGAGCGAGGTAATCAGACAATACACTCCCCTTAATCGCCTTCTGAGAGGTATACTGTATATCATATTCTGTCAAAATCATTTGCCATCTCGCAACCCGTCCGGTCAATGCTGGCTTTTCGAAAATGTACTTGATTGGATCCATCTTGGAAATCAATAAAGTGGTATGAACCAGCATGTACTGCCTTAGTCGGCGAGCAACCCAGACCAAAGCACAGCAAGTTTTCTCGAGCAATGAATATCTTGTCTCACAGTCGGTAAACTTTTTGCTAAGGTAGTATATGGCATGCTCTTTTCGACCAGACTCGTCATGCTGCCCCAATACACACCCCATAGACCCCTCGAGGACTGTCAGGTACAGAATTAACGGTTTTCCCTCCACAGGAGGCATCAGAATCGGAGGCTCCTGCAAATATTCTTTTATCTTTTCGAATGCCGCTTGGCAATCATCATTCCACCTGACCGTTTGATCTTTTCTTAACAACTTGAAAATCGGTTCACACGTGGCTGTTAGATGAGATATGAACCGTGAAATGTAGTTCAATCTACCTAAGAAACCACGAACCTCCTTCTCCGTTCTCGGTTCAGGCATTTCTCTTATTGCCTTTACCTTAGCAGGATCAACCTCGATTCCTTTTTCACTTACAATGAACCCCAGCAATTTACCGGACCGTACTCCGAACGTGCACTTATTCGGATTCAACCTCAGTCTGAATTGTCTCAGTCGGTCAAACAACTTGGCCAGATCTACCAAATGCCCTTCTTCTGTCTGGGACTTTGCTATCATGTCATCAACATAGCATTCGATTTCATGATGAATCATATCATGAAACAAAGTCACCATGGCCCTCTGATAAGTAGCACCGGCGTTCTTGAGACTGAATGGCATCACCTTATAACAAAAGGTGCCCCATGGTGTAATGAACGTTGTTTTCTCCATATCATCTGGCGACATTTTGATTTGATTATAGCCAGAAAAGCCATCCATGAAGGAAAACACCGAGAATTGAGCTGTATTGTCTACCAACACATCGATGTGAGGAAACGGAAAATCATCTTTCGGACTAGCTCTGTTCAGATCTCGGTAGTCCACACACATTCTCACTTTCCCATCTTTCTTCGGGACTGGTACAATGTTCGCGACCCACGACGGATAATTAGTGACAGCAAGGAAACCAGCATCCCACTGCTTCTGCACTTCTTCCTTAATTTTCATCGCCATATCAGGTCGAGTTCTGCGCAACTTCTGCTTCACTGGAGGACAATCTGCTCTCAACGGTAGCTTGTGTACAACGATATCGGTATCCAACCCTGGCATATCTTGATAAGACCAGGCAAAGATGTCGACATACTCTTTTAACAACACTACCAATCTGCTCTTGACACTTTCCTCAAAAGCAGCCCCGATTTTCACCTCTTTCTTGACCTCGTCGGTACCCAGATTCACAACCTCAATCGGCTCTTCGTGCGGCTGAATCACCTTCTCCTCTTGTTTCAACAACCGGGCTAATTCCCCTGGCAATTCACAATCTTCTTCGTCTTCTTCTTCAGCAAGATAGATTGGATTGTCGAAGTCATACAAAGGTGTAACAGGATTGTTATCAATGAGATCCGGAGAATGATCGCATCTGCATGAATGTTGATTCATGCATTGCTTTAGAACCGGTGTGAGAAATTGAAAAGAAAAATGAAAACATTGCCATTTTTATTTGTTTTTATTTTTAAACTACAAAAATAAATGAAAAACAGGGAACACCGCTTTTAATTGAAAAACATCCTTTATTGATGATGCAGAATCTTGCAAATTTAAACATGAGGTGACCCTTACAATGGACCATAACGTGTCGGGCAACACGTATGGCTTTCATGCATATAAAAATGAAAAACAGGAAAAATATTACTCTTCAAGGAGAGTGACCCGGATGATCTCTTCGGCCTTCCAGTTCTGGATTCCCATCCCTGGTGCGCACGGCTTTATCCATTGGTCAATGTCGCAGTCACTATCAGCATCTTCACCCATCATGCAGATGTGATCCGGATCCAGCATTCCGGCACTTGTAAATGTGACTGACGTACGACGTCCTCCGCCTTGCCCTGAGCCTCGGCCCGGCTGATATCCAACTCCGAACCGATCTTTCTTCGCGGGGACCTCCATCATTCTGCCCCAACCAGGAGCCTCTCCACTTTTTACCACCTCAGCGGCCTGTTTGTATGAAGCAATGGACGGCTTCTCCTCCTCCTTGGCAAACAGAGCATTCTCTACCTTGATAGTTTCAAATGCCTGACTGGGTGTCTCCCAGATTTCACCATCCATCTCAACATATTTAAATGAGGACAAGTGGCTGACAAAGATGTCCTCTTCTCCACACACAGTGACGACTTGACCTTCCCAGATATACTTCAGTTTCTGGTGCAAAGTCGAGGTAACTGCCCCAGCAGCATGGGTCCATGGCCTACCCAACAAGCAACTGTATGCCGGCTGAATATCCATGACATAGAATGTCGACTTGAACACCTCAGGTCCAATCTTCACTGGCAGCTCAACCTCTCCGAATACGGCCCGCTTCGACCCATCAAAAGCCCGTACAATCAAATCAGTCGGGGTCAAAATCAGCCCGTCACAATTCAGCTTTGCCAAGGCCTTCTTCGGCAACACATTTAAGGAGGAGCCGGTATCAACCAGCACATGCGAAAGCACGGCTCCTTTGCATTCCATGGCAATGTGTAAAGCCCTGTTGTGATTCCTTCCATCCACTGTCAAGTCCATATCCGTAAAGCCCAGCCCATGGCTAGCATGCACATTGGACACCACTGTCTCCAACTGATTTATAGTGATTTCCTGAGGAACATAAGCTTTCTTCAGAATTTTCAACAAAGCTTCTCTATGCCCCTCAGAGCTCAACAGCAATGACAGAATGGATATTTTTGAAGGAGTCTGCTGCAAGTGATCAACCAACTTATACTCTGACTTTTTGATGATTCTTAGAAATTCTTCAGCATCATCATCAAATTTGTCTTCCGACCCCGCAGGCGCCGGTATCACCACAGGAGTACTATTATCAACCACAACCTTTCCTTTCGCCCTGGCTAAAGCCTCGGCCTTTTCTTTTTTATCTTTTTCTTCTTCTCCCCTCCTCAACGCATCGGGAGCAAACAGTCTTCCACTGCGAGTGAAACCGCTGGGACCGACATTATCCACCTTTGAAATAGTGGTTTCACTTGCAGATTGCTCTTCTATCTTCTCCCCATTGCAATATACCTCCCCACCATAATGCCACGGCACGGCATCATCTTTGTTGTAGGGAATTGGTCCAGGTACCGCGATGGTAACTGGAGCCGCTTCAACAAGGTTTGACAAATCCACCGGGTCGAAGTAAATTGTTATGGTGGAGACCTCCTCTTTTTCCGAACCAGCCTTCTCAATCACAACACCCCCATCATCCATTAGACCCTGAACAGTCTTTCTCAATAACGAGCACCCATTCTGAACAACGCGGCATTCGACACAATCAACGCCACAGCCCGGGTTGACCTCATTCAACAACAACTGTCTCTTCACCTCAGCCAACGGAGTCCTCAACTGGTCCGTAGTAGACAGCCCAACTCGGTTTTCTGCAGAAATGGCATTCACCCCCCTTTGACCATGCGCAGGCATGGGATTGGCATTAACATTGGGAGATGGTGCAAAGTTGATCGCTTTCGAATCCACCAGGTCCTGGACTACGTGCTTAAAAGCTTTGCAGTCCTCAACGTTGTGTCCGGGAGCACCCGAATGGAATTCGCACTTTGCGTTCTCATTATAACTAGCTGGCCTTTGATCAGGTCTCAAAGGTGCCAGCGTCCTCAACTGTACCAGCCCAAGGTCTAGCAATTTCTTCAGCAAAAAAGAATAAGTCACCGGAGGCCTGTCAAACTGCCTATCATTCATCCGTCCCCTGACTTGGTATCCGGCCCTCTGTGGCCTCTGTTGAAAAGGTTGTCTTTGTTGCTGTTGTGGTTGCTGTTGCGGTTGTGCAGGCTGAGACTCAGCAGGAATGGTTACTGCAGCATTGTGCTGGAAGTAACGGTCCCTACTGGGTCCTCGTTGTGAGTACACAGCACTGGTATCCCCTTCTTTCTTCCTCTGCCCACCATTACCGAATGGTTTCTTCGAACCTGAAGAAGAAGAAGACGCAGTACCCTGAATCTTGCCAATCTTCAACCAACTTTCTATCCGTTCCCCAGCCACCACAATATCTGAGAAGTTGGTAACTGGACATCCGACCATTCTTTCAGCAAAGGCCCCCTGCAGGGTCCCCATAAAGAGATCTGACATCTCACGATCAACCAGAGGAGGTTGCACTCTTGCAGCCAATTCTCTCCACCGCTGAGCATACTTTTTAAATCCTTCATTGTTTTTCTGAGACATACCCTGCAGCTGGGTACGGCTCGGAGCCATGTCAGCATTAAACTGATATTGCTTGAAGAAAGCATCCCCAAGATCCTGCCAGTTTTTAATGTCCGAGGATTTCAACTTGGTATACCATTCCAGGGAACCTCCGGACAGGCTGTCCTGGAAAAAGTACATCCACAGTTTCTGATCCATGGTGTATGCAGAAATTTTGCGGACGAAGGCTTGAAGATGGGTCTCTGGACAAGAACTCCCATTATATCTGTCGAAAGTGGGCGCTTTGAACTTCTGTGGGATCACAATCCCCTCAACCAGCCCCATATTAGACATATTCACCACCCCGGGAGTGGCATAACTCTCCAATACTTTAATCTTTTCAGCCAGCAGCTGAATCTCCTTGTTCTGAGGCGGAACACTATAGGGAACGAACGGTTCATTCTGCATTGAAAACTGGTCAGCCTCCCTGTCTTCCTCCTGGTCTTCATCAAACCCATAGAACGGAGGCAACATATTGTCCTTCAAATTCTGACTCGGCCCAGGTTGACCACCAGCACCGAAACCACCGGCATTATTCACAACACCAACAGTCGTCCTCTTTCCGCCGTCTCGAGACCCCAGCCCCTGGTTGGAGACTCCATCCAGGTTAACCCCGCTGTTTGCTGCAGAAGCCCGCTCGAGCTTTTCAACTTTGTCAGCCAACGCCTTCTGACCAACTGCAAAGCCTTGCATGATGTTGATCAGCTCGTTCATTTTATCCTTCAGCTCGAGGAGATCTGTGTTGGGAAGATCCATGAGTCTAGGAGTGTTGCGTCTGGTGTAATATCTGTGAGGGTGTGTTAAGTGCAAAGGTACGGTTCTGCGAGCACGAGCAATGATTCCTAAAACAATCAAGCACGTTAGTAACAGATACCTGCAAAACAAAACACAAGTTATTATGATCATGCATGAATGCAGTATCTATCCATATGAGGAACACTTTGTCCCTCGATCCTGGCATCATAGAGACAAATAATAATCCGGCATCAATATTTTGATATGCAGTGTTTGATTTCATCGTGCAGATCGGAGATATGTGATTTAGCATGATACCCCCAACCATGTGTGTGCTTGTGTGAGCGCATACGGTAAAGCAAATAAAGCTTGAAAACCAATCACTGAATGAAAAACCGCCATTACATAACAAAATGCACACAAGTGCCATAGTCATACATCAAATCAGATAAAATTCAAATACAATCCTCCATAATCAGGAAAGAAATACAAGCAAGTAGATTCCGTCAACAAGCCTGACGGTAATCCACAACAAATGAAAGATCTAGCTGGATGAGGGTCCCACAGATGGCCCTATCTCATCTTCCATCTTCGCAAACTCCACGGCGAACCTGAGCTCGGTGTTCTCCTGTTGCAGTCTCCCCACTTCCTTCTGATGAATTTTCATCTGTCTGAAGTAATGATCTCTCTCTGCCATGTAGTGATCTCTCTCGGCGACGATCTTCATGTTCTCTGACTCCTTAACCCTCAGTTTTGCCTCCCACTCAGCAATGAGGACTCGGACTCTGTTATCCCTCTGATCTTTCACCAAGATTTGCCTTCTCTTCTCATCTTCAATAACCTTTGAAGCTCTAGCCAATCTCTCTTTGGTGACGTCGTGCTCCTTTGCTGAAGATGCCAAGGCCTGACTAATCTTCCCATAATAGGCTGTATCCATCTCAAAGCGCTTTGCTTCCAGAGCATGCCGCTTGTCTTGATCTTCCATCTTCACTTTGATCTCCTGATTAGCTGTCTGAAACCGAGCAACACTTCTCTCCAATTCAGCTTTCTCTGCAAGTAACTGATCTCTGGCCCTCTTCATCTCGAGGAATTCTTCACTGCTGACAGAAGAACTTGGACCCTCAATCCGAAGAAACACAGGATCACCTCCAGGAAATGGTAGATGTGTAACCTCAATCCTCTTCCGCAACCAATCTTCGAATAGTGGAAAATACCGGCAGTTGACTTTGCCAAACGGAACCTTACCCTTCTTCTGAATGTTGCGCCATGCCCCAGACACTTGCATCAGCTTGGCCTGATTGCCCTCCACAGGAAAATAAAAGGACTCCTGAGTCTCACACTCAAGGGGAGGAACCTCCATAGCGAACCCCATCTGTCTCCTAAGAAGCGTCGGGTTGTAATTAATGCAACCCTGAACCCCTATGAGAGGCACATTGGGGAATCTCCCACAACTATATATAAAATCCCGTCCAGCCAAACCATTATGAGTCCACGCTATATCGTCAGCCCGCAAACCCATCAACCTGAAGGACCACTTGACAGAAGGATCAAGATGAGCAAAAGCACCTCGGGAAGGCAAATACCCCATAAACCACCTGAAGAGCAACTGGGCGCAGCACCTGATCAAACCCCCACGCAACTTCTCATTCCGATTATGGACCGAGTAGTAGGCGTCTCCGATCAGAGTAGGGATAGGGTTTCTCTGCATTAACAACCTGATAACATTATGGTCTACAAAATTCTTCTGATTAGGGAACAAGATAACTCCATAAATGCTCACGGCAATCAAAGCACAAACCGTCTTCCAATCACCCACAGAAGCATGTTCCTTGGCCTTAGATTCCAAGAAACCCAAGTGAAAACCCGGTAATTTTCCTTTCTCCTTCAAACCCCCCTTGGTCACTTCCGGACTCAAATAAAGAGCACGGGAAATCCCAAGGACGTCAGGCTCTCCTCTAATAGCACAGAAAGGAATCTGATCTCGAATCGGGATACCCAGGATACTAGCATAGTCCTCCATCAAAGGTCCCAACAGATAATCCGGAAACACGAAGCATCTCAGCCCCGGGTCATAGAACTGGAGAAGGGTATGAATGGCGCTTCTGTCATTGTCACTGAGTCGGAAAACCATCTTCAGGATACTACCGTATGCCTCTCTGAACATCCCCACACGGTCGGGTGTAATCAATGCAATCATATCTCTCAACTCATCAATCTCTGGGTTGAAGAAACTGTAAGCAACATCACGCTTCAAACCGGTTCTCATGTCTGAGCAGAAAGTCTCTCAACCAGGATCTCGATCCAAAGGGTCCCTGCATATGGGTAAACATGTGTTAGATGTAATTAATGCAAGATGTAATGATGCTGATGAATGAATACAATGCGTTGCCATCCTCCAAGCCATCTGATCATCTGCACTGAAGCCTGGTTTCTAACTGATCATAACCATCTGAGGGAGCAAGTAACCACCAATTTGACCCACGGGTTCCGAAATAAACGGAAGACAGACACATCATCATCATCAGTTTCTGTGCAGACACTCACAACCATATGAATCGGCCCGGGGAATCCTGAAATAAACGGATCCCCACTGATAAATATCTCGGCCCGGGGAATCCCGAAATAAACGGATCCCCACTGATAAATCACGGACAGCACTCCGGCGTCACGGCAATAAATGACCATAAATCCGACTTATAAATATGCCTCTGATCCACAGATCAGAAAGTCACCACCAAAGTCACCATCTGAACATGCATCTGAAAGAATCACCCTCCCCTCACAGGTAAATTCTAAACAGGTCACCCTAAGGCGGACAATAGTCTCGACAATCGGGCGGAGATACTCAATGGGTTTGCCCTTTCGGGTGTGCCATTGTAGCTCTCTTAAGATCGTCTAAACCAAAGATCCGGGAAATGATCGGTCACCATAGTCAATAGTTCAGATGAAGTAACTATGCCAAAGTGGGGTACCCCATAGAGGAAAGCACTATCAAATGAACCTCGTCTGGCTTGTGGTATGTCACGTTACAACAATATACTGATACAGCAAATGAGGAACGTGAGACCACACTAATCCTAGGTGCATACTCGGGCCTGGGTTTTAGCCCCACTCAGAACACCCACCCCAAAACAGAGGAACCACCTGCACAGAGGACGGCAACAACATGATAGTATAATGCATGCAAATAGTTATGCAAATATATACACTGGTTAGAATAATAAGTGCAATAAATAAAGCAAAACAAGCAACCTAAACTAATCCTAGAACGCTAGGAAGGACTCGCTTAGGGAAGATGGACCAGCACAGGTCTACATCCGGTTGGTATTCCCCAGCAGAGTCGCCAGCTGTCGCATCCGCGAAAAAAACAACCGGCGGGACTCAAATAAAAACACAACACAGAGCCGCCACTGCGCATTATTTATCCCAAAATAGGGAAAGGAAACGCTCAGAGAAACCTGGAAAGGACATGGTCTCGCGACCAAAGAGAAAGGGTAAGGGAGTCGGTTACGCAAGGGGAAGGTATTAGCACCCCTCACGTCCGTCGTACTCGACGGGATCCACGCTCTAAGAAAAGAAAAGGTTGCTAAAACATCACACACACACACAGGAACGCAGGTGGGGTTAAGAGAAGGGAGCTCGATAGGACGTCGCATCCTATGCCTACATATCTTGTCTGGAACAAGAATCAGAGCCAATGTAGTTCGGCTTACGCACGCCAAACAACACAAAACACACAAACAGACGGCAAACGTGGAGCCCAACAGCCAATCATTGGACTTACGTCAGCATCCGAACCAAAACACACTCAAAAGGGCAAACGCGGAGCCCGACAGCCAATCACTGGACTTACGTCAGCATCCGAACCAAACAAGCACAAACAAACAACACACACAAAAAGAAAAAGGTTGCCCTGAGTGGTCTCGCACGACCACCTGCCTACATACCTCGTCTGGAACAAGGATCAGGGCGATGTAGTTCCCCCTCAAGGGAAAGAAAAACTAGCCAGAAACCAAGGGAAGACACACTACCAGGGAGCTGGACTCGAGCCTAGTGTTGTCATGCATCTTTGCCCTACGTTCAGGTTTCTACCTACTTGCACAACTGCAAGCTAATCCTATCCAGGAAGAAAGCAAGCATACAAGCATACAAGCAAACAGAGCAAACAAATATTCACAAAGCACACGCTATAACCAGTTAAGTGAGGCTCAAACAATGGGTTTGACTGCCGAAGCAAGTCATCTGTACATGGGTAGTATTCGCTCTTAACCTTGCCATTACGGGGCTAAGGTGAAGCAGATGAAAAGGTGAAGTGAGGATGAGACCTCACAGCTCTTATCCCTGACCAGGGAGAGCTTTTAGACAAAGGAGCGTGGGTCCAGAATGGAGGGACCCTTCTACGCTCAAAGACTCTGACTCGATTGTGCAACAGCACAGGATCTTGGGTTTGTGTCCCAATGCATCAACACACAGCCGTGTGAGCAGAGGGACGACTCACAGAATAGTGGGGGATAGATTGCATATCCCTTGGCTTCCACCAATTGCCTCATAGAGGTCTTTCACCTGCTTGGCACAAATGTAAACAACCACAAACATCGCCTCTTAAGGAGGACTTCAGACAGTTGCCTGGCCAAGTAACAGGCCAGGTCTTCCAGACTACATGAAGAATAGAAGTCCTACCTCAAGTGGTTTAAAAACCAAGCAGCAGCAAGCAAGTTCTTAAAGAACTGTAAGCGACTAAATGTACCTGAAATCAATCAAGTATCATCAGTACTCAGACAAACAACAATAAACAGCAAATGTTAATCAGTCAGACTATACAGATTAAGCAACACAGGTTAATGCACATAAGTGCAAGCTATAAGCTCAAACTCAAGCTTCACAACCTACAAAGCAAAGTCATGTTAGTTCTCAACATCAAACAATCTCAATTTAATTGACTTGAATCATTCTCCTTAAGCATTGTGCATTTCATCCTGAAAAGTCAAACCAAATGTGAGAAACTGGACCACTAGGCCAAGCCTAGGGTCCAAAAGTGAGAAAAAAATTCTAAACAGCAAGCAATTCTCAACCAAAACCAAATTAATGCAAATAGAAAGCAAATGCAATTGATCCCATACTCATATCATTCACCATATTCATTTCATTACCAAAACAAGTCAAACTAGGTCAAATGCAACACCCAATGTCCAAACAGAATGAATTCCATCAAAAGCATACCAAAATAATTCCCAAAATCCTCAAATAATTCACACCTAAACAGGACATATTCAAGGTATAGCATGTCAATTTTCAGCTCAATTGGACAAAAGGAACTAGGTCAATGAAAATAAAGAAATCCAGACACAATTATTCAAGCCAATTCAAGGTATCAACACATGCATTCACTTCAAAAATTCATAAGTCAATGAAAACAATTAAGAAATGAATGGGACCAAAATAGGGATGTCCTACAATGTGTCTACAACCAGCATACCAAATTTCACATTCATCCAAAACCATATGAGAATTTCACATAAGATATACAAACATGTGTCATACAAGGTTGCACAATGAGCATACAGTGAAGAAAAATATCAATCAAATTGAAAATGCCATAGAAAAATCCAGAAAAATTCTCATGATCTCTCAACATATCAATGATCATCCATGCAAAATTTCAATCCAATCCAACAATCCTAGGCCAGGCAAAAATATTCATGAATTTGACCTAGCTAGGTGTGACACAAATTGTCACACCTAGATTCAAAAAAATCATATCTCACTCCACAGGTATCCAAAAATCACAAACTTTACATGTAAATCACCATCAACATGTCTAGAATGAGCATAAAAAATTTCAAGCATTTCTTTTAATGTATGAGTATTTCACAATGAAAATGGCAAAACATGCACAAAAATGACATAAGTCAAAGATCCATAGGCCAAGTCAATATTTCACCATGCACAACTTCTTAAACCATGCCTATAAAAAACTAGAGAGAAATTGGGATCCATCAAAAAAACTCTCACTAATTTTGGACTTGTAATTATTTTTTTATGATTTTTTAAAGTTTGAATGAATTATGAAATAATTATTTAAATGTGTTAATTAATTAAAATGAATTATTAATGTCCAGTGGCACGTTCGTAAATATGCCTGGCCGGTCCAAAACGCAGGCGTATCACTAAACGCGCTGGCATGCTGTGGTTGGTTGGCTTCCGCGGGAAACAGCTTTCAAATTTCCAGGCAAGGAAAACAAGATCAAACGCAGTTCTAATTCCAGAAAATCATCATCATCAACACGCGTTTTCCAGAAATCACATGAACAACAAGAACATCAAATCTCCATGAAAATTCACAATCTTATAGTCATTGGAAAGGTCTGAGCACGTAGAGTCCAAATATCATGATAAAAACGTCCAGAAATTCACGTATGAAACGAATCGATTGAATTAGGTTTTGCATTCAAGACTTTGAATCGAAATATCTCTCTCTACAATTCATCATTCCAAAAACTAAACATATCACAACGATCTACATTGAACACTCTTCAAAAAGCATATAGCAATTCATCAATTCATGAGATTCGATTTTGAAGTACCTTGAGATGGCAGTGTTGATTCCTGTAGTATTTGCGCGTGGCTTCTCAAAACAGATGAAGAAAGATGTTAAGGAAGATGAATGCAACTTGTAGCTTGGCTCGAATTTGCCTCTAGTGCAAGAAATCCTCAAATGCCAGGGTTGAACCTCACATGAACAGTTGCCATTCGTGGAGATTTTGATGTTGATCTTCCAAAACAGTTGAAGAAGAAGGTGATTGGAGATTGAATCAAAAAGAAAATCGTGATTTGATGGAGAATTGGAAGAGATTTGTGGATTTTTGCTCTTGTGTGTTCTTGAGGATTTTGGAGAATTTGGAGGGAAAATTGGTTGAAATTTCTTGTGAATTGTAATTGTGATCAAAGTTAGTTACAATTAAGATTATATACCTCCCTTTAATCAAGCTCTTAATCACCAATTAGCAAAATGTAATGGTAATTAGCATAAATGTCATTTTCAAAGCAAGGGCAAAATGGTATTTTCACTCAAGCCCTGTGACAGCTCATTGACAGCACACACACTCTCAAAATGACATGTGTGATCTGTTGCAACTTGTCCCATGGCCATTGGATGTGTATTTTTGATTTTCACTATGCCATGGTAAATTGTATAATTTTCAATTGCAATTCATAAGTGACTTGTTCAAATAATGGACCTTGACATGTTATGACCATTCAAACAATTTTCAAATTGCATTTGTGAGGTGTTGCAAAAATCCCCATTCCAAAATTCTCATTATTTCTCAAGTTGGACCATTTTGCCCTTGGATTTTTAACTGTACACTTGAAAATTGACTTTCTGCATTGACCATTTTTTATGAATTCCAATTATGCACCATGAAATTACATGTCAAATGGAGTCTGCACATAAAAAGATCACTCAATTTGGACACTCCATGTGGAAGTTATGCCCCTCTGATTATGGGTCATTTTTGAAATTGAATGGACCATAACTTGCCAACCATGCATGGGATTTTCAAGTTATTGGACTTTTTGGAAAGGTGAGAACAAGATCTACAACTTTCATGTTGAACAAGTTTTCATTTGAAGCTTCCTTGGACATGTAAATTTGAGGTCAAAAACTTTCCATTTTTGGAAACTTCAATTACAAGTCATTTTCTATTTTTGGCCATTTTTGTCTTGACTTGATTTTCTCCATTCTTGAGCTTTGAAATGTCAAATAAAACTTGTTTCAACATGAATGAAGTGTCTCCAACTCATTTCCACCTCCAAATCCATTAAATCAATCACAGTTGACCACAGTTGACTTTTTCAGCTGATAGATGAATCTGGCAATGCACTGATCAATCTGAGCTCCAATCTCCTGATGAAATGGCCCAAGGATGAAACCCTAGCCTCAATTAGCTCCATATAATCATGTGATGATCCCCATATCAATCATAGACCCCATCTCCTTGCTATGCCCTGATTGGCCCAATGCAACTGATTAGGGTTGACCAGTGGTCAAAACCCTAATCTCAAAGAATCTGCTTCAACACTTGATGATATCAAACCATGATGATGATGATGAATCATTTCAATCAAGATGAAAACCAATCTCCTTGGGAATCATAAAACCCTAATTTGAACCACCATATCCTCAGATGATTAGTGATCCAATCCAATGAAACCCTAGCTTGCACCTAACCTCTTCATCTTCTGGCCAAGACTTGTGAGGATGACTTGCACAATGTAACCACATGATATGCAATATGCAATGCCTAATGACCTAAAAATGATATGCAACATGATATGCTAGTCCCAAGAGAGGAGGGCAAATTTTGAGGTGTTACACATATCATCAACATAAACCTCGATTTCATGATGAATCGTATCATGGAAAAGAGTCACCATAGCTCGTTGATATGTTGCCCCAGCATTTTCAGACCAAACGACATCACCTTGTAGCAGAAGGTGCCCCATGGGGTTATGAAAGTTGTCTTCTCCATGTCTTCTGGTGCCATCTTAATTTGATTATAGCCAGAAAAGCCATCCATGAAGGAGAATACCGAGAACTGAGCCGTGTTATCCACCAAAACGTCGATGTGAGGAAATGGAAATCATCTTTAGGACTAGCTTTGTTCAGATCCCAGTAGTCAACACACATCCGTACCTTCCCATCCTTCTTAGGTACTGGAACAATGTTCGCAACCCATGGCGGATAATTTGTAACCGCTAAAAACCCTGCATCCAACTGTTTTTGCACTTCTTCCTTTATCCTGACAGTCATCTCTAGTCTTGTTCTTCTGAGCTTCTGCTTGACCGAAGGACAATCCTCTTTGAGAGGCAAACGGTGTACCACAATGTCTGTGTCAAGCCCTGACATGTCCTGATAAGATCAAGCGAAGATGTCAACATACTCTTGCAGCAATTCAATCAGCCCCTTCTTCACATTATCTTCCAAAGCAACCCCTATCTCAATCTCTCTCTTGACGTCCTCGGTGCCGAGATTAATCACTTTAACAGAATCTCGATGCGGTTGAATGACCCTTTCCTCCTGTTTTAATAACTTGGCAAGTTCTTTAGGGAGTTCACAGTCTTCATCACCCTCTTCTTCAGCTTGAAAGATTGGATTTTCAAAGTCGAAGCGAGCCATAGCAGAACTGTTATCAATAGGATCCGGTGACGTGCACCTGCATGAGTGATGGTACGTGCTTATGAGTGTGAACAAGAAGTGGAAACTAAACAAAACGTTGCCAAATATATATATATATATATATATATATATATATATATATATATATATATATATATATATATATATATATATATATATATATATTATTTTTGATTTTTGAAAACTGCAAAAATAGAAAGACAGTGAACAAAATATTTGAATGCAAAAAGACGTCCTTTATTTATGACAAAAAATGCAGGTATTCACATAGATGAGCCCTACAATGAGTCATCACGCCCTGGGCAGAACGTAAGACTTGGATATGCATGAATAAACAAAGAAAATTACTCTTTAAGAAGAGTGACTTGGATAATCTCTTCAGAAGACCAGTTGCGGAGAACTTCACCCGGGACCCTTGGACGCACCCAGTTGTCAATGTCGCAATCACTATCCCCATCTTCTTTGTTGATTGCAGAGACCTGGCCGTACTGAATGATGCCAGCACTGGAGAAAGTAATCGGCCCCTGACGGGTCTGAGGCGTTGAAGTTGTAGAAGTCAATGATGGCTGATACCCAATCCCAAACTCGTCTTCCTTCATAGGTAAGTCCACCAGACATCCCCAACCGGGAGCAACACCTGAATTTACCAAGGCCTGTGCCTGCTTGAAGGACGAAATAGAGGCACCTGCTTCAACCTCTTCCACTGGAGCTGCATCCTTGACTTGAACTGCCTCAAAGGCCTGACACAGGGTCTCATGAATCTCGCCTTCTACCTCTACATACTTGAATGTAGACAGGTTACTGACCAGAATATCCTCCTCACCACAGACAGTGATAATTCTTCCGTTGACCGGGAACTTGATCTTCTGATGCAAGGTCGAGGAGACTTCCCCAGCATTGTGGATCCAAGGACGACCCAGGAAACAGCTATGCGAAGGATTGATATCCGTCACATAGAATACGGTGTTAAAGGTTTGTGATCCAATCTGAATTGACAATTCTACCTCTCCGAACACCGACCTCTTAGAACCATCGAAGGCTCTTACCACAAGATCGGAAGGCTTCAAGATCAAACCTTCTACATCTAACCTTGACAGGGCTAGAACCATCGAAGGCTCTTACCACAAGATCGGAAGGCTTCAAGATCAAACCTTCTACATCTAACCTTGACAGGGCTCTCTTGGGTAGCACATTGAGAGAGGAACCTGTATCCACCAGAACATGGGATAACACAGTGTCTTTACACTCCATCAAGATGTGCAAATCCTTGTTATGATCGCGTCCAGCTAGCGTCAAGTCAGAATCAGTAAAACCCAACCCGTTGCTTGCATGAACATTTGCAACGATCCCTTCTAGTTGGTTCACTGAGATCTCTTAAGGCACATATGCAGCATTAAGGACCTTCAGGAGTGCCTCCCTGTGTGCCTCCGAACACAACAGGAGTGAGAGAATAAATATCTTGGATAGCGTCTGAATTAACTGATCGACTACCTTGTAATCGCTTTTCTTTATAATTCTCAAAAGTTCATCCACATCCTTCGCAAAAGTAGGCTCAGAGCCAGCCTGTGGTGCAGAGGTACCCCCATTCACAACTTGCTTGCCTTTGGCCTTCGCCGCGGCGTCAGCACTATCAGGTTGGGTAACCGGTGGTGAGAACAGTCTACCACTTCTGGTGAATCGCCCGATTCCACCAACATTGTCCACTGCGGGATCTTTTATCTCAATTCCAGGTTCAGACTTTTGATCCTGCACCTCTTCTACTTTCAGTGGCTGCTCCACTCCATGATCATGCATGTACACACTCCCCCCGTAATGCCAAGGAATGGCCTTTCGCTGGTGAAAAGTAAAGGACCAGGGGTCGTGATGGTCATAGTGGATTGATACGGTCGCACTGGTGGTACTGGTTGCGCTACTGGCGCACTGATCTGAGCGGTCGGGTAGAAAATTGTGATAGTTGCAACGTCACAGTCATACTCAGAAATCTTATTTATTGAAGTACAAACACCCGAAACATCGGAATCAAGTTCAGCAAGTACATCAGAATCAAACACCATGTTTGGAATATCAGCAACAACATCAGAAAAATTAATTACATCATTGGGAATTACAAAATCAGCAGGAACAACATTTGTAAATTCTTCAGCATCTTTAGGAAAGAGGGATTAACATCTGCATTCTCAACAACCCCTTCAATAGACCTTTGGGCAGATAAGTCTTCAGCTTGGAGGATACCATCGTCAAGCAAGGCCTGGATACCCTGCTGCAGCTTCACAAACCCCCACTCTGTGCAACACAACCCAAACAACCGCTCCCACAGCCGGGGAAAACATCTGCCTTTAGCAAGTATTCTTTGATTTCTAACAGCGGAGTCTTCAGCTTCAACACCTCCTTGACTAGTTTGGCTTCTCCTTCAACCATGTTAACATTTGCTCCACCATGCTGCAGCATGGGATTGTTGACAACATTAGGAGCCGGCGCAAAGTTAATGGCCTTTGAATCAATAAGGTCCTGAACTACGTGCTTAAAAGCTTTGCAGTTCCCAATAGTGTGGCCAGGTGCCCTAGAGTGGAAATTACACATAGCATTGGCGTCATAACCCACTGGAAGCCTGCCAACGGGAGGAGCCAAAGTGCGTAACTGCACAAGTTGCAAATGTTGAAGGTTGAGAAGCAATTGGGCATACGACATCGGAAGAGTGTCGAAACGCCTATCCATCATCCTCTATCTCTGTTGATAAGCAGGTATGTTACCCTGTTGTTGTTGGTATTGATTTTGTTGACGTTGAGGTTGTTGTTGTTGCACTGGTGCTGCAGCCGGAATGGTCACTGCTGCAACATAAGGTTGTTGATGGTAATTCTGAAAGTTATTCCTCCGATTACCCCTGTTCCGATAAGAAGATATGGCATTTGCATCCCATTCTCTCCTCTTCTGTCCTCCTAAGAACGGCTTCTTTGACCCCGAAGATGATCCAACCCCATTTTGGATCTTACATGTCTTCAAGTAGTTCTCCACCCTCTCACCGGGAGAGACCACATCAGCAAAATTCGAGGCGTTGCAACCCACCAGACGCTCCAAATAAGATCCAGGCAGTGTGTTCATAAACATGTTGGCCATCTCTTTTTCCAACATCAGAGGCTGAACGCGGGAAGCCAACTCTCTCCAGCGTTGAGCATACTCTTTGAAGCACTCGTTGCTCTTAAGAGACAGATTCTGGAGTTGAGTCCTGTCAGGTGCCATATCCGCATTGTACTGATATTGCTTCACAAAGGCCTCAACCAAATCTCTCCAGCAGCGAATATGGGTCTGTCTAGCCTCATATACCACTCCAAGGATGCCCCAGCTAGGCTGTACTGGAAGAAGTACATGGGCAGCTTCTCATCATCAGAATACGTAACCATCTTGCGGAAGTAAGCTTGTACGTGAGTCTTCGGGCAAGAGTTGCCATTGTACTTATCAAAAACAGGGACTCTGAATTTTGGTGGAACTCTCACGCCTGGGACCAGCCCCAAGTCAGCAACATCCACACCAAGAGCATTCTTCCCTTCCACAACTTTCAACCTCTCTTCCAATCTCCGAAACATAGGGTCCATACCATGGCCCATGCCAGAGTCCTCCTGAAGTAGGGGGGAACTGATCATCCTGATCATCATGGATGGGTTGTTGATCAAGGTTGACATGTGGGATCGGGATAGGCCCCGGTCCATTGGGTCCATTAGCCTCTCCAGCTGGAGGATCAGCCATAACCTCCGGTTGAGTAGTAGGGGGATCCCTCTGTACCAACAATCTAAGCTCCTGCTGTCTCTGAGCCACTCCTTGGACCACTTCCATGAACTGATTCATGCGAATCCTCATCTCAGCGAGCTCTGCTTGTAGACCTTCCATTGCTCTCTATTGATTCCTTCGGGTACCGTATCGGTGAATGCTTGAGTCAGCTATCCTAATAATGGAATACCAAACAAGATGAGAACACTGCGGCGGTACTTGTTATGCAAGACATGCTAATGAATATGCAAATGCAATGACATGTTTATCAATTTCAAAGGGTATTCTACCCCTTGATTCCAGTCTCACATTAGATAAACAGTGTAAGAAAACCCCGACTAGAATCAAGAAGAAGATATAAACCCCTAGGAATAGATAAACATGATGCATGCAATGCTTATGATTTAATTTTTATATTAGAGGAACTTTAGAGTCTTATTTGCAAATTTTGGAAATATTAAACGTTTATCACATACAAAAATATCACATCAATTAATATTTGGAAATGTTTTTACGCCAAAGAAGTACAATCTTGGTAACCAAATACAATACAAGAGAGAAGGAAAATGAACATCCTATGGATCCCTAGAAGCAATCGTCCAAAGCCCTCGAGACCGGAAGATAAGCTGCACGAAGCCTCTTCACCTCCCTCTCATAGGTTGCCTCCTTATCTGCCTTCTCTTTGGCAAGTCGATCATACTTCCTCTTCCAAAACTTGGAAGACTGAGGAAGTAGAGAAGTCAATGCGTCATTAGGATCATCAATAACCTGGTGCTCAAGGAACTCTATCAAAGCATCCTTCTCTCTGATCTGCTGAAGCAACTCCTCTCGTTCACGGATCCAAGCACGCGAACGGTCTTCGTCTCTCAACTCCTCTACTCCTTGGCTAGGGAGGGTTGAAGGCCCAGCCACAACCAAAGGTGTGGGTCTTGGATACTCATAAGGCATGAGGTACTCGGAAGCTCTCCTCCTAACCCAAGAGGTATAGGGTTCCAAAGCGATACAGTTCTTCGGACCTAGCTCCTTCCTTTCTTATGGATCTTGCGCCAAGCGCGGACCATCCTGCCCTTCAAGCCTTGGGGATCTTTACCCTCCTGAAAGAACACACCCTCTAACAGAATGTTATTGGGTTTATCCTTTAGGGGGAACCCAAGCTGACGACGTGCTAAAGTAGGGTTGTAGTTAATTCCACCGCATGTACCAAGAAGAGGTACATTGGAAAATTCACCACAAGAGTCGATAATCTGCACACCATCATATACACGGTTGTACCAAAAGATATCATCATTAGTGAGAGACATAAGTCTCGTGGACCACCGTATACATCCTTTGTTCTCCTTGAAGGCGAGCGTCTGAGGCAAGTGCGAAATGAACCACTTGTACAACAGAGGCAAACCACACACAATGGTACCACCGCCCTTTGCATTCCTTATATGCAAAGAGAAATAAGTTTCACCCAACAGAGTAGGAACGGGATTAAGAGTAGAGAAAATCCTAATGGCGTTCACATCCACAAACTTGTCGATGTTGGGGAATAACACTAGCCCATAGATGAGAAGTACAAATATGGCCTCAAAGGTGTCCTCACTCATGGCCTTCCCAAACATAGTAGCTTGATCAATGAGGAAATCAGACGGGAGACCTTGAATTCCACCTTTGGTAGTCATATGAGCACCAATAATAGATTCATCTATACGCAACAGATCAGCAATCTCTTGAGAAGAAGGAGCTCTCTCCAAGCCACTGAACGGCAACTGGTCTAGGATAGGTATGCCCACAAGATAGGCATACTCCTCAAGCGTGGGCAAAAGCTGGAAAACCGGAAAAGTGAAGCAACGGTACAAGGGATCATAGAACTGCACCAACACACTCATTAGACCTTCATCCACTTGAGTAGCCAGAATAGACAGAAGCTTCCCATGACGAGCCTTGAATTCCAAGGGATCTAATACATAGGATGTCAAACTCCTTAACTCTTTCAAGTCGGGTTGTCTGAAACTGTACTTCTTCGTATTCCTTCTTTGCTTATCCATGTCTGAAAATTTGCAAATAGACCTCTTAAGTTCCTTGAAAATTTTCTCATTGCTGATGATATGGATGTGTATGGATGCATGAATGCATGGATGCATGGATACAACGATCACACTCAAGGATAAAGCAAATCACACCACACAAAGGTCATGGGATGGATCAAGTCATCCTTAATATCAATCATTCATTTTGGTGGATTATGGTTTACACCTTATCAACACCCAAGTTCCATTGATATTAAGGATACACAAGAACGGATCAACCATGAATCAAGGGTTTGTTGCAAGTCACGAGCATGGAGTCTCGGTTAAGAACCACCCAAAGGGAGTGTACTAGGGTTTAAACCTGCCAAACATGTTCTACAAGAGGTTCCCATAGTCATCATCCCATCTTTCGGATATTATCGGAGAAACGACTACTCGTATTCCAAAAATATTCTCAAGAGAGACTCTTATGAGTGTAGTATCACGTAACAATCGTATCAAATCTTACACTTGAACGACTTTCGCACTACATCCCAAGAATATGCCAAGATGGGCTTGGTAAACTAAGGTCATTGGCTTCTAAGGTCTATATTGGAAGGAGTAATGTCTAACCACAACTACTTGTGTGACATTATTGATCCCAACATGACCTCCACCAAGTGAATGGACTTGTAAGTCAACTTGCTAAGGAATAACTCCACACAAGTCAACAAGACTATGCCATTCTCCTATCCTAAGTGCACTCGAGTTCGGGTATAGAACTCATCTCACAAAGATCACCAAGCATACAAGGAATTAATATTCAAACAATTCAATCATCACATACAATACAGTAATCCCAAATTGCACAAAAATATGTCACAAAGCAATATACCATACAATACAACAAATATGAAAAGTAGGCAAAACCCACTAGGCAAATGACCAAGTCCCCAGCAGATTCGCCACTTTCTGTAGCGGGGTATTTGTTACCATCAGAGATATTGACTAAATCCAAGGTAAACCATACAAGTCGAGTCGCCACCGCACTTCTATTTATCCAAAGGAATGATTAGAAAGCGAACAAAAACCTAAAAGTTTTATCGAATCAAAAACTAGTAAAAATATCAGAGGTCTGGGTAAGGGGGTTGGTTATGCAATGGGAAGGTTTTAAGCACCCAAAACATCCTAGGTACTCCTAGGGAGCCCTTTTCATAAGTGTTGTTCTAGTCTAAAGGGTGTAGGTATATCTAAAGTACTATTTACTAAAAGGAAGGTTAAAAGAAAATGACTCGCAAGGATATCGCATCCACTGCCTACGTATCTCATCTAAGTATGAGAATCAGAGTCTTCGTAGCTCGGCTACCTATGGGTCAAAGAGAAGTGTGCTCGGTAAGACGTCGCGTCTTATGCCTACATATCTCATCTGGAATGAGAATCAGAGCAAAACGTAGTTCGGATAATTAGGGGTTAAGGATTTCCATCTGAACATGGACTTACAAAAGAGAACACCAACTGTGTCAAAGGAGGGTGGGCAGTGTGTTCAACGTTCTAGCAGTAGGTGTCGCAGCTCGCTGAATCGAGTCTTAGGCAGTTACCTCTTTGCAATAGAACAGACTGACATGCCACAAGATCGGAGACGCACGGAAGGTCTAAAAGTGGGGAAGCTCTGCTCTAGAGTTGTCATGCAATATGGACCTATGTGTTAGGATTTACAAAGGAGAACATCTACCTAATGTTAGCATGCAAAGAATAAGAGAATTCTACCTATGTTATCATACAAAGGGTTCTACCTAATGGGTTCTACCTAAACGGAACAAGAGTCGACGGATGGAGCGCGGAGAGGAGTTATGAATAAGGGTAGATGGAGATGCCGGAGGCAATCGACTTACAGGTAGATGGCGATGCCTGAGGAAATCGACTTACAAGAGGATGGATGAATGCGTGCTAGTTCTGTTAAGTTTTGAAAATGATTACTCAACGTTGGATCGAGCTTTTGATCTTATTTTGAAATGGTTATCGGATGTTCGTTTTAATTCTTGTATTAACAGGTGACCAAAGAAATACAGAAATAAATATTATCCACTGAATAATGTAATAATGAAAATTGGTATGTGAATTAATTAAAATAAAACAGAAGTCAAATTAAAAGTCCACCAACCAAACTAGGTCAAAAATAAATCCAAAATAAATTGAAAATTTGAAATAAAATTCCAAGAAAAGGTCAGGTTGACCATGAGACAATGGTCAACCTTCATCCCAAAAATCAAATGCTAACAATAATTTTAAGTCATAAAAATAAAATCAATAAAAAAAGTGTGTTAAAATGGACCAGTTAGAATAAATAATTAAAATAAAATATTAATATTAAAAAAATACGAAAATAAAAATTATATAAAATTAAATAAAACGTTAAGAAAAGTGACAAATATTTTTGGGTAATTTTATGGATGAAGAAAATATTTTAAATAAAAAAAGAAATATGAAAATGGAAGGATTAATGGTGATGAACATGGTAAGCAAGCGTAGATATATCAAAACATGGTCATGGAAGAGATGATTACCTAATGGAAAATAGAAGTGGAATGGAATTTGATATGTGATGAAGCTTTGCCTCCTTGCCACGAAATTCCAATGCCCCTTTAGGATTAGGGTTTCAGCTTCTTAAATAGGGTGGATTAGGTGTTCTCATGGGCTTTTTAATAAGTGATTTATCCATAAGAATAAAAGTGTGAAGTGAGGTGTAAAATGTTGTTATTTTGGGCCAAACTTAAGTGAATGGATGTCCAATGCATGGCCAAAAGAGGTAAAAAAACGTGGCTGATTTGTGCAGCATGCTTAGAAAATCTGATTGGGCCAGTCACGCCCAAAATCTGCCTAGAAAATCAAGTCATGGTGCCCACTTTAAATGAATGTATCTCTCAAACCATGGATCCAAATGAGATGATTCCAAAAGTATGTGAAAGAGGACATGGCAAGGTACAATTTTTGTGAAGAAATTATTTTCAAATAATGCCTTGAAGTGCAAGAAAACTGGTCAAGAAGTCTTGACAAATTTTGAAGATTTTGGACATAGAAATTTTTCAAAGTGTCCTAAAAAAATGTCTCACTTTGACTAAGCATAACTTTCTCAATTCTAATCCAAATGGAGCAAGATTTATATCTCTAGAAAGCTTGGAACAAGAGGAAAAACTTTCATGTTGGAGAAATTTTCAAATGGAGCTTTTATATTGATGCAAAATGGGCTTAAAGTGAGTGCAACGATCATGAAAACTTGCCCTAAATGGAAAGTCAACCATTTCCAAATTAAGTAACTTTTCCAATTCCTGATTAAATGATGAATCCATGATCCAACCTTGATCAAATTTCACATGTAGGATCCCCTAGGCATGGATTTTGAGATTCCACTCTCAAAATGTCAGGAGTTGACTTTTCTGGCCCCACAGTTGACTTTACCCAAACTGTCTGATTCCCGATTCCATTGATCAATTGAAGCACTTCTAGCTCAAATAAAGAGCTGATTTTTTGTATGTAGACCCTTGTGGACATATGGAGGGCCATGGAAAAGAGTTTCACCCAAAGAATCAGAAATAAACTGATTTTATACCAAACCCTAGTTTTAGGGCAAAATGATCAAAAACTGATTGCACTGATTGCCAATGGATCTTTCTGAGATAATTGTGAATCTTCCTAGGACAAGATGTCTCTCTAATCATGAAATGGATGAGCTCCTCTACTTCCAACCAAACATTGCCTGTTGCAGGTATCCATGAAACCCTAATTTCTGATTAAATCCAGATGAACACTCTGATAGCTTTGAATCCTTCACTAATGAACTGAGGACCATAATAAGATACTTGGACCCCCCTGAGACCCTTGAGACTTGTATACTTAGAAAATGAAGTCCAATTCTCAATCTTGCTTTGTGTGGGCTCCTTCTGTTAAGGAGTGATCGATCAAAACCTGATCTCCATGTCACTAATGCAGTATGCAATGAGTATGACATAATATGATGCTAATGAAGTCTAAAACATAATCCCATGCTTCCAGGAAAAATGAAGGGTAAATTTTGGGGTATTACACGCACATATCTGAGGTCGGTCAATAAAACTATAGGCAAATAAACACAAGTTAGAGATCATGACTAGTAATCCAAGCTCCTACAACTTGCCATGCCAAAAGAAAAGAGGAAAGACCTTGTATGGATTTCAGGTTTTTTGCTTGACCAAGAAGCAACCTATCTTGGACACAAAGCAACTCACTTGATCTTTGATCAAGTTGAGTTTGATTTGAATCAAAGAAGGTTAAGCCCCTCATATGTCTAGACTAACCACAAATCATTAACTCATTGGCCAAAAAAAAAGAAGAAAAGATATGAAGAGGAAATGGACAAAATGAGAATCCACGTGACATAATCAAAACACAATGATCAAATGTGAATGAGATCAATCATCAATCAATGGTAAACAGAAGTGAAATGAAGATTAGAAGTCAATAAAGGTCAAACATATTTTTGGTATTTTTTGGAATTAAAATAATACATAAAATAAAATGAACAAAGTATGGTCAAACTTCAAACTCAATTCAAATCAACTTGAATAGGTCCAATTGAATCATCATAAGTCTAACATGGTCAAACAAGGTTTGATAAATTTTCTCAATATTTTTTGGAAACAGAAACTATTTTAAAACAATTAAAAATCAAGAAAAATAACACAAATGAACTAAAATCTCAAATAAATCTCAAATCAATTGAGAAATTGATGAGAATATTTTTCATAGACTTATCATAATCCATATGTGTTAAGAAAATATTTTTGGAATTTTTGAATATCAAAAAGTATTTAAAATGAATTAAAAACTATCAAAAATAAAATAATTCACAAAAAATATTAAATGGAATCACAAAAATAATTAAAAATCAGATTATGAAACTAGATTTTAAAAGAAATTTTTTGCAGTTGGTCTCATATTTTTGTGATTCCAAATAAAAAAGTTATGAATTTTTGAAAATAAATGGAATAAAAGAAAAATAAAATAGAAATTAAAAAATCTGGAAAATCCACAGCGCTTGGATCCACTTCATTAATTGACGTGGACAAATCCAATGGCTCTGAGGCGCGCGCGCATTGTGGTCATGAGTCAAAAGCAACACATGCTGAATTAAAAAAAAGTCAAGAGGGTGGATGGTTGAGATTATAACGCGCACATGAGATCCAAAGGCCCAAACTCATCCACGTGGGGACGGTGGTGGAAACCATCGTCTTCTCCGGTGAGCCAACTAAATCCGGCCACCAGTTGCAGGTTTTTTAACCTCAACTAAAATACACGATCCTTATACCAAAATGAAGCTAGCGTGATGTACATCACCCCTGTAACCTTGGATTTCTCTCAAGATCTCTATGGAATGAGAAATCTGAGATGAAAAATCCAGGTGTTCAATCTGAAATGCATCAATTCACAAAATTAAAGCCACCATTGGCTTGCCTCTCACACGAGGACTTCAGAGAACCAAATAAACACAAGGAAATCACATTATATGAAGAGATATGGATCAAAACAGTTTGAGCATAAACCTTTGAAGTGCAGCTTTAAACAGCACGATCTGCTCCAATTCTTGCTTCTAACTTGATCAGGAGATGATGATGATGATAGGCTTAGGAATTAGAAACTGAAGATCAACCAAGGAAGTTGAAATTCAAGTTTGAATTTGAGAAAATAAAATCAGAATTCCTCTAGTCTGGTTGGGTTTAGATTTCTGCAAAGCTTCAGGTTGAATCAAGGATGATATTTGAATGAGGCAAGGCATGTATTTATAGTTGCAGCTGCAAGCAAAGATGTGTCAAACTCGTGTGCATGAAGCTTTGGGTCCTCCACGCATGGGCCTGTACAAGCGCATGTGAGGCCCAAAAGCTGATGGAAATGAAGGTTGAGCTCATACCAAATGGAAATGGACGTGCAATTTGAATTGCAAAGGCTTGTGCATGGAAATTTAATGTGAAATGCATAATTGATCACAAACGTTCCCCTCTTCGAAAGTCACTCATGGAAAATCCAAACATAGGCATGTGAGTAATGGTTGGAAAGGTCTTGACATAAGTAACAAAAGCTATGTTGGACAAAAATCCATTTGGAGTTTGGAACATTATGAAAACTGGTCATGAAGTTTGAGGTACAAAACATGCCTTTGAAAATTTTGCCACAAATGACTAACTTCAAGCCCTTCTATTTCAATGATGCAAGCCTCAAATGGAAAATCCTCAAACATCAAAGTTGTATATCTTTTCAAGATAATCAATATGGACTTAAATTTTGCATCATTTGGATTTTTGATGAGAAAGTTATGGGCACTTGAAGTTGGACTTTTTCAAGATTCAATGGCTTTGGTCCAAAGTGACCTATAATGTTTTGTATTATCACATGTGTTTATTTTAGGATTATGAAATTTTTTCCAACATAACATTTGAAGTAGATATCTTAAGATTTCCAATTCAATTAGTCTAACCTCAAAATCATAAAAAAATGAAGGAGTTAGGTCCTTGGGAAGTTGACCCAAAATTAGGGTTTCAGTCAAATGACCTATAATGTTTTGAAATGAATGATGACCTTCCAAGTTTCAAATGGATTTTTGATGAACATGAAAGTTGTTAATATTGTTCTTAATAACATTTTTTCTCTTTTGGTTATCTTCATTTGACAAACACATCAAAAGTTAGATCTTAGTGGATTTCAATTTGGTCAGATGACTTGACTGGTCAACTTCTCAAGTCCAAACTTCAAACCTTGATGAATGAATGATTGAGGATACTCACATAAGCTCATATATGCATAAAATTATGAATGAAAGAACTTCCCTTGATTGAATTTGATCATAGGTTGAGGTTGCTTCATGTGCAAGGCACAGTCAATGCACATTTTAATTAGGGTTTCCTTGGGAAACAATCCTCAAGCCCTTTGGTTTATCTTGATCAAATTGGAAAATTGAGATACTTGGGAGACATATATGATGATTGAGATCTTTGGGAACCATTTTCATCTTGCTTTCATCTTCATCTAGCCATTTCATTGAGCATAAGAGCCTTCTAGGAGCAAGGGCACACATGATTGCTTGAGCTTCAAAACAAGACAAGTTAGTGATATATTTTTGTGCTTTTGGTTAGTAAGAAAATAAATAATATACAATTCAAGCATTCTTGGTGGTCTCAAACCAACTCACACCAGTCCCAACCCTATGGTAAGGAGCCACAAATGCTATGATCCTTGAGACAATGCAATGAGCAATGATATGGTGCCATGAGAGATCTTAGGGTCAAAATTAGGGTCTTACAGATGCCCCTATTTAAGGTCATTCTAGCCGGAGATGTGAAAGTTAAAATCTTTGTCTCGACGAGGTAGAATGGGCTTAAATAATAACAAAGAGACGAATTTTGGTCCCTAAGAGACCTCATGATGCAAATGTATGCATGCAAAAGTTAATACTCTGTGGGGAAGTATAGCCACAAAGAAAAATAAATTAGGGGAAACTGAGAATCCATAGGAGTAATACGCTCACTAGGGAGACAGAGACTCTAGCGATAAATAAGGGTAAAATCCGTGAGCAGGTCACGGCTTGAAAACATGCTGGGAGACACGAAGCGATTCCATGAAAATAAATCAATGGAAAGACTCGAGCTGACGCAAAGATGCATGTATTGGGGAATATGCCAATATAGCAAACTATCCATAAAGGATACTTCGGATAAAAATCCGGACTCGGATGGGGAAATCCACAAAGGACTCGGCCGAGGAGGAAAAACCACGAGATATTACCGGTTACTGGGTAATAAACTCAAAGAGACATGTGATCAAAGCACCGGTATAAGGGTGAAAGAACAACATGCTTAGGGAGAAAGAATATCTAAGACTGGTATAAGGGTGAGAGATATCAATCATCCAAACATCTGAGGAGGACCTAAAAGGTATATCTCAACTCAGGAAAATCTGACTCCACAGGGGACAAAAAGTCATAATAGGGAGCAGGAGGAAGGAACACCAAGGATACCGATTACTGGGCATATAATAGGTGACCAACCAGGCGTGGACTTGGGAAAATATCCAAGACACTCATCATCCGAAAAGGAGGGCTGAAAAAGCAATCTCAATTTACAGGATGGGCATTCAATTCCACAAGGAAATACGAATCTTACTCAACTAGGGAAGAAAAAGACTTCGACTGAAGAGCGCATGAGATACATTATCTATTACCGTTAGAACGTAGATAACATACTCGCATGGAAGATTATCCACAACCGATTACTGGGTTAATAAAGGATAAATCGACCGAAAGGAAAGGACATCGGGATACCGGTTACTGGGTATAAAATGATGACCAATCCACAGGAGAAACAATCATTACCAAACAAGGGTAAATGAAAGATGACTCACCGGGGATACGTTGACAAAAGCAATGATCCCAAAGATATATCACTGGTTACTGGGTGGTATACTCAAAAATGAAGGAATATCAATACCGAATATTGGATAAAGATAACCAACAAAGAGGGGATTACATCTACCAGTTACTGGGTAGAAAACCACATAAATATGACTTACAACTACCGGTTACTGGGTAGAAGGCCACAAAGTCCACTGGGGAAAGGATGAACAATTACTGGTTATGAGTAATTGAACAGCTAAACCACCAGGAAACTGCAGGGGAATAACGAGATAGGAGTCAATCTAGGAACAAACTAGAGAAACACAATGAAACAAGACTCAACCCAATGAGGATATAACTCAGGGGAGTAATTCCATCCAGATACACAACTGGGTAGGAAACTGAAACAAAAATCATCCACGAGGACATAACTCAGTGGGGAATACAGAAGGAAAGATAGACACTTTCTGCTTATAAGGCTGACTCTATATATGAAGAGATCAGACACAAACATCTGCTTAGGGAAGAATATTTCACCAACAGCAGGAGATAACAAGCAAAGATATATGGCAAAGAATGCATCATGATTATCTGAATGTTATAACTATGCATGTATATGCATGGTTTATGTATGATTAATGCTGACAAACAGACATATCTAACACAAACAGGTCCAAGAAACAATGGACAGGCATCTGGTATAACATCTCAAAAGAGAAAGGCTAGGCCCACAGGAGAAATCAAATCTGATGGGGAGCATGAAATATCAGGAAACACCAATCATCGCTAGGGACAAAAGACCAATGATGGAGATCAGAGACCGCTATTGGGGATAAGCAAAGGTCACAACTACCAAATGCTGGGGATCTTCCAACAATTCTCGGGAACATGCAGAGATATCAATAAGATTTATCATAGCAGAACTCTACAGGGGATCTTATCAGGCAATAATATGAAATTCTATGGGGAACAACCACCAAACAGAAACACATTAATCAAGCATTTCCCTTCTAACCACTGAAGGAACATCTCTGCCACCGGGAGAAGGAACAAATTGTTCCGTTGGGGAAGCTACAGAATCACCGCCAGGGATTTGCTGCTGAACAAACAACAGATCCATCATAGAGGAAGCTCTACTGGAGAGCTTAACACGGATAAGATTCCATCGTAGAAGAAACTCTACTGGGGAACTTATCATGGAATGATATGAAACTCTGTGGGGAACAACCACCAAACAGAAGTTCTAACAATCAAAAACATTCTTCTCATCTGTTGGAGAGACATCTCTACTAAGGGGGGAGAGAACCAATGCTCCGCTGGGGAAGGATGCAACATCTTTACCGCCAACTCGACTTATAGGAAACTTTCCAATAAGGAGGGGAAAACCAACTAACAGGATCTGATCAGGCAACTCCACTAGGGATAGATTGTAGACGATCATACTGGGGAAAGTCTGTTGCAAGCAGCCTATCAGGGATGAATTGTAGGCAAACCCGCCGGGGGGAAGCTATAAGCCAACTTGCTGAGGATTTCCACTCATGCTGGGAATTCCTGCTCACTCTGCGGGAGACTTCCATTTATGCTGAGGGAAAGATCAACTTCCTTGAAAATAGATAGCATATCAATTTTTATCAATCTATAAGGGATTTTAGGTCAGTCCGCACAAGGGATGACAACCTTATAATTGATAAAACACAAATGCTAGACTCATACTCTCTGGGGATCTAAGGATGGAAGTACATACATCTCCCAAAAGATCAAGGCCAAAACTCCAGACTTTTTGGGGATTTGATGGCGTGTCACCTTTCCCTGCGCTCGTTGAGGAGACAACCTGAAAGATGATGAAGAGGATATAAATATGCCAAGAGTATGAACAAATGTCTTACCCTTTTGGAGATCATACTATCCTTGGGAGAGCACTAAAGACATTCCATTTATCATTTCAGTCATTGTGAGCGTTCACTTTGTTTAAAAAATAGTTTATAAAACTTTATTTATTTAAAACAATAATATTTATCAATTAAAAACATGCAAACATTTGTTGAGCAGAAACAAATAAGAGTGCAAAGAATTGGATAAAAGCTTAAATTTATTTGATAGAATGGTATTCCGCAAATGGCGTGACTCCATGGATCTTTACAAAATTTGAAATTGATGATATATATTGGAAAAGGGCTACATTGAACATAATGACCATTTCTCCACCAACACTGAATCTGATGTATTTGAAGCTTCAGTTGACGATGACTGAGCGAGAATCTTTGGCAAATGACAGTTTGTAGAACAAAGTCTTGTCAGGATGCAGTTACTTGCCAAATCCCTAATTTTTGCCTAGATTGCCCCAAGATGAGGTACTCAATCTAGCGGGATATTTATTTATTTTTTATGTCTCTAACTTTTGCCTGGACTGCCCTTTCGGGTTTTCAATCCACCGAGACGCTCATTTTTGCCTAAGTCGCCCTTTCGAGTTTTCAACTTAGCGAGCTATTCTGTTTTTATTTTAGGCGAAGTATTTCTTGACTGCATCTAAATTCACAGGATGAGTGAAATCCTCCCCATCCATAGTTGTAAGTATCAAAGCACCGCCTGAAAAGGCTCTCTTAACAACATATGGGCCTTCATAGTTTGGAGTCCACTTGCCCCTGGAATCGGGCGCGAAAGACAAAACATTCTTGAGCACGAGGTCACCTTCTCTGAACACACGAGGCTTGACCTTCTTGTCAAAGGCTTTCTTCATCCTTTGCCGATACAACTGACCATGGCACATGGCAGTTAATCTCTTCTCTTCAATCAAATTCAACTGGTCATAACGACTCTGAACCCACTCAGCCTCAGTCAACTTGGCTTCCATCAAGACTCTCATTGATGGGATCTCAACCTCCACAGGGAGCACAACCTTTATGCCAAATACAAGGGAGAAAGGGGTTGTCCCTGTTGAAGTGCGAATGGATGTACGATAACCATGCAAGGCAAATGGCAGCATATCATGCCAATCTTTGTACGTAATAACCATCTTCTGAATAATCTTCTTGATGTTCTTGTTAGCAGCTTCAACAGCCCCATTCATCTTGGGTCTATAAGGAGAAGAATTATGATGCGCAATCTTGAACTCGCTATACAACTCTTTCATCATCTTATTGTTCAAGTTAGATCCATTATCAGTAATGATCTTGTCTGGCACACCATAACGGCATATGAGTTGGTTCTTGATGAACTTCACAACCACCTGCCTGGTCACATTCGCATATGATGCCGCTTCAACCCACTTGGTGAAGTAATCAATAGCTACGAGAATAAAATAGTGTCTGTTTGACGCTTTTGGCTCTATCATGCCAATCATGTCAATTCCCCACATAAAGAAAGACCATGGTGATGAAATAACATTCAGAAGTGTCGGTGGAATATGAATCTTATCTGCATAAATCTGACATTTGTGGCATTTCTTCACATACTTACAGCAGTCACACTCCATTGTCAGCCAATAGTAGCCTGCTCTCAACATCTTCTTTGCCATGGCATGTCCATTGGAATGAGTACCAAATGAACCCTCATGGACTTCAGTCATTAACAGGTTTGCATCGTGTCTATCCACGTATCTGAACAGAACCATGTCAAAATTTCTCTTATAAAGCACATCACCATTGAGGTAGAAACTGCCAGATAATCTCCTCAAAGTCTTCTTATCTTTAACAGATGCCCCAGGCGGGTAAATCTGACTTTGAAGAAAACACTTGATGTCATAATACCATGGCTTATCATCTTTCACTTCTTCAACTACAAACACATGAGTTGGTCTATCCAAGCGCATCACAGTGATATTGGGGACTTCATTCCAATATTTCACCACAATCATAGAAGCAAGCGTAGCAAGAGCATCTGCCTTTCGATTCTCATCTCGAGGAATATGATGGAAATCAACCTCAGTAAAGAAAGTTGAAATCCTCCTCGCATAATCTCTATATGGGATGAGGCCAGGTTGATTCGTCTCCCATTCACCCTTAATCTGATTAACAACAAGGGCCAAATCACCATAAATATCAAGATGTTTGATCCTAAGATCAATACACTCTTCCAAACCCATAATACATGCCTCATACTCCTCCATGTTATTCGTGCATTTGAAAGTTAGCCTTGCTGTAAAAGGAAAATGTGTGCCCTGGGGAGTAATAATCACTGCCCCAATACCATTTCCATATTGATTAACATCACCATCGAACACCATACCCCATCGGGAACCAGGCTCTGGCCCTTCATCGAGCGTAGGCTCATCACAATCTTTCATTTTCAAATACAGAATCTCCTCATCTGGGAAGTCATACTGAACAGACTGATAATCCTCAATTAGTCGATGTGCCAAATGGTCAGCCAAGATACTACCTTTAATAGCTTTCTGAGCTCGATACTCAATGTCATACTCAGATAACAACATCTGCCAACGGGAAATCCTCCCAGTTAAAGCAGGCTTCTCAAAGATATACTTGATTTGATCCATTTTGGATATCAACCAAGTCGTATGATTCAACATATACTAGCGTAAGCGCTTAGCAGCCCAAGCCAAAGCATAACATGTTTTCTCAAGCGTTGAGTATCGAGACTCACAATCAGTGAACTTCTTACTCAGATAGTAAATAGCATATTCTTTCTTCCCTGATTCATCTTGCTGACCCAATACACAACCCATAGAGTCTTCAAGCACTATCAAGTACATAATCAAGGGTCTCCCTTCAACAGGCGGAGACAGAATCGGAGGTTCAGACAGATACTCTTTGATACTATCAAAGGCCTTCTGGCAATCCTCGGTCCAATCATGACGCTGATCTTTCTGGAGGAGCTTGAATATATGTGCACATGTGGCAGTCATGTGGGATATAAATCTAGAAATGTAATTCAAGTGACCAAGAAAACCTCGGACTTGCTTCTCAATTTTGGGCGCAGGCATCTCTTGTATTGCTTTGACCTTGGCAGGATCAACTTCAATACCTCTTTCACTAACAATAAAGCCCAATAACTTACCGGAACGGACTCCAAATGTATACTTGTTCGGATTCAGATGGAGTTTGTACTTCCTCAAACGCTGAAAAAGCTTCAACAAGTGCTCAACATGCTCAACTTCCATTTTCGACTTCGCAATCATATCATCAACATATACCTCGATCTCCTTGTGCATCATATCATGAAACAAGGTAGTCATAGCACGTTGATACGTGGCTCCGGCGTTCTTCAAATCGAAGGGCATCACTCGATAACAGAATGTTCCCAAAGGTGTGATGAATGTTGTCTTCTCCATATCCTCGGGTGCCATTTTAATCTGGTTATAACTAGAAAATCCATCCATAAAGGAAAAGACATTGAATTTAGCTATATTATCTACCAAGATATCGATGTGTGGTAGAGTAAAATCATCTTTCGGACTAGCTTTATTCAAGTATCTATAGTCCACACACATTCCGACTTTTCCATCTTTCTTAGGCACGGGCACAATATTGGCCACCCATTGAGGATATGTAGTAGTCACCAGAAACCCCGCATCAATTTGCTTCTGAACTTCTTCTTTAATCTTCACTGCCATATCAGGATGAGTTCTTCTGAGCTTCTACTTCACAGGCACACACTCAGGCTTCAAAGGCAGGAAATGTTGCACGATATCGGTATCCAGACCAGGCATGTCTTCATACGACCAGGCAAAGACGTCGACATATTCTCGTAGCAACTCAATCAACCCCTTCTTGACAGATTCTTCAAGGAGTGCCCCAATCTTCACCTCACGAACACAATCTTCAGACCCCAAGTTGACTGTTTCCAAATTCTCAAGATGCGGCTGAATGATCTTCTCCTCGTGCTCAAGCAGATGGGTAATCTTATCAAGAATCTCTTCAATGTTGAAATTCTAGTAACAAACTATCGATGTCACACTGGATGTTATGACACCCAATTTTGTGCAGACAGGTAATGTATGCAGAAAGTAAATGTAAAAGGCAGTAAATGACACAGATAATTGTTTACCCAGTTCGATGACAAACACACCTACGTCTAGGGGCTACCAAGCCAGGGAGGAAATCCACTATAAGAGGTATTAATCCAGGACTTAAGCCACCAGTTTAATCCTATCACTTAAGACCTACCCAATGCAATTTCAATCTAAACTGAGACCTGAGTACCTACTCACTCCCCCTCAATCACAGCAGTGATTACAACCTTTAATAATTTTAAAGTCAGTGGCGAAGATAAACTTCAAACAACTCTTGATTGTGCTTAAAAGCTTTAATCAAGAAACACAACACTCACGCTTAAAAGCTTAGAGTGACACAACAATTACAACTCAATAAACACCCTAGTCTAATACAATTATCTAGGTGATAATTTCTTGGCTCACAAGTAGAACCTAATACAAGACACAATGAAAATACAGCAAGGATATATAATGATATATTTAATTCTTCACGCTTCGAACCCTTGAGCTGCTGAAAGCAGGATTGCCATCCTTTTAGAATGCAGTACTTGGGCCTTGTACTTGAATTTACTAAAATTAAGGTTAAGCAAGTTAACCTAATTTCCACACATTAGGGTGCTAACAAATAGGCTATATGTTAGGTCTCTTAATTTTAGCTCAGCTGTTAGTTTCCTGAAAAACAACCTGAGATAAATACTAAAACATAACAGAAAAACTAACTAGCCTATACTTTAGCATCTGCTGTCAGGGATGAATGTCATAACATTCAGTTTGACATCCAAAAAATAGGCTATATACTAGGTCTCTTAATTTTAGCGCAACTGTTAGTTTCCTGAAAATCAGCCTGAGATAAATACTGAAACATACCAGAAAGACTAACTAGCCTATACTTTAGCATCTGTTATCAGGGATGAATGTCATAACATTCAGTTTGACATCCAGAGAATGCTGTCATGAATGAATGTCATAACATTCAGTTTGACATCCAGTAAATCCTATATTAGCTAATCCTGCAGCATACTACTTAAGCATGTCATGACATCAGTCAAGACATCTAAGTACAGTAAGTGTTTTAACACAAAATGCAGCCAATCAAAAACATCTACAAACTCCCCCTTTGGATTTTTTTTGGCTAAAACAACTTGGCATCACAACAGAGTTCACAGCAGCAGAAAGCACACATCCAAGCAGAGAATCAAATTAGCTAATACACTCAGCAAACATAGAAGTTAAACTTCAAACAGCAGCAGCACAAGAGAAGATCAAGTAGATAGCAAACAACAACATAACCTCTTGTTTAGGGGACCTTCAACTTTAAAGAAATCTGTTGTCCTGGGGTACAGGTGTTGTTACTCTCCCTTTTTGTCAAAAATGTTGCCAAAGCAACACTTAATATTACAGACCCAAAAAAATAAAAATACAAGCAATTATTAGAAACACACTCTTGATTTTACTTCACAGTTTCAATCAAGAAGACACACTCTTGATCTTTCTTTACAACTTTGATCAAGTAGACACACACTTGATCTTGCTTCACAACTTTGATCAAGTAGACACGCTCTTGCTTAACAGCTTTAGAGTGACAAATTACAACCACAAATCAGTCCAAATCAATCATCAAAAGATGACTTGAATGACTTACAAGTCTTACGACTAAACAGACACAAACCCTAGCTCTCTCTCTATATGTCGCTCAGTATTGGTTGTGTTGTAAAACAGGTTTTCTAAGTCCCTTTTTATAGAAGCTTTCAGCTGGGCTTGGATATCTTGAAAACCCTAAATCTATTTTCCAATTAAATCTTTTTATAATAGCTGGTTAAATCTCTTTGGAAAATAAGTAAATTAGGTTGTAATCCATGATTGAATGCACCTGTAAATCAGATCTTCAATCATACATAGATTGCCATTAATTGTGTAATCACAACACACCAGACATTCACACTGAATGTTCTGTGTACAGGATGTCATGACATCGGGTCTGACATCCTGGAAGAATCCTGCATAATTCCATAATTCCTTTTATAACTTCCAGCAGGTACAACCATATCAGATGCCATGACTTTGTGTATGACATCTTGAAACACTCATGCATGAACATGTTCTTGAACTCCAGCAGGTACGTAGGATATCTCATGTTAAGATATCCCCCAAAACATCTTGTGACCACACTTGTTGCAAGTGAAATAACTATTATCTGTTGACCAATCAGAGCACACTTTCAATTGTTTAATAATTTGAAGTATTAAACAGTACATTCCTAACATCCTTAGTTGCTATAATTCCTCAGAAAGACATATGCCCAACTTTCCCCTTAAATTTTCAAACTGAGTAGCATCCAAAGCCTTTGTAAATATGTCAGCAAGTTGTAGTTCAGTTGCCACATGTTCCAAGGTAATCACTTTGTCTTCTACCAGATCTCTTATGAAGTGATGTCTAATGTCAATATGTTTGGTCCTGTTATGTTGGATAGGATTCTTTGAAATGTTGATGGCACTGAGATTGTCACAGAACAATGTCATGACATTCTGAGTGACATTGTACTCAGTCAGCACCTGTTTCATCCATACCAGTTGAGAACAACTGCTTCCGGCTGCTATGTACTCAGCTTCTGCAGTGGATAATGATACACAGTTCTGTTTCTTGCTGAACCAAGATATGAGATTGTTTCCCAAGAAGAAACATCCTCCTGATGTGCTTTTTCTGTCATCAGCACTCCCAGCCCAATCAGCATCACAATACCCAGATAAGATAGGCTCAGAGCCATGAGAGTATAGCATACCATAATCACAAGTCCCATTAATATACTTGAGAATCCTCTTGACTTGATTTAAGTGACTCACTTTGGGTTCTGCTTGGTATCTAGCACACACACCAACTACATAGGCAATATCAGGTCTACTAGCAATTATATATAGTAGGCTACCTATCATGCTTCTGTACAAGCATTGATCCACACTAGAACCTCCTTCATCTTTAGTTAACTTTAAATGAGTAGGTGCAGGAGTTCTTTTGTGACTAGCATTATCCATACCAAACTTCTTAACTATGTTCTTGGCATATTTGCTTTGGGAGAGAAACATAGAATCTTCCATCTGTTTAACTTGCAGTCCAAGAAAATAAGTCAATTCCCCAACCAAACTCATTTCAAATTCAGATTACATCTGGTTAACAAAATGTTTCACCATTCTATCTGACATTCCACCAAAGACAATATCATCCACATATATTTGGGCAATCATGATTTTGCCATCTTCATCCTTCGCAAACAAAGTCTTATCTATCCCTCCTTTTCTGTAACCATTAGTAGTCAAAAATTCAGTCAGCCTCTCATACCAAGCTCTAGGAGCTTGCTTCAACCCATACAGAGCTTTCCTTAACTTGTACACATGTTTTGGTAGATTAGGATCACTGAACCCTTTAGGTTGTTCCACATAGACTTCTTCATTCAAGTAGCCATTTAAAAAGGCACTCTTCACATCCATTTGGAACAATTTGAACTTCAGAATGCAGGAAACACCTAACAGCAACCTTATTGACTCAAGTCTTGCAATAGGTGCAAAAGTCTCATCAAAATCAACCCCTTCAACTTGAGTATACCCTTGTACCACTAGTCTTGCTTTATTCCTAGTGATTACTCCTTTCTCATTAGACTTGTTCTTATAAATCCACTTGGTACCAATGATGTTAGTCCCTTCAGGTCTTGGAACTAGCTCCCATACTTCACTCCTTTTAAACTGCTCCAGTTCATCTTGCATAGCATTGATCCAATATTCATCAGTCAGAGCTTCTTTCACATTTTTAGGTTCAACCTTGGATACAAAGCAGGAATTTGAGCTATTCTCCCGTGATCTAGTAATCACACCACTATTGGGATCTCCTATGATAAGATCCTTAGGGTAGTCTTTCTGAATCCTGATAGAAGGCACCTTGTTGGATGCTTCTAACTCAAGTCCAGGAGGAGTATCCTGTACATCTTCAGTCTTGACTGGTATTTCTGTTGAAGTCTTAAGGAATGTTCCAACATCCCCTATGACATTGGATTCTTCATCTTTATCATCAACAATAACATTTATGGATTCCATCAGGACATTAGTTTTGGAGTTGAAAACTCTGTATGCTCTGTTGTTAGTAGAGTATCCCAGGAATATACCCTCATCACTTTTGGGGTCCATTTTTCTTCTCTGTTCACGATCTGTAAGAATGTAACATTTGCTTCCAAAGATATGAAAGTACTTCATAGTAGGTTTTTGGCCTTTCCATATTTCATATAGAGTGGAAGAGGTTCCCTTTCTCAAGGTAACTCTGTTGTGAACATAGCAAGTTGTATTCATAGCTTCAGCCCAAAAGTGCATAGGAAGCTTCATGCATGAATCATAGCTCTAGCAGACTCTTGAATATTTCTGTTCTTCCTTTCAACTACTCCATTTTGCTGAGGAGTAATAGGTGAGGAAAACTCATGACTTATTCCTTCAGATGAGCAGAAATCCTCAAACTTGGAATTTTTAAACTCCCTTCCATGGTCACTTCTTATTCTTATAACACTATTATCCTTTTCTCTTTGGAGTCTTATGCATAGATCTTTGAAGACATCAAATGCATCTGATTTTTCTCTGATGAAGCTTATCCATGTGTATCTGGAATGGTCATCAATAACCACATAAGCATATCTCTTCCCACCAAGACTATCAACCTGCATAGGTCCCATTAAGTCCATGTGCAAAAGTTCCAGAGTTTTGGATGTTGTAGGATGTCCAAGCTTAGGATGTGACATCTTGGTTTGCTTGCCAACCTGACATTCTCCACATACTTTTCCTTCATCAATAAGCAGCTTTGGGATTCCTCTAACTGCTTCCTTGGATATGATCTTCTTCATTCCTCTTAAATGAAGATGTCCAGGTCTTCTATGCCACAACTTCACTTCCTGTTCTTCCTTGGCTAAGAAGCACATTGAGGAGTAGTTTGAGACTTTAGGTTCCCATAGATAGCCGTTATCTTTGGATATGGATCCTCTCATAACTTCCTTATTTTCTCCATTTTTCACAACACATTCTTCCTTAGTGAACTGTACATTGAAGCCTTGATCACATAACTGGCTTATGCTGATGAGATTAGCAGTTAGTCCTTTTACTAACAACACATTATTCAGTTCTGGAACTCTAGGACTGTCTAGCTTACCAACACCTTTGATTTTTCCTTTAGCTCCATCGCCAAAGGTCACATAACTGGTAGTATGAGGTTGTATATCTACCAATAACTTATTCATCCCAGTCATATGTCTTGAGCAACCACTATCAAAATACCAGTCTTCTCTGGTAGATGCCCTTAGAGATGTGTGAGCTAATCTAGCAACCCATTGTTGTTTCTTGATGGGGGCATTATGCTTAGATGCCTTCTGCTCAGGTCTGACTTGAGGGGTCTGGTTAGGATAACCATGCAACTTGTAACAAAAGGGTTTTATGTGACCAAATCTACCACAGTAGTGGCATCTCCATCTTTGAAATTTCTTCTTTTGATGGTTAATCCTCCTGTTTCCATGATGTTGTGACATTGGTTGTGACTTCTGCTTGATTTTTTGAACTTCAGCCTTTGAGCTTTTGAATTCAGATGAGGATTCCTTAACAAAGCCTAAACCAGACATGGTTCCTGATTTCTGTCCCACCTTTAGAATCTCTTCCAAAGTGTCAGTTCCTTTATTCAATATTTTGATGGATTTTGTCATTTGATCTAGCTTAGAGGTTAGCAAGGTTATCTCACCATTTAGACCATCTATGACTGTGAGATGCTTCTTCTTCTCAGCTTCTAACTCCTTGATGACTTTCTTCTGCTTTTCTCCTTGGATACACACTTCTGCACTTTTGACACATAACTCTTTATATGAAGCAGCAAGTTCATCAAATGTAAGTTCATCTCCACTTGAGTCATCATCAGAGGCACAGACACTAGTTAGTGCAATGACATGTTTTGCAGATTCTCCTTCTGATTCACTCTCAGAGTCTCCCTCAGACCAGGTGACTAATAGTCCCTTCTTTTGCATCTTAAGGAAGGTAGGACATTCAGCTCTAATGTGTCCAAAACCTTCACATCCATGACACTGGATTCCCTTGCCTTGGTTGGACTTTTCTTCAGATTTTAATCTTCTACTAATGTCAGATGAAGTGTTCTTGACATTTGGTCTACCTTTTTTATCAACCTTCTTTATGAACTTGTTGAACTGTCTTCCAAGCATGGCTATAGCTTCTGATATGCTTTCATCACCTCCAATATTTCCTTCTTCTGAATCCTCTTCAGTATTTAATACAAAAGCTATGCTTTTGTTTTTCTTTTCAACATTCTCACACGAGCCCATTTCAAAAGGTTGGAGAGACCCAATAAGCTCATCAACCTTCATATTGCAGATATCTTGAGGCTCTTTTATAGTAGTAACCTTCATGACAAATCTCTTGGGCAATGATCTGAGAATCTTTCTTACAAGTTTTTCTTCAGACATTTTCTCTCTTAAGACTCCAGAAGTGTTGGCAATTTCAAGAATATTCATGTGGAAGTCATGAATAGTCTCATCCTCTTTCATCCTCAGATTTTCAAACTTAGTAGTCAGCATCTGGAGTTTAGACATTTTTACCTTGGAGGTACCTTCATGAGTTGTTTTGAGAGTATCCCAAACTTCTTTAGCCAGTTCACAGTGATGCACCAGTCTGAAAATGTTCTTATTTATCCCATTGAACAGTGCATTCAAAGCCTTAGAGTTTCCAAGGGATGATGCTTCTTGCTCTTTTGTCCCACTCTTCTTCAGGAATTTGCATAATGATTCCATCTTTACCTGTCTTCGTTGGATGTTCCCATCCTTTGTTGACAGCTCTCCAGACCTTGCTATCCAGAGACCTCAAGAAGGCTATCATACGAGGTTTCCAGTCATCATAGTTAGAACCATCCAACATGGGTGGTCTATTTAAGAATCCTACATCCTTGTCCATGGTACTAGAAAGTAACATCCCTAGATCTCACCCAGAAATTAACAGGCAGGGTGCCTGCTCTGATGCCAATTGAAATTCTAGTAACAGACTATCGATGTCACACTGGATACTATGACATCCAATTTTGCGCAAACAGGTAATGTATGCAGAAAGTAAATATAAAAGGCAGTAAATGACACAGAGAATTGTTTACCCAGTTCGGTGACAAACGCACCTACGTCTGGGGGCTACCAAGCCAGGGAGGAAATCCACTATAAGAGGTATTAATTCAGGACTTAAGCCACCAGTTTAATCCTATCACTTAAGACCTACCCAATGCAATTTCAATCTAAATTGAGACCTGAGTACCTACTCATTCCCCCTCAATCACAGCAGTGATTACAACCTTTAATAATTTTAAAGTCAGTGGTGAAGATAAACTTCAAACAACTCTTGATTGTGCTTAAAAGCTTTAATCAAGAAACACAGCACTCACGCTTAAAAGCTTAGAGTGACACAACAATTACAACTCAATAAACACCCTAGTCCAAGACAATCATCTAGGTGATAATTGCTTGGCTCATAAGTAGAACCTAATACAAGACACAATGAAAATACAGCAAGGATCTATAATGATATATTTAATTCTTCACGCTTCGAACCCTTGAGCTGCTGAAAGCAGGATTGCCATCCTTTTAGAATGCAGTACTTGGGCCTTGTACTTGAATGTCCTAAAATTAAGGTTAAGCAAGTTAACCTAATTTCCACACATTAGGGTGCTAACAAATAGGCTATATGTTAGGTCTCTTGATTTTAGCTCAGCTGTTAGTATCCTGAAAAACAGCCTGAGATAAATACTGAAACATAACAGAAAAACTAACTACCCTATACTTTAGCATCTGCTGTCAGGGATGAATGTCATAACATTCAGTGTGACATCCAGAAAATAGGCTATATGCTAGGTCTCTTAATTTTAGCACAGCTGTTAGTTTCCTGAAAATCAGCCTGAGATAAATACTAAAACATACCAGAAAGACTAACTAGCCTATACTTTAGCATCTGCTGTCAGGGATGAATGTCATAACATTCAGTTTGACATCCAGAGAATGTTGTCATGAATGAATGTCATAACATTCAGTTTGACATCCAGAGAATGTTGTCATGAATGAATGTCATAACATTCAGTTTGACATCCAGTAAATCCTGTATTAGGTAATCCTGCAGCATACTACTTAAGCATGTCATGACATCGGTCAAGACATCTAAGTACAGTAAGTGTTTTAACATAAAATGCAGCCAATCAAAAATATCTACAAATATCATCTTCTTCGGCCTCAAATACAGGGAACTCAAAGTTGGGAGATGGCGTTGGATCATTATGTTCAATGGGTTTGATCAACCTGTATAATGATTTTGGATATAAAAGAGATTTCAGACTTCAAGCAAAGCAAATCATTATGCAAATGAAAAGATTGATTTTATTCTCTCTTTTTTAGGGTTTTTTAGTTATCACCAATTTCATGCAAAAAGAAAAAAGGGAAAATAATTTGGAAAAACAAACATTTAACATGTAATTTTTGAATGAATATCATTGTATTAATTTGCCAACAATGTCATCACTTCTCCTTTTGGCATGGGAGAAGGGTTTTCAAACAATAGTGAACACATTACGTGGACTTGTGGATAACTGTTGGAACATCAATAGCGACCCAATTATTGCAGATTCCTCCATGGATGACAAAGTTGCCAGAATCTTCCTCTGCATCATCTTCCACTATGGCGGCAGCCTCTTGATCTTCAATAGTGTGGATGAAACCTCCACTCTGGAACAACCCACGCTGGTTGGAGGTGCCTGGAGAATACCTTATGCCAGCCCGAGATTTATTATCTTCCAGCTTAATCATTTGTCCTAAACCAGTAGTTACGCCATGCTCAATGGCCAACTTCGCATCATTGTAGGAAGCAAATGAAGAAGGCCCTTCCCTTTAAGGTTCTGCAATAGACAAGGCTTGGAACTGAGTCCCAACCTCATCCTCAACATCTATATAGGAAAAGGAATATAAATGGCTAACCAAGAGAGCCTTCTCTCCCCCTATCACCTCCAACTTCTTATTCTTGACGAATTTTAACTTCTGGTGTAGGGTGGATGTCACGGCGCCTGCCTCGTGAATCCATGGTCTGCCAAGAAAACAGCTATATGATGGATGGATATCCATGACCTGAAAAGTGATATGTAAATCACTAGGTCCAATCTTGATTGGGAGCCCAACTTCGCCAATCACAGTTTTTCTTGATCCATCAAAAGCCTTGACTACCACTCCACTCTGCCTCATGGGAGGCCCATGGTATGAAAGTTTGGCCATAATGGATTTTGGCAACACATTAAGCGATGTTCCTATGTCTACCAACACATTGGACAAGGCATCATCCTTGCAGTTCATAAAAATGTGTAGAGCCAAATTGTGGTCTTTTCCCTCCTCGGGAAGATCAACGTCGCAAAAGCTCAAATTGTTACAAGCAATTATGTTTGCAACAATGCTATCAAACTGTTCAATTGTGACATCGTGATCTACGTATGCCACGTCCAACACCTTCTGCAAAGCTTCACGGTGTGGCTCATAATTCATCAGGAAAGATAGGATAGATATCTTTGATGGAGTTTGAAGCAGCCGATCAGCAACATTATATTCGCTCCTCTTGATGAGCCTCAGCATCTCATCACAGTCCTCTTTCAGAATGTCATGCTGGCCAACAGGGACAGGAGTTTTAACAATAACAGCAGGGTCAACACCCTTCACAACAAGTGCCGGATTCAAAGAAGTCCCCACAGGACCGGCAGGATTAACAATAGTAGCTCTTCTCATGTCATCTTGGGGTTTCGGCGGCGCCGAGAAAACACGACCATTGCGGGTCACACCACTGACATCGGAAATACTCACAACAGAGTTGGAGGGCAACGCTACCTCCTTCCCATCTTCTAACACGACTACGTTATACCTGTAGGGAACATCTATATCAGAAGAATACGGGACATGGCCCGCTGGCTTGATTACAAGAGATGGAGAAACCTTCTTCTTGCTGCCATCATCCTTGACGACAACAGGTTCTGGTATTCTGAAAACAGGGGATATAACATCAACTTCATCCTTATTGCGATTTTGACGTATCTTGATCATACCCTGATCCAGCATCTCTTGGATGTCCTTCCTGACTTGGCGACATCCTCTCTCGTTAACAGTGCACACCTGGAACCTGTCGTGGTCATGCTCATAGTGATTGTATCCAAACAACAGTTTATGCATCTCGACCAAAGATTGCCTGATATAATTGACATACAAGACTTCATACCTGCCCGAGCAACCCTGGACCATGTTCACAACAGCTTTCCCATGCTCGGGCAATGGGTTCTTCTTGACATTGGGACCTACGTCCTCGAAAAAAGAAATCCCACTTCTAACAAGGTCTTGAACCTTGGTCTTCAAGGGATATCAGTTCTCCACATCATGTCCGGGAGCACCAGAATGATATACACAATGTAGCTCAAGCTTGTACCACCACTGAGGGTTGGTAGGTACAGCAGGTGGGTCACGTGGAGTAATCAGTTTTCTATCAATCAAAGACGGATAGAGTTCAGCATAGGTCATTAGAATTGGATCAAAAGTGACCCTCTTCCTATCGTAGCTGGTGTTGGTATTGTTGTTGTTTCGAGGCTGGTAGGCCTGTTGTTGTGGATGATGTTGTTGTTGATATTGTCGATGTTGTTGTTGTTGATGTTGATAATGTTGAGCCTCCCTGAAGGTATGTGCTATATGAGCCACCTGGTGCTGGTTACTGGCAGGGCGAACAGTCTTCCTCTTCACAGAGGGTCTTCTCTTGATATGGGAAGACACAACATGTGCCTCTCCCTCTTTCTTCTTTGCAAAGCCCCCATATCGCTTTGTAGAAGAGCCTTCATCCCTAGATAGACGTCCTTCCTAGACTCCTTCCTCTAGCCTCATTCCCATATTCACCATTTCGGTGAAGTCCGAGGGAGAACTAGCTATCATCCTCTCGTAATAAAATAAACTCAAGGTCTTTAAAAAGATCTTGGTCATTTCCTTCTCCTCGAGGGGTGGCACGATCTGAGCGGCCAACTCATGCCATCTCTGGGCGTACTCCTTAAAAGTCTCCTTCTCTTTCTGAGACATAGCCCTCAGCTGGTCCCTGTCGGGAGCCATATCAACATTGTATTTGTATTGCTTGACGAAAACTTCGCCAAGACCATTGAAGGAGCGGATGTTCGCGCTGTCCAGACCCATGTACCATCTGAGAGCGGCACCGGACAGGCTGTCTTAGAAATAGTGGATAAAAAGTTGATCATTCTCTATCTGTGTTGACATCTTGCATGCGTACATCACAAGATGGATGAGAGGGCAAGTGTTTCCCTTGTACTTTTCAAAGTCATGCACTTTGAACTTGACAGGGATCTTGACATTGGGCACAAGGCACAACTCAGCAACAGATTTACCAAAGAGGTCTTTCCCTCTTTGAGTCTTCAGTTCCTTGTGCAACTCAAGGAATTGGTCATTCATAGCGTCCATCTTCTCATAAATATCTGGGCCCTCAGATGGCTCTGAATGATAGATGGTGTCTTCGACTCTAGGTAAAGTATGCACAACGGCAGGTGGCACAACAAGGACCGGGCTAGATGCCGACAGAGAAGCAAAGGTTGAAGCAATACCTTCAGGCACAAAGTTCGCGGGCATCCCCCAAGGGAACCCGACTGGCATATTAGGCGCAAAGTGAGCAGTGGCGGTAAACACAGTTGAGGAAGCTACCTCTGAGATGACTGTCCTCTGGGGAGGAGTTGCAGGAGTTGGAGATGACTGGCTTTGAGCAGCCAGCACTGACTCCATCATGGCAGTCAGCCTGGCTACTTCCTCTTTCAGTTCTCTGTTCTCTTGTTCAAGATGGTCCATCAGCTTTGGAAGATTTGCCCTGGTGTTATACCGGTGTGTCAGCTTGTCTTCAAAATAAATGAAGAACAAAGAGTTAGACCACTGATCAAGAAGCTCTGAACAAAACCTGCTTATGCATATGATGCATGTAATGTTTATGCATATGATTTAATTTTTATTAGAGGAACTTTATAGAGATCTATTTACAAATATTTGAAAATATTGATCTTTTTGACATATAGGAAATACTCATAATATTTGGAAAATTTGTACACCAATGAAGAAGTACAATCTTGGTAACCAAATACAATACAAGAGAGAAGGAAAATGAACATCCTATGGAACCCTATAAACAATCGTCCAAAGCTCTCGAGACCGGAAGATAGGCTGCACGAAGCCTTTTCACCTCTCTCTCATAGGCTGCCTCCATATCTGCCTTCTCCTTGGCAAGTCGATCACACTTCCTCTTCCAAAACCTGGACGACTGAGGAAGAAGAGAAGTAACCATATCATCAGGCTTATCAATAATCTGGTGCTCCAAAATTCTATCACAGCATCCTTATCTCTAAGCTGCTGAAGTAGTTCCTCTCGCTCACGGACCTAAGCACGTGAACGGTCTTCATCTCTCAACTTCTCTACTCCTTGATTATGGAGGGTTGAAGGCCCAACCATAACCATAGGGGTAGGTCTTGGATAGTCATAGGGCATGCGGTACTCATAAGGTCTCTTCCTCACCCAAGTGGTGTAGGGTCCCAAAGCAATACAATTCTTCAGACCAAGCTCTTTCCTTCCCTTCCTATGAATCTTGCGCCAAGCGCGGACCATTATGCCCTTCAATTTCTGGGGATCTTTACCCTCTTAAAAGAACACACCTTCAAACAGAATGTTGTTAGGTTTATCCTTTAAGGGGAACCCAAGCTAACGGCGAGCCAAAACAGGGTTGTAGTTAATCCCACCACATGTACCAAGAAGAGGCACATTGGAGAATTCACCATAAGAGTCAATAATCTGCACACCATCATATACACGGTTATACCAAAAGATATCATCATTAGTGAGAGACATAAGTCTCATAGACCACCGTAGACATCCTTTGTTCTCCTTGAAGGCAAGCGTCTGAGGCAAGTGCGAAATAAACCACTTGTACAATAGAGGCAAACAACACACAATGGTACCACCGCCCTTTGCATTCCTCATATGCAAAGAGAAATAAGTGTCACCCAATAGAGTCGGGACGGGATTAAGAGTAGAGAGAATCCTAATGGCGTTCACATCCACAAAATTGTCGATGTTGGGGAATAACACTAGCCCATAGATGAGAAATACAAATATGGCTTCAAAGGCATCCTTACTCATGGCCTTCCCAAACAAAGTAGCTTGGGAAATGAGGAAATCAGATGGGAGACCTTGAATTCCAACTTTGGTAGTTTTATGAGCACCAATATCAGATACATCTATGTGCAATAGATCAGCAATCTCTTGAGAAGAAGGAACTCTCTCCAGGCCACTGAACGACAACTGATCCAGAATAGGTATACCCACAAGATAAGCATACTCCTCAAGCGTAGGCAAAAGCTGGAAATCCGGGAAAGTGAAGCAACAATACAGAGGATCATAGAACTGCACCAACACACTCATCAGACCTTCATCCACCTGAGTAGAAAGAATAGACAGAAGCTTCCCATGACGAGCTTTGACCTCCAAGGGATCTAATACATAAGATGTCAAACTCCTTAACTCTTTCAGGTCGGGTTGTTTAAAACTGTACTTCTTCGTATTCCTTCTTTGCTTATCCATGTCTGAAAATTTGCAAATAGACCTCTTAAGTTCCTTGAAATTTTCTCATTGTTGATGATATATATGCAAATGAATGCATGAATGCATGGATGCAACAATCACACTCAAGGATCAAGCAAGTCACGCCACACAAAGGTCACGGGATGGATAAAGTCATCCTCGATATCAATCATCCATTTTGGTGGATTATGGTTTACACCTTATCAACACCCAAGTTCCATTGATATTAAGGATATACGAGAACGGATCAACCGCGAATCAGAGGTTTGTTGCAAGTCACGAGCATGGAGTCTCGGTTAAGAACCACCCAAAGGGACTATATTATGGTTAAACCTGACAATCATGTTCTAAAAGAGGTTCCCATAGTCATCATCTCATCTTTCGGATATTATTGGATAAAACGACTACTCGTATTCCAAAAATATTCTCAAGAGAGACTCTTATGAGTGTAGTATCGCGTAACAATCGTATCAAATCTTAAACTTGAACGATCTTCGCACTACGTCCTAAAATAGGCCAAGATGGGCTAGGTAATCTAAGGTCCTTGGCTTCTAAGGTATATATTGGAAAGAGTAATGCCTAACCACGACTACTCGTGTGACATTATTGATCCCAACAAGACCTCCACCAAGTGAATGGGCTTGCAAGTCAACTTGCTAAGGAATAACTCCACACAAGTCAACAAGGCTATGTCATTCTCCTATCATAAGTGCACTCGAGTTCGGGTATAGAACTCATCTCACAAGAGACCACCAAGCACATAAGCAATTGATATATCAAGCCATTCATACATTACAAACAATACAGTCATCCCAAATTTGCACAAAAATATGTCACAAATAAATATAAACATACAATACAACAAAGGCAAAAAGTAGGCTAAACCCACTAGGAAGTCATCCCCAGCAGAGTCGCCACTTTTCTGTAGCGGGGTATTCGTTACTGAAATTCTGGTGTAGTCAGAGTTCAGATGTTCTACTCCAAGTCATGACATCTGATCCAACATTGTTACTAATACAACAAGATAACTATACAATTAATACCCAATACTAATGTGCACGCATTCACAGATGTCACGACATCTGCTACAGTATTACCATAGAATGGAAGAACACCCAGTTCTGTCCATCTGGTACAAAGACTCAGCAGAGAGCAAACATACCACTAACTTTTGTTGAGCCTGCACAATTATCAGCATGATGTCTCAATAGTGATTTGAACATCACTTGTTACAGTATTACAGTGTGTTGGCCTTGTACTTCTATTTCCTAAAATAAAGGTTAAACATGTTAACCTAATTTCCACATATTAGGGGTGCTAACAAATAGGCTATTTGTTAGGTTCATTAATTTTAGCTCAGTTGTTAGTTTCCTGGATTTTAGCTCAGCTGTTGGATTCCTGAAGAATAGCCTGAGAAAAATACTAAAATAGAAAAACTAACCATCCTACAATTTAGCATATGCTGACAGGAATGAATGTCACAACATTCAGTTTGACGACCAGAACATATACCACATGCTAAGTCTGTTATGTTCTGAAAACATACTGTGCCAAATGCTGTACTGTAAAAGACCAACCAGTCTATACTTCAGTATCAGCTTACAGTAATAAATGTCAAGACATCCAGTTTGACATTTTCACAATGAGCCTTATGCCAGGTCGGTTATCCTCCTGAAGAACAGACTGAAATGAATACTGAACTGAAGCAGAAAAACCAACCTGCCTATTATTAAGTATATGCAGCCAATGATGAATGTCAAAACATTCTGATTGACATTCAAACATTATGCTATGTACCAGGTCTGTTATTCTCTTGATAAACAGACTGAAATACATGCTGAGTTATAACAGACAGAATTATAACATGCAGAAGGAAAAACAAACACAGGAAATTGTTAACCCAGTTCGGTGCAACATCACCTACTCTGGGGGCATACCAAGCCAGGAAGAAGATCCACTATCAGTAGTATTAATTCAGAGTTAAACTCCCCCGTTTACAACTCTTCACTTAATCCCTACCCAATGCAATCTATACCTAGGAACTCCTAGATAGAAACCACCAGTTTCCATTCCTATCACTACAATTTTAAAGTAATGCTAAACAAATTGAACTTGCTTCACAGCTTCGTTCAAGACCATAACAACTCTTACCTACAGGCTTTAAGTTACAAATAATCTCAGCTTTGAGCACTGAGAAACACATGGTAACCTTCCCACAGGTTGGGAGGTTTACCTCACACACAACCCTAATTTTACATTCTTTGAGGCTTACTTAACCTAGGTTACAATCTGCTATTTATAACCTAAACACCCAACTGGATTTGGGCCTTAGAAATCGCAGCAAGCTTCTCCTTTGTTGTTACAAAGTCAGCAGAAAACTTCTGCTACAATCAAGGTCTTCAATCTTTTAGTTCCTAAAATATCTCCATATTTAGAAATTGTATATTTTGATTGAGTCTTTAAGACCTCCACAAAGAAGTTATGATATTCACCAAATATCCTCACTAATCCCAGAATATATGCCTGAATTAACTAATTCAGTTTTCTACACATGTGTGATGTCACAGTCACGATTTCGTGACATCGTACATGACATGTTAGTCCAGATGTTGAACTTCTTCAACCCAACATATTAAAACAACAGAGGTGATTACATTATTTGTTTTACAAAATTAATGCCAATCCTAAGGTATTAACAATCTCCCCCTTTGGCAAATTTTAGCTAAAACAAATAAACATTACACTAGACACTACATCCCAATATGGGTATGCACTTCCTCTCTATCATTATCTGCACCACCACGAACACCAAAGTTGGTGTACATGAGGAAGTAGATGTACAAGAATCAGTTGCATCAAAACCCTTCCCCTTAACAGTAGAGCTTCCTGAAGAATATGTAATGCTGAATACATAGATAATGTAACTCAAATCACAAGACACAACTGTCCTCTTAACTCAGATCACAAGACACAACTGGTATACCCAGTTAGTGACTTTTACGCCTGAAACCAACTTCTGCTCGCTACCACATTTTGCTTGCTTCTGGTACATCCTCAATACAGTGTTTCTCTCCCCCTTTTTAGCTAAACATTTATAAATGAAACCTTCACAAAACCAGATCCAGGCGCAGTATGCCCAAATCTTAACAAACCCCATGGTTTAGAGGGAATGGAATATCGCTCTTGTGAGAAGATGAGTGCTGATGCATCCTTTAAATAGGCCAGACCATGCTTAAGAATTAACGGTAGGAATAAATGCTTGGCCAAGATCCATAAATATTTGCTGAGAAACCGTCAGAGAATCACCAACAATATCTCAGACTATCTTTGAATACCTATTATAGCTCTTGACTGTTTCTTTTCAGAACCATCAATTCCAATGCATGAAGACTATTCCATATATGCAGTCAGACACGTTGCACGCGATGTCTTAACATTCAACGCGGCTTTTGCCTGCATTCTTCATGTACTCTTCCTATCATCATTTCCTAAGACCACTTTTCTACCTCCAGTGGTAGCTTGACATCTGGCACCACTACAGCCAAAATTACAAACACCAGTAGGTGGTTACTTCCCCTGTACCACACAACTATAGCACTCCAGCTTATTCTACTACACCACACCCATATTTCCTAATGATTGTACGTTTCAGAAGGAACTAACACCCATATTGTCCAAGGCAATGTCATGACATCTGGTCATACATTCTTATGCTCACTCAGCCTTGACACACACCACATACCTTGTTATCTGAGAACACATAGACCACAAGCTTGATGATTACTTGCAGCGCAAAGACAGAACTCCCCCTGTCGTGAACAACCAACTCTCCCCTTGAAACTTGGAGATCACACATGAACATATCCAACACCTCAAAGTTGGACCTTCACATACTTCCTGATTCAAAGAGAACCTAGACCACTTGATGAATGGAAAACATAAGACGCATCTTCATGTCTTCAAGAGCACTCCCTCTGTTCAACCCTCCTGGCTGAACACATCCACACGCTGTGTCAATCTCTCTTCTAACCAGAACAGAAAGTCACTTCACAAAATGTTCTAACATTAGTTAGTACATCCTTCACAACATGACAAGGAACACCATATGATAATCTACAGAAATCACTAAGTCACCCGCTTGATCCAAAGGAAACCAGACACAAATTGGGACATATACATTCTCATCCCATTACAAGATATAATCTTTCATAGATAGCTCAGAACTCCTACCACAAGCTCCACGAGATGAATAGAAAACACCTCCTTTTGTCTTCAACTTGCTACTTTTCTGCTCAAAAGTACTTTGTCTCAGACTTTCCTCAAGTATAATCAGCTGCCATATGTTGATTATCTTGATCCTTGAACTCACTTCTAAGATAGACCAAATGCCACGGGTTGATTACCTCCTTCATGAATCCTCACATGAAAAAGTCAAATGCCACTTATTGACCTCTCCACGTTTATCAGACTTCTCCCAAAGATATTCTGACCTTCCAAGTGAGACTTGAACTTCAAGCTACATGTTAAACAAGACTTAGATTCTCTAAGACATGAACATGTAACATCTTCTCCATCCAGCAACTCCAAAAAACTGCAATGAGAACGATCTTTTTGAAGTACCCAATCTACAACTATGTAAACCCTTCTATCTTAAGTTGATGTGCCACTTCACCAACTAAGATTCTGACGTTGAACCAAATGTCACAACATTGTGTTTTAACATCTGGCTGTTGAATTCAGCTCCTTCTTCTGCCACTTGAAAGAACTTCCTCCCTACACAGAACAAGAGTTCAACGCTCTCATAGACTTGATTGAGGAACCAAGTTTGAGTAAACAACCTCCATCTTGCAGGTTTGCAGTTAAGTCATCCAAGATCACACCTTGATGAATCCATGCTTCTTCTCCAAAGACATCAGACACTCTGATGCATGAGTCTTCAGAAGGACCAGTTAGAAACTAACCCTTCAGCTATACCAAGGATTCCACTTCCTAAAGCAAGGCTGTTTCCATGATGTCAAGAATGCTGCCACTTGTTCTTAACTCCACAGTGTGCATTAGCCAATGCACTTGCTTACCTAGATCAGAAATAAACTTATCCAAGTAACCACCATCAAGACTATGATGTCTTCTTCTTCTTGTACACACCAAGGCTGAACATGTTTCTTGCCAGGAAACCTTTTCAGAGATCATATGCTTTTGCTGCCACCAAAGAGATAGATCATAAACCAATGTACTATACTTCCTGTGATTCTGCACAGGGTCTTGAAGAAGAGATGTTCCAACATCTTTAAGAACATCAGTTATCTTGAGCTCCAATGATAATCAATTAAATACTTGTACTTGGCACAAGTAGACATTGATCTTGAATCCTTTCCCAATTATCCTTTCAGATACTTCCACCATAAGAATACTTTGAAAATACTCTTCTTTTGTCAACATCTTCTGCTTGCGAGCACCTCCTTCTTGAGAATCTTTCCAGATTAGGTTCACCCTTAGGACTGAGAGAGATGAATCCTTCCTTGCACATGTGTCACACAACAACCAGAACCCATGTGACACAGATCAACAACCAACCGGACCCTAGGCTGACCAAACGTGAGGAGGTTAACCAAAACTCCCCCTCAAATTAACAATCATGGAACTCCACACCAATAACCATGCATTGTACACAGATGTCTCAACCTGACATACACCATCCCTACCAGTGGCAACTAACTCTATGAGTTACACCAATCACACCAATCAGACTCCAGCTGACCATAAGTGCTACAGAACCATCAGTCAATAGTAGATATGCATTGCCAGAGCATACTACCTCAACCAACCTCTGAATCTTCATATTCTCACTCCTTGAAAGAACTGCCACTTCTGAGCGTGGTGTTTAAATAACAAGATTCATGGTTCCAATCCTCTTAAATGAAATATCAGTCAGGTTACCCCATTATTGACTTCTAGCATCCAGGGGACTTGTCTTCCAACACAACATAGTACTTCAGGGAATAACTATCCAACCCTGATCAACCCTGATCAATCTACAAGAATAAGACAAACAGCAGGAATTGCGCAGTGTCACATCTCAACCAGCTCCACTTCTAGAGATCAGACTTCTAAAAGTGACCTTCTTGAGCATACACACAGTTGAACCTACCCTTGTCAACTTAGCACACACAGATGTCTCCTCTTCCAGGTCAGGAGTAGGTTCCAAACAAAAGTATCCCTTTGTTTGACACCAGAAAAAACATCTGCTCTTCAACCAGTAGGTGCATACTTGTTGAACAGCATGTTCTAACATCACATAGAACATTAGTTCCACCTCCTTGGAACAAACCCTCCTTGAAATTCTTCAAGGTCTTCATATGCACTACCCAAGATAGTACATGAATCAGTGATCAGGAGATTCTTTCCATGATGAGTGGACTTGAGGAGACTCAAGCATCTTTGACATCTTCAGTAGATTATGATGAAATCTTGAATACAGCAGCCTTTCATCCACATGAGGGGAAACTACATCAGAGTTTGAGTTTTGCCAGGTATTATGCAGCGGAAATCATAATACAACTCAACCTATGAACACACATTTCACCAGATCAGCCTCCAAGAACACACTAAGTTTGAATATGATTCAATACTAGCACAGTTGTCCCACACAAAGGCCAATTGCCAATCTTCAGATACAGGTGCCCACAGTTCCTGTCATGAATAGTCCATCCACCTACTTCAAGGGACCATTCAGGGAAATCACAGAACCTTACACAGGTTCCAACATCCATAATAACATAACTCCTTGCAAGATACCAGAAAGTATCACCCATGGATCTCATCCAGAAACAGAACAGGATGCCTGCTCTGATACCAATTGAAATTCTGGTGTAGTCAGAGTTCAGATGTTCTACTCCAAGTCATGACATCTGATCCAACATTGTTACTAATACAGCAAGATAGCTATACAATTAATACCCAATACTAATGTGCACACATTCACAGATGTCATGACATCTGCTACAGTATTACCATAGAATGGAAGAACACCCAATTCTGTCCATCTGGTACAAAGACTCAGCAGAGAGCAAACATACCACTAACTTCTGTTGAGCCTGCACAGTTATCAGCATGATGTCTCAATAGTGATTTGAACATCACTTGTTACAGTATTACAGTTTGTTGGCCTTGTACTTGTATTTCCTAAAATAAAGGTTAAACACGTTAACCTAATTTCCACATATTAGGGGTGCTAACAAATAGGCTATTTGTTAGGTTCATTAATTTTAGCTCAGTTGTTAGTTTCCTGGATTTTAGCTCAGCTGTTGGATTCCTGAAGAATAGCCTGAGAAAAATACTGAAACAGAAAAACTAACCATCCTACAATTTAGCATATGCTGACAAGAATGAATGTCACAACATTCAGTTTGACGACCAAAACATATACCACATGCTAAGTCTGTTATGTTCTGAAAACATACTGTGCCAAATGTTGTACTGTAAAAGACCAACCAGTCTATACTTCAGTATCAGCTTACAGTAATAAATGTCAAGACATCCAGTTTGACATTTTCACAATGAGCCTTATGCCAGGTCGGTTATCCTCCTGAAGAACAGACTGAAATGAATACTGAACTGAAGCAGAAAAACCAACCTGCCTATTATTCAGTATATGCAGCCAATGATGAATATCAAAACATTATGATTGACATTCAAACATTATGCTATGTACCAGGTCTGTTATTCTCTTGATAAACAGACTGAAATACATGCTGAGTTATAACAGACAGAATTATAACGTGCAGAAGGAAAAACAAACACAGGAAATTGTTAACCCAGTTCGGTGCAACATCACCTACTCTGGGGGCATACCAAGCCAGGAAGAAGATCCACTATCAGTAGTATTAATTCAGAGTTAAACTCCCCCGTTTACAACTCTTCACTTAATCCCTACCCAATGCAATCTATACCTAGGAACTCCTAGATAGAAACCACCAGTTTCCATTCCTATCACTACAATTTCAAAGTAATGCTAAACAAATTGAACTTGCTTCACAGCTTCGTTCAAGACCATAACAACTCTTACCTACAGGCTTTAAGTTACAAATAATCTCAGCTTTGAGCACTGAGAAACACATGGTAACCTTCCCACAGGTTGGGAGGTTTACCTCACACACACCCCTAATTTTACATTCTTTGAGGCTTACTTAACCTAGGTTACAATATGTTATTTATAACCTAAACACCCAACTGGATTTGGGCCTTAGAAATCGCAACAAGCTTCTCCTTTGCTGTTACAAAGTCAGCAGAAAACTTCTGCTACAATCAAGGTCTTTAATCTTTTAGTTCCTAAAATATCTCCATATATATCTCCATATTTAGAAACTGTATATTCTGATTGAGTCTTTAAGACCTCCACAAAGAAGTTAGGATATTCACCAAATATCCTCACTAATCCCAGAATATATGCCTGAATTAACTAATTCAGTTTTCTACACATGTGTGATGTCACAGTCACGATGTCGTGACATCGTACATGACATGTTGGTCCAGATGTTGAACTTCTTCAACCCAACATATTAAAACAACAGAAGTGATTACATTATTTGTTTTACAAAATTAATGTCAATCCTAAGGTATTAACAGTTACCTTTAGATTTATTGACTAAATCAAAAGTAAATCATACAACTCGAGTCGCCACCACACTTCTATTTATCCAAAGGAAAGGTTAGAAAGCGAACAAAAACTAAGTAAGAAGTTTTATCAAATCAAAAACTATTAAAAATGTCAGAGATTTGGGTAAGGGGTTGGTTATGAAATGGGAAGGTTTTAAGCATCCAAAACATCCTTAGTACTCTAAGGGAGCCCTTTTTGCAAAGTGTATTGTAGGTTGGTATTTGTGAAAAGATTTGTGCAAACAAGATTGGGGAGATGAGAAAAGAATATACATTATTTACAATGTTATTGTTTGAATGGATAAACCCGTTGCCTACGTACCATCACAAAGGTAGGATCAAAACCTCGTAGTTCGGGGTAAAAATCTCAAAAGATTGGTTAATTGATTTGATCAAAAGCCTTAAGGTATTTTGTTATCAAAGGGAGAAAACTCAACCTAAACCAACAATCCACCATGTAAGGAGAGCTTCAACATAGTAGTGAGGGATCCACCCTATAATAAGTATGGAAGACTTATAGTCCAATCACTAAGGATAAGGTGAGGTTTACATCAACCACTATGATAACTCAAACTTAATGACTAATGTTTATGAAAAGTTTTAACAAAGGTGGCCATTGGAACCACAAAAACAACTTGAAGTGAGTTGTAGTTACAAGTTAGGAGTATTCACAAAATGAAGTCAAAGTTGACTTAAGGTTCATTTAACATAAGTATTAATGAAAAGAGTTTGAAAAATCAAAGGCATAAGGCCTAGGTTTCTAATTTGAAAACAATGTCAATGTTTGCACAAAGATGAGTTTGGCTTGGGTTATAGTGGAGAGAAGAAGAGAAGGACTAGTCCTAAACATGCAAAGATGAGAGAAGAGATAAAACCCTTGGAGTTCCTTTCTTGAGATCATAAAGATGATTCAAGATGCTCCTTTCCTTTGGACTTAGCACACACAATCAAGCAATCAAACAATATGTGGATTCAAGCTCCTAGGATCTCCATTTGGCTTGTCTTTCTTAACTTGGCTATTCATGACAATGATCCTTCTTACTATCTCAAGTTTGGAATCCCTATCACACAAGAACAAACAATCAAAAAGTTCACAATGCAATAAGAGGAATGGACAAAGAAAGAGTTTAGATTAGAGGTCATTTTAAGTCAACTTTCAAGATTTAGCATTCTAAAGGCATGAAGCCTAGTTGCTCTTGAACTCCTTTAAGCATAGGTAAGGTCCTAATTCTAAGTCCTTTCTCCTTTTTGCATTGGGTTCACACAAACAATCACAAAACAAGCACAAAGCCATAATATATTTATTCACAATAATGAGCTCAAGTGAGCAAAAGGAAAATAGCATAAACATAAAATATGAGCTCAAGTAAGCAAAGGGAAAATGCAACATGAATAAATGAGCAAGAAATTAAATTGCATTAAAGTAAATTGCAAGAAATTAAATGCTTGAATTAAAGTTAGTGTTAATAGTTAGTGTTAGTGTGCCATAAGGCAATTTAACGCTATGTTAAGCAATCGTAAGTGGACTAATGTAGTAGTCGCACCTATATGAGGTCGGTCAATAAAACTATAGGCAAATAAACACAAGTTAGAGATCATGACTAGTAATCCAAGCTCCTACAACTTGCCATGCCAAAAGAAAAGAGGAAAGGCCTTGTATGGATTTCAGGTTTTTTGCTTGACCAAGAAGCAACCTATCTTGGACACAAAGCAACTCACTTGATCTTTGATCAAGTTGAGTTTGATTTGAATCAAAGAAGGTTAAGCCTCTCATATGTCTAGACTAACCACAAATCATTAACTCATTGGCCAAAAGAAAAAGAAAAAGAAAAGAGATGAAGAGGAAATGGACAAAGTGAGAATCCACATGACATAATCAAAACACAATGATCAAATGTGAATGAGATCAATCATCAATCAATGGTAAACAGAAGTGAAATGAAGATTAGAAGTCAATAAAGGTCAAGCATATTTTTGGTATTTTTTAGAATTAAAATAATACATAAAATAAAATGAACAAAGTATGGTCAATCTTCAAACTCAATTCAAATCAACTTGAATAGGTCCATTGAATCATCATAAGTCTAATATGGTCAAACAAGGTTTGACAAATTTTCTCAACATTTTTTGAAAACAGAAACTATTTTAAAACAATTAAAAATCAAGAAAAATAACACAAATGAACTAAAATCTCAAATAAATCTCAAATCAATTAAGAAATTGATGAGAATATTTTTCATAGACTTATCATAATCCATATGTGTTAAGAAAATATTTTTGGAATTTTTGAATATAAAAAATTATTTAAGATGAATTAAAAACTATCAAAAATAAAATAATTCACAAAAAATATTAAATGGAATCACAAAAATAATTAAAAATCAGATTATGAAACTAGATTTTAAAAGAATTTTTTTGCAGTTGGTCTCATATTTTTGTGATTCCAAATAAAAGAGTTATGAATTTTTGAAAATAAATGGAATAAAAGAAAAATAAAACAGAAATTAAAAAATCTGGAAAATCCACAGCACTTGGATCCACTTCATTAATTGACGTGGATAAATCCAATGGCTCTGAGGTGCGCGCGCATTGTGTTCATGAGTCAAAAGCAACACATGCTGAATTAAAAAAAGTCAAGAGGATGGATGGCTGAGATTATAACGCGCACATGAGATTCAAAGGCCCAAACTCATCCACGTGGGGACGGTGGTGGAAACCAGCGTCTTCTCCGGTGAGCCAACTAAATCCGGCCACCAGTTGCAGGTTTTTTAACCTCAACTAAAATACACAATCCTTATACCAAAATGAAGCTGGGTGATGTACATCACCCCTGTAACCTTGGATTTCTCTCAAGATCTCTATGGAATGAGAAATCTGAGATGGAAAATCCAGGTGTTCAATTTGAAATGCATCAATTCACAAAATCAAAGCCACCATTGGCTTGCCTCTCACACGAGGACTTCAAAGAACCAAATAAACACAATGAAATCATATTATATGAAGAGATATGGATCAAAATAGTTTGAGCATAAACCTTTGAAGTGCAGCTTTAAACAACACGATTTGCTCCAGTTCTTGCTTCCAACTTGATCAGGAGATGATGATGATGATAGGCTTAGGAATTAGAAACTGAAGATCAACCAAGGAAGTTGAAATTCAAGTTTGAATTTGAGAAAATAAAATCAGAATTCCTCTAGTGTGGTTGGGTTTAGATTTCTGCAGAGCTTCAGGTTGAATCAAGGATGATATTTGAATGAGGCAAGGCATGTATTTATAGCTACAGCTGCAAGCAAAGATGTGCCAAACTCGTGTGCATGAAGCTTTGGGTCCTCCACGCATGGGCCTATACATGCGCATGTGAGGCCCAAAAGCTGATGGAAATGAATGTTGAGCTCATACCAAGTGGAAATGGACGTGCAATTTGAATTGCAAAGGCTTGTGCATGGAAATTTAATGTGAAATGCATAATTGATCACAAATGTTCCCCTCTTCAAAAGTCAATCATGGAAAATCCAAACATAGGCATGTGAGTAACGGTTGGAAAGGTCTTGACATAAGGAACAAAAGCTATGTTGGACAAAAATCCATTTGGAGTTTGGAACATTATGAAAACTGGTCATGAAGTTTGAGGTACAAAACATGCCTTTGAAAAATTTGCCACAAATGACCAACTTCAAGCCCTTCTGTTTCAATGATGCATGCCTCAAATGGAAAATCCTACAACATCAAAGTTTTATATCTTTTCAAGGTGATAAATTTGAACTTAAATTTTGCATCATTTGGATTTTTTATGAGAAAGTTATGGGCACTTGAAGTTGGACTTTTTCAAGATTCAATGGCTTTGGTCCAAAGTGACCTATAATGTTTTGTATTATCACATGTGTTTCTTTTAGGATTATGAAATTTTATCCAACATAACATTTTAAGTAGACACCGTAATATTTCTAATGCAATTAGTCTCACCTCAAAATCATAAAAAATGAAGGAGTTAGGTCCTTGGGAAGTTGACCTAAAATTAGGGTTTCAGTCAAAATGACCTATAATGTTTTGAAATGAATTATGACCTTCCAAGTTTCAAATGGATTTTTAATGAACAATAAAGTTGTTCATGTGGTTATTAAGAACATTCTTTCTCTTGGGGTCATCTTCATTTGACAAACACGTCAAAAGTTAGGTCTTAGTGGATTTCAATTTGGTCAGATGACTTGACTGGTCAACTTCTCAAGTCCAAACTTCAAACCTTGATGAATGAATGATTGAGGATACTCACATAAGCTCATATATGCATAAAATAATGAATTAAAGAACTTCCCTTGATTGAATTTGATCATAGGTTGAGGTTGCTTCATGAGCAAGGCACAATCAATGCACAGTTGAATTAGGGCTTCCTTGGGAAACAATCCTCAAGCCCTTTGGTTTATCTTGATCAAATTGGAAAATTGAGATATTTGGGAGACATATATGATGATTGAGAGCTTTGGGAACCATTGTCATGCTTTCTTTCATCTTCATCTGGCCATTTCATTGAGCATAAGAGCCTCCTAGGAGCAAGGGCACACATGATTGCTTGAGCTTCAAAACAAAACAAGTTAGTGACATATTTGTGTGCTTTTGGTTAGTAAGAAAAGCAATAATATACAATTCAAGCATGCTTGGTGGTCTCAAACCAACTCACACCAGTCCTAACCCTAGGGTAAGGAGCCACACATGCTATGATCCTTAAGGCAATGCAATGAGCAATGATATGATGCCATGGGGGATCTTAGGGTCAAAATTAGGGTCTTACACCCTCCTTGATCCATCAAAAGCTTGTAGAATCAGTGCATTAGCCCGCATCTTTGGTCCTTCAAACTGCAATTGCCTCAATGTGCTCTTTGGCAACAAATTGAGTGAAGAACCTATATCAACCAGGTCCTTGAAGACCAAGGTATTTACACAAGTAACAGAGATGTGCAAAGCCTTGTTGTGGTTGTGCTCCTCAGCTGTAAATTATGCTTCATTGAAACCCAAGTACTATCTTGCGGTGTTGTTGGGCACTACGTCATAAAATTGATCAACTATAATGTCTTGCATCACATGAGCAACGTTAAGAACTTCCAACAGAGGCTTGCGGTAAGCCTCTAAACTGAGTAACAACGATAAGATTGAAATCCTGGAAGGAGTTTGACCCAACTGGTCAACAATCTTGAATCACTCTTCTTAATCAGCCTAAGAAACTATTGTTCATCCTCTACAATAAGATGTTCTTGTTCTTTGGCTACTTTTGTGCCTTTAGAAGTGGTTATCTCAGATGTGTCATACCCCAAAATTTGCCCTCCCCTTTTCATTTCTACCTAACCTTTGGTTTAGGGTTCTATCTGCATATCCATGACATCATAGTATATTCATTTACATTGAAAAACTTAAGATCATAAATTCAAAGGCCTTTATCACACAAAGCATGGAAGGAAGGTTGAGTCCCCAAGCTTGGGTTCATTGTGATGACCATACTTGTATTGGAACTCTTCATCTTGTAGATATTCATCATGGATCATATGAGAAACCCTAATTCATTGGTATTGGATTCAGTCCATGAAACCCTAATTTCCAATTTTGGCCCTATTATTTCCTCATGTATGCATTCAAAATTTAGATTCATTTGGTCATTCATGGAGCTTCATTGGTTGATGCAACAATTAATCATAGGTTTACTTGTTCATGATCCATATGCTGTGATCAAGGGGTATTCATTCAAGGTGTTGCAATTTGTGGCTTGGTTAAGTATTTATTTGGTTGGTTTTGCCTGATTGGATTTCAAGTCTTGGAACATGACATGTTTCATCTGGTTTAAGACATGGCAAGTCTTGGAATATGGATACCCAAGTCCATATTCAGTCACATTATGCATTCACGTTCATAGTTAGTCAAGATCTTGGTTTGTGCTTAGTTCATTGGATAATTAGTTCACAATCATTCTAGTTCATTTGGTCATTGCATTGTCATTCAAAGTCAATTCAAATACTTCATTTCATTCATAGTACGTTCTTTTCCTCACAAGTATCCATGTTCATTGTAAAGATTCCATCTTTTGGCCAATTTTTGTTACAATTAACATTTAGTCAACTGTTGACTTTTTGGTCAACTAGTTGACCAAAGTCAATTGACCTTCGTGACCCCCTGAGTCCATTTTCAGCTCATTTCATCATGTTTCATCATTAAAATACATGGTCCTGTGTTTTTTCATACGTAAAAGGCTAGGTCCATTTCTAGGTCAGACCAACAAATGGACCGCCTTTTGGACCAAGAGACCAGGTCCGTGACCAAGTCCAAAACCTAGTCGTACAAGCAAACGAACCAACATTTGGACCTATACTTTTTTCAAATTTCAAGCCTTTGTTCATTAAGTTTTTTCCATCAATCCATAACCACAAATGTCATATATTCAAAATCATGTTCAACCATTCATTTCCAATTACATGAACCATTATTTCATTACACACAAGCCATGTTCATTAAGCATCATTACCATTACAACTTCAATTTCCAAATTACATTTTAATACAAACATAAACCATTACAATTCCAATTTCAAATTCCATCATTTCATACAATTCCAATTCCAATTCCAATTTCCAACTACATCTAATTATAACCATAAACCAAACTTTACATTCTATTTCATCTTACAAAATTTACAACAATAAATCATACATTTCAAAGCTAAGCTAATGCCCATTCAAAGCCAAGCAAATCCAATGCATAATTCCAATCAATTTCCAAACATCCAAGCAAGCCATAGTCCAACAAGTATCCAAGTAATTCCAAGCAATGCATTCAAGCAACCTTCAACAATCCAATTCAAAACTAATTCCATCATAAAGAGCCATAACCTGCAAACAAAATTCTCAACCCTCTTCCTAAACCACCTTTCAAACAAACTCCCAACCTGAAAAGAGAACATAACAGAGTTGAACCAACTTCAACTATTTCTCTTACAACTTTGCAACAACCTATAATACTTCTCAACATAACTCAACAAACTGTTAACTGTTTTAACAACTTCTAACTTCCATCCATCTCATTAATAATTCTCACTACTGCACCTTCATTCTCGCTGAAAAAACAACAAAACTGAAAACTACCTCAACTGAACCTCACTCTCAAACAACTTCATAACCAACCGATAACAACTTCTCTCTTCACAACTGATTTCCAACTCACAACAGATAACCACCCTGCTAACAACAATTCAACTCTCTTCATCTCGAATCAACAGTGAATACATGAACGAATTGAACAACAACGACACAACACTCGTCATCAGATTCAACAACAATCATCTTCATTCTTCGAAACGGAAATGCGAAGCTTCATCGTCAATGACACGTAATTCTTACACAAAGGAGCTCAAGTTGCTCGTGAGGGGGATTTCGACGCCGACAGTGAGAGCATTCTATTTTGACATGAACACTTTCTCCTTTTTTCTTCCTTGTTTTGAACATGAGAGGAAATTCATGGATGTGTGACCCATTTGGGGTCCTTTGAAGTTATGCCTTTTGCCCAAGAATCTAATGGCCCAAGCGTTCTAGGTGTTTCCTTCTACACCCCCAATTCGATCTTACCCCTGGCCCATGATCATGACTCTCCCATTAATCCTTATTTAATTATGTTTAATTTATACTTATTAAAATTAATCTTTTGTGTTAACTAATGCTACTTATACTTCTTTAATCTTGGTAAAACTGTTTTTTTTTAGATTTTGATTCTTGATTAATTAGCTATAATTAGGATTTAACATAGTTTTTTAATTAGGTTAATTCATCATTAGAATTGATTAGGTAATTAAATCTTGATTTAGGTTTAATTATCATGTGGATTTGATTTTGTTTTTTCCAGAAATTAATTCAACAATAGTTCAACCATTCTTTAAGTAGTATACTTTGTCATTAGGTCTTGGTTAATTCTTTTTCATTTTATTCATGAACGATTAATATGTTTAATTGTTGATCTTTATCATGATTCTCTACTAGGTTAATTCCTCATTTAATTTGTGATTACCATGTTCATGAGATTCAATTGTGATTTAGATTGTCAATTTTTCGTTGATTAATTTGATCCTTAATTTATGTTTAGGATAAATTTGTGTATATTGGATTTAATACTCATTTTAATTGTCGTTTAATCGATTCATTTGGTTTATGATCATCTTATGGAAATTGAAAATTCCATTTTAATTTGTATGATGTATGCCTTGTGTATGCCATTTCATTTGTCACGATCATATGATTAACCCTCCTTTAGTGGTTCATAATTCATTTTCATTTAAATTGATAAAAATCTTTGAACATGTTTACATTTGATGCATTCTCATTTACCTTGATTTCATACTAACCCCACTTGCTTGTATGATTACATGACCATTGTGACTTCAAGTTTGGATCCAAGATACTATCCTTTAATCATTCATTTGTCTTGTATTGTTTGAGGACACCATGCCACTTGATTGTTTTTGTTAGGTCTATGATTTTATGTTTGGCAGCAATTTTGTTAAGATATGTATCACATCAAGATGTTGAGTAAGATGTACTGACATGTTGATCAAACATCCACGCAGGATCAATTTTGCTTCTTGGAAGATTTATTTAATTATGAGATCTCTGAAGATTCTTTGAATATTCAGCTATCTTATCTAATTATCCAAGAAGGTTTATTTTAGGAACACCTGGTCATGTTCCAGCTATGTGCACGTTTCTTAAAAAGGAATGTTGAGACATTTTAGGAAATGTATGATCTTGTTCCTGATTTTATGCTGAAGATCCTACAGGATTAGTGCAGTAATCCATATTGGATTTGTTGCGGTTTTTAAGCCTAAGCTCATGCTTACCAAAGGCTATTTAAAGAGGATGTTACTAAACCTAAAACACAAAAGTGAGAGTTGCGCTTGAGATTATTGGAATTAGGGTTTTAGTTGTTCTTTGTTATTTCTTGTGAGCCACACTTATATCTCTTTGATATTAGAGTTAGATCATGTTTGAGTTGTAATTGTTAAATCACTAATAAGCTTTTAAGCAAGACTGAATTATCTGTTTTTGAAGAGTGTCTTCCATTATTTGATTAAATTCATTATCACCGTGTGTGATTGAAGGAAAGTGAGAGGTGTCTCATATCTAGGAGAGTCTTAGATAGAAATAACACGGGCAATGATTAGGTGCGAAAATTGTAACATGAGGTTGTTTATTGAGGTCTTCAAACTAATACTATTACAATGGATTTTCTTCCTGGCTTGGATTCCCCCATATGTATGTGAAGTTGCACCAAACTGGGTTAACAATCATTTGTGTTATTTACTTTTAGTAGTGCATTTTTACATCCTATTATTGTTGTGTGAAGTTTTCATATTAGTGTCGTGACATCGTATACGACATCTAATATATGAATACTATAATTTCAATTAGTATCAGAATATGAATCATGCTCTATTTCTGGGTGAGATACATGGAATATACTTTCTGGTACCATGGACAAGGAAGGAGGATTTGTTAACATACCACCCATCTTAGATGACACCAACTATGACTATTGGAAGACACGTATGGTGGCATTCCTAAAATCTATGGATAACAAGACTTGGAAAGTTGTCATCAAGGGTTGGAAACATCCTGTCGTGAAGGACGAAGATGGGAAGGCTACTACTGACTTGAAGCTTGGAGAGGACTGGTCTAAGGAAGAAGATGAACGGGCTCTTGGAAACTCCAAAGCTTTGAATGCTCTATTCAATAGAGTTGACAAAAACATATTCAGGTTAATAAACATTTGTACTATGGCCAAAGATGCATGGAAAATTCTCAGAACCACTCATGAAGGCACATCTAAAGTGAAGATGTCTAGACTTAAGCTTCTCACTACCAGATTTGATAATCTAAAGATGAAAAATGATGGCAGTATTCATGATTTTCACATGAATATTCTTGAAATAGCAAATTCATCTAGTGCCTTGGGAGAGAAGATGTTAGAAGAAAAGTTGGTTAGAAAAATTCTCAGGTCCCTACCTAAGAAATTTGACATGAAGGTCACAACCATTGAAGAAGCCCAAGACATCAACAACATGAGAGTATATGAACTTGTTAGGTCACTCCAAACTTTTGCATTGAGTATTAGTGACAGATCTGAAAAGAAGAACAAGAGCATAACTTTTGTATCCAACACTGAAGATGAATATGATCAATGTGACTTGGATACTGATGAAGGAATGACTAATGTTTTTGTACTGCTTGGGAGACAATTCAATAAGGTGCTGAAGAGAATGGACAGGAAGTCAAGACCAAATGTCAAGAATAACTCATCTGACATCAGCAATAACTGTGACTTTCTGAGAAGAACAAGAACATAAGAGAAATCTGATCAAGTTAAAGGCATTTAGTGTCATGGGTGTGCAGGATTTGGACACATTGTAGCAGAATGCCCTATATATCTCAAGAAACAAAAAAGGGGGATATATGTCTCTTGGTCTAATGATGATAACTTTGAAAGTGAACCTGATGATGAATCTGCTAAACATGTAACTGCTTTAACTGGAAGATATGATTCTCATGAAGATTCCTGTAATGAAGAAGTTCCGTATGATGAACTGGTTGCCTCTTACAAAGAATTGTGCATCATAAGTGACAAAGTTTTTCAGTTGGGAGAAAAATAAAAGAAAATTATATCTCAGCTGCAGACTGAAAAAGAAAAATATATGTTTACTATATTCGGTCTTCAAGATGAGGTGACTCTGTTGAATTCTAAACTTGAGAACATGACAAAGTTTGTAAGAATGTTGAACAATGGTTCTTATGTGTTAGATGAAGTTCTTCAAGTTGGGAAAGTGGTTGGAGACTTGAGATGGATATGCTTTAATTATCAATCTTTAAACAAACAAGGAGAAAGCCTTGTGACAAACTTTGTCCTTCCAAAAAGGGTGCCTGAGCCTATGATGTTTAATCATCTGTCTTAATATCATGCCAGTCATCAGAATACTCAAACTGGAGGTAAGTTATTGTGCTGGAGATGTCATTACTGTGAAAATTTTGATCACATGAAGCCCTTTTGTTTCAAACTGCATGGCTATCCAAGGCGTCCAGCACAACCTAGGGATAATCAAGTGGTGATTAAAACTAGAATGGAGTGGATACCTAAGCCTGTCATCACTAGTCTTATAGCTCACACCTCCCTTAGAGCTTCAACAAAAGAAGGTAGTGGATGTTCTAGACATATGACAGGGGTCAAGATGTTCTTGGTAGACATAAATTCTTACTCCACCAGTTATGTCACTTTTGGTGATGGGGCTAAAGGTAAAATTAAAGGATTTGGAACACTAGCTTGTACATGACTCCTTAGTCTTGATGATGTTCTACTTGTAAAAGGTCTGACTACTAATCTGACAAGTATCAGTCAGTTATATGATCAAGGTCTTAAAGTTAATTTCACTAAGTTTGAATGTTTGGTCACTAATGAGAGGAATGAAGTTCTGATGATGGGAGTCAGGTCTAAGGACAATTGTTACTTGTGGACACCTCAAGAAATTAATTGTTATTCCACATGCTTTTTATCCAAGGAAGATGAAGTCAAACAGTGGCACTAAGAACTTAGACATTTGCATCTGAAAGGCATGAAGAAAATTGTGTCTAAAGAAGCAATTAGAGGTATTCCTAAGCTCAAGGTAGAGGAAGGAAAAATTTGTGGTGAGTGTCAAATTGAAAAGCAGACTAAGATGTCACACCAGAAGATCCAACATCTGACTACTACTTCAAAGGTTTTGTAGCTTCTTCATATGGATTTAATGGGGCCATGCAAGTTGAGAGCCTTGGTGGGAAAATGTATGCCTATGTTGTTGTTGATTATTTTTTAAGATTCACTTGGGTGAGTTTCATCAAGGAAAAATCAGATGTCTTTGAGGTTTTCAAAGATTTGTGTCAAAGGCTTCAAAGAGAGAAGGAAAGTGGAATTGTCAGGACTAGAAGTGACCATGGCAAGGAATTTGAAAATAGAAATTTTACTGAATTTTTCTCCTCTAAAGGTATTGGCCATGAGTTTTCTTCTCCCATCACTCCTCAGTAAAATAGAGTTATTGAGCGCAAGAATATGACTCTACAAGAATCAGCTAGAGTCATGCTTCATGCTAAGCATCTATCTTACCATTTTTGGACTGAAGAAATGAATAATGCTTGCTATATTCATAATAGGGTCACTCTGAGAACTGGTACTTCAACTACTCTTTATGAATTATAGAAAGGAAGAAAGCCTATTGTCAAATACTTTCATCAGTTTGGAAGTAAATGTTACATTTTGGCTTATCATGAACAAATAAGAAAGATGGATCTCAAGAGTGATGAAGGAATATTTATGGACTACTCTATAAACAGCAGAGCCTACTTACATTGATGACCTCACACAATTCAGATGCTGAATAAAAGGTTAATGATTTTGAAATTAATGATAAACCATCATATGAGGAATTACAAAATGCCTTTAAAAAATTACATGAGGAATTTGAAACTTTCTAGAACATGTTCGAAACAAAATAAAATAATTTTGTCTCTAGAAGGCAAGTTAATGACACTAAAATGGAATTAGACAAAGTCAAAAATTGAGCATGCAATACATGTCAATCACATGAGTCTAAAACTGTTGAATTAAACCAAGTGATAAATAAATATGAGAAAAGTCAAATTAGTTTGGAAAATATGATAAGTAGACAAAGATACTCAAATGATAATTGTGGATTGGGTTTCTCTAAATTTGATAAACCAAGTACAAGTAAAACTATCTCTATTACGGCTACTAGCAATAAATTAAATAATATATAACCAAAGAAAATGCATGTTGTAACTCATCCTAAGAAGGCTCATGTTAAAAATAATTCTTATGTCTATAAAATAATCATGTCCTTAAGCCTACATAATTTTATTATAATATAAAAGGCCATACCCCTAATACTTGCTATGTAAGAAACTATGGTGTTCATAATGGTGAGTATGTACGGGTCAATAAAGGAATTAACCAACAAGGACTTAAAGCATATTAGGAACCCAACAAAGTTTAACTTGTTTTGTAGGTATTCTTAAATATCACTACCAACATGTGGTATCTATATAGTAGTTTCTCCAAGCATATGACCATAAACAAGTCAAAATTTGCATCTCTTACTCTAAAATATAAAGGAATTGTGACATATGGAGACAACAACAAAGGAAAAAATCTTTGGTATTGGAAAAGTTGGTACTCATCAATTCACTACAATTAATGATGTTCTATATGTTGAAGGATTGAAGCATAATCTTATAAGTATAAGCAAACTACACGACAAAGGACTAAAGATCAACTTCAATAAATACGAATGCATTATAGAGCATGAAATTTCACATGAAATTAAGTTTGTAGGAAAAATAATCAACAATATATTCATGATATCATTGGATGACTTATCCTTGAAACTTAAGTGTCTTTTGGTAAATAACAATAATGATGCATGACTTTGGCATACAAAAATAGTATATATTCACATGGAGCGTTTGAATAAACTAGTCAAGCATGACCTTCCATTGGATTAACCAAGATAAATTTTGTGATATACTTATGTTATTGGTTTATCTAAGAATCCCATTTTGCATTCTAGAGAAAAAAATATAAAGATAAAACATCACTTTATTCACGACTATGTTCATAAGGGTATTTTAAATCTTAAATTCATTGATACATACCATCAATGGGCTGATATCTTTATAAAACCCCTTGCCGAAGATATGTTTGTTTTCATTCTGAATTTTTTTTAAATGGACTTATGTCCATAATGAAAAAGATGTTTTTCTCATAAGGTTTATCTCTCAGAATGACAAAACGAGACTCTGAGATTTGTTGGTAGTTCTGAACGTGTGAGACTTTTGAAGTGAGAAGAATTCATAAGCTTAAATGTATCCAGTCAGAGTTTGTTTAGTTAAACAAATATGCTTTATGGATACTGAACATTTTATTTCATTAATAGCTATCAATCAATCTCGATAAATGGAACAGTTTTAAGACAACTGCCTTAGAAAACTGAACCGTTTTTTAACAGATGATGTGACACGTTTGGTGAATAAACACTGGGATTATGTAAAGTCTCTCACGCTTTACCCCCTTGTCATAATTTTTGTTGTTTTCTTTATATTTGTCATGATTGCAAAAATTTATATTTAAACTCACTCCACTCACTTCACACACTTTCGCCACTCTCACATCCTACACTTTTACTCTTTGAGCCATTTTTCTCTCCAAACCCTAAAAACCATTTTCTTCAACAATGGCTTCTACTCAACAATCTGTTTGACAAACTCAAGAACAACAACAAGAGCAAGTTCTCGAAGGAATTCAAGAACTCACCCTGTATACTCCAGTTGAAGATTTAAGAGTTCTGTGTGAATTAATGGTGGATTTCGACAATCTAAAAGCAAATGGATTTGATCTTTTTGGAACTCTGAGATTTTAAGGATGGGAAGGTTTCTTTGAACATCTCAAAGGACCAATATATGAACAGTTAGTCAAGCAATTCTGGGTTTTTGCTTAAGCTTCAAATCTTCAAGTGACGTCATATGTCTTGGGTCACAAGATATATATTTCTGAAAAGTCATTAGCTACTCTTCTGAAACATGATGGTTCTAAGAGGAGATGTTTTGGTATGATCACGAAGAAGGATAAGATTTTAGTAGTTGCAAAAGTCATCTTTAAGAATGGAAAGCCCTATTCTAATGTTAAGGATCTTCATGATGAGATTAGAATATGATTGAGAATCATTCTTGGATGTATTCATCCCCAACCTTATTCAAATTCACAAGATTACGTCAACACTGATCAGAAGTACTTGCCATACTATCTGACAATTGGTGACATGATGAATTTGTCCTCAATTCTTTTTAAGTATCCGAGAGAAATAATCAAGGAACCTAGAAGTGGAGGTTCCAAGATGAGAGATTGGATATCTATGGATAGGTTAATCTCTGACATCTTATTCGAGAGTAAGCTGGTAAAGAGACTTATTGATGCTGGAATGACAAATGAAGTTGATTTGTTATTGGGAAGCATTTTAGTGGACACACTATAAAGAATATGTCCCTACTTAAACATGTTGTTAATCCCTCTACACTTCTAGACATGACATTCGTTGGTTCTAGAAGTATGTCAGTGGATGATTATCCTATTTTCTCTAAAAAATAAACTAAGGAGGTTCTGGAACATTACAATTCTGAATGTTTGGCGAATGGTCGTCCTCAGGAGGTGTTAGTCTATAAGGAACTTCCAGAAACCCATGAATATGTACACTCTCTTAAAAGGAAAAGGAAGATTATACCTTCTAGAGAAGGACCTCCCAAATCTATCAGAACTCTTACCAAAGTGGCTAGGACTTATGGACTCAACATTTTGTAGGACACAATGAGACTAGAAGTAGAACCTGTCTGTTCTGAGACTGCTAGGTTTTTTGAAGTGACTCCTTCTGGGAATCATGTAAAGACACCTATGACTGAGACTCTGTTTCATTCTGTAAGTTCTGTTATGACTATTTCATTTGTTCCTCCTCAACCTTCTCCACCATCATACATTCCTTTTGGAACCACAACCACCCTCCTCCAAAATACACTAGTGCATCTGAAACAATCACCACCTTCATGCCATATATTTTTGTCACAATTCCTATACCCATTCCAACCGTTGTTGAATCAACCACCATAACCACCATTGCAAAAATAATCTTAAATTCCCATACCACCTCTATAACCATTCCTATTACCAAACCTTATGATACATATATCCACCCCTCTAGTTCTGATTTTTCGAAACCCACTTCTTTCCCCTTAACCATTCCCGAAGCCCGTGCATTTCCAAAAAACACATCCACATCACCAACTCCACCTCACCAACCCATTGATGTACGTGTCTTTGATACATTCATTGGAAGACTTAGAAATAATGAACCCTCTACCCCTGATTCTTTTGACCTGACCATTAACATTTCCTCTAACAAATAAATTGAATCTAAACCTAATCCGAACCTTGAGGAATATAATGATTCAGTAAGACAAAATGAATCAGAAGTTAAATTCATAGTAGTTCCTAATAGGAATTCTTGTTTCTACTATGATCTAACTTCAATTCAAACCAACATTCGTCCTATTCCCTTAGATGATTTGTTGACTCAGTTTGAACACGAATTTGCTGGAAGACTCCACACTCTCTCGAAGGCTTGTGCTTCTAACACAAACCTTTATGAGGTGTGTGCTCTAACTAACGACTTTAGAAGCTGAATTGAAGGCAGTTCTGAAGTACTGGAGATTGCTTGCCCGGAGGAAGCAAAAAGGAACTTCCATACCAGACTCTCTGGTATTGTTGAACCCTTACTTCAGAAGGTCCCTCCAACGCTTCTGCTTCCTGCTCTTGTTGTGAATCTATCTCCTTCTCCAGTTCAGGCTCCTCTAGTCATTTCTGAGCCTACTATAGAAGTTGGAAGTGTCTCCAGTGAGAAAAAGACTTCGAATTATGAGGAATTCATTCTGAAGGCTCTTGAGCGCCTTTCTATTGAGAATTCTGAAGTGAAGGAAAAGATATCAAAGCTATAAGGGATGCTTGAAGAGATCTTATCAAGACCACCACCCTTCATAAACCTTAGTTTTAAAAACTTTGTTGCTGTCTTTGGTTTTTTTTTACTTATGTACTCTGAATTCTCTTTGAATGAAATGAATGTTTTTTTGCTGGAATGATTGTGTATACTTTGTCTTTATATTTTTTTTGAATGATGACAAAGGTGAATAAAAAATAACTGATTTTGATATATCTAATTTCCAATTCTGAAACCCAAACATGTTTTAAATGTTTTTGACTTTGGTAACTCTTTTGAGAACTTTGAATAAGTTCATCATGTTAACCAAGTGTTTTAGGTGCTTATTGAACCAAGTGCTTAAGTTGAACCAGATGTATACAAGTTCAGATCCTGACATCAGTTCTCATGAATAATTCATCAAGGCTATGGAAATTCTGATATATAACCAGACTGTGAAAGTTCTAACAAATCATGCTCTATGATGATGCTGATAACTTTTGACACTCAAGCACGACTCTGAATGAGATATTTCTGAACTCAAGCCGATGCTTTATGGGAAGATACTTTATCCATTACAACCAGACTTCTGCCTTATGGGAAGATAACAATCAAATAGTAACCAGACATCTACCTTTCTGAAAGAGAGTAACAACCAGGCTTTTGCCTTATGGGAAGTTATTTCTTTCATGCCAATTGAAACTTTTATATGTGCTAAGATTATCTTAAGTCTTGAATTCAGGAGGAGCTTGCAAACCTAACTCTGACATTCTAAGTTGAAAATAATTTTTAACAGTATAAATTTCAAGGGGAGCTTACAAACATCACTCTGATATTTTTATGTGATTAAACTAAGTAAATATTATTCATCAAAGTACATGATTTTGTCATCATTAAAAGGGGAGATTGTTAGAACAAAATTTGGTTATGCATTTGTCCTTTAGTTTTGATGATAACAATGCATTGTTTCTTAGAGAATAATTTTGTAAACTAATGGTTTTTGTCTAGTGTGTAACTTTTGCTAACAGGTTCTAACTCTGAAGCAATGACGTGTGACGTCATCAAATTCCGGAATCAACATACTTTGACACTGAGGAGATACAAGTGCTTTACAAGATGCTGTCAAGTTCTAGAAAGCTCTTAAATAACAAATCTAAAAAATGTTCGTGTTAAAGCTTCTGACTGTGAATCTGATTGAAGAGCCTTTAAAGGTTTGTCTGCCTTTAAGATTTTGTACTCAAGTTCTGAAGATTCTGAAGAACAAGATTTGAAGACTCTGAAGACCAGGTTCTGAGGAACTGTGTCAAGACTTTGAAGACCAAGATTCTGAAGATTTTGACAACTTGTCTCTTGATCCTTCTAAGCATGCTTCAACATCATTTCATCAGAAGCCTCTCAAGATTAGAAGATAAGATCAAAATGTTAGTACATACTACAAGATTACCCTTTCCTCCACTACCCTGATTTTATGGACTAAGGACAGTAATATTATACCATTTTGCCTCCCATACGCAAACTGTTATGAAAGATACAACTGCAGTTCAGTATTCAAATTTTACCCTCCAACAATTCTTTTATATACCTATATTAAGGAGACTTGAAGATTGTAAGAAGTTGCTAGTGCTTTGATAACGCTACTACACACACTCTTGCTGAAAACATATTATTTTTGTGTATAGTTTTATAAACACACAAGAGTTTTTGTTCATTACCGTGTGAGAAATATTCATTATATTAACTTGTGTCAATCTTCTTTTTAGGAGCATTCTTTGTAAACACAACTTGTAAATCTCAAATCTGTTTGAGTGGTTTCCTTGAGTGATTATGTTTTAGTCAGATATACTTAAGAAGAGAAAGGCGATTTGTCTTTGTGGTGTTTGTAATCAGATTTTAATTATACTGGATTAAGTCCTTCTTGGGAATGCGAAATCACCTTGATATGGTGGACTGAAGGTAACTTCATCATCAACGAACCAGTATAAAAATAACTTGTTATTTTTCTTGTTCGTTTTGTTGCTTTGATGAGTTTGTTTTTAAAAAAATGTTTTTAAAAACTCAATTCAAACGGTGATTTTTGTCACCTTCATCATTAAAGTGAATATTAATATTCTTTGTTGAGTTGTATAATTAATAAATTAGTATATATATATATATATATATATATATATATATATATATATATATATATATATATATATATATATATATATATATATAAAGTTTATTGAAATTTAATTTTCAAATAAAATAATCTAGTAATTGTCTCAACATGAGTCTTAGTTATTTGATTAAAATAATTTATTTTTATGATATTTTATTTTAGATGTTATGAATGTAATTAAGTTATGTTTTTTAATGCTCAATATTCATATATATTTTCGTTTTTAGTTTATAATCTATTACTTAATTAATTAATTAAAAAATATCAGTTTTTTAATTAAAAAATTAATATTAAATATAATCCGGGTCGATCCGAATAATCGTAGTCCGTAAAAGATCGGATTTGGACAATTAAATTATAGTTTGTTTAAATTATGGGCTTTTAGGTCTGACCCGCTAAAGGTCCGAATCCGTCACGGTCCGGCCTGAAGCGGGTCAGGTAGTCTGTTTTTCCAGCTTTAGATAGATCTGGATCCGGAACGTTCCGTCTCAGGGTGGTTGGATAAGGGAGATATGGTTGGACCAAAACAATTGTGGTTGTTTTATGGCTACAACTATTTTGAGTGATTTGATGAAGAAGTGAACAATCACGCAAAATAAGTGATTAGATTGTTGAAAGACATAAATGACAAGTTTATGAAGATAATGAGTGACACAAAGAAAAATGAGGAATTATTGAAGATGAAGAATACATTTGTACTCGTTAAAAGTACAAAAAGCATAACAACCCTAGAAGATAAAGGCCGTTTGAGACTTTTAAAATTGCTTTGGTATTGAGAGTTAGCTCACATGAGATGTGATAAAAAACTATTGTATTTGTGTATTTTTATTGTTGTTAGTTAGTCTTTCTATATTGAGATATTTATAATCTTTTGGGCCTATGTCCAAATCTCCATAAGATATACTTCTTTGATTTTGATAAAATTTGGATCGATCACTATTAAATATTCTAGACACTCAAAATCTTTAAATTAACTATATATATTTTAAATTAATTAAATAATTAATATATCTGATTTAATAATAGACCAACTATATTGATTATTAGATAAATTAAAAAATAAATTGTATATGACAAGTTGATTGAAATATTACACCTTGTTAATTAATCTCTACCCAAAACATTCCATTAGAGATACTTGCTATTTCAATTTGAGATTTATTCCTTCTTTGTTACACTGAGTAATTCTTTCTTCAATATCCTCGAAACATGCTTAAAAATTTACCTTAAAAATGAAAACTCATCATTATTTATATAGGAGAGACCAGTTTTAAGAGTCATTTTTACCAAAGAAAGCTACATTTTCAAGCTCAACTAATCCAACCTAATATGTCCAATTTTGATTACCTCACTATATTTTCTGAAAAAACGAACTTATAGAGATACACCGAATCACCTTATTTAGATACAATCCGATTTATCAAACAAGTCACGTCTGCACATAAACAGAGAAGCAAAATCCAAAAAGCCCACGTGACAACGACACGCGACGCAGCCACTAACAAAAAAACTTGCACGCAAACGCTACCAAAAAGCGATTATTATTACTACTCCTTTAAAACAACTTTTCTTATAAATCACTTTTTCCTTTATCTATCAATTCATTTCCTTCCTTCTTCTTCATTGTTCTTTTCGCGTTATGGATTCTTCTGTGTTGACCTCTCACTTTAATCACTTTCGAACCACCGCGAATTCGTTTCTATCTCAATACGAACCTCTCGTTCTGATTATCGTGCCGCTTTTCACTCTCTTTATCGCTAACGTAGTTCGTTCGTTTTTCGAAATTTTTCGTGATAAAGGAGTCAAAGCTACTCTCCTAGGGTTCTTCATGAACTTCATCAAGTACTTAATATCATCGCATGCATTATATAGTTTATATTAACGATTATAAGTGATTAATTGATGATGATGATGAGAAATTTTAGTGTTATGATTTGATTTGAGATCTGTTTTGTTTGATTCACAGATTGATACCTGGTGTGAAGAGTTATATAGATGCTGAAAAACAGAAGGTTAGGGATAGTGTAGAAATTCTGTTGTATTGGATTGGATTGGATTGATTTAACTTCACGTGACTTTGTTGTTATGGTTGAATTTTTAAACTTGTGTTTTGATTATTGGAATTGAATTTGATTCTTGAAGATATACTAATATGCATATGTTTATTTAGCAAACTAGTGGCTAGTTCAGTTTTTTGTGTTTTTGAAGTTGTGTATAATTAATACTCTTCTGGTCTTATTGTAATAGATCAGATACATTGAATATGCAAAATGAATATAAAAAATCAACTTTCTTTTATAAATAGGGTCAGAGATAGTATAAATTTTTAAATTTACTTTTATAACTGTGTATGCAACATTTGGTTAGTATATGGTGTATGCAACTTTTGGTTAGTGTATGGTGCATGCAACTCTTGGTTAGTGTATGTACCGGCTTTTGGAATAGGCAAAAGGCAAAAGCAATTCTAGAGGTCTAGGTGTAAAATTGATTTTGAAATGATATTGAGGTGTTTGGTTATTCTAAAGTAGAATTGATTCTGCCTCTTTTACTTGAAGCTATAATTTGTTTCTTTTGAGTTTAAATGTGAGATTTACATTAAAATTTACTCTTCAACTCAACTTTGCATAAAGTTATTCAAACATAAATCACTTTACATTCAACTCACTTTTAACCAGAATCAAATCATTCAAAATCAATTTCTTTTCACCGCAGAACCAAACATACGCTACAAGTGTTTGACAACGAGATCGTATTATCCTATCTGAAATTATTGAGTATTAAAATGTTTAGATGGAAGACGAGGTAGTTTTGAACTGCATATTGTGGACTTGGAGCTTTTGAACGCTACGTGTAATTAATGGCAGTTCCTCTAGGTCAATATCACCTTTTAGACATTTCAATCTTAGTTTTTGTACTTTTTCTTTAGTCTATATGTTTAAATTGCACTTGTACCTTTAAAACCGTTGGTTGATCATTTTAGTATGGGGTTAAAATGTGATGTAAGTGATTAATGAGTGCTAAACTTAGGGTCCAGGAGGTGAAGAAGAGTTGGGTTTGTCCTGTTAAGATTGTAGGGCTCATTTTGTGGTATTGTTGCTGTTCCTTACGTGGCAGGTGGATACTTGGATATTAGAAATGTCAATTTTTTTTAACAGGGTTACAGTTACACTATTATTTGTTAATAGCTGGGCGGGCTTGTTGCTTTAACAGTTTATTGGTTTCTTTAGGCCATAGATTGTGGATGGTGATTAATTTTGTTTTTAATCTGGTCATTGTGAATATAGGTTGTGGATAAGTTGCAGTCTGATGGTAAATCTAAAAGAGATGGTTGGAAGACAGAGTTACCAAGCGCGGGGTTGGGCACATCTGTCCTTGAGAAGATGAAAGAAGAGAAAAAAAATGATGCAGTTTGGCAAGGCAAATGCTCTGGTACAGTGTATGTTAGTAATTTGCATAGCATTAAATGCTAAATTCTGATCATTTCTGTTTGGGATGCTTTTATTTATTTGGAGGGGTCCATTTGGTTGTACGTAGGACTGATACTTTTTTTTCTTTTGAATTATTTATTTCTTGCAGCTACATTGGAGGAAGTGAGTCTAGTGAACATTTTTCTGTCATAAATGAGGCCTGCTCAATGTTAGTAAGACCTTAAGAGTTTTCAGTTGAATTTTTATGTTTCTTTCATTAGTTTTCTTTTACATACCATTATGATAGAACTCAAATTTAAGAGAAGAAATTGTGTTTTTTTCTTGGCATAAATATTTTTTTTTTGTATTATTAATTGAAAAAAGCAACTATTACAAAAGATGAACCCCTGTAACCCCAGAGCAACATCATCGCAGAGAAGAGGCAAATCTCTCTCTGCCCAATCCCCAAGGTTTTTAACTGAATAATATTCAATGATCCTTCCTTTCTGTTTTCTCTCCACTATATTCTGTTAGGTCTCCCACTACCTGCGACATAAGTAATACACTGCAAACTTCCCTGCTCAGTCTCTTTATTAGACTTTGGCCCAACCTCATATCCTATGTTCCTAACAGATTATGTTCTGTAAGTTTGTAATATACACATAATTGAATTTTATTAGCTCAGTGGTTTTGAAACTGGATTTATTTTCATTATACCTAATTCATAGTACCTACTCAAGCTTGTTTGCTTTTGGCGCTGGAGTTATTTCACTGTAAAGTAGAATCATTAGATTATGCATTTTGTCTCAACACTAATCTGGGTTCTGACATAGTCTGCCCCAGGAGTTAGAGGAACTTGGGAAGTCCTTCCTTATTGTTTGAATTTGAAAATGTTTAATGCAAACCTGTGGTTATGACTTCTATCTAATTAGAAATTAAGTCAGCATCTTGTTGCTACTGAGATAGTGTTCGGAACATGAACAAAACGAAACAAGACAATCTGTTCTATATTGTACTCTTTTAGTTTGCCTTTTCAGTGAAACCAAAAGATGCAATTTTTTCCACCTTATTCCATATTGTTCTGCGTACAATATGCACCAATCATAGAATAAAACTCATGTTATGTTTCTGTCTTGTACTAACTTGTTTATCAAACAGTACAGGAATTGATAACTGTTAATAATCATAACCTGGTTAGTTCTAATGTCTGCCTTTTGGAACTATTTCAAAAGTAGGCTTTGACATCAAATTTGTTAATAATGTCGAAGCATCCGAATGATCAACAGTTTAGTGAATTTGATCTCTTAAGGCTTTATTTGGATTGATGGAATCGGATGGAGCGGAGCGGAGCGTAATGGGATGATATTCATTTGTTTGGATCATTTAAAATCGGATGGAGCGGAGCGGAATAGAGTGGTATGGATTCCGTTGGGCGGAATGAACAATTTGCCTTATTCTGTCATAAACTTTCCAAACAATGGAATGGTATCTTCGTTCCACTCTGCTCCATTCTACTCCGCTCCACTCCATTATGACGGAACAATTTGCCTTGTTCCGTCATAAAATTTCCAAACAATGGAATGTATCTTTGTTCCGGTCCGCTCCATTCTGCTCCGTTCATTTCATGATGCCCAAACATAGCCTAAGGTCATTCCATGTTTATGCATTTGCATCCAGCAATTAATGTCAATAAAATTTCAGGTTTGCACATACCAACCCCTTGCATTTGGATGTATTCCAGAGTGTTGTACGCTTTGAGGCAGAAGTGGTTGCAATGACAGCGGCACTTCTTGGTAGTAAAGAAAAGGCATCCGGAGGACAAATATGTGGAAACATGACATCGGGAGGGACTGAAAGTATATTATTAGCTGTTAAATCATCTCGCGACTATATGAAATCCAAAAAAGGAATTACAAGACCAGAAATGTATGGCACTAATAATTCAGTTTTATATCGTTGATATATCATCTTTTTGATTTATTTCAAAATTAATTTTTTGATTATAGGATAATTCCTGAGTCTGGTCACTCAGCATATGACAAAGCTGCACAGTATTTTAACATAAAACTATGGCGTGTTCCAGTTAACAAAGATTTTCAAGCAGACGTGAAAGCAATTCGTCGTTATATTAACAAAAATACCATTTTGGTACGAAGTTACTCAATCGTGATTTTACTCTGATTTTTTCTGCTTAATAAATTGTATTTTTAAAGATCAAAAGTTCTTTGTATTGGATTTTATAAGGTATGCAAACTCCTAATAGCTCTAATTCTTATTATCAAGTGAAATTGACTATCATGTGAATATTCAGATTGTTGGATCTTCTCCCGGGTTTCCTCATGGGATAATAGACCCCATTGAAGTAAGTTTCTTCCCCCCATATCTACTGTTAAAAAAATTATCCGAATTCAACTGGCTTGCTGGACTACTATAACATAGATAATTTGACAATTTCTCCTGTAGGAACTTGGTCAACTAGCATCAAGCTTTGGCATTTGTTTCCATGTGGACCTTTGCCTCGGTGGCTTCGTATTACCTTTTGCTCGCGAGCTTGGGTATTTATTTTATATTAGCGGACTGTTATATTGTTGTCAGTTTTGTTATACTTTTACCTTCTATTTTTTCCCTGTCATCATTTTAGGTTCTATACTTTCATACTAAAATTTAACCCATGGAGTTAAATTTGTGAATGTGTGGATTTTTCATTTAACCCGTGGAGTTAAATCTGTCAATGTGTGGATTTTTCATTTTAACCTGTGTAGTTAAATCTGTCAATGTGTGGATTTTCCTTCTCCATCTGACAACATATTCCAACTTATTTTTCAACTATCTAGACTGAACATCTTTCCAACCATTAGAGGAACTACAAATATTTCACAAATACATACCCTTTATCAAATAAAATAGTTCTCTATATCTTTAGTCTTTTAACTTTTCAATGAATGTGGTTTCCAGTTTAAATAACTCATCGTTACCTTTTCTTCCTAGGTACCATATTCCACCTTATGATTTTTCTGTTAAAGGTGTTACTTCAATATCAGTAGATGTGCATAAATATGGGTTAGCTCCCAAAGGAACAAGTACCGTTCTATATAGGAACCATGAAATCAGAAAGGTAAATAATTGGTTTGTCCAAAAAGTCTTTTAACTTATATCTGAAATTCACATTTGGTTATATAGTTCTTTTAGCTACATTTTTTAACCTCTAACTGAATATGATGCACTTATTCTTCAAAAAGTATACTTCCTTTCTTTCATATCCATTATCCCCTTTCCTTTGGTTCATGTGCATCAGTGCTTTTAAAAATAACGATTGAAACTTCTTATATTCCATTACCATTATATCTACTTTTTATTTCATAACTTGAAGTTGATGTTTTCCGAAGCAATTGTGTTTTTGGACAGATATGTGCTTCATTCCTTGAATATGAATTGTCATTTCTCTAGGCTTTTTGGACAGAGCAAGATAAAAGTCCTAAGCCACATAAACAAATGGACATAGTTCAAAAGCTCTCTGTCTCTTACTCTAATATAGGAAATCACGAGAGAGTTGTTAAAAGAAATTACATTGCATTAGGACATCATCATTGAAGATGAGAGCTTTTATTTTCTGAATACAATTATAGAGACAGGAGATAGAAGAGGAACTATATAACGTGGCAAGTAAATGGCTGCCAAATCACAATTTAAATAGTATATTGTGTTAGGAAACTTATTAAGTAAACAAAATCATATTGGTAATTCTCAGATATATAGACCGATAGTACCACTAGAAAACTGTATTACAGCCAAATAAAATGATGTATGAATCCTATGTTTGTAAGAACAAAAACTTAGGAATTACATATCCAAACAAGAGGTGCATTGGAAGAATAAAAACAGAGCAGTCAAAATAGGATGCATTGAGTGGGCGAGGGACTGTGAAGCTCCTGTGCTTATAGTCAAATAGGGCGCATTTAGTCCTTGAGTTCTTTTTCACTTAACAATTTAAGTTTACTTGAGTTTTCAATTCATTTGACAGAAGTCTGAAAGGAAAGAAAAAGGAGAAAAAATAGCATACTGTTTCATCATACATTTCACATCGTTGATATGGAATTGCACCAATATCCGCATGTATTGCAATTCATATTCATGACAGGGAATTGTATGTTTCAAATGCAAAATAATGCAGTTGTAATATCTATCTTTGACTTGTGGGATAAGATTGTGCTTATGCCTTCTCCATGATGTATTGATTTAAATTGTTTTCTGCTGTAGGTGATATTTCTAACAAGTGGAGAATCTAGACTTTCATTTTCTACTTCTTTGTTGTATCTGGAACTTATTCTTTCACTAGTTCCATTTTTCATCTTTTCTATCCAATAAAATATATTTTTCCGTTAAAAACGACGAATACTATAAATATAGGTTCTCTTTTATATGTATTCCTCCCCTCCATTTTCAACTCTATTTTATGGATTAACTTCTCTGCATCCATCTTCCACTGTTATTGGAAATTAGTTGTTGACTTACTTGCAGCTGATTACTAATGTGTTTTATTTGTGGCTTCTGGACTCTACAGAATCAATTTGTTGCCGGTAAGCCTGCAATTTATGCAATGTCTTGGATAAATTTATATTGCACTTATATGTTGAGAGGGACATATCCAATTTCTAGTAGTATATCTCTATACTTGTCTGTTATGGGATTAATTCGGTTGTTGTTTTCTTTGTGATTCATTTGTCAGTTACTGAGTGGTCTGGTGGGTTGTATGTATCTCCAACCATAGCTGGAAGTAGACCTGGAAGCCTTATTGCTGGTGCATGGGCAGCAATGATGTCTCTAGGGAAAGAAGGTACCTCTCCACGGATTTCAAACTAAATAATTTTCTTTCCATTTCTGTTAACCCTAATGCCGTTTCTAATGTGTGATGTAAGACTCATTGATGGTCCAATTCATTATACAGGTTACTTGAAACATACCAAAGCAATTATGGAAGGATCAAAGAGACTACAAAAAGGGTACAGATACTGTGTGTCTCTTTCTGTATCTATTTCTCGTGCTGTCCGTTGTATATGTTTTTTGAATGTAAGGGTTACGATTATGTTATATGTAGCATAGAGGAGATATCTGAGTTGTTTATCATTGGAAGACCCGATATGACAATCATAGCTTTTGGATCCAAAGTTCTAGATATATTTGAGGTCAACGATATCATGTCATCCAAAGGTTGGCATTTGAATGCATTGCAGAGACCCAACAGGTTGGACTCGGGAGTAGCACACTTTCTAATTTAGGATTCTGATCATTTCAGGATTATGGCTTACTTTATAAACTGAATTTTCTTCTTTGTGCATGAATCAGCATCCATATCTGTGTGACACTGCAACATGTACCAATTGTTGATGACTTTATAAGGGATTTAAAAGAATCTGTGGAAACCGTAAGTTGCTCATCTTTATAGATTACTAATTATAATTTGATTTGTACTTTCTTTTTTTAGCTTTTCTGTGTGTTGAATTTCAGGTGAAACAAAATCCGGGTCCAATAAGTGGAGGACTTGCGCCTATATATGGGGCGGCCGGGAAGATGCCCGATAGAGGAACGGTTCAGGAATTGCTGGTAGATTATATGGACGGTACATGCTAGCTGCGTTCATCTAATATTTCTGGGGGAATACGTTTGCACCAGACCCCTACCAATTAATAATATTTCTGGGGGAATACGTTTGCATCAGACCCCTACCAATTAATAATATTTGATTTCACCTTACATTCTTTCATTCATATGATAAGAGAAGGAATTAGACCATTGGCAGGGGTCTTTATCTTATAAGAAAATGTATTATTTAAATACTAGTACTGTATTGGGGAGAAAAATAAGACACTGTTTCTTGAATATTAACATATTCATTGTAAACTACAGTATAAAATGGGTTTGATTTTCTTTTACATAATAAATGATAATTTAATAATATAAATTTTACGAGGAATTCTTGAATATTAACTACGAGTTGAGGAGGCTTAGGAGCTCCTTGGATCGTTTTTGGCTGAGCCAAATTTGGTCGTGAAAGAAGAGAGTATGCGGAGGACGAATTTCTTAGTCAAAAGTTGAGTGGTGGGTCGAGTAATATTTGGCGGTGCCATTGCTTGATAGTGATAGAATTAGGTAAAGAGAGAGAATGAAAAGAAACTCTCATTGTATTATATGATGAACAGTAATACAAGAGGCTACTATATATAGCCATGTAATCCAAAACAGAAAAGGTGTGAGGCGCATAACAAGCTAACAGCACACCACTAACAAAGCTGACAGCTCAGCAAAACAGAATAGAAAAATAAAATGAAGGGCATATTAGTAAACTACTCTATTAGTCCCCCTTAGAAGCTGATGGCAGACTGGTCAAAGTAGCCTTATCATACACACGCAACTTGGAACGAAGAGGAACAAACTTGGCAGCAGAGAGGGGCTTAGTGAGAATGTCAGCCCATTGATCTTGAGCTGGTACATGAACAACAGTCAGACTTTTGCTGAGTACTTTCTCTCGCAGAAAGAAAATATCAAGCTCCATATGCTTAGTCCTGTTGTGAAGAATAGGATTGTGAGCCAAAGTAACAGTGCTCAAGTTATCACACAAGATCTTGGGAACTTGAGAGGAATAATGGAGTTCCTTAAGCAAGGACTGAATCCAAATGAGTTCAGCAGCTAGCTGAGCCATACTGCGATATTCCGCCTCAGCACTGGACCTTGCAACAAGCTGTTGCTTTTTGGACCACCAGGAAACAACATTAGGCCCAAGATATATGCAGGCCCCTGAAGTAGATCTCCGGTCATCAGGGTCTGATGCCCAGTCTGCATCACAGAACCCTAGCAACTGCATTGGTTGCTGAATAGGAGCAGGCTGAAGGAGAAGACCATGGTGCAGAGTACCACTTAGGTACCTTAAGATTCTTTTAACAGCCTTCCAATGATCCTCTAAAGGATTGGACAAAAACTGACAGACTTTGTTGACTGAAAAAGAGATCTCTGGCCTAGTTAAGGTAGCATATTGAAGGGCACCAACCACAGACCGAAACTGAGTAGGGTCATCAACCGCAGCAGACCCAACCTTGGACAATTTGCTGCTAGAGATCATGGGAGTAGGCATGCCATTGGCATTCAACATATTAAGCCTTGAAAGCAAATCTGTGATGTACTTAGTCTGAGATAAGAGAAGAGAACCATTAGGGAGATGAGTCACTTGAATCCCTAGAAAATAATCAAGGTGTCCCAGCTGTTTGAGAGAGAAAGAATTATTGAGATGCTTGATCAAGGAAGCTATAAAAGGAGCAGAACTACCCGTGATGATTATATCATCTACATAGACCAGAATTAGAATCTGAAGTTTACCTTGATGCAACAAAAACAAGCTAGGATCACATCTACTAGCCTTAAACCCGAGTTGAACCAAGGCACACTTTAGCTTATCAAACCAGGCCCTAGGAGCCTGTTTTAAACCATAAATAGCCTTATTTAACTTGCAAACAAGAGTGCTGTCAGCAACTTCAAAGCCAGGGGGCTGTTGCATAAAGACTTCTTCTTCAAGAGTGCCATTGAGGAAGGCATTGTTAACATCAATCTGCTGCAATGGCCACCTGTTTGTAACAGCAATAGAAAGAACAATTCTCACAGTGACAGGTTTAATGACAAGAGAGAAAGTCTCTTGAAAATCATTACCAGCCTTTTGATGGAACCCTTTAGCCACTAATCTGGCTTTATACCTGTTTATGGAACCATCAGGATTCTCCTTAGTCCTGAACACCCACTTACATCCAATAGGCTTCCTTCCAGCAGGAGCTTTCACCAAAGTCCAGGTCTGATTTCTCAGCAGTGCCTGATGTTCTTCCTTCATGGCCTGAAACCAGTTAGGAGCAGCCAAGGCTTGTTCAACAGATGTAGGTTCAAGGTGGGCTGTTAATAGAGTAGGGTGAAGTCTAGGAAGGGTGATTCCTCTTTTGGCTCTAGTTTGCATAGGGTGAATGTTTTGAGGGTGAATGGAAGGTAAAGCTGTGGCAGCAGGGTGGGAAATAGGATTAGGGCCAGGGGAGGGACCAACTGAAGGAGAGGAATATGAAGAGGAGGGAGAAAGAGTGCTAGCTTCAGCTGGATCAGAGAGAATGAGGGCAGGAGAGGAAGAAGGAGAAGAGGTAATGGGAATGGCAGTGAGAGGTTGAGGGATAGGTTGCTGACCAGAAGAATAAGAGTAGTTAGAGGAGCAGCAAAGGAAGAGGAAGAAGAGATTGGAGAAATATTAGGAATAGTGGGACTGCTAAGTTGAGGAAAAGCAGAATTTGAGGAAGAAGAAGGCATAGAAGACAGATTAGAAGTAGAGGGAGTAGAGGGAACAGGAGGAAAACTGAGAGAGGGAGAGGAAGAGGATGGAGTGTTAGGAAGAGAGACAGATTTTGAAGAAGAAACCAAGGTGGAATAAAGAAAATTTGCTTCATTAAAAACAACATCCTTGGAAATAAAAATGCGACCATCTGAAGCAAGGCATTTATAGCCTTTGTGAGAGGTAGAGTATCCAAGGAAAATGCACAGTTGAGATCTAAAATCAAGTTTATGAGAATTATAGGGACGAAGGAAAGGATAACAAGCACAGCCAAAGACTTTAAGGGTAGTATAGTCAGGGTTTTTGTGAAGTAATTTAAAATAAGGTGAGACATTGTCAAGTATAGGTGTAGGAAGTCTGTTAATGAGATATGCAGCTGTGACAAATGCATGATCCCAGAATTTTAAGGGAAGGGTGGACTGAGCAAGGAGTGTGAGGCCAGTCTCAACAATGTGCCTGTGCTTACGTTCAACAAGGCCATTTTGGTGATGTGTATGGGGACAAGTGAATCTGTGAACAATCCCTAAATCTGTGAGATATTTGGTAAGAGGCCTAAACTCACCTCCCCCATCAGTTTGGACACATTTAATGGGACAATTGAACTGAAGTTCAACCATTTTTTTAAACTGAAGAAACTGAACCATGGTGTCAGACTTAAGTTTGAGAGGAAAAACCCAAACAAACCTAGAGAAGGCATCAATACAGGTTAGGAAATAGGTATAACCACTGGAAGATTGCATAGGGGTAGGACCCCAGAGATCACATACAACCAGCTCAAAAGGATGAGAGTAAACTGTGGTAGATAAAGAAGAAGGAAGTCTATGAGACTTGCCAATGCAGCAAGCATGACATAACTCAGCAGGGGGTTTAGATGGAAAGGACTGATTATACAGTTTGAAGATTTCAGTGAGGGCATGATGATTGGGGTGTCCCAGCCTAGTATGCCAAAGCACATATTTATTGGATGCAATAGAATTTGCAGCATTAAAGTGTGAGGAAGGTAAAACAGTACTGACAGAGTTTAGAGAAGGATTGAAAAAGGTACTTGTAACATTATAATTGCAAGATTCATTACAAGAAGACAAAGGATTTATAGTATGATTTGCAACCGATTCAGTACACTGAGATATAGAATCTGTAACATCTGTCCTATAGGAACCATTACAATTGTATGCTGCAGGATAACTATGACTAGAACTATAAGAGGAAGAAGACTTGGACAACGGAGGAGCAGCTGGATTGGAGAATTTATAGAGGCCATCAGCACCAACAAGACCACTGAGTAAGACTTCAGAAGTAGCCTGAGATTTGACAACACAAAACTTAGGATGAAATTCAAAAAATACAGAATTATCTTGAGCAAATTTGCTCACACTCATAAGGTTTTTGGTGATGTGAGGGACATGTAAGAGATTGTTAAGAGTGAGAGATAGATGAGGTTTGTGAGGTAAGGGAAAAGACATAGAACCTACAGAGTTGATGGACAAACCTTGGCCGTTACCTATGAAAACTTGTTCAGTTCCAGGCACGGAGGCAGAGTCAGACACATTAGAGGCATCAGGAGTAACATGATGAGAAGCTCCTGAGTCAGGATACCACCACTGGTTTGCACTGCTAGCTTCAGTACCTGCATAAAAGGCTTGTGGTGCAGAAGATCTGGGAGGTGCAGCTCTGGGAGAAGCATAAGCAAGCGGCACAGGATAAACAGCACGAGGAGCCACGTGAAAAGGATTGAAGGGAGCTCGATGATGTGGATAACTAGCACCACTGGAATTGGCATAACGATAGTAGCATACAGAAGCATCATGACCAGGTTTGTGACAAATCTGACACGGTGATTTCCCAAAACGACCTCCTCCATGACCAAAACGACCACCACCGCGACCAGAACGACCACCACGTGCACCATAGGAATGGTTTTCAGCATTAGCGGTGACGTGACTCGTTCCTTGAGGAAACGCCTCGGAGACGACTTGATCAGAAGCGCCTGGAGTAGGAGAAGGTGTTGCTTGAGTGAGATTGACCGTCGCCGTCGCAGGTTCTGTAATCGCAGCTTTGCGATGCTTCTCCAATCGCGACTCATGAGCAAGCAAGGAAGACTCCAACTCTTCCAAGGAGCTAACGTCATCTTTGCTGTTGACGGCGGCGACAATAGAATCATAATCCTCAGGTAACGAATCGAGAACAATCTCAATTAGGTTACGAAGAGGAACGGGATCACCGATGGAGGTTAGCGACTCACTGATGTCACGAGAACGCGTCATAAGCTCAGTAATCGTTAGTGAACCCTCCGTAAGACGCCGGAGTTCTGAACGAAGTTGACGAGCCTTGGTGGAGAGAAGAACATCAAAGTAGCGATGAACTTCTGTCCACACCTGCCACGCATGCTTGCAGTCAACGAGCTTAGGAAGGAGAGCATCGGAGATAGTAGAGAGAAGCCAGGTGCAGATGAGAGCATCCTGCTGTTCCCACTCAAGAAACGCACTGTGAGATGCAGGATCTGAGGGAGACGGTGACGGAATCACCGGAACAGTGACAAAGCGTTGAAGACGATGACCACGGACGACGCCATCAATCTGCTGCTTCCACTGTTTGAAGTTCTTGTCGTCAAGCTTAACAGAAATTAGGTGAGAAAGTTTCACCTGAGAGGAAGGGAATAAAGATTCCATGGATCGGAAAAAAAAAAAATTTAAGCTCTGTATACCATGATAGAATTAGGTAAAGAGAGAGAATGAAAAGAAACTCTCATTGTATTATATGATGAACAGTAATACAAGAGGCTACTATATATAGCCATGTAATCCAAAACAGAAAAGGTGTGAGGCGCATAACAAGCTAACAGCACACCACTAACAAAGCTGACAGCTCAGCAAAACAGAATAGAAAAATAAAATGAAGGGCATATTAGTAAACTACTCTATTAGATAGCTTTGGTACACCGAATTTGGTTGTAAATTTAGGAGAATTGATCAAGAGCGTAGGTTCGCTTCCAGATTGAAATGGATATAGATATGAGATTAGAAAATCATGGTGATCGTAGGATTCCGGTGTCGGTTCCCACATTTGGTATCAATGTTCTGTACGAGAACACGATGATTAGAAAATCTAATTTGAGTTTGATGTTGCGGCGGATATGTGATTCGTGGAGCTAACCTGTAAGGTTGACATTTTAACGCACAAGTTAGTGTCTAAGTGAAAAGGAGAATTTCAAATGAGAGTGACATTACCTCAAAATTGCATGTTTTTCTTTCTTATATAGATGGGTTTGTTTGTAATCGAAATGTGAAGGGACTTCAAAATATGCAGATGACCCTAGGATGAGTTTGTTCGCTCTGATTGTTTTGGCCTCCCTCTAGAAGTCGTGAAGAGTCGTTTAATGCATATTTGTCACATTTAGTTTCTCTTGGACTTTGGGCCCTTGCGGCACACCTATAATAGGTGTGGTGAGGGGCAGATTTGAATTTCAATCTCCAGATATTTTTAGCCTATATCTATTTAAAGTATTTTTTTTTTGCATTTTGGATGTGCCCGGAGAATAAAATGGATTTTAGAGACGTTATTAAAATTTCATTCTGGTAGGTATAAGTAATACATAAGGATGGGAAAAGATCTCAAAAATAAAGTCTACTTGTTATGCAACTTCTATGTAGATATTCTGATTTATTGGGCTAAGCCTTGATATATATCATATAGAAAGTTTGATCTATTATGAATGAGTGTCTTGTTATCTAAACTACGCCGTATAAGAGGTTTGCTTTTTTCATTATAAGCATTGCTCCTTCATTCTATGAAAAACTAAAGTTACTTTTAGAATTCAGATATGCATCTCTAAACGCATTCTAGTCACACAGAACTCATTCATTTTTGAGTCAGACCCTAAGGTTATGTCAAAAAATAATACGGAAATACATTTTTGTATACTTTACGGATGTATCTTCGGACACGTTTTTAATCAAAAATACATCAGACTCTTCTCTTTTCTCATTTCTCTTTTAATCTCTCAACTCACAAATTCTCTTAACTCACAAGTTCTCAACTCACGAACTCTCAAACTCTCTCAACGCATGTCCAAGTTTCTGCCATCAACATTCAATCGATCAAAGAGCTCACAATCAAACTCACATTTGGTAAGTTTTTGATTTGCCTATAAATTTTTTATTTCTCTATACACTTGTAAAAGTTGAGCATTAGGTTATGTAATAGATAGTTTAGATATGGTATTTAACTGAGCAATGTGTTTGATAAGTAGTTTAAATGATCAATGCATGTTTTTGGATGTTGTAGTCAAATGCATTTATGCCATTTACGTTCTTCTCTGAGTTGCAAAATATTATGGAAATACACTTCCAAATTTGTTCAACGTTTTGATTTTTATAATCCAGAAATGCATTTCTGTATTTAGCCTGTCTGCATTGTTTGACTTTATTTTCACTGTGTTTCATATGCATATTAATTGTGTGGTTTAATTATATGCATTATGACTAATAACCAAGCTACATTGAGGCACAATAGAGTTACACATCATGCATCAGTTCATAGGGAAAGAGTCCAAGCTTCACAAGCACCAATCGATTTTAGTTCGGTCAATGCGAAGACGTCAATTCTAGCGATCATGCATCTGTCTTCCCAGAGGAGGCACCCCAGGCACCCTAGGGGTCTGAAGGAGGCCTGTTCGACTTATCGCCACTGCCTCTATTCCGGACCATGTTGTGAGACATGTATGAGATGAAGAGTTAAAGTTCAATTGTATTAATCTTTGAAACACGTTTGTTATAATATTCAATGTTTTTGACGATGATTTATTTTTCTACAGGACTGTGATGCTTTAAAATTGATCAACCATGGTCAGAGATTGCGAGTCTTCTGCAACCTTAAGATTAATGGTTTCAGGATGCGCTGTAGCTATCTGAGATGCGAGAACTATGCAAGACTGAGTATATTACAATTAACTATGGTATGCTCTCCGTTTTCGTTGAGAGATGACATTCTAAGAGGTCATATTTTCATCTTCCATATGGTGAGATGTCTATTACACTAAATGATGTCTCATGCATGCTCGACCTTCCGATAAGGGGAAGACTATTAGACCACAACAAAATCATCAAAGATGAGTCACTAGAGATGATGATGCCATATATGGGAGCTGACCTAGGGATTTCCCTGAAGGAGATGGAAGACACTCGATGGTGTCATGTTAGGTTTCAATTTCTAGAGAGGTTGTATGCACAACATCTGATAGTAGCAGAGTAGGCCACTAGCGATGATGAGAAGGTTATGCAACATAGAGTATACACATTGAGAGCATATGACATCAGTTCAGAAGGAAAGAGTCCAAGCGTCACATGCACCAATCGATTTTAGTTTGGTTGATGCAGAGACATCAACTTCTAGCGATCATGCATCTGTCTTCCTAGAGAAGGCACCCCAGGAACCCTAGGGGTTTAGAGGAGGCATGTTCGACTTATCACCACTGCCTCTATCCGGACCACGTTGTGAGACATGTATGAGATGAAGAGGTAAAGTTCAATTGTATTAATCTTTGAAACACATCTGTTATAATATTCAATGTTTTTGAAGATGATTTATTTTTCTACAGGACCGTGATGCTTTAAAATTGATCAACCATGGTCGGAGATTGCGAGTCTGCCGCAACCTTAAGATTAATGGTTTTAAGATGCGTTGTAGCTATCTGGGATGCGAGACCTATGCAAGACTGAGTATATTATAATTAACCATGGTATGCTCTCCGCGTTCGTTGACAGATGACATTCTAAGAGGTCATATTTTCATCTTTCACATGGTGAGATGTCTATTACACTGAATGATGTCTCATGCATGCTCGATCTTCCGATAAGGGGAATATTATTAGACCACAATTTTTTTTCCAAGATGAGGCACTAGAGATGATGATGACATATATGGGAGCTAACCCAGGGATTTCCCTGAAGGAGATGGAAGACACCGATGGTGTCATGTTAGGTTTCGATTTCTAGAGAGGTTGTATGCATAACAGCTAATAGTACCAAGGTAGGCCACTAGTGATGATGGAAAGGTTATGCAACATAGACTATACACATTGAGAGCATATGGCATCGGTTCAAAAGGAAATAGTCCAAGCATCACAAGCACCAATCGATTTTAGTTCGGTTGATGCAGAGACGTCAACTTATAGTAATCATGCATCTGTCTTCCCAGAGGAGGCACCCCAGGCACCCTAGGGGTTTGGAGGAGGCCTGTTCGACTTATCGCCACTGCCTCTATTCCGGACCATGTTGTGAGACATGTATGAGATGAAAAGGTAAAGTTCAATTGTATTAATTTTTGAAACACATTTGTTATAATATTCAATGTTTTTGACGATGATTTATTTTTCTACAGGACTGTGATACTTTAAAATTGATCAACCATGGTCAGAGATTGTGAGTCTGCCACAACCTCAAGATTAATGGTTTCAGGATGCGATGTAGCTATCTGGGATGCGAGACCTATGCAAGACTGAGTATATTATAATTAACCACAGTATGCTCTCCGCGTTCGTTGAGAGATGACATTCTAAGAGGTCATATTTTCATCTTCCACATGATGAGATGTCTATCACACTGGATGATGTCTCATGCATGCTCAATCTTCCGATAATGGGAATATTATTAGACCACAAAAAAATTATCAAAGATGAGGCACTAAAGATGATGATGACATATATGGGAGCTGTGTAGCGGTAAATTCATGACCATCAAGCTACGGGTAAGCTTAACGTCAATAAAACTAGAGTTGCCACCGCGCTTTTGTTGTTTCCTGATAACACGAAATTATATCACATTTTAAGACTTAATTCAATTAGATTATATTATCATTCACTTTAGTTTATCTCATTTTATCGGATATTATGCAGTATTTCCTTGCTATTTATGTCAGGTATCCATTTTGAAGCAAAAGTGAAAAAGGGAAGAAAAGGAGGTGCAAAAAGGAGAGAAAAGGGACCAAATGCCAAAGCCCAGCCCAAAGCGCACAAGTCACCAACGCTGTGCCTGTGACGGACGTCACAGGGTGCGTGACGAGCGTCACGCAAAACAGCCTTGTGACGGACGTCACACATAGTGTGACGGGCGTCACACAATTCCACTACCTTTTTGGCGCAAGTAACGCCCTCAAAAAGACTGGAAGAAGAACGTTGAGAAGTTGGTCTCCTATATCCACGCCGTGCATGTAGCCACGTTGAAGAATGGGAGAAACGGAAAGCAGTTGCCAACACTATTATAAATAGCCATCTCAAAAACCTAAAGCTGGCTCGGTTTTTCCACGCTCATATTGCGGAAGCTCTGCCAAATTTCTTTTCACGCTTTTGCTTATTTTTCTTTTCCAGCATTGTTTATTTTATTTATTTCTTTTGCAAGCTTTACATTCTTCTTCCCTTGCAAATTTACCTTTCCCATTTTAGCTTTTAGATATTTTTCGCATAATAGTTTCTACACCGGAAACTATTGTGCAACTTTATACCGGATTTAACCTTACGTTATATTCCAGTTTTATTTCCTTGATTTAATTTACTGTTTAATTGAAGAATCCAAGAACAAATCCTACCGGCTTGTGGTGGAGTGTTCAAGACTATTGTATTACGCATTCAGGTTCTTTAATCATTATTTAATATTTTGTTTTATTATTTATCTATATTATCTGCCTGGAATGAGTCTGTTTATGCATGATATAAATTCTTATTTATTTAGCATGTCTGGCTAATTTGCCCAGGTATCGGTATGTAAAGTAAGCAGAATAAGGGATCAAGACTGAGTCGGTCTATCTAAACTTAAAATCAAAATCAATCTTTTTACGGTCTCAACTTACAGGTTTAATAACAAGATTTTTTACAAAAGTAAAAGACATAAAGAAGTTAAAACCAATAGAGCGAGAGTTTGAGATTTTAACTGGACAGTGTAAGTTAGGCATTAATTCTAGATCAGGGCGAGAGCAAGTTTTAGAGTTAATTAAATTCTGACCTTTTCCAAAAAGTATTTTTAAAGATTGAATGTGAGGACGAGAGTTAAGCATTTGGATTTGATTATATAACCTAAGTCAACAGAGCGAGAGTTTGAGATAAGGGTGTTTAAAACGGTCAGTATTTTCTTAAAAGGAGTTTCTGCAACTTTATTGTTTTCAAAATATGATTTTTGACTTAATTATAAGTGACAGCTACATTAATATAAAATCATGGTTTATTCAACAGAGCGAGAGTTTGAGATAAAACCTTTAACCAATAAAGTTAACCGAAACGATTCATTTTAAAACCAAGAAACCGACAAAGACTTGATTCCCTAGTTTTGACGAACTACATACCGATATCCGTTTTATTAATATTTAATCTAGATCTTAGTTTAGCTCTTAGTTTTTCCCCAAACAATCAAACATTTTCACCTTAGATTTACGCAGTAACCTTAGATAACGGTATATCGATTCATAAGTCCCTGTGGGATCGATATCTTTTAAAACTACGCGATAGAACTGTGCACTTGCAGTTTGTATCCCATTCTCGACTCACACAGTCGAGCGATCATTTCCAAAGGAAAAGGGAAAAGTACGAACAAAACCCAAAGATAAGAAGTTTTCAAATCAAAACTAATACAATGCCAGAGATTATAGGTAAGGGGGTTGGTTACACAAAGGGAAGTTGTTAGCGCCCAAAGTGTCCTAGGTACTCCTAGGGAGCCTTTTTTGTGCGCATATGTTTTTCGTATAAAAGATGTTTGAGAAAAATAGAGTGTGGGGATGAGAAAAAAATTCATTAATTATATTTTTGTGTTTGACAAGACCTACAAACTTGTGCCTACGTACCAACATAAAAATGAGGGATCAAAATCTCGTAGTTCGTGGTAAAAATTTCAAATAAGTTGGTGAATTGCTTTTAGCAAAAGTTTAAATGAAAAGGGCACAAAAGGCCAAAGACATGAATGGAGTTGTTAGTTCTTTTTGTCTTTTGAAATTTTAAATGAATATGGTTAAGTTTATTTACAACTTTGTTTAAGAAAAAAGAGTTTGAAAATTCAATGGCATACGGCCAAAGTTTCTAATCATTAAAAAAACAAAGTCTAGGTTTAAAATCACAAGCAAAGAAAGTTTTTGAAAAGAGGGAGAGATTTTGAAATTTAAGAAGTGGGAGGGGATGAAGAGGGAGGGGAAGATAGAAACACAAATTGACCAGGGGAGAATTTAATCAAATCAAAACCATTCATTCATTTTGGGAGATGAAATGTACATTTCATCAATCCCCTAAATCCAATGGTTTTGATCCAACAAAAGTAAAATCAACCTTGACCAAGGCCCAACCAGAAAGTCAAACATCTCAAATCCATAAAAATGACTCAACATAGTTTTTAAATATTTAATCAATTAAAAATCACATTAAAGAATAAAAGTGTATTTTAATTTGGTCAAAACCTAAAATCCCTTCAAAACACCAAATAAACGGCCACAAGATTTATCTTAGGTCAAACAAGGTCAAAGGACCTTAGACAAAAAAATTAACTATTTTTTGAAAGTCAGAAGTATTTTTAAATAATTAAAAATATACACAAAAACATTTAATTCAGGAAAAATATCAAAATTAATCCAAATTTCTTTTTAATTCAGAATATGAAAAAGAAAAATATTTAAAGATTTTTGGTGAAAGTTCCATATATTTTGGATTAAAAATGAAATTGATATGAATTAAACAAAATAAAAGGATTATATGAAGATTCAGAATTTTTTTATAGAAAAAACAAGGGCCATCAGACCTCCCTCATTAACTGAGGTGGCAGATCTGATGGCCACACACACGCTTTCAATGATAGTCTTCAGTCAATACAATATACGCGTGGTATTCAAAAGCAACGACTCAGATTATAACATCAAAACATGATCAGATGGCCAGGAAGTGCGCAAACACACCACCGGAGCTAGGGCTTCGGTCATCTTCTCCGATGACCTCCACCGGACTGGTCCAACTTCATCTCAATGGAAAATGAAAAACAAAGACACTATTTAAAAGAGAAAATGCTCAGGATCTCGAATCTGACCTCAATTTTCTCCAATTCCAAGTATATAAAAAGACAGAGGGATTTGAATTTTGAGGATCATGAACTGAGTTGCTTCGATTTGACCTCAAAGCAACTCAATCTTGTTACCTACATTGGTAGGACTTCAGTCAACCAAAAATCAAAGAGAATAGTGAAGAATTGAGAGAGAATCGAAGAGATGAAGTTTCTGAAAATTCACCTTCGAGGGAGCTTCAATCTTGCTTGATCTTGCTTCCAATTGGCCTTGGCTTGACTTCAGAAGCTTGCAGAAGTTGAATTGGATCAAGGAAAGGCTTGGATTTTTTGAATTTCAACTTCAAAACTGAAGTGAAATTGAAACTCGATTTTCAAATGAAAACCTTCAAGTTTATCCTCTAATGGTGAGGGTTTGGATTGCAGGTTCAAAGCTTGGGCAAGATCTCTATAATTCTGAGCATGAAAGGTCTTATTTATAGGAAATGCAATTGGTTTTCACACCCTTCCATCAAAATGCCAAAAATAGCAAACTCCACTTGCATGGTTGCATGGGTGTGTGATAGGCCCATGAAATGATGTAATCAGGTCCAAATTTCATCATGTGCAATGCTGAAAGTGTGTCATGTGATAATGCAATGCAAATTGGAAAGTGAATATGAGATTCATCCCAATGGAGCCTTGAAGAGAAACCATGTGCAAGTTATCCAATTCTTGGCCAAATAAGATGATCTTAGACTTTTTAGAAAGGTGAGATCAAGGGGAACAACTTTCATGTTGAACACCTTTACATTTGAAGCTTGGATCATGATGAACTTTGAGGTGGAATTTTGGAAAATCAAACATAAATGAAAATTTTCTAAGTACCAAGCCAAATGTTCACTTCTTCCACCTTGAATAGCTTTTTCTATGGGCTTCAAGTGGAAAAAGTTACTTCATCAAAGTTGTAGATATTTCAAACATATCCAATTTGGTCACATATTTGACCTCATTTAGATTTGTCATGAAGGAGTTGTGCATTTTAGAAGTTGAGGAAAATCTCTTGTTCAATGGTAATGGCCTAAAGTGACATATAATGTTTCCTCTTGGCACATGCCCTTGCAAGTTGAATTTGAATTTATTACAATAATAAAAGTTTGAGAGGACATCTTGAATTTGATCATGAAACTTGGACGGGCTTCATCTCATAAAAAGTGAGCAAGTTATGATCTTTGGAAGTTGACCTCCTAACTAGGGTTCATACAAAATGACCTAGAATCTTTCACCATAAAATATGACTTTCCAAGCAAAACTAGATCTTGAGTTCAACATGAAAGTTGTTTGGAATGTCATAAGGAGTAAATTTGAATTTAGAATTATTTTCATATGACAAATATTGTAGGAGATAGGGTCTAGTGAACCCCAGTTTTGACCAGTTGACTTTCTCTGGTCAACCACCATGAACCAACCTGCAAACTTGAAGTTCTCTTGAACTCATGGACTCATGGAGGATCATATATATGTAATATGAAGTACCCCTTAAAATATTTGATCAGATTATGAGGAAACTTGTTGAGGAAGTCACATAAGATACCCAAATGAATTAGGGTTTCCAAGGCAAACAAGCTTCAAACTCTTGATGAATTCTTGATCAAAATGATAATTGGAGATCATGGGGATCCATATATGATGTATAGAGTCAATGTGAAACACCTATTGATTAGTCTCCTTGCATTGAGGGTCTCAAACCCTAGATATGAGCTTGGTGGAGCATGGGTGGATGCATACACTACCTACAAAAGAAGTAAAGCTGTACATAGACATATTTTGGTATTTTGGTTAGTAAATAATGAAAAATAAAGTATGATACAATCAAATGTGCTTGGTGATCTCTTCCAATGCAAACCTAATGAATGAGGGGTAAGGAGGATGCCAAGGTGTGATCCCAAAACTAATGCATATGATAAGATATCATGAGCGATCTTATGGTCAATATTGGGGTCTTACAACTGCCCCTATTTAAGGACATTCTAACTGAGGATATGAAGGTTAAAATATTTGTATCAACTCAGTAGAATGGACTTAAATAACAACACATATAAACAAATTTTGGTCCCTAAGAGACCTCATGATGCATATGATATAAATGTTAAAATAATATTTGTGGGGAATATGTTGCCACAAAAGAAAAGGATCTAGAGAGACTGAAAGTCCACAGGAGAATAATGCATTTTATAAGGAAAACTCATTGGGGAGATAAAGACTCTGAGGGGATAAGAAGTTGTGCGTAGGCCAGGCTACACCTTAAAGCTGCTGGAGACACAAGGGGAATTTCCATGGAAATGATTCAATGGAAGAACCCGGTTAGGGATAAGGGAAACTCTGCAGGGGAAATCGGTAAATCAGAGCGAAGCTGAAATACTCTGACCAAACAAGAAAAAGACGATTCCACTGAGGAAATACACACTCAAACTCTACTGGGGAAAATGATCTTCAACACAAGAGTACCAAAGATTATCTATTACCGGTTACTAGGTAGGAAGATAATATACTCTGACTGAGGGACATCCGTTACCAGTTAAGGTAAACATATCAAGGATGATTTGCTGAGGAAAAAGAGGTGTATTCATTACCGGTTACTGGGTAAGAATAGCATGCTGGGGAAAATCCCAAATAGGATTTACAACTACCGGTTACTGGGTAGAAGACCAAGAGGAGAGAATATCCGTCACTGATTAAAGTGAACATATCAAAGATAAACTCAAAGGAAGAATATCCGTCATCAGTTAGGATAAACATATCAAGGATATACTGCCGGGAAGAAAATATGAATTATATCTATTAGTTACTGGATATAATACCAAAGAGAGAATATCCGTCACCGGTTAGGATGAACATAACAAGGATAAAATTAAAGGAAGAATATCCGTCATCAGTTAGGATGAACATATCAAGGATAAACTCATAGGGGAAAGCATGATTTACAACTACCGGTTACTGGGTAGAATACCGAAAAGGGAGAGAAAATCCGTCACTGGTTAAAGTGAACATATCAAGGATTAACTCTCTGGGGAATAAAAGTAGGGATTACAACTATCTTTTTACTAGGTAGAAAACCACAAAGGAAGAGTATCCGTCACCAGTTAAGATGAACATATCAAGGATATACTGCCTAGGGAAACGTGAAAACGAATCCACTGGGGAAAACTAAGGAAGTAAATTACATTTACCGGGTATTGGGCAAAAGTAAAGTACTAAAAAAAAGAGAAGAATATTACCAGTTAATGGATAATAGACTCTAAAGGGACCAAAATATCTATCTAGGTAATAACTAGAAAGAAACGGTCAAACAAAGACTCGACCCAATGATGATATAACTCAAGGGGAGTGGTTCCATCCAGATAATTAACTGGGGAGGAAACTGAAATAATAATCATCCACGAGGAGATAACTCAGTGGACAAACTAGAAAGGTTAAACACTTTCTGCTAAAGGGGCTGACACTCTACAATTGAAGGAGGACAAACACACCAAATCTGTATAGGTAATAATATCACCAAAACAGGGGATCAGAATAACGAAATCAAATGCATAATGAAATATATGATGCTGTGTTTTATGCATGAATATGCATGTATATGATTTATGATTATGTTGACAAAATAACACGAATGATATAAATAACAAAGATTTGAATCACTGCTGCAACACTCGGCTAATCTCAACAAGATGGGAACACCAACTGGAGAAAATGTTAGGGATGAAAATAAATCATCTGGCTCTGAACAAACCCATCATGGCTGGGGAATCATGGAGAACATGTTTCCAACCAATAATGGAAAACTTTGTGGGGAGAAGAGATCATTGCTGAAAGAATCTCAATCGGACGTGCCTGGGATAGAGACAGGATCTGTTGAGGATCTCAATTGTCAACTTTGAGGGGAATTTTAGGTCAACGCCATATCAAATGGGAGATAACCCTGCAAGGGACAAAACCAAATACTGCCCAGAATCCAATACTGCCGGGAACAAGGGCTCTTCGTATCTGAAGATGAACTATGCTAAGGAATACAAGAGGTAACACTCTGCATGGGGATCTGAGCCAACTGATGAGGATGCTTAAACCAAGATCATCACATTCCTCAATAATCAACAAATTCTTCTTGGAAATTGCAAAATAAACCAATTCCATGGAAAGGATAACCGGATCTGGTAAACTGCTGAAGTTATGCAACATAAATATACTAATGGAAATCGAATAAAGGTTCCAGATTTCCAGAGTCATAAACTGGAGGATATCAACAGGAGTACCGCAGTTGTGGAATATGGATTTGCAAAAAGATCAATGATCAACTTGATTCCACTGGGGATGTAACCCTCCAACTTGGCTGGGGATAACTGACGAACTGTTGGGGAGGAAAATAGTTACCAAACCAACTGCTTGGGGAAGACCAACAAGGCTTCGCACTTCAAGACTTAACTATTCTCAGATTGCTGTTGACATTCCTTGCTAAAATAGATTATTCTTAAAGTGATTGTTTTTATTATTTTTAAGAAAAATAACTTTTTTATTCATTAATTTATTTCAATATTATCATCACAAAAATTCAATTTTATTTAGCAGAAGTAAATAAGAGTAGAAACAATTGGATAAAAGTTCAACTTTATTTAATAGAATGGTAGTCTGTAAATGACAGGACTCCATGGATCTCTACAAAATTGAAAATGATAATTTACATGGAAAAGGGCTACATTGAATACAATGATCATTACACTCTCTACAAACTTCGATATCCATTGTGCTATTGGCTTTGGTTGAAAGTAATGAATTAGAACCAAATGACTTGCTCAAAACTACTCCCATGATTAGGACCAACCGAATGCAGTTACTTTCCATAATCCCTAATTTTTACCTAGATTTCCCCAAGGTGGGGTACCCAATCTACCGAGATAATTTTTGTTTTATGTCTCTAATTTTTGCCTGGACCGCCCTTTCGGATTTTTAATCCATCAAGACGCTCATTTTTTCCTAAGTCGCCCTTTCAGGTTTTCAACTTAGCGAGTTGTTCTTTTTCTTTTTAGGCGAAATATTTCATGACTGCATCGGCATTCACGGAACCTCATAATTAGGAGTCCATTTTCCCCTAGCATTAGGTTTGAAAGATAGAGTTTTCTTGAGCATGGGATCACCTTCTCTAAACACACGAGGTCCGACCTTCTTATCGAAAGCTTTCTTCATCCTTTGCTGATATAACTGACCATGACACATGGCAGTCAATCTCTTCTCTTCAATTAAATTCAACTGATCATATCTGGTATGACACCATTCAACTTCAGTCAATTTGGCTTCCATTAGCACACGCAGTGACGGGATCTCAACCTCTATTGGGAGCACAACTTCCATGCCATAAACAAGAGAGAAACGGGTTGCCCCTGTTGAAGTGCGAACGGATGCACGGTACCCATGCAAAGCAAATGATATCATCTCATGCCAATCTTTAATGTCACAACCATCTTCTGAATGATCTTCTTGATATTCTTGTTCGCAACTTCAACAACCCCATTCATCTTGGGTCTGTAGGGAGAAGAATTATGATGTGCAATCTTAAAGTCTTTGTAAAAAGCTTCCACCATATTATTATTCAAGTTTGATCCATTATCAGTAATGATCTTACTTAGCATACCATAACAACATATAATCTGTTTCTTGATAAACCTCACAACAACTTGCTTGGTTACATTTGCATACGATGCCACTTTAACCCACTTTGTGAAGTAATCAATAGCCACCAGAATGAAATGATGTTCGTTCGAAGCTTTGGGCTCAACCATACCAATCATATCAATTCCCCACATGGAGAAGGGTCATGGAGAGGAAATGTCATTCAACAGCGTTGGAGGAACATGAATCTTATCTGCATAAATTTGACACTTGTGGCATTTCTTCACAAACTTGCAACAGTCAGATTCCATTGTCAGCCAATAGTAACCTGCTCTCAACATCTTCTTTGCCATAACATGTCCATTGGAATGAGTACTTCATGAACTTCAGTCATCAATAGGCCTGTTTCGTGTCTATCCACGCATCTGATCAAAACCATATCGAAGTTTCTTTTATAAAGCATATAACCATTTAGGTAGAAGTTGCCAGCTAGTCTTCTCAAAGTCTTCTTATCTTTCAAAGATGCCCCAAGCGGGTAAATCCGACTTTGGAGGAAACACTTGATATCAAAATACCATGGCTTTTCATCTTTGATTTCTTCAACAAGAAACACATGAGCTGGCCTATCAAGACACATCACCATCAAATTGGGAACTTCATTCCAAAGTTTCACCATAATCATTGATGCCAACGTTGCAAGAGCATCTGCCATCCAATTTTCATCTCGAGGGATATGATGAAACTCAACCTTTATAAAGAAAGTTGAAATCCTCCTCGCATAGTCTCTATATGGTATCAAACCGGGTTGATTCGTCTCCCATTCACATTTAATCTGATTCACAACCAAAGCCGAATCTCCATAGACGTCAAGATATTTGATTCTGAGATCAACGACCTCTTCAAGACCCATAATGAAAGCTTCATACTCAGCCATACTGTTTGTACACTCGAAGGTCAATCTAGTTATAAACGGAAAATGAGTGCCTTGAGGAGTAATAATCACTTCCCCCAATGCCATTACCATATGAATTAATAGCTCCATCAAATAACATTCCCCAACGGGAACCAGGTTCTGGCCCTTCTTCAAGCAATGGTTCATCACAATATTTCATCTTCAAGTACAAAATCTCTTCGTCAGGAAAATCATACTGCACTGACTGATAGTCTTCAATTAGTTGGTGAGCCAAATGGTCAGCCAAGATACTAACTTTAATAACTTTTTAAGACCGGTATTCAATATCATACTAAGATAACAACATCTGCCAACAGCCAATTCTCCTAGTTAAAACAGGCTTCTTACTTGATTGGATCCATTTTGGATATCAACCAAGTAGTATGATTCAACATATACTGGCACAGGCGCTTAGCAACCTAAGCCAATGCACAACATGTCTTTTCAAGCACAAAATACCGAGTCTCACAGTCGGTGAACTTATTACTAAGGTAGTAAATTGCATACTCTTTCTTTCCAAATTCATCTTGCTGACCCATAACACAACCCATACTCTCATCAAGCACAACCAAATACATGATCAAGGGTCTTCCTTTAATAGGTGGAGACAGAATTGGGGGCTCAAGCAGATATTCTTTGATACTATCAAAAGCTTTCTGGAAATCTTTGGTCCAATCACAAGACCGATCTTTCCGAAGAAGCTTGAATATAGGCGTACATGTGGCAATCATATGCGATATAAACCTCGAGATATAGTTCAAGCGGTCGAGAAAACCTCTGACTTGCTTCTCAGTTTTAGGCGCAAGCATCTCTTGTATTGCTTTGACCTTGACAGGATCAACTTCAATACCCTTCTCACTGAAAATAGAGCCCAACAACTTACCAGAACGAACACCAAAAGTACACTTATTGGGATTCAAGATGAGTTTATACTTCCTCAAACATTGGAATAACTTCCATAGACACTCAACATGTTCTTCTTCATCACTTGATTTGGCAATCATATCTTCAACATAGACTTTAATCTCTTTATGCATCATATCATGAAAAAAACTAGTCATAGCTCTCTAGTACGTTGCACCAACATTCTTTAAATCGAAATGCATAACTCTTTAACAGAATGTTCCTCAGGGTGTAATGAATGTGGTCTTATCCATATCTTCAGGTGCCAGCTAGATCTGATTGTAACCGGAAAATCCATCCATAAATGAAAAGACTTTTAATTTGGATGTATTGCCTACCAACATGTAAATGTGTGGCAGAGGAAAATCATCTTTTGGACTAGCTTTATTCAAATCTTTATAATCAACACACATGCAGACTTTTCCACCTTTCTTAGGAACAGACACAATATTGGCCACCCACTGCGGATACTCAGAGGTAACAAGAAAACCAACATCAATCTGCTTATGCACTTCCTCTTTGATCTTAACTGCCATATCAGGAAGAGTTCTCCTCAACTTCTGCTTGACTGGCGGGCACTCTAGCTTCAACGAAAATCTATGCTCCACAATCTCAGAATCCAAACCAAGCATGTCTTGATAGGACGAAGCAAACACATCAGAATACTCTCGAAGAAGACCAATCAACCCCTTCTTAGCCTCTGGACATAGTTGAGACCCAATCTTGACTTCCTTCACATCATCCTCGGAACCCAAGTTGACTAGTTCAATCTGCTCTTCAAATGGCTGAATGGTTTTTTCCTCGTGCTCAAGTAAACGATGTAATTCATCAGATACGTATTCATTATCATTCTCTTCCTCAGCTTCAAACACAGGGAAATCAAAGTTTGGAGAGGGAGTATGATCATTGTATTCAATGGGTTTGAGAAACAACCTGCATAATGATTTGATATTTTGATTTTAGAGAAGTGGAGTACGACCAAATATTATGCAAATGGAAGATTATTATTTATTCATGTTTTTTTGTGATTACCATTTTTAGAAAAGCAGAAAGTAAAAATAAAACATCATAGATGTAGATGAATAAAATTGTCTTTTATTGGTGATAATAATAAAAAGGCCCAACAATGTTCATTTCTCCCTTAGGCATCGGAGAAGGATTTTCTTAAGAAAAACATGAAAAAAAATTACTTAGAGTGATGAATAACAGTAGGAACATCAATAACAACCCAATTGTTGCAAGTCTGGCCATGCGTCACAAAGTTGGCGCAAGCTTCGTCTTTATCACCATCGTCTTCAATCACGGGAGCTGAGTGTTGATCATTCCCATGAATGAACCCTCCACTACAAAAACTTGGTTGCATAACTTCAGTTCTGATGTTAAACTGCCCTGGTTGAAAACCCAATCCGGCCCTATTCTTGTTCTCAACAATCTCTACCATACGACCCCATTTGTCAGTGCTGCTAGTCTGAATGGCTTCTTGTACATCTTTTAAAGAAGACATGGGTGCCCCAGTTTTCTTTATTTCATCAGAAATGGACAAGGATTGGAACAACATCCCAACCTCCTCCTCAACATCAACATATGTAAAAGATGACAGATGGCTCACCAACAATTCCTTCTTTCCACCAACAACGACAAGCTTGCCGTTCTTCACAAATTTCAGCTTTTGGTGTAGAGTAGACGTCACAACTTCTGCTTCATGAATCCATGGCCTTCCCAATAGACAACTGTAGGCCGGGTGGATATCCATTACCTGGAAAGTAATTTGGAAATCACTCGGACCTATCTTCACCGGAAGCTCTACTTCACCAATGATAATTTTACGAGAATCATCGAATGCTTTGACAATCACTTTGATGTACCTCATTAAGACGCCTTGGTAAGAGAGTCTTGATAAAGTTGATTTTGGCAGCACATTCAGAGATGACCTAGTGTCAACCAACACATTGGACACAATGTCCTCCTTACAGTTCATTGAAATATGTAATGCCAAATTGTAATTCCTGCCTTCCCCGGGAAGCTCTTCATTATAAAAACTTAGATTATTGCAAGAAGTAATGTTGGCAACTATAGGGTCAAACTGATCCACGGTCACATCATGCTCAACATAAGCCTGGTCTAGCACTTTCTACAATGCTTTTCTGTGCGCTTCAGAATTCATCAACAATGATAGTACAAAGATCTTTGACGGAGTTTCGAGCAGATGCTCCACAACATTGAACTCACTTCTTTTAATCAGCTTTAAAACTTCATCATCATCGTTAGCCTCCAGTTTGCTGGATTCACCAGACTGACACATTGAAGCACTAACCAGATTCACTACTGGAATCTCTGCCTTCTTACTTGCGAGAACATCTTCTATTTCTTTTGGAAAAATTGGACCAAACATACGACCGCTATAGGTCACCTTTGTTATACCTGCAATATTCACCACTGAATCTGCAACGGGTAGAGGAACCTCTTAACCATTCTCAATCATAGTGGCATTGTATTGATATGACACAACTTTATCGGATGCATATGGAACAAAGCTCTCCAACCGTATAACCAACGACGATACCAATCTATTGACATTATTACTGCTGCTGCTATCACACTGGATAACTACCCGCTCAGGGGTCTTGAATATAGACAAAATAATATTCACATCATCTATATCCCTCGAATGTTGAATATGGATTACATTCTCATCCATCAACTTCTGGATATCTCTTTTGACAACCATACACCCACGGGGGTTCACACTGCAAATCACACAACCGTCATGGTCATGTTCATAGTCACTGATTAAACACAAGGTTCTATGCATTTTCACCAACGACCTACGGATACGTCGTACATCAAAAACTCGGAAATTCCCTAGACAGTCGTCCACCATGTTGACAGTAGCATTACCATGAGTAGACAGAGGATTGGCTTTCACATTTGGCACTCTGTCCTCAAAGGACACCATTCCACTCTTCAGATGCTTTTTAACTTCATATTTCAATGGATAACAGTTCTCTATGTGATGGCCAGGGGCTCCCTGGTGAAAACACAGTGTAAATCAGGTTTGAACCACCATGGAAGTGGCTTAGGAATTTGTGGAGGATTTCTTGGTTGAATCAGATTTTTGAGGACCAATGATGGGTACAGTTCTGCGTGAGACATAGGAATAGGGTCAAATGAGACCTTCTTCCTCTCAAAATTTTGCTGATGGTTATTGTTGTTGCTATAGTTGGTTCTTTGTTGCGGTTGTTGTTGATGTTGTTGTTGCTGAATTGGAAATGATTGATTATAATTGTTGGAAAATACATGAATTACTAATGAAACTTGGTGTTGATGCTGACGAGGTTGAGAACTTTTTCTGACATGAGGCCTCCTCTGCCTCCCTACTGACACTGAATTAGTCTCTCCTTCCTTTCTCTTGGAGAAACTCCCACCATACTTCTTGCTGGATAATGCTTCTTCTTTTGACAGATGTTCTTCACAGACTCCTTCTGCTAGCCTCATTCCCATATTTACCATTTCGGTAAAATCACTGCAGACACTCGCAATCATACGTTCATAATAAAATGAACTCAGCGTCTTTAAGAAGATTTTTGTCATTTCCTTCTCCTCAAGAGGTGGACTTATCTGGGCAGCAAACTCTCTTTATCTCTAAGCATACTCTTTTAATGTCTCCTTATCCTTCGGAGACATATACCTCAACTGGTCTCTATCAAGCGCCATATCCATATTGTATTTGTACTTCTTAACAAAGGCCTCGCCCAAGTCATTGAAAGTACGAACGCTTTCACTGTACAAACCCATATACCACCTCAAGGCAGCTTCAGTCAAACTGTTTTGGAAATAGTGAATCCGCAACTGATCATTATCAATCTGAGTAGATATTTTTGTGGCATACATCACAAGATGGCTTAGCGGGCAAGTGTTCCCCTTATACTTTTCAAAGTTGGGGACCTTGAACTTCATCGAGATCTTAACATTAGGGACCAGGCAGAGTTCAACAACACTCTTCCCAAACAAATCCTTCCCTCTCAGAGTCTTCAATTCTTTACGCAGCTCGAGGAATTGATCTTTCATCTCATCCATCTTCTCATATATGTCTGGCCCCTCAGATGGCTCAGAATGATAAATAGTATCCTTAACACGAGGCAAAGCATGAGCAACTGGAGGAGGTACTGACTTGACCGAGCTAGATGTCGGCATAGAAACCAAGGTGGGCACATACCCTTCTGGCACAAAATTGGGTGGCATTCCCCAAGGGAATCCAGCAAGCATAAAGGGAATAGATTGACTGGTAGCAGCAACGGGAATAGTCGAGGTAGCAACCTCAAAAATAACAGTCCTTTGGGTAGGAGTTGCAGGAGTTGGTGATGACTGGTTCTGTGCAGCAATGATAGATTCCATCAGCACCGTTAATATGGAAATCTCATCCTTCAGCTCTCGGTTCTCTTGTTCTAGATGCTCCATGATTCTTGGTTGATTAGCACAAGTGTTATAACGGTGAGTCAACCTGGCTGATGCATAGAAGAAGAACTGATAAGACATTTGGCGGAAGAAAACCTGTTATGCAAATGATGCATGAAATGCAATGTTTTTGATTGTTTTTAATTCCAAGGAACATATGAAGCATTATTTTCAATAATAACAAAAATTTGATTGACCATAAAAATCTCTTTTTATTCATAAATGTTGGAAGGATTACACTGAGTAAAATTTCAGAAACCAAAGTACAAATACAATAGAAAAGGAAACTATCATCCTAAGGACCCCTAGCAACTACATCAGATGATCTGGCTATGGGTGCGTCTTTCCTTCGGATGCATCGAATGTCAGACTCAAAGGATGTCTTCATCTAAGCCTTCTCAAGGACTAGCCGATCAACAATCTTTTTCCAAGCACTAGAAGGCTAAGGCATACTAGAGGAAGATAAACCCTCTGGCTCTCTTTGTCTTTTTCCTTCTCGGTCTTCAAGAATCTCAATAAGTGCATCTTTGTCTTTTGACTCAAGTTGCAACTCTCCATGCTTTCGGCTTAAAGCATGGAACCACTCTTCCCACATATCTTTCTCTTGCTTCACATTGGCAAGTGCGTCTTCTATCTCCTCTACATCTTGGTTAGGGAGAGTTAATGGCTCAGCCACAACCAAAGACATAGGTGTTTCACAAGCGTACGACATCTTCAGTTCCAAAGCTCTCTTATTTACCCAAACAATGGAAGCTTCCAAAGCTACACAGTTGCACAGACCAAGCTCAGATCTTCCTTTCCTATTCATATTATGCCAAGCATGTATTATCCTTTGCTTAAAATGTTGGGGATCTTTACCCTCTTGATAGAAAAGACCTTCTAACTGAGTGTTATTAGGTTTATCTCTCAAGGGGAACCCAAGTTGACGACGAGCCAAAGCAGGGTTGTAGTTGATTCCTCCTTGCGTACAAATGAGAGGTACATTAGAGAACTCACCACAACTATCAATAATATCCAAGCTACTTAATGCAGAATCATACCAAATAATATCATCATTAGTGAGAGACATAAGTCTCTGAGACCACCGTAGACATTGCTTGTTCTCCAAGAAAGTTGACGTTTGAGGCAAGTGCGAAATAAACCACTTGTACAGAAGAGGAATACAACACACAAGAGTCCTACCACCTTTATAATTCCTTAAGTGAAAAGAGAAATACATGTCACCCAACAGAGTAGGCACACGATTCCCAATCAAGAAGATTCTAATGGCATTAACATCAACAAAACCGTCAATGTTAGGGAACAAGGCTAAACCATAGATGAGAAATACAAAGATGGATTCAAAAGCTTCCATACTACCAGCTTGAGCAAAGACAATAACTTTACCAACGAGGAACTCAGAAGTCAACCCAAGAATACCTCATTTCTTCACCAAATGAGCATCAATCTCAGATTTCATCAAATGAAGAGCTTTAGCCATGATATGAGATCTGAGAATCTCCTCAAATTCAGTAAAGGGTACTTTGTCAGATACGAGTATTCCCAAGAGATGGGCATACTCCTCAAACATAGGCACAAACTGATAATCAGGAAAAGTGAAGCACCGATAAAGAGGGTCATAGAACTGAACCAAGACACTCAGAAGTCCTTCAACCATATCAGTAGATAACACAGATAAAAGCTTCCCATGATGTTGCTTGAAGTCCAAGGGATCTAATACAAAGGATGACAACTTCCTTAGCTCTTTCAAATCAGGACATCTGAAACTGTACTTCTTAGTGTTCCTTCGTCCATAATCCATGGTCTAAAAATATTTGAAAGTAAGACCTCAGTTTCTTTGAAATTTATTTTCTGTGATGAATGTTATGATGCGCATGTATGCATGAATGCAACAATCACAAACAAGGGATCACACACAAGGCAAACACAAACAAAGGTCAAGGGATAAATCAAGTCATCATCAAGACCAATCATCCATTTTGGTGGATTATGGTTTTCACGTTATCAACACCCAAGTTCCTTTGATATTGAATGGACTTGATTGGATCAACCAAGAATCAAAAGGGTTTATTGTGAGTCACGAGCACAGAGTCAGGTTAAGAACCATCCTAGAGGAGTGTACTAAGGATAAAAACCTATAGATCATGTTCTAAAAAGTTCCCAGAGTCTTAATTCCATCTATCGGATATTACAGGTTAGGATGCCTGACTCATCAACCCATAATATTCTCAAGAGAAACTCTTCTGACTGTAGTATCTATAGCGGTAAATTCATGACCATTAAGTTATGGATAAACTTAACGTCAATAAAACTAGAGTCACCACCACGCTTTTCATGTTTCCAAAGGAAAAGGGAAAAGTACGAACAAAACCCAAAGATAAGAAGTTTTCAAATCAAAACTAATAAAATGAGATTATAGGTAAGGGGGTTGGTTACATAGAGGGAAGGTGTTATCACCCAAAGTGTCCTAGGTACTCCTAGGGAGCCCTTTTTTATATGTGTATGTGTTTTTTGTATAAAAGATGTTTGCAACAAATAGAGTGTGGCGATGAGAAAATAACTCATTAATTATATTTTTGTGTTTGACAGGACCTACGGACTTGTGCCTACGTACCAACATAAAAATGAGGGATCAAAACCTCGTAGTTCGTGGTATCAGTTTGAAAATGAGTGGCACAAAGGGCCTAAAAGTTTGAGTGAGTGTTAGTTCTTTTTGTCTTTTGAAATTTTAAGTCAATATTGTTAAGTTTATTTACAAATTTGATTAAGAAAAGAGTTTAAAAATGAAAGGGCATAAGACCAAAGTTTCTAATTTGCAATAAAGTCTATGTTTTGAAATCACAAGTAAAGAAAGTTTTTTAAAAGAGGGGAGAGATTTTGAAATTTAAGAAGTGGGAGGAGATGAAGAGACTAATCCTAAGAATAAAATTAAAAGTTAAGAGTTGGAAAGATCTGACCAATGGGATACAATCCAACAGACAAGAATGTCATATAGAAAACCCACTTTCCCTTTGGACTTTGAATCAAATAATAGTCAGCAAGCAATTAGCAATATGAAGAGCAAGACATCAAATAAAGATGGCCACATCTAAACAAACAACTCTATAACCAACAATCTTCTTTGTCTTCTCATGTATCAGATGAAATACTTCTTGATTTTTGCTCAGAATAAGGTGTATCATAAGACCAAAATAATAGTTGTATCAAGACCATATAGCAGATGAATTCATGTGGATCCCAATACTTGCATCAAATGAAAGCTCAAATCATAATAACTTGGTCTCAGAAATGTTGGCATTGGCCAAGTCCCTTTTGCATATGGAATGTTGCCTAATCCTAAGTCTAAAAGTTCAGATCAAGCTCAACAGTCCACCAAACATTTTTTAGGCTTTTTGTTGTTTATTAAGTATTTTAAGGTCCTAAGACCATAAACACAAACAAAATACACAAACAAATATATATAATCCCAATATATGGCTCAAATGAGCAAAGTGAAAATGACATAAACGTAAACAATTTAAATGCTATGTAAATGACAAATGAATGGTAAATGATTTGAATTTAAATTGCATAAAGTAAATGACTTGAAAATAAAAGCAATATTAATACAAGTTAGTCAAATGTTAGTTGATTAGATTGCTAGTGATGTTTTTCTTTTCAATTAATTAAGTCATTCTTTGGAGAACACTCAACCATCTATTCACAAGCATGGATCCTTGAACCAAAACATCTTCCAAAGGAAGGAAAAAAGACTAAGTTTCCATACAATACCACAAAAGATGGGAGACTTACAATCTCACTTACTAGAATGCTATGCCTTTCAGGTCAAATTTAGCTCTATGTTAAGCAATCGTAATTGGACTTATGTAGAAGTCACAAATATCTGAGGCCGGACAATACAAATTTAGGTGCTAATGCATGTTATAGATTTGGTATAATGGACCAAACTCCTAAAACATACCACATACTAAAAGAAAAGATCAAAAGGATATACCTATCTCATCCATACTTGTATTGGTTCATTTAACACAAGGTTATTGATGAACCAATTAGCCTTAGGATGTTGAGATTTCATTGGTCAATGAAAGGGATTGGAAAGAATGGGATTGAAGATGAAAAGGGAGGGGAGATGAGAGAAACACAAATTGGTCATGGGAGGAATTTTATTAAATTAAAATCATTCATTCATTTTGGGATATGAAATGTACATTTCATCAATCCCCTAAATCCAATGATTTTAACTCAACAAAAGTCAAATCAACCTTGACCAAGGCCCAAACACATAGTCAAACATCATAAGCCAATAAAAATGGTCAACATAATTCCTATACAATTAATCAATTAAAAATAAAATATAAAATGCATTTAAATTAAATTTAGTTTGGTCAAAACCTAAAATCTCTTCAAAACACTAAATAAATGGCCAAGAGATTATCCTAGGTTAAACAAGGTCAAATGACCATAGACAAAAAATTTCATGATTTTTTGAAAAGTCAGAAGTATTTTTAAACAATTAAAAATATGCACAAAAACAATAAATTCATGAAAAATATCAAAATTAATCCAAAAATTAATTTTAATTCAGAAAATGAAACAGGAAAATATTTAAAGATTTTTGGTGAAAGTCCCATATTTTTTGGATTAAAAATTAAATTAATATGAGTTAATCAAAATAAGTGGATTAAATGAAAAATCAGAAAATACAAAAAAACAAGGGCCATCAGATCTCCCTCATTAATTGAGGTGGCAGATCTGATGGCCACACGCACGTGTTCCACCATTCGCCTTGGTCAATGTGTTGTACGCGTGGTAATCATAATGAACACTAGAGATTAAAACATTTCAACCAGATCGGATAGCTTGGACTTTGCCAACGCACCACTAGAATCCTAGCCCCAGTCGTCTTCTCCGTTGATCACCACCGGTCTGGTTCAGGCTCAACTTCATGAAAAATAAAAAGTGAATATACTAACTTGAAGGAAAAATTCTCAGGAGCACAAATCTGGCCTCAATTTCTCCAATTCCAAGTATATAAAAAGATACAGGGATTTGAATTTTGAGGATCATGAACTGAGTTGCTTCGATTTAACCTCAAAGCAACTCAATCTTCCTGCCTACATTGGTAGGACTTCACCCAACCAAAAATCACAAAGAATGGTAAAGAATTGAGAGATAATAGAAGAGATGAAGTTTCTTAAAAATCACCTTCGAGTTGATTCAATTTCACTTGATCTTGATCTGGATTTGCTTGCTTTCTCTTCCTCTTGCTTGCAGAAACCAATTGAGATGAAAATTGAAGTAAATTTCTGGAGTTTGAACTTCCAAATAGAAGATGAAGTTCAAGCTCGATTTCAAAATAAATCTTCCGAAATTCTATGTAATGGAGGGTATGGATTGGTCTGGAAAAGCTTGGGCAAGGTGTTGATGAAGTTCTGATCACATTGCTTCTCTATTTATAGCCAATGCATGTGCTGTTTACACACTTCCATTCCAAAGTTCAAAAATAGAAACTTCATTCATGAGTTTGCATGGGCGTGTACAAAGCCCAAAGAATGATTGGCAAAGGTCCAAAAGTGTGCACATGTCATGCTGAAAGTGTTACATTAAGCCATGCATTGTTGAATTGAATTGGATCATGAATTTCTTCCAAATGGTACCTCACGTTGCACCCATGCGCAAGTCCATCATTCTTTGGCCAATTTAGATGATCTTGGATTTTTTTGGAAAGGTGAGATCAAAGGGAACAACTTTAATGTTGAACACTTTTCCATTTTAAGCTTGGATCATGATGAATTTTGAGGTAGAAGTTTGGGAAATCAAACATATTTGAAAATTTTCTAAGTCCCAAGTCAAATGTTCATTTCTTCCACCTTGAATAACTTTTGATATGGACTTCAAATGAAAAACGTTCCTTCATAAAAGTTGTAGCTCTTTCAAACCTATTAAATTTGGTCATAAGTTGGAACTTATTTGGATTTGTCACGAAGGAGTTATGCATTTTAGAAGTTGAGGAAGTCACTTGTTCAATGGTAATAGTCCAAAGTGACCTATAATGTTTCCTCTTGGCACATGCATTTGAAAGTTGAATTTGAACTTCCTATGAACATAAAAGTTTAAGTCGACATATTGAATTTGATCATGGAATTTGAATGGCTTTCATCTCATAAGAATCGAGCAAGTTATGGTCTTGGGAAGTTGACCTCGAAACTAGGGTTCAGACAAAATGACCTATATTCTTTCATCATAAAAGATGACTTTCCAAGAAAAACTAGATCTTAACTTCAACATGAAAGTTGTTTGTAATGTCATTTTGAGTAACTTTTAACTTGGAATCATTTTTATATGACATATATTGTAGGAGATAGGGTCTAGGGAACCCCAGTTTGACCAGTTGACTTTCTCTGGTCAACCACCATGAACCATCTTGCTAGCTTGATATTATCTTGACTTTTGGGACTCATGGAGGATCATATATATGTAGGATGATGTAATTGGAAGTAACCCTTAAAATATTTGATCAATTAGTGAAGAAAATTATTGAAGAAGTCACACAAGATACCCATATGAATTAGGGTTCCAAGGCAAACAATCTCCAAACTCTTGATGAATTCTTGATCAAAATGATATATGGAGATCATGGGGATCCATATATGATTTATAGAACCAATATGAACCATTTCTTGATTGAACTCCTTGCATTGAGGATCCTAAACCCTAGATGTGAGCTTGATGGAGCATAGGTGAGCATACACATTACCTACAAAAGCAACAAACTATACATTGACATATTTTTGGTATTTTGGTTAGTAAATAATGAAAAAAAGGTATGATACAATAAAAAATTATTGATGATCTCTCCCAATGCAAACCCAATGAATAAGGGGCAAAGAGGATGCCAAGGTGTGATCCCCAAAGCCAATGCATATGATGAGATAGCATGAGAGATCTTAGGGTCAAAATTGGGGACTTACAACTGCCCCTATTTAAGGACATTATAATTGAGGAGGTGAAGGTTAAAATCTTCGTATCGACTCAGTAGAATGGACTTAAATAACAACATATAGAAACAAATTTTGGTCCCTAAGAGACCTCATGATTCATATGACATGAATGTTAAAAATAATCTCTGTGGGGAAAATATTGCCACAAAGGGAAAGAATCCGGAGAAACTTAAAGTCCACATGAGTATAATGCATTCCATAAGGAACACTCACTGGGGAGACAAAGACTCTGGGGAATAAAATCTATGCATAGGCCAGGCTACGACTTGAAAATTGCTGGAGACACGAGGGAATTCCATGAAAATAAATCAATGGAAGGACTCAGTTGGGGATAAAAGGAGACTTTGCGGGGGGGGGGGGGGGGGGGGATAGGTAGATCAGAGCAAAACTGAAGTACCTAAACCAAACTCAACTGGGGAAGAATGAACTTCAACACAGGAGTAACGGAGTTACATTACCTATTACCGGTTATTGGGTAGGAAGATAATGTATTCCGTCAGAGAACATTCGTTACCGATTAGGGTAAACATATCAAGGATGACTCACTGAGGAAAGGGAGGTATGTTTGTTACCGGTTACTGGGTAAGAACAACTTGCTGGGGAAACCATCAAATAGGATTTACAACTATCGATTATTGGGCAGAAGACCAAAGAGAGAACATCCGTCACTGGTTAAAGTGAACATATCAAGGATAAACTCAAGGGAAGAATATCCGTCATCGGTTAAGATGAACATATCAAGGATAGACTTTCGGAGAAAAGTAGGAATTATATATATCAGTTACTGGATAGAATACCAGAGAGAGAATATCCGTCACCGGTTAGGATGAACATATCAAGGATAGACTCAAAGGGAAAAAGTAGGATTTACAACTACCGGTTACTGGGCAAAAGACCAAAGATGAGGAGAAAACCCCTCATCGGTTAAGATGAACACATCAAGGATTAACTCTCTAGGGAATGAAATAGGGATTATAACTACCTTTTTACTGGGTAGAAAACCATAAAGAGGAGGAAACCCGTCATCGGTTAGGATGAACATATCAAGGGTTAGCTCTCTGGGGGAGAACATCTGTCATCTGTTAGGATGAACATATCAAGGATAGACTGTCGAGGAAACGTAAAACGAATCCGCTTGGGAAAAATTAAGAGGAAGTGAATTACTTTTACCGGGTATTGGGTAAAAGTAAGGTACTCGTAAACCGAAAAGAATATTTCCAGTTACTAGGTAATAAACTTCCGGGGGGGGGGGGGGAACATCTATCTAGGTAAGAGCTAGAAAGAAACGACCAAACAAAGACTCAACCCGATGAGGATATAACTCAGGGGGAGTGGTTCCATCCAGATAATCAACTTGGGAGGAAGCTAAAACATTAATCATCCACGAGGCAATAACTCAGTGGGGAATGAGAAATGTTAAATTATTTTTTGCTTAAGGGGATGACACTCTACAATTGAGGAAAGACATATACACCAAATCTGCATGGAGAAATAATATCACCATAGAAGAGGATCAGGAAAATAAGGAATCAAATGTAATAATAATGCATAATGAAATATCTGATGTATGAATGTATATGTATATATGATTGCTGACTATGCTGACAAAATAATCATAAAGGATACAAATGTCACTGATCTGAATCATCGCTATAACACTCGGCTAGTCTTGACAGGATGGAAGCATCGACTGGAGAAAAAAAAACTGGGGATGAATGTAAATTATCCTTTTCTAAATATCTCAAACCCTGCTGAGGAAGGAGAAAAAGGTCTTTTGAGGATCTGAATTATCAACTCTGCGGGGAATTTTAGGTCAACACCATACCAAATGGGAGACAACCTTGCAAAGGACCAAAAATACTGCTCAAGAATCAGTGTTGGTGGGGGATCAGGAGTGAACTCCGCCGGGGACTTGTGGGAAACAAAACTCTGTGTCGGGTCTATGCAAACCGTTGAGAATATACGCCTACAACTAAGATGGGGAGGATGTCACAAACTCAGATGGGAAGACTGGCTTGCTGTTAGGGAGGAAAAAGTGACCAAACCAACTGCTCGGGGAAGGCCAACAATGCTCCGCAATTCAGAGCGTACTGGTTCTTAGACTGCTGTTGATACTCCTTAAATCGATTGCTTTTAAAAGTAATTGCTTTTATTATTTTAAGAAAAATGATTTTTATTATTTCAAAATTATCATCATAAAAATTCAATTCTATTTAGCTGAAAAATGAATAAGAGTAGAAACAATTTGATAAAAAGCTCAACTTTATTTAATAGAATGGTAGTCTGTAAATGACAAGACTCCACATATCTTTACAAAAGTTGAAAAATGATAATTTACATGGAAAATGGCTACATTGAATACAATGATCACTAATCCTTTTACCAACTTCAATATCCACTGTGCTCTCGGCTTCGGTTGAGGATGATGAATCAGAGTTGACTGACTTGCTCAAAACTGTTCTTAAGACCGGAGATCGACCGAATGCAGTTACTTGCCATAATCCCTAATTTTTGCATAGATTGCCCCATCGGGTACTCAATCTATCGGGATAATTTTTTTGTTTTATGTCTCTAATTTTTGCCTGGATCGTCCTTTCGAGTTTTCAACTTAGCGAGCTGCTCTTTTCTTTTTAGGTGAAGTATTTCTTGACTGCATCGGCATTTACAGGACGTGTGAACTCTTCACCATCCATAGTTGTAAGAATCAAAGCACAGCCTGAAAAGGCTCTCTTCACAATATATGGGCCTTCATAATTAAGAGTCCATTTGCCCTTAGTATTAGGTTTGAAGGATAATATCTTCTTGAGCATAATGTCACCTTCTCTAAACACACGAGACCTGACCTTCTTATCAAAAGCCTTCTCCATTCTCTGCTGGTACAACTGACCGTGACACCTGGAAGTCAATCTTTTCTCTTCAATCAAATTCAGCTGATCATATTTGGTTTGGCACCATTCAACTTCAGTCAACTTGGCTTCCATCAAAACATGCAATGATGGGATCTAAACCTCTATTGGGAGCACAACTTCCATACCATAAACAAGTGAGAAAGGGGTTGCCCCTGTTGAAGTGCGGATGGATGTACGATACCCATGCAAAGCAAAAGGTAGCATCTCATGCCAATCCTTGTATGTCACAATCATCTTCTGAATGATCTTCTTAATGTTCTTATTTGCAGCTTCAACAACCCCATTCATCTTTGGTCTTTAGGGAGAAGAATTATGATGTGCAATCTTGAAGTCTTTGCAAAGAGATTCCACCATATTATTATTCAAGTTTGATCCATTATCAGTAATGATCTTACTTGGCACACCATAACGATATATAATCTGATTCTTGATAAACCTCACAATAACTTGCTTGATTATGTTCACATATGATGCCACTTCAACCCATTTTGTGAAGTAGTCAATAGCCACAAAAATGAAACGATGTCTGTTAGAAGCTTTGGGATAAATCATGCCAATCATATCAATTCCCCACATGGAGAAAGGCCATGTAGATGAAATGAAATTCAACAGCGTCGGAGGAATATGAATCTTATCTACATAAATTTGATACTTGTGGCATTTCTTCACAAACTTGTAACAGTCAGATTCCATTGTCAGCCAATAGTAACCTTCTCTCAACATCTTCTTAGCCATAACATGTCCATTAGAATGAGTACCAAAGGAACCTTCATAGACTTCAATCATCAATAAGCCTGCTTCGTATCTATCCACACATCTGAGCAAAACTATATCGAAGTTTCTCTTGTAAAGCACATTACCATTCAGGTAGAAGTTGCCAGCTAATCTTCTCAAAGTCTTCTTATCTTTCAAAGATGCCCCAGGCAGGTATATCTGACTTTGGAGAAAGCACTTGATATCAAAATACCATGGTTTCTCATCTTCGACTTCTTCAACAACAAACACATGGGTTGCCTATCAAGACACATTACAGTCAAATTAGGAACCTCATTCCAGAATTTCACCATAATCATTGAATCCAACGTTGCAAGAGCATCTGCCATTCGGTTTTCATCTCGAGGGATATGATGAAATTCAACCTTCGTAAAGAAAGTTGAAATCCTCCATGCATAATCTCTATATGGTATCAAACCAGGTTGATTCGTCTCCCATTCACCTTTGATCTGATTTACAACCAAAGCTGAATCTCCATAAACGTCAAGATACTTGATTCTGAGATCAATGGTCTCTTCAAGCCCCATAATGCAAGCTTCATACTCAACCATGTTAATTGTACACTTGAAAGTTAGTCTGGCTGTAAACAGAAAATGAGTGCCACGAGGAGTAATAATCACTGCCCCAATACCATTGCCATATTCATTAATAGCTTCATTAAATACCATGCCCCAACAGGAACCAGGTTCTGGCCCTTCTTCAAGCAATGGTTCATCGCAATCTTTCATTTTCAGTTACAATATCTCTTCATCAGGAAAATCATACTGCACTGACTGATAATCTTCAATCGGTTGGTAAGCCAAATGGTCAACCAAGACACTACCTTTAATAGCTTTTTGAGATTGATATTCAATATCATACTCAGATATCAACACCTGCCAACAGGCAATCCTCCCAGTTAAAGCAGGCTTCTCAAAAACATACTTGATTGGATCCATTTTGGATATCAACCAAGTAGTATGATTCAACATATACTGACGCAGACGCTTAGCAGCCCAAGCCAATGCGCAACAAGTTTTTTCAAGCATAGAATACCGAGTCTCACTATCGGTGAATTTCTTACTGAGGTAGTAAATAGCATATTCTTTCTTTCCAGTTTCATTTTGCTGACCAAGAACACAACCCATACTCTCTTCAAGCACAATCAAATATGAAATTCTGGTATAGTCAGAGTTCAGATGTTCTACACGAAGTCATGACATCTGATCCAACATTGTTACTTATACAGCAAGACAGTTAGAAAAATTAAAGCCCAGTACTCATATGCACACAGTCCCAGATGTCACTACATCTGCTACTCTACCACCATGGACAGAAGAACATCCAGTTTTGTCCATCTAGAACATCGACACAGTAGAGATCAAACATGGCACTTATGTTTATTAATCCTGCCCAGTTATCAGCATGATGTCTCAACATTGATTTGAACATCATCTGTTCCAACATTACAGAAGGATGAACTGTAATAGACCAACCAGTCTATCAGTAACAGCAGTCAATAATGAATGTCATATCATTCTGTTTTGCAATCAGACTGCAGGCTATGTGTCAAGTCTGTTATTCTCTTCATAAACAGACTAGAAACAGACTGAGGTATAATAAACAAAATATAGTGTGCAGAAGGTAAAAACACCCGTAATTGTTAACCTAGTTCGGTGCAACTCACCTACGTCTGGGGGCATACCAAGCCAGGAAGAAGATCCACTATTAGCAGTATTAATTCAGAGTTAAACTCCCCTGTTTACAACTCCTCACTTAATCCCTACCCAATGTAATCTATACCTAGGCACTCCTAGATAGAAACCTCCAGTTTCCATTCCTATCACTACAATTACCATGTAATGCTTAAACACCTTGAACATGCTTCACAGCTTCGTTCAAGAACATAACCACTCTTTCCTACAGGCTTTGAGTTACAAATAATCTCATGCTTTCAAGCACTGAGAAACACATGGTAACATTCCCACAGGTTGGGAGGTTTACCTCACTCACACACCTCTAATTTTTACATTGTTTGAGGCTTACAAAACCTAGGTTACAATCTACTATTTATAACCTAATCACCCAACTGGATTTGGGCCTTCAGAAATCGCAGCAAATCTTTCCTTTGCTATTACAGAGCTGGCAGAATTCTTCTGCTACAATCAAGGTCTTCAATCTTTTATTTCCTAAAAGATCTCCATATTTGGAAACTGCATATTCACCAAATATTCACCAAATATTCTGATTGAATCTTCAAGATCTTCACATAGGAGATAGGATATTCACCAGATCTCCTAATTAATCACAAACCAAACCAGAATTAACTGATTCAGTTTGATACACATGTGAGATGTCACAGTCCCGATGTCGTGACATCTTACATGACATGTTGGTCCAGATGTTGAATTTCTTCAACCCAACATATTAAAACAACAGAGGTGATTACATTATTTGTTTTACAAAATTAATGCCAATCCTAAGGTACTAACAAAATACATGATCAAGGATCTTCCTTCAACAGGAGGAGACAGAATCAGAGGCTCAAGTAGATACTCTTTGATACTTTCAAAAGATTTTTGGAAATCTTCGGTCCAATCACAAGACTGAACTTTCTGAAGAAGCTTGAATTTAGGTGCACACGTGGCAGTCATATGCGATATAAATCTTGAGATGTAATTTAAGCGACCGAGAAAACCTCTGACTTGCTTCTCAGTTTTGGGTGCAGGCATTTCTTGTATTGCTTTGACCTTGGCAGGATCAACTTCAATACCCTTCTCACTGACAATAAAGCCTAACAACTTTCCAGAACGAACACCAAACGTACACTTATTGGGATTCAAGCGGAGTTTGTACTTCCTCAAACGCTGGAATAGCTTCAATAAATGTTCAACATGTTCTTCTTCATCACTCGATTTAGAAATCATATGATCAACACAGACTTTGATCTCTTTATGCATCAAATCATGAAAAAGAATGGTCATGACTCTCTGGTATGTTGCACCAACATTCTTTAAACCGAAAGGCATCAATCTATAACAGAATGTTCCCCAGGGTGTAATGAATATGGTCTTCTCCATATCTTCGGGTGCCATCTTGATTTGATTATAACAGAAAATCCATCCATAAACGAAAAGACTTTGAATTTAGCTGCATAGTCTACCAACATATCAATGTGTGGCAGAGGGAAATCATCTTTCAGACTAGCTTTATTTAAATCTCTACAATAAACACACATATGGACTTTTCCATCCTTCTTCGGAACAAACATAATATTGGCCACCCACTGCGGATATTCAGCGGTAACAAGAAAACCAACATCAATCTGTTTATGCACATCTTCTTTGATCTTCACTGTCATATTAGGATGAGTTCTCCTCAATTTCTGCTTGACTGGAGGGCATTTTGGTTTCAACGGCAATTTATGCTCCACAATCTCTGAATCCAAACCAAGCATGTCTTGATAGGACCAAGCAAACACATCTGAATACTCTTGAAGAAGATCAATTGACCCATTCTTAGTTTCTGGACACATCTGAGACCCAATCTTGACTTCCTTCACATCATCTTCGGAACCCAAGTTGACTAACTCAATCTGTTCTTCGAACGACTGAATGACTTTTTCCTCATGCTCAAGCAGACGAGATAATTCATCAGATACTTCTTCATCATCAATCTCTTCCTCAGCCTCAAACACAAGGAAATCAAAGTTTGGAGAGGGAGTAGGATCATTGTATTCATTGGGTTTGGGAACCAACCTGCATAATAATTTGATATTTTGATTTTAGAGAAGTGAATTATGACCAAATATTATGCAGATGGACAATTATTACTTATTTATTTATGTTTTTTGTGATTACCATTTTCAGAAAGACAAAAAGTAAAAATAGAACATCAGAGATGTGTATGAATAGAATTGCATTTTATTAATGATAATTGAAAATGCCTAACAATGTTCACTTCTCCCTTAGTCATAGGAGAAGGATTTTTCTTAAAACATGAAAACAAATTACTTTGAATGGTGAACGATAACATGAACATCAATAGCAACCCAATTGTTGCAAGTCTTGCCATGCGTTACAAAGTTGGCGCAGTCTTCGTCTTCATCATCCTCGATCACATCAGCTGAGTGTTGTTCATTACTATGGATGAACCCTCTACTGCGGAAACTCGGTTTCACATCTTCAGCTTTGACGTTGAACGACCCTTGTTGAAATCCCAACCCGACCCTATTCTTATTCTCGATAAGTTCTATCATGCGGGCGGTACTTCCTTCGAATGCGTCGAGTCTCGGACTCGAAAAGTGTCTTCGTCCGAGCCTTCTCAAGGACAAGCTGATCAACAATCTTCTTCCAAGCACTGGAAGGCTGAGGCATACTAGAGGAAGATGGACCCTATGGCTCTCCCTGTCTCTTCATTGCTCGTTCTTCAAGAAGTTCGATAAACGCATCTTTATCCTTTAACTCAAGCTGCAACTCCTCATGCTTTCGGCTCAAAGCATGGAACCGCTCTTCCCACATATCTCTCTCTTGCTTCATCTTGATGAGTGCGTCTTCCAACTCCTCTACATCTTGGTTAGGGAGAGTTGATGGCTCAACCAAACCAAAGACATAGGTTTTTCACAAGCATACGATATCTTCAATTCCAAAGCTCTCTTCTTCACCCAAGTAGTGTAAGCTTCCAAAGCTACACAGTTGCACGGACCAAGCTCATATCTTCCTTTCCTATGCACGTGATGCCAAGCATGTACCATCTTCTGCTTCAAATGTTTGGGATCTTTACCTTCTTGATAGAAAATACCTTCTAACTGGGTGTTATTAGGTTTATCTCTCAAGGGGAACCCAAGTTGACGACAAGCCAAAGCAGGATTGTAGTTGATTCCTCCTTGTGTACCAATGAGGGGCACATTAGAGAATTCACTACAACTGTCAATAATATCCAAGCTACCCAATATAGAATCATACCAAACAATATCATCATTAGTGATAGACATAAGTCTTTGAGACCACCGTAGACATTGTTTGTTCTCCACAAAAGCAAGCGTCTGAGGCAAGTGCGAAATAAACCACTTGTACAGAAGAGTAACACATCACGCAATAGCCCCACCACCTTTAGAATTCCTCAAGTGCAAAGAGAAGTACACATCACCCAACAGAGTAGGCACAAGATTCCCAATCAAGAAGATTCTAATGGTGTTAACATCAACAAAACCGTCAATGTTAGGGAAAAAAGCCAAACCATAGATGAACAACACAAAGATGGCTTCAAAGGCGTCCACACTGCCGACTTGAGCAAAGACAATAGCTTTCCCTATGAGGAACTCATAAGTCAACCCAAACATTCCTCCTTTCTTCACCCAATGAGCCTCAATATCATATTTCTTCAGATGAAGAGCTTCAACTATGATATGAGATCCGAGAATCTCCTCCAATCCACTAAAAGGCACCTTGTCAGAAATAGGTATCCCCACGAGATGGGCATACTCCTCTAACATAGGCATAAGCTGATAATCGGGAAAAGTGAAGCAACGGTAGAGAGGATCATATAACTAAACCAAAACACTTAGGAGTCCTTCAACCACATCAGCAGACAATACAGACAAAAGCTTCCCAGGATGTTGCTTGAAGTCCAAGGAATCTAATACAAAAGATGATAACTTTCTTACCTCTTTCAAATCAGGACATCTGAAACTATACTTCTTAGTGTTCCTTCGTCCATAATCCATGGTCTGAAAAATATTTGCAAATAAGACCTCGGTTCCTTGAAATTATTTTTGTGTGATGAATTTATGATACACATGGATGCATGAATGAAACAATCACAAATAAGGGATCACACACAAGGCAAGCACAAACAAAGGTCAAGGGATGGATCAGGTCATCATCAGGATCAATCATCCATTTTGGTGGATTATGGTTTTCACCTTATCAACATCCAAGTTCCATTGATATTGACAAGAGTTGATCAAATCAACCAAGAATCAAAAGGTTTGTTGTGAGTCACGAGCATGGAGTCAGGTTAAGAACCATCCCAAAAGAGTGTACTAAGGATAAAAACATGTAGATCATGTTCTAAAAAGTTCCCAGAGTCTTAAGTCCATCTATCGGATATTATAAGTTGGGATGACTGACTCATCAACCCATAATATTCTCAAGAGAAACTCGTCTGAGTGTAGTATTGCATAACAACTGTTATCAAGTCTACACTTGAACAGTCTTCGCGCTACGTCCTAAATAGGCCAAGTTGGGTTAAATGTTCTACGGTCCTAAGCTTCTCGGACCCCAAATTAGAGAAAGTAATGCCTAACCACAAATAACTTGTGTGACATTAGTAACTCCAAAAGGGTCTCCACTGAGTAGATGGATCTCAAGCCAACTTGTTAAGGACTACTCCACACAAGTTGAACATGACTATACCATCCTCCTATCTTAATTGCATTTAAGTTCATGTTAGAACTTATCTCACCATTCAGAGATCACCAAGCACAACAAACAAATTATATCACACAAACAAGTATACAAACATTAAATATACAAATATATACACATAAAAAGTAGGCTAAACCCACTGAGGACTACTCCCCAGCAGAGTCGCCACTTAATTTCTGTAGCGATAAATTCATGACCATTAAGTTATGGATAAACTTAACGTAAATAAAACCAGAGTCGCCACCGCGCTTTTATTGTTTCCAAAGGAAAAGGGAAAAGTACGAACAAAACCCAATGATAAGAAGTTTTCAAATCAAAACTAATAAAATGCCAGAGATTACAGGTAAGGGGTTGGTTACAAAGAGGGAAGGTGTTAGCACCCAAAGTGTCCTAGGTGCTCCTAGGGAGCCCTTTTTTATGTGTGTATGTATTTTTGGTATAAAAGATATTTGCAACAAATAGAGTGTGGGGATGAGAAAAGAATTTATTAATTATATTTTGGTGTTTGACAAGACCTTCGGACTTGTGCTTACGTACCAACATAAAAATGAGGGATCAAAACCTCGTAGTTCGTGGTATCAATTTCAAAATGAGTGGATTGTTTTTAATCAAAATTTAAATTTAAAAGAAGCACAAAGGGCCTAAAAGTTTGAGTGAGTGTTAGTTCTTTTTGTCTTTTGAAATTATAAGTCAATATTGTTAAGTTCATTTACAAATTTGATTTAAGAAAAGAGTTTAAAAATGCAATGGCATAAGACCAAAGTTTCTAATTTGCAATAAAGTCTAAGTTTTGAAATCACAAGCAAAGAAAGTTTTTGAAAAGAGGGGAGAGTGAAATTTAAGAAATAGGAGGAGATGAAGAGACTAATCCTAAGCATAAAATTAAAAGTTAAGAGTTGGAAAGATCTGACCAATGGGATACAATCCAACAGACAAGAATGCCATATAGAAAACCCACATTCCCTTTGGACTTTGAATCAAGCAATAGTCAGCAAACAATTAGCAATATGAAGAGCAAGGCATCAAATAAAGATGGCCGCTTCCAAGCAAATAAATCCATAGCCAACAATCTTCTTTGTCTTCTCATGTATCAGATGAAATACTTCTTGATTTTTTGCTCAGAATAAGGTGTAGCATGAGACCAAAATAATAGTTGTATCAAGACCATATAGCAGACGAATTCATGTGGATCCCAATACTTGCATCAGATGAAAGCTCAAATCATAATAACTTGGTCTCAGAAATGTTGGCATTGGCAAGTCCCTTTTGCATATGGAATGTTGCCTAATCCTAAGTCCAAAAGTTCAGATCAAGCTCAACAGTCCACCAAACATTTTTTTAGGGTTTTTGTTGTTTATTAAGTATTTTAAGGCCCTAAGACCATAAACACAAATAAAATACACAAACAAATATATACAATCCCAATATATGGCTCAAATGAGCAAAGCGAAAATGACATAAACGTAAACAATTTAAATGCTATGTAAATGACAAATGAATGGTAAATGATTTGAATTTAAATTGCATAAAGTAAATGACTTGAAAATAAAAGCAATATTAGTACAAGTTAGTCAAATGTTAATTGATTAGATTGCTAGTGATGTTTTTCTTTTCAATTAATTAAGTCATTCTTTGGAGAACACTCAACCATCTATTCACAAGCATGGATCCTTGAACGAAGACATCTTCCAAAGGAAGGAAAAAAGGCCAAGTTTCCACACAATACCATAAAAGATGGGAGACTTACAATCTCACTTACTAGAATGCTATGCCTTTAGGGTCAAATTTAGCTCTATGTTAAGCAATCGTAATTAGACTTATGTAGAAGTCACAAATAACTGAGGTCGGGCAATAAAATTTTTGGTGCTAATGCATGTTATAGATTTGGTATAATGGACCAAACTCCTAAAACATACCACACACTAAAAGAAAAGATCAAAAGGATGTACCTATCTCATCCATACTTGTATTGGTTCATCTAACACAAGGTTATTGATGAACCAATTAGCCTTAGGATGTTGAGATTTCATTAGTCAATGAAAGGGATGGGAAAGAATGGGATTGAAGATGAAGAGGGAGGGGAGATGAGAGAAACACAAATTGGTCATGGGAGGAATTTTATTAAATTAAAATCATTCATTCATTTTGGGATATGAAATGTACATTTCATCAATCCCCTAAATCCAATGATTTTAACTCAACAAAAGTCAAATCAACCTTGACCAAGGCCCAAACACATAGTCAAACATCATAAGCCAATAAAAATGGTCAACATAATTCCTATACAATTAATCAATTAAAAATCAAATATAAAAGGCATTTAAATTAAATTTAGTTTGGTCAAAACCTAAAACCTCTTTAAAACACTATTTAAATGGCCAAGAGATTTATCCTAGGTTAAACAAGGTCAAAGGACCTTAGACAAAAAATTTCATGTATTTTTGAAAAGTCAGAAGTGTTTTTAAACAATTAAAAATGTGCACAAAAACAATTAATTCATGAAAAATATCAAAATTAATCCAAAAAATAATTTTAATTCAGAAAATGAAAGAGGAAAATATTTAAAGATTTTAGGTTAAAGTCCCATATTTTTTGGATTAAAAATGAAATTAATATGAATTAATCAAAATAAGTGGATTAAATGAAAAATCAGAAAATACAAAAAAACAAGGGCCATCAGATCTCCCTCATTACTTGAGGTGGCAGATCTGATGGCCACACGCACGCGTTTTACCATACGCCTTGGTCAATGCGTTGTACGCGTGGTAGTCACAATAAACGCTTGATATTAAAACATTTGAACCATATTAGATGGCTTGGACTTTGCCAACGCACCACCGGAGCCCTGGCTCCGGTCATCTTCTATGGTAATCACCACCGATCTGGTTTAGGTTCAACTTCATGAAAAATGAAAAGTGAATACACTAATTTGAAGGAAAAATGCTTAGGAGCACGAATATGGCCTCAATTTTCTCCAATTCCAAGTATATAAAAAGATACAGGGATTTGAGTTTTGAGGATCATGAACTCAGTTGCTTCGATTTGACCCTAAAGCAACTCAATCTTCTTGCTTACATTGGTAGGACTTCAGCCAACCAAAAGTCACAAAGAATGGTGAAGAATTGAGAGAGAGTCGAAGAGATGAAGTTTCTGAGAAATCACCTTCGAGTTGATTCAATTTCACTTGATCTTGATCTGGATTTGCTTGGTTTCTCTTCCTCTTGCTTGCAGAAACCAATTGAGATGAAAAGGGAAGTGAGTTTCTGGAGTTTGAACTTCCAAACAGAAGATGAAGTTCAAGCTCGATTTCAAAATAAATCTTCAGAAATACTATGCAATGGAGGGTATGGATTAGATTGGCAAAGCTTGGGCAAAGTATTGATGAAGTTCTGATCACAATGCTTCTCTATTTATAGCCAATGCATATGCTGTTTACACACTTCCATTCCAAAGTTCAAAAATAGCAACTTCCTTCATGAGCTTGCATGGGTGTGTACAAAGCCCAAAGAATGATTAGAAAAGGTCCAAAAGTGTGCACATGTCATGCTGAAAGTGTTGCATTAAGCCATGCATTGTTGAATTGAATTGGATCATGAGTTTCTTCCAAATGGTACCTCACATTACACCCATGCGCAAGTACTTCATTCTTTGGCCAAATGAGATGATCTTAGACTTTTTGGAAAGGTGATATCAAAGGAAACAACTTTAATGTTGAAAACGTTCTCATTTGAAGCTTGGATCATGATTAATTTTAAGGTGAAAGTTTCGGAAATCAAACATATTTGAAAATTTTCTAAGTCCCAAGTCAAATGTTCACTTCTTCCACCTTGAATAACTTTTGCTATGGACTTCAAATGAAAAATGTTCCTTCATAAAATTTGTAGATATTTCAAACCTCTTAAATTTGGTCACAAATTGGACCTCATTTGGAATTGGCATGAGGAGTTATGCATTTTAGAAGTTGAGGAAAATCACTTGTTCAATGGTAATGGTCCAAAGTGACCTATAATGTTTCCTCTTGGCACATGCATTTTCAAGTTGAATTTGAACTTCCTCTAAACATCAAAGTTGAAGTAGACATGTTGAATTTGATCATAGAATTTTAATGACTTTCATATCATAAGAATTGAGCAAGTTATGGTCTTGGGAAGTTGACCTCCAAACTAGGGTTCAGATAAAATGACCTATAATCTTTCACCATAAAAGAAGACTTTCCAAGCAAAACTAGCTCTTGACTTCAACATTAATGTTGTTTGGAATGTCATTTTTAGTAATATTTCTCTTGGAATCATTTTAAAATGACACAAATTGTAGGAGATAGGGTCTAGGGAACCCCAATTTTGACCAGTTGACTTTCTCTGGTCAACTACCATGAACCATGTTGCTAGCTTGATATTCTATTGACTTTTGGGACTCATGGAGGATGATATATGTGTAGGATGATGTAATATGAAGTACCCATTGAAATATTTTATCAATTATTGAATAAACTTGTTGAAGAAGTCACACAAGATACCCAGATGAATTAGGGTTTCCAAGGCAAACAATCTCCAAACTCTTGATGAATTCTTGATCAAAATGATATGTGGAGATCACAGGGATCCATATATGATGTCTATAACCAATATGAACTATTTCTTGATTGAACTCCTTGCATTGAAGATCTTAAACCCTAGATCTGAGCTTGATGGAGCATAGGTGAGCATACACACTACCTACAAAAGCAACAAACTATACATTGACATATTTTTGGTATTTTGGTTAGTAAATAATGAAAAACAAAGTTTGATACAATAAAAAATGCTTGGTGATCTCTTCCAATGCAAACCCAATGAATGAGGGGTAAGGAGGATGCCAAGGTGTGATCCCCAAAGCCAATGCATATGATGAGATAGCATGAGAGATCTTAGGGTCAAAATTGGGGTCTTACAGTATCGTGTAACAACTGTTATCAGGTCTACACCTGAACAACCTCCGTACTACGTCCAAAATAGGCCAAGTTAGGTTAAATGTTCTAGGTTCCTCAGCTTCTCAATGTAAGACCCCAATTTTGACCCTAAGATCCCTCATGGTACCTCATCATATGCATTAGCATTGGGATCATACCTTGGCATCCTCCTTACCCCTCTTTCATTGGGTTTATTTTGGGAGAGATCACCAAACACTATGTGATTGTATCATACTTGTTATTTTATCATATACTAACTAAAATACCAAAAATGTGTCTTTGCATTTGTCTAACTCTTTTGTAGGTAGGGCATGATCACTTTTGATCTATCAAGTTCACATCTATAGTTTAAGACCCTCATGGCTAAGAGCACAACCAAGGAATGATCCACAATGGCTCTAAGCATCATATATGAGTCCCCATGATCTTCACATGTTATTTTGATAAATATTTCTTCAAGAGTTTGGAATTGGTTTGCATTGGAAACCCTAGTTCATCTGGGTATTTTGAGTAACTTCTTGAACAAGCTTCTTCACTAATTGATCAAATACTTCAATGGACACTTCAAATTTCATCATATTATGCATATATGAACTCCCATGAGCCTAAAAAGTCACTAGAATTGCAAGTTAGCCAATTGGTTGATTGTGGTTGGCCAGATGAATTCATCTGATCAAAACTGGGTCTCCCTAGCCCCTATCTCCTACAATTTTCATCATATGAAAATTATTCCAAGATAAAATTTACTCTAAATTACATTCCAAGAAACTTTCATGTTGAGGTCTAGAGCTAATTTTGCCTGGAAAGTCATTTTTTATGTTTAACATTATGGGTCATTTTGCCTAAACCCTAATTTGAAAGTCAACTTCCCAGGGCCATAACTTGCTCAATTTTTATGAGATGAAAGATTTCCAAGTTGCATAATCAAGTTCAAGATATCTACTTCAACTTTTATGTTTGGAGCGAGAGCTAAATCAACATTTATGAGCATGTGATATGAGGATACATTATAGGTCATTTTGGACCAACACCATTGAACAAGTGATTTTCCTCAACTTAAAAAATGCATATCTCATTCATCCCAAATCTAAATTATGTCAAATTGGTAACCATTTTGAAGTTTTTTTGAAAGGGATACAACTTTGATGAAGACACTTTTCTCATTTGGAGCTCACATGAAAAGTTAGCCAAGGTGGAATAATTGAACATATGGCTTGACACTTAGAAATTATTTTGACATGTTGAAATTTCCAAAAATCCACCTCAAAATCCACCATGATACAAGTTCCAAATGGAAACGTGTTCTACATAAGATTTGTTCCTCTTGATCTAACCTTTCCAAAGAGTCCAAATTCATTCATTTTGGACAAAGTTTGAGGGGTATGCACATAGCTTGAACAAGGTTGTATCAGTTGGAAAGAATCACGCTTTAAACATCCAAACATCTTTGCATTGCATTTAAATCTCCATTCAAACTTCATTTCATTTGATTTTGGATCTGATTGAGATGTTTCATGGGCTTGTACATGCCCATGCACGCGTGCCATTCACATTGCCAAATTTGGAAGCAATTTCAAGTGTGCAAATAACACTTACATTTTGCTATAAATAGAGGTCCATTGCTTCAGTTTCAAAGACCTTGCACACCAACTTTGCCTCCAACCATTGAAACCCTCACAATTCAAAGGAAAACCTGATAAATTTCACTTGAAATTTGAGTTTGAATCTCACCTTTTGGAGATTCAAAAACTCCAGGATCCAAAGCTTTGCACCATTACCAATCTACTTTTGCAAGCTCCATAAGTAAGATCAAGCATGAATTGAAACAAGAGAGATCCAGTTCTGCACAACATTGAAGGTATTTTTCTAGATTTTTCTTCTCTTCGATTCTCTCTCAATTCTCATCAACTCTTATGGATCTTTGGTTGTCTAAAGTCCTACCAATGTAGGCAAGAAGATTGAGTTGCTTTGAGGTTAAATCGAAGCAACTCAGTTCATACACCTCAAAATCCAACTTCATGTATCTCTTAATATACTTGGAGTTAGGTTAAATTGAGGTGATATTCGTGATATATGCCATTTTTTCTTTAAGATCATGTCCTCCTTTTTCATTTATGTTATGGCGATGAAAGAACCAGTCCGGCCAGGGTCAATGGAGAAAATGACTGACACTTGGCTTCGGCGATGCGCTGGATATGTTTTGAGCCATTAGATTGATTCAAAATGTTTTAATCATGGACGTTGCTTGTGATGACCAGACGTGTTGAGTGTTGACTACGTGTACCATGAAACGTGCATTTCTCACCACTTGATATGCCACCTCAATTAATGAGGGAGATCAAGTGGTCCACGTTTTTTTGATTATCTGAATTTTCATTTTATTCCTCTTATTTTCATTAATTCATATTAAATTTAATATTGATCCAAAAAATATGAGAGTTTCACCAATTTTTTTAAAATAAAATCCTCTTTCATTTTTTGAATTAAAAATATTTTTTTGGATCATTTTTAATTGTTTAAAAATACTTTTAAGTTTCCAAAAATTCTGAATTTTTTTCTCCAAGGTCCTTTGACCTTGTTTGACCTATGATAAATCTCATGGCCATTTCTTTGGTGTTTTGATGAGGTTTTAGGAAATTGACCAACCATATTTAATTTAATGCATTATTTTTAATATTTTTAATTGAGTAAATGCGAAATTAATTGTGTATAGCCATTTTAATTGACTTTGTGAATTTGACTTGTGTTGTTCGGTCTTTGTCAAGGTTGATTTGACTTTGTTAGGTTAAGATCATCAGATTTAGGGGATTGATGGAATGTACATTCCATCTCCCAAAATGAATGAATGATCTTAACTTGGTAAAAGTCCTTCTTTGTCCAATTTGTGTTTGATCCATTCCCCCCCTCTTAATCTCATTCTCATTCTTTATGCATTCATGTCATGGACCTATAATGTCTCTATATCCTAAGGCTAGTTGATTGCAAAATCAACACAAGTATGGATGAGATTAGGTCCCCCATTTTGCATATTCTTTTTGTGTGTGGTATGTTTCATGAGCGTAGTTCATCATACTATGTCTCTAACATGCATTAACACCAAAATTCTATTGCCCGACCTCAAATAGTTGTGATTTCTAAATAAGTCCAATTACGATTGATTAACATAGCGCTAAATTTTGACACAAAAAGGCATAGCATTCTAGTTTGTGAGATTGTAAGTCTCCCCTCTTTCATGGTATTGTGTGGAAACTTGGCCTTTTTCCCTTCCTTTGGAAGATGTCTTGGTTCAAGGATCCATGCTTGTGATAAGTGGGTTGAGTGTTCTCCAAAGAATGACTTAAAACAAAAGCAAAGCAGAAGCAATACTAACTTCTAACTCACTAACAACTAACATTTAATTTTAAGTCATTTACTTTTAATGCACTTTAATTCTTAAGCCTTATTCATTTGCCATTATTCATACCATTCAAGTTGTTTACTTTAATGTCATTTTCACTTTGTCCATTTAGACCATATTGTGTGATATTTGGTGTTTGTATATATTTGTTTGTTTGTGTGGTCTTTTGACCTTAACGTACATAATAAGAACAAAAACCCTAAAAAATATCCTGTGTAGACTGTTGATTTGATATGAGACAATTGGACTTAGAATTTAGGCAACACTCCCTTTGCAAAGGACTTGGCCAATGCCAACCTTCATGAAACCAAATGCTTGTGAATTGAAACTTCATCTGATACATCATTGAAGATCGATTTAAGTTCATCTGGAACATGATCATTATGAAGCTGTTATTTTGAACCTGTGACTTATGCCATCCCTTGAAGTCATCTGCTACATGGGCAAAACTTGAAGAAGATCATGGAGTTGTCAGTCTTGGATGTGGCTATCTTTATTTGATGCCTTTCTCTTCAACTTGCTGTTTGTGTATTGATTGTTGTGTGATTCTAAAAGTCCAAGGGGAATTTGGGTTTCTATATGACATTCTTGTCTATTGGATTACATCGTGTAGATGTTTGATTGGCTGCATTTTATGTTAAAACACTAGCTGGTTGGTTTTCTGCTACAGTTCAGTATGTATCTCAGTCTGTTCTTCAGAAGGATAACAGACCTGGCATAAGGCCCATTCTGTAAATGTCAAATTGGATGTTTTGACATTTATTACTGTAAACTGATACTGAAGTATAGACCGGTTGGTCTTTTACACTACAACGTTTTGTACAGTCTGTTTTCAGGAGAATAACAGACTTAGCATATGGTCTATGATCTGGTCGTCAAACTGAATGTTGTGACATTCATTCCTGACAGCATATGCTATATTGTAGGTTGGTTAGTTTTTCTGTTTCAGCAGTTTTCTCAGGCTATTCTTCAGGAATCCAACAACTGAGCTAAAATCCAGGAAACTAACAACTAAGCTACAATTAATGAACCTAACAAATAGCCTATTTGTTAGTACCCTAATATGTGGAAATTAGGTTAACTTGCTTAACCTTAATTTTAGGAAATACAAGTACAAGGCCCAAGTGCTGCAATATAAAAGGATGGCAATCCTTCTTTCAGAACTCGGGGATTTTAGGCGTGAAGGTTTTGTTGTTCCATCATACTTCACTGCTGTATTTTTGTGTGTGTCTTGTATTAGGTGTATCTTGTGAGCCAAGCAATTATCACCTAGATGATTGCATTGGACTAGGGTGTTCATTGAGTTGTAAGTGCTGTGTCACTCTAAGCTTTTAAGCGTGAGTGCTGTGTATCTTGATTAAAGCTGTTAAGCACAATCAAGAGTTGTTTGAAGTGTGACTTCATGATTATCTTTAAACTTAATTAAAGGTTGTAATCACTGAGGTGATTGAGGGGGAGTGAGTAGGAACTGTGATCTTAGTGTAAGATTGAAATTGCATTGGGTAGGTATTAAGTGAAGAGTTGTAAATGGGGGAGTTTTACTTTGAATTAATACTACTAATAGTGGATTTACTCCCTGGCTTGGTAGCCCCCAGACGTAGGTGTGTGTGACACCGAACTGGGTAAACAATTCCTTGTGTTGTTTTACTGCACTTTATTTTTAAGGTCTGCATAATTCTTGTCTGCGCAGAATTGGATGTCATAGCATCCCGTGTGACATCGAAAGTCTGTTAACTAGAATTTCAATTGGCATCAGAGCAGGCACCCTGCCTGTTAATTTCTGGGTGAGATCTAGGGAAGTTACTTTCTAGTACCATGGACAAGGATGTAGGATTCAAATAGACCACCCATGCTGGATGGTTCTAACTATGATAACTGGAAGCCTCGTATGATAGCCTTCTTGAGGTCTCTAGATAGCAAAGTCTGGAGAGCTGTCAACAAAGGATGGGAACATCCAACGAAGACAGGTAAAGATGGAGTCAGTATGCAAATTCCTGAAGAAGAGTGGGACAAGGAGCAAGAGGCATTAGCCCTTGGAAATTCTAAGGCCTTGAATGCATTGTTCAATGGAATAAGTAAGAACATCTTCAGACTGGTGCATCACTGTGAGTTGGCTAAGGAAGTTTGGGATACCCTCAAGATAACTCATGAAGGTACCTCCAAGGTGAGAATGTCTAAACTTCAGATGCTGACCACCAAGTTTGAAAATCTGAGGATGAAAGAGGATGAGACTATTCATGACTTCCACATGAATATTCTTGAAATTGCCAACACTTCTGGTGGCTTAGGTGATAAAATGGCTGAAGAGAAACTTGTAAGAAAGATTCTTAGGTCATTACCTAAGAGATTTGCCATGAAGGTCACTGCTATAGAAGAAGCTCAGGATATCTGCAATATGAAGGTGGATGAGCTTATTGGTTCCCTCCAAACTTTTGAAATGGGCTTGTGTGAGAATTTTGAAAAGAAGAACAAAAGCGTAGCTTTTATATCAAACACTGGAGAGGATTCAGAAGCAGGAAGTACTGGTGGTGATGAAAGCATATCAGAAGCCATAGCCATGCTTGGGAGACAGTTCAACAAGTTCGTAAAGAAGATTGATCAAAAAGGTAGATCAAATGTCAAGAACACTTCGTCTGACATCAAGAAAAGATCAACTTCTGAAGAAAGGTTCAACCAAGGCAAGGGAATCCAGTGTCATGGATGTGAAGGTTTTGGACACGTTAGAGCTGAATGTCTTACTTACCTCAAGATGCAAAAGAAAGGACTGTCTGTCACATGGTCTGAAGGAGATTCTGAGAGTGAATCTGAAGGAGAATCTGCTAAACATGTCACTGCACTAACTAGTGTGTGTGCCACTGATGATGACTCAAGTGGAGATGAACTGACCTTTGATGAACTTGTTGCATCATATAAAGAGCTATGTGTCAAAAGTGCAGAAGTGCGTGTACAAGGAGAAAAGCAGAAGAAACTCATCAAGGAGCTGGAGGATGAGAAACAGAAGCATCTGACAGTCATAGATGGCCTAAATGGTGAGATAACCTTGCTGACCTCCAAGCTAGATCAAATGACGAAATCCATCAGAATGCTAAATAAAGGAATGGACACCTTGGAAGAGATCCTAAAGGTGGGACAGAAGTCAGGAACCATGTCTGGTTTAGGCTTTGTGAAGAAATCCTCAGCTGAACTCAAACGCTCAAAGGCTCAAGTTCAGAAATTCAAGCGGAGGTCACACCCAATGTCTCAACATCAGGGAACCAGGATGAGTAACCATCAGAAGAGGAAATTTCAGAGATGGAGATGTCACTACTGTGGTAGGTTTGGTCATATAAAAGCCTTCTGCTACAGACTGCATGGTTATCCTAACCAAACCCCTCATGTCAGACCTAAGCATAAAGCATATAAGCATAATGCCCCCATCAAGAAACGACAATGGTTTGCTAGGTTAGCTCACACATCTCTAAGGGCATCTATCAGAGAAGACTGGTACTCTGATAGTGGCTGCTCAAGACATATGACTGGTATGGAGAATTTATTGGTGGATATACAACCTCACACTACCAGTTATGTGACCTTTGGTGATGGTGCTAAAGGAAAAATCAAAGGTGTGGGTAAGCTGGACAGATCTGGAGTTCCAGAATTGAATAATGTGCTGTTAGTAAAAGGACTAACTGCTAATCTCATCAACATAAGCCAACTGTGTGATCAAGGGTTCTATGTTCAGTTCACTAAGGAGCTATGTGTTGTGACGAATGGAGATAATCAGGAAGTTATGAGAGGATCCAGATCCAAAGATAACTGTTATCTGTGGGAACCTAAAGTCTCAAACTACTCCACAATTTGCTCCTCAGCCAAGGAAGAACAGGAGGTGAAGTTGTGGCATAGACGTCTTGGTCATCTCCACTTAAGGGGAATGAAAAAGATCATATCCAAGGAAGTGGTTAGAGGAATCCCAAAGCTGCTTATTGATGAAGGAAGAGTCTGTGGAGAATGCCAGGTCGGCAAGCAAACCAAGATGTCACATCCTAAGTTGGGACATCCTACAACATCCAAAACTCTGGAACTTTTGCACATGGACTTAATGGGACCTATGCAGGTTGAGAGTCTAGGTGGAAAGAGATATGCCTATGTGGTTGTTGATGACCATTCCAGATACACTTGGATAAGCTTCATCAGAGAAAAGTCAAATGCATTTGATGTCTTCAAAGAACTGTGCATCAGACTTCAAAGGGAAAAGGACAATTGTGTTGTCCGAATTAGGAGTGACCATGGGAAGGAGTTTAAGAATTCCAAGTTTGATGAGTTTTGCTCGTCTGAAGGGATAAGTCATGAGTTTTCCTCTCCTATAACTCCTCAGCAAAATGGGATAGTTGAAAGGAAAAACAGAACTATTCCAGAATCTGCCAGGGCAATCATTCATGCAAAGAAGCTTCCTATGCACTTTTGGGCCGAAGCGATGAATACAGCTTGCTATGTTCACAATAGAGTTACCTTGAGAAAAGAAACCTCTTCCACTCTGTATGAAATATGGAAAGGCAGAAAACCCACTGTGAAGTACTTTCATATCTTTGGAAGTAAATGCTACATTCTCACAGATCGTGAACAGAGAAGGAAAATGGATCCCAAAAGTGATGAGGGTATATTCCTAGGATACTCAACTAACAGCAGAGCCTACAGAGTGTTCAACTACAGGACCAATGTCCTGATGGAATCCATAAATGTTATTATGGATGATAAAGAGGAAGGAATCAATGTCATAGAGGATATTGGAACATTCCTTGATACGTCAACAGACATTTCAGTCAAGTCCGAAGAGGTACAGGAGACTCCTCATGAGTGTGAGGTAGATGCATCCAACAAAGTGCCTTCTATCAGAATTCAGAAGGACCACCCCAAGGATCTTATCATAGGGGATTCCAATAGTGGTGTGACTACCAGATCAAGGGAGAATAGCTCAAATTCCTGTTTTGTGTCCAAGGTTGAACCAAAAAATGTGAAAGAAGCCCTGACTGATGAATATTGGATCAATTCCATGCAAGATGAACTGGAGCAGTTTAAACGGAATGAAGTATGGGAGTTTGTTCCACGGCCTGAAGGGACTAACATCATTGGTACCAAGTGGATTTACAAGAACAAATCTGATGAGAAAGGAGTAATCACTAGAAATAAAGCAAGACTAGTGTCTCAAGGATATACTCAAGTTGAAGGGGTTGATTTTGATGAGACGTTTGCACCTGTTGCTAGACTTGAGTCAATCAGATTGCTGTTAGGTGTGGCCTGCATTCTGAAGTTCAAATTGTTCCAAATGGATGTGAAGAGTGCCTTTTTAAATGGCTACTTGAATGAAGAAGTCTATGTGGAACAACCTAAAGGGTTATGTGATCCTAACCTGCCTAAACATGTGTACAAGTTGAGGAAAGCTTTGTATGGGTTGAAGCAAGCACCTAGAGCTTGGTATGAAAGGTTGACTGAATTTCTGACCTCTCATGGGTACAGAAAAGGTGGGATAGATAAGACCTTGTTTGTGAAGGATGAAGATGGCAAAATCATGATTGCCCAAATTTATGTGGATGATATTATCTTTGGTGGAATGTCAGAGCAAATGGTGAAACATTTTGTTCACCAGATGCAATCTGAGTTTGAAATGAGTCTGGTTGGGGAATTGACTTATTTTCTTGGAATGCAAGTTAACCAAATGGAGGATTCTACGTTTCTCTCCCAAAGCAAATATGCCAAAAACATAGTTAAGAAGTTTGGTATGGATAATGCTAGGCACAAAAGAACTCCTGCACCTACTCACTTAAAGTTAACCAAAGATGATGGAGGTCCTAGTGTTGATCAATGCTTGTATAGAAGCATGATAGGTAGTCTACTATACCTAACTGCCAGTAGACCTGATATTTCCTATGCAGTTGGTGTGTGTGCTAGATACCAAGCAGAACCCAAAGTGAGCCACTTAAATCAAGTCAAGAGGATTCTCAAGTATGTCAATGGGACTTGTGACTATGGTATGCTATACTCTCATGGCTCTGAGCCTGTCTTATCTGGGTATTGTGCTGCTGATTGGGCTGGGAGTGCTGATGACAGAAAAAGCACATCAGGAGGATGCTTCTTCTTGGGAAACAATCTCATATGATGGTTCAGCAAGAAACAGAACTGTGTATCACTGTCAACTGCAGAGGCTGGGTACATAGCAGCTGGAAGCAGTTGTTCCCAACTGGTGTGGATGAAACAGATGCTAACTGAGTACAATGTCTCTCAAAATGTCATGACATTATTCTGTGACAATCTCAGTGCCATCAATATCTCCAAGAATCCCATCCAACATAGCAGGACCAAACATATTGACATTAGACATCACTTCATCAGAGATCTGGTGGAAGACAAAGTGATTACCTTGGAACATGTAGCTACTGAACTACAACTTGCTGACATATTCACAAAGACTCTGGATGCTACTCAGTTTGAAAATTTAAGGGGAAAATTGGGAATATGCCTTTCTGAGGATTTATAGCAACCAATGATGTTTGGGATGTATTGTTTAATATCTCAACCTATTAAACAATTGAAAGTGTGCTATGACTGGACAACAGATCACAACTATGTTACTTGCTGCAAGTGTGGTAACAAGATGTTAAGGGGATATCCTAACATGGGACAGCCTATGTGCCTGCTGGACTTCAAGAAAGTGTTCATGCAGAAGTGGTTCAAGATGTTAGACTCAAAGTCATGGCATCTGATATGGGTGCACCTGCTGTAAAGCAAGAGTGTGTGACTACTTGATCAAAGCTATGAAGCAAGATCAAGTGGGTGGTGTCTTGATCAAAGCTGTAAAGCAAGATCAAGAGGGGGTATTCTTGATTGAAACTGTGAAGTAAAATCAAGATTGTGTTATGTCATTTGTATGCAGTTCTGTTTATTTTGGTCTGTAATTTATGGTGTTGCTTTGGCAACATTTTTGACAAAAAGGGGGAGTAACATCTGTGATGCCCTAGGACAACATGTTATGTTATTAAACAGATATTAAAGATCCTCTAATCCAGAGGTTGTGCTGAAGCTGATGTTCCACTTCTATGAGTGTGAGTGTGTTTATGTGTGCTGCTGTTAGAAGTTTTTATTTAACTTCTATATGTGTGCCGATATGTGAAGTTTTTATTTAACTTCTATCTGTGGTGAGCGTGCTGCTGCTCTGAGTGTATTAGCTAGGTTAGTTTCCCTGCTAGATATGTGTTTTCCGCTGCTGTGAACTCTGTTGTGATGCCAAGTTATTTTAGCCAAAAATTTGCCAAAGGGGGAGTTTGTAGATGTTTGATTGGCTGTATTTTATGTTAAAACACTAGCTGGACTCCAATGTCTTGACTGATGTCATGACATGCTTTGGAGATGTTTGATTGGCTGCATTTTGTGTTAGAACATCTAACTGTACTCTGATGTCTTGACTGATGTCATGACATACTTGAGTAGTATGCTGCAGGTTTAGCTAATACAGGATTTACAGAATGTCAAACTAGATGTTATGACATTCATTCCTGATACTGAGGTATAGAATAGTTGGTTGTCTGTTATAACTCAGTATTTGATTTCAGTCTGTTTATCAAGGGAATAACAGACCTGGCACAAGGCCTACTGTCTGAATGTCAAACTAGATGTTATGACATTCATCATTGACAGCATATACTGAATAATACGCTGGTTGGTTTTCTGCTACAGTTCAGTATGTATCTCAGTCTATTCTTCAGAAGGATAACAGACCTGGCATAAGGCCCATTCTGTAAATGTCAAATTGGATGTTTTGACATTTATAACTGTAAACTGATACTGAAGTATAGACCGGTTGGTCTTTTACAGTACAGTGTTTTGTACAGTCTGTTTTCAGGAGAATAACAAACTTAGCATATGGTCTATGATCTGGTCGTCAAACTGAATGTTGTGACATTCATTCCTGACAGCATATGCTATATTGTAGGTTGGTTAGTTTTTCTGTTTCAGCAGTTTTCTCAGGCTATTCTTCAGGAATCCAACAACTGAGCTAAAATCCAGGAAACTAACAACTAAGCTACAATTAATGAACCTAACAAATAGCCTATTTGTTAGTATCCTAATATGTGGAAATTAGGTTAACTTGCTTAACCTTAATTTTAGGAAATACAAGTACAAGGCCCAAGTGCTGCAATATAAAAGGATGGCAATCCTTCTTTCAGAACTCGGGGATTTTAGGCGTGAAGATTTTGTTGTTCCATCATACTTCACTGCTATATTTTTGTGTGTGTCTTGTATTAGGTGTATCTTGTGAGCCAAGCAATTATCACCTAGATGATTGCATTGGACTAGGGTGTTCATTGAGTTGTAAGTGCTGTGTCACTCTAAGCTTTTAAGCGTGAGTGCTGTGTATCTTGATTAAAGCTGTTAAGCACAATCAAGAGTTGCTTGAAGTGTGACTTCACGATTATCTTTAAACTTAATTAAAGGTTGTAATCACTGAGGTGATTGAGGGGGAGTGAGTAGGAACTGTGATCTTAGTGTAAGATTGAAATTGCATTGGGTAGGTATTAAGTGAAGAGTTGTAAACGGGGGAGTTTTACTTTGAATTAATACTACTAATAGTGGATTTCCTCCCTGGCTTGGTAGCCCCCAGACGTAGGTGTGTGTGACACCGAACTGGGTAAACAATTCCTTGTGTTGTTTTACTACACTTTATTTTTAAGGTCTGCATAATTCTTGTCTGCGCAGATTGGATGTCATAGCATCCTGTGTGACATCGAAAGTCTGTTAACTAGAATTTCACATCCCATTGGTTAGATCTTTTCAACTCTTAACTTTTAAATTTATGCTTAGGATTAGTCTCTCCATCTACTCCCCATTTCTTTAATTTCAAAATCTATCCCTCCTTTTAAAAATCTTCTTTGCTTGTGCTTGTTTTTTTCCTAAACTTTGACCACTTTGCAAGCTAGAAACTTTGGCCTTATGCCATTGCATTTTTAAACTCATTTTCTTAAATCAAACTTTGTAAATGAACTTAACCATACTTGACTTAAAATTTCAAAAGCCAAAAAGAACTAACACTCATTCAAACCATTTTTAGGCCCTTGTGTCCTTCAAACTTAAATTTTTGTTAAAAGCAATGCATCCACTTTGAAATTGTTACCACGAACTACGAGGTTTTGATCCCTCATTTTTATGTTGGTACGTAGGCACAAGCCTGAAGGTCTTGTTAAACACAAAAATATAATTAATGAATTCTTTTATCACCCCCATTCTATTTATTACAAATATCATTTTGTACAAAAAACACATATGCACACAAGAAAGGGCTCCATAAGAGTACCTAGGACACTTTGGGTGCTAACACCTTCCCTCTGTGTAACCAACCCCCTTACCTGTAATCTCTGGCATTTTGTTAGTTTTGATTTGAAAACTTCTTATCTTTTGGGTTTTGTTCATATTTTTCCCTTTTCCCTTGGAAATAATAAAAGCGCGGTGGTGACTCTTGTTATGTTGACTTCTAACTTATCCATAGCTTGATGATCATGAATTTACCGCTACAGAAATTAAGTGGAGACTCTGTTGGGGACTAGTCTCCAGTGGGTTTAGCCTACTTTTTGTGTGTATATAATTGTATATTTGATGTTTGTATATTTGTTTTTATGATATAATCTGCTTGTTGTGCTTGGTGATCTCTGAGTGGTAAGATAAGTTCTAACCCAAACTTGAGTGTAAATAAGATAGGAGGATGGTATAGTCATGTTCGACTTGTGTGGAGTAGTCCTTATCAAGTTGGCTTGAGACCCATCTACTCAGTGGAGACCCTTTTGGATTTAGGAATGTCACACAAGTATTTGTGGTTAGGCATTACTATCTCTGATTTGGGGTCCAAGAAGCTGAGGACCGTAGAACATTTAACCCCTCTTGGCCTATTTAGGACGTAGTGCGGAGACTGTTCAAGTGTAGACTTGATAACAGTTGTTACGCGATACTACACTCAGACGAGTTTCTCTTGAGAATATTATGGGTTGATGAGTCAGTCATCCTAACCTATAATATCCGATAGATGGAATTATGACTTTGGGAAATTTTTAGAACATGATCTACAGGTTTTATCCTTAGTTCACTCCTTTGGGAAGGTTCTTAACCCATACTCCATGCTCGTGACTCACAACAAACCCTTGATTCTTGGTTGATCCAATCAAGTCTTGTCAATATCAATGGAAATTGGGTGTTGATAAGGTGTAAACCATAATCCACCAAAATGGATGATTGATCTTGACAATGACTTGGTTCATCCCTTGACCTTTGTTTTTTTGCCTTGTGTGTGATCCCTTATTTGTGATTGTTACATTCATGCATTCATGCGCATCATAACATTCATCATACAAAAATTTCAAGGAACTGAGGTGTTATGTGCAAATATTTTCAGACTATGGATTATGGATGAAGGAACACTAAGAAATACAGTTTCAGATGTCCCGACTTGAAAGAGTTAAGGAAGCTAGCATCTTTTGTATTAGATCCCTTGGACTTCAAACAACTCCATGGGAAGCTTCTTTCTATCTTATCTGCTGATGTAGTTGAAGGACTTCTGAGTGTGTTGGTTCAGTTCTATGACCCTCTCTACCGTTGCTTCACTTTTCCAGATTATCAGCTTGTACCTGCGTTGGAGGAGTATGCCCATCTCTTGCGAATACCTGTTTCTAACAAAGTTCCCTTTAGTGGATCGGAAGAGATTCCCAGATATCATCTTATTGCTGAAGCTTTTCACTTGAAGAAGTCTGAGATAGAGGCTCATTGGGTGAAAAAGGAGGATTATTTGGGTTGACTTCTGAGTTCCTCATCAAGGAAACTACTGCCTTTGCTCAAGCCGGTAGTGTGGAAGCTTTTGAAGCTATCTTTGTATTGCTCATTTATGGATTAGCTTTGTTCCCTAACATTGACGGTTTTGTTGATGTTAACGCCATTAGAATTTTGTTGATTGGGAATCCTCTTCCTACTCTATTAGGAGATATGTACTTCTCTTTGCATCTAAGGAATTCTAAGGGTGGTGGAACTATTGTCTGTTGCATTCCTCTTCTGTACAAGTGGTTTATTTCGCACTTGCCTCAGACACCCTCTTTTGTGGAGAATAAACAATGTCTACGGTGGTCTCAGAGACTTATGTCTCTCACTAATGATGATATAGTTTGGTATGATCCTTCATTAAGTAGTTTGGAGATTATTGATTATTGTGGTGAATTCTCTAATGTGCCTCTCATTGGTACACAAAGAGGTATTAACTACAACCCTGCTTTGCCTCGTCGTCAACTTGGGTTCCCTTTGAGAGACAAACCTAATAACACTTTGTTAGAAGGTCTTTTTTATCAAGAGGGTAAAGATCCACAACATTTGAAGTAGAAGATTATGCATGCTTAGCATAATGTGCATAGGAAAGGAAGGTCCGAGCTTGGTCCGCGCAATTGTGTAGCTTTGGAAGCTTACACTCTTTGGGTGAAGAAGAGAGCTTTTGAGTTGAAGATGCCTTATCCTTGTGAGATACCTATGTCTATGGTTGTGGTTTAAACATTAAATCTCCATAACCAAGATGTAGAGGAGTTGGAAGACGCACTCACCAAGATGAAGCAAGAGAAGGATATGTGGGAAGAGCATTTCCATGCTTTGAGCAGAAAGCATGAGGAGTTGCAACTTGAGTCTAAGGACAAAGATGCACTTATTGAGCTACTTGAAGATCGAGTGACAAAGAGACAGAGAGAGCCAGAGGTTTCATCTTCCTCTAGTATGCCTCAGCCTTCCGTCGGTTGGAAGAAGATTGTTGATCAACTTGTCCTCGAGAAGACTCAGATGAAGGCTTCTTTTCAGACCGAGATCTGACGCATTCGAAGGAAGTACACGCCTGCCGCCAGATCTTCTGATGTTGTTGTTAGGGATCCTTAGGATGACTAGCCTCCTTTTCTCTTGTATTTTGTGTTTTTAGTTTCTGAAATTGTACTCAGTGTAATCCTTCCAATTATATAAATAAAAGAGATATTTTATGGTTAAAATCAAATTGTTGCAATTATTGTTATATATATATATATATATATATATATATATATATATATATATATATATATATATATATATATATATATATATATATATATATATTTGCAAATAATATAGTAAGTTCCTTGAAAACAAAAATAAATAAGCATTGCATTTCATGCATCATTTGCATATCAGGTTTCTCTTTCGTCAGATGTCTCATTGGTGTTTCTTCTGTGCTTCAACCAAGCTGACTCATCGATACAATACCCGCGCCAATCATTTGAAGATTATGGAGCATCTTGAACAAGAGAACAAAGAGCTGAAGGATGAGATTTCCCGTCTGACTGCCATGATGGAGTCAGTCCTAGCTGGTCAGAGCCAGTCTTCTCCAACACCCGTAACTCCTCCTCCTCAGAGGACTGTCATTTCAGGGGAGGCTACCTCTACCATTCCTGTAACTGTTGCTCATTTTCACCCAACATGCCATCCGGATTCCCTTGGGGAATGCCTCCGAACTTTGTGCCTGAAGGCTTTGCGCCTACCTTTGCTTCCATGCCGACATCTAGCCCGGTCATGTCTGTGCCGCCGCCTGTTGTGCATACCCTGCCTTGTGTAGAAGACACCATCTATCATTCTGAGCCGTATGAGGGCCCTGATATGCCTTAGAAGATGGATGAGATGAAGGACCAATTCCTTGAGCTGCATAAGGAGTTGAAAATTTTGAGGGGTAAGGACTTGTTTAGGAAGAGTGCTGCGGAATTGTGTTTGGTTACAAAGGGAATACCTATCCCCTCAGTCATTTGGTGATGCACGCTCGAAAGATGTTTACTCAAACCGATAATGATCAGCTTTTGATCCATTATTTTCAAGGCAGTCTGACCGGTGCCGCTCTGAGGTGGTACATGGGATTGGATAATTCAAGCATCTGCACATTCAATGATTTGGGCGAGGCATTTGTGAAGCAATATAAGTCTAACTTTGATATGGCTCTAGACATAGATCAGTTGAGGTCGTTGTCTAAAAAAGATAAGGAGACATTCAAGTAGTATGCTCAGTGATGGAGAGAGCTTGCTGCTCAGATTACCCCTCCTTTGGAAGAAAAAGAGATGACCAAGATTTTTCTTAAGACCCTGAGCTCATTTTACTATGAGCGGATCATTGCTAGTGCCCCCAGTGACTTTACCGAAATGGTAAAAATGGGGATGAGTCTCGAAGGTGTCCGAGAAGGACGGTTGTCTAGAGAGGAGGTGTCGTCTAGCAAGAGGTATGCAAAACAATTTCAGCAAGAAGAAGGAGAGTGAAGCTAATGCAGTTTCAGTTGGGAGGCAAATGAGGCCTCAGATAAGAATAAATCAACCACCCCGTCAACATCATCGTCAAGTATCATCAGTCATTCCAGTATTTTCAGCAAATCAGTCAGCACCAGTTCAACAACAACAACTTCAACAACAACCACCGCAACGAACAAACACCTACAACAACAACAATACCAACAATCATTAACAACAAAATTTTGAGAGGAAAAAGGTCTCTTTTGACCCAATTCCGATGACATATGCAGAATTATATCCCTCTCTGGTTCTCAAGAACCTGTTACAACCAAGAAATCCTCCTCAAATTCCCGAACCACTTCCATGGCGGTACAAACCAGAACTCCATTGTGCTTTTCATCAAGGAGCCACTGGCCACGATATAGAGAACTTCTACCCTCTCAAGTATGAAGTTCAGAAGCTGGTAAAGAGTGGAATGGTGTCCTTTAAGGACCGCGCGCCAAATGTTAAAGCTAACCCACTACCTGCCCATGGGAATTCATCTGTTAATATGGTGGACGGTTGTCCAGGGGAGTTCAAGGTATTCGATGTACGTTTCATAAGAAGGTCCTTGGTGACGATGCACAAGGATATTTGCTTGGTGAGTGATTGTGAGCATGACCATGATGGTTGTGCTATCTGCAATGTCAATCCTAAAGGTTGTACGGTTGTGAAAAGAGACATCCAACGGTTGATGGATGAAGATTTTATTCAGATTGTTCAATCCCGTCATATAGATGACGATGTCAATGTAATAGTACCAATTTTCAAAACTCCTGAGAGAATGTTTATTCAATATGATAGCAGCAACAGTAACAACGTCAGCAAAAGATCGGTATCATCGTTGGTTATACAGTTGGCGGGTCCCGTCCCGTATGCATCCGATAAAGCTGTTCCATATCAGTATATGCAACTATGTTAAAAGATGGTCAAGATGTTCCATTACCTACAACCAGTTCTGTTATAAGCATTGCTGATGTTACTAAGGTGACCCGTAGTGGTCGTGTGTTTGGGTCGGTGTTCCCAAGGAATGTAGGAGATTCGACTGTCAATAAGAAGGTGGATGTGCCTGTAGTAGAATCTCTTAGTGCTCCAAAGTGCCAGTCTGGTGAATCCAGCGGTTTGAAGCCTAATGACGATGATGTGTGTAAGACCCTAATTTTGACCCTAAGATCCCTTATGGCATCATGTTATTGCACAAATGCATTGCCTCAAGGATCATAGCATGTTTGGTTCCTTAACCCTAGGGTTGGGACTTGTGTGAGTGGTTTGAGACCACCAAGCATGCTTGTATTGTATATTATTGCTCTTATTATTTTGATTACTAACCAAAAACACAAAAATATGTCACTAACTCTTTTTGTTTTGAAGCTCAAGTGATCATGTGCCCCAATGCTCCTAGGAGGCTCCTAAGCCCAATGCAATAGCCAGATGAAGCTGAGAAAACGCATGACAACGGTCCACAAAACTCTTAATCATCATATATGTATCCAAAGTATCTCAATTTGCCAATTTGATCAAGATAACCCAAGGGGCTTGAGGATTGTTTCCCAAGGAAACCCTAATTCAACTGTGCTTTGACTGTGCATTGCTCATGAAGCAGTCTCAAACTATGATCAAATTTAATCAAGGGAAGTTATTTTATTCATTATTTTATGCATATATGATCCTTTTTGAGGATCCTCAATCATTTATTCATCAAGATTGGAAGTTTGGCCTTGAGAAGTTGACCAGTCAACTTTTGATGTGTTTGTCAAATGAATATGACCCCAAGAGAAAACTTGTTCTTAAGAACCGTATGAACAACTTTAATGTTCATCCAAAATCCATTTGAAACTTGGAAGGTCATCATTCATTTAAAACAATTATAGGTCATTTGGACTGAAACCCTAATTTTGGGTTAACCTACCAAGGGCATAACTTCCTTAATTTTTGTGATTTTGAGGTGAGACCAAATGAATTGGAAAGCTTGAGATGTCTAATTCAAATTTTATGTTGGAAGAAATTTCATAATCCTAAAATAAATATAAGTGATAATACAAAACATTATAGGTCATATTGGACCTAATCCATTGAATTTGAAAAAGTACCTAACTTCAAATGCCCATAACTTTATCATGAAAAATCCAAATGATGCAAAATATGAGTCTAAATTGATCATATTGAAAACATATACAATTTTGAAGTTGGAGGTTTTTTCATTTGAAGCTTTCATCATGCAAACAAAGGGGTTTGAATAGGCTTACTTTTAGTGAAAGTTTTCAAAGGTGACTTATACATGTTTTATACCTAAATTTTCACAGCCAGTTTTCATTAATTTCCAAATGCCAAATGAATTTTTGTCCAACATGACTTTTATTCCTTATTTCAAGGGCTTTCCAACCATTTCTCACATTACTTTTTTGGATTTTCCATTGGCGAGTTTCTAATAGCTCTTTCTTTATGTTCATTTTTGCATTTCATGATGAAACTTAATGTGCAAGCTAGTTCCACTTCATGTACACGTCCAATTCCATTCCAAATGAACTCAACACGGTTTTGCACCCATCATTGGGCCTCACATGCGCCTGTACAGGCCCATACATATCCATTTCAAGTTGAAATGCACACGAGGGAATCATGATGCACAACCTTCTTCAGCTATAAATAACTGCTCATTCTCATTCACTTGGTAACCTTTTGGAGATCTGAAACACTACAACACTGAAATCCTAACCAATACCAAAGGAATTTTCCAGATTTTTTCTCACTTTCAAGCTTGAAATTCAACATCATTAGTTGATTTTCAAAGCTCAATTCCTTAGCCTATCATCTCCACTGCATCCCTAGAGCAAAGAGGATTCAAGATCTTGAAGAATTTGTGGCCTTAAGAGCTCCAATTCAGAGGTAGAACTTCAAACTTTTTTGATCTAAGACTTGCAATTCAATGTGACATTCTTATGTTTGTGTGGTTTTCTGAAGTCCTAACACTTGAGGCAAGCCAATGGTGGTTTCAATTTTCTATTTCATGCACTTTCAGTTTGAACACCATGATCTTCCACCTCACATTTCTCTCAATATAGGAAGAGTGAGGAAGATCCATGGACACAATGGTGATCTACATCACATGAGCTTCAATTTGATCTTGTTTTTCATTTTTGTTAAAAAAAATTTCTCTGCAACTGGTGGTCGGAGATTGTTGGTTCACCGGAGAAGATGGTGGTTTCCACCACCACCACCACCACCACCACGTGTATACCTCCATGGCCATTGGATCATGCTTCCACGTTTTAATCCTAAGCATTCATTATGTTTACTTGTTTTAATTCACATTGCCATGCGTTTGACTTGGTCATACCATGCACCCTCACATCTGAGCCTTTAATCCATGCCACATCAATTAATGAACCTGATCCTGTGGCTGCGCATTTTTCTAATATTTTTATTTTCTTTTAATTTCAGTTAATTCCTTTTATTTTCAAAAATTCATAAAAAAATTATTTGAAGTCGCAAAAATATGAGACCAATGCCAAAAATTTTCTTGAAAAATCTAGTTTCATATTTTGATTTTTAATTATTTTTATGATTTCATTTAATATTTTTTGTGAATTATTTGAGTTTTAATAGTTTTAATTCATTTTAAAATACTTTCTGATATTTGAAAAATCCAAAAAATATTTTCCTAACACCTATGGATCATGATAAGTCAACGAAAAATAGTCTCATCAATTTCTATTTTAATTTGAGATTTATTTGAGATTTTAATTCTTATTGTGTTATTTTTGAGTGTTTTTAATTGTTTTTAAATACTTTCTGATTTCCAAAATTGTTGAAAAAATTAGTCAAAGCTTGTTTGACCATGTTGAACCTATGAGAATTTAATTGGACTTGTTGAAGTTGATTTGAATTGAATTTGAGGTTTGACCTTATTTGTTTTTTTTTATTTGCATTTATTTTAATTCAAAAAATACCAAAAAAATATTGTTGACTTGTTGACTTATAACCTTCATTTCTTTTCTGTTTGGTGTTGATTGATGATGATTTGATTCACATTTGATCAATTGGACTTGATACTTGTCTTCTTTTCCATTCCCTTTCATCTTCATCCCATTCTTTTCATCATTTGGCCAATGAGTTAATGTCTTATGGTTGGTCTTGACAAATGAGAGGTTTAACCTTCTTTGATCCAAACCAAACTCAACTTGATCCATGATCAAGTGAGTTGTTTTGTGTCTAATATAGGTTGCTTCTTGGTCAAGCAAATAACCTAAAGTCCATACAAGGCCCATCCCCTTTTGTTTTGGCATGGCAAGTTTATGGAGCTTGGCTTACTAGTCATGATCTCTAACTTGTGTTATTTGCCTATATTTTTATTGACCGGCCTCAGATAGGTGTGACTACTACATTAGTCCACTTACGATTGCTTAACATAGCGCTACATTGTCTTATGACAAGCTAACATAACCTCCACTAATTACTAACTTTAATTTGATCATTCAATTTCTTGTCATTTACTTCTAATGCCATTTTTTTCTTGCTCATTTATTCATATTGCTTTTCATTTTGCTCACTTGAGCACATATTTTATGTTTATGCCATTTTCCTTTTGCTCATTTGAGCCCATTATTGTATATAAATATATTGTTATCTTGTGTTTGTTTTTGTGTTTGTTTTGTGTGAACCATATGCAAAAGGAGAAAGGACTTAAATTTAGGACCTACCTATGCTTAAAGGAGTTCAAGAGAAACTAGGCCTCATGCCTTTAGAATGCTAAAGTTCAAAGTTGACTTCAAAGTACTTCTCCTTCCAACTTATTCTTTGTCCATTCCTCTTATTGTGTTGTGAACTTTGTGATGTTTGTTCTTGTGTGATAGGGATTCCACTTTGAGATTGTGCAAAAGGACCATTGTCATGAGTAGCCAAGATAAGAGACAAGCCAAATGGAGGTCCTAGGAGCTTGAATCCAAATTGTTTGATTGCTTGATTGCATGCTAAGTCCAAAGAAAAGGAGCATCTTGAATCATCTCTATGATTTCAAGAAAAGGAACTCCACGGGTTTATCTTTCCCCTCTTATCTTTGTTTTCTTTAGGACCAGCCCTTCTCTTCTTCTCCCCACTCTAACCCAAGCCAGAAATTATTTTCTAAACTTTGACTTTGTTTCAAATTAGAAACCTATGCCTTATGCCTTTGACTTTTCAAAATCTTTTCATCAATACTCATTGTGAATAAATCTTAATCCAACTTTGACTTCACTTTGTAAGTAAACCTAACTTGTAAATATAACTCACTTCAAGTTGTTTTTGTGGTTCCAATGGCCACTTTATTAAAACCTTTTCAAAAACATTAGTCATAGGTTTGAATTATCATAGTGGTTGATGTAAACCTCACCTCATCCTTAGTGATTGGATTATAAGTCTTCCATGCTTATTATAGGGTTAACCCCTCACTAGCATGTTGAAGCTTTCCTCACGTGGTGGATTGTTGGTTTAAGTTGAGTTTTCTCCCTTTGATAACAAAAGACCTTAAGGCTTTTGATCAAATCAATTCACCAACCTTTGAGATTTTTACCCCGAACTACGAGGTTTTGATCCTACCTTTGTGATGGTACGTAGGCAATGGGTTCATCCATTCAAACAACAATATTTGTAAATATAATCTATTCTCTTCTCATCCCCCCAATCTTTTGTACAAATCTTTTCACAAATACCAACCTACAACACATATTTGCAAAAAGGGTTCCCTTAGAGTACTAAGGATGTTTTGGGTGCGTAAAACCTTCCCATTTCATAACCAACCTCCTTACCTAGATCTCTGACATTTTTATTAGTTTTTGATTTGAAAAACTTCTTACCTTGGCTTTTGTTCGCTTTTTAGCCTTTCCTTTGGACAAATAAAAGTGCGGTGGCGACTCGAATTGTATGTTTAATTTTGGTTTAGTCAATAAACCTAAAGGTAACGAAAACCCCGCTACAGAAAAGTGGCGACTTTGCTAGGGACCATCTCTCTAGTGGGTTTAGCCTACTTTTTGCTTGTATGTCTATATTTATTTGTGACATATTTTTGTGCAAATTTGGGATGACTGTATTGTTTGTAATGTATGAATTGCTTGATATATTAATTGCTTGTATGCTTGGTGGTTTCTTGTGAGATGAGTTCTATACCCGAACTCGAGTGCACTTATGATAGGAGAATGGCATAATCTTGTTGACTTGTGTGGAGTTATTCGTTAACAAGTTGACTTGCAAGCCCATTCACTTGGTGGAGGTCTTATTGGGATCAATAATGTCACACGAGTAGTCGTGGTTAGGCATTACTCTTTCAAATACAAACCTTAGAAGCCAAGGACCTTATATACCTAGCCCATCTTGGCCTATTTTAGGACGTAGTGCGAAGGTCGTTCAAGTGTAAGACTTGAAGCGATTGTTACGCGATACTACACTCATAAGAGTCTCTCTCGAGAATATTTTTGGAGGACGAGTAGTCATTTTATCAGATAATATCCGAAAGATGAGATGATGACTATGAGGACCTTCCTAGAACATGATTGTCAGGTTTAACCATAGTACACTCCCATTGGGTGGTTCTTAACCGAGACTCCATGCTCGTGACTCTCAACAAACCCTTGATTCGCGGTCGATCCGTTCTCGTATATCCTCAATATCAATGGAACTCGGGTGTTGATAAGGTGTAAACCATAATCCACCAAAATGGATGATTGATATTGATGATAACTTGAGCCATCCCATGACCTTTGTATGGTGTGACTTGATTGATCCTTGAGTGTAATTTTTGCATTCATGCATACATGCATTCATTCGCATTCATATCATTAACAATAAAGATTTTTCAAGGAATTTAAGAGGTCTGTTTGCAAATTTTCAGACATGGATAAGCAAAGAAGGAACACGAAGAAGTACAGTTTCAGACAACCCGATTTGAAAGAGTTAAGGAGTTTGACATCTTATGTATTAGAGCCTTTGGAGTTCAAAGCTCGCCATGGGAAGCTTCTGTCTGTTCTTTCTACCAAGATAGATGAAGGTTTGATGAGTGTGTTGGTGCAGTTCTACGATCCTCTGTATCGGTGCTTCACTTTTCCGGATTTCCAGCTTTTGCCTACACTTGAGGAGTATGCCTATCATGTGGGTATACCTATTCTGGACCAGTTGCCGTTCAGTGGTTTGGAGAAGATTCCGTCTTCTCAAGAGATTGCTGACATGCTTCATGTGGATGTATCTGACATTGTTGCCAATATGACTACCAAAGGTGGAATTCAAGGTCTCCCGTCTGATTTTCTGATTTCGAAAGCTACTTTGTTTGGGAAGGCCATGAGTAAAGAAGCTTTTGAAGCCATATTTGTACTCCTCATCTATGGGATAGTGTTATTTCCCAACATCGACAATTTCGTAGATGTGAACGCTATTAGGATTTTCTCTTCTCTTAATTCCGTTCCGACTTTGTTGGGTGACACTTATTTCTCTTTGCATATGAGGAATGCAAAGGGTGGTGGTTCCATTGTGTGATGTCTGCCTCTGTTGTACAAGTGGTTTATTTTGCACTTGCCTCAGACGCTTGCCTTCAAGGAGAACAAGGGATATCTATGGTGGTCTGCGAGACTTATGTCTCTCACTAATAATGATATCTCTTGGTATAATCGTGTTTATGATGGTGTTCAGATTATTGATTCTTGTGGTGAGTTCTCCAATGTACCTCTTCTTGGTACATGTGGTGGAGTTAACTACAACCCTGCTTTGGCTCGCCGTCAGCTTGGGTTCCCCTTAAAGGATAAGCCTAACAACATTTTGTTGGAAGGATTGTTCTTTCAAGAGGGTAAAGATCCCTAAAAATTGAAGGATAAGATGGTTCGCGCCTGACGCAAAGTTCATAGGAAAGGGAGGAATGAGCTTGGTCCGAAGAATTGTGTTTCTTTGGAACCTTACACCGCTTGGGTGAGGAAGAGAGCTTCGAGTATCGCATGCCGTACGAGTATCTGAGACCTACCCCTGTGATTATGGTTGAGACTTCAACCCTCCCTAATCAAGGAGTAGAGGAGTTGAGAGACGAAGACCATTCGCGTGCTTGGGTTCGTGAACGTGAGAAACTTCTTCAATGGCTCAAAGATAAGGATGCAATGATAGGATTTCTAGAGCATCAGGTTATTGATGAGCCTGATGATATGGTTACTTATCTTCTTCCTCACTCATCTAGGTTTTGGAAGATGAAGTATGATCAGCTCGCCAAGGAGAAGGCCGACATGGAAGCAGATTATGAGAGAGAGGTGAAGAGGCTTCATGCTACTTATCTTCCGATCTCGAAGGCTTTGGACGATTGCTTCTAGGGCTCCATAGGATGTTTATTCTCCTTTCCTCTTGTATTATATTTGGTTACCAAAATTGTACTACTTCTTTGGTGTAAAAATTTTCCAAATATTATTGCTATGAGTATGCCATATATGTCTTAAAAATTCAATATTTTTCAAATATTTGCAAATAGATCTCTATAAAGTTCCTCTGATAAAAAAACAAATCATGTGCACAATCATTGCATGCATCATATGCATAAGCAGGTTTTGTTCCGAGCTCTTGATCAGTGGTCTAACTCTTTGCTCTTCAGTTATTTTGAAGACAACCTGACACACCAGTATAATACCAGAGCAAATCATCTGAAGATAATGGAACATCTCGAGAAAGAAAACATGGACTTGAAGGAAGAGATTACTAGACTGACTGCCATGATGGAGTCAGTTTTGGCCGCACAAAGTCAAGCTTCTCCAACTCCTGCAACTCCTCCCGCGAGGACGGTCATCTCTGAGGTAGCTGCTTCAACAGTGCTTGCTGCTACCGCCCACTTCGCTCTAACTATGTCAGCCGGATTCCCTTGGGGAATGCCATCTAACTTCATACCAGAGGGCTTCGCTCCCACTCTTGCTTCTATGTCGGCATCTAGCCCGGTCCTGTCTGTGCCATCTCCCGTTGTGCACACCTTACCTCGAGTAGAAGACACCATTTATCATTCTGAGCCATCTGAGGGCCCAGACATATATGAGAAAATGGATGAAATGAAAGATCAATTCCTTGAGCTGCACAAGGAACTGAAGACTTTGCGGGGGTAAGGACCTCTTTGGGAAAAGTGATGCTGAGTTGCGCCTGTTGCCCAACGTTAAAATCCCAGTTAAATTCAAAATGCCTGACTTTGAGAAGTACAAGGGAAATACATGTCCACTCAGCCATCTTGTGATGTATGCTCGCAAGATGTCGACTCAAACCGACAACGATCAACTGCTGATTCACTACTTTCAGGATAGCCTGACAGGTGCTGCGCTCCGGTGGTATATGGGGCTGGAGAGTGCTAGCATCCTTACTTTCAATGATCTTGGAGAGGCGTTCGTAAAGCAGTATAAATATAATATGGATATGGCTCCAGACAAGGACCAGTTGAGGGCAATGTCCCAGAAGGATAAGGAGACCTTCAAGGAATACGCTCAGAGATGGCGAGAACTGACAGCTCAGATAGTGCCACCCTTGGAGGAGAATAAAATGACAAAGATATTCCTGAAGACTTTGAGCTCTTTCTATTACGAGCGCATGATTGCTAGTGCTCCCTCAAACTTCACCGAAATGGTGAATATGGGGATGAGGCTAGAAGAAGGGGTCCGTGAAGGACGCTTGTCTCGTGATGATGGTTCCTCATCAAAGAAATATGGAGGATTTGCTAGGAAGAAGGAAGGGGAGACTCATGCTATATCTTACCATGTTAAAGGAAGGCCCTTTGTGAAGAGGAGAGAAGTTCGTCCGACCGTCAACCAACACCAGGTGGCTCATATAGCACCTGCTTTCAGAGAAGTTCAACAATAACCATAACAACAACATCGTCAACAACAACAGGCTTACCAGCCTCGCAACAATAACAACACCAGCACCAGCAACTACGAGAGGAAGAGGGTGACTTTTGACCCGATTCCGATGACATATGCTGAACTTTATCCTTCCTTAATTGATAGGAAGTTGATAACTCCTCGTGATCCTCCTGCTATACCAGCCAATCCTCAGTGGTGGTATAAGACCTAACTCCATTGTGTATATCATTCTGGTGCTCCTGGACATGACGTGGAGAATTGCTATCCATTGAAGACCAAGATGCAAGACCTTGTGAGGAGCAGGATACTGTTCTTTGAGGATGTAGGCCCAAATGTAAAGAAGAACTCATTGCCCGAGCATGGGAAAGCAGCTGTTAATATGGTTCAGGGATGCCCTAGCAAGTACAAAGTCCTTTATGTGAATGACATTAGGAAATCCTTGGTTGAGATGCATAAGCTGTTGTGTGAACACAACCATTATGAGCATGACCATGATAGATGCCAGGTGTGCACTATCAATGAAAGAGGATGCCGTCAAGTAAGAAAGGACATCCAAGAGATGTTGGATCAAGGGATGATTGAGATACTTTAGAATCGTAATGAGGATGAAGTCGATGTTATCACCCCTGTGTTTAAAATTCCTGATCCTGTCATCATTAAGTATGATGTCGTCAAGAGGAAAGTATCGCCAGCTTTTGTGATTAAGCTAGCGGGTCCTGTCCCGTATGTATCAGATAAGGCGGTTCCCTACCGTTATAATGCAGTCATGCTAGAAGATGGGAAGGAGGTGCTGTTACCCTCAACCTCTATTATGAGCATTTCTGACGTAAGTAGAGTGACCCGCATTGGTCGTGTTTTCTCGACTCAGCCGAAATCCCACAAAGACGTTGTGAAGAGAGCTGCTGTTAATCCTGCCGGTCTTGTGGGGACTTCTTCTTCAAATCCGTCTGTTCCTGTTGTGAAGGGTGTTGACCCTATTGTTGTTAAAACCAATAATACTCCTATCCTAGTTGGCCAGTCTGGCATTTTGAGAGAGGATGGTGATGAGATATTGAGGCTCATCAAAAGGAGTGAGTATAATGTTGTGGATCAGTTGCTACAAACTCCATCAAAGATATCTATCTTATCTTTGTTGATGAATTCAAAGCCACACCGAGAAGCGTTGCAGAGGGTTTTGGACGTGGCATACGTGGATCACGATGTCATAATTGAGCAGTTTGATAGCATTGTTGCAAATATAACCGCCTACAACAACTTGAGCTTCTGTGATGCTGATCTTCCTGAGGAGGGAAAAGACCACAATTTGGCTTTACATATATCTATGAATTGTAAAGATGATGCCCTGTCCAATGTGTTGGTGGACACATGATCATCACTCAATGTATTGCCAAAGTCCACTCTTGCTAAACTTTCATACCAGGGGCCTCCCATGAGGTAGAGTGGAGTGGTAGTGAAAGCTTTTGATGGATCGCGTAAAACTGTGATTGGCGAATTAGAACTCCCAATAAAGATCGGACCTAGTGATTTCCAGATCACTTTCCAGGTCATGGATATTCATCCATCTTATAGTTGTTTTCTTGGCAGACCATGGATTCACGAGGCATGCGCCGTGACATCCACCCTGCACCAAAAGTTGAAGTTCGTGAAGAACAAGAAGTTGGTGGTGATAGAGGGGGGGGGGGGAGAAGGCTCTCTTGGTCATCCATTTATCTTCATTCTCCTGTATTGATGTTGAGGATGAGGTTGGGACTCTGTTCTAAGCCTTATCTATTGCTAAGCCTTCTAGGAAAGGACTTTTTTCATTTGTCTCCTATAATGATGCGAAATTGGCCATTGAGCATGGTGCAACTACTGGTTTGGGGAAAATGATCAAGTTGGAAGATAATAAGTCCCGAGCTGGCATAGGGTACTCTTCTGGTGTTTCTAGTGATCTTGGGCTGTTCCAGAGTAGAGGTTTCATCCACATCGTAGAAGACCAAGAAGCTGCTGCCATTGTTGAAGATGATGAAGAGGAAGACCTTGGCAATTTCGTCATACCTGGATGAATCTGCAATAATTGGGTCGCTGTTAATGTTCCAACAGTTATCCATAAGTCAACGTAATGTGTTCATTTTGTTTAAGAACCCTTCTCCCATGCCAAAAGGAGAAGTGAAGACATTGTTGGCATAATTGATTAATACAATGATATTCATTCAATAATCGCATGTTAAATGTTTGTTTTCCTCAAATTATTTTTCCTTTTTTCTTTTTTGCATGAAATTGGTGATCACCATAAAACCCTAAAAAGAGAATCAATCTTTTCATCTGCATAATGATTTGCCTTGTTTGAATTCTAAAATCTCTTTTATACTCAAAATCATTATGCAGGTTAATCAAACCCATTGAACATAATGATTCAACACCATCTCCCAAGTTTGAGTTCCCGGTATTTGAGGCAGAAGAAGATGATGTTGAAGAGATTCCTGATGAGATTACCCGTCTGCTTGAGCACGAGGACAAGATCATTCAGTCGCATCTTGAGAATCTGGAAATAGTCAACTTGGGGTCTGAAGACTGCATTCGTGAAGTGAAGATTGAGGCACTCCTTGAAGAATCTGTTAAGAAGGGGTTGATTGAGCTGCTACAAGAATATGTCGACATCTTTTCCTGGTCGTATGAAGACATGCCTGGTCTAGATATTGATATCGTGCAACATTTCTTGTCGTTGAAGCCTGAGTGTGTACCTGTAAAGCAAAAGCTCGAAAGAACTCATCCTGATATGGCAGTGAAGATTAAAGAAGAAGTTCAGAAGCAAATTGATACGAGGTTTCTGGTGACTTCTACATATCCTCAATGGGTGGCCAATATTGTGCCTGTACCTAAGAAAGATGGAAAAGTACGAATGTATGTGGATTACCGTGACTTGAATAAAGCTAGTCCGAAAGATGATTTCCCTTTACCACACATTGATATGTTGGTAGATAATACAACTAAATTCAATGTCTTTTCGTTTATGGACGGATTTTCCAGTTATAATCAGATTAAAATGGCACCCGAGGATATGGAGAAGACAACATTCATCACACCTTGGGGAACATTCTGTTATCGAGTGATGCCCTTCAGTTTGAAGAACGCCGGAGCCACGTATCAACGTGCTATGACTACCTTGTTTCATGATATGATGCACAAGGAGATTGAGGTGTATGTTGATGATATGATTGCAAATTCGAAAACGAAAATTGAACATGTAGAACACTTGTTGAAGCTTTTTCAGCGTTTGAGGAAATACAAGCTCCGCTTGAATCCGAACAAGTGTACATTTGAAGTCTGTTCCAGCAAGTTATTGGGCTTTATTGTCAGCGAGAGAGGTATTGAAGTTGATCCTGCCAAGGTCAAAGCAATACAAGAGATGCCTGCATCCAAAACTGAGAAGCAAGTCTGAGGTTTTCTTGGCCGCTTGAATTATATTTCGAGATTTATATCCCACATGACTGCCACATGTGCACCTATATCCAAGCTCCTCCGGAAAGATCAGCGTCATGATTGGACCAAGGATTGCCAAAAGGCCTTTGATAATATTAAAGAATATTTGTCCGAGCCTCCGATTCTGTCTCCGCCTATTGAAGGAAGACCATTGATTATGTACTTGACTGTGCATGATAATTCCATGGGTTGTGTTCTTGGTCAACAAAATGAATCAGGAAAGAAAGAATATGCCATATACTACTTGAGTAAGAAGTTCACTGATTGTGAGTCTTGATACTCAATGCTTGAGAAGACATGATGTGCTTTGGCTTGGGCTGCTAAGCGTTTGCGCCAGTATATGTTGAATCATACGACTTGGTTGATATCCAAAATGGATCCGATCAAGCATATCTTTGAGAAGCCTTCTTTAACTGGGAGGATTTCTCGTTGGCAGATGTTGTTATCTGAGTATGATATTGAGTATCGAGCTCAAAAAGCTATTAAAGGTAGTATCTTGGCTGACCATTTGGCGCATCAACCAATTGAAGATTATCAGTCTGTGCAATACGACTTCCCGGATGAAGAGATTCTGTATTTAAAGATGAAAGATTGTGATGAGCCTACGCTCGATGAAGGGCCAGAGCCTGGTTTCTGATGGGGTATGGTGTTCGATGGTGCTGTCAATCAGTATGGAAATGGTATTGGGGCAGTAATTATTACTCCTCAGGGCACACATTTTCCTTTTACAGCAAGGTTAACTTTCAAATGCACGAATAATATGGCGGAGTATGAGGCTTGTATTATGGGTTTGGAAGAATGTATCGATCTTAGGATCAAACATCTTGATGTTTATGACGATTCGACCCTGGTTGTTAATTAGATTAAGGGTGAATGAGAGACGAATCAGCCTGGCCTCATCCCATACAAAGATTATGCGAGGAGGATTTCCACTTTGTTTACTAAGGTTGACTTCCATCATATTCCTCGAGATGAGAATCGGATGGCAGATGCTCTCGCTACGCTTGCTTCAATGATTGTAATAAAGTATTGGAATGAAGTCCCCAATATTACTGTGATGTGCTTGGACAGACCAACTCACGTGTTTGCAGTTGAGGAAGTGAAAGATGATAAGCCGTGGTATTATGGTATCAAGTGTTTTCTCCAGAATCAGACTTACCCGCCTGACGCATCTGTTAAAGATAAGAAGACTTTGAGGAGATTATCTGGCAGTTTCTACCTCAATGACGATGTGCTTTACAAGAGGAATTTTGACATGGTTCTGCTCAGATGCGTGGATAGACACGAAGCAGACCTGTTGATGACTGAAGTCCATGAAGGTTCATTTGGTACTCATTCCAATGGACATGCTATGGCAAGGAAGATGTTGAGAGCAGGCTACTATTGGCTGACAATGGAGTCTGACTGCTGCAAATATGTGAAGAAATGCCACAAGTGTCAGATTTATGCGGATAAGATTCATATTCCCCCGACACTTCCGAATGTTATTTCCTCACCACGGCCTTTCTCCATGTGGGGAATTGACATGATTGTCATGATTGAACCTAAGGCGTCGAATGGTCACCATTTTATTCTCGTAGCTATTGGTTACTTCACCAAGTGGGTTGAAGCGGCGTCGTATGCAAATGTGACCAGGAAGGTGGTTGTGAAGTTTATCAAGAACCAACTCATATGCCGGTATGGTGTGCCTGACAAGATCATTATTGATAATGGATCTAACTTGAACAACAAGATGATGAAAGAGCTATGTAGCGAGTTCAAGATTGCACATCATAATTCTTCTCCCTATAGACCTAAGATGGATGGGGCTGTTGAAGCTGCTAATAAGAACATCAAGAATATTATTCAGAAGATGGTTGTTACATACAAAGATTGGCATGAGATGCTGCCATTTGCTCTACATGGCTATCGTACATCGGTTCACACTTCAACAGGGGAAACCCCTTTCTCTCTTGTATATGGCATGTAGGCTGTGCTCCCCGTGGAGGTTGAGATCCCATCAATGAGAGTCTTGATGGAAGCCAAGTTGACTGAGGAGGAATGGGTTCATAGTCGTTATGAACAACTGTATTTGATTGAAGAAAAGAGATTAACTGCCATGAGTCATGGTCAGTTGTATCAACAGAGGATGAAGAAAGCTTTTGATAAGAAGGTCAAGCCTTGTGTGTTCCGAGAAGGTGACCTCGTGCTCAAGAAAGTCTTGTCTTTCACGCCCGATTCCAGAGGCAAGTGGACTCCAAACTATGAAGCTCCATATGTTGTTAAGAGAGCCTTTTCAGGTGGTGCTTTGTTGCTTACAACTATGGATAGGGAGGATTTCACTCGTCCTGTGAATTCAGATGTAGTCAAGAAATACTTCGCCTAAAAAGTAAAAACAGAATAGCTCGCTAAGTTGAAAACCCGAAAGGGAGGCTTAGGCAAAAATGAGCGTCTTGGTGGATTGAAAACCCGAAAGGGCGATCCAGGCAAAAATTAGAGACATAAAAAAATGAATATATATCCCGCTAGATTGAGTACCTCACCCTAGGGAAATCTAGGCAAAAATTAGGGATTTGGCAAGTAATTGCATCCCGACAAGACTTTGTTCTACAACTGTCATCTGTCAAAGATTCTCGCTTAGTCATCGTCAACTGAAGCGTCAAATACAATGGATTCAGAGTTGGTGGAGAAACGGTCATTATGTTCAATGTAGCCCTTTTTCCATGTATATCACCAATTTCAAATTTATAAAGATCCATGGAGTCTCGCCATTTGCGGACTACCATTCTATTAAATAAATTTGAACCTTTATCCACTTCTTTGCGCTCTTATTTGCTTCTGTTTAACAAATATTCGCATGTTTTAATTGATGAATATCATTGTTTTAAACAAATAGAGTTTTCATAAATAAACTGATTTAAACAAAATGGACATTCACAATGACTGAAAGGATAACTGGAACGTCCTAAGTTGCTTTCCCAAGGATAGTATGATTTCCAAAAGGTAAGATATTTGTTCATATTCTAGCATGTTTATGTCCTCTTCATCATTATTCTGGTTGTCTCCCCAACGAGTGCAGAAGAATGATACATCATCAGCTTCCCAGAGAGTCTGGTATGAGAGGCTGGATCTATCTTATTGGATTGCTTTCTCCTAGTAGAATTTGTGGATCTTCATCCAACACGGTTCCCAGATAGTTTGTTTGTGAATACATGTTTGTTTCCCCCGTGGAGTCTTAGCAATCCACGATTGGTTATTTGTTGATTTGTGGATGATCCTTTCCATTCCAATTATTGCCTTGATCCTTTAGGGACTTATATTCCTTCTGTATCAGGCGCTGACATTTGTGTTTTATCAATTATATGGTTGTCATCCCTTGTGTGGGATGACCTAAAATCCCTTATAGATTAATAAAAGTTGATATGCTATTCTACTCACGAAGAGGTTTGTCTTTCCCCGGTATGAGTAAAAGTTCCCAGCGGAGTAAGCATGTGTTCCCTGCAGAGCTATCTTTCAGACATTTGTCTCCTCAACAATTGATGAAGGGTTTGTCTCCCTTTTCATCCCCAACATGTCGTTTGTTGACAAAGGATTCATTTCTGATTCCCTCAACCAGGGTAGTTCCTTTGAGAACATTTACGGCCTGCCCCCAGTGGGGTTTCCTGTTCCGAGTTTGATAATTTGTATCTCCTCTAAGTCTGAGATTTTCTCCTAACATCAAGAGTTGATATGGAAGATGTGTTTGTTTCTTTCCCCAGTGGAAATTGCTCTTTCTCCCCCTTAGCAGAGTTTCCTCTCCAGCAGATAAAAGGGAGTATTTTGACTGATGTGCATCCGCTTGGTGGTTGCTCCCCACGGAGTTTCACATCACTCCTTGATAAGTTCCCCAGTAGATTTTCTTCTCCAGCGGATCTTTTTTGCCTGTTCCCAACTGTGGTCGACGTCTTCCCGTGTTTATTCTTCTTCCAGAGATAATCCCCACTAGAGTTGAGTTCTCTGTATGGCTATTTTCTTTCGCTACTCATGAATACATCTTCTTTGTATCCTCAGCAAGTGTAGCTTTGGGATAGAGTTTGATATCCTTGATGATTTATTTTAATTCTACTCGGGTTGTTTCAACTGAGTTCACCAGTAGGCTCCGCCCTTCTTGTTGAGATGTTGTGCTGGGTGTTTGCTTGTGATTCTCGGGCTTGTTTGTGTTAGATATGTCTGTTTGTCAGCATTAATCATATACAAACCATGCATATACATGCATAATCATAGCATTCAGATATTCATGTTGCATTCTTTGCCATATATCTTTGCTTGTTATCTCCTGCTATTGGCGAAATATTCTTCCCAGAGCAGATGTTTGTGTCTGATCTCTCTATATAGAGTCAGCCCCATAGGCAGAAAGTGTCTATCTTTCCTTCTTTATTCCCCACTGAGTTATGTCCTCGTGGATGATTATTGTTTGATTTTCCTCCCCAAGTATGTTTTGGGATGGAATTACTCCCCTGAGTTATATCCTCATCGGGTTGAGTCTTGTTTGATTGTGTCTTTCCAGTTTGTTTCTGGATTGACTTTCTTTTCTTGTTATTCCCCTACAGTTCCTTATGGTCTAGTTGTTCAATTACTCATTAATCAGTAATTGTTCATCCTTTCCCCAACGGATCTTGTGGCCTTCTACCCAGTAACCGGTAGTTGTAAGTCCTATTTCTGTGGTTTTCTACCTAGTAACCGGTAGATGTAATCCCCTCTTTGTTGGTTATCTTTACCCAGTAACCGGTATTGATATTCCTTCGTTTTAAGTATACCACCTAGTAACCGGTGATATATCTCTTGGATAATTGCTTTTGTCAGGAAATTTATCCCTTGCAAGTCATTCTTTCATTTACCCTTGTTTGGTAATGATTGTTTCTCCTTCTGATTGGTCATCATTTTATACCCAGTAACCGGTATCCTGATGTCCTTTATTTTCGGTCGATTTATCCTTCATTAACCAAGTAACCGTTGTGGATAATCTTCCATGCGAGTATGTTATCTACGTTATGACGGTAATAGATAATATATCTCACGCGCTCTTCAGTTGAAGTCTTTTTCTTCCTCAGTCGAGTAAGATTCGTATTTCCTTGCGGAATCGAATGTCCATCCTGTAAGTCGAGTTTACTCTTTCAGCCCTCCTTTCGGATGATGAGTGTCTTGGATATGTTCCCAATTCACGCCTGGTTGATCACCTATTATATGCCCAGTAACCGGTATCCTTGGTGTTCCTTCCTTCTGCTCTCTATTATGACCTTTTGTCCCCTGTGGAGTCAGATGTCTCCCTGAGCGTGTTGTTCTCTCACCTAGTAACCGATGTTTTGATGGCATGTATCTCCTTGAGTTTATTGCCCAGTAACCGGCAATATCTCGTTGTTTCTTCCTCAGCTGGGTCCTTTGTGGACGTCCCCGTCTGAGTCCGAATTTTATCCGATGTATCCTTTGTGGATAGTTTCGCTGAATTGACATATTCCCTAATACATGCATCTGTGCGTCGGCTCGAGTCTTTCCATCGATTTATTTTCGTGGAATCCCTTCGTGTCTCCAGCAAGTTTTCAATTCGTGATCTGCTCACGCATTTTTACCTTATTTCCCCTAGAGTCTCTATCTCCTTAGCGAGTGTGTTACTCCTATGGATCTTCAGTTTCTCCTGATTTCTTTTCCTTCATGGAAATTATTCACCATGAAGATTTTTTTTTGCATGCATACATCTGCATCATGAGGTCTCTTAGGGACCAAAATTCGTCTCTTTGTTATTATTTAAGCCCATTCTATCTCGTCGAGACGAAGATTTTAACCTTCATATCTCCGGCTAGAATGGCCTTAAATAGGGGCATCTGTAAGACCCTAATTTTGACCCTAAGATCCCTCATGGCATCATGTTATTGCACAAATGCGTTGCCTCAAGGATCATAGCATGTTTGGCGCCTTAACCCTAGGGTTGGGACTTGTGTGAGTGGTTTGAGACCACCAAGCATGCTTGTATTTTGTATATTATTGCTCTTCTTATTTTGATTACTAACCAAAAGCACAAAAATATGTCACTAACTCTTTTTGTTTTGAAGCTCAAGTGATCATGTGCCCCAATGCTCCTAGGAGGCTCATAAGCCCAATGCAATAGCCAGATGAAGATGAGAAAAAGCATGACAACGGTCCACAAAGCTCTTAATCATCATATATGTCTCCCAAGTATCTCAATTTGCCAATTTTATCAAGATAACCCAAGGGGCTTGAGGATTGTTTCCCAAGGAAACCCTAATTCAACTGTGCTTTAACTGTGCATTGCTCATGAAGCAGTCTCAACCTATGATCAAATTTAATCAAGGGAAGTTCTTTTATTAATTATTTTATGTATATATGAGCCTCTTTGAGGATCCTCAATCATTTATTCATCAAGATTGGAAGTTTGGCCTTGAGAAGTTGACCAGTCAAGTCATCTGACTAAACTAAGGATCACTGAGATACAACTTTTGATGTGTTTGTCAAATGAATATGACCCCAAGAGAAAACTTGTTCTTAAGAACCGTATGAAAAACTTTAATGTACATCCAAAATCCATTTGAAACTTGGAAGGTCATCATTCATTTCAAAACATTATAGGTCATTTTGACTGAAACCCTAATTTTGGGTTAACCTACCAAGGGCATAACTTCCTTAATTTTTATGATTTTGAGGTGAGATTAAATGAATTGGAAATATTGAGATGTCTAATTTAAATGTTATGTTGGAAAAAATTTCATAATCCTAAAATAAATACATGTGATAATACAAAACATTATAGGTCATATTGGACCTAATCCATTGAATTTGAAAAAGTACCTAACTTCAAATACCCATAACTTTGTAATTAAAAATCCAAATGATGCAAAATGTGAGTCTAAATTGATTATCTTGAAAATATATACAACTTTTATGTTGGAGGTTTTTTCATTTGAAGCTTTCATCATGCAAACAGAGGGGTTTGAATAGGCTTACTTTTAGTGAAAAGTTTCAAAGGTGACTTAAACATGTTTTGTACTTAAATTTTCACAGCCAGTTTTCATTAATTTCCAAATGCCAAATGAATTTTTGTCCAACATGACTTTTGTTCCTTATTTCAAGGGCTTTCCAACCATTACTCACATTACTTTTTTGGATTTTCCATTGGCGAGTTTCGAAGAGCTCTTTCTTTATGTTCATTTTTGCATTTCATGATGAAACTTAATGTGCAAGCTAGTTCCACTTCATGTACACGTCTAATTCCATTCCAAATGAACTCAACATGGTTTTGCACCCATCATTGGGCCTCACATGCGCCTGTACATGCCCATGCATATCCATTCCAAATTGCCATGCACACGAGGGAATCATGATGCACAACCTTCTTCAACTATAAATAACTGCTCATTCTCATTCATTTGATAACCTTTTGGAGATCTGAAACGCTGCAGCACTGAAATCCTAACCAATACCAAAGGAATTTTCCAGATTTTTTCTCACTTTCAAGCTTGAAATTCAACACCATTAGTTGATTTTCAAAGCTCAACTCCTTAGCCTATCATCTCCACTGCATCCCTAGAGCAAAGAGGATTCAAGATCTTGAAGAATTTGTGGCCTTAAGAGCTCCAATTCAGAGGTATAACTTCAAAATTTTTGGATCTAAAACTTGCAATTCAATGTGATATTCTTGTGTTTGTGTGGTTTTCTGAAGTCCTCACACTTGAGGCAGGCCAATGGTGGTTTCAATTTTCTATTTCGTGCACTTTCAGTTTGAACACCATGATCTTCCATCTCACATTTCTCTCTATATAGGAAGAGTGAGGAAGATCCATGGACACAGTGGTGATCTACATCACATGAGCTTCAATTTGATGTTCTTGTTTTTCATTTTTGTTAAAAAGAATTTCTCTGCAACTGGTGGCCGGAGATTGTTGGTTCACCGGAGAAGATGGTGGTTTCCACCACCACCACCACCACGTGTATACCTCCATGGCCCTTGGATCATGCTTCCACGTTTTAATCCTGAGCATTCATTATGTTTACTTGTTTTAATTCACATTGCCACGCGTTTGACTTGGTCACACCATGCACCCTCACATCTGAGCCTTTAATCCATGCCACGTCAATTAGTGAACCTGATCCCGTGGCTGCGCATTTTTCTAATATTTTTTTTTCTTTTAATTTTAGTTAATTCCTTTTATTTTCAAAAATTCATAAAAAAATTATTTGAAGTCGCATTTGTTTGGTGTTGATTGATGATAATTTGATTCACATTTGATCAATTGGACTTGATACTTGTCTTCTTTTCCATTCCCTTTCATCTTCATCCCATTCTTTTCATCATTTGACCAATGAGTTAATGTCTTATGGTTGATCTTGACAAATGAGAGGTTTAACCTTCTTTGATCCAAACCAAACTCAACTTGATCCATGATCAAGTGAGTTGTTTTGTTTCCAAGATAGGTTGCTTCTTGGTCAAGCAAATAACCTAAAGTCCATGCAAGGCCCTTCCCCTTTTGTTTTGGCATGGTAAGTTTATGGAGCTTGGCTTACTAGTCATGATCTCTAACTTGTGTTATTTGCCTATATTTTTATTGACCGGCCTCAGATAGGTGTGACTACTATGTTAGTCCACTTACGATTGCTTAACATATCGCTACATTGTCTTATGACAAACTAACATAACCCCCACTAATTACTAACTTTAATTTGAGCATTTAATTTTTTGTCATTTACTTTTAATGCCATTTATTTCTTGCTCATTTATTCATATTGCTTTTCATTTTGCTCACTTGAGCACATATTTTATGTTTATGCCATTTTACTTTTGCTCATTTGAGCCCATTATTGTATATAAATATATTGTTATCTTGTGTTTGTTTTTGTGTTTGTTTTGTGTGAACCAAATGCAAAAGGAGAAAGGACTTAGAATTAGGACCTAGCTATGCTTAAAGGAGTTCAAGAGCAACTAGGCCTCATGTCTTTAGAATGCTAAATTTGTTGAAGAGCAACTAGGCCTCATGCCTTTAGAATGCTAAAGTTCAAAGTTGACTTCAAAGGACTTCTCCTCCCAACTTATTCTTTGTCCATTTCCCTTATTGTGTTGTGAACTTTGTGATGTTTGTTCTTGTGTGATAGGGATTCCACCTTGAGATTGTGCAAAAGGACCATTGTCATGAGTAGCCAAGATAAGAGACAAGCCAAATGGAGGTCCTAGGAGATTGAATCCAAATTGTTTGATTGCTTGATTGCATGCTAAGTCCAAAGAAAAGGAGCACTTTGAATCATCTCTATGATTTCAAGAAAAGGAACTCCAAGGGTTTATCTTTCCCCTCTTATCTTTATTTGCTTTAGAACTAGCCCTTCTCTTCTTCTCCCCACTCCAAGGGTTCATCCATTCAAACAACAAAATTTGTAAATATAATCTATTCTCTTCTCATCCCCCCAATGTTTTGTACAAATCTTTTCACAAATACCAACCTACACCACATATTTGCAAAAAGGGTTCCCTTAGAGTACTAAGGATGTTTGGGTGTGTAAAACCTTCCGATTTCATAACCAACCTCCTTACTTAGATCTCTGACATTTTTATTAGTTTTTGATTTGAAAAACTTCTTACCTTGACTTTTGTTCGCTTTTTAGCCTTTCCTTTGGACAAATAAAAGTGCGGTGGCGACTCGAATTATATGTTTACTTTTGGTTTAGTCAATAAATCAAAGGTAACGAAAACCTCGCTACAATGAGGTACTCAGGATAATTAAGAAAAGTGAATTCAACATAGTGGAGCAATTGCTCCAAACCCCCTTGAAGATTTTAGTACTGTCTCTGTTGATGAATTCAGAAGCGCACAGAGAAGCACTGCAAAGAGTTCTTGAATAAGAATATATGGAACATGATGTTACGGTGGATCAATTTAATCATATTGTGGCTTACACCACTTCCTGCAACAACCTTAGCTTTTGTGACGAAGAACTCCCTGAAGAGGGTAGGAATTATAAATTGGCTCTGTATATCTCCATGAAATGCAAAGATGACACTCTGTCAAATGTGTTGGTAGACACCGGATCTTCTTTGAATGTACTCCCAAAATCAACATTGTTGAAGATGTCATATCAAGGAGCGCCTATGAGATATAGTGGCGTGATCGTCAAAGCTTTCGACGGTTCGTGCAAGAATGTGATTGGAGAGGTGGATCTTCTGGTGAAGATAGGTCCGAGTGACTTCCAGATTACTTTTCAAGTAATGGATATCCACTCAGCCTATAGCTGTTTGTTGGGAAGGCCATGGATCCGCGAGGCAGGAGCTATTACATCCGCACTGCACCAGAAGCTCAAGTTTGTCAAGAATGGGAAGCTAGTTATTGTTGGCGGGGAGAAAGCGTTGTTGGTCAGCCACCTGTCATCTTTATCTTATGTTGAAGTTGAGGATGAGGTTGGAACTTCGTTCCAAGCCTTATCTATTGCTGGTATAAAGAGAGTTGGGGCACCCATGTCCTCCTTCATAGATGCATTGAAGGATGTTGAAGATGGTCAGTCTGATCAGTGGGGACGAATGGTAGAGGTCTCCGAAAACAAGAGTAGAGCCGGTTTGGGTTTCCAACAAGGTTCGTCAGTAGTCAGATCTGAAGACGTACAACTCAGCTTTCATAGCAGAGGGTTCATTCATGGTAATGAACAACACTTAGCTGCCGTGCTAGAAGATGATGAAGAGGAAGACTGCACCAATTTTGTGACGCATGGAAATGCTTGCAACAATTGGACCGCTGTTGATATTCCTGTTATTATGCATCGATCTAAGTAATTGCTTTTATTTGTTTTTGAAAATCCTTCTCCTATGCCTAAGGGAGAAGTGAACATTGTTGGGCATTTTCAATTCGATCATCAATAAAATATAATTCTATTCATCCACATCTATGATGTTTTGTTTTTACTTTTTGCTTTATTCTGAAAATGGTAATCACAAAAAACATAAATAAATAATATAATTGTCTCTGCATAATATTTGGTCACCAATTCACTTCTCTAAAATCAAAATATCAAATCATTATGCAGATTAGTTTCTAACTCCATTGAATACAATGATCCTTTTCCTTCTCCAAAGTTTGAATTCCCTGTGTTTGAGGCTGAGGAGGAAAGTGATGAAGAAGTAAGTTTTTAATTTTCTCGTTTTCTTCAGCATGAAGGAAAAGCCATTCACCCGTTCGAAGAGAAGATTGAGTTAGTCAACTTGGGTTCCGAAGACGATGTGAAGGAGGTCAAGATTGGATCTCGACTATGTCCTGAAGTTAAGAAGGGGTTGGTTGATCTTCTCCAAGAGTATTCAGATGTGTTTGCTTGGTCCTATCAAGACATGCCTGGCTTGGATTTGGAGATAGTGGAGCATAGATTGCCATTGAAGCCAGAATGCCCGCCACTTAAGCAGAAGTTGAGGAGGACTCATCCTGATATGGTAGTGAAGATTAAGGAAGAAGCGCATAAGTAGATTGGTGCTGGTTTCCTTGTTACTGCTGAGTATCCGCAATGGGTGGCCAATATTGTGCTCGTTCCGAAGAAAGATGGAAAAGTCCGTATGTGCGTTGATTACAGAGATTTGAATAAAGGCAGTCCGAAAGATGATTTCCCTCTGCCACTGTAATACCCCAATTTTGGCCCTAAGATCCCTCATGGCATCATAACATTGCATTTGCATTGCCTCAAGGATCATAAGCATCTTGGTTCCCCTTGCCTTTGGGTGAGACTCCTTGTGAGTGGTTTGAGATCACCAAGCATGTTTGAATTGTATATCATTGCTTTTCTTTCTTAATTTTTGTTTACTAATCAAAAGCACAAAAATATGTCACTAACATCTTTTGTTTGTAGCTAGAGCAATCACAAGGTTCAAAGCTTCTAGGAGATCATCTGTGCAATGACATGGCCAAGAGAAGATGAAAGCAAGCATGGTAATGGTTCCCAAAGCTCTCATCCATCAAATATGCCTCTCTATTATCTCAATTCATAAGTTTGATCAAAGCAAGTCAAAGGGTTTGAGGTCTTGTTCTTCAAGAAACCCTAATTCATTTGTGTACAACAATGCCTTGCTCATGAAGCAACCTCAGCCCATGATCAAATACAATCAAGGGAAGTTCTTTAATTTACCATTTCATGCATATTTGAACTTATTTGAGTATCCTCAATGTCGCATCACGCGAAAAACCGGCGGGAAAAGAAAGAAACAACAGAGCCGCCACCGTGCGTTATTTATCCCAAAATAGGGAAAGGAAACGCTCAGAGTAAACCTGGGAAAGAACATGGTCTCGCGACCAAAGAGAATGGGTTCGGGAGTCGGTTATGCGAAGGGAAGGTATTAGCACCCCTACGCATCCGTAGTACTCTACGGGATCCACGCACAAAAGGAAGGATAAACGGTTGCTAAACACTGCTCACACTCACACACACTGGCTGGAAGGAGACAAAAGAAACTGACTGAAACTGAACTCGGCAGGATGTCGCATCCTGGGCCTACTTAGTCTATCAGGCATAGACATCAGAGTCGAAGTAGTTCGGACTGGGGAAACGACACATGCTCGCTAGGATGTCGCATCCTATGCATACGTATCTTCTCGGACGAGAGAAGAATCAGAGCATTCGTAGCTCGGCTGACAAACAAACACAGGCAAAGGCAAACATGGAGCCTGAATGCCAATCACTGGACTTACATCAGCATCCGAACCAAAACACACAAGAAGGCAAACATGGAGCCCAAATGCCAATCACTGGACTTACATTGACATCCGAACCTAAACACACGCACACTGGAACCCAAATGCCACTCGATGGACTTACATCAGCTTCCAAGCACACAACAACACAACAAGTTGATAGGGAGTCGGGGACTCGAGCCTATAACTGTCAAGCACACACGCAAACAAACAGACAACAGATTGCTAAGGAGTCAGGCACTCGAGCCTAGCAACTGTCAAACAACACACACAAACGAACAGACAACAGATTGCTAAGGAGTCAGGCACTCGAGCCTAGCAATTGTCAAACAACACACACAAAAAAGAAAAAGAGCGCCCGGAGAGATCAGCTCAATCTCCTGCCTACATACTTCATCTGGTATGAAGATCAGGGCGATGTAGTTCCCCTACGCAGGGATAAAGGACTAGCCTAACCAGATAACAGAGGGAGACACAACTAGGGAGACTACGACTCGAGCCTAGATGTTATCATGCAAATCATCCCTAAGTTAAGGTTTCTAGCTAACTGGCACAGGGAGCCAGCCTATCCTAGTCATGACTTGCACAGGAAGCAAGCCACACACACACTTAACTTGCACAGGAAGCAAGCCAAGCAAAACCTACTTGCACAGGATGCAAGTCTAAACTAAACCTAACTTGCACAGGAAGCAAGTCAAACAATCCTAACTTGCACAGGAAGCAAGTCAAACAATCCTACAAGCACAGATAGCACACACTATACACAAGCAAGTGGCTCAAACAAGGGTTAGGTTTTAGTCGAGGGGTCATATCAACCTCAACAAACAAACCTCTGGAATGGGGTGAAGTGTGCTCTTAACCTTGCCATCGAGGGGCTAAGGTGAAGCAGATGAAAGGAGATGAGGGGTGTGCCTCATTGCTTCTATCCCTGGCCTGGGAGAGCACTTGACAAGAATGTGTGGGTTCAGAAAGTGGGAACCCTTCTACACATTTGATACTGACTCAACTGTACAATTGTACAAGATCTTGGGTTTTTATCTGCAATGCATCAACACAGTGGTGTGAGCAAAACAGAAGACACACTGAATAGCAGGGGATAGGTTGCTTATCCCTTGGGTTCTGCCAATTGCCTCTTCACTTAGGAGGTCTTTGACTCTGTACAAGGACAAATTAAACATACACAAACATTGCCTCTTAAGGAGGACTTCAGACAGTTTGCCCGGCCAAGTAACAGACCGGGTCTCCAGACTACATGAAGTAAAAGAGATTATACCTCAAGCAAGTTGCTAAAAAGCAAAGCAAAGCAAGTTCAGAGAACTTAAGCAACTAAGGTACCAATATGAAGAGCAGAAGAGGATGCAGCAACTTTCTGGCTTGTATGAGCTTGAACAGGTGTGTATTATGCTCCTATATGATGGATGCTTGAAAGCTTTGAGCTCAACTATGTCAATTTCAGCTTGAAACCACATCTGCCATTGAAGGGTGCTTGAAGAAAACAGAACAACAAATGAACTTCCAGCTGGTTTTTTACACTTGGAAATAGCTCACAACAATGATGGATGGTGAAGCAATGCAAGCTAGCTCGTGTACCTCGAAGCTTTTGAGCAGAATATTGCAAAATGCAAAATTGCAAGAATGAGAGAGTGTGAGTTTTCTGGTGTGCAAAGGCTGCTCTTAGGGTTGAAAAGTGACAGAAAATGAGGTTTTTTATTGTATCAAGCAAAGCCAGGTTTTTGTTCTTTTTGAGCTCTTTGGACAGAAAAATGAAAAAGTGTCAAGATGTGGTTTTTTGAGAGAATGAGAGCCAAGGTTTTTCTGCTGGTTTGTGGCTGCTATTGGTGTTACTCATGACAGGAAAATGATGGTGAAAAACAATGCAAGGCTTAAGTCTTTTGTGAGCTTTTGTTGACTGTTTTGGAAAATGGCCAAGAGTGAGAGGTTTTTGTTTAGCATGAGTGAATTAACCAAGTTTTCTTGCTGTTGGATGTTGGCTGCCAGCAGTGTTATCTTGACAGAAAAATGCCATACCTCTGCTGTTGGATGTTGCCTTCTTTTTGAGTTTTGACAGCCTCTTTGCAAAATGGCCAAAAGTGATTTTTTGTATGAATGAATTTCTGTTGGTTTTGCCTGCTATTACTGACTTCTCATGACAGAAAATCATGGACAATTCTGCTGCCTTTGTGGTACAAGGCATGGCTCATGGATTTGTGGGATGTGGTTTGGTGAAACTTGTACTTTCTTTCCAAAAATCAAGCAAACTAGCATGGGCTGTATGTACTTCATGGGAATGGGCTCCCAACAAGTTTTAAATAACATTTCTGAACATATTCCAATGGCCAAATGGTTAAAAGATGATTAAATCAAAAAGTCAACTCTTGGTCAAACTTGAATTTAAATGAGACAAGTCAAAAAATGCCATTTTGATTGGCAAGGTTTTGGCTCATGAAATTTATATTTTTGGAAAGAGGAGATGAAATGTGACTTGTAGGAAAAAAACCCCACCCAAATTGGCCAAACGGTTTGAGAGATATGGCCTTTTGAAGTTCAAGAATTTCTGAAATCGATTCGATCATAACTTGCCAACCACACATGGGAATTGAGAGTTCTTGGACTTTTTGGAAATGGGAGAACAAGATCTTCAACTTTCATGTTGGGCAAAAATTCATTTGAAGCTTGTATCATGATGTAAGTTTGAGGATCAAGACTTTCCATTTTTGGTAAGTTTCAGTTACAGGTCCAGTTTCCATTTTGGGAAATTTCCGATTTGGCTTCAAATTCTTCCATGATGGTGTTTGACATGATATATGAGGACTATTTGGTCATGAATGAGACCTCTCAAACCAATTTCCATCATCAAATCACTGATTAAATGGACAGTTGACCAACAGTTGACTTTTAGGGTTTCTGGCTGACTGTGCATTGACTGATGACTTCCAAACCCTAATTCCTTGAGAACTTGACTTCAAATGATGTCCCAAGTTGTATGAACTCTTGATTATTGATCATGGTGCCCAAAACCCACAAGAATGGCCACCATCCACTGCTTTGACTGACTGTTGACTGTCTAGGGTTTTTGACTGTCTGTGTGTGAACTGATGACCTCTGAGCCTTCAACCCTTGACTTGAACACTTCAAATGGACCCCCAAGTCATGTGATCTTGTTGGACAAACCCTAGGGCCTTGACTCCTTGAGAAACACCTTTGCTTGCTTGGTTGACTGATCTCCTGATCAGTTTGACCTAAATTCTTGATTGGCTTGCACTTGAGGCAACTGGGACAATGCAATACTATGCAGTGGACCATGATATGCTATGACCTAATATGAAAATGTATGTACAATGATAGGTGCAAATTTGAGGTGCTACAGCTGCCCCTATTCAATCAGCTGGGAACCCGAATGGATGATAGCAACGGCTGTCAGACTTTCAGGGTAAACAGGGATTGAATACCAAGAACCGTAGAATTTGCACAATACAGGGATCCGCCAATGGAAACGTCCACTGGGATTTGATATTTATTGCTGGGTATATATTTTTTGGGTTTTGTTTTTAAAGGGTACAGCCACATCCAGACATCGCAACGACGATGAATGGGAAAAGAAAATCACAACTAGATGCCAACGGACAACTAGGAAAAACTCAACGTTTACCAAGACCAACGGAGAGGTAACCAGACATTAATGAATGACTGGAAAGGATACGACCATTCGTCGACGGACGAAATGGGAAAAACTCAACGTTTACCAAGACCAACGGAGAGGTAACCAAACATTAATGAAAAACTGGGAGGACTCGGCCAGACATCAACGGATGAATGGGAGAAAACTCGACGTTTACAGACATCGGAAGATGATGTTTACAGACACCAAAAAGATCGACCAGACATTTACAGATGAATGGGAGGACTCGACGTTTACAGACATCGAAAGATGATGTTTACAGACACCAAAAAAAGATCGACCAGACATTTACAGATGAATGGGAAAACTCGACGTTTACAGACATCGAAAGATGATGTTTACAGACACCAAAAAAAGATCGACCAGACATTTACAGATGAATGGGAAAACTCGACGTTTACAGACATCGAAAGATGATGTTTACAGACACCAAGAAAAGATCGACCAGACATTTACAGATGAATGGGAATAAGAGAAACACAACCAGACGTCAACGGACGAATGGGAAAAACTCGTCGTTTATCGAAACCAACGGAGAGGTAAGTCCATATGGGGAATAGCACAACTAGACATCATCGGATGACTAAGAAAAACTCAACGTTTATCGACACCAACGGAGAGGAGGAATTTTCACTACGGAAGGGAGACCGACGTTATGAACATCGAAAGATGATGTTTACAGACATCAAAAGAAAACCAGACACTTACGCATGACTGGGAATCACCGAAAGATGGTGTTTACCGACACCAAAGCAACAACACACGCGGGTGCTGACAGGATACTGATATTTACAGGATGACAGGGCAAGGCCGAACACTTGCAGGGGGTCTCACTGGGGAGAAACAGGCTTTTCTTTCACCAACGGATGAGGAAATAAACCTCTATGGGGATCATCAACACCAATTGTTGACTGGAGTGACTGTAGCAAATGCGTTGTACAGGTTGAACAAAAATTCGTCTCTGCAGGGAATACGGTCTAATGGGGTTTCGAACATATGAATGCATATGTTTGATTTTTTCTATGGCGTAATGCTCCATTTATGAATGGAAATGCTACGCGATTTTTGAGGATGCAATGATTACTACATGCAAAATGCAAATGAACCCTGGCTAGGGAGCCAAAAAGATCGGATACTCCGACTCTGTGGGGAGACTCCTCTTGGGGAATGGTAAAGCGACTTCACACTCATGTTGAAGCATAGCACTGCTGCTGGGAAAAGGTAAACTCCGCTGGGGATATCCTTCAGTCCACAGATAGGATAAATGTTGGAGATAAATTCAATGAACCTGCCTCACTCGGGGAGGAAATCGGCAAATACAGGCCTGCTGGGGGTAGGCAATCCTCAGATCTGCTGGGGAATAGAAGGCACTATCCACAGACGTCTTCGCAGGGAAACATAGCTCTGATAGCTTCCGAACTTGCTTGGGGAAAAATATCTGTTGAGGAAACGTCCTCACAGATGCCAATCTGAAAAACATCACAACAAAATGCCCCCAGGGGATACATGGACAAGATACGCTCAAGTGTCCTCAACATTCAAAATGATTTTCAAATGTTTTGTCGTCCTGCACGTTATTGTGTAGCCTCCATGTTCTTATATGCAATGCTTATCAAAAATTCGGACATTTTGCAAACAAAACAGTAAAAATAAAAAAACAGAAGAGCCATTTATCTGAATAACGACTTTTATTGATTGAAAATGTGCCTGAGAAGGCAAATACATTGGGAGGCAATTCCTAGAAAGAGGTAATTGCGCACAAAAGGAAAAAATCTATCCTAATGGCAATGTGAACACGGCATCCACTATTTCCTAATTCTGTTATAACTCACAGATTATCAGTTTTCCTCCCAACTCCTTGCTTTCTGAGAAGAATGACTGGACGGATCACATCTTTCGAGATGGCAGACGACAAAGCTCGACGAAGTACAGACAACTCAGACTGTAGTCTTCGCTTTAATCCCTAACTTTTGCCTGGATCGCCCTTTCGGGTTTTCGACTTACCGGGTGTACAAATTCTTTTCATTTTATCCCTAATTTTTGCCCGAACCTTTTCTTTCTGTTTTTGGTTCGCCGGGATGCCCATTTTTTGCCTGGACTCTTTTTCTTTTTTGTCCAGCGGGTCTATTTATGCGAAGTATTTTTTGACTACATCTGAGTTAACAGGAGACGGAAAATCTTCACCATCCATAGTTGTAAGCATCAAGGCTCCACCAGAGAAGACCTTCTTCACAACATACGGACCTTCATAATTAGGAGTCCATTTGCCCCTGTTATCTGCACCAGGAGGGAGGATCCTTTTCAAAACTAGATCACCGATCTGATAGCTTCGAGGACGCACTTTCTGATCAAAGGCTCGCTTCATCCTTCGCTGATACAACTGTCCATGGCATACAACTGCTAGCCGTCTCTCCTCGATAAGGCTCAACTCGTTAAACCTTGTTCGAATCCACTCGGCTTCGTCCAGCTTGACATCCAATAAAACTCTCAGAGAAGGAATCTCCACTTCAACAGGTAGGACCGCTTCCATACCATACACAAGGGAGTAAGGGGTTGCCCCGGTCGACGTACGTACTGAGGTACGGTACCCATGCAAAGCGAAAGGCAGCATCTCATGCCAATCCTTGTACGTAACGACCATCTTCTGCACAATCTTCTTGATATTCTTGTTCGCTGCTTCTACAGCACCGTTCATCTTCGGTCTGTAAGGAGAAGAATTGTGATGTTCAATCTTGAAATCTTTACAAAGCTCTTTCATCATCTTGTTGTTGAGATTCGAACCGTTGTCAGTGATGATTCTCTCAGGAACTCCATAACGACAGATGATTTCTTTCTTGATGAACCGGGTAACCACTTGTTTGGTAACATTAGCATAAGAAGCTGCTTCCACCCATTTGGTGAAATAGTCAATCGCAACCAAGATAAAGCGATGTCCATTCGAAGCAGTAGGCTCAATCTTCCCAATCATATCAACGCCCCACATGGCAAACGGCCAAGGCGAATTCATGACATTCAGAGGGCTTGGTGGTACATGCACCTTATCAGCATAGATTTGACACTTATGGCACTTCCGAGCATACTTGAAACAATCGGATTCCATAGTCATCCAGTAATAACCCGCTCTCAACAATTTCTTAGCCATTGCATGTCCGCCGGCATGAGTACCGAAGGAACCTTCATGAACTTCCTGCATTAACATGTCTGCCTCGGGTCTGTCCACGCATCTGAGCAAGACCATGTCAAAGTTTCTCTTATACAATACATCATCCTGATTCAAGTAGAAGCTTCCAGCTAGCCTCCTCAGGGTTTTCTTGTCATTCTTCGACGCACCTTCAGGATACTCCTGAGTCTTGAGGAAATTCTTGATGTCATAATACCACGGCTTCTCATCAATCACAACAGACTCGGCTGCAAACACATACGCAGGCCTCTCAAGTCGATTCACCGCAACATGTGGCACATGATTCCACCAATGAACTTTGATCATAGACGACAAAGTAGCCAAGGCATCAGCCATTTGATTCTCATCCCGGGGAACATGATACAACTTCACCTTCTTGAAGAACGTCAGTATTCTTCTGGTGTAATCTCTATACGGAATCAAATGCGGCTGATTCGTATTCCAATCTCCATTGACTTGATTGACCACTAGAGCGGAATCTCCAAATATATCAAGAGTTTTGATCCTCAGATCAATTGCTTCTTCTATCCCCATGATACAAGCCTCATACTCAGCTTCGTTGTTGGTGACGTCAAACGTCAATCTGGCAGAAAAAGGTATATGAGCACCTTTAGGATTGATCAATACCGCCCCAACACCGTTACCGTTCATATTCACAGCCCCATCAAACATCAGTGTCCATTTGTCATCAGGATCCGGTCCTTCCTCGACGAGAGGCTCTTCACAATCTTTCATCTTAAGATGCATGATGTCTTCATCAGGGAATTCAAACATCATAGGCTGATAATCTTCAATCGGTTGCTCGGCGAGGTAGTCTGACAGAATACTACCTTTGATGGCCTTCTGGGACGTGTACTGAATGTCATACTCTGTTAGAATCATCTGCCAACGGGCAACACGTCCGGTGAGAGCTGGTTTCTCAAAGATGTACTTTACTGGATCCATCTTAGAAATCAACAGAGTAGTATGGTTCAACATATACTGTCTCAGTCGGCGAGCAGCCCAGGCCAAAGCACAGCAAGTTTTCTCGAGCAGTGAATATCGTGTTTCACAGTCGGTAAACTTTTTGCTGAGGTAGTATATGGCATGCTCTTTTCGACCAGACTCGTCATGCTGTCCCAATACACACCCCATCGAATTCTCAGTCACTGACAGGTACATTATCAGAGGTCTCCCTGGAACTGGAGGTATAAGGATTGGAGGTTTCTGTAAATACTCTTTAATCTTGTCAAAAGCTTTCTGACAATCATCATTCCACTTGATCGCTTGATTCTTTCTAAGCAGTTTGAAGATTGGTTCACAGGTAGCAGTTAGATGAGATATAAACCTTGCAATGTAGTTCAATCTCCCTAAAAACCCACGGACTTGCTTTTCCGTCTTCGGTTCAGGCATCTCTTGAATAGCTTTGACTTTTGCTGGATCAACCTCAATCCCTTTCTCACTGACAATGAAGCCTAACAGCTTCCCTGATCTCACTCCAAACGTACACTTGTTCGGATTCAACCTCAGCTTGAACTTTCTCAACCTGTCAAACAGCTTCTGCAAATTAACCAGGTGCTCCTCTTCTGTCTGCGACTTCGCAATCATATCATCTACGTACACTTCAATTTCTTTGTGCATCATGTCATGAAAGAGAGTCGTCATTGCCCTCTGATAGGTAGCACCAGCATTCTTTAACCCAAATGGCATCACCTTATAGCAGAACGTGCCCCAAGGTGTAATGAATGTCGTCTTTTCCATGTCCTCTGGCGCCATCTTGATCTGATTATATCCAGAGAAACCATCCATGAAAGAGAATACCGAGGATTGAGCCGTATTATCAACCAATACATCAATGTGAGGTAATGGGAAGTCATCTTTCGGACTCGCTCTATTCAAATCCCGGTAATCGACACACATTCTGACTTTGCCATCCTTCTTCGGCACAGGGACGATGTTGGCCACCCATGGCGGATAACTTGTAACAGCCAAAAAACCCGCATCCCACTGCTTCTGAACCTCTTCCTTGATCTTAGTTGCCATGTCAGGACTCGTTCTACGAAGCTTCTGCTTGACCGAAGGACATCCTTCCCTAAGAGGTAATCGATGCACCACAATGTCTGTATCTAACCCAGGCATATCTTGATACGACCAGGCGAACACCTCCACATATTCTCTCAGCATCTCAATCAGCCTCCTCTTGACAGAGTCCTCTAAAGCAGCCCCAATCTTGATTTCTCTTTTGGCGTCCTCAGTACCCAAATTAATAACCTCCAACTCCTCCTGATGAGGTTGGATAACCCTTTCCTCCTGCTTCAGTAATCTGACCAATTCTACAGGGAGTTCACAGTCTTCCTCACTTTCCTCTTCAGCTTGGTAGATGGGATTGTCGAAATCATACTGAGCCATAACAGAACTGTTCATAGTGAATGCCATAAGATCGCTTCTGCATGTTTAATGCTTTGTTTTAGAAAAAGAGTCCAAAAAAAGTCACAAAAAACAAAAACATTGCCATTTTTATTGTTTTGAAAAAAGGTGAAAACAAAAAAATTGAAAGACAGGGATCACAAAGTTTGATTTCAAAAAATGTCCTTCATTAATGATAATCATTAAAACATGATGAGGCCCTACAATGAACCACTACGCCTTGGGCAGAACGTAGGATTTTCATGCAAAAATGACAAAACAACAGAAAATTACTCTGTCAGAAGAGTAACTTGAACCACTTCTTCAGCCGTCCAGTTGTTGATAGACCCCCCTGGTGCACACGGGCGAACCCAGTTGTCCAAATCACAATCACTGTCACAGTCTTCACTACCGGTTGCAGAGACGTCGCCATGATTCATCAGCCCAGCGCTGGTAAAGGTACTCGGACCCGCTTGACCATTCTGCTCTGCTTGGAGAGGCTCATAACCAACGCCAAATTTGTCTTCTTTGACAGGCAAATCCACCATCTTGCCCCAGCCTTCAGCTTTGCCAGAATCAACAACCTCTTTAGCCTGCTTGTAAGAAGTAATTGAAGCACCTGGCTTCCTCTGCTCAGCGTACGCCACTTTCTCAAGAGCCACAGTCTCAAATGCCTGACATAAGGTTTCGTGGATCTCGCCATCCACCTCAACATACTTGAACGAGGATAGATGACTCACCAGAATCTCTTCTTCACCGCACACAGTCACAATCTGACCGTTCCAGACATACTTGAGCTTTTGATGGAGAGTCGACGAGACTGCCCCTGCTGCATGAATCCATGGACGCCCCAATAAACAACTATAGGCGGGCTGGATGTCCATAACATAGAAGATGATATCGAATACCTCAGGACCTATCTTCACAGGCAAGGTAACTTCTCCACACACAGAACGTTTGGATCCGTCGAAAGCACGAACGATCAGGTCGCTGGGAGTAAGCACAAACCCTTCCACATCAATCTTCTTCAGAATCTGCTTAGGCAACACATTCAGCGACGACCCGGTGTCTACCAATACGTGAGACAACACTGCCCCCTTGCACTCCATGGTGATGTGCAAGGCTTTGTTATGGTTTCGCCCTTCTGGCGGTAAGTCCAGGTTAGTGAAACCTACACCATGCCTGGTGCTCACATTGGCCATCACACCCTCCAGTTGATTGACAGAAATCTCCTGAGGCACGTAAGCCAGATTCAACATCTTCAGCAAGGCATTACGGTGTGCCTCAGAGCACAACAACAGTGAAAGTATAGAAATCTTGGACGGAGTTTGATTTAACTGATCTACAATCTTGTAGTCACTCTTCTTGATTATTTTCATAAACTCCTCCACGTCCTTCTCAAATGACCCCTCGGGCGCTTCCTTCTGGACAGGCTCTTCCTCAACCACAGCTTGCTTACCCTTTGCTTTGGCGAGAGCCTCAGCATTATTGTCCCTCAAAGGCTGCGGTTCGAACAGACGACCGCTTCTGGTAAAACCTCCTGGACCCCCTACATTATCCACAGCCGGACCAACAGTTGCAGGAACTCTATTCGGTAAACCAATTGTCACTGGAGCTTGATTCAACGGTCTCGTCTGACTTTCAGCCCTTCTGTTACTGCGGTAAGCATTATCATACTTCCACGGCACGGCTCTACTATTCTCAACAACCCTTCTTCCAGACGCAACGATAGTAGTCGGAGCACTGATGGTTACTGGAACGGGAATGGTAACTGGGGTACCATTCGTTGCAGGTGCACTAACGACCCTTTGTCCACGTTCTTCAGACGGTTTAAAGTAAATGGTGATAGTTGACACTGTTCCACGATCTTTTACAGCCCTACTGAATTGCAAACAACCCTCATCCATCATACCCTGGATACCGGCCCTTAACCGGTCGCAGCCATTCTCAGATTCTGCACAGCCCAAACAATCCTCATTACAGCCCGGGTAGACACCCCCATTCAGCAGACGGCCCTTCACAACTAACAGAGAAGTTTGAACATCATCAACATTAACAACCAGATCTTCAGCTTCTTTCCCCTCAATATTGTTCACTCTATGCCCACCATGCTGAGGCATAGGGTTGTTTACGACGTTAGGCACTGGAGCGAAGTTGATTGCTTTGGCATCGATCAAATCTTGAACCTTGTGCTGGAGAGCCCGACACTTCTCAGTATGATGCCCTGGTGCCCCAGAGTGAAAGTCACAACGGACGTTGGCGTCGTACCCAGGAGGCAATACTGTAGGCGGAGCCATTGTACGCAACTCAACCATCCCCAACCTGAGTAATTCGGGCAGCAGCTCGGCGTATGACATGGGTATCGAATCAAAATGTCGATCAGGCATCCTTTGTTTGGGCTGATACGGACGTTGCTGTTGTTGTTGTTGTTGTTGTGGTTGTTGAACTTTTTGTTGTTGTTGCTGACGAGGTTGAGGTGCCGGAATGGTCACTGCAGCAGCTTGACGGTATTCAATTCTGTTCTGATCTCTGCGGTGTTGAACAGCATTAGTTTCACCCTCTCTTCGACGAGGTGCCCCAGCAAACGGCTTCTTAGAAGAAGAGGAACCAGCATCTTGGATCTTCCCAGTTTTAATCAAACTCTCAGTCCTCTCTCCACAAATGACAACATCAGAAAAACTACCGAATGGGCAGCTTCCCATCCGGTCCATAAACACACCCTGAAGAGTACCGATAAACATATCTGTCAACTCCCTCTCCAGCATAGGGGGTTGTACTCTAGCAGCCAGTTCACGCCACCTCTGAGCGTACTCCTTGAAGCTCTCATTGGATTTCTGACAAAGACTCTGCAGCTGAGTCCGGCTCGGTGCCATGTCCATGTTGTGTTTGTATTGCCTCAAAAAGGCCTCACCCAGATCCCTCCAGCATCGGATCGAATCTCTCTTTAATTCCATGTACCAGTCCAAAGAAGCCCCAGATAGACTATCTTGGAAAAAATACATCCACATCTTTTCATCATCGGTATACGCAGAGATCTTTCGATAATAAGCCTGCACATGGGTGCGAGGGCAAGAAGTACCGTTGTATTTGTCGAAGGACGGTGCTTTGAACTTGTGAGGGATTCTCAAACCTTCCACCAACCCCATATTAGTAACATCAAAACCGAGAGAATTCTGACATTCCATAGCACGAATCTTCTCAGCAAGAGCCTCAACTTTGCGGTCTCTCTCATTAACCCTTCCCAGAACGTCTTCGTCTTCACTGAGCAGAGAGAACATATCCTCTTGTCTGTCAACAATCGGAACAGGATTACGGGCCGGAGCACGGACTACTCTGGCATTAGCGGCATCTGGAACAATAGGTTGACCGTTGATTCGAATTCCCCCCAACTCATCACCTACGGCATAATTGTTGACGGGTACAGCAGCAGCAACATTGTTATCATTGACCGGACCTCCCTCTGGCGGAGCATGGTTAATCGGTGGATTTGCAGCCTCTTGTCTCTGAACCATGGCTCGAAGTTCTTCTTGACCTTGCGCAACCCCTTGCATCATATTCATAAACTGGGCCATGCTAGCCTTCATCTCAGCCAATTCTGCTTGAAATTGATCCATACTTCTCTGTTGATTCAGTCTTGTTGAGTAGCGGTGTGGACGTTGATCAGCTATCCTGCCTAAAACAGGAACCAGAGTGAGAAGTCACGACCAAGAACACCTGTTATGCAAAATGATATGAGTATGATGCTAATGATGCGTATGATGCACATGATATGTTCATCTCTCAGGCATTCAAAGAGCCTGACCCATCCTGAAAAGATGGCAACCTGCAGCAACAAGAGAACAAACAGATACAAGGAAAATGAGAACAACAGGGAAATACTGACAACCTTATCCATACATAAGGGTAAAAAGGTCAATACCACCGAGTCAACAGAAAATTCGCATAAACAGAGTACAAAGAAATGAATCCCATCCAACAAGCCTGGAGGTGATTCTCAACAATGAAGATCCAAAGACGGAGTACAAACAAATGAATCCCATCCAACAAGCCTGGAGGTGATTCTCAACAAAACACAAACGAAGATACAAACTAAGACAGACGGTCTTCTGGAATGAGGGTCTTCAGGTAATGGCACTGGTCTATCAACAGTGTGCATTCTGAACATTCTGGTAGAGGGGTGATCTTCTCCTTCAACTGTCTTCTGAGCTCCAAGACTTCTCCTCCAAGATAGTCCTCTGATTTCTGTCTCAACTCCATCTCCTTCTTCAACTGAGCGTCTTTGTCTCTGAGTTGCTTCTCTAGGTCTCTGATCTTCTTCTGATAGTTGGCTTCTGCTCTCTGCAGTCTCAAGCGCTCCCTATGCTCCTCATCCAACATAGACTCTATCTCCTCATATGATCTCTTCTTGCTCCTTGCTCTGCTAGCATCTTCTCCTTGCACTTCCCTGAGTTGATGGGCCATGTGCAACCTATCAGCTTTAGCTTTGTATAACTCCATATGGGTGTCTTGCTCCTTCTCCCTCAACCGACGACTCTCCATCAGAGCTTGCTTATAGTGCTCAGCAGGCACACTATCAACAAGAATCAAGGGTGGTTGCTCTTGCAACGGTTCCATCCTATCGTAGGGTAGCAACAAAGTTTCCACTCTCTTCTTTACCCAATCAGTGTAATCAGGCATGGCTATGGCAAACTTCTTCCCTAAGACGGATCCATCTCTGACACCAATGGACTTCCAAGCTCTCCCAATCTGCTCCAACCTAACAGGGTCATCCTTCTTCTCAAAGTACACACTCTCAGCTATCTCAGCTTCAAGTGGTCTTCTACTCATAACAAAACCTAACTGGCGAAGAGAAAGAACTGGATTATAATTTATACAACCCTTGGTCCCCACGAGTGGCACATTCCGGAATTCTCCACAGCTCATAATAACATTCTTCACATTCATCCGGTAAGATTGCCATCTGATGTCATAAGAGGTGAGCGACATGACCCTCTGAGTCCACTTGAGAGTGCTCTGAGTGTCCACAAAGGGTCCACTACCAGGCAGGAGTGACATGAACCATCTAAACAGGAGAGGTAGACAGCACCTGATGGCTCCACCCTTACCATGCCTACTGTGGATGGCATAGTAAGTATCAGCTAACAAGGTGGGGACTGGATTTCCTCTGATGAAAATGCTGATGGCAGCATGGTCAACAAAATTTGGCATACTGGGAAATAGGATGATTCCATATATCAAGGCGGCAAGCTGTGCGTGAAAAGCTTCCCAATTTCCCTTCTCTGCTTCATCTCTGGCTATTCTCAGAAGAAACTTCAATGGCAGACCCACAACTCCCCCACTGGGCTTCCAATTATCACAAACTTCCTTAACACTCAACCGGAGAGCTCTGGCAACAACCTTAAAGTCAACCTCCTTTGGTACGTCCAAGAAAGGAACCTGATGCTGAATCGGGATGCTCAACAGTATAGAATACTCCTCGAGAGTAGGTGCTAACTGGTAATCTTGGAACGTGAAACATCTAAGCTCCGGGTCATAGAACTGAAGAAGTGTCTGCAACGGCACCGGGTCAACTACTGTCTTCAATACTGTCAGGATATCCCCATACTGATTTACGAACTCCCCCAGACGATCACTGGTCACAAGACTTCCCAACTCAATCAGAGGCGTCAAAGGCTCCCGGTGAAAAACGTAGATACAAGTCTTCCGCTTTAACTCTGGGACTGTTGCCATCTCTATTAGTGAACAAGCTCTGGAATGTACCTGAGAAATGATATGCATGCAGGGATTAGTTTTTTTCTTTCTCTTTTTTTCTTTTTTTTTTCTTTTTTTTTTGCGTATCTTTTTGAAAATAAATATGCTATGATGCACGTGATGCAGACACAACTGGCTGGCGGTGCATCTCTGATCACAAAGTCGAAGCTTCGGTCTAAACTCAGAACCCAAATCCAACTTGAAAATCCAAGGTCAACTGAATATACTGTTGTCTGAACCCAAAGTCACCAACAGAACCATAAGTCACCAACAGTACCTGTAATGATGAACCCTTCCCCACTCACGGGTGTAGTCTAGGCCAGGGTAAGGTCAAGAGAAACGCAGGATAAACAACCCTTTCAAGAATATCATCCTGTGCACACCCGATGTATGCACCGATAATACCCCATCAGAGTCTGAACTGCTCGTGATATCAATGTTCCGCTAAGTGGCGTACACCACCCGCTTCCCATGAATCACTCTATTCCTAAGTATCCTAGATTTCACTCATGGCCTGGGTATTGGGCCTTTTACCTCATGTAACTCCCACCCCAACAGAGAGAAACAGACAACCAGCCAGGTGAACAGATGAATATGAATGCAAACATAATTACAAACATAAATGCAAACAATAGACAATGAATGCAAACAGTAAATAATGAATGCAAAAAATAAACACAGCACAAAGCAACCAAACCCTAACCTAGAGAGCGCTAGGAGAGACTCGCTCAGGGAAGATGGACCAGCACAGGTCAACTTCTCTAGATTCCCCAGCAGAGTCGCCAGCTGTCGCATCACGCGAAAAACCGGCGGGAAAAGAAAGAAACAACAGAGCCGCCACCGTGCGTTATTTATCCCAAAATAGGGAAAGGAAACGCTCAGAGTAAACCTGGGAAAGAACATGGTCTCGCAACCAAAGAGAATGGGTTCGGGAGTCGGTTATGCGAAGGGAAGGTATTAGCACCCCTACGCATCCGTAGTACTCTACGGGATCCACGCACAAAAGGAAGGATAAACGGTTGCTAAACACTGCTCACACTCACACACACTGGCTGGAAGGAGACAAAAGAAACTGACTGAAACTGAACTCGGCAGGATGTCGCATCCTGGGCCTACTTAGTCTATCAGGCATAGACATCAGAGTCGAAGTAGTTCGGACTGGGGAAACGACACATGCTCGCTAGGATGTCGCATCCTATGCATACGTATCTTCTCGGACGAGAGAAGAATCAGAGCATTCGTAGCTCGGCTGACAAACAAACACAGGCAAAGGCAAACATGGAGCCTGAATGCCAATCACTGGACTTACATCAGCATCCGAACCAAAACACACAAGAAGGCAAACATGGAGCCCAAATGCCAATCACTGGACTTACATTGACATCCGAACCTAAACACACGCACACTGGAACCCAAATGCCACTCGATGGACTTACATCAGCTTCCAAGCACACAACAACACAACAAGTTGATAGGGAGTCGGGGACTCGAGCCTATAACTGTCAAGCACACACGCAAACAAACAGACAACAGATTGCTAAGGAGTCAGGCACTCGAGCCTAGCAACTGTCAAACAACACACACAAACGAACAGACAACAGATTGCTAAGGAGTCAGGCACTCGAGCCTAGCAATTGTCAAACAACACACACAAAAAAGAAAAAGAGCGCCCGGAGAGATCAGCTCAATCTCCTGCCTACATACTTCATCTGGTATGAAGATCAGGGCGATGTAGTTCCCCTACGCAGGGATAAAGGACTAGCCTAACCAGATAACAGAGGGAGACACAACTAGGGAGACTACGACTCGAGCCTAGATGTTATCATGCAAATCATCCCTAAGTTAAGGTTTCTAGCTAACTGGCACAGGGAGCCAGCCTATCCTAGTCATGACTTGCACAGGAAGCAAGCCACACACACACTTAACTTGCACAGGAAGCAAGCCAAGCAAAACCTACTTGCACAGGATGCAAGTCTAAACTAAACCTAACTTGCACAGGAAGCAAGTCAAACAATCCTAACTTGCACAGGAAGCAAGTCAAACAATCCTACAAGCACAGATAGCACACACTATACACAAGCAAGTGGCTCAAACAAGGGTTAGGTTTTAGTCGAGGGGTCATATCAACCTCAACAAACAAACCTCTGGAATGGGGTGAAGTGTGCTCTTAACCTTGCCATCGAGGGGCTAAGGTGAAGCAGATGAAAGGAGATGAGGGGTGTGCCTCATTGCTTCTATCCCTGGCCTGGGAGAGCACTTGACAAGAATGTGTGGGTTCAGAAAGTGGGAACCCTTCTACACATTTGATACTGACTCAACTGTACAATTGTACAAGATCTTGGGTTTTTATCTGCAATGCATCAACACAGTGGTGTGAGCAAAACAGAAGACACACTGAATAGCAGGGGATAGGTTGCTTATCCCTTGGGTTCTGCCAATTGCCTCTTCACTTAGGAGGTCTTTGACTCTGTACAAGGACAAATTAAACATACACAAACATTGCCTCTTAAGGAGGACTTCAGACAGTTTGCCCGGCCAAGTAACAGACCGGGTCTCCAGACTACATGAAGTAAAAGAGATTATACCTCAAGCAAGTTGCTAAAAAGCAAAGCAAAGCAAGTTCAGAGAACTTAAGCAACTAAGGTACCAATATGAAGAGCAGAAGAGGATGCAGCAACTTTCTGGCTTGTATGAGCTTGAACAGGTGTGTATTATGCTCCTATATGATGGATGCTTGAAAGCTTTGAGCTCAACTATGTCAATTTCAGCTTGAAACCACATCTGCCATTGAAGGGTGCTTGAAGAAAACAGAACAACAAATGAACTTCCAGCTGGTTTTTTACACTTGGAAATAGCTCACAACAATGATGGATGGTGAAGCAATGCAAGCTAGCTCGTGTACCTCGAAGCTTTTGAGCAGAATATTGCAAAATGCAAAATTGCAAGAATGAGAGAGTGTGAGTTTTCTGGTGTGCAAAGGCTGCTCTTAGGGTTGAAAAGTGACAGAAAATGAGGTTTTTTATTGTATCAAGCAAAGCCAGGTTTTTGTTCTTTTTGAGCTCTTTGGACAGAAAAATGAAAAAGTGTCAAGATGTGGTTTTTTGAGAGAATGAGAGCCAAGGTTTTTCTGCTGGTTTGTGGCTGCTATTGGTGTTACTCATGACAGGAAAATGATGGTGAAAAACAATGCAAGGCTTAAGTCTTTTGTGAGCTTTTGTTGACTGTTTTGGAAAATGGCCAAGAGTGAGAGGTTTTTGTTTAGCATGAGTGAATTAACCAAGTTTTCTTGCTGTTGGATGTTGGCTGCCAGCAGTGTTATCTTGACAGAAAAATGCCATACCTCTGCTGTTGGATGTTGCCTTCTTTTTGAGTTTTGACAGCCTCTTTGCAAAATGGCCAAAAGTGATTTTTTGTATGAATGAATTTCTGTTGGTTTTGCCTGCTATTACTGACTTCTCATGACAGAAAATCATGGACAATTCTGCTGCCTTTGTGGTACAAGGCATGGCTCATGGATTTGTGGGATGTGGTTTGGTGAAACTTGTACTTTCTTTCCAAAAATCAAGCAAACTAGCATGGGCTGTATGTACTTCATGGGAATGGGCTCCCAACAAGTTTTAAATAACATTTCTGAACATATTCCAATGGCCAAATGGTTAAAAGATGATTAAATCAAAAAGTCAACTCTTGGTCAAACTTGAATTTAAATGAGACAAGTCAAAAAATGCCATTTTGATTGGCAAGGTTTTGGCTCATGAAATTTATATTTTTGGAAAGAGGAGATCAAATGTGACTTGTAGGAAAAAAACCCCACCCAAATTGGCCAAACGGTTTGAGAGATATGGCCTTTTGAAGTTCAAGAATTTCTGAAATCGATTCGATCATAACTTGCCAACCACACATGGGAATTGAGAGTTCTTGGACTTTTTGGAAATGGGAGAACAAGATCTTCAACTTTCATGTTGGGAAAAAATTCATTTGAAGCTTGTATCATGATGTAAGTTTGAGGATCAAGACTTTCCATTTTTGGTAAGTTTCAGTTACAGGTCCAGTTTCCATTTTGGGAAATTTCCGATTTGGCTTCAAATTCTTCCATGATGGTGTTTGACATGATATATGAGGACTATTTGGTCATGAATGAGACCTCTCAAACCAATTTCCATCATCAAATCACTGATTAAATGGACAGTTGACCAACAGTTGACTTTTAGGGTTTCTGGCTGACTGTGCATTGACTGATGACTTCCAAACCCTAATTCCTTGAGAACTTGACTTCAAATGATGTCCCAAGTTGTATGAACTCTTGATTATTGATCATGGTGCCCAAATCCCACAAGAATGGCCACCATCCACTGCTTTGACTGACTGTTGACTGTCTAGGGTTTTTGACTGTCTGTGTGTGAACTGATGACCTCTGAGCCTTCAACCCTTGACTTGAACACTTCAAATGGACCCCCAAGTCATGTGATCTTGTTGGACAAACCCTAGGGCCTTGACTCCTTGAGAAACACCTTTGCTTGCTTGGTTGACTGATCTCCTGATCAGTTTGACCTAAATTCTTGATTGGCTTGCACTTGAGGCAACTGGGACAATGCAATACTATGCAGTGGACCATGATATGCTATGACCTAATATGAAAATGTATGTACAATGATAGGTGCAAATTTGAGGTGCTACACTCAATCATCAATTCATCAAAATATGAGTCATGGACTTGAGAAGTTGATCAGTCAATTCATCTGACTATTCTGAAATGCACTGAGACCTAACTTTTTGTGTGTTGGTCAAATGGAGATGATCCCAAAATAAAAAATGTTCTTAAGGACAATATGAACAACTTTCATGTTCGTAAAAAATTTATTTGAACCTTGGAAGGCCATCTATCATTCCAATACATTATAGGTCATTTTGACTGAAACCCTAATTTTGGCTCAACTTCCCAAGCACATAACGCATTCATTGTTTATGATTTTGAGGTGGGATCAAATGCATTGGAAAGCTTAAGATGTCTACTTCAAATGTTATGTTGAGCAAAATTTCAAAATCTCAAAGGAAATACATGTGATAATGCAAAACATTATAGGTCCTTTTGGGCCAAATGCATTAAAAGGCAAAAAAGTCCAACTTCAAGTGCCAATAACTCTTTCATCAAAAATCTAAAGGATGCAAAATGTAAGTCCTTTTTGATTGTCTTGAAAAGATCTACAACTTTTATGTTGGAGGTTTTTTCATTTGAGGCTTGCATCATCAAAACAGAAGGGCTTGAACATTGGCCAAATTTAGAAACTTTGCCTTTACATGTTTTGCACCTTGCACTTTAAACTCCAATTTCACTAATTTCCACACTTAAAATGGATTTTTGCTCAACATAACAATTGTTCCTTACATCAAGACCTTTCCAACCATTACTCACATGATCATGTTTGGATTTGGCAAATGGCATTTTCGAAGAAGGGGATATTTTGGTGCATTTATGGAAACTTGATTCAAACTTCATGCATAATCCAATTGCATCATATCTGCACGTCCAAAACCAATATGCTGATGTTAAGCTTGCCAATGCATGGAGGCCCTCTTCATCCATGCACATGAAATTTTCATGCATTGCCTTTGCCAATTGCTATATATAGAGTTGTTCAGCCTCACTCTTCCTCAACCTAATGGCGCCAGAAATGTTGCACAACTGAAACCATAACCAATACCAAAGAAGCTATCTCACTTTCTTTCAAATTTTTCAGATCCAAAATTCAACTACATCTGGTTGAATCCTTGGATCTAAAGCTTCTAAGCCTTCATCCTTCAACTGATTGATCTTTTGTTTTGGAAAAGAAAGCAAGGAATCGAGCTCAAGTTTCCAGAAATCAAGCTTACTCTTCAACTGGGATTTTCTTCGAATCTCATCATCCATTGACCTATTTGCTTGGATCTTGTGTTGGCTGAAGTCCTCTTAATAGAGGCATCATGATTATGCATTTAATTTTTGAAATCCATTGAGTTCATGATGAACACCACAAAACTTCCATCTCTGATTTCTCTCAATATAGAGATCTAGAGTGGAATTGAGTGGCACAGGGATGATGTACATCATCCCAGCTTTCTAAAGAGGTATGAATCGTGCATTTTGGTTGCCTTTTGGATCTCTGCAATTTTGGCCGGAAAATCCAAGCTCACGGGAGAAGAAGGTGGCTCCGGTGGCCGTCCCATTGCCAGATGCATTGTGGACCCTTGGATTCATTTTCCAGATTTGATCTTAGCCTTTGATTGTTATGACTTATTTTAATGTTGTGTGTTACGCATTGACCTGGACTCATGGTGAGCGCGCGCCTCTGTACCATTTGATGTGCCACGTCAATTAATGAAACACATCCAACGATCCCTGATTTTTCATATTATTTCAATTTCTGATTTTATTTTGTTTATTCCCTTTTATTTCAAAAATCAATATCTCTCTCATTTTTAATCCAAAAATTATGGGACCAATTGCATTAGTCTCCAAATAATTTCTAGTTTCTATTTCTGATTTTTAATATTTTTTATTTTGTCATTTGATATTTTTTGTGATTTTTCTCTTTTCTGGTTATTTTTAATTCATTTTAATTAGTTTTTGATATTCAAAAAATCCAAAAATATTTTCCTAACCTATTTGAATGATGATGAATCTATGAAAAATATTCTCATCAATTTTATAATTGATTTGAGATTTATTTGAGATTTTAGTTCAATTAGGTTATTTTTATTCATTTTTAATTGATTAAAAATAGTTTCTGACTTTTAAAAATGCTGAAATTTTTTGTCAAACTTTGTTTGACCTTGTTAAACTCATGATAAATTACTTGGACCTTTCAAGGTTGATTTGAAGTGATTTTGAAGTTTGACCTTTCCATTATTTTAATTCAAGTTTATTTTAATATTAAAAAAAATGCCAAAAATATTTTGTTAATTTCTTGACTTCCAATCTTCATCTCACTTCTGTTTTTGATTGTTTGACTTTGACTTTCAATGTTATTGGTCAACATATGATGATTGATACATTTTATTTCATCTAATGCATTTGTATTTTTGCCATTCTTATTTCCATTATCCATCTCCTTTTTCTTCCCCTTCTTATTTTCTTTTTGATCAATGAGTTGAAGGTTGATAAGTTAGCATTGATTAGGGAAACTTAATCTTCCTTGATCCAAACCTAATTCATCTTGATCAATTGATCAAGTGAATGGCTTTGCATTAAGGATAGGTTGTTTCTTAAATCATGCAAAAGGCTTAAACCAATACAAGATCAATTCTCTTTTTCTTTTTGGCATGGCAAGTTGTTGGAACTTGGTTCACTAATTAAGACTTCTAACTTGTGTTGTTTCCTACATTATTATTGACCGGCCTCAGATAGTTGTAACTTCTACATAAGTCCAATTACGATTGCTTAACATAGCGCTAAATTTGCCTTATGGCACACTAACCACTAACAATTAACATTTACTTTTTGCTCTTTACTTTTATGCAATTTACTATTCTTGCACATATTATCCATTTTCTTTTTCTCTTTGCTCACTTGAGCACATGTTTATGTTAATGTCATTTGCCTTTTGCTCACTTGAGTACATAATTGTATATATATTATTATGCTTGTGTTTTGTTTTGATTGTTGTGAACCAAATGCAAAGAAATGGACTTAGTTTCTAGGACTTTCCCTATGCAAAGAATGGAGAATTGGACTTAGATTCTAGGACCTTCCTTATGCAAAAAATTGGAGTAAAAGGATCTTAATGATGAAGATGGATTAGAAGGACCAAATCTCTAAACCCACTCTTGTCCATTCTTGATTTACTTCATGGAACTTTTGATGTGTGTGTTCTTGTGCTAGGGGGTTCCCACTTGAGCTAAATTGAAGGACCATTGCCATGATCATCCAAAGTGGAAGATACAAGACACATTGAGGATCTCTTAAGAGACTTGTTTGATTGCTTATGCTTTGTGATTGCTTATTCCAAAGGGTAGGAGCGACTTGGATCATCAATATGATCTCAAGAGAGGAACTCCATTGTGGTTTTGTTTCTTCTCCCCTTTCCTTTTTGTTTTACTTAGGACTTAACCCTTCTTCTTCTTCTCTCCACTCTAACCCAAGCCAAAACTCTTTGTGCAAACATTTAACCTTTGTTTTCAAGCATTAGAAACCTAAGCCTTATGCTTTTGATTTTCAAGCTTTCTTTTCATAACACTTATTTTGAATTGAATCTTTAAGACAACTTTGACCATTTTTGTATGTACTTATAATTGGTAAATATAACCCATTCAAATGTCTTTTGTGGTTCCAATGGCCACCTCCTTAATCAAGTTTTTTATAACCTTTAGCTATTAGGTTTGAGTTATCCTTGTGGTAGATGTAATACTCACCTATATCCTTAGTGATGGACAATGAGTCTTCCATGCTTATTATAGGGTTAACCCCTCACTAGCATGTTGAAGCTATCCTCACATGGTGGATTTGTGGTTTGGTTGAGTTTTCTCCCTTTGATAACAAAAGACCTTAAGGCTTTTGGACCAATCAATTCACCAATTTGTTTTGAGATTTTTACCCCGAACTACGAGGTTTTGATCCTAACCTTTTATAAGATGGTACGTAGGCAATGGGTTTATCCATCCAAACACAAAATGTAAATAACTTGTACATTCTCTTCTCATCTCTTCAATCATGTTTGTACAAACAAAATTTTTCACAAGACAACAACCTTTACAACAAGTATGAAAAGGGCTCCCTAGGAGTACCTAGGATGTTTTGGGTGCCTAACACCTTCCCATTGCATAACCAACCCCCTTACCCAGATCTCTGTTTCTTTTACTAGTTTTTGTTAAAACTATTAGGTTTTTGTTCGCTTTCTAACCATTCCTTTGGATAAATAGAAGTGCGGTGGCGACTCGACTTATATGATTTACCTTGGATTTAGTTAATATCTCTAATGGTAACGAATACCCCGCTACAGCCACACATTGATATGTTGGTAGACAATACAATTAAATTCAAAGTATTTTCGTTTATGGATGGATTTTCTGGATATAATTAGATCAAGATGGCACCCGAAGATATGGAGAAGATCATATTCATTACACCTTGGGGAACATTCTGTTATAGAGTGATGCCTTTCGGTTTGAAGAATGCTGGTGCAACCTACCAGAGAGCAATGACTACTCTTTTTCATGATATGATGCATAAAGATATTGAGGTCTACGTTGATGATATGATTGCTAAATCTATTGATGAAGAAGAACATGTTGAGCATTTGTTGAAGCTATTCCAGCGTTTGAGGAAGTATAAACTCCGCTTGAATCCTAATAAGTGTACTTTTGGTGTTTGTTCTGTTAAGTTGTTGGGCTTTATTGTCAGCGAGAAGGGTATTGAAGTTGATCCTGCCAAGGTCAAAGCAATACAAGAGATGCATGTGCCTAAAACTGAGAAGCAAGTCAGAGGTTTTCTCGGCCGCTTGAATTATATCTCATGATTCATTTCACACATGACTGCCACATATGCGCCTATATTCAAGCTTCTTCGGAAAGATCAGTCTTGTGATTGGACTGAAGATTTCCAGAAAGCTTTTGATAGTATCAAAGAGTATTTGCTTGAACCTCTGATTCTGTCTCCACCTATTGAAGGAAGATCGTTGATTATGTATTTGACTGTGCTTGAACAGAGTATGGATTATGTTCTAGGTCAGCAAGATGAGACTGGAAAGAAAGAATTTGCAATATACTACCTCAGTAAGAAATTCACCGATTGTGAGACTCGGTATTCTATGCTTGAGAAGACTTGTTGCGCATTGGCTTGGGCTTCTAAGTGTCTGCGTCAATATATGTTGAATCATACTACTTGGTTGATATCCTAAATGGATCCAATCAAGTACATATTTGAGAAGCCTGCTTTAACTGGGAGAATTGACCGTTGGCAGATGTTGTTATCAGAGTATGATATTGAATACCAATCTCAGAAAGCTATCAAAGGTAGTGTCTTGGCTGACCATTTGGCTCACCAACCGATTGAAGATTACCAGTCAGTGCAGTATGATTTTCCTGACGAAGAGATCTTGTACTTGAAAATGAAAGATTGTGATGAACCATTTCTTGAAGAAGGGCCAAAACCTGGTTCCCGTTGGGGCATGGTATTTTATGGAGCTTTTAATCAGTAAGGTAATGGCATTGGGGCAGTAATCATTACTCCTCAAGGCACACATTTTCCATTTTACAGCTAGATTGACTTTCAAGTGTACAAATAATATGGCTGAGTATGAAGCTTGCATTATGGGGCTTGAAGAGGCCATTGATCTCAGAATCAAGTATTTGGACGTCTATGGAGATTCAGCTTTGGTGGTGAATCAAATCAAAGGTGAATGGGAGACGAATACCATATAGAGATTACGCAAGAAGGATTTCGACTTTCTTTACAAAGGTTAAATTTCATCATATCCCTCGAGATGAAAACCGGATGGCAGATGCTCTTGTAACATTGTTGTCAATGATTGTAGTGAAATATTGGAATAAGGTTCCCAATTTGACTATGATGTGTCTTGATAGGCTAGCTCATGTGTTTGCTGTTGAAGAAGTCAAGGATGAGAAGCTGTGGTATTATGACATCAAGAATTTCCTCCAAAGTCAGATATACCCGTCTGGGGCATCTTTGAAAGATAAAAAGACTTTGAGAAGATTACCCGACAATTTCTACTTGAATGGTGATGTTTTGTACAAGAGAAACTTCGATATGGTTTTGCTCAGATGCGTGGATAGACACGAAGCAAACCTATTGATGAGTGAAGTCCATGAAGGTTCCTTTGGTACTCATTCTAATGGACATGCAATGGTTAAAAAGATGTTGCGAGCATGTTACTATTGGCTGACAATGGAATCTGATTGTTGCAAGTTTGTGAAGAAATGCCACAAGTGTCAAATATATGCTGATAAGATTCATGTTCCTCAGACACTTTTGAACATCATTTCCTCACCATGGCCCTTCTCCATGTGGGGAATTGATATGATTGGCATGATTGAGCCCAAAGCTTCAATTGGACATCGTTTCATTCTGGTGGCAATCAACTACTTCACAAAGTGGGTTAAAGTGGCATCGTATGCAAATGTAACCAAGCAAGTAGTTGCGAGGTTTATCAAAAATAAGATTATATGCCGTTATGGTGTGCCAAGTAAGATCATTACTGATAATGGATCGAACTTGAACAATAATATGGTGGAAGCTCTTTGCAAATACTTCAAGATTGCACACCATAATTCTTCTCCCTATAGACCCAAGATGAATGGAACAGTTGAAGCTGCAAATAAGAACATCAAGAAGATTAATCAGAAGATGGTTGTAACATATAAGGATTGGCATGAGATGCTCCCGTTTGCTTGCACGGGTATTATACATCCATCCGCACTTCAACAGGGGAAACCCCTTTCTCTGTTGTATATGGTATGGAAGGTGTGCTCCCAGTAGAGGTTGAGATCCCTTCATTGTGTGTGCTCATAGAAGCCAAGTTGACTGAGGCTGAATGGTGTCAGACTAGGTTTGATCAGTTGAATTTAATTGAAGATAAGAGGTTGACTGCCATGTGTCATGGTCAGTTATATCAGCAGAGAATGGAGAAAGCTTTTGATAAGAAGGTCAGACCTCGTGTTTTCAAAGAAGGTGACCTTGTACTCAAGAAGATTCTATATTTTAAACCAGATTCTAGGGGAAAATTGACTCTTAATTATGAAGGGCCATATGTTGTTAAGAGAGCCTTTTCAGGCAGTGCTTTGATCCTTACAACTATGGATGGTGAAGAGTTCACTCGTCCTGTGAAAATGCAGTCAAGAAATACTTCGTCTAAAAAGAGAAAAGAACAACTCGCTAAGTTGAAAACCCGAAAGGGCAGCTTAGGAAAAAATGAGCGTCTCGGTGGATTGAAAACCCGAAAGGGTGATCCAGGCAAAAATTAGAGACATAAAACAGAAAGATTTATCCCGATAAATTGAGTACCCCACCTTGGGGCAATTTATGCAAGAATTAGGGAATATGGCAACTAACTGCATCCTGTTGATCTTCAGACTTGAATGCGTTTTTGAGCACAACGGTCAGTTTTGATTCATCGTCCCCAGTAGTAGTCAAGAGCACAATGGATATCAAGAGTTGATAGAAGGATTAGTGATCATTGTATTCAATGTAACCCTTTTTCCATGTAAATTACCATTTTCAGCTTTGTAAATATCTATGGAGTCTTGTCACTTACAAACTACCATTCCATTAAATAAAGTTGAGCTTTTATCCAATTATTTCTACTCTTATTTAATTCAGCCAAATAATTTTAAATTTTATTATGATCGTTTTTGAAAATTAAATTTTTTAATCAAAATCATGTTTTCTTAAACATATAAAAGCATTTAATTTTAAGCAGTCGATTTCATTTAAAAAGAGTATCAACAACGGTTCGAAAGCAGTAAGCCTTAAAGTATGGAGCATTATTGGTTCTCCCCAAGCAATAAGCACGATTTCTCTTTCATCCCCGACAACATTGGTCAACACTCGGTGTTTGTTGATTTCTCCAAACGGTTATTTCTCCGTCATCCCCAGCCAAATTTATATTTGGTCTCCAGCAGAGTTAGAACATTTCGTGGTTCCAACAGACTTTGGTTTCCTCACCAGTCGCCGTTAGATTCGTTCCCAGTCAAAGTTCCCCCAGGGTTTCTAAGCAGTTATTTATGGTTATCTCCTGCGTGGTTGTCTCCCATTTGATATGGTGTTGACCTAAAATTCCCCACGGAGTTAATAACACTTTTCCTCAGCATATCCCCGCCTTCCCCAGCTAGGGTTGAGCCTCCTGGATGTTGGTCTCTCTTTTATCCAGCAGTTGTTTCCCTCTTTTGTGGATTGGGCGAGAATTGTATCGACGATTCAAATCTGCGACATTTTGTATCCTTTGTGATTGTTTTGTCAGCATAATCATCATATATACATATACATATACATATACATACGCACTCATATAATTTCATTGTTGCATCATTGTGCTTTGAAACTCATCCTCTATTATGGTGGTACTCTATCCCCATATAAGTTTGGTGTCTGTCCTCCTTCAATTGTAGAGTGTCAGCCCCTTAAGCAGAAAGACTTTAACCTTTCTCCTTTCCTCACTGAGTTATTTCCTCATGGATAATGATCATTTCAGTTTCCTCCCAAGTTGATTATCAGGATGGAACCACTCCCCTTGAGTTATATCCTCATTGGGTAGAGTCTTGATTGACCGTTTCTTTCTAGATTTTTACCTAGATAGATATTTTTGGTCCCGTGAGAGTTTATTACCCAGTAACTGGTAATATTCTCTTTAGTGGGAAGTTTGTTACTTCTTTCCCAGTACCTCGACAATAGTAACCTTGTTTCTCCCCAGCGGATTCGTTTTCACGTTTCCCTAGGAAGTATATCCTTGATATTTTCATCCTAACGGATGACGGATATTTTCTTCCCTTGCTTTGAGTTTATCCTTGATATGTTCATCCTAACTGGTGACGAATATTCTCATCTTTGGTATTCTACCCAGTAAAAAGGTAGTTGTAATCCCTATTTTTTATTCCCCGGAGAGTTAATCCTTAATATGTTCATCTTAACCGAAGATGGATTTCCTTCTCTTTGAGGTCTTCTTCCCAGTAACCAGTAGTTGTAAATTCTGCTTTTTCTCCCTTTGAAAAGTTTATCCTTGATATGTTCACTCTAACCGGTGACGAATATTCTCTCTGATGGTATTCTATCCAGTAACTGATAGATATAATCCCTATTTCTCCCCTCGGAGTCTATCCTTGATATGTTCATCCTAACCGGTGACGAATATTCTCTTTGATGGTATTCTATCCAGCATTCGATAGATGTAATTCCTATTTTTATTGTTTAGGTGGTTTATCCTTGATATGTTCATCCTAATCGATGATGGGTATCCTCCTTAACATCCCCAGGCAAGTCAATCCTTGATATGTTCATCCTAACCGATGACATAATTTCTTTCCTTTGAGTCTATCCTTGATGTGTTCACTCTAACCAATAGATATTCTCTCCTTGTGGTCTTCTGCCCAGTAGCTGGTAGTTGTAAATCCTATTTTCAGTTTTTCCCCAGCAAGGCAATTCTTACCCAGTGACCGGTAATGAATACACCTCCTGGAGATCCTTAGTGAGTCATCCTTGATATGTTTACTCTAACCGGTAACAAATGTCTTCCCTGTCAGATTTTATTATCTCCTTACCCAGTAACCGGTAGTGGATGATAGATTTTTTCTACTCCTGTGTTGAAGTTTATTTCTTCCCCAGTTGAGTTGAGTGCGTATTTCCTTAGTAAAATCGTTTTTCCTGCATGGTTTAAGTATTTCAGTTTTATTCTGATCTACCCGTTTCCGCTACAAACTTTCCCTTTGTTTCCCCGACCGAGTCTTTCCATTTTTCATGGAATTCCTCTAGTCCCCCAATTGTTTTAAGTCGTAGCCTGGCCTTCGCACAACCCTTTTCCCCCTAGAGTCTCTGTCTCCCCAGTGAGTTTTCCTTAGGGAAATGCATTATACTCCTATGGACTTTCAGTTTCTACGGATTCTTTTCCTTTGTGGCAACATTTCCCCATAAATATTTATTTTAACATTCATATCATATGCATCATGAGGTCTCTGAGGGACCAAAATTTGTTTCTATATGTTGTTATTTAAGCCCATTCTACTGAGTCGATGCGAAGATTTTAACCTTCACCTCCTTAGTTAGAATGTCCTTAAATAGGGGTAGCTGTAAGACCCTAATTTTGACCATAAGATCCCTCATGCTACCTCATCATATGCGTTAGCATTGGGATCATACCTTGGCATCCTCCTTACCCCTCTTTCATTGGGTTTGTTTTAGGAGAGATCACCAAGCACTATGTGATTGTATCATACTTTTTATTTCATCATATACTAACTAAAATACCAAAAATATATCTTTGCATTTGTCTAACTCTTTTGTAGGTAGGGCATGATCACCTTTGATCTATCAAGTTCACATCTAGGGTTTAAGACCCTCATGGCTAAGAGAACAACCAAGGAATGATCCACAATGGCTCTAATCATCATATATGAGTCCCCATGATCTTTACATGTTATGTTGATCAAGATTTCTTTAAGCGTTTGGAATTGGTTTGCATTGGAAACCCTAGTTCATCTGGGTATCTTGAGTAACTTCTTGAACAAGCTTCTTCACCAATTGATCAAATACTTAAAAGGACACTTCAAATTTAATCATCTTATGCATATATGATCTCCCATGAGCCTAAAAAGTCAATAGAATTTCAAGTTAGCCAATTGGTTGATTGTGGTTGGCCAAATGAATTCATTTGATCAAAACTGGGTCTCCAAAGACCCTATCTCCTACAATGTTCATTATATGAAAATTATTCCAAGAGAAAAGTTACTCTAAATGACATTCCGAGAAAATTTCATGTTGAGAGCTAGAGCTAATTTTGTTTGGAAAGTCATTTTTTATGTTGAAACTTTAAGGGTTAGTTTGAAAGTCAACTTCCCAAGGCTATAACTTGAAAGTCAACTTCCCTAATTTGAAAGTCAACTTCCCAAGGCCATAACTTGATCAATTTTTATGAGATGAAATATTTACAAGTTGCAAAATCAAATTCAAGGTGTCTACTTAAACTTTGATGTTTGGAGTGAGAGGTAAATCAACTTTTATGAGCATGTGATATGAGGATACATTATAGGTCATTTTGGACCAACACCATTGAACAAGTGATTTTCCTCAACTTTAAAAATGAATAACTAATTCATCCCAAATCCAAATGATGTCAAATTGGTAACCACTTTGAAGTTTTTTGAAAGGGATACAACTTTGATGAAGACACTTTTCTCATTTGGAGCTCACATAAAACGTTAGCCAAGGTGGAACAATTGAACATATGGCTTGACACTTAGAAAATATTTTGACATATTGAAATTTCCAAACTTCCACCTCAAAATTCACCATGATAAAAGTTCCAAATTGAAAAGTGTTCAACATAAGAGTTGTTCCTCTTGATCTAACCTTTCTAAAGAGTCCAAATTCATTCATTTTGGACAAAGTTTGAGGGGTATACGCATAGCTTGAACATGGCTGTATCAGTTGGCAAGAATCATGCTTCAAACATCCAAACATCTTTGCCTTGCATTGCAATCTTAATTCAGACTTCATTTTATTTGATTTTGGATCTAATTGAGATGCTTCATGGGCCTGTACATACCCATGCACGCGTGCCATTCACATTGCCAAATTTGGAAGAAATTTCAAGTGTGCAAATAACACTTACATTTTGCTATAAATAAAGGTCCATTGCTTCAGTTTCAAGGACCTTGCGTGCCAGCTTTGCCTCCAACCATTGAAACCCTCACAATTCAAAGGAAAACCTGATAAATTTCACTTGAAATTTGAGTTTGAATCCCACCTTTTGGAGATTCAAAAACTCCAAGATCCAAAGCTTTGCACCATTACCAATCTACTTATGCAAGCTCCATAAGCAAGATCAAGCACGAATTGAAGCAAGAGAGATCCAGTTCTGCACAACATTGAAGGTATTTTTCTAGATTTTTCTTCTCTTCGATTCTCTCTCAATTCTCATCAATTCTCTTGGATCTTTGGTTGTTTGAAGTCCTACTAATGTAGGCAAGAAGATTGAGTTACGTTGAGGTCAAATCGAAGCAACTCAGTTCATACACCTCAAAATTCAACTTCATGTATCTCTTAATATACTTGGAGTTAGGTTAAATTGAGGTGATATTCGTGATCTACGCCATTTTTTCTTTAAGATCCTGTCCTCCTTTTTCATTTATGTTATGGCGATGAAAGAACCAGTCCGGCCAGGGTCATCAGAGAAGATGACCGACACTTGGTTCCGGCGATGTGCTGGATGTGTTCTGAGCCATTGGATTGATTCAAAATGTTTTAATCATGGATGTTGCTTATGATGACCATACGTGTGGAGCGCTGACTAACGTGTACCGTGGAACGCACGTTTCTCACCACTTGATCTGCCACCTTAATTAATGAGGGAGATCAAGTGGTCCACGTTTTTTTGATTATCTGAATTTTCATTTTATTCCTCTTATTTTCATTAATTCATATTAAATTTAATATTGATCCAAAAAATATGAGAGTTTCACCAAATTTTTTAAAATAAAATCCTCTTTTATTTTCTGAATTAAAATTATTTTTTGGATCATTATTAATATTTTTCTTTATTTAATTTATTTTGTGAATATTTTTAATTGTTTAAAAATACTTTTAAGTTTCCAAAAATTCTGAAATTTTTTCTCCAAGGTCCTTTAACCTTGTTTGACCTATGATAAATCTCATGGCCATCTTTTGGGTATTTTGATGAGGTTTTAGGAAATTGACCAACCATATTTAATTTAATGCATTATTTTAAAGATTTTTAATAGAGTAAATGCCAAATTAATTGTGTAGAGCCATTTTAATTGACTTTGTGAGTTTGACTTGTGTTATTGGGCCTTGGTCAAGGTTGATTTGACTTTGTAAGGTTAAGATCATTGGATTTAGGGGATTGATGGAATGTACCTTCCATCTCCCAAAATGAATGAATGATCTTAACTTGGTAAAAGTCCTCCTTTGTTCAATTTGTATTTGATCCATTCCCCTCTCCCTCTTCATCTCATTCCCATTCTTTATGCATTCAAGTCATGGACCTATAATGTCTTTATATCCTAAGGCTAGTTGATTGCAAAATCAACACAAGTGTGGATGAGATTAGGTCCCCCAGTTTGCATATTCTTTTTTTGTGTGGTATGTTTCATGAGCATAATTCATCATACTATGTCTCTAACATTCATTAACACCAAAATTCTATTGCCCGACCTCAAATAGTTGTGACTTCTACATAATTCTAATTACGATTGCTTAACATAGCGCTAAATTTTGACACAAAAAGGCATATCATTCTAGTTAGTGAGATTATAAGTCTCCCTTCTTTCATGGTATTATGTGGAAACTTGGCCTTTTTTCCTTCCTTTGGAAGATGTCTTGGTTCAAGGATTCATGCTTGTGATAAGTGGGTTGAGTGTTCTCCAAAGAATGACTTAAAACAAAAGCAAAGCAAAAGCAATAATAACTTCTAACTCACTAACAACTAACATTTAATTTCAAGTCATTTACTTTTAATGCACTTTAATTCTTAAGCCTTATTCATTTGCCATTATTCATACCATTTAAGTTGTTTACATTAATGTCATTTTCACTTTGTCCATTTAGACCATATTGTGTGATATTTGGTGTTTGTATATATTTGTTTGTTTGTGTGGTCTTTTGACCTTAATGTACATAATAAGAATAAAAACCCTAAAAAATATCTTATGTTGACTGTTGATTTGATCTGAGACAATTGGACTTAGAATTTAGGCAACACTCCTTTTGCAAAGGACTTGGCCAATGCCAACTTTCATGAAACCAAATGCTTGTGAATTGAAACTTCATCTGGTACAGCATTGAAGATCCATTTAAGTTCATCTGCAACATGATCATTATGAAGCTGTTATTTTAAACCTGTGACTTATGCCATCTTTTGAAGTCATCTACTACATGGGCAAAACTTGAAGAAGATCATGGAGTTGTCAAACTTGGATGTGGCTATCTTTATTTGATGCCTTGCTCTTCAACTTGCTGTTTGTGTATTGATTATTGTGTGATTCTAAAAGTCCAAAGGGAATTTGGGTTTCTATATGACATTCTTGTCTATTGGATTGCAGCCCATTGATCAGATCTTTTCAACTCTTAACTTTTAAATTTATGCTTAGGATTAGTCTCTCCATCTCCACCCCATTTATTTAATTTCAAAATCTCTCCCTCCTTTTAAAAATCTTCTTTGTTTGTGCTTGTTTTTTTCTAAACTTTGACCATTTTGCAAGCTAGAAACTTTGGCCTTATGCCATTGCATTTTTAAACTCATTTTCTTAAATCAAATATTGTAAATGAACTTAACCATACTTGACTTAAAATTTCAAAATCCAAAAATAACTAACACTCATTCAAACCATTTTTAGGCCCTTGTTCCCTTCAAACTTAATTTTTTGTTAAAAGCAATGCATCCACTTTGAAATTGTTACCACGAATACGAGGTTTTGATCCCTCATTTTTATGTTGGTACGTAGGCATAAGCCTGAAGGTCTTATCAAACACAAAAATATAATTAATGAATTATTTTCTCACCCCTCCATTCTATTTATTGCAAACATCATTTTGTAAAAAAAAACATATATGCACACAAGAAAGGGCTCCCTAGGAGTACCTAGGATACTTTGGGTGCTAACACCTTCCCTTTGTGTAACCAACCCCCTTACCTGTAATCTCTGGCATTTTATTAGTTTTGATTTGAAAACTTCATATCTTTTGGGTTTTGTTCGTACTTTTCCCTTTTCCCTTGGAAATAATAAAAGCGCGGTGGCGACTCTTGTTATGTTGACGTCTAGCTTATCCATAGCTTTATCATCATGAATTTACCGCTATACTCGGACCCCAAATCGAAGAAAGTAATGCCTAACCACAAATAACTTGTGTGACATTAGTAACTCCAAAAGGGTCTCCACGGAGTAGATAGGTCTCAAGCTAACCTGTTAAAGACTACTCCACACAAGTTGAACATGACTATACTATCCTCCTATCTTAGTTGCACTCAAGTTCGGGTTACAACTTATTTCACCACTCAGAGATCACCAAGCACAACAGACAGATTATATCATACAAACAAATATACAAATATATACACATAAAAAAGTAGGCTAAACCTACTGAGGACTACTCCCCAGCAGAGTCGCTACTTAGTTTCTGTAGCGGTAAATTCATGACTATCAAGCTATGGGTAAGCTTAACGTTAATAAAACCAGAGTTTCCACCGCAATTTTATTGTTTCCAAAAGAAAAGGGAAAAGCACAAACAAAACCCAAAGATAAGAAGTTTTCAAGTCAAAACTAATAAAATGCCAGAAATTACAGGTAAGGGGGTTGATTACACAGAGGGAAGGTGTTAGTACCCAAAGTGTCCTAGGTACTCCTAGGGAGCATTTTTTTATGTGTGCATATGTTTTTGGTATAAAAGATGTTTGAGAAAAATAGAGTGTAGGGATGAGAAAAGAATTTATTAATTATATTTTTGTGTTTGACAAGACCTACGGGCTTGTGCCTACGTATCAACATAAAAATAAGGGATCAAAACCTCGTAGTTCGTGGTAAAAATTTCAAATAAGTTGGTGAATTGCTTTTAGCAAAAGTTTAAATGAAAATGGCACAAAAGGCCAAAGACTTGAATGGAGTTGTTAGTTATTTTTGTCTTTTAAAATTTTAAGTCAATATGGTTAAGTTTATTTACAACTTTGATTTAAGAAAAAAAGAGTTTGAAAATTCAATGGCATAAGGCCAAAGTTTCTAATCATTACAAAAATACAAAGTCTAGGTTTAAAATCACAAGCAAAGAAAGTTTTTGAAAAGAGGGAGAGATTTTGAAATTTAAGAAGTGGGGGGAGATAAAGAGGGAGGGGAAGATAGAAACACAAATTGACCAAGGGAGGATTTTATCAAATCAAAACCATTCATTCATTTTGGGAGATGAAATGTGCATTTCATCAATCCCCTAAATCCAATGGTTTTGATCTAACAAAAGTCAAATCAACATTGACCGATGCCCAAACAGAAAGTCAAACATCTCAAGTCCATAAAAATGGCTCAACATAATTTTTAAACATTTAATCAATTAAAAATCACATTAAAAATGAATAAAAATGCATTTTAATTTGGTCAAAACCTAAAATCCCTTCAAAACACCAAGTAAATAGCCAAAGGATTTATCCTAGGTCAAATAAGGTCAAAGGACCCTAGACAAAAAATTTCACTATTTTTTGAAAGTCAGAAGTATTTTTAAATAATTAAAAATATGCACAAAAACATTTATTTTATGAAAAATATCAAAGTTAATCCAAAAAGAAATTTTTATTCAGAATATGAAAGAGACAAATATTTTTGGTGAAAGTTCCATATTTTTTGGATTAAAAATGAAATTGATATGAATTAAACAAAATAAGAGGATTAAATGAAAATTCAGAAAATAAAAAGAAATTAGAAAAAACAAGGGCCATCAGACCTCCCTCATTAATTGAGGTGGCAGATCTGATGGCCACACCCGCGCTTTCCATGGTAGTCTCCAGTCAATGCAATGTACACATGGTATTCAAAAGCAATGACTCAGATTATAACATCCAAACATGATCAGATGGCCAGGAAGTCTGCCAGCACACCACCAGAGCTAGGGCTCCGGTCATCTTCTCCAGTGACCTCCATCGAACTGGTCCAACTTCATCTCAATGGAAAATGAAAAACAAGGACACTATTTCAAAGAGAAAATGCCCAAGATCTCAAATATGACCTCAAGTTTCTCCAATTCTAAGGATCATGAACTGAGTTGCTTCGATTTGACCTCAAAGCAACTCAATCTTGTTGCCTACATTGGTAGGGCTTCAGTCAACCAAAAATTAAAGAGAATAGTGAAGCATTAAGAGAGAATCGAAGAGATGAAGTTTCTGAAAATTCACCTTCAAGGGAGCTTGAATCTTGCTTGATCTTTCTTCCAATTGGCCTTGGCTTGACTTCAGAAGCTTGCAGAAGTTGAATTGGATCAAGGAATGACTTGGATTCTTGGAGTTTCAACTTCAAAACTGAAGTGAAATTGAAAGTCGATTTTCAAACGAAAACCTTTAAGTTTATCTTCTAATGGTGAGGGTTTGAATTGCAGGTTCAATGCTTGGGCAAGCTCTTTATAATTCTGAGCATGAAGGGTCTTATTTATAAGCAATGCAATTGGTTTTCACACCCTTCCATCAAAATTCGAAAAATATCAAACTCCACTTGCATGGTCGCATGGGCATGTGATAGGCCCATGAAATGATGTAATCAAGTCCAAATTTCATCATGTGCAATGCTGAAAGTGTGTCATGTGATCATACAATGGAAATTGGAAAGTGAACATGAGATTCATCTAAATGGAGCCTTGAAGAGAAACCATGCGCAAGTCATCCAATTCTTGGCAAAATGAGATAATCGTGGACTTTTGGAAAGATGAGATCAAGGGGAACAACTTTAATGTCGAACACTTTTCCATTTGAAGCTTGGATCATGATGAATTTTGAGGTAGAAGTTTGGAAAATCAAACATAAATGAAATGTTTTTAAGTACTAAGCCAAATGTTCACTTCTTCCACCTTGAATAAATTTTTCTATGGGTTTCAAGTGGAAATAGTTCCTTCCTTAAAGTTGCAGTTCTTTAAAACCTATTCAATTTGGTCACAAACTTGACCTCATTTGGATTTGGCATGAAGGAGTTATGCATTTTAGAAGTTGAGGAAAATCTCTTATTCAATGGTAATGACCTAAAGTGACCTATAATGTTTCCTCTTGGCACATGCCCTTTCAATTTGAATTTGAATTTCTTACAAGAATAAAAGTTAGATAGGACATCTTGAATTTGATCATGAAACTTGAATGTCCTTCATCGCATAAAAATTGTGCAAGTTATGGTCCTTGGAAGTTGACCTCCTAACTAGGGTTCAGATAAATGACCTATAATCTTTCACCATAAAAAATGATTTTCCAAGAAAAACTAGCTCTTGGATTCAACATGAAAGTTGTTTGGAATGTCATAAGGAGTAATTTTTATTTTGGAATCATTTTCATATGACAAACATTATAGGATATAGGGTCTAGTGAACCCCAGTTTTGACCAGTTGACTTTCTCTGTCAACGACAATGAACCAACTTGCAAACTTTAAGTTCTATTGAACTATTGGACTCATGGAGGATCATATATGTGTTATATGATGTAATATGAAGTACCCTTTAAAATATTTGAGCAGATGACGAGGAAACTTGCTGAGGAAGTCACACAAGATACCTAAATGAATTAGGGTTTCCAAGGCAAACAAGCTTCAAACTCTTGATGAATTCTTGATCAAAATGATAACTGGAGATCATGGGGATCCATATATTATGTGTAGAGTTAATGTGAAACATCTATTGATTAGTCTCCTTGCATTGAGGGTCTCAAACCCTAGATATGAGCTTGATGGAGCATGGGTGGATGCATACACTACCTACAAAAGAAGTAAAGCTATACATAGACATATTTTGGTATTTTGGTTAGTAAACAATGAAAAATAAAGTATGATACAATCAAATGTGCTTGGTGATCTCTCCCAATGAAAACATAATGAATGAGGGGTAAGGAGGATGCCAAGGTGTGATCCTAAAGCCAATGCATATGATGAGATAGTGTAAGACCCCAATTTTGACTCTAATATCCCTCACGCTATCTCATCATATGCATTGGCCTTGGGATCACACCTTGGCACCCTCCTTACCCCTCATTCATTAGATTTGCATTGGGAGAGGCCACCAAGCACATTTGATTGTATCATACTTTGTTTTTCATTATTTACTAACCAAAATACCAAAAATATGTCAATGTATAGTTTGTTGCTTTTGTAGGTAGTGTGTGCATCCACCAATGCCTCATCAAGCTTATACCTAGGGTTTAATCCCCTCAATGCAAGGGTACTAATAAAGAGATAGTTTAAATTGGTTCTATACATCATATATGGATCCCCGTGGTCTTCATTTATAATTTTGATCAAGAAAACATCCAGAGTTTGAAGCTTGTTTGCCTTGGAAACCCTAATTCATCTAGGTATCTTGTGTGACTTACTCAACAAGTTTCTTCATCATTTTATCAAATATTTCAAGGGATACTTAATATTACATCAACTTACCCATATATGATCCTGCATGAGTCTCAAATATCAATAGAATGTCAAGTTTGCAAGTTGGTTTATGGTGGTTGACTAGAGAAAGTCAACTGGTCAAAACTGGGGTTCCCTAGACCCTATCTCCTACAATATTTGTCATATGAAAATTATTCCAAGATAAAAGTTACTCCTTATTACATTCCAAACAATTTTCAGGTTGAAGTCAAGAGCTAGTTTTGCTTGTAAAGTCATTGTTTATGGTGAAAGATTATAGGTCATTTTCAAGATGTACTTTCCAACTTTTATGTTTGGAATAATTTCAAATTCAACTTGCAAATGCATGTTCCAAGAGGAAACATTATAGGTCATTTTGGGCCATTACCATTGAACAAGTGATTTTCCTCAACTTCTAAAATGCATAACTCCTTCATGCCAAATCCAAATGAGGTCAAATATGTGACCAAATTTAATAGGTTTGAAAGATCTACAACTTTGATGAAGTAACTATTTACATTTGAAGTCCATAGAAAAAGTTATTCAAGGTGGAAGAAGTGAACATTTAACTAGGTACTTAGAAAATTTTCAAATTTGTTTGATTTTTCAAACTTCCACCTCAAAATTCATCATTATCCAATCTCCAAATGGAAAAATGTTCATCATGAAAGTTGTTCCCCTTAATCTCAGCTTTCCAAAAAGTCCAAGATCACCTCATTTGGATCAAGATTGAGGGAGTTCCGTATGATTACTTTGTTGGGTTTGTTTTGGCAAGATATGAATTCAAATGATCATTCCTCTTTGGATGCTTCCATGTGATGACCTCAGTACTCTTTGTGCATGAATTGAAGACGAATTGTATCACTCTTTAGGCCCAAATCATTGCCCATGCATCCATGCACCTTGGTTTCCAATTTTAGCAAAATTTCAAGTGGTGAAAAGATAAATTCCCTTGCCTATTTAAACAAGCCCATGGCCCCAGAAATCACACACACACCTTGCCTAAGCTATGCCAAGAGAACTCAGAACCTCACACCATAGAATTCCTTGAAGATTTCTTTGAAATCGAGTTTGAATTTCACCTTCTATTCTGAAGTTCAAACTCTAAGCATTCATTGCCTTTTTCATCTCAATTGATTACTGCAAGTAAGAGGAAGAAGAATCAAGCAAATCCAGATCAAGATCAAGTTGAATTGAAGCTAATCGAAGGTGAAATTTCAGAAACTTCTCTTCTTCGATTCTCCCTCATTTCTCAATTATTTTGACTGATTTTTGGTTGGCTGAAGTACTATCAATGTAGGCAACAAGATTGAGTTGCTTTAAGGTCAAATCGAAGCAACTTAGTTCATGATCCTCAAAATTCAAATCCCTGTATCTTTTTATATACTTGGAATTGGAGAAAATTGAGGCTAGATTCGAGCTCCTAAGCATTATCTTTTTGAAATAGTGTCCTTGTTTTTCATTTTTCATTGAATTGAGGTTGGACCAGTCCGTTGGCAAGTCCCAAGCCATCTGATCTGGTTCCAACGTTTTAATCTTAGCCCCTGCTTTTGCATACCACGCGTGTACATGCGTTGACTGAAGTGTTGGTGGAATGCACATTTCTGGCCATTAGATCTGCCACCTCAATTAATGAGGGAGATCTGATGGCCCTTGTTTTTTTGAATTTCTTTTTAATTTCTGATTTTATGTTTAATTGCTTTATTTTGTTTAATTCATATTAATTTCATTTTTAATCCCAAAAATATGGGACTTTCACCAAAAATCTTTAAATGTTTTTCTCTTTCATTTTCTGAAGTAAAATCATTTTTTGGATTAATTTTGATATTTTTCATGAATTAAATATTTTTATGCATATTTTCAATTGTTTAAAAATACTTCTGACTTTTCAAAAATGATGAATTTTTTTGTCTAAGGTCCTTTGACCTTGTTTGACCTAGGATAAATCTCTTGGTAATTTATTTGGTGTTTTGAAGAGGTTTTAGGTTTTGACCAAACTAATTTGTATTTTAATGCATTTTTTAATTTGATTTTTAATTGATTAATTGTGTAAAAGTTATGTTGAGCCATTTTTATGATCTTGTGATGTTTGACTATTGGTTTGGGCCTTTGTCAAGGCTGATTTGACTTTTGTTGGATTAAAATCATTGGATTTAGAGGATTGATGAAATGTACATTTTATCTCCCAAAATGAATGAATGAATTTAATTTGTTAAAATTCCTCCCATGACCAATTTGTGTTTCTCTCATTCCCTTCCCCCTTCATCTTCATCCCTATTCTTTCCCATTCCTTTCATTGACCAATGAGATCTCAAATATCCTAAGGCTAATTGGTTCATCAATGACCTTGTGTCAGATGGATCAATACAAGTATGGATGAGATAGGTATGTAGCGGGGTTTTCGTTACCTTTAGGCTTATTGACTAAACCAAAAGTAAACATACAATTCGAGTCGCCACCGCACTTTTATTTGTCCAAAGGAAAGGCTAAAAAGCGAACAAAAGCCAAGTAAGAAGTTTTTCAAATAAAAAACTAATAAAAATGTCAGAGATCTGGGTAAGGGGGTTGGTTATGAAATGGGAAGGTTTTACGCACCCAAACATCCTTAGTACTCGAAGGGAAACCCTTTTTGCAAATATGTGTTGTAGGTTGGTATTTGTGAAAATATGTGCAAAATATTGGGGGAATGAGAAAAGAATAGATTATATTTACAAATTTTATTGTTTGAATGGATGAACCCATTGCCTACGTACCATCACAAAGGTAGGATCAAAACCTCGTAGTTCGGGGTAAAAATCACAAAAAGATTGGTGAATTGATTTGACCAAAAGCCTTAAGATCTTTTGTTATCAAAGGGAGAAAACTCAACCTAAACCAACAATCCACCATGTGAGGAGGGATTCAACATACTAGGGAGGGGTTAACCCTTTAATAAGTATGGAAGACTTATAATCCAATCACTACGGATGAGGTGAGATTTACATCAACCACTATGATAACTCAAACCTATGACTAATGTTTATGAAAAGGTTTTAATAAGGTGGTCATTGGAACCACAAAAAATAACTTGAAGTGAGTTATATTTACAAGTTAGACTTATTTACAAAAATGAAGTCAAAGTAGGGTTAAGATTCATTCACAAGGAGTATTTATGAAAAGATTTTGAAAAGTCAAAGGCATAAGGCCTAGGTTTCTAGTTTGAAAACAATGTCAAAGTTTGAAGAAAAGATTCTTTTGGCTTGGGTTAGAGTGAGGAGAAGAAGAGAAGGGCTAGTCCTAAAGCAATCAAAGATAAGAGAGAAGATAAAACCCCTGGAGTTCCTTTTCTTGAGATCATAGAGATGATTCAAGAGGCTCCTTTCCTTTGGAATTAGAAAACACTCAAGCAATCAAACAAATATGTAGATTCAAGCTCCTAGGATCTCCATTTGGCTTATCTCTCTTAACTTGGCTACTTATGACAATGGTCCTCCTTACTATCTCAAAATGGAATCCCTATCACACAAGAACAAACATAAAAAAGTTCATAACATAATAAGAGGAATGGACAAAGAAAGAGTTTAGTTGAGAGGTCCTTTAAAGTCAACTTTGAAATTTAGCATTCTAAAGGCATTAGGCCTAGTTGCTCTTCAACAAGTTTAGCTTTCTAAAGGCATGAGGCCTAGTTGCTCTTGAACTCCTTTAAGCATAGGTATATCCTAATTCTAAGTCCTTTCTCCTTTTTGCATTAGGTTCACACAAAACAAAGACAAAACAAACACAAGACGACAATATATTTATATACAATAATGAGCTCAAATGAGCAAAAGAAAAATGACATAAACATAAAATATGTGCTCAAGTGAGAAAAATGAAAAACAATATGAATAAATGAGCAAGAAATAAATGGAATTAAAGTAAAGGGAAAGAAATTAAATGCTCAAATTAAAGTTAGTAATTAGTATGGTTATGTTAGTTTGTTATAAGACAATATAGCGCTATGTTAAGCAATCGTAAGTGGACTAATGTAGTAGTCACACCTATCTGAGGCCGGTCAATAAAACTATAGGCAAATAAACACAAGTTATAGATCATGACTAGTAAGCCAAGCTCCTAAAACTTGTCATGCCAAAACAAAAGGGGAAGGGCCTTGTATGGACTTTAGGTTTTTTGCTTGACCAAGAAGCAACCTATCTTGGACACAAAACAACTCACTTGATCTTGGATCAAGTTGAGTTTGGTTTGGATCAAAGAAGGTTAAACCTCTCATTTGTCAAGACCAACCATAAGACATTAACTCATTGGCCAAATTAGAAAAAAGAATGGGATGAAGATGAAATGGATGGAAGGAGAATTCAAGTGTCAAACTCAATTGGTCAAAAGTGAACCAAATCAACATCAATCAATGCTAAACAGAAATGAAATGAAGATTACAAGTCAACAAGTCAATCATATTTTTTTTGGTATTTTTGAATTAAAAATAAATGCAAAAATAAAATAAACAAAATATGGTCAAACCTCAAATTTAATTCAAATCAACTTCAACAAGTCCAATTAAATTCTCATAGGTCTAACATGGTCAAACAAACTTTGACAAATTTTTCCAACAATTTTTGAAATCAGAAACAATTTAAAAACAATTAAAAATAATGAAAAATAACACAATATGAATTAAAATCCCAAATAAATCTCAAATCAAATAAGAAATTGATGAGACTATTTTTCATTGACTTATCATGATCCATAGGTGTTAGGAATTTTTTTTGGATTTTTCAAATATCAAAAAGTATTTAAAAATGAATTAAAACTATTACAAATCAAATAATTCACAAAAAATATTAAATGAAGTCACAAAAATAATTAAAAATCAAAATATGAAACTAGATTTTTCCAGATTTTTTTTGGCATTGCTCTCATATTTTTGTGACTTCAAATAAAATATTTATGAATTTTTGAAAATAAAAGGAATTAAATGAAATTAACAGAAAATAAGAAAAATATCAAAAATGCACAGCCACATGATCACTTCATTAATTGACGTGGCAAGGTATCAAGGGCTCAGGGGCGCGGTCACATGGTGTGCCTTGGTCAAACGCGCAACACAATGATTTAAAATAAGTCAATACATTGGATGGGTGAGATTATAACATAGCAACATGATCCAATGGCTCTGACGCCAAACACGTGGGGATGGTGGTGGAAACCACCATCTTCTCCGGCGACCTAACCAGTTCCGGCCACCACGCGCATGGAAATGGATCTCAATGAAAATGAAAAAAGAAGACATCAAAATGAAGCTGAGGTGATGTACATCACCCCTGTAACCATGGATCCTCCTCACAGTTCCTATTTAGAGAGAAACGTGAGCTTGAAGATCATGGTGCATGAATTGAAATGACACGATTTGCAAAATTAAGACCACCACTGGCCTGCCTCCTGTGAGAGGACTTCAGAAAACAACATAAACCAAAGGAATTCACATTGTATTTCAAGATCTAAGTCAAAAAAAGTTTGAGGTTCTACCTTTGAAATGAAGCTTCAAACAACACGAATCCTTCAAGCTCTTAATCTACTTTTGCTCTGGAAGTGTGATGGTGATGCTAGGTTAAGGAATTGAGCTTTAAAAATCAACTAATGATGTTGAAATTCAAGCTTGAAAGTGAAAGAGAAAACTGGAAATTCCTTTAGTGAGGGTTTGGATTTCAATTCAGCAGCAATTCAGATCTCCACTTGGTTACAATTTAAATGAGAATGCACTCTTATTTATAGCTGGAATGTGATGCAAGGCAATGCTTCCCTCGTGTGCATGAAGTTTGAATCCTCCTTGCATGGGCATGTACAGGCACATGTGAGGCCCAAGAATGAATGAAAATCCATGCTGAGATCAAATGGAAGTGAATTGGACGTGTATAAAGGGATGCATAAGCTTGCACACCAAGTTATAATGTGAAATGCAAAAATGAACATAAACATAAAGCTCTTCGAAACTCCCCCATGGAAAGTCAAAAAAAATTAATGTGAGTAATGGTTGAAAAGCTCTTGAAATAAGGAACAAAAGTCATGTTGGGCAAAAATTCATTTGGAGTTTGGAACTTATAGAAAACTGGCTGTGAAAGTTTGGGTACAAAACATGTTTAAGTCACCTTTGAATTTTTTTACCAAAAGCAAGCCTCTTCAAGCCCTTCCGTGTCAATGATGCAAGCCTCAAATGGAAAAACCTCCAACATCAAAGTTGTAGAACGTTTCACGATGATCAATTTAGATCTAAATGTTTCAGTATTTGGATTTTTCATGAGAAAGTTATGGGTACTTGAAGTTGGACATTTTTCAAATTCAATGACTTAGGTCCAAAGTGACTTATAATGTTTTGTATTATCACATGTATTTATTTTAGGATTATGAAATTTTGTCCAACATAACATTTGAATTAGACATCTTAAAATTTCCAATGAATTTGGTCTCACCTAAAAATCATAAAAATTAAGGAAGTTAGGTCCTTGGGAAGTTGACCCAAAATTAGGGTTTCAGTCAAAATGACCTATAATGTTTTGAAATGAATGATGATCTTCCAAGTTTCAAATGGATTTTTGATGAAAATTAAAATTGTTCATATTATTCTTAAGAACATGTTTGATCTTGGGGTAATCTTCATTTGACAAACACATCACAAGTTGTGTCTCAGTGATCCTCAGTTTAGTAAGATGACTTGACTGGTCAACTTCTCAAGGCCAAACTTCAAATCTTGATGAATGAATGATTGAGGATCCTCAAATAAGCTCATATATGCATAAAATAATGAATGAAAGAACTTACCTTAATTTAATTTGATCATAGGTTGAGGTTGCTTCATGAGCAAGGCACAATCAAAACATAGTTGAATTAGGGTTTCCTTGGGAAACAATCCTCAAGCCCTTTGGGTTATCTTGATAACATTGGCAAATTGAGATACTTGGGAGACATATATGATGATTAGGAACTTTGTGGACCATTGTCATGCTTTTCTCATCTTCATCTAGCCACTTCATTGAACTTAAGTGCCTCCTAGGAGCATTGGAGCACATGATTACTTGAGCTTCAAAACAAAAAAAGAGTTAGTGACATATTTTGTGCTTTTGGTTAGTAATCAAAATAATAAAAGAAATAATATACAATACAATCATGCTTGGTGGTCTTAAACCACTCACACAAGTCCCAACCCTAGGGTTAAGGAGCCAAACATGCTATGATCCTTGAGGCAATGCACTGAGCAGTGATATGATCCCATGAGGGATCTTAGGGTCAAAATTAGGGTCTTACAAGGTCCATCACTCTTGATCTTTTCTTTTAGTGTTTAGTATGTTTTAGGGGTTTGGTTCATCATACCAAATCTCTAACATGCATTAACACCTAAATTTCTACTGCCCGACCTCAGATAGTTGTGACTTCTACATAAGTCCAATTATGATTGCTTAACATAGAGCTAAATTTGACCCTAAAGGCATAACATTCTAGTAAGTGAGATTGTAAGTCTCCCATCCTTCATGGTATTGTGTGGAAACTTGGCCTTTTTCCTTCATATGGAAGATGTCTTGGTTCAAGGATCCATGCTTGTGAATGGATGGTTGAGTGTTCTCTAAAGAATGACTTAATCAATTAAAAAGAAAAACACCACTAATATTCGATTAACACTTAACTAACATTTGACTGACTCTTATTAATATTGCTTTACCTTCAAGTCATTTACTTTATGCAATTTAATTTTCAGTCATCTATCATTCATTGCCATTTATATTTCATTTACTTTGGTTACGTTTATGTCATTTTCACTTTGCTCATTTGAGCCATGCCTTGTGATTACATATTTTTTTGTGCATTTTGATTTTGTTTGTGGTCTTAGGACCTTAAAACACTTAATAAACAACAAAAATCCTAAAAAATGTTTGGTGGACTGTTGATTTTTATCTGAACTTTTGGATTTACAACTAGGCAACATTCCACATGCAAAAGGACTTGGCCAATGCCAACATTTTGAAATCAAGTGATTATGAACTGAGCCTTCATTTGATGCAAGTCTTGGGATTAGTTTGAATTCATCTGCTACTTTGTCTTGGTGCTAATTGTGTTTTGATCTTATGTCTGATGCCTTCTTCTGAGTTGATCAAGGAACATTTTATATGATACATGAGAAGACAAAGAAGACTACTAGATATGGAGTTGCTTGCTTGGATATGGATATCTTTATTTGATGCCTTGATCTTCATGATGTCTGATATTGCTAATTTCTATTTGATTATTGCTTGATTCAAAGTCCAAGGGAAAGTGGGTTTTCTATATGACATTCTTGTTTGTTGGATTGCATTCCATTATTAAGATCTTTTCAACTCTTAACTTTTAATTTTTATGCTTAGGATAACCTCTTCATCTTCTCCCACTTCTTAAATTTCAAAATCTCTCCCCCTTTTCAAAAACTTTCTTTGCTTGTGATTTCAAACTTAGACCTTATTTTAAATAGAAACTTTGGCCTTATGCCAATGGATTTTCAAACCTTTTCTTAAATCAAACTTGTAAATAAACCTAATCATATTGACTTAAAATTTTAGAAGAGAAAAAGAACTAACAACCCCATTCAAACCTTTGGCGCCTTTGTGCCCTTCTCAATTAATTTTTTTGTTAAAAGCAATTCACCAACTTTGAAATTGTTACTACGAACTATGAGATTTTGATCCCTCATTTTTATGTTGGTACGTAGCCACAAGCCCGAAGGTATTGTCAAACACAAAAATATAATCAATGAATTCTTTTCTCATCTCCACACTCTATTTTTCTCAAACATCTTTTTTACCAAAAACACATACACGCATAAAAAGGGCTCCTTAGGAGTACCTATGGCACTTTGGGTGCTAACATATTCCCTCTGTGTAACCAACCCCTTACCTGTAATCTCTGGCATTTTATTAGTTTTTATTTGAAAACTTCTTATCTTTGGGTTTTGTTCGCACTTTTCTCTTTTCCTTTGGAAACAATAAAAGCGCGGTGGCGACTCTGGTTTTATTAATGTTAAGTTTATCCATAGCTTGATGGTCATGAATTTACCACTACAGATAGCATGAGGGATCTTAGGGTCAAAATTAGGGTCTTACAAGCTGACCCAGGGATTTACTTGAAGGAGATGGAAGACACCTGAGGGTGTCATGTCAGGTTTCATTTCTAGAGAGGTTGTATGCAAAACATCTGATAGTAGCAGAGTAGGCCACTAGCGATGATGGTAAGGTTATGAAACATAGAGTAAACACACTGAGAGCATACATGTTGTACCTGGTTGTCACGTCCATTTTTATGGACAAGAGTGTCACTTATGTGGATGTGGTTTACCTGAGTTAATTCGTTGGGTTTGAGCAGATACATTAGTACAATTAGAGGGCCACTTGTTTGGTCTACCTGTACTCCAAGCTAGATGAAAATTGTATATGGAATATCAAACTGATGACATCTAGCTGCACACTATTGAAGGTAATGTATTTGCATCCTTTATTGTTTGTGTATCATTTTCATAACACTTGTGCTACACCATTACTAATAATTCATATGTACCATTTTTCGGCTTAGATCCTCCAGCACTTCCCACGCATATTCGGATGGTCATATGTTTTGTCCTACACTAAGGATATGCCTCATGCTTGTGCATTCAACTCACTCATAGGGAATCAGACGACAAAATCCTTTAAAATGTATCTTGACCGCATGGTAGTAGATGATATACACTTCCAAATTTACATAGATCACCGTCAGACGCGTACCTTGGATGACATAATCTTCTACTGTGGATGCTTGATTTATGGGTCACGTCTGATGTATCCACATATTCCTGAGCGCATCATGTGCCAATTCGGCTACATGCAGTTTGTTCACAGAGACTCCACCGTTTTTGCTCCTCCTACGACCCACATGCATGTAGTTTCCATATATGATGACTACCTTAATTATCTAACACCAGATGACGCGCGAGGTACCCTAGCTCCTAGCGACTGGAATTGTGCATACGACGTTCAGGGTGTCACATCCTTATATGACACTGAGTGCTCCGGGAGATCCCCCTAGACCATCTCATAATGATATACTAGAGGATGAACAGGCTAGGGATGATCATGATGTTGATGTGTCGCTTACATGTCAACGTATCATGGATCTTGCGCATGCAGGTATAGACAAAGAAGTATTTCCGGAAGGCTCTGAGGGAAGGGACATTGTGGATGCCATCCTTATCGAGGCACGAATGACACTACGATACATGAGGCAAAGTAGGAGTAGGGGAGTCTGACATACACAGTAGTGTATTATTTGTATTAGGCAGTATTTGAATTAGTATTTGTATTGGTGGTAGCATAATACCTTGTTATTATGAATGAATTATGGATTGATTTATTCATATATGATATTTTCATCTTGTGCATTAAGTGCATGATTTAATTAAAAAAAAATTATGATAGTATAGTTCTAACACACGATCCATTATGAAATTCTGGTATCAGATATGAGATGTCGAAGGTAATGTCACGACACTAATATCTGAACAATACAAACAGGATAAAAGATAAAGAACAGTAATGCAAGAGACACAAGCAATTGTTAACCCAGTTTGGTGCAACTCACCTACGTCTCGGGGCTACCAAGCCAGGAAGGAAATCCACTAAATAGAATCAGTTCAAAGACTCTCAGTAAACAACACAAGTTACAGTCTTCTCACCTAATCTCTACCCATGTGACTTCTACCTAAGAACTCTTAGATATGAGATCCCACTCACTCCCTCTCAATCACACCAGTGATATAAAACGAGAATTACAATGAAAAGAAGACACTCTTCAAAGACACATACTTGATCTTGCTTAAAAGCTTCAATCAAGTAAACACACACTCATGCTTAAAAGCTTAGAGTGACAAGTTACAACTCAAAAATCAGACCAATTCAATCATCTATGGATGAATTGAATGGCTTACAATTCACACGACCACACAAGACTAAAACCCTTATTCTCTCTCAATATTTCGTTCGTTATTTCTTGTGTATCAAATCAGGTTTTCCATGTCCTTTTTATAGAAGCATTTGGCTGGGCTTGGACATCATAAAACCCTAAAACTATTTTCCATTCAAATCTTCTCATGACAGCTGATTAGATCTCTTTGGAAAATAAGTAAATTTGGTTGTAATTCATGATTGAATGCGCGTGTAACTCATATCTTCAATAATACATAGATTTGGATTAAAAACGCAATCACATAATACATAACATTCAGACTGAATGTTTTGTATATAGATGTCATGACATCGGGTCTGACATCCTAGTAAAATCCTGCATAATTACATTTTAAACATCCTGCAGGTACATAATATCTTAGGTTAAGACAACACATGTGACACCTTGTGAACACTCTAGGTTTAACCAAAATTGCTGCCAACACAAGAACCAACAAACTCCCCCTTTGGCAAATTTTGGCTAAAACATATATCAGTCCATTTGTTCACAAGAGTAAAAGCATATCAGCAGTTAAGCAGCAGCAGAAGCAATAAACACACAATTACTAGCTATAATAGCAACTAGTAATAAACACACATTAAACACATGGGTGCTGCTTCTCCCCCAAAGTCTGTTCAACACAGACATCTCCTTGAACAACAACTGCACCTGTAACATTCAGAACCTCCTTCTGACATCTCCTTCAACATTACCTATACAGCACAGAACATTATTCTGTTCAACATCAGTTGTCACCTGTTTAGCCTAGCTAGCTACTTCAACATATATTAACTGCAACTCTCCACATTAACTGCAGACATATTAACTGCAGATCTCCATATTAACTGCAGCTCTCCACATATTAACTTCTCCCCCTTTTTAGTCAAAATAGACCAAAGTGACCAATTAGACAAAATAAATGTCAATCAGTCCAGCAGAGAATGTCACAAAGGATGTTATAACATACAAAATGTTAAAACATAAATGTCAGGTGGTACATAACCATAATTATACACAGCTACATTAGCTGAGATAATCAGAAATCTAGAGAACTCATAAAGAGCCCAAAAATTACATCATGGCATTAAAAAAGACTGCAAAAAAAAAACTACAAACATCAAACAGAAAACATTGAAGCATCCAAGCATCCAAGCATCCAGAACACACAACATTAAAACATGGGGACCACCATTACCACAACTCAATCTGAGGAGCTAGCATCTTCTTCACCTTCAGATCTAGAACTACCACTAGATTTGTCTTGAGAATCAGACCTCTCACTTGAGGTGTGGGCATCTGTTTCCTTGGCTTAACCAACATTATACATCTCTCCTTACTCCAAGCTACTAATTAAAACCTCTAAATCCTCTTTCCTAGCCTTAGCCACCCTAATCCCAGTTTCCAACTCCTTACAGGTTTCTTTCAATTCAGCAATCAGGCCACCTTGAGAGGCTGGCTTCTTGATTGCAGATGTCATGACAATATCATTGACATGACTACCTTCAAATAACTTGTAATGAATTGACAATGGAGGCTTCCTTCTACTGGGGATATCACTTGTGCTTAAAATACCAGGTTGCTGGCTTAGAATTATCCCACAAATAATTGAGGGAAAGGCAATTGGCAGCTTTACTGCATTAGTGGAAGCATGTCTAACAATTTGTTCAAACATGAACCTTCTATAATCAAATTTGAGCTTGGCTCCAATAGCATATATTATCCTCCCAAGAGCATTAGAGATTGTTGAGATGTGGTTTGTTGGTACCCAGTTGGCTGACCTTATCTTATGCAAGATAGCATATTTAACAGTTAATTTTCCAGCAGAGAGGTGCTTTTTGCTTGGCCATTCCTTGACTTGACCAACAATGATTATCCTACAAACTTCATTGTCTGTGGCCTCCAATTCAACAACACCTTCTGTTCCTCTCCCTAGGAACTTATTGATTACAGTAGGGGAGAACCTTACACACCTTCCTCTAACAAACACTTTGCAAAACTCTTTGATGTTCTTGTCAGCAATATCCTCCGGGATGTTCACCACAAACTCCTTCACAAGACCTTCAAATAGGGTAGTTCACTAACTGTTTTCATTAAACCAGCAGACTTGATCAACTCCATAACCTCCTTCACTTCCACAGCCTCCTTCCCTAGCTCCCTTTCCACAGTAACTCTCCTCTGTATCATAAACTTCCACTTGGCTGCACCATCTTCCAGATGGAAGGAAATGTTATCCAAATGCACAACAGAAACCTTAGCTGGAGATTTTCTAACAGTTTGCTTTTTAACAGGAGAGATGTCTGGGACATCGTCTTCGACATCATCCTCTAAATCAAAACTTTCTCTGACCTTTCTCTTCTTGACCTCTACTTTACTCCATGACTTTGAAGGACCTACAGCAACAGCTTTCTTACTAGTTCCGGCGGTCATCATCTCAGCCACAGACCTCCCTTTCCTGGTCTTCATTCTCTTTGCTGGCTTCAAGTGATGAAGCAAGGTGTCCTCTTCCTCATCTGAGATTTCTTCTTCCAAATCAATCACCTTCTCAGGAGTGTCATGCTTCTTAGACTGAGAAGCATATATAGGTTTCTTACTAGGCATGGTTTTTCCTAAAGAACACAATCCTTCTGCAGCAATATCTTTCTCTGACCTAGATGAGTCATCATCTTTCTTAGTTTGAGTTTCCACCTCAGGTGAGGGGTCCCTTCTAGACAGAGGAGTCGAAACTCCTTTGACTAAATGTCCTCCATTCAGGATCCTTGTGACCAGATTCCTAATGACACGATCAGTATAATGCATGTCATCCTTAGGAGGAGGGTTGTCAAAATTGTTACCTTGAGAGTTTCCTATAGTGGAAGAAGGACCAGGGGCGTCGCCTGGGATGACTGAAAGAGGGATAACTTCCAAAATGTCTTCATCCAGAAAATCTATGGAGGGAGTTCTTGCTTTGTGAGTAGGTTTAGAACCAGAAGATGAAGGGTGTTGTGACATTTTGTTGAACTTGTGAAAAAAAATTTGTTGCCCTAGCAGAGATGAACGATACAGTTTGATGAAGATGGAAGTGGTTGTGCTGTGGTTGCGTGTGAAAATGGTATAGATGGTAGTTCCAATACTAGGTAATGATTTACCATAAATGGGGGCACTTTCTTTTAATTGGGCAGACAATATTTTTATTACCTTTTCCACTCCAAATTAATTCCTATAAATTCTCATGAATACAAATCCCTAATTTCCCTCTTAAACATTCAAATTGATTAGCATCCAAAGCCTTTGTCAATATGTCAGCTAATTGCATTTCAGTAGTAACATGCTCTAAGGCTATGATTTTCTCTTCCACTAGTTCTCTAATAAAGTGATGACGAATATCAATGTGCTTTGTCCTGCTGTGTTGAATAGGATTCTTAGAAATATTTATAGCACTCAGGTTGTCACAGTACAATGTCATGACATCTTGTGTGACATTGTATTCAGTCAACATTTGTTTCATCCAAACCAGTTGAGAACAACTACTCCCAGCTGCTATGTATTCAGCTTCAGCAGTGGATAGGGACACACAATTTTGTTTCTTGCTAAACCATGATATCAAGTTGTTCCCCAAAAAGAAACATCCTCCTGATGTGCTTTTCCTATCATCAGCACATCCAGCCCAGTCAACATCATAATATCCAGTCAGCATAGATCCAGACCCATGAGTATATAACATTCCATAGTCACTGGTGCCATTGACATATTTCAGTATCCTCTTCACTTGGTTTATGTGACTGACTTTTGGTTCAACTTGATATCTAGCACAAACACCTACAGCAAAGGCAATGTCAGGTCTACTTGTTATGAGATATAGCAGACTTCCTATCATGCTTCTGTACAAACTTTGATCTACACTAACACCATTTTCATCTTTGGAGACTTTCAAATGTGTAGGAGCAGGTGTCCTTTTATGACTTGCATTCTCCATGCTAAACTTCTTAACAATGTTCTTGGCATATTTGCTTTGAGATAGAAAGATAGAATCTTCCATCTGCTTGACTTGTAGCCCAAGAAAATAGGCCAGCTCTCCAACAAGGCTCATCTCAAACTCAGACTGCATTTGTCTAACAAAAGGTTCGACCATCTGATCTGACATCCCACCAAACACAATATCATCCACATATATTTGAGCCACCATGAGTTTTCCTCCTTCATTCTTAACAAATAGGGTTTTGTCAATACCTCCCTTCCTGTATCCATTGTTAGTGAGGAACACTATGAGTCTCTCATACCAAGCCCTAGGAGCTTGTTTCAAACCATAAAGGGCTTTCTTCAATCTGTACACATGCTTTGGAAGATTTGGATCTGTGAATCCTTTAGGTTATTCAACATATACTTCCTCATTTAAGTAGCCATTCAAGAAGGCACTTTTTACATCCATTTGGAACAGTTTCAACTTTAAAATACATGCCACTCCAAGCAAAAGTCTAATGGACTCAAGGCGAGCTACAGGAGCAAATGTTTCATCAAAATCCACTCCTTCAACTTGAGTATATCCTTGTGCTACTAATCTTGCTTTGTTTTTAGTAACCACCCCTTGTTCATCAGATTTATTCTTATACACCCACTTTGTACCTATGACATTTATTCCTTCAGGTCTAGGAACCAGTTCCCATACTTCATTCCTCTTGAATTGACCTAACTCCTCCTGCATGGCATTGATCTAGAACTCATCAGTCAAGGCTTCCTTGACATTCCTAGGCTCAATCTTGGACACAAAGAAGCCATGTGAGATCACTTCCATTGATCTAGTTGTGACCCCTTTATCTGGGTCTCCTATAATGAGATCTTTGGGATGATCCTTTTGAACTCTGATAGAGGGTCCCTTGTTGATTTTGTCATCTTCAGGTTCAGCTTGAGGAGGTTCACTCTCATTATTTTTGTCTGAGAAATAAGCTGAGGGATCATTTAGAGATGTCTCAACATCGTCTGTGACATCAGTCTGTTGATCATCAACCACCACATTGATAGATTCCATCATTACTTTTGTTCTGGAATTAAAGACTCTATATGCCATGCTGTTTGTTGAGTAGCCTAGAAATATTCCTTCATCACTTTTGGGATCCATCTTCCTTCTTTGTTCATGACCAGTCGAGATATAACATTTACTACCAAACACATGGAAGTATTTGACTGTAGGTCTTCTCCCTTTCCAGACTTCATATAAGGTAGTAGGAGTCCCTTTCTTCAAGGTTACTCTGTTGTGAACATAGCAGGCTGTGTTCATAGCTTCAGCCCAAAAGTGGTAGGGAAATTTCTTAGCATGAATCATAGCTCTGGCTGATTCCTGAAGGGTTCTATTTTTCCTTTCCACCACACCATTTTGCTGGGGAGTAATGGGAGATGAGAACTCATGATGAATTCCTTCTGAAGAACAGAATTCAGCAAATTTGTTGTTCTCAAATTCCTTCTCATGATCACTTCTAATTTTGATAACTTGACTTTCCTTTTCTCTTTGAAGTTTTAGACAAAGTTCTTTGAAGACTTTAAAAACATCAAATTTTTCTCTTATAAAATTGATCCAGGTGTATCTGGAGAAGTCATCCACCACTACATACGCATACTTCTTCCCTTCAAGGCTTTCCACCTGCATGGGTCCCATCAAATCCATATGGAGGAGTTCCAGTACTTTGGAAGTGGTGTCATGTCTGAGCTTCGGGTGTGACATCCTAGTCTGTTTTCCAATCTGACATTCCCCACAAACTTTTCCTTCATCAATCTCCAAGTTGGGAATTCCTCTAACAGCTTCAACAGATATAATCCTCTTCATACCTTTAAGATGCAGATGGCCCAATCTTTGATGCCATATCTTCACTTCTTCTTCTTTGGCTAAAGTACGCATTGAAAAATAACCAGTTTCTTGAGAACTCCACATGTAACAGTTGTCTTTAGACCTGAATCCTTTCATGATCACTTCATTTTCTTTGTTAGTAATCAGACATTCAGTTTTAGTGAAGTTTACATTTAGGCATTGATCACACAGTTGATTGATGCTTATTAGGTTTGCAGTCAGTCCCTTAACAAGTAGGACATTGTCAAGATTAGATACTCCATGGCAGTTAAGCTTACCAATTCCCTTGATTTCACCCTTTGCTCCATCATCAAAGGTTATATAACTGGTGGCATGAGGATGAAGGCCAGTTAAAAGGTTTTTGTTTCCAGTCATGTGTCTGGAGCACCCACTGTCAAAATACCAATCTTCTTTGGCAGAAACTCTGAAGGAAGTGTGAGCTATCAGAATTATCACATCAGTCCTAGGAACCCATTGTTTTTTGTTGATAGGTATGTGATGTTTGGGTTTAGGTTGATGATTAGAGGGACTAGGATAGCCATACAACTTATAGCAGAATGGTTTTATATGGCCAAGTTTTCCACAATAATGACATCTCCATCTTTGATGTTTCCTTTTCTGCTGTCTTCCTTTATGATGTTGTGACATATGATGTGACATCTCTGGTTTGCTCCCAGTGTGACTGCACTTAGGTTTGGACTTTGGTTTACTACCAGTGTGGCTGCACTCAGGTTTAGATTCATTGAACCCAATGCCAGACTTGTCTCCTGTTATTTGTCCAGTCTGGAGAATTTTGTCTAAGGTGTCAGATCCATTGTTTAGCATCCTTACATACTTGGTCATCTCATCCAGTTTGGAATTCAAGAATACTGCTTCAGTCTTCAACTTGGAGATGGTTTCCAGATGTTTTGCCTTCTCATTTTCCAGTTGTGCTATCACTTTCTTCTGGCTTTCAACTTGTTGACACACTTCTGCACTTCTGTGACACAACTTTCTATAGGTAGTGGCCAACTCTTCGAAGGTTACTTCATCATCACTTGAGTCTACATCAGAGCCCCATCTTCCAGTCACAAGATTTGCAGACTCTTCTGTTTCACTTTCATCAGACCAAGTGGCAGCAAGACTCCTCTTCTGTTTCTTGAGGTAGGTTCCACATTCAGTTCTAATGTGTCCATACCCATCACATTCATGGCACTGAACTCCTTTTCCTTCTTTGGGCTTTTCATCTGACCTTGTTCTTCTTCATGCATTGTTGGATTTACTGATGTCAGATGAGATGTTCTTGACATTTGCCTTAGATCTTACATCCATCTTTTTCAGAAGTCTGTTGAACTGTCTTCCCAGCATTGCTACATCATTTGTTAGATCTTCATCAGTATCTTGACCACTTTCCTCCTATTTCTCCTCAGTGTTTGACATGAAGGTTATGCTTTTGACTTTCTTTTCAGATCCATCACACATTCCCATATCAAATGTTTGGAGGGATCCAATTATCTCATCAACTCTAATATTGGAAATGTCTTGAGACTCTTCTATGGTTGTCACTTTCATGGCAAATCTCTTAGGGAGTGTCCTAAGTATTTTCCTCACTAAATTTTCATCTGACATCTTCTCACCCAGGGCTCCTGAGGCATTAGCAATTTCAAGGATATTCATATAAAATTCATGAATATTTTCATCTTCTTTCATCCTTAAATTTTCAAACTTGGTAGTGACCAATTGCAGTCTAGACATCTTTACTCTAGAGGTGCCTTCATGAGTGGTTTTGAGAATGTCCCAAGCATCTTTAGCCACCTCACAATTGTTTACCAATCTGAAGATATTTTTCTTATCTACTCCATTGAATATAGCATTCAATGCTTTAAAGTTCCCAAGGGCTAAATCCTCCTCCTCCTTGGTCCATTGTTCTTCAACCTTCTTATCAGTAGTAGCTTCTCCATCCTTAGTAACAATTGGATGTTCTCAGCCTGTTAAAATAGCCTTCTAAGCCTTATTATCCATATATTTTAGGAAGGCTACCATTCGAGGTTTCCAGTAGTCATAGTTGGATCCATCCAGAATAGGTGGTTTGTGAACAGATCCTCCATCTCTCTCCATAGTACTAGAAAGTAACGTCCCTAGATCTCACCCAGAACCAGAGCAGGATGCCTACTCTAATACCAATTGAAATTCTGGTATTAAATATGAGATGTCGAAGGTAATGTCAATTCACTAATATCTAAACAATACAAATAGGATAAAAGATAAAGAACAGTAATGCAAGAGACACAAGCAATTGTTAACCCAGTTCGGTGCAACTCACCTACGTCTCGGGGCTACCAAGCCAGGAAGGAAATCCACTAAATAGAATCAGTTCAAAGACTCTCAGTAAACAACACAAGTTACAGTCTTCTCACCTAATCTCTACCCGTGTGACTTCTACCTAAGAACTCTAAGATATGAGATCTCACTCACTCCCCCTCAATCACACCAGTGATATAAAACGAGAATTATAATGAAAAGAAGACACTCTTCAAAGACACATACTTGATCTTGCTTAAAAGCTTCAATCAAGTAAACACACACTCATGCTTAAAAGCTTAGAGTGACAAATTACAACTAAAAAATCAGACCAATTCAATCATCTATGGATGAATTGAATGGCTTACAATTCACACGACCACACAAGACTAAAACCCTTATTCTCTCTCAATATTTCGTTCGTTATTTCTTGTGTATCAAATCAGGTTTTCCATGTCCTTTTTATAGAAGCATTTGGTTGGGCTTGGACATCATAAAACCCTAAAACTATTTTCCATTCAAACCTTCTCATGACAGCTGATTAGATCTCTTTGGAAAATAAGTAAATCTGGTTGTAATTCATGATTGAATGCGCGTGTAAATCATATCTTCAATCATACATAGATTTGCATTAAAAACGCAATCACATAATACATAACATTTAGACTGAATGTTCTGTATACAGATGTCATGACATCGGGTCTGACATCCTGGTAAAATCCTGCATAATTACATTTTAAACGTCCAGCAGGTACATGATATCTTATATTAAGACAACACATGTGACACCTTGTGAACACTCTAGGTTTTACCAAAATTGATGTCAACACAAGAACCAACACATTACATCAGTGTATTTTATAAACATAGAAGTTAAAATTTACTGTTAGAAGGAACTACATAAGTGCTTCTCCGTAACCTAATATTGACATGCATATCCAAATCAATTTAAGACAAAATGAACGTGTATCAATTAAGAATGCATGTGGGGCTCATAGGGTTAGTACGTAAATGCATTTCCGGATAAATTTAAGACAAAAATAAGTCAGTTTCAGTTAGGAATGCATGAGATGTACATAGAGATACATAAGTGCATCTCCCAATCAATTTAAGAAAAAAATTGTGTGATTTGTGTACACATACATTTATGTAAAAAGACTGTCTCCGACTGTATTTCTAAATTCTCTAGAGACATTTTTGAATTTTCTGAAAGTTTATCTCCACCTCTTAGGGTGAGAGAAGAAAATTTCCAATATAAATAAGTATTTGCGCAAATAATGATTGATGATTAGGAATGATAGAATAATTTTATAGTGACGTAAATAAGTTTAGTAAATTGTTTTTCTGTGACATTTTTAAGAGTTGTTACTCAAATTAACCAGTTATTTAAATTATCCATATCTATATTTAAATTTGATTATTAAAAATCGATTAATTATTAATATGATTTTAATCAAATTTATATTTTAGATATGATATTAATCAAATCTATATTTTGGACTTCCATATCCAAATATTTTTCAGTAAATAAAAAAAAACTGAAAAATTAAAATAACTTTTTTTTTTCAAAAAACAAAAAAATGATTTCTTTTTCAAAAAACAAAAAAAAGTTATTTTTTTGAAAAAAAAATGATTTTTTATTTTTGAAAATAAATATTTTTTCTTAAAATAAAAAATAAATGTTTTAAAATAAAAAAATTCTTGCAAAATTTTATTTAAAAAACATTAAATTAAAAATAAATATAAAATTGGTTATGGATATAATCGGTTAATAACAGATTTATAATTAATCCGATTATGATAATTGGTTTTAATAACTAGTTCTTATTTATGGTTATGGATTGGTTATGGAAATTAATTATCAATCCCTAATTATTATAAAAAAATTTAGTGAATTTTTAAAATTCTATTTATTTTATGTATCACAAAACTATGTATCACAAGGATTATATCCTTTTTGACTTTTAAAATGAAAAACAAAATTATTTATTCCAAAGTTTTTAAAGAGATGCGTTGAAAATAAAATGAGTATTTAATTATAGAATTCAATTAGCTAGAAAGAGAAAAATTTAAAACTAAAGAATATAGTTTTGAAATATATCAGTTTTCTAATCAATTTATAATAAAAATAAGTTTCTGTTTTTAAATCGAATTAAAATCAATTTAAAATCTATTTTTTTAAATATATTTTAAAAATATATAATGAAAGGAGATATTAAAACAAAATTTAAAATAGAGTTTTATAAAAAATATTTTAAAACCATTTCATAATAAAACCGACTTATAAGAGATCTAATAGACATGACGCCATAAAGGTAAATATGATGGACCAATGCCTAATATGCGGAGAATCAGATCACTCTAATTCTAATAGAGGATGCTCTTTTCATATTTAGTAGTGCCATCCACACCCTTGAAAATTCAAAAATATCCTTCACGTGTTCGGAGATGCATCTCAGGACACATCCAAAATTACACCAATCTTTGTTTTTCTTTGTTCCACCCAATTTTGCAAAAAAATGGTTTGTAGATGTATCTCCAAATAATACTTAGGTGCATATGGAGATGAATCTCCGAAATAAACCTTGCACTAAATTATTATGTTTTTGTCCATTGACTTGTTAAATTAACGACTCAATGATATTTTTGGAAATGCATATCCGAAAATGTCCAGCAAAAAGTTGGATAAAACACCACATTGCATGATCTTCTTCTCCATCCTCAAACAACACTCCATTTTCAAAATCCTTAAAAAATTTCTCTCATTCTCAATCAACTTTATTTCAACACCAAAACATCAGTCTTTGATTTTAACACATCAAAGAGAGAGAAACAAGTTGGAATTGTAGGTAAAAATCATTCATTTCATCCCTAATATTGAGAATGTATCAAGTGTGAGTAGTGTGGATAATAGTCTCACATTGGTTGGAAATATGGAGACTTGAGCATTTATAAGTGGGAGAACACACCCACCTATCACCTTAAGGTTTTAGGTGAATATATGGTGTGTCTCTCATAAAGGTGTTGCTCTAAAAGAAGAAGTCCCACAATGTTCAATGCTCCCTAGTGAAAAACTCTCCCAACAAATGGTATCAAGAGTATTTGGTTCGAGAAAGTGACCAACTTACTTGTATTGAAAGTCAACGACGCCACAAGGATGGTGAATAAGAAACGTTTCGTTGAAGAGTGTCAACGGCGCCACAAGGATGGTGAATAAGAAACGTTTCGTTGAAGAGTGTCAACGGCGCCAAGGTGGTGAGTAAGAAACGTTTTGTACGGTGCAAGAGTTTGTGGAAGTAAGAAGAGCTTCCACTTGAGGGGGAGCATTGTGGACTCACACTTGAGGGGGAGTGTTGTGAATTTATCAAGTATGAGTAGTGTGGGTAATAGTCCCACATTGGTTGAAAATATGGAGACTTGAGCATTTATAAGTGAGAGAATCCACCCACCTATCACCTTAAGGTTTTAGGTGAATATATGGTGTGTCTCTCACAAAGGTGTTACTATAAAAGAAGAAGTCCCACAATGTTCAATGCTCCCTAGTAAAAAACCCTTCCAACACCTAATTCCTTGCATTAATCTTGTTAATGAGCTGAAAAAATGGACGTTGAATCCAAATAAAGTTTGGTGTGGTCCGAATGTGCATATCCATATTATTCTGTTAGTTTGATTTTTAACACTGTTTTCTGTTATTGGTGGTATTAGATATGGTGCACCCGTATATTTTTCCCGAAGCTATTGTAAGTGTGGATGTTAAACTGGTTGAAGTAAAGCATAATATTAAACCAGATGAAGTGAATGATGATGTTAAACCCGACGAAGCGAATGGTGATGTTAAACCAGGTGCTCAACCGGTTATTGTCGAGGTAGATGTTTGCGCATAATTTACAAAAAAAGAAGTGTTTATTGTTTGCGAACATATGATACAATGGGTTCGTAGGGAGGCCGAAAAATTGGGGTTTGACATTTTCATCGGAAGGTCCAAAAATGATTCTAATAGAATACAAGCATTTGTAACAATGATATGTGAAAAAAATGGCAGGTACCAACCAAGGATTATGAAGTTGAAATAAGAGGGCACTAGATCGAGGAAATGTGTGTGTCAGTTTAAATTTTACAAATTCCGTACGGCGGATGAGACATGGAAATTTAATGTGATTTTCGGTATACACAATCATGCCTTGAGTGACAAGCTATCCAATCATACTATTGTATGTCTCCTTGTTCCAGAGGAGAGGGAACTTGTTTCAGACATGACATTGAACATGGTGGTGCCGAAAAACATACTCGCATCTTTGAAACAGAAAAGTCCTCTAAGTATTTCAAATATCAAGAAAATATACAACGTGCGTGCTTGAGACACCCAGGCGGTAAAAGGACTAAAATATGAGATGCAACAACTCTTGAAGCTTTTGGAAGATGACGACTATGTTTCGAGGTACATAGTTTGTGAGGATAAAGTCACCGTTTAAGATATATTTTGGGGTCATCCCGATTTCGTCAAGTTGTTTAACACTTTTTCCTCCGTGCTCATAATTGACTAAACATACAAAATAAACAAGTATAGAATTCTACTCCTGGAAATTGTTGGTGTTACTTCTACGAAGATAAATTATTCAGTCAATTTTACATTTTTGAATCCGAAAAATAAGACAACGTTACATGGGCTTGGAAATGTGCAAGAATATGTTAAAGGACCAAGAAAACATGCCATAAGTCATAATCACCGATCGCGACACCACATTGATGAATTTTGTTACAACGATGTTTCTTACATCGTCTGAATTACTTTGTAAGTATCACATAACAAAAAATGTAGAAGTCAAGTAAAACTTGCGGTTGGCACGAAACAAGTTAAAGATGAAGATAGAAAAATTGTCAAACCTAGTATAGTGGTGGAATATATAATGGATGCATGGATTTCTATAATAAATTTTTCCAGAGTGTGTGTGCGATATATCCAGATTTGCTGAAATATGTTGAGGCCACGATTATGTATAAGGTTAAAGAGAAGACTGTTTGTGCATGGATCAAACAAGTTCGACACTTTGGCAATACAACAACTAAACGAGTTGAATATGCACATGCTAGACTGAAAAATTGGTTGGGAAACAGTAAAGGTGATTTTTGTCGAGATTGAGACACCATTAACCAAATTCTCTGAAACCAACATAATGAGATACATACATCTTTTGGTCGGAGAATTATTGTGTTAGAACAACGATTCAAAGACAACATCCTTTATTCATAGTTGGTTGGAAATGTATCTCGGGAAACATTGAATTTTACTTTTCACAAAGCCAAGCGAGTCGATAAAACTGGTTCAAATAGCTCAAAGTATGGATGTACACTTAAGAAGACATACGCTCTTTCATGGGCTTGTTTTATTTCAAAGAAGGCGACGCTTGAGAAACTAGTACATATGGATGAACATTGCATTAAGTAGAAAATGTCATATTTTGATGATGATGGTGTGATGAAGGATGATAAATCAAACATATATATCATGACCGAGGGGAAAGTGATCCAAGAGAGATTCATGAAAGCTGATGACATAATAAAATTGCACATTAAAAAGAAAATAAGGAAGAATGCCTATCCAGAAATAAAGGATTTGAAACCACAATCGGAACCAGTTAAAAGAAAGGGTGCCCTAAAAATGTAAAGCCAACATAAAGCGACAACTCCACGAGACGACCTCCTTCATACTTTGAACACGTTGACTCAAATTTTCTGGATTTTCCAACTCTAAAATCTCAAAAAAGTGTTTTCAAGGATGCTCACATTGGCAAACCATCTCCTCCACACCCGTTAGAAAAATCACCCACATTGAAGATATGCCACTTTTTATGCATAAATATATTAAGAGGATTATAAATGTAGAAGGTGAGGGAAACTGTGGTTTTCAAGCTATTTCTCGTTTGCTCTTTAAGGGAGAGGACGACTACCAATTTGTCCATCGTCATCTTATACAAGAGATGAAGACGCATAGGGAATCATACACAAAGCTATATAGGAACAAACCAAATTATGATACAATTCTCAATGCTCTAGTTCCTTGTCTTACGGGCCCGACTCCATTTGAAAAATGGATGCACTTCCTGGAAATGGGACACCTTATAGCAAGCGCTTATAATAGGGTATTTATTGTTTTAACACGATATGATTTCTCAGAAACATTCTTTCCACTCAGGAGTAAGCCACCTCAAAATCCACTCGAACGCATCATGTGTATTAGTTGGCTATAAAAAAAACAACATTTTTTTCATGTATATTTGAAACCGGGGTGTCTTATACCAAAGACATCACTGAAGTGGAATGTACATTTCACACAAAATGCTGAAACTTGGCTGGATCACCTTTTAGAAAGGATGGATGAGTTCACCAAATTGAGCTATATTGAAAGAGAAGTAAATAAGGAAAGATCGAAGAATGAACTACCAACAGATTTAGACAGTGACATATGTTTTGACACATTGTCGTTATAATCTAATAATGTAACACATATTTTGTATGTAATGCACTACACAATGTTATAAAATTGGGTGGTATTTTTTGGACAACTTTTATGTGTTTAAAATTTTGCTCTGCATAATACCTTGGTTCTGTTATGCATAATTTTTGAGTGGTTCTGGAGATGCATCTCCAAACACACCTTCGAATTATTAAAAAAACACAGGGATTATTCAAAGATGCATCTCCGGATTGACCCTTATTTTTTTTGAAAAAAAGGTGGATCCGGATATGTATCTTCAGACCGACCGTTATTTTTTTGAAAAAAAGGGCGGATCTGGATATGTATCTCTTAAGTCTATCCTAATTATTTGATAGGGTTTATAAGGTCCTTATTGATCTACAATTTCTATAAATAGGGTATGTTATTCCATTTTCTTTACAAAAACCAACATGAATCCCTATCCCATCTTGCATTTGTGTATTTCAATGGCACAAATTCTCCACTTCAGTTTAGGGTCTCTAAGGACATACTCTCGTTGATCTGAAATCCAAATTGAATACTTTCCTGCGAGATCCAGAAAGTTGGAGAGTTGTCAAACTCGAGTCACGTTCACCCTCAATTGATAATAAAGGGAAGATATATTTCACCATGTATGAACTTAAGTCTGATGATGATTTGAAGGTTATGTGGAGTAACTTTTATCGTTACTCGACAAAAGGTCTGATTGAAGTGGATGTGACAATTTAAAGATCAGCCGAAGATAAGGATGTTGCAATGTCCTGAACCACTAGTTTATAATGACATGTAATGTTAAATTTACGTAATGTTTATCAATGTAATATTTGTTATGATGTTAATTTATGTTGGTTTCCCATTCTACCATTGTAGTTTCCGCCTATTTTTATTTTGAACTAACATAGCATATTCTAGAGATGCATCTTTGGAAAGCTCACAAACTAATGAACCAAGAAACGTTACAAAGATACATCTCAGAATCAACCTTTTGTGCATACACAGATGCATCTCCGGACCGAATTTTAATAGAATAAGGGGTTCTCAACAATTTCGTCTGAGGTGTGTATAGAAAAGGTGCATCCGAAGATGTATCTCCTGATGCTGGGAACATTTGAGTCTTTTCACGGTGGCGGGGGAGAACACATAAGGGTGGAAATAGAAACCCCTTCTAGTAATTTAGGTGGCCTAGGAGATGGACTCGCCCTTAAGACACACCTTATCAAGATCTACTAAGATCATTGTAGCTAGTTAAATGACAATGACCTATTGGATACCCTGATAGTTGTAACAAATAAAAGGTTATAGATTCTTGAGATTCCCAAAACCTTATTATAAAAGCCTTACAAAAGATTTTGAGGCTGATACATATTCTCTAAACCTACAAATATTATCAACCTCTTATAACTATTGACCTGAGTGTCAAAGTGTTTGAAGGTAACACCCCCGATTTCATACCAAAGCATCAAAGCATCAATCACACTGGTGGTCATAATGAGATTGTGATCAACACCATATCAAGCCATCATCTGAAGATCTTGTGTCCTCAACTGTGAACCCGAGTTTCATATAAGATCACAATGAATGGGATCCAACTATCTGTAGTCACTGACAATAAAACCTAATACAAAGATAAAAACTTGTAAAGTTTCTTCCAGGGTATGGGACTCAAACATTACATCATATTAGTAAATCATACTCAAATTAAATGCCAACCAAAGACGACCAAAAAAGTCCTATTGAAAGGGTTGAGAAGAAGACTAGAGGGATCCAAAGGAAACTGGGCGGAGAAACTCATACATGTTCTTTGGGTGTATAGGATCATGAATCACTCCACTATCGAGTAAACACCATTTTGACTTATGTATAACACTAAGGTCGTCATTTCAATCAAAGTTGGATAGCTTAGCTTGAGAACAAACATCCCATCGACGAAGAGGAAAAATTATAAGAGATCTGTAGCGGGGTATTCGTTACCTTTAGATTTATTGACTAAATCAAAAGTAAGCATACAATTCGAGTCGCCACCACACTTATATTTATCCAAAGGAAGGGTTAGAAAGCGAACAAAAACCGAGAAGTTTTATCAAATCAAAAACTAATAAAAATGTCAGAGATCTGGGTAAGGGGGTTCGTTATGCAATGGGAAGGTTTTAAGCACCCAAAACATCCTTAGTACTCTAAAGGAGCCCTTTTTGCCAAGTTGTATGGTAGGTTGGTATTTGTGAAAATATTTGTGCAAACATGACTGGGGAGATGAGAAAAGAATATACAAATTATTTACAATTTTGTTGTTTGAATGGATGAACCCATTGCCTACGTACCATCACAAAGGTAGGATCAAAACCTCGTAGTTCGGGGTAAAAATCTCAAAAGAAGTTGGTGAATTGATTTGTCAAAAGCCTTAAGGTCTTTTGTTATCAAAGGGAGAAAACTCAACCTAAACCAATAATCCACCATGTGAGGAGAGCTTCAACATACTAGTGAGGGATCCATCCTATAATAAGTATGGAAGACTTACAGTCCAATCACTAAGGATAAGGTGAGGTTTACATCAACCACTATGATAACTCAAACCTATGACTAATGTTTATAAAAAAAGGTTTTAACAAAGGTGGCCATTGGAACCACAAAAATCACTTGAAGTGAGTTGTATTTACAAGTTAGAAGTATTTACAAAATGAAGTCACAGTTGGATTAAGGTTTATTCACAATGAGTATTAATGAAAAGAGTTTGAAAAATCAAAGGCATAAGGCCTAGGTTTCTAATTTGAAAAGAATATCAATGTTTGCACCAAAATGAGTTTGGCTTAGGTTAGAGTGGAGAGAAGAAGAGAAAGGCTAGTCCTAAACATGCAAAGATGAGAGAAGAGATAAAACCCTTGGAGTTCCTTTCTTGAGATCATAAAGATGATTCAAGATGCTCCTTTCCTTTGGACTTAGCAATTAACTCAAGCAATCAAAATAAGTATTCAATCAAGCTCCTAGGATCTCCATTTGGCTTGTCTCTCTTAACTCAAATGCTCATGACAATGGTCCTTCTTACTATCTCAAGTTTGAAATCTCTATCACACAAGAACAAAGAATCAAAAAGTTCACAATGCAATAAGATGAATCGACAAAGAGAGTTTAAATTAGAGGTCCTTTCAAGTAAACTTCAAGATTAAGCATTCTAAAGGCATGAGGCCTAGTTGCTCTTCAATCAATTTTAGCATTATAAAGGCATGAGGCCTAGTTGCTCTTGAACTCCATTAAGCATAGGTGAGGTCCTAATTCTAAGTCATTTCTCCTTTTTTGCATTGGGTTCACACAAACAAAGACAAAACAAACACAAGGAAATAATATATTTACACAATAATGTGTCCAAGTGAGCAAAAGAAAAATAGCATAAACATAAACATGAGCTCAAATGAGAAAAAGGAAAAGACAGTATGAATAAATGAGCAAGAAATTAAATTGCATTAAAGTAAATTGCAAGAATTAAATGCTCGAATTAAAGATTAGTAATTAGTAGTTAGTGTTAGTGTGCCATAAGACAATTTAGTGCTATATTAAATAATCGTAAGTGGACTAATGTAGTAGTCACACCTATCTGAGGTCGGTCAATAAAACTATAGGCAAATAAACACAAGTTAGAGATCATGACTATTAAGGTCTTAAAAGATCCAAGGAGATCTAGACTTCCTAGATGAAAATATATTTTTTCCACCCTCACCGATTCAAAATTCAATTAGACCAAAAACCGAAAAAATAATAAAAAGGTAAAGCCTAACGAGTTCCTCCATGGTGATTTGGTCATTTGAAGAGTTGACGTCAGTAGCAAGAATGTTGGGATTGGAAGATGGCACAAAACTTGGAAGGACCTTATAGAGTCCGAACTAGAACCAATAAAGGAGGATATACAATAGAAATCCTCTATGAGGAGATCTTCTAAAGGACATATAACATTGCCAATCTTAAGTGCTACTCCAACTAAGTCATTTCCTACTTAATTTCAATTGTGTTAATATTTACAATGTAATGTTCTTCAAAATAGACTTAATAAACAATATTTTCACCATAACATTGTTTTTTATTGCATTAATGATAGCGTAAATCTTACATCCTCTACATTGGAACTAAACCTTAAACGTAAATGTAGTCATACAACAAAGGGAAAATCCAAAGATATTGAGGTAAAGCTCAACCCTCTAACAAAGACACTAAAACCTCAAACAGGTAGGTGGTACATAAACAAAGACACTAAAACATTGAACATGTAGATGATGCATAAACATAGACCCTAAAACCTCAAGCACATAGGTGGGCCACAAACAAAGGAACCAAAACCTCGAACACCTAAGCAATGCACAAACAAATACACTAAACCTTGAAGGAATAGGTAATTCATAATAAAAGTAAGGCTAACCCCCCTTTGTCAGCTAGTCACTAGAAAGAAAAGGTGGCGACGCCCTTAAGATTGTCAACCTGAAACCAATTTATCACTTCAGGGAAGGGAAGGGAATCACACCCTTGGGAGGGATCCCTTCTTAGAGATGTCCAAATATATCCAAAAAATGATCCCTAAAGTGGCAACAAGATCTAGGGACACGAGCTATGTACAAGGAGTCGGCGAAGAGAAAATATACACCAAGCTATCATGTTTATCTTAAATGTTTAAATGTACTTAACACGTTTGTAGGTAGAAAACAAGGATTTATATAAATGGTAAAGAATATACAATTTTGTAAATGGGAAAAACATCTTAAACTTTATTAAATATATCAATAGAAAAGGCCATCACAAAGTACAAGATACAAATGAAAATCAATCAAAGCTAAGAAACAAGCTCAAAGGGGGGAAATATTTCCATCCATCACCCTCTGGTCTTGATTAATATTCTATCGAGAGATTTTGACCTCAGGGTGAAAAAGATCGATCTTTCCAAATAATTTTCAAAAGATTATAGGATGCATAAAATATTGTCATTAAGGAGGTCCTCAAGTTGCTTCTTCAAGAGAACTCGCTTTGTTTGTGCCTTATTTACGACTTCCTGATCTTCTTTGACGATGTTCTCCATGTCAACCAAATCTTCTTAGTCCTGAGTGAGAGTGATTTCCTTTTTGGCCAAGGCCTCCCCAACTTCACATAGGGAGGTATACTTACTATTTAGAGCTCTATGAGCCTCTTTGAGGGCGTCATCCTTCTCGGTCAAAGCTTCTTGAGTCTTGCTAAGAGTAATATCTTTAATACCAATATATTTATATTGTTTGTTTGTAATATCTTCAAGATTGCTCACCTTGGTATTCAAATCAAAATGGGTCACAAACGTTTTTGTATGCTCATCATACTTGGCAAGCCTATCACAATACTCTTGGTTGGATTTCAAGGGTTTTCACATTATCTGCGCTTGAGGTATCCAATTTCTTCTTCAGGGTATCCCTTTAATCACAGAGTCTCTCTGAGACAAAAATATATTCCTTCTCATCATCTATCCAAGAATTAATTACAAGGAGTTTCTACATATGATGAATGTACTATTTGACCATTTCCCGATTGAAAGTTTCACTTAACTTGGACAAATAGTTAGAGTCACTCTCTATGACATAATTCAAGAACTCCTTGTCAGTCCTGGGAGATTTGGTTCCAAAGTAAAATGGAAAACATAAGAAGGTAGACCTAGTAGGATTAAACATAGAGGAGGAACAAGATCAATAATTATCCCCACAATTAACTTATTTGGGTTAAGATCTCCTTTCCGCCTCTTCTCAGCAGGCCCATTTGTCATGTGTCATTTTACCTCTTCTTATGGTCAATATAAACTGATTCCTTTGAAACAACATCCTCAATGGCCGGGGGAACCACCTTATCCTTTGTGTCCTTTGCAAGAGAGGGACCCCATTTCTACGTGGTCAGAACCTTGTCTTTTACAACATTATCCTTCTCCATGACATCTTCCTCCTCCACGACAATGTTTTCCTTCTAGGTCATTTACCTACCTGAGGTCATTAATCTCCACGATTTCTCTAATAATAGTATCATAGAACGACATCGAAAAAATGATCAATGAAGGAGTGACCTTTTCCCCCATTTTCATGGCCATTATCCTTGCCAAGCCACTCATATCGCCGTCAAAAGAAATTCCACATATCACATATCATAAATGATGGAAACTTGACAAAAATGGTAATATAACAATAACATGTAATAAATCTAGTCTTCATAAAAGATCTCCTTTCCCTCATTTTTCCTACTCGCCTCAAAATCTATTTTTTAGATAAAGCACCATCCTCAAGGTTGAGTTCTATCTCACACTCAAAGTAAAGTTGCATATCCCTAACACATTCAGGGGGAGAACCCCAATACGGTTATTTTGTTGCCTGTATTATCACTTTATTATTTTTTTATTGAGCCTCCTTCATAATTGCACATCTCTGAATCAAGTCTGAATCAATTCGTTTTTAAGCATGCATAAATCATTTGTTATGTTTGAGATTTGATCATGATGGTTTAAGTCAATTCTCCGAGTTAATGGAACAAGTACTATATTGTAGTGGTAAATTTATGACCATCGAGCTATGGATAAACTCGACGTCAATAAAACCAGAGTCGCCACCGTGCTTTTATTGGTTCCAAAGGAAAAGGGAAAAAGTATGAACAAAACACAAAGATAAGAAGTTTTCAAATCAAAACTAATAAAATGTCAGAGATTACAGGTAAGGGGGTTGGTTACATAGAGGGAAGGTATTAGCATCCAAAGTGTCCTAGGTACTCCAAGGGAGCCCTTTTTTGTGTCCAAGTGTTTTAGTTGAAAATGATGTTTGATAAAAAAAGAGTGAGGGGATGAGAAAAGAATTCATTAATTATATTTTTGTGTTTGACAAGACCTTCGGTCTTATGCCTACGTACCAACATAAAAATGAGGGATCAAAACCCCGTAGTCCGTGGTAAAAATTTCAAAGAAGTTGGTGGATTGATTTTAACAAAGGTTTAAAAGAAAAGAGCACAAAATGGCCAAAGATTTAAATGAAGTTGTAAATTCTTTTTGTCTTTTTGAAATTGGGGTCAATATGATTAAGTTTATTCACAGGTTCGATTTAAGAAAATATTTTGAAAATTCAATGGTATAGTGCCAAAGTTTCTAATCATTAAAATATATCTATGTTTGAAATCACAAGCAAAAAAGATTTTAGAAAGAGGGAGAGATTTTGAAATTAAAGAAGCGGGAGGAGATGAAGGGACTACCCTAGACAAAAAATAAAAGTTAAGAGTTGAAAAGATCTGACCAATGGGATGCAATCCACAAGACAATAATGTTAGATAGAAACCCATTTACTTTGGACTTTTGGGCAAGCAATAAGCAAAAGCAAACATCCAAGCAAATCATATGAAGACCAAGGCATCAAATTAAGATAGCCAGAACATCCAAGCAAGCACTCCAATATCTAGTAGTTTTCAGTGTCTTCAAATGTATCAGATGAAAATATTCCTTGGAAAACTCATAGAAACAATCATCAGACAACAACAATAATAATAATATAACATCTTAAGCACAAAGACAAAGTTACAAATGAACCAAGGACACTCAAGGTTTGCATCAGATGAAAGGAACAAGCAAGGATATCTCAATCTCAAATAGTGGCATTGGCCAAGTCCTCAAAGCATATGGAGGTTTCCTATTCTAAGTCCAAAAGTTCAGATCAAGTCCAACAGTCCACCAAGATATTTTTTTAAGGTTTTTGTTGTTATTAAATATTTTAAGGTCCTAAGACCACAAACAGAACAAAGTCAAAAACATACAATATATACAAGCACAAAGGATATGGCTCAAGTGAGCAAAGTGAAAATGACTGAAACATAAACATCTTGCATGAAATGTAAATGGAAATGAATGATAAAGATACTGAAATTTAAATTGCATTAACTAAATGGATTGAAAGTAAAGCAATATTAATAAAAATATTGGTGTTAATGTATGTTAGAGACATGGTACAAAGAACCAAGTTCCTAAAGCATACCACACACAAAAATAAAGTGGGAGGGACCTATGTCAATCAGGCTCATGTTGATTCATCTGACACAAAGTCATTGATGAATCAACTAACATTTCACTTGTAGAGAATTCATTGGTCAATGATGGATTGGGGAAGAAGAGGGATGAAGATGAAGAGGGAAGGGGAAATAGAAACCCAAATTGATCACATGAGGAATTTCATATGATCAATATTATTCATTCATTTTGAGGGATGAAATATACATTTCATCAACCCCCTAAATCCAATAGTATTGATCAAATGGAAGTTCAAATCCACCATGATCAAGGCCAAACAGAAAGTCAAACATCATAAAGTCAATTAAATGGGTCAACAATATTTTTCAATAATTAAAAAATTAAAAATGAATTAAAATACAATTTAAAAAAGTCAAAACCTCAAGTCCCTTCAAATCACAAAATAAATGGCCAAGGGATTTATCATAGGTCAAACAAGGTTAAAAGACCTTAGACAAAAAAATTCAGAATTTTTGGAAAGTCAGAAGTATTTTAAAATATTTAAAAACAAGTCAAAAATCATTTAATTCACAAAAAATATCAAATCTAATCCAAAAAATGATTTTAATTCAAAATATGGAAGAGGAAAATATTTAAAGATTTTTGGTGAAAGTCCTATATTTTTTTAGATTAAGAATGAATTTAATATGAATTAAACAAAATAAGCTAATTAAAAATAAAATCAGAATTAATTAAAATAGATGGAAAAACAAGGGCCATCAGATCTCCCTCTTTAATTGAGGTGACAGATCTAATGACCGCGCGCTAAGGTGCACCAAACACTCTGGTCAAACACGTGGTAAAGTGAGTAATCAAAGCCAATGGCCATGATTAGAACGTGGATGCATGATCAAATGGATGAGACGAAGCCAACACATCACCGGAGCTAGGGCTCCGATCATCTTCTCTGGTGGACCTCACCGGACTAGTCTACCATCAACCTTCACGAAAATAAAAGATGCATACACTATTTTGAAGAGAAAAATGCTAGGAATCCAAATCTACCCTCAGAATTTTCTAATTCTCACTATAATGAAAGATACATGGAGTTGAAAAATTGAGGAGTATGAACTGAGTTGCTTCAGTTTGACCTCAAAGCAACTCAATCTTGTTGCATATATTGGTAGGTCTTCAAACAACCAAAGAACAAGCAAAACGATGGAGAATTGAGGGAGAATCAAAGAAGAGAAAATCCAGAAAATTCACCTTCGGTTTGCTTCAATTGAGCTTGATCTCTCTTCCAATTTGGCTTGGCTTTCTTCTAACAACTTGCAGGAAGTCAAATGAATGATCAAAGGGCTTGGATTCTTGGAGTTTCAATTCCAAAACATAAGTGGAATTGAAGCTCGATTTCAAGAGAAATCTTCAAGTTTATCCTTTCAATGAAGGTTAGGGAAGATGCATGTCAAAGCTTGGGCAAGGGGGTCCTTTTTCTGAGCTCAAGGGCAATGTATTTATAGTCAATTCACTTGCTTTCTACACACATTCCAAATTCTGCCAAAAATAGTAATTCCATGGTGCATGCTTGCATGGGCTTGCACAAGGTCCATGAAATGATGCAAATAGGTCCAAATTCAAATCCAAATGATGCTGAAACAATAACATTGTACCATGCAATGTTGATTTGAAAATTGGTCATGAAATCTTCCAAATGGGGCCATGCATTACACCCATGGGCAAGTCACTCAAAAATTCTCCAAATGCCATGATCTTGCATTCTTTGGAAAGGTAACATGAAGGAGAGAAACGTTTTTGTTGAAACTTTTTCCATTTGGAGCTTGGACCATGATGAATTTTGAGGTAGAAGTTGGAGAAATCAAACATAGTTTAAAATTTTCTAAGTTAAAAGTCAAATGACCATTTTTTCCACCTTGAATAACTTTTTCTATGAGCTTCAAATGAAAATGGTTCCTTCTTCAAAGTTGTATATATTTCATTCCGATTCAATTTGGTTATAAATTTGACGCCATTTGAATCTTTCATGTGTGAGTTATGGATTTTAGAAGTTGAGGAAAATTGCTTGTTAAATGATGATGGCCCAAAATGACCTATAATGTTTCCTCTTGGTACATGCCCTTGCAAGTCGATTTTGACATTTATAAAAGATGAAAAGTTGGAGAAGACATCTTGATATTGATCATGCAATTTCTATGGCCTTCATATCATAAAAAATGAGCAAGTTAAGATTCTTGTAAGTTGACCTTCTATCTAGGGCACAAACAAAATGGTCTATAATCTTTCACCATACAAAATTAACTTTCCAAGCAAAATTAGATCTTGATGCCAACATGAAAGTTGTTTTTAATGTCATAAATAGTAATGTTTATCTTGGAATCATTTTCATATGATACAAATTGTAGGAGATAGGGTCTAGGGAACCCTAGATTTGACCAATTGACTTTTCTGGTCAACCTCCTTGAACCAACTTGCAAACTTGAAGTTATTTTGATCTTTGGGGATCATGGATGATCAAATATTCTTATGATGGTGTATAATGAAGTATCCCTTGATATATTTTATCAATTGTTGAAGAAACTTGTTTAGGAAGTGATACAAGATACCCAAATGAATTAGGGCTTCCAAGGCAAACAAGCTTCAAACTCTTGATGAATTATTGATAAAAATGGAATTTAAAGAACATGGGGATCCATATATGATACTTAGATCCATTGTTAACCTTTCCTTGATTGATCTCTTGCATTGAGGGTCTCAAACCCTAGATATGAACTTGGTGAGGCACAAATGGATGGACACACTTCCTACAAAAGAAACAAAGCTACACATAGACATATTTTTGGTATTTTGGTTAGTAAACAAAAGAAAATATAGTAATACAATCAAAAGTGCTTGGTGATCTCTCCCAATGCAAACCCGATGAATGATGGGTGAGGAGGATACCAAGGTGTGATCCCAAAGCCAATGCAAATGATGAGATATCATGAGGGATCTTAGGGTCAAAATTTGGGTCTTACACATATGTGATATCAATTGAAAACATGAGATTTCTTATGCGACTTGAGTCACTTACAACCCATGACTCGAATCAAACCAAACATAGGAGAACAAGAAGATTTTTATGTCTGTGATTCAAATCACAATTTACACATGATTCGAGTCATGAAACTCTATGACTCAAATCACAAGTTGTACATGACTCGAATCATAGACATCCTGTCAGCCACTGCCTTGTTTGAATCGAATCAGGCTCAACACATGACTCAAATCATGAACCTGCGTGACTCGAATCACAACTTTAACTTGACTCGAGTCACAAGAAAATGGGTCACTTTTCTTTATGAGATCTTATTTCACACTACTTGCTCATTTGGATCAAATCATGAAATGATCTTGACTGAAATCTAACTAAATTTTTCCATCCATTTTTGTGTTTAATATTAAACACATACAAATTAATTTTGTCATCTTATTTCACAAAAACATGAAGTGATAATCTACATTGTGATTTTGTCAAATCAACACCCTCTCATTTTTTAAAGTTCAAAAACTCTTGCAAACAAATTTCTTTCATCTTCAACCTCAAGTTTGATTTCAGATCTTGATCATGAGAGATTTGTAATTGATTAAGGGAGACTTCATCTTGAAACTAATTGTTCTTGAATATTTGGTTGAAATTTTCAGGAAGCTTGCAAGATTGAGGTTGTTGTCATTGGTGCTGAAAATTTCTAGTGAAAAGAAGGAGGTTCTTATCTCTAGGTGACCTTGGTAGTGACTGTGTGGAAGGCTACAGACAAAACATAGTTCTTCTCAAATATTTAGACAGTTTATCGCTCAAGAAATCGGTGGCATCATGCGGTGATTTCCACACACGAAGACTGCGAGCAGATTAATGAAGTTGGGAGATTCAAGAAGCATGAATTGAGTAAAGATTATGCATAACAGTTTAGCATTAGGATGTATACAAGTCAAGATCCATATAGGATATATTTTTTTTAGCATTGCTGTGGATTAGTTATTCTATGAACCTCTCTCTCTCTCTTTCTCTCTCTCTCTCTCTCTCTCTCTCTCTCTCTGTCTCTCTCTCTCTCTCTCTCACACACACACACACACACACACACACATTCACGCACTCTCTCTCACTCTTGCATTTAATTTTTATAGGATAATTGCATGTTTAGGTTTTCAATTCTTAGTGTAGTTTATCGTTTATTCAATATGTAGAAATTTAATACATAAGGTTCGGGTTTGTTAGAAATGGTACCTAATTGAGCTTTAGTGGTGATTAAATTCTAGAAAAATAGTGTTATTAGAATCCGATCATAATTGAAATATGGTAAGGGACACATCTCGTGTAATATACAATCATTCAATTATTCATTGTTGAACTATCTATGAGTTTTGTAAATTGTGTATCTGCCTACGTGATTGAAATCAAATAAAAGTATAAATCTCCATTTTCGATTTAAAACTTCCGAGCGTAATTTTGATTTTTTTTTTGATATTCTATTTATGAAAAATCAATTGAATTTTTGTATAAGGGTCTATGTATCTCCTCTAGACTGTTTTTCTATTCCATATTCTCACCAAACACAACGTTTACAAATTTGACAAGTCCTACCTTCAACCTCAATCCCTTAACAAAGAGATCACTTTTCTTGCAAATATATGTTCTAGAAAGCTGATTAAAGTGAGCTTATGACCACACCATTTAGGGAACGTTTCCTCACATTTTGTCCGATTACAAGTACACTCATTATTAATTCCATGGATTCATTAATCTATTCAAGGCTCATATGGGACTTGAAGGAATCATCATAAGAGACATTGACATCTTAGCTAATTTTGTGCTTTTCTTCCTTCATCCACAAGACCCCTGTTGGGATCTTGCAAAAAGTCTCGTGAGCGATGAGGTTGAGGGCACAGCGAAAAATAACTTGTCCTTGAAATTTTTGAAAGAAATCATGTACACTTTAAATATTTTATGACCCTGCTTCAAGGATACAAATCCTTGAGGGTCACCGTGGTTAACACATTTTCTCAACACATGGAATAGGTGAAATAACAAAACCACTTTGGGAAATATTTTCTTATACCCGTACCAGGACCAAAAACATTTTAAATATGTCCAACCTATCATATACAATTACAGAGGGGTGAGTTTCTAGATGATTAAGAACCTCAACCACGAAGTCGTTGAAGGAAATAATAATGCATATTTGAGAGAGCATACACTCCTATATAGGGAATCTACACACGTCAAACCAATTAGAGTTCTTCATATCTTTATCGGGGAGAGTCACCTGTCAATCTGATGACATATCCATATAATGCGTGGGGGCATGTTGAAACCATAGGCACAAGGCACTCACCAAATCTCTGATTTATTATGGTATATTGTATTTAATGTCAGTGTATTTACCTTAAGTTAACTTGTAATTACCTTAAGTAAAACTTAACTACCATTAATAATTTTTTTTTCTTTTTGATAAGATACATTCAATAATTCTATGCTAACAATAATTGCGATTTGTTAGAGTTTGCTACTACCCTTACGAACACATGAGGGGTTATTGCTGATTTGTTGACAGAAAGGGTCAAAGACATGCATTACAATTTAGAACAATTAGGAATGGTGATGTACTTTCACTGATGTACTGAATTAGGAACATCATATATATGGCAATATTCCTAATAAACGATTGATGCAACACATTGTGGACCCTTTTTTGATTGACTAGTGCCACAATGTTACTATATCTTAATCAATCTACAACATAGTTCTGTTGCATTTCCACTTTTCTAGATACACTTGCTCATGATGAATCTCACTAGTCAAATTAAAACATTTCCAAAAAGCCAACTGTAATACACTTTCAATGTAATATCAAAACCGTGTTCGCACTTTGCACAATAAAGAATTTGTACTTTTGGTTTTGTTGATAGAGTAAAAGTATTGAATGATCCGTGTGTAACACGATCTGGTAATGTTGCTAACGACAGATATAACATTCCATATTCGTTTTAGAGTGGGAAGGAAATGCATGACCTACCATTTTAAGAAGTTGATGAATGACTATTTTGAGACAGAAGTTACAGTAGAAATTGTTGTTAAGTGTTCCAAATTAATGCAAAGTGTGCCAACTTGTTTACCTCCTTTTTTTATTTATTTTTAAGTTTATTGGGTTGAAAACCAATCTAGAAAGAATTTGGAAATTGATGTAAAAATTACACTATTTTTTTCACCATGTTACTTTTATAATCGATTGTACATTAAAAATGTGGTATATATTAAACTTGTATTCTTAGATTTTAGAAATCGATCTAATTCATCTTTATAAAACTAAATTGAAAGATAAAAAAATGCACTTACTTATTTTAAAAAATGTCAAATCTATATAATGTCATATATGAAACTATTAATACACCCTTCACGGCATGCACTATTCAGTTTGATGTGTGGATAAATTGGTAGGTGGCTCGATGACGAAACATTGATTACAAGTGACTCAATAGATCTTGAATTAGGCTTTGATACCATTTAGGATTTTTGAGTTTGATCTAACTTATCCCTGTTAGGTGATGATTGCACTCACTTATAAACACATATTCAAGTTATATATAATGTCAAACGTGAGACTTATGGAACCTTGTTTTGTAGGTGATATGCTTTTAAGAAGGACAACAACTTTTGTTGAACTTTTGATGATGATAATTTCATGATAATGACTCTAATGTCCTCTAACAAATGAAACGTAAGTGATTAAGCGGATAAAGATGCAAACCTATGTATTTAGGGTTTGATGGACTTGACTATCCGATGATGGAAACCAAATGGAATATAAGCTCAAGGCTCATCTCATATAAACTCAAGCAAGTGTCTACAAAAGAAAGCATTTGACAAAGTCTTGAAGTGCCACAAAAACCCTACCTTAGTTTGAGTGAATATTGTGTAAAGCAAAAGGGTATTCTCGTAGAAGTACATGACTACGCACACACACACACACGCATGCAAGGATGCACACACACACTCACGCACGCACGCCCCCTCCCCCCCCCCCCCACACACACACTCTTTCTCTGTCTCTGTCTCTCTCTCTCACACACACACACTCTTTCTCTGTCTCTGTCTCTCTCTCTCACACACACACACATAGACACATCCACACGCGCACACACACACACACACACACACATATTTTCAAACTTATTTTTCTCAAGAAATTATTTTCAAAAATGTCTTGAAGTTGTGTCAGATGGATTGAGAGCAGTTATGGACAAATTTTTGCCTTTTCTCCTCGATTTGAGCACGTGTCTAATCGATTAGATTAGTTCAAAATAATCTCTAATCTATTATGATACCATCGTAATGATGTACAACAACTAGATATATTTTCTTTCATTTTTGGAACTGGTAATCGATTACCATAGGAGATTCTAATAGATTAGCACTAGGTTCTAATCAATTAGAATATCTTAAAAGGAATTACACTAAATTTCCTTTTTGAGACAACCTCTAGCCTATAAATAGTGGCCCCTTCCCTCATTTCAAACTATTCAGAATCGTGTTTTGACACTTTTCTCTCTCTCTCTCTCTCTCTGTCTCTCTCTCTAAAAAAATTCTTTTACTTTCTCTCACAAATATTTTAGCCAAAGTGCTTCTACGAGAAAGTTTGTTTGTGAGTGAGGATAAGCTGTAATTCTGGAAGGATAAAATTATAAATTTCACCAAGGGAATCTTTTGTATACACCTTGGTTGAATATTATCTATTTAGGATTTGTTTGGGTTAGAAACTAAACCCGTAAAAGCTTTTTGTTTGGGGTTTGTGTGACCAAACCCTTGTTTAGCCTCAAGCTCAGTCCGCGATTAAAAAATTGATAGGTTCGAGATCATCCTTTGGTAAAATATCATTAGGTTCCAGGTTATCCTATGGTAAAACAAAGGATAGGTTAAAGCTTAGCCCTTTATTAAAAGTTTGGATAAGGTTAGAGATTAGTACGATATTAAAATCTCACGGATTATTGGTTAGCCCATGTAAAACCTAGGATTAAGGCTTATAAGTCCAACCTATGGTAAAAACTTACAATGTTTGTTTAGAAGCTTGAAGATTAACCGCTCCAAGATTCTTGCGGAAAGAAGACTAACCGCTTCGATATACCGCTTATGGAAAGAAGACCAACCGCTTCGTCCTAACGTTTGTGCAAAGAGGACTAACCGCTTCAATCCACCTTTTGGAAGAGAGGACTCAAACTGCTAAATTTTAGAGTCTTGTTGTTTTGCTTGGAAGTCAATCATTTTCCTTGTATAAAGGGGTTCGTGTGTATTACATACTAAAAGGTATAAAAGTTTATTGGATACTCTCAAGATAAATTCTTGGGTTGAGGAGTAGGTCTTTTTTTTTGTGACCAAACCTCTATAATTCTCCATGTTCTCTCTTTCCCTAAACTCTTTACTTTCGGCATTTTACTTTTTGTAATTTATTTTCCGTTGCCAAATACTTAAAATGTTTTCAAAATATTTTTAAATTCTGATTATAATTCGAAAAACTTTTTAAAACCAAGTTTTTCTAAACTACACAGTTTATCCATCCATATTGTGTGTGAAGTCACATGTCCAACAAAAGGTATCAGAGACTAATTCATGTTTAGGAACTAATCATCTCAGATGGAAGATGACTTCAAACAATAATTCCTTTCTAAACACACCACCACTTTTTAATGATAGCAAATTTAATATTTGGAAACCTAGGTATAAATTTTTTCTTCAAAGTATAAATCATTAATTATGGGAAACAATAATCAATGGTCTGTTTATCCCTACTCATCAAGTAAATGATGAGGTAGTAGAAAAAACTTGATTCCACGTGAACCAAAGAGGAAAGGATAATGTTTGAAATAGATTTTAAAACTAAGAAAGAGCTTTATAACAATGTCACTAGATGATAGTAAATTCCACTACGTTCATTATTGCTTAACTGTCGAGGAAATGTGGGATACTCTTGAAAGAGTATATGGAGCTCTTCCAAGTATCGAACAAGAGAAGATGAACACACGAGGTGAAAAATATAAAGATACCACCCACAAATGTTTTTTAAAGCTTAGGAATATTTAGAAGTATGTTGGAAATTATATCACTAATAAATATCTAAGAATTAAGAATTGGAAGTTTAATCAAACTCTTAAATCTAAAGATGAGAGCCTTCATGAATTCCAACAAAAATCAAGAAAGAGGGAAAATATAAAGAATTTGAACAAACTATTTCAACTACTCAAAGATGAAGAAGTAAAAACTGAAGAATCATCAATTTCATCGTACTCATATCATACAACTCTAGTAGAACCCTTCTAAAGAATGACAAATGAAGGACCCTCTTGTTCAAGGAATAACAAAGAAAAAAAAAAGAAGTTTCTTCAATACTCGAGCGAAGAAGAGGATGAGCGACATCAACCTCAGAAAGAAATATGAAAGAATCTTCTTCCATTGAAAAAGACGAAATATGCTTCAAGGCATCCTACGAGGAAGATACTATTCCAGGTATCAAACCATTTTATGCTCAACAATTTAGAATGAGTAGTCAGTTAGTAGAAGAAAATGATAAACTAAGAGAACATATCCAAGGGCTTAAAGAATCATTAAGACATCTCAAATAAATAAATAATTCATATAAGATGGAAATAACTAAGCTTAGAAATTCCAAAGTAGAATGTAAACGGTGTGACTCCCTTATAGAGGAAGTAACTTAGATCTATGAAACCCTATGAAATTTTATCCAAGGGAAAGTGAAGCTTGATATGATCTTATCAAGTCAAACATTCTCCATAAATAAAAATGGACTAGGATTTAAAAATGATAGAAACCCTAGGAAAGGTATTGATCATAAGGAAATGAATTGTCCGGTTTTTAAATGCATACACTATAAGAGAATAGGACATTTAGAAACTTTTTTTTGATAAATTAAAAATATCTAAAGGTAACCCCCTTAGATCTTCTGGGACTAATGTACCTAGGACCGAGAATATATGGGCATGGAAGGTGAAACCTTAGTGTTTTGTAAGTACGAATTAAATTTAAGAAATTTGACGATTATTAATGGAGTTGTGCAAAGAATTGATATACTTCTAAAGTATACAATATTTATGAAGCCTCTGATATGAGGATGAACGATGATGGCAAATATCAACCATTGTGATGAAAGTAAATTGTTTGAGAAAATCTCAATAGTTTATGATTCTTAGTGATCAGATAAATGAACATGTATGTAATGGACTTTCTTATTTTTTTATTTCAATTCTTGCATCCAACAATATGGAGAGAACGATACACTATAAGAAGTTTGGTGATTTTCCCTTTAGGGAAGTATTTATCAAGAAATCTTGATAAAAGAGGTATATATTATTTTAAGGTGAAAATAATCGGATAACTCTGATTAAAATATTAAAATAATGAATTAATTTTTAATCATCTTAATAAATTATTTTTCTAATCAAAAATATGATTATTATAGTGTTTTATAGCAAAAAGGTGCGAATAATGATAGAAAAGGGTGCATAAAAGTGTAAAAATCCAGCATAAGGCCCAACAATCACCAAAGAGGCTAAACCACAAAGGTCCAATCCTTTATCACATTATGAAAATCGATAAGAAGATCTTGGCACACATAATTTCAGATCAAATCCAAGCTAAACATGTGCCTCAAGCAAAACAAATCTCATAATTAATGGATATCGCATAAAATTTTGAAGAATCTGGTCAACTAATTAATTAGAGCCCTTAGCTAATCGATTAGATCACTTAATCATGGAATATTTTGATTTGATCCTCAATCAGCACAATCTACATTAAATGCTTGTCGGGAATACACGATCGAATCCTCAGATGGCACACTATAAATATGTATGATCCTTCATTCTCTTGCATTGCATATTTTCAATCAAGCCTTAAGTGTGAGATTTTTCTTACAAAATAATCATGAATCATGAAAGATTAAGGCTTTCTAATCCCTTCTCCGACTTCTTCATCATCAAACAACTAGAAGTAATATTTTTCCAATTCTTTGCCAACCGATCTCTTGTAAAATATCACACCCTAGATCCAAAAGATTTCAAAGAATGAAAATTCGTTAAAACCTTCGATGGACTCAACCATCCACCTTCCTATGTATGCCTTGAAGAAAAATATATCCATTCTTGGAAAAAATGTTATTTTTAAATCTTCATATCACTGATGGAATACTTAGAAGTGAAGTGAAAAGGTCTCTCAGTTGAAGAATTTGGAGAGATGTTAGGGCTCCTTCATGAAGATACTATTATTAAACCTAGAGACAAAGTACACAAATACAACTACCTCACTGATACATCCTCCATTATAAAGGAACCATCATAATCCATACACATCACTTCACTGCTGGATTCATTCACCCCGAGATTTGTATGACTCACTACGTGATTAATCACATACCTTTCCCAAGGAAAAGCATTTTTAGCCTCATAACCCAACCTGAGGTGGAAACAATATGGTTAATAGAAAAAAAAGTTAAGATAAAATGGGCACAACAAGTAATTGACTACATGATAGGGAACAAGAAAGAATAAGAATTCCTTCCATATGGGAACCTAGGGACCAAAATTTATTTATATATGTTGTTATTTAAGACCATTATACTAAGTTGATACGAAAATTTTAACATTCACATCCTCAGCTAGAATGTCCTTAAATAGGGGCAGCTGTAAGACCCCAATTTTTCATACGACTTGGATCTAAAAATTTATTTCTATATGTTGTTTTTTAAGACCATTCTACTGAGTTGATACGAAGATTTTAACCTTCACATCCTCAGTTAGAATGTCCTTAAATAGGGGCAGCTGTAAGACCTTAATTTTGACCCTAAGATCCCTTATGTTATCTCATCATATGCATTAGCTTTTGGGATCACACCTTGGCATCCTCCTTACCCCTCATTCATTGAATTTGCATTGGGAGAGGTCACCAAGCACATTTGATTGTGTCATACTTTGTTTTTCATTATTTAGTAAACAAAATACCAAAAATATGTCAATATATAGTTTGTTTCTTTTGTAGGTAGTGTGTGTGTTCACCAATGCCTCATCAAGCTCACATCTAGGGTTTAAGACCCTCAATGCAAGGATACTAATAAAGAGATGGTTCACATTTACTCTATACATCATATATGGGTCCCCATGGTCTTCACATATCATTTTGATCAAGAATCCATCAAGAGTTTGAAGTTTGTTTGCCTTGGAAGCCCTAATTCATCTGGGTATCTTGTATGACTTCCTCAACAAGTTTCCTCATCATTTTCTCAAATATTCAAGGTATACTTCATATTACATCAACTTATGCATATATGATCCTCCATGAGTCCCAAATATCAATATAATTTCAAGTTTGCAAGATGGTTCATGGGGGTTGACCAGAGAAAGTCAACTGGTCAAAACTAGGGTTCCCTAGACCATATCTCATATAATTTCTATCATTAAGGAAATGATTCCAAGAGTAAAGTTACTCATTATGACATTCCAAAAAACTTTCATGTTGAACTCAAGAGATATTTTTTCTTGTAAAGTCATTTTTTATGGTGAAAGATTATAGGTCATTTTGTTTGAACCCTAGTTAGGAGGTCAACTCCCAAGGACCATAACTTGCTCACTTTTTATGAGATGAAAGCCATTCAAGTTTCATGATCAAATTCAAGATGTTATCTCCAATTTTTATGTTAGTAATAAGTTTAAATTCAACTTCAAAATGCATGTGCCAAGAGAAAACGTTATAGGTCATTTTGGGTCATTACCATTGAACAAGTGATTTTCCTCAACTTCTAAAATGCATAACGCCTTCATGCCAAATCAAAACGAGGTCCAATTTATGACCAATTTAAGAGGTTTTAAAGAGATACAACTTTTATGAAGGAAGTTTTTCCATTTGAAGCCCATATCAAAAGTTATTCAAGGTGGAAGAAGTGAACATTTGATTTGGTACTTAGAAAATTTTCAAATATGTTTGATTTTCCAAAACTCCACCTTAAAATTCATCATGACCCAAGCTTCAAATGGAGAATTGTTCAACATGAAAATTGTTCCCCTTGATCTTACCTTTCTAAAAAGTCCAAGATCATCTCCTTTGGCCAAGAAATGAAGGACTTGCGCATGGGTTCTTTTCAAAGGTTCATTCGGATGGATTTCACATACACCTTCCAATCTCCATTGCTTGACCACATGAAATGATTTTAGCATTACACATTGGTGATTTTGGACCTGAATACATCACTTGGTGTGCCTATCACATGCCCATGCAAGCATGCAAAGCAAATTGCTAAATTTGGCAAATTTTTTAAGTGTGTGGAAATAAATCACAACGCCTATAAATACAACCCTCTTGGCTCAGAATTGAGGACCTCATGCCCAAGCTTTGAACCTGTAATCCAAACCCTCACCATTAAAGGATAATCTTGAAGGTTTTCATTTGAAAGTCGAGCTTCAAATCTCATTATGTTTTGAGATTGAAACTTCAAGAGTCCAAGCTTTTCTTTGATCCAATTCATCTCCTACAAATTTCTGAAGCCAAGCCGAGGACAATTGGAAGCAAGATCAAGAAAGGTTGAAGCTCATTCGAAGGTGATTTTCAAGAATCTTCATCTCTTCGATTCTCTCTCAATTCTTTACTATTCTTTTTTATTTTTGGTTGGCTGAAGTCCTACCAATGTAGGCAACAAGATTGAGTTGCTTTGAGGTCAAGTCGAAGCAACTCAGTTCATGATCCTCAAAATTCAAATCCCTGTATCTTTTTATATACTTGGAATTGGAGAAAATTGAGGCCAGATTCATGATCCTGAGCATTTTCTCTTTGAATTAGTATCATCGTTTTCCATTTTTCTTTGAAATTAAGTTGGACCAGTCCGGTGGAGGTCACCGGAGAAGAAGACCGAAGCCCTAGCTCCGGTGATGTGTTGGCATGCATCCTGGCCATCTGATCTATTTGAAATGTTTTAATCTTGGCCTTTGGTTCTGATTACCACGCGTGTGATGCTTTGACTAAGGCTCACCATGGAACGCGTGCGTTTGGCCATCAGATCTGCCACCTCAATTAATGAGGGAGATCTGATGGCCCTTGGTTTTTTGTATTTTCTGAATTTCCATTTAATCCACTTATTTTATTTAATTCATAGAAATTTCATTTTTAATCCAAAAAATATAGGACTATTACCAAAAATCTTTAAATATTTTTATCTTTGATATTCTGGATTAAAATTATTTTTTGGATTAATTTTGATATTTTTCATGAATTAAACGTTTTTCTGCATATTTTTAATTGTTTAAAAATACTTCTGACTTTTCAAAAATCATGAAACTTTTTGTCTAAGGTCCTTTTACCTTGTTTGACCTTGGATAAATCTCTTGGACATTTATTTGGTGTTTTGAAGATATTTTAGGTTTTGACCAAATTAAATTGTATTTTAATGCATTTTTTAATTTATTTTTAATTGATTAATTGTGTAAAAATTATGTTGAGCCATCTTTATGGTCTTGTGGTGTTTGAATATTTTTTTGGGCATTGGTCAAGGTTGATTTGACTTTTGTTGGATTAAAATCATTGGATTTAGGTGGTTGATGAAATATACATTTCATCTCCCAAAATGAATGAATGATTTTAATTTGATGAAATTCCTCCCATGACCAATTTGTGTTTCTCTCTTTCCCATCCCTCTTAATTTTCATCCCCATTATTTCTCATTCCTTTCATTGACCAATGAAATCTCTAATGTCTTAAGGCTAATTGGTTCATCAATGACCTTGTGTCAGATGAACCAATACAAGTATGACTGAGATAGGTCCATCCCTCTTGATATTTATTTTAGTGTGTGGTATGTTTTAGGAGTTTGGTTCATTATACCAAACCTCTAACATAGATTAACACCTAAATTTTTATTGCCCGACCTCAGATAGTTGTGACTTCTACATAAGTCCAATTACGATTGCTTAACATAGAGCTAAATTTGACCCTAAAGACATAACATTCTAGTAAGTGAGATTGTAAGTCTCTCATCCTTCATGGTATTGTGTGGAAACTTGACCTTTTTTCCTTCCCATGGAAGATGTCTTGGTCTAGGGATCCATGCTTGTGAATGGATGGTTGAGTATTCTCCAAAGAATGACTTAATCAATAAAAAAACACCACTAATCTTTGACTAACTCTTATTAATATTGGTTTACTTTCAAGTCATTTACTTTATGCAATCTAAATTTCAGTCCCTTACCATTCATTGCCATTTTTAACTTTTTTATGTTTATTCCATTTTCACTTTTGTCATTTGAGCCATATCTTATGATTGTATATATATTATTTGTGCATTTTGATTTTTGTTTGTGGTCTTAGGACCTTAAAACACTTAATAAACAACAAAAAACCCAAAAAAATATTTGGTGGACTGTTGATCTTGATCTAGACTTTTGGACTTAGGATTAAGCAACATTCCCTGTGCAAAAAAAGGACTTGGCCAATGCCAATACTCTGAGACTAAGTTATTGTGAACCAAGCCTTCATCTGATACAAGCGTTGGACTCTGTTTGAATTCATCTGTTACTTTGTCTTAGTGCTAATTATTATTTTGATCTTATGTCTGATGCTTTGTTCTAAGTTGATCAAGGAATTTCTCATTTGGTACATGTGAAGACTGCTAGTTATGGGATTTGCTTGCTTGGATGTGGATATCTTTATTTGATGCCTTGATCTTCATGATGTCTGGATATTGCTAATTGCTTATTGATTATTGCTTGATTCAAAGTCCAAAGGGAAAGTGGGTTTTTTATATGACATTATTGTCTGTTGGATTGTATCCCATTGGTAAGATCTTTTCGACTCGTAACTTTTAATTTTATGCTTAGGATAACCTCTTCATCTTCTCACAATTCTTAAATTTCAAAATCTCTCCCCCTTTTCAAAAACCTTCTTTTCTTGTGATTTCAAACTTAGACCTCGCTTTAAATAGAAACTTTGGCCTTATGCCAATGGATTTTCAAACTTTTTTTCTTAAATCAAATTTGTAAATAAACTTAATCATATTAACTTAAAATTTCAAAAGACAAAAAGAACTAACAACTTCATTCAAAATTTTGGCCCTTTGTTCCCTTTTCATTCAAACTTTTGTTAAAAGCAACTCACCAACTTTGAAATTGTTACCACGAACTATGAGGTTTTGATCCCTCATTTATATGTTGGTACGTAGGCATAAGTCCGAAGATCTTGTCAAACACAAAAATATAATGAATGAATTCTTTTCTCATCCCCACACTCTATTTTTCTCAAACATCTTTTATACCAAAAACACATACACACATAAAAAAGGCTCCCTATGAGTACCTAGGATACTTTTGGTACTAACACCTTCCCTTTGTGTAACCAACCTCCTTACCTGTAATCTCTGGCATTTTATTAGTTTTGATTTGAAAACTTTTTATCTTTGGGTTTTGTTCGCACTTTTCCCTTTTCTTTTGGAAACAATAAAAGCGCGGTGGCGACTCTCGTTTCATTGACGTTAAGCATATCCATAGCTTAATGGTCACGAATTTACTGCTATAGGCGCCAAACAAAATTGGAGTTTGGGTCAAGGGATTTAAAAATCAACAACAAGACCCGAGTCAATGCAAAATGAGCGCGAAGTACACTTCAGGCAATGCATGATTTGAATTTTCTTATATGCATGATATATGAATGACCAAATGGAAATTAAGATGGATCGAAAACAAGGACATATCATCGTCAACACAAGGGTTCATACTTAGATCATCAATCGAACAAATCATCATCAACACGCAGGTTGATAACTAGATCGTCAACGTGACATATCATTGTCAACACGAGCGTTGATACTTAGATCATTGTCATACACCAAAATTCACCCTTACCTTTTCCTTTTTTATATATCCCATTTGCATATATCAAATCTTATCATGCATGACCATTGCATTTGGTCATGGAATCACAAGCATGGCCACATTGTGTCTTGTATCTTAACATTAGGGTTTCATGTTGTTTTGATCATCAACTAACCATAACTTTAATGAGAGATGGTACTTAGTTGTTCTTGTTACTCATGTAGGTGATCATGGCAAGACAAAGGCCTTTTGATAAAGGGAAATGCAATTTTTTTCATGATGATTCAAACTTGGTCCATGCGTTTATTTCCATGCCACATCACTCAATATTAAAGCTATTCTTCAAGATTACTCAAGACCTAATCAAGTTTTCATCAAAGGATTCTTGTTCCATCATCATTGTGGTTTGAAATGCAAGAAAACATCAAGTTTGAACAAAGGGGTACAAGTTGGTATAACCTAATTTGCAAGTGTGCCATGCCTTTGGTCCAAACTCCACAACTTATTCAATTTTTATCAAAATTCCAAACTTCTTTGAATCAAATGTGCATTTTGGGATCCTCAACAACTTTGATTCAAGGGTTAAACATCAATTCATTCATTAAGAACCTCATTTGTGCAAGGGACCGAGTTGCCAAAATGGGTCAAAACCTTGTCATAACCCCTACTTTCCACCCTTGCTATTTTCATATCAAACACTCTTTTGATCCCATTCCTTTTGCATATTGTTAAGATTATGTCATAAATCATTTGGCCCAAGTTTGTATCAAAATTCACGAGGGAATCAAAAGTTATCGTGTCGTCAACTTGGGACCTCAAAATGACCAAATATGCCTCAAATTGCTTGACCAATTGCCCAACCTAAAAATCAGGTCACGACCTCAACTTCCCAAGCATGTAACTTTAACCTCAAAGCTATTTTTGACTTGATTATTTTTGTATCATGTTCTTCTCCATGAAATGATCATTTGGCTCAAAGAAAATTGGAAATCGCACGGGTGGATTCGAATTGGCCTAAGCATGAACATGGTGACCTAAACTTTGTTTTGCACTGTGACCTATAATGTGGAAACATGCCAAAATCTATTTAGGACCATTTCTCACATGTGTAAACTTGTTTCCCATGACTAAACACATCTGACCATAACACAAAATGACTTGCAAAGCACCAAAATCACGAGTTTGGTGCCAATTTTTCATACGACTTGGATCTAAAATTTCTTGAGTTGATTCATAAGAGTTGAGATCCATTCCACACATATTTGAATCCCAACATATTCCCTATAAATAGAGGAGTGATTTTCCTTCATTTCCAAGCTTGAAGAGCCAAGAAATCTCTGCCTCACTAAAATGGAATTGTTGGAAGGAAGTGGAGATGATTATCAAAAGAGTGAGGATGAGAGAATGAAATAAGAGAAAGGAGAGCTTATGTCCGTGAGAATGAACAAGATGAGATTCCCAAAAGTGAGCCTCCTTCAAAGCTTTGTTTGGATATCCCTTAAAATGAAAATTGTTTTTCATGGTCCAAGGGTGTGACGTGTTCACTTTTGAGAGAGAAAAGTTCATTTCCCAAATTCAGCCTCCCCATTTGGGCACCACTTTTCCCTCTTCCTTATTTCTTTTTTGTTTTATTTTTCAATTTTTTTCCTTAATCCTCATTGGTGGAGAGATATGGACATGGATAGAAACTGTGAGCCTTTAATTAATTTGAATTACTGGATAGAGATCAACACAAAGAAACACAAATTAGCAATTAATTTAAAATACCCACATTGCCCCTTCTAGACGCTTTAAGAGATTAAAATCAATTAAAATCAATTAAAACAAATAAAACTCACATTTTTAGATAAATAAAACGAAATCAAAATAAATTCGTAGTAAATTTTATTTATTTTATTCTTAACAATTTGACAAAAGAATAAGAACAAAAGGACTCAAAATGAATAAAAATCAAGCGTAAAAAGTGCTCGAAAAACTAAAATGAATGACTTAGAATGTTCTATACGAAATATACTTCCATAAAATAGACAGGTTTTGATCAAATTTTGCAATAAAAAATGCCCGACTGAAAAGACTCAGGCTGGATTAAACGAGCATGCCAGGTTAAACTACGCGAACCGTAGGTCAATAAAATTGACTTCTGCAAGCCCAATCTTTAAACTCTCTTCCCTCTAATTTTATATTCAGTTGAGAATTGATTCAACCGGTCTATCTGTAGAATCAAAGTTTTATTCTAAAAAAAATAAAATGAAGTTGGATGCATGAAATTTTAAAATTCCTTGACAAAATTGGGGTATGACACACATCAACACAAAAAAAAACATAAACTTTCATTCATTAAAAACTAGAATTAGGGTGACAGAATCAAAATTACATAAATGTAACTTGCAGAACCCTAAAACTAAACTAAGAGAGAGATGATTATGATTGATTGGTTTGGTAAACTAAAGTCGTGAAGGAAACACCCACACCCCCAAACATAGATTAAAGACATGGTTATCACTATCATTTGGTAAGTTATGGCACGTCATGACTCATCAACCGAAAGAGTTAAGGAAGAAATACCAGTTAGGCTTTAAGCTTGTTGCTCTTCCTGGTGTATTTTTCCTCGTCATGCTTCTTCCTTTTCTTTCCGTCATCTTTCTCCACTCTTCCTTTGTCTTGTGCCTTAGTCTTTCCTTTCACTTCTTTCACCTTCTAAGAGACCTCACTGACAACTTCTACCATGACAGTAGTAATGGGTTATTTTGATTTCATTGGGATCTTCATCTTAATTTTTTTTTATCCTTGTAGGGCTCTTTATAACAGTTGTGCTATCAGGTTTCTCCAGTCTTTTCTTTTGCGGGACTAGTCACCTCCAGCGCGATAGGGCTCTTCTATTAGTCCTCATTATTGTTCACTTATTCATATTCAATACCAGATTCTCCCGAGTCCTCAACAACATCTATTTCTTTCTCAGTTTCAGCCTCTTCATCTTCCTTCTCTTGATCATCATCTTTAGTTTGGTATTCCTCCACAACTTGTTATTGTTCCTCTTCTTGTTCAACATCCTCCTTTTACTCACCCTCCTTAAAACTTTATGTTTCAAAAGCTTCATTTTTAACTAGCTTTTCGTTGTTATTTGTTACTTGTTTGATCAGGTCATTAATCTTCTTATCATCTTCATCATCTGGTTCTCCTTCTGATGGTTAGTTGATATCAAATTCCTTCATTGGGTTAGTTTCTTCAAGTGTTGGCTTCATATGGGTTTTTGTTGGCTTCTTTTTCTTTTTGGACTTCTCCTTTGGTTTCTTAGGCATGTCCTCCTCTGGAACATCAAAGCTTTCCTCTAACTGAGTATGGAAAGATACCTTTTTCTTGCCTTTCTTCTTAGCCCTCTTTTCTAGGTTTTCTTCAGATTTATCAATCCTTTTGGAATGGTGATCATGGTTGTCTTCTTCATCCTTATTCAACAGCTCCCCCAAAATATGCTCAGGAAATGTTGGTGGCTTATTAATAACTCCTTCCTTATGAAGGGAATACAACTTCATATGCTAGACATGTTGGTCCCAAAAAAATCTTAAGAATTATCATGGGTCCTTTTGCACTTTTAGTAGAATTCTACAAAAATACTTGTCACTGTCGAATGAAGTATTACCTTGTGCTATCTCTTGGTGCACCCCCATATTGCGTATCTTTCCCTTAGGCTTTATCAAGATTTTAATAACAGCCATGTCAAACCTAGCTTGTGGGGATAAAATCTCATATGTTGATCTCTCGGGGACTCGTTGCCTCTTGCATAGGGTGGTGATTAGACATGGAAAGTAGATCATTCCATCCTTTTTCTTTGAGAATGCATGTATCTCTTGGACTATAATCTTTGATACATTGGTTATTGTAAGACCCCAATTTTGTCCCTAATATCCCTCATGGCATCATAACATTGCATTTGCATTGCCTCAAGGATCTCTAGCATCTTGGTTCCCTTTTGCCTTTGGATGGGACTTCTTGAGTGGTTTGAGATCACCAAGCTTGCATGAATTGTATATTATTGTTTTTCTCATTTTTAGTTACTAACCAAAAGCACAAAAATATGTCACTAACATCTTTTGTTTGTAGCTTGAGCAATCACAAGGTCCAAAGCTTCTAGGAGATCTTTTGTGCAATGATAAGGTCAAGAGGAGATGATAGCAAGCATGGTAATGGTTCACAAAGCTCTCATCCACCAAATATGCCTCCCTAGCATCTCAATTCATCATTTAGATCAAAGCAAGTCAAAGGGTTTGAAGCTTGGAAACCCTAATCCATCTGCGCACCACAATGCCTTGCTCATGAAGCAACCTCAACCTATGGTCAAATGCAATCAAGGGAAGTCCTTTAATTCATCATTTCATGCATATTTGAACTTATTTGAGTATCCTCAATCATCAATTCATCTAGATATGAGTTGTGGTCTTGAGAAGTTGATCAGTCAATTCATCTGATTATTTTGACATGCACTGAGACCTAACGTTTTATGTGTTGGTCAAATGGAGATGGTTCCAAAATCAAAAATGTTCTTAAGGACAATATGAACAACTTTCATGTTCATCAAAAATTGATTTGAAGCTTGGAAAGTCATCTCCCATTCCAAGACATTATAGGTCATTTTGATTGAAACCCTAATTTTGGGTCAACTTCCCAAGGACATAACTCATTCATTTTTTATGATTTTGAGGTGGGATCAAATGCATTAGAAATAGTAAGATGTCTACTTAAAATATTATGTTGAACAAAATTTCAAAATCTCAAAGGAAATACATGTGATAATGCAAAACATTATAGGTCACTTTGGACCAAATGCATTGAAAGGCAAAAAAGTCTAACTTCAAGTGCCCATAACTCTTTCATAAAAAATCTAAATGATGCAAAATTTAAGTCCATTGTGATTGTCGTGAGAAGATATACAACTTTGATGTTGGACGTTTTCTCATTTGAAGCTTGCATCATCCAAACAGAAGGGCTTGAACATTGGCCAAATTTAGAAACATTGCCTTTGCATGTTTTGCACCTTGCACTTTAAACCCCAATTTCACCAACTTCCACACCTCAAATGGATTTTTGCCCAACATAACAATTGTTCCTTACATTAAGACTTTTCCAACCATTACCCACATGCTTATGTTTGGATTTTCCAAATGGGACTTTCGAAGAGGTGAATGTTTAGGTCAAAATATGGAATTCACATGAAATCTTGGTACACAAGCAAATTCCATTCAAATTACACGTCCAATTCAACTTGGTTTGTGTTTAGCATTCATTTGCATCAGCTTTTAGGCTTTGCACGCGCCGGTACAGGCCCATGCATGAAGGGTCCAAGTTCCATGCATTCGAGAATTCACCTTGCTTGCAGCTTGTTTTGCTATAAATAGAAGTGCTCAACTTCATTTAAACTCAACCTAATGGCGCCTAAGATGCTGCACAATTGAATCCATAACCATTACCAAAGAAGCTAGTTCATTTTTCTCCAAATTTTTCAGATTCAAAATTCAACTACATCAGGTTGAATCCTTGGATCTAAAGCTTCTAAACCCTCATCCTGCATCTCATTGATCTTCTGTTTTGGCAAAGAAAGCAAGGAATCGAGCTCAAGTTTCTAGACATCAAATTTGTTCTTCAACTGGTATTTTCTTCGAAACTCATCATATATTGACCTATTTGCTTGGATCTTGCGTTGGCTGAAGTCCTCTCAATAGAGGCATCATGATTGTGCATTTAATTTTTGAAATCCATTGAGTTTATGATGAACACCACAGAACTTCCATATCTTATTTCTCTCAATATAGAGATCTAGAGTGGAATTGAGTGGCACAGGGATGATGTACATCATCCCAGCTTTCTAAAGATGTATAGATCGTGCATTTTGGTTGCCTTTTGAATCTCTGCAAATTTTGGACTCCGTCGGAGCTGCCCGGAGAAGACGGTGGCGCTGGCCACCGTCCCATTTCCAGATCAATCCTGGACCCTTGGATTCGTTTTCCAGATTTAATCAGAGCCTCTCTTTTTTATGACTTTATTTAATACTACATGTGGCACGGTTGACTAGTGTGTTTGGTAGGCGCGCGTATATGATCCGTTTGATGCGCCAGCTCAATTAATGAGCTCTTGATCCAACGCCTCACACTTTTTCTCATTTTTAATTTCTGATTTTAATTTCCATTTAATTTCTTTTATTCCATTGTTTTCAAAAATTCATATCTTCTTCATTTTAAATCCAAAAATTATGGGACCAATTGCATTAGTCTCCAAATAAATTCTAATTTCTATTTCTAATTTTTAATATTTTTTATTTTATCATTTGATATTTTTTTATGAATTTTCTCTTTTCTGGTTATTTTTAATTCATTTTAAATAGTTTTTGATATTCAAAAAATACAAAAATATTTTTCTGACCTATTTGAATGATGATGAATCTATGAAAAATATTCTCATCAATTTTTTAATTGATTTGAGATTTATTTGAGATTTTAGTTCAATTAGGTTATTTTTATTCATTTTTAATTGATTAAAAATAGTTTCTGACTTTTAAAAATTCTGAAATTTTTTGTCAAACTTGGTTTGACCTTGTTGAACTTGGGATAAATTACTTGGACCTTTCAAGGTTGATTTGAAGTAATTTTGAAGTTTGACCTTTCTCTTATTTTTAATTCAAGTTTTTTTAATATTAAAAATGCCAAAAATATTTTGTTCATTTCTTGAATTCCAATCTTCATCTCACTTCTGTTTTTGATTGTTTGACTTTGACTTTCAATGTTATTGGTCAACATATGATGATTGGTACATTTTATTTCATTTAATGCATTTGTACTTTTGCCATTTTATTTCCATTATTCATCTCCTTCTTCTTCTTCTTTTTTTTTCTTCTTTTTGATCAATGAGTTGAAGGTTGATAAGTTAGCATTGATTAGGGAGACTTAATCTTCCTTGATTCAAATCTAATTCATCTTGATCAATTGATCAAGTGAATGGCTTTGCATTAAGGATAGGTTGTTTTCTAAATCATGCAAAAGGCTTAAACCAATACAAGATCAATCCTTTTTTTTTCTTTTTGGCATGGCAAGTTGTTGGAACTTGGTTCACTAATCAAGACTTCTAACTTGTGTTGTTGCCTACATTATTATTGACCGGCCTCAGATAGTTGTGACTTCTACATAAGTCTAATTACGATTGCTTAACATAGCGTTAAATTCGCCTTGTGGCACACTAACTACTAACACTAATTACTAACAACTAACATTTACTTTTTTTGCTCTTTATATTTAATGCAATTTACTATTCTTGCACATATTATCCATTTGCTTTTCCCTTTGCTCACTTGAGCACATGTTTATGTTAATGCCATTTGCCTTTTGCTCACTTGAGCACATAATTGTGTATATATTATTATGCTTGTGTTTTGTTTTGATTGTTGAGAACCAAATGCAAAGAAGTGGACTTAGATTCTAGGACATTCCCTATGCAAAATTGGAGTAAAAGGACCTTAATGATGAAGATGGATTAGAAGGACCAAATCTCTAAACTCACTCTTGTCCATTCTTGGTTTACTTCATGGAACTTTTGATGTGTGTGCTTTTGTGCTAGGGAATTCTATGAGAGCTTAATTGGAGGCCATTGCCATGTTCATCCAAAGTGAAAGACACAAGATACATTGGGGATCTCTTAAAAGACTTGTTTGATTGCTTGAGCTTACTATTATTGTGATTGCTTATTCCAAAGGATGGGAGCTACTTGGATCATCTATATGATCTCAAGAGAGGGACTCCATTGTGGTTTTATTTCTTCATCCCTTCACCTTTTTGCTTTACTTAGGACCTAGCCCTTCTTCTTCTTCTCTCCACTCTAACCCAAGCCAAAACTTTTGTGCAAACATTTAACCATTGTTTTCAAACATTAGAAACCTAAGCCTTATGCTTTTGATTTTCAAACTTTCTTTTCATAACACTTATTTTGAATTGAATCTTTAAGTCAACTTTGACCATTTTTGTATACACTTCTAATTGGTAAATATAACCCATTCAAATGTCTTTTTGTGGTTCCAATGGCCACTTTCTTAATCAAATTTTTTCATACCTTTAGCTATTAGGTTTGAGTTATCTTTGTGGTAGATGTAATACTCACCTATATCCTTAGTGATGGACAATGAGTCTTCCATGTTTATTATAGGGTTAACCCCTCACTAGCATGTTGAAGTTATCCTCACATGGTGGATTTGTGGTCTGGTTGAGTTTTCTCCCTTTGATAACAAAAGACCTTAAGGATTTTGGACCAATCAATTCACCAACTCTTTTGAGATTTTTACCCCGAACTACGAGGTTTTGATCCTAATCTTGTTATAAGAGGGTACGTAGGCAATGGGTTCATCCATCCAAACACAAAATGTAAATAACTTGTATATTCTCTTCTCATCTCTTCAATCATGTTTGCACAAATAAATTTTCACAAAACAACAACCTTGCAACAAGTATGAAAAGGGCTCCCTAGGAGTACCTAGGATGTTTTGGGTTCCTAACACCTTCCCATTACATAACCAACCCCCTTACCCAGATCTCTGTTTCTCTTTTACTAGTTTTTGTTAAAACTTTTAGGTTTTTGCTCGCTTTCTAACCATTCCTTTGGATAAATAGAAGTGCGGCAGCGACTCGACTTGTATGGTTTACCTTGGATTTAGTCAATATCTCTAATGGTAACGAATACCCCGCTACAGAAAAGTGGCGACTCTGCTGGGGACATCTGCCTAGTGGGTTTTGTCTACTTTTCATATTTGTTGTATTGTATTGTTTTGTGACATATTTTTGTGCAATTTGGGATTACTGTATTGTATGTAATGATTGATTTGCTTGATATTAATTCCTTGTATGCTTGGTGATCTTTGTGAGATGAGTTCTATACCCGGACTCGAGTGCACTTAGGATAGGAGAATGGCATAGTCTTGTTGACTTGTGTGGAGTTATTCCTTAGCAAGTTGACTTGCAAGTCTGTTCACTTGGTGGAGGTCATGTTGGGATCAATAATGTCACACAAGTAAGTTGTGGTTAGACATTACTCTTTCCAATATAGACCTTAGAAGCCAAGGACCTTAGTTTACCAAGCCCATCTTGGCCCATTCTTAGGATGTAGTGCGGAAGTCGTTCAAGTGTAAGATTTGATACGATTGTTACGCGATACTACACTCATAAGAGTCTCTCTTGAGAATATTTTTGGAATACGAGTAGTCGTTTATCCGATAATATCCGAAAGATGGGATGATGACTATGGGAACCTCTTGTAGAACATGTTTGACAGGTTTAAACCCTAGTACACTCCCTTTGGGTGGTTCTTAACCGAGACTCCATGCTCGTGACTTACAACAAACCCTTGATTCATGGTTGATCCGTTCATGTATCCTTAATATCAATGGAACTTGGGTGTTGATAAGGTGTAAACCATAACCCACCAAAATGGATGATTGATATTAAGGATAATATGATCCATCCCATGACCTTTGATTGGTGTGCTTTGCTTGATCCTTGAGTGTGATTGTTGCATTCATGCACTCATTTGCATCCATATCATCAATAATAAAGAAATTTTTCAAGGAACTTAAGGGGCTTATTTGCAAAGTTTTCAGACATGGAAAGACAAAGAAGGAATACAAAGAAGTACAGCTTCAGACAACTAGACTTGAAAGAGTTAAGGAATCTGACATCCTATGTATTAGATCCTTTGGGTTTCAAGGCTCGTTTTGGGAAGCTTCTTCCTCTTCTGACTACTCAGGTGGACGAATGGTTGATGAGTGTATTGGTGCAGTTTTATGATCCTTTGTACCATTGTTTCACGTTTCCGGACTTCCAACTTTTGCCTACACTTGAGGAGTATGCCTACTTTGTGGGTATACCTATTCTAGACCAGTTGTCGTTCAGTGGCTTAGAGAGTATTCCTACTTCTCGAGAGATAGCTGATATGTTGCATATAGATGAATCTCTGGTTAGTGCTCATATGACTACCAAAGGTGGAATTCAAGGTCTCCCTTCTGAGTTCCTCATTGCTCAAGCTACTATGTATGGGAAGGCCATGAGTGAGGATGCCTTTGAGGCCCTATTTGTACTTCTCATCTATGGGTTAGTATTGTTCCCCAACATCGACAAGTTTGTGGATATGAATGCTATTAGGATCTTCTCTACTCTTAATCCCGTTTCGACTCTGTTGGGCGATACCTATTTCTCTTTGCATATGAGTAATGCAAAGGGTGGAGGTGCTGTTGTGTGTTGTTTACCTCTGTTGTATAAGTGGTTTAGTTCTCACTTACCGTAGATGGTCGCCTTCAAGGAGAACAAAGGATGTCTACGGTGGTCCACGAGACTTATGTCTCTCACTAATGATGATATCTCTTGGTATAACCGTGTGTATGATGGTGTGCAGATTATTGACTCTTGTGGTGAATTCTCCAATGTACCTCTTCTTGGTACATGTGGTGGGATTAACTACAACCCTGTTTTAGCACGTCGTCAACTTGGGTTCCCCCTAAAGGATAAACCTAATAACATTCTGTTAGAGGGTGTGTTCTTTCAGGAGGGTAAAGATCCCCAAGACTTGAAGGGCGGAATGGTCCGCGCTTGGCGCAAGATTCATAGGAAAGGAAGGAAGGAGTTGGGTCCTAAGAACTGTGTCGCTATTGTAATACCCCAAAATTTACCCTTCATTTTTCCTGAAAAAAAAAAAGAAACGAAAAAAAAAGAAAACGAAAAAAAAAAGAAAACGAAAAAAAAAAAGTTAAAAATAAATAAATAAATAAAATTAATTAAATAAATAAATAAAATATAACAAATTTTTTGGACTTGGGTCTCCCTCATTTGAGCCCACTACCCACGAAAATCAGTCTATAAATACTGAAGTTTCAGTAGAGGAAAAGACACTTGGGAGTTACACTGGGAGATTCATTGGAGAAAGATTTTGAGAGAAGGAAACCTAGGAACTACTCTGCAGCGACCTTCAGGCAGCCATGAGAAGTTCACTCCGCCTCACACAAACCCTAGTATTACTTTGCAGATGCGGCCGTACCATTCAATCTTAATCAAGCTCTCCAATCAGGTTTGCCCTATATCCATCATTTTTATGCCTTTAATTTGAATGCTCTAAATGTATGAGGTATTATGGTTGAATTTGATACCCTTTTGATGCATGTGTTTGACAAGAGGTTTAGGCCTCCTACCCTTGGTTGCTTTTTGTGAGCTTTTTGTGAATTTTGATGGAATTATTCATGTGGTTACATTTTGATTTAGGGGAAACTCTTGGTTACCCTATTTTGTCTCTAACCTGTTTGTTGAGTTTTTGTGAGGGCTCACATGACTTTTGCAGGGATAACTTGCGTGGTTTTCCACTTTATTTGTGGGATACCCCCTGGAGGTTTCATTCCGATTACCTGTACTGACTCACTTTCTTTGATGGTGTTTAGCTTGGAGAGATCTCAGGGTTGCTAATCCTTTAATTGCTGTAACTTCGGATCTTTATCCGTGTGGTAATTTTTTCCTTTTCTCGTACTTTATCGCTTTCTTAGCTGGAAGACCTCGATAGGAGGCAATGTTTGAGCCCCTTGGTGGCATTTTACTTTGAGATACATGTTTTGTGTTTTGTATTCATATCCCCACATGTAGCGCGGTTCCTTCGTCAAGGACTGCCTGTTTGCCCTCGAGCATCCCAAACCCTAAAACCCAAAGCACACGTTTACTCCTTCTACTACAGGCGAGTAAGTCTCCAAAGGTCGAGCATCCGGTAGATTGCGTAGTGACATCGTTCGTCCAAAACCCAATCCACAACCCCGTAGTTAGCCGAACTACGGCTTGCTCTGATTCTCATTCCAGATGAGATACGTAGGCATAAGACGCAATGTCTTAGCGAGCACACATCCCCCAACCCATAGGTCAGCCGAGCTACGAAGACTCTGATTCTCATATTCAGATGAGATACGTATGCAGTGGATGCGACATCCACGCGAGTCATTTCTCTTAACCTTTTTAGTAAATAAACACATTAGGTAAACCCATACCCTTTAGACAAAAACCACAAAAGTGGATCCCGTAGAGTACTATGGATGCGTAGGGGTGCTAATACCTTCCCTTCGCATAACCGACTCCCGAACCCAAGATTTGGTTGCGAGACCCCGTCTTGTCCTTTCCTTTTTCAGGTTTACTTCGAGCGTTTCCTTTCCCTCCTTTGGGATGAATAACGCACGGTGGCGACTCTTCTGTCTTTTTCTTTCGCCGGTTGTTTTTTTCGCGCACTGTATTTTTCAGGTTGCGACAGCTGGTGACTCTGCTAGGGACCAAGAAGTTGACCTCTTGCTGGTCCATCTTCCCTAAGCGAGTCCCTCCTAGCTTGTGTAATTTTCTTGTTTATTGGGTGTTCATGCTTTTGTACATTTATTTACTTACTTGCTTGCATTCATCTACTGTATCTGTTGGAGCTGTTGTTTGTTTGTTGGGATGGGATGTTCTACGAGAGAAAAGCCCATTACCCAGGCTTGAGTGTACACACAGGTTTTAGAGTGGATGATCATGAGGCTTGCGTGGCATGTTGCTACGTTAAGTCGTTCGTGAAGAACCACACCTAGACGAGGTTTCTCTTGGATATATTATGTCCTACGGATGTTCCGTAACGACATGATGTTCCTTTAGAAATCGTCGACTCTGGTGACCATTTCCCGAGAACTCAGTCGAGGCCTCTCCTCCGAGACATGATTATGTTAGCTCTGGTGGGCGCATTCTCGCTGATCAATCCGAGGACCCCGAGACTGGGAACTTGCTTTAGGATGTCCTGTTGAGGGGAGTCAGTGGAGGTCTTTTATCCCGTAATAATGCCAAACCTTCAGTGGTAAACGTATTATTCGCGACTGAAGGGCTGAAGTTGACGAACTTCTGTTCTTAGAACCTACTAGTGAGGGGCGGGCTAAATTCAGGAAACCTTAACCTCCAACCAACCCGGTTTTCTGGAGCAGAGCTTTGATCTTGTATTATATTCCTCAGTGGTTTTCTCTTCAGACAGTGTAACCCGACAGATGTTTAAGCAGATACAGCAATCCTGATTGACATACCACTGCATTGCATTCACATCATCACATCATTTGCATTCATATAATTTAACACATGTTTATCCATTTCAAGGGGGTTTACATCTTCTTCTTGATTCCAGTCGGAGTTTTTCTGGTTCTCTTAAGATGGATATTGGCAGAAAGAGACTTGTCGCCTACAAGTTTCCGGTGGTCTGTCTGGAGCCCATCCAACAGTTGATGCAGTTAATGGATCCTGGTTCTCTAGAAGGATTCCGAGAGGATTACGGTCTGATTCTAAGTTTCGTCACGGTTCTTTCCAAAGATCAACATGACGCCCTATTCACACTGCTACAGTTCTATGACCCTCCATTGAGGTGTTTCACATTCCCGGATTATATCTTGGTCCCTACTCTGGAGGAGATTGCCAGTTTTCTCAGAGTTCATATCAGGTCACAGTTATTGTTCTACAGTTTTGAGTTTCTGCCCGATCTCAGCATGGTTGCTTCAGCCACATATTTGGAGGAATCAGTCTGGAAGGCTAATATGTGTCAGGAGGGAGAAGTTAGTGGTTTCCATCTGAGTTTCTTACTGGGAGAAGCAAAGAAGAAGCTGGAAGACGGTAACTAGAGGGGTTTTAATGTTGTGTTGGCTCTTTGCGTGTATGAGATTGTCTTGTTCCCTAATGTCGCCAAATTTGTGGACATGGACGCAATACGCCTCTTCGTGTTGAGAAATCCAGTACCGACCTTGCTAGGAGATTTCTTTCATTCAGTGCACCACAGAAATAAGAATAGAAAAGGGGGATTGTTGAATTGTTGTGTGCCTTTTTTTTATAGGTGGTTCAGTTCTCACCTACCCAAATCAGGAGTGTTTGTTAATGTCAAGGACTCGTTGAGTTGGTCGAAGAGATTGATGGGGGTGAGAGCTGAAGATATTTCTTGGTGGTCCGACCGGAGCTTGCTTCGGGCAGATGTTATTCATAGTTGTGGGAACTTCCCAAATGTTCCGTTGGTAGGAAGAAGAGGAGGAATCAACTATAATCCTTCTCTAGCAGTTAGACAGTTTGGATATGCTTTAAGAACTCCGCCTTTGGAAAAGGATGTGGAAGAATCTCTGTTTTTCCATTCTTCGCCTGATTTGACGGTATCCCGTAAGGCAGCTGAGGCCTGGCTCAAGGTGATCAAGAGAGGAAGAACCGTCCTTGGAAAAGGAGATTGTAGAACTTACCCTCGGTATGAAGAGTGGCTTCAAGGAAGAGTCGAAGAGTTTGGTCTGCCGTTCTCTATTGAAGAACCTTTGTATCCACCTACTCCTGAGCAGTCAACAATGGTGAGCCGAGAGGAGTACGACAAGTTGAAGAGTGCCGTGGAGGGACTTCAAACCAAGAACTCAGAGTTAAGTGAGAAGTTGCAAGACTGTATGCATCAATTCCAGGAGGCAGAATATCAGAAGGGGGAAGTCGTCAGAGTACAAAAGGAAGCAGAGAGGAGATTTGCTGTGGAGGCGGACTTCTTCAGGAAGACAGACGAAGCCTTGAGATCATCCAGTTCTGAGTTGAGGTGAGTCAAGCAGCAGTTAGTAGATGCTCATGGTAAATTAGCTGGGTGGCAGGAGCAATGGGATGCATTTTCAACTTCTCGGAAGGCAAAGGAGGAGGAGACAGTAGCCGAACTGACTGGTCAGATAGAGAAATTGACGACTTTGCTGAAGGGGAAAAACAATGAGCTTCTGTGCGCCCGTTCTACTAATGGCTACATCACAGATCAACTCAATGAGGCTCGAGGACAGATTGAAGAACTCAAGGTGTTGGTAGGTTTGAAGAAATCCAGACTTGAAGAGGTATTCGGAGAAGATGATGGGAATTACTACAGAGAGCACATCAACGAACTGGATGGGATCATTCACAAGAGGAATCTGCTTATCCGGCATTTGAAAGAATCTCCAGATCATCCCGACACGGTGGCATTACTGGATGAAGTGAGGAGCAGTCCTTATGGGTTGTATACAGGAGGCTGATCCCTGGTTTATGTTCCTCCCTTTACTTTTTGTTTTGTTGCTGTGTAGTGATAATCCACAGGCTTGTTGTGGGGATCCTCTTTTGATGTACTTTTGGATAAGGCCCCATCCTGGAACTCATTTGTATGTTGGTTTCCCTTTGTTGCATCTTGATCTCAGAAGTTTATCCATGACTCAGTCTTCTTGCACTATTCGCCTGATGTGAGACTGGAATCAAGGGGGTAGAATACCTTTTGGATTTGATAAACATGGCATTGCATTTACATATTCATTGTCATATCTTGCATAACAGGTACCGCTGCAGTGTTCTCATATTGTTTGGTGTCCCACTAGCAGGATAGCTGACTCAGGCATTCACCGATACGGTACCCGAAGGAATCAACAGAGAGCGATGGAGAGCCTACAAGCAGAGCTCGCAGAGATGAAGATTCGCATGAATCAATTCATAGATTTGGTTCAAGGGGTGGCTCAAGGACAGCAGGAGCTTAGATTGTTGGTACAGAGGGATCCCCCTATTACTCAACCGGAGACGTTGGCTGATCCTCCAGCTGGAGAGGCTAATGGTCCCAATGGATCGGGGCCTATCCCGATCCCGCATGTCAACCTAGATCAACAACCCATTCAGGATGGTCAGGATGATCAGTTTCCCTTGCTTCAGGAAGACTTTGGCATGGACCCCATGTTTAGAAGATTGGAAGAGAGGTTGAAAGCAGTGGAAGGACAAAATCTTCTGGGAGTAGATGTTGCTGACTTGGGGCTGGTCCCAGGTGTGAGAGTGCCACCGAAATTCAAGGTCCCGATATTTGACAAATACCATGGCAGCTCTTGCCCCAAAACTCACGTGCAAGCCTATTTCCGTAAAATGGTTGCATACTCTGATGACGAGAAGCTACTTATGTACTTCTTCCAAGATAGCCTAGCTGGGGCATCCTTGGAATGGTATATGAGGCTGGACAGAGCCCACATTCGTTGCTGGAGGGATTTGGCAGAGGCTTTCGTGAAGCAGTATCAGTATAATGCAGACATGGCTCCGGACAGAACTCAACTTCAGAATCTGTCTCTTAAAAGCAATGAGTGCTTCAGGGAATACGCTCAACGCTGGAGGGATACAGCTTCCCGTGTTCAGCCTCCTATGTTGGAAAAGGAAATGGCCAACATGTTAATGAATACGCTGCCTGGACCTTATCTGGAGCGTCTGGTGGGGTGCAATGCTTCCAACTTTGCTGATGTGGTCTCTACTGGAGAAAGGGTGGAGAATTACCGAAAGACCTATAAGAGCCAGAGTGGAGGTGGATCCTCATCAGGGGTGAAGAAGCCGTTCATTCAGGGACAGAAGAGGAGAGAAGGGGATGCAAATGCCATATCTTCTTATCAGAACAGGGATAACCGGAGGAATAATTTTCAGAATTATCATCAGCAACCGTATGTTGCGGTTGTGACCATTCCAGCTGCAGCGCCACTACAACAACAACAATCACAACGTCAACCAGCTCAGTATCAACAGTAGCAGCAACCGGGTAACAGACCCGCTTATCAACAGAGGCAAAGGATGATGGACCGGCGTTTCGACACCCTTCCAATGTCGTACGCTCAGTTGCTTTCTAGTCTTCAACAACTACAACTTGTGCAACTGCGCACTCTGGCTCCTCCTATTGGTAGACTTCCGGTGGGTTACGACGCCAACGCTAGGTGTAGCTTCCACTATGGGGCACCTGGCCACAATATTGAGAACTGCAAAGCTTTTAAGCACGTAGTTCAAGACCTCATAGATTCAAAGGCCATCGACCTTGCACCGGCTCCGAATGTCGTTAACAATCCCATGCCCCTGCATGGTGGTGCGAACGTTAACATGATAGAGGGAAAAGCCAAGTCCATTAAGGATGTGTTGAAGTTGAAGACTCCATTGTTGGATATCAAAGGATGCTTGCTGAAGGCCGATGTTTTCCCCGGTTGTGGGAAGGGTTGTTTGGATTGTGCCACTCAGAGTGGAGGTTGTTTGAAGCTACAGCAGGGTATCCAGGCCTTGCTCGACAAAGGTATCCTCCAGGCTGAAGATTTGTCTGTCCAAGAGTCTGTGGAAGGGGTTGAGGAAGAAGTGTTTGAAGATGCTACTGATGAATTCGTAGATGTTGTTCCTGTTAATTTTGTGATTCCCAGTGAGGTCTCTGCAATCAATGAAGAGGGTGGGGATAGTGATTGTGACATCGACAACTGGGTGCATCCGAGGATCCCGGGTGAAGTCATTAACAATTGGTCTTCTGAGGAGATTGTCCAAGTCACTTTTCTGAAGGAGTAATTTTCTTTGTTTATTCATGCATGTCCAAGTCTTACGTTCCGCCCAGGGCGTAATGACTCATTGTAGGGCTCATCTATGTGACACTTGCATTTTTTATCATAAATAAAGGACATCTTTTTGCATTCAAATATTTCGTTCCCTGTCTTTCTATTTTTGCAGTTTTTCAAAATAAAAAAATGGCAATGTTTTGTTTAGTTTTCACTTCTTGTTCACACTCATAAGCACATACCATCACTCATGCAGATGCACATCACCGGATCCTATTGATAACGTTTCTGCTACGGCTCGTTTCGACTTTGAAAATCCAATCTTTCAAGCTGAAGAAGAGGGTGATGAAGACTGTGAACTCCCTGAAGAGCTTACCAGGTTATTAAAACAAGAGGAAGGGGTTATTCAACTGCATCAAGAGTCTGTTGAAGTGATTAATCTCGGCACTGAGGACGCCAAGAGAGAAATCAAGATAGGGGCTGCTTTAGAAGACAATGTGAAGAAAGGGCTGATTGAATTGCTGCAAGAATACGTTGACATCTTCGCCTGGTCTTATCAGGACATGCTTGGGCTTGACACAGATATTGTGGTACACCGTTTGCCTCTCAAAGAAGGTTGTCCTCCGGTCAAGCAGAAGCTCAGAAGAACAAGACCAGAGATGGCCGTCAAGATAAAGGAAGAAGTGCAAAAGCAGTTGGATGCAGGGTTTCTAGCAGTCACCAATTATCCGCCATGGGTTGCAAACATCGTCCCAGTACCTAAGAAGGATGGAAAGGTACGGATGTGTGTCGACTACCGGGATCTGAACAGAGCTAGCCCTAAAGATGATTTCCCATTACCTCACATCGACGTTTTGGTGGATAATACAGCTCAGTTCTCGGTATTCTCCTTCATGGATGGCTTTTCTGGCTATAACCAAATCAAGATGGCACCAGAAGACATGGAAAAGACAACTTTCATAACCCCATGGGGCACCTTCTGCTACAAGGTGATGCCGTTTGGTCTGAAAAATGCTGGAGCAACATATCAACGAGCTATGGTGACTCTGTTCCATGATATGATTCATCATGAAATCGAGGTTTATATGGACGATATGATTGCCAAATCTCAGACAGAAGAAGAACATTTGGTGAATTTGCAGAAACTGTTTGAGCATTTGAGGAAATTCAAACTGAGACTTAATCCGAACAAGTGCACTTTCGGGGTGAGATCGGGAAAATTGCTGGGTTTTATCGTTAGCGGAAAAGGGATTGAGGTGGATCCCGACAAAGTGAAAGCGATACAAGAAATGCCTGAGCCAAGAACAGAGAAGCAAGTCCGTAGTTTCTTAGGGAGGTTGAACTACATTGCAAGGTTCATCTCTCACCTGACAACCACGTGTGAGCCAATTTTCAAATTGCTGAGGAAAGATCAGGCTATCAGGTGGAATGAAGATTGTCAAAGGGCTTTCGAGAAGATAAAAGAGTATCTACAGAAACCTCCAATCCTTATACCTCCAGTTCCTGGGAGACCTCTGATAATGTACCTGTCAGTGACTGAGAACTCGATGGGGTGTGTATTGGGACAGCATGACGAGTCTGGTCGAAAAGAGCATGCCATATACTACCTTAGCAAAAAGTTTACCGACTGTGAAATCAAATATTCACAGCTTGAGAAAACTTGTTGTGCTTTGGCCTGGGCTGCTCGCCGACTGAGGCAGTATATGTTGAACCATACTACCTTGTTGATTTCTAAGATGGATCCAGTGAAATACATATTCGAGAAGCCAGCTCTCACCGGAAGGGTCGCTCGTTGGCAAATGATTTTAACAGAGTATGATATTCAGTACACGTCACAGAAAGCCATCAAAGGGAGTATTCTGTCAGACTATCTTGCTCAGCATCCGATTGATGATTATGAGCCGATGAAGTTTGATTTTCCAGATGAAGACATCATGTTCCTCAAGATGAAAGACTGTGAAGAGCCAGTTGTTGAGGAGGGACCTGATCCAAACGAAAAGTGGACTTTGTTGTTTGATGGGGCTGTCAATGCTAGAGGAAGTGGAATTGGCGCTGTCATTACTACTCCGAAAGGTGCTCACATGCCTTTCACCGCTCGTTTGACTTTTGAATGCACAAATAATGAAGCTGAGTACGAGGCCTGTATCTTGGGTATTGAGCAAGCCATTGATCTGAGAATCAAGACTCTGGACATCTTCGGAGATTCAGCTCTGGTGATCAATCAAGTGAATGGTGATTGGAATACTCTCCAGCCCACTCTGGTCCCCTACAGAGACTACACGAGAAGACTGTTGACTTTCTTCACAACAGTAAAATTGTATCATATACCTCGTGATGAGAACCAGATGGCAGGCGCACTTGCTACTCTATCCTCCATGATCAAGGTAATTCGTTGGAACCATGCTCCCAGGATCGATGTGATGCACCTTGACAGGGCCGCATATGTGTTTGCTGCTGAACTGGTAGTCGATGACAAGCCTTGGTATCACGATATCAAGTGCTTTCTGAAGAATCGAGAGTACCCTGCAGGGGTATCCAACAACGACAGAAAGACTTTGAGAAGATTGGCAGGCAGTTTCTTCTTGAACAAAGACGATGTGCTGTATAAGAGGAACTTCGACATGATTTTGCTCAGATGCGTGGACAGGCACGAGGTGGACATGTTAATGCAGGAAGTTCATGAAGGTTCCTTCGGTACCCATGCCGGCGGACATGCAATGGCTAAGAAATTGTTGAGAGCGGGTTATTATTGGATGACCATGGAGTCAGATTGCTTCAAATATGCTCGGAAGTGTCATAAATGCCAGATTTATGATGATAAGGTGCATGTGCCGCCAAATCCTATGAATGTGATGACTTCGCCGTGGCCGTTTGCTATGTGGGGCATTGACATGATTGGAAAGATTGAGCCGACTGCTTCCAATGGGCATCGTTTCATCCTTGTTGCCATCGACTATTTCACCAAGTGGGTCGAAGCAGCGTCGTTCGCGAATGTCACCAGACATGTGGTTTCCCATTTCATCAAGAAAGAAATCATTTGTCGCTATGGGATTCCGGAAAGAATCATTACTGATAATGGTTCTAATCTCAACAACAAAATGATGAAGGAGTTGTGTCAGAACTTCAACATTCAGCATCACAATTCTTCCCCTTACCGCCCTAAGATGAACGACGCTGTTGAGGCGGCAAATAAGAACATAAAGAAGATTGTGCAGAAGATGGTCGTCACGTACAGAGATTGGCATGAGATGCTACCCTTCGCCTTGCATGGGTACCGTACTTCAGTACGTACGTCGATTGGGGCAACCCCTTACTCCCTGGTGTATGGTATGGAAGCAGTCCTACCTGTTGAAGTGGAGATTCCTTCTCTAAGAGTCCTGTTGGATGTCAAGCTAGACGAAGCCGAATGGATTCGGACAAGGTTCAATGAGTTGAGTCTTATCGAAGAGAAGCGAATGGCAGCCATTTGTCATGGGCAGTTGTATCAGAGTCGGATGAAGAGAGCCTTTGATCAGAAAATGCGTCCTCGTTGTTTCCAAGTCGCAGATTTAGTGTTGAAAAGGATCCTTCCTCCTCAGACAGATCACAGGGGCAAGTGGACTCCTAACTATGATGGACCGTATATTGTCACCAAGGTTTTTGATGGTGGGGCCTTAATGCTTGCAACTATGGATGGTGAAAACTTCACTTTCCCTGTGAACTCAGACGCAGTTAAAAAATACTTCGCATAAAATAGACCCGCTGGACAGTAAAAAGAATAGTCCAGGCAAAAATGGGCATCCCGACGAATCAAGAAAATGAAAAGGTTCGGGAAAAAATTAGGGATTAAAAATGAAAAGATCGTACACCCGGTAAGTTGAAAACCTGAAAAGGCAACTTAGGCAAAAATGGGTATCCCGGTGGATTGAAAACCCGAAAAGGGCGATCCAGGCAAAAGTTAGGGATTAAGCGAATGACTGCGTTCTGAGTTAGTTCTGAATCTCATCTCATGTCGATGACTGGAAATTTTTGAAAGGTAGGAAACAGTCCAATCACCTTTTCAGAAGGCTGATCATCTGGAGGATCTTGAAGACGGGCAAGTCATAGCAGAATTGGAACCCAATAGAAATCCATTTCACATTGCCATTAGATTAATTTCTGTTTTTATCTTTTGTGCGATTACCTCTTTCCAGGGATTGCTTCCTGATGTAAATGCCTATTCAGAGGCCATTCAATCAATAAAATCATGTTATTCAATATATCTCTGTTTTCATTTTACAGTTTTGTTTGCAAAAATGACGTCCGAATTTTTGATAAACATTGCATCATGACACATAAGGGCTTTACAGGTACATGCTCAATAAACATTTAAAATTGCTGTAAATTTTAAGTGCTTTGGATCGTCTATTCAGAACAGGTACCCTCGGGGCATTTCCTTAAAATCCCCTGCAGAAGATCGTGAATATCTTCCCCAGTGAAGTCACCAACAGACGAATTCGGTGTCTTATCCCTGCAGAGCTGATCAGAGCGTTGGATTCTTCAATCCCCAGCAGGTTCTCACCACTGTACTTCCCCAAGCGTTTGTTTCAGGACATACACTCCCCAGTAGAGTTGACAGTGCCAGACTATATATCCCTAGCGGAGTTGACAGTGCCAAACTGTATCTTCCCAGCAGAAGTGGCTGCTCTTTAGAGTTCGAGGCCAGAGAGATAATCCCAATGCCAGATCCATGGTTTCTTTCCTTGAAGCAGAACCTCGATACCGTATCAGTGTTTGCTTCCCCTGTTGAGTCATCTCTCGCAGATCGTGGTTGCCAGAACCACTATCGCTTTCCCCAACAGCAGGTGTTCAGTGTCGTTCTCTCCCCAGTCAGAATCTCGGTATTTCGTCATTGCTAGAACACCGTGTGGCGGGTCATTTCCCCACAGAATTCTTTGCGCTGTGCATCTCCAACAGCCTTGCCAGGGTCCAGAAGATGGTGATCATTTCCCCAGCAGATCCCCTTGCCTCAGCTTGGCATTCTACCCAGCATTTCGCATCCCTGCATGTAGAATCATATTGCATTGCATCCTTCCAAATCGCGTAGCATTTCCATTTACATGGAGCATTACGCCATTGAAAGATTCAAACATACGCATGTAAGCATAAAACATTCTCGGTATCCCAAGTGATAAGCTAGAAGTTGTTTCCAGTACTCAGACTGAAGATTGTTCATGACCCACCTTGGTTATCCCCAGCAAGTGTCATTGGCCCATGCGTCGCCTCTATTTTCTTTCCATATTTCTGCCGATGCTGACAGGCATGAAGTTTTTCCGGTATTCAGACCGAATGGCATTCAAGCCAATTTTCCGGTATTCAGACCGAAGTGGCGTTCAGGCCAATTTCCGATATTCAGATCGAAGTGGCGTTCAGGCCAATTTCCAATATTCAGATCGAAGTGGCGTTCAGGCCAGTTTCCGGTATTCAGACCGAAGTGGCGTTCAGGCCAGTTTTTCGATATTCAGATCGAAGTGGCGTTCAGGCCAATTTCCGATATTCAGATCGAAGTGGCGTTCAGGCCAGTTTCTGGTATTCAGACCGAAGTGGCGTTCAGGTCAATTTTCCGATGTTCAGATCGAAGAAGTTTCCGACGTTCAGGTCGATGCAACTTGTGGCATTCAGGCCAGTTTTCCGATGTTCAGATCGAAGAAGTTTCCGACGTTCAGGTCGATGCAACTTGTGGCATTCAGGCCAATTTTCCGATGTTCAGATCGAAGAAGTTTCCGACGTTCAGGTCGATGCAACTTGTGGCATTCAGGCCATGGTTATTTCTGTGTTACCATTTATTTTGGTATCCAAGTTAACATTCTTTTTCGGTATTCAGACTGACTCTCACCGTACCAGACGGATTCTTCTTTCAAGACCACCTCTTTGCCGATTCTGACAGACATTGTTACTTCACTTCACTTCAGTGCAAATTTTTGGGCTTTTATTGTATTCAATCCCTTGATACCTCGAAAGTACGAAAGCAGCTGCCATCTTCTTTCCGGGTCTCCAGTTGATTGAATAGGGGCAGCTGTAATACCCCAAAATTTACCCTTCATTTTTCCTGAAAAAAAAAAGAAACGAAAAAAAAAAAAGTTAAAAATAAATAAATAAATAAAATATAACAAATTTTTTGGACTTGGGTCTCCCTCATTTGAGCCCACTACCCACGAAAATCAGTCTATAAATACTGAAGTTTCAGTAGAGGAAAAGACACTTGGGAGTTACACTGGGAGATTCATTGGAGAAAGATTTTGAGAGAAGGAAACCTAGGAACTACTCTGCAGCGACCTTCAGGCAGCCTTGAGAAGTTCACTCCGCCTCACACAAACCCTAGTATTACTTTGCAGATGCGGCCGTACCATTCAATCTTAATCAAGCTCTCCAATCAGGTTTGCCCTATATCCATCATCTTTATGCCTTTAATTTGAATGCTCTAAATGTATGAGGTATTATGGTTGAATTTGATACCCTTTTGATGCATGTGTTTGACAAGAGGTTTAGGCCTCCTACCCTTGGTTGCTTTTTGTGAGCTTTTTGTGAATTTTGATGGAATTATTCATGTGGTTACATTTTGATTTAGGGGAAACTCTTGGTTACCCTATTTTGTCTCTAACCTGTTTGTTGAGTTTTTGTGAGGGCTCACATGACTTTTGCAGGGATAACTTGCGTGGTTTTCCACTTTATTTGTGGGATACCCCCTGGAGGTTTCATTTCGATTACCTGTACTGACTCACTTTCTTTGATGGTGTTTAGCTTGGAGAGATCTCAGGGTTGCTAATGCTTTAATTGCTGTAACTTCGGATCTTTATCCGTGTGGTAATTTTTCCTTTTCTCGTACTTTATCGCTTTCTTAGCTGGAAGACCTCGATAGGAGGCAATGTTTGAGCCCCTTGGTGGCATTTTACTTTGAGATACATGTTTTGTGTTTTGTATTCATATCCCCACATGTAGCGCGGTTCCTTCGTCAAGGACTGCCTGTTTGCCCTCGAGCATCCCAAACCCTAAAACCCAAAACACACGTTTACTCCTTCTACTACAGGCGAGTAAGTCTCCAAAGGTCGAGCATCCGGTAGATTGCGTAGTGACGTCGTTCGTCCAAAACCCAATCCACAACCCCGTAGTTAGCCGAACTACGGCTTGCTCTGATTCTCATTCCAGATGAGATACGTAGGCATAAGACGCGATGTCTTAGCGAGCACACATCCCCCAACCCATAGGTCAGCCGAGCTACGAAGACTCTGATTCTCATATTCAGATGAGATACGTATGCAGTGGATGCGACATCCGCGCGAGTCATTTCTCTTAACCTTTTTAGTAAATAAACACATTAGGTAAACCCATACCCTTTAGACAAAAACCACAAAAGTGGATCCCGTAGAGTACTATGGATGCGTAGGGGTGCTAATACCTTCCCTTCGCATAACCGACTCCCGAACCCAAGATTTGGTTGCGAGACCCCGTCTTGTCCTTTCCTTTTTCAGGTTTACTTCGAGCGTTTCCTTTCCCTCCTTTGGGATGAATAACGCACGGTGGCGACTCTTCTGTCTTTTTCTTTCGTCGGTTGTTTTTTTCACGCACTGTATTTTTCAGGTTGCGACAGCTATGAAGTCGTACACTGCCTGGGTTAGGAAGAGAGCGTCTGAGTATCTCATGCCTTATGAGTATCCAAGACCTACACCTTTGGTTATGGCTAGGCCTTCAACCCTCCCTGACCAAGGAGTAGAGAAGTTGAGAGACGAAGACCGATCACGTGCTTGGATCCGTGAAAGGGAGGAGTTGCTTCAACAGATTAAGGAGAAGGATGCTTTGATAGAGTTCCTCGAACACCAGGTTATTGATGATCCAGATGATGCATGGACTTCTCTACTTCCTCAGTCTTCCAAGTTTTGGAAGAGGAAGTACGACCGACTCGCCAAGGAGAAAGCAGATATGGAGGCAGCCTACGAGAGGGAGGTGAAGAGACTTCGTGCATCTTATCTTCCTGTGTCCCGAGCTTTAGATGATTGTTTCTAGGGATCCATAGGATGGTTATTTTCCTTTTCTATTGTATATGGTTAACAATGCTGTATTTCTTTGGTATAAAATATTTCCCAGATATTATGTTTCATATAAAATGTTTAATATTTCCGAAATTTGCAAATAGAACCCTAAAGTTTCTTTGAAATAAAAGAAAATATCATATGCACGAGCATTACATGCATCATGTGCATAAGCAGGTTTTATTCCCGGATTCTTGTCCTGTGGTCTAACTCTGTTGTTCTTCATTTATTTTGAAGACAAGTTGACTCACCGGTACTACACCAGAGCCAACATTTCAAGACTGATGGATCATCTGGAACAAGAGAACCGCGAGCTGAAAGAGGAAGTGGCCAGATTAAGTGCCTTGATGGAATCATTCATGGCTGCTCAGAGCCAGTCTTCTCCGACACCTTCAACTCCTCCCCAGAGGACAATCATCTCTGAGATTGTCTCCTCGACTGTGCCTGCAGCCAGTGCACATTTTGCTCCAACAGCCATGCCAACCGGATTCCCGTGGGGGATGCCTCCCAATTTCATGCCCGAGGGTCCTGCTCCCACCTTTGCTTCTATGCTGGCATCTAGCCCGGTCCTTGCTGTTCCTCCTCCTGTCGTGCATATTATGCTCAGGGTAGACGACACCATCTATCATTCTGAGCCATCTGAGGGCCCAGATGTCTATGAGAAGATGGACGCTATGAATGATCAATTTCTTGAGCTTCGCAAGGAATTGAAAACTCTCAGAGGGAAGGATCTTTTCGGCAAGTCTGCTGCCGAACTTTGCTTGGTTCCTAATGTAAAGATCCCTGTGAAATTCAAGGTCCCTGACTTTGAAAAATACAAGGGAAATACCTGCCCTCTCAGCCACCTGGTCATGTATGCCAGGAAGATGTCGACTCAGACCGACAACGACCAATTGCTCATCCACTACTTTCAGGACAGTCTGTCCGGTGCCGCTCTGCGTTGGTACATGGGTTTAGACAGTGCGAACATCCGATCCTTCAACGATCTTGGCGAGGCCTTCGTCAAGCAGTACAAGTACAATGTGGATATGGCTCCCGATAGGGATCAATTGAGGGCCATGTCCTTGAAGGACAAGGAAACGTTTAAAGAATACGCCCAGAGGTGGTGAGAGTTAGCAGCACAGATCGTGCCTCCGCTAGAAGAGAAATAGATGACTAAGATCTTTTTAAAGACCTTAAGTTCTTTTTATTATGAGCGGATGATTGCTAGCACTCCTTATGACTTCACCGAGATGGTGAATATGGGGATGCGTCTAGAAGAAGGGGTTAGAGAAGGACGTCTGACCAGAGAAGAAGGCTCTTCTGCCAAACGTTATGGGGCGTTTGCAAAGAAGAAAGATGGAGAGGCACATGCTGTGACCTCCTATGGGAAACCCAGAAGACCCTCTATGAGGAGGAAGACCGTGCGTCCCGTCGGTAACTAGCACCAGGTGGCTCATATAGCACCTGTCTTCAGAGATAATCAGCAGTACCAGCAACATCACAACAATCAGCAACCACACCCGCAATATCAACAACAACAGCACCGCCCGCAACAGCAGGCCTACCAGCCTCGAAATAGTAATCAAACCAGTACGAGTTACGAGAGGAAAAGGGTCACCTTCGATCCTATTCCGATGACATATGCAGAACTATATCCCTCTTTGATAGAGAGGAAGTTGATTACTCCGAGAGACCCACCGGCTATACCTGTTAACCCCCAGTGGTGGTATAAGCCTGAATTACACTGTGTTTACCATTCTGGTGCTCCCGGCCATGACGTGGAGAATTGTTACCCTTTGAAGACCAAGGTTCAAGACCTTGTAAGGTGTGGCATTTTGTGTTTCGAGGACGTAGGTCATAATGTGAAGAAGAACCCATTGCCCGAGCATGGGAAATCCGTCAACATGGTCCAGGGCTGCCCTGGCAAATACAAAGTCAAATATGTCAGTCATATTCGACAATCGCTGGTCGAGATGCATCGTTTGCTGTGTGATTATAGTCATTATGAGCATGACCACGATAGATGTCGAGTATGTTCTGTCAATCAAAGAGGTTGTCGGCAGGTGCGCAAAGATGTTCAGGAAATGCTGGATGAAGGAGTCATTGAGATCCTTCAAAACAGAAATGTTGACGAAGATGCTGATGAGGTCAACGTAATTTCTCTAGTATTCTGGATCCCCGAATCTGTTATCATCAAGTATGATGGTAGGAAGCAGAAGGTTTCTCCTACATTAACCATCAAGCCAGCCGGACCAGTACCGTACTCTTCTGAAAAGGCGGTCCCCTATCGCTATAATGCTGTTGCGGTAGAAAATGGGAAAGAAGTGTCCTTGCCATTTTCCTCTGTTGTTAAGATTGCGGATGTTATTGGTTTGACCCGCAGTGGTCGTGTATTTTCAGCACCCTCAAAGCCTCAAGCTAATGCTGATGCTGTTGAACGCCCGATTGGGAATGCTGTGAGCACTCCGAATCCGGCACCTGTTGTTAAGCCCTCCTCTACATTGAAAACTCCTACTTCTGTTGGTCCAAGTGGCAATGAGAAAGAAGACTGTGATGAGATGCTGAAGCTCATCAAGAGAAGCAAGTACAATGTTGTAGACCAGCTTCTACAAACGCCATCCAAGATATCTGTATTATCATTGCTTTTGAATTCAGAACCACACCGAGAAGCTCTGCAGAAGGTTTTGGATGTGGCATATGTAGATCATGATGCCATGATAGAACAATTTGATAGCATTGTTGCAAATATTACTGCTTGTAACAATTTGAGTTTTTGTGACTCTGATCTCCCCGAGGAGGGAAGAGACCACAACTTGGCATTGCATATATCTATGGGTTGCAAAGACGACGCCATGTCCAATGTGCTGGTGGACACTGGGTCATCACTAAATGTATTGCCAAAAACCACTCTTTCAAAATTATCATATCAAGTTGCCTCCCATGAGGCAGAGTGGAGTAGTTGTGAAGGCTTTCGACGGGTCTCGCAAAACTGTGATTGGGGAAGTTGATCTCCCAGTCAAAATCGGACCAAGTGATTTCCAGATTACCTTCCAGGTTATGGACATTCACCCATCGTATAGCTGTCTCTTAGGAAGACCATGGATTCACGAGGCGGGCGCCGTGACATCCACCCTACACCAGAAGCTGAAATTTGTGAAGAATAAGAAACTGGTGGTGGTAGGGGGAGAAAAGGCTCTCCTGGTTAGCCACTTGTCTTCCTTCTCATACATAGATGCTGAGGCTGAAGTTGGAACTCCTTTCCAAGCTTTATCTATTGCTGAGCCTATTGAGAAGAGAACTCCTTCATTTGCTTCCTACAAAGATGCAAAGTTGGCCATTGAGCGTGGTGCAACTGCTGGTTTAGGGAAAATGATTGAGCTAGAAGACAACAAGTCTCGGGCTGGCATCGGTTATTCTTCTAGGGTTTCTAATTCACAAGGGCTGTTCAAGAGTGGAGGGTTCATCCACACCAATCAAGGAGAGGAAGCTTCTGCCATTTTGGAAGAAGATACAAAGGATTCTGGCAATTTCATCATCCCTGGTGGGGTCTGCAATAATTGGGTCGTTGTGGATATTCCAACAATTATCCATAAGTCGAAGTAATGTTCACCGTGTTTAAAAACCCTCCTCCCATGCCAAAAGGAGGAGTGATGACATTGTTGGCGCATAAATGCAATGATATTTTCATTCAATAAATTCATGTTAAATGTTTGTTTTTCCAATTATTTTCCCTTTTCACTTTTTGCATGAAATTGGTGATCACATAAAACCTAAAAAATAAAATAAAATCAATCTTTTCATCTGCATAATGATTTGCCTTGTTTGAATTCTAAAGCTTTTCATATCCAAAATCATTATGCAGGTTGATCAAACCCATTGAACATAATGACCCAACATCATCTCCCAACTTTGAATTCCCTGTATTTGAGGCAGAAGAAGATGATGTTCAAAAGATTCCTGACGAGATTACCCGTATACTTGAGCATGAAGAGAAGATCATTCAGCCGCATCTTGAGAATCTGGAAACAGTCAACTTGGGGTCTGAAGATTGTGTGCGAGAAGTGAAGATTGGGGCACTCCTTGAAGAATCTGTTAAGAAGGGGTTGATTGAATTGCTACGAGAATATGTTGATGTCTTCGCCTGGTCATATGAAGACATGCCCGGTCTAGATACTGATATTGTGCAACATTTCCTACCTTTGAAACCTGATTGCGTGCCGGTGAAGCAGAAGCTCAGAAGAACTCATCCTGATATGGCAGTGAAGATCAAAGAGGAAGTTCAGAAGCAAATTGATGCGGGGTTTCTGGTGACTTCTACATATCCTCAATGGGTGGCCAATATTGTGCCCGTGCCTAAGAAAGATGGGAAAGCCCGAATGTGTGTGGACTATAGAGACTTGAATAAAGCTAGTCCAAAAGATGATTTCCCTCTACCACACATTGATATGTTGGTAGACAATACAGCTAAATTCAATGTCTTCTCATTTATGGACGGATTTTCCAGATATAATCAGATCAAGATGGCACCCGAGGATATGGAGAAGACAACATTCATCACACCTTAGGGAACATTCGGTTATCGAGTGATGCCCTTCGGTTTGAAGAACGTCGGAGCCACGTATCAACGAGCTATGACCACATTGTTTCATGATATGATGCATAAGGAGATCGAGGTATATGTTAATGATATGATCGCCAAGTCAAGAACGGAAGTTGAACATGTAAAGCACTTGTTGAAGCTTTTTCAACGTTTGAGGAAGTACAAGCTTCGTCTGGATCCCAACAAGTGTACATTTGGAGTCCGTTCCGGCAAGTTATTGGGCTTTTATTGTCAGTGAAAGAGGTATTGAGGTTGATCCCGTAAAGGTCAAAGCAATACAAGAGATGCCTGCGCCCAAAACTGAGAAGCAAGGCCGAGGTTTTCTTGGCCGCTTGAATTATATTTCAAGATTCATATCCCACATGACTGCCACATGTGCGCCGATATTCAAGCTCCTCCGGAAAGATCAGTCCAATGATTGGACCGAGGATTTCCAGAAAGCTTTCAACAGTATTAAAGAGTATCTGTCTGAGCCTCTGATCCTGTCTCCGCCCGTGGAAGGAAGACCTTTGATTATGTATCTAACTGTTCTGGAGGACTCAATGGGTTGTGTCCTTGGTCAGTAAGACGAATCAGGGAAGAAAGAATATGCTATTTACTACCTGAGCAAGAAGTTCACTGATTGTGAGTCTCGATACTCAATGCTTGAGAAGACATGTTGTGCTTTGGCTTAGGCTGCTAAGCGCTTACGCCAACACATGATAAATCATATGACTTGGTTGATATCCAGAATGGATCCAATCAAGTATATCTTCGAGAATCCTGCTTTAACAGGGAGGATCGCCCCGTGGCAGATGTTATTATCTGAGTATGACATTGAGTATCGAGCTCAGAAGGCTATTAAAGGTGGTGTCTTGGCTGACCACTTGGCACATCAGCCGATCGAGGATTATCAGTCAGTTCAATATGATTTTCCGGATGAGGAGATTCTGTATTTGAAAATGAAAGATTGTGATGAGCCTACACTCGATGAAGGGCCAGAGCCTGGTTCCAGATGGAGTATGGTATTTGATGGCGCTGTAAATCAGTATGGAAATGGTATTGGGGCAGTGATTATTACTCCTTAGGGGACACATTTTCCTTTTACAGCAAGGCTAACTTTCAAATGCACGAATAATATGGCTGAGTATGAGGCCTGTATCATGGGATTGTAGGAATGCATTGATCTAAGGATCAAGCATCTTGATGTATATGGTGATTCGGCCCTCGTTGTTAATCAGATTAAGGGTGAATGAGAGACGAATCAGTCTGGTCTCATTCCATATAGGGATTATGCGAGGAGGATTTCAACGTTCTTTACTAAGGTTGACTTCCATCATATTCCTCGAGATGAGAATCGGATGGCAGACGCTCTTGCTACGCTTGCTTCGATGATTGTGGTAAAAGTTTGGAATGAAGTTCCCAATATCACTGTCATGCGCTTGGACAGACCAGCTCATGTATTTGCAGTAGAAGATGATAAGCCATGGTATTATGACATCAAGTGTTTCCTTCAGAACCAAGTTTACCCGCCTGGGGCATCTGTGAAAGACAGGAAGACTTTGAGAAGATTATCAGGAAGTTTCTACCTCAATGGTGATGTGCTTTATAAGAGGAATTTTGATATGGTTCTGCTCAGATGCGTGGATAGACACAAATCAGACCTGTTAATGACTGAGGTCCATGAGGGTTCATTTGGTACTCATTCCAATAGACATGCCATGGTTAGAAAGATGTTAAGAGCAGGCTACTATTGGCTGGCGATAGATTCATTCTCGTAGAAATCGATTACTTTACCAAGGGGGTTGAAGCGACATCGTATGCAAATGTGACCAGGCAGGTGGTCGTGAAGTTTATCAAGAATCAACTTATATGCCGTTATGGTGTGCCAGATAAGATCATTACTGATAATTGATCTAACTTGAACAACAAGATGATGAAAGACCTGTGTAGTGAGTTCAAGATTGCGCATCATAATTCTTCTCCTTACAGACCCAAGATGAATGGGGCTGTTGAAGCTGCTAATAAGAATATCAAGAAAATTATCCAGAAGATGGTTGTCACGTACAAGGATTGGCACGAGATGCTGCCATTTGCTTTGCATGGATATCGTACATTTGTCCGCACTTCAACAGGGGCAACCCCTTTCTCTCTTGTTTATGGCATGGAGGCTGTACTCCCAGTAGAGGTGGAGATCCCATCAATGAGAGTCTTGATGGAAGCCAAGTTGACTGATGCTGAATGGGTTCAGAGTCGTCATGACCAGCTGAACTTGATAGAAGAGAAGAGATTGACTGCCATGTGCCATGGTCAATTATATCAACAAAGAATGAAGAAAGCCTTTGATAAGAAGGTCAAGCCTCGTGTGTTCCGAGAAGGTGACCTTGTGCTCAAGAAAGTCTTGTCTTTCGCGCCCGATTCTAGGGGCAAGTGGACTCCAAACTATGAAGGTCCATATGTTGTTAAGAGAGCCTTTTCAGGCGGTGCTTTGATACTAACAACTATGGATGGGGAGGATTTCACTCGTCCTGTGAATTCAGATGCAGTCAAGAAATACTTCGCCTAAAAATAAAAACAGAATAGCTCGCTAAGTTGAAAACCCGAAAGGGCGGCTTAGGCAAAAATGAGCGTCTCGGTGGATTGAAAACCCGAAAGGGCGGCTTAGGTAAAAATGAGCGTCTCGGTGGATTGAAAACCCGAAAGGGCGGTCCAGGCAAAAGTTAGAGACATGAAAAAATGAATATAGGTATCCCGCTAGATTGAGTACCTCATCCTGGGGCAATCTAGGCAAAAATTAGGGATTTGGCAAGTAACTGCATCCTGACAAGATTTTGTTCTACAACTGTCATCCGTCAGAAGATTCTCGCTCATTCGTCATCAACCGAAGCTTCGAATACATCGAATTCAGAATTGGTGGAGAAATGGTCATTATGTTCAATGTAGCCCTTTTCTAATATATATCACCAATTCCAAATTTATAAAAGATCTATGGAGTCTTGCCATTTGCAGACTACCATTCCATCAAATAAATTTGAGCCTTTTATCCAATTATTTGCACTCTTATTTGTTTCTATTCGACAAATGTTTTGCATGTTTTAATTGAGAAAATATCATTGTTTTGAAGAAACGAATTTTTCATAACTTGTTTTTTTAAACAAAGTGAACATTCACAACGACGAAAAGATATTTAGGAGATCCTCAGTGCTCTCCCAAGGATGGTATGATCTCCAACAGGGTAAGACATTTGTTCATATACCTGGATGACTGTATCTTCTTCCTCCGGAGCCTTTTGTGGTTTATCCTACTAAGTGGAATGCTTGTTGAGATATTCACCACTCTTCCCCCTCAGCGGAGTAGCAACCTTTCCTCCTCAACAGATGTGATCTCCTTGGTGGGTACGGTACTTGGTGGTTGATCCCCAAAATCCCTTTATCCCTTGGATAGATTCCCCAGTGGAGTTGCTTATGCAGCAGATTTTATCTGTGCAATAACTCTTGTCCCCAGCTGGAATGATTGATGACTCATCCCCTGCAGAGATTTTGTTGCTTCTTGGTTTCTCTTGCCCTCATCACATTGGATACTCTCCGTGGAATCTGGTTTTCTCTCTTGAGATGTAGTACCGGTTGTTTGAGTGCTTGTTCCCTGGAGATGTTCGTGTTAGAAATGTCTGTTTGTCAGCATTCATTATACATAAACCACGCATGTGTGCATATAATTTTCAAACATTCGGATATTCATATTGCATTCTTTGCCATATATCTTTGTTTGTTATTCCCTACTAGTTGGTAATGCATTTCCCAAGCAGATGTTGGTGTCTGATCTCCCCATATAGAGTCAGCCCATTAAGCAGAAAGTATTTATCTTTCCTTCCGCATTCCCCACTGAGTTATACCCTCGTGGACGACGGTTGTTTTTGCGTCCTCCCAACACATATATTGGGATAGGTTCCCCTATTGAGTTATATCCTCATTAGGACGAGTCTTGATTCAGTTTGCCTCTTTAGTTTGATCCTAAATTGGCCTTCTTGTGACTGTTTCCTGTGTTTCCCCGTGGTAAATGAATAATTGCTCAGTAACCGGTAATTATTCATCTTATCCTCGGCGGAGTCTGTGGTTTTCTACCCTTATACCGGTAGTTGTAAACCCTATTTTCTCCCCTTTGCAGAGTTAACCTTTTTGTTCATCCTAATTGATGACGGTTACTCTTCCGTGGTTTTCTACCCAGTATCCGGTAGATGTAATCCCCTCCTTGACGGTTATCATTATCCAATATTCGGTGTTGACGTTCCCTTCTTCTTGGATAATTGCTCTGATTAGGCAGTTTATCCCCAGTAAGTCATCTTTCATTTACCGGTTGTCGGTAATGTTTGTTGCTCCCCTTGACTGCTCATCATTATATACCTAGTTTCGGTATCCCGATGCCTTTCTCTCGGTCGATTTATCCTTCATTAACCCAGTAACTGGTTGTGGATAATCTTCCATGCGAGTATATTATCTACGTTCTGACGGTAATAGATAATATATATCATGCACTCTTTGGTCGAAGCCTTTTGTTCTTCCCCAGTTGAGTAAGATTCGTATCCCTGTTTTGGAATCGAATGTCCATCCCATAATCGAGTTTGCTTTTTACCCTCTTTTGGATGATGAGTGTTTTGGGAATATTCCCCAATTCACGCTCTGGTTGGTCACCTATTATATGCCCAGTAACCGGCATCCCTGGTGTTCCCTCCTTCTGCTCCCTATTATGACTTTTTGTCCCCTGTGGAGTCAGATTTTCCTGAGTTGAGATATACCTTTTTAGGTCTTCCTCAGATGATTTGGTTGATTGATATATCTCACCCTTATACCGGTCTTAGATATTCATTCTTCCGGGGCATGTTGTTCTCTCACCCTTATACCGGTGTTCAAATTACACGTCTCTTTGAGCTTATTACCCAGTAACCGGTAATACCTCATCCTGTTGTTTCCCCAGGAGGTTTCTGTTGGGATTTTCCTCAGTTGAGTCCTTAGTGGACATCCCCACCTGAGTCCGGATTTTTATCCGAAGTATCCGTTGCGGATAATTTGGATGTATTGGCATATTCCCCAATACATGCATCTTCGAGTCAGCTCGAGTCCTTCCATTGATTTATTTCATGGATTCTCTCTGTGTCTCTCAGCAAGTCTCAAGTTGTGACCTGCTCACGCATTCTTTCCCTTTACTCCCCCCAGAGTCTCTGTCTCCATAGTGAGTGTATTACTCCTTTGGATTTTCAATTTCTCCGGATTTCTTTTTTCTTTTGTGGACGCATATCCCCACAGAGTTTTACTATTTGCATGCATACATCTGCATCATGAGGTCTCTTAGGGACCAAAATTCGTCTCTTTGTTATTATTTAAGCTCATTCTACCCAGTCGAGATGAAGATTTTAACTTTCACTTCTCCGGTTAGAATGGCCTTAAATAGGGGCATCTGTAAGACCCCAATTTTGTCCCTAAGATCCCTCATGGCATCATAACATTGCATTTGCATTGCCTCAAGGATCTCTAGCATCTTGGTTCCCTTTTGCCTTTGGGTGGGACTTCTTGAGTGGTTTGAGATCACCAAGCTTGCATGAATTGTATATTATTGTTTTTCTCATTTTTAGTTACTAACCAAAAGCACAAAAATATGTCACTTACATCTTTTGTTTGTAGCTTGAGCAATCACAAGGTCCAAAGCGTCTAGGAGATCTTTTGTGCAATGATAAGGTCAAGAGGAGATGATAGCAAGCATGGTAATGGTTCCCAAAGCTCTCATCCACCAAATATGCCTCCATAGCATCTCAATTCATCATTTAGATCAAAGCAAGTCAAAGGGTTTGAAGCTTGGAAACCCTAATCCATCTGTGCACCACAATGCCTTGCTCATGAAGCAACCTCAGCCTATGGTCAAATGCAATCAAGGTAAGTCCTGTAATTCATCATTTCATGCATATTTGAACTTATTTGAGTATCCTCAATCATCAATTCATCTAGATATGAGTTGTGGCCTTGAGAAGTTGATCAGTCAATTCATCTGATTATTTTGACATGCACTGAGACCTAACATTTTATGTGTTGGTCAAATGGAGATGGTTCCAAAGGTAAATATGTTCTTAAAGACAATATGAACAACTTTCATGTTCATCCAAAATTGATTTGAAGCTTCGAAGGTCATCTCCCATTCCAAGACATTATAGGTCATTTTGATTGAAACCCTAATTTTGGGTCAACTTCCCAAGGACATAACACATTCATTATTTATGATTTTGAGGTGGAATCAAATGCATTGGAAAGCTTACGATGTACACTTCAAATGTTATGTTGAACAAAATTTCAAAATCTCAAAGGAAATACATGTGATAATGCAAAACATTATAGGTCACTTTGGACCAAATGCATTGAAAGGTAAAAAAGTCTAACTTCAAGTGCCCATAACTCTTTCATCAAAAATCCAAATGATGTAAAATTTAAGTCCATTTTGATTTTATTGAAAAGATCTACAACGTTGATGTTGGAAGTTTTTTCATTTGAAGCTTGCATCATAAATAAAAGAAGGGCTTGAACATTGGCCAAATTTAGAAATATTGCCTTTGCATGTTTTGCACCTTGCACTTTAAACCCCAATTTCACCAATTACCACACCTCAAATGGATTTTTTGCCCAACATAACAATTGTTCCTTACATTAAGACCTTTCCAACCATTACCCACATGCTTATGTTTGGATTTTCCAAATGGGACTTTCGAAGAGGTGAATGTTTAAGTCAAAATATGGAATTCACATGAAATCTTGGTACACAAGCAAATGCCATTCAAATTACACGTCCAATTCAACTTGGTTTGTGTTCAGCATTCATTTGCATCAGCTATTGGGCTTTGCACGCGCCTGTACAGGCCCATGCATGAAGGGTCCAAGTTCCATGCACACGAGAATTCACCTTGCTTGCAGCTTGTTTTGCTATAAATAGAAGTGCTCAGCTTCATTCAAACTCAACCTAATGGCGCCTAAGATGCTGCACAATTGAATCCATAACCATTACCAAAGAAGCTAGTTCATTTTTCTCCAAATTTTTCAGATCCAAAATTCAACTACATCTGGTTGAATCCTTGGATCTAAAGCTTCTAAACCCTCATCCTGCATCTCATTGATCTTCTATTTTGGCAAAGAAAGCAAGGAATCGAGCTCAAGTTTCCAGAAATCAAGTTTGTTCTTCAATTGGTATTTTCTTCGAAACTCATCATATATTGACCTATTTGCTTGGATCTTGTGTTGGCTGAAGTCCTCTCAATAGAGGCATCATGATTGTGTATTTAATTTTTGAAATCCATTGAGTTCATGATGAACACCACAGAACTTCCATCTCTGATTTCTCTCAATATAGAGATCTAGAGTGGAATTGAGTGGCACAGGGATGATGTACATCATCCCAACTTTCTAAAGATGTATAGATCGTGCATTTTGGTTGCCTTTTGAATCTCTGCAAATTTTGGACTCCGCCGGAGGTGGCCGGAGAAGACGGTGGCGCTGGCCACCATCCCATTTCCAGATCAATCCTGGACCCTTGGATTCGTTTTCCAGATTTAATCAGAGCCTCTCTTTTTTATGACTTTATTTAATACTACATGTGGCACGGTTGACTAGTGTGTTTGATAGGCGCGCGCATATGATCCGTTTGATGCGCCAGCTCAATTAATGAGCTCTTGATCCAACGCCTCACACTTTTTCTCATTTTTAATTTCTGATTTTAATTTCCATTTAATTTATTTTATTCCATTGTTTTCAAAAATTCATATCTTCTTCATTTTAAATCCAAAAATTATGGGACCAATTGCATTAGTCTCCAAATAAATTCTAGTTTCTATTTCTGATTTTTAATATTTTTTATTTTATAATTTGATATTTTTTATGAATTTTCTCTTTTCTGGTTGTTTTTAATTCATTTTAAATAGTTTTTGATATTCAAAAAATACAAAAATATTTTTCTGACCTATTTGATTGATGATGAATCTATGAAAAATATTCTCATCAATTTTTTAATTGATTTGAGATTTATTTGAGATTTTAGTTCAATTAGGTTATTTTTATTCATTTTTAATTGATTAAAAATAGTTTCTGACTTTTAAAAATTCTGAATTTTTTTGTCAAACTTGGTTTGACCTTGTTGAACTTGGGATAAATTACTTGGACCTTTCAAGGTTGATTTGAAGTAATTTTGAAGTTTGACCTTTCTCTTATTTTTAATTCAAGTTTTTTTAATATTAAAAATGTCAAAAATATTTTGTTCATTTCTTGAATTCCAAAAGGGAGACTTAATCTTCCTTGATTCAAATCTAATTCATCTTGATCGATTGATCAAGTGAATGGCTTTACATTAAGGATAGGTTGTTTTCTAAATCATGCAAAAGACTTAAACCAATACAAGATCAATCCTCTTTTTTTTTTCTTTTTGGCATGGCAAGTTGTTGGAACTTGGTTCACTAATCAAGACTTCTAACTTGTGTTGTTGCCTACATTATTATTGACCGGCCTCAGATAGTTGTGACTTCTACATAAGTCCAACTATGATTGCTTAATATAGTGCTAAATTCGCCTTATGGCACACTAACTACTAACACTAATTACTAACAACTAACATTTACTTTTTTTGCTCTTTATTTTTAATGCAATTTACTATTCTTGCACATATTATCCATTTGCTTTTCCCTTTGCTCACTTGAGCACATGTTTATGTTAATGCCATTTGCCTTTTGCTCACTTGAGCACATAATTGTGTATATATTATTGTGCTTGTGTTTTGTTTTGATTGTTGAGAATCAAATGCAAAGAAGTGGACTTAGATTCTAGGACATTCCCTATGCAAAATTGGAGTAAAAGGACCTTAATGATGAAGATGGATTAGAAGGACCAAATCTCTAAACTCACTCTTGTCCATTCTTGGTTTACTTCATGGAACTTTTGATGTGTGTGCTTTTGTGCTAGGGAATTCTATGAGAGCTTAATTGGAGGCCATTGCCATGTTCATCCAAAGTGAAAGACACAAGATACATTGGGGATCTCTTAAAAGACTTGTTTGATTGATTGAGCTTACTATTATTATGATTGCTTATTCCAAAGGATGGGAGCTACTTGGATCATCTATATGATCTCAAGAGAGGGACTCCATTGTGGTTTTATTTCTTCATCCCTTCACCTTTTTGCTTTACTTAGGACCTAGCCCTTCTTCTTCTTCTCTCCACTCTAACCCAAGCCAAAACTTTTGTGCAAACATTTAACCATTGTTTTCAAACATAAGAAACCTAAGCCTTATGCTTTTGATTTTCAAACTTTCTTTTCATAACACTTATTTTGAATTGAATCTTAAAGTCAACTTTGACCATTTTTGTATACACTTCTAATTGGTAAATATAACCCATTCAAATGTCTTTTTGTGGTTCCAATGGCCACTTTCTTAATCAAATTTTTTCATAACCTTTAGCTATTAGGTTTGAGTTATCTTTGTGGTAGATGTAATACTCACCTTTATCCTTAGTGAGGGATAATGAGTCTTCCATGTTTATTATAGGGTTAACCCCTCACTAGCATGTTGAAGCTATCCTCACATGGTGGATTTGTGGTCTGGTTGAGTTTTCTCCCTTTGATAACAAAAGACCTTAAGGCTTTTGGACCAATCAATTCACCAACTCTTTTGAGATTTTTACCCCGAACTACGAGGTTTTGATCCTAATCTTGTTATAAGAGGGTACGTAGGCAATGGGTTCATCCATCCAAACACAAAATGTAAATAACTTGTATATTCTCTTCTCATCTCTTCAATCATGTTTGCACAAATAAATTTTCACAAAATAACAACCTTGCAACAAGTATGAAAAGGGCTCCCTAGGAGTACCTAGGATGTTTTGGGTGCCTAACACCTTCCCATTATATAACCAACCCCCTTACCCAGATCTTTGTTTCTCTTTTACTAGTTTTTGTTAAAACTTTTAGGTTTTTGCTCGCTTTCTAACCATTCATTTGGATAAATAGAAGTGCGGTGGTGACTCGACTTGTATGGTTTACCTTGGATTTAGTCAATATCTCTAATGGTGACGAATACCCCGCTACAGTTATGTTGAGGGTTATGATACAGTGAAGCAGCACCAACCTAGCCTTGTTAACAGTCTCATCGTGAGTGGTTGGTATGAATGAGTGTTTAATAAACTAAGACTAGATTTTAGGCTTCAGACGAAGGTCTATTCTCAATATCATCTTCTTAGGGATCTTGTCTATTTCCATCCATTTAACTCAAGGGTTACACAAAGAGTCTTTCACAAAGTCCATGTCTTGATCATTTACGGTTTCTAGCAGATGTTGGTATGTGTCACCAACATTTTTCAATCCTAGGATCATATTAATTGTGGCTTAAGAATATTGTAACTTGCTTCCTTGCATGATCACCTTTATCCTCTTACTTGATTTATCCAAAAATTGGAGTAAAACTCCTTTACCATATGCACATTGTAAGGATTAGGGTCCCTGTAGAACTTGTTCCACTTCAGGCTCTTTAGGATGCGCCCAATGTTAGCAGCAAGAGCTAGGTCATCATCTTCTATACACTAGATGAAGCCTTTGTTAGAATGAACATTATATACAACAAAGTAATTAGTGAATATTTGGTGAGTGTCATTGTTGATGAAGGTTTTGACATCAGATGTCTCGAAGTTAGAGTAAATCGATGAAAGAAGTTGTATTTTTCCTAGCGCACATCTTAATCCTTTTTCCTGTAGCTTTTTGTTCCATGGATGATTTGGTGCTTTGAAGGGTTGGATAAATGTAGAAGGGTGATGGTTCTTAGGGAAGAAAATGCAGTTTTTAGAGAAGTTTCAGAAGTTAAAATATGATGAGTTATGATCATTAAAATGGAGGAAATGTGTTTATATAGGAGAGAGAGAGAGAGAGAGAGAGAGAGAGAGAGAGTAGGGTCAAAGTTTAAATTTGAGTGGTGGAATGGTAGGAGTTTATCCATTGAAAAGTTATCGTGTAGTAACTTGCAGCAATTACCAATGCAATAATTAGCTGGAAAGATGGTAATTATTATGCTGCCCTTAGGACAACTTTAACGACGTCATGCGCATGGATTCACATGTTACCATTTTCTTGGCTTTCTCTCTCCCCCAGATTCCCTTTTTCATTCATTTCTAATAATTCCTTTTTCTGACATTCATTTTCTTTTTATCTTTCTCTCTTTCAATCTCTCTTTTTGATGCAACTCAAAACTTTCCTTCCTCTTGATCGACATAGGTGTGACACAACTCTTCAGAAAATGTCAGTTTTCACTAGTTCTCCACATTATCATCTAAAAACAAAATAAACAAATAATTTTTTTTATAAAGTTAGTTTGCCTCCCAGTAACGCTATTTTATAGTCTTGTAGTATGGCTTTCAACATGAATGAACTTACTCATTCAAATTCATGGTGACCCTTGTGTTGTGTGAGGAATCACCAAAGTAAGTGTTGATTCTAAGTGTTGGCAGCAATTTTGGTAAAACAAAGAGTGTTCACAAGATGTCATGTGTGATGTCTTAACATGAGATATCCTATGTACCTGCTGGAGTTAAAGAACATGTGCAAGCAGGATTGTTTCAGAATGCCACATACAATGACAAGGCTTCTGATATTGGTTGTACCTGCTGGAGCTTAAATGGAAGACATGTTCGTGCAGGATTGTTTCAGATGACATACACAATGTCATGGTATCTGATATGGTTGTACCTGCTATAAAAAGAAATATGGATTATGCAGGATTTTTCCAGGATGTCAGACCCGATGTCATGACATCCTGTACACAGAATATTCAGTATGAATGTCTGGTGTTTTGTGATTGCACAATTAATGGCAATCATTGGTTGATTGAAGATATGGCTAGCTGGCGCATTCAATCAGAAGATTTGGTGAATATATTTGGTGAATATACAGTTTCCAAATATGGAGATCTTTTAGGAAATAAAAGATTGAAGACCTTGATTGTAGCAGAAGAATTCTGCCAGCTCTGTGACAGCAAAGGAAAAGCTTGCTGCGATTTCTGAAGGCCCAAATCCAGTTGGGTGGTTAGGTTATAAATAGCAGATTGTAACCTAGGTTTTGTAAGCCTCAAACAATGTAAAAATTAGGGGTGTGTGTGAGGTAAACCTCCCAACCTGTGGGAAGGTTACCAGGTGTTTCTCAGTGCTTGAAAGCATGAGATTATTTGTAACTCAAAGCCTGTAGGCAAGAGTTGTTATGTTCTTGAACGAAGCTGTGAAGCATGTTCAAGTTGTTTAAACATTACATTGTAATTGTAGTGATAGGAATGGAAACTGGAGGTTTCTATCTAGGAGTTCCTAGGTATAGATTGCATTGGGTAGGGATTAAGTGAAGAGTTGTAAACGGGGGAGTTTAACTCTGAATTAATACTGCTAATAGTGGATCTTCTTCCTGGCTTGGTATGCCCCCAGAGTAGGTAATGTTGTACCAAACTGGGTTAACAATTACTGGTGTTTTTACCTTCTGCACACTATATTCTGTCTGTTATAACTCAGTCTGGTTTTAGTCTGTTTATGAAGGGAATAACAGACCTGACACATAGCCTGCAGTCTGAATGCAAAACAGAATGTTATGACATTCATCATTGACTGCTAATACTGATGTATATACTGGTTGGTCTGTTACAGTTCAACCATCTGTAATGTTGGAATAGGTGATGTTTAAATCAATGTTGAGACATCATGCTGATAACTGGGCAGGATCAATAAACATAAGTGTTATGTTTGATCTCTACTGTGTCTTGGTACTAGATGGACAAAATTGGATGTTCTTCTGTCCATGGTGGTATAGTAGCAGATGTCATGACATCTGTGACTGTGTGCATATACCAGAATTTCAGTTGGTATCAGAGCAGGCATCCTGTTCTGTTTCTGGATGAGATCCATGGGTGATACTTTCTGGTATCTTGCAAGGAGTTATGTCAGTATTGTTGTTGGAACCTGTGGAAGGTTCTGTGATTCCCCTGAATGGTCCCTTGAAGTAGGTGGATGGACTATTCATGACAGGATCTGTGTGTACCTGCCTCTAGAGGTTGGCAATTGGCCTTTCTGTGGGACAACTGTGCCAGTATTGAAACATATTCAAACTTGGTATGTTCTTGGAGGCTGATCTGGTGAAGTGTGTGGTTATAGGTTGAGTTGTATTATGATTTCCGCTGCATAATACTTGGCAAAACTCAAACTCTGATGTAGTTTCCCCTCATGTGGATGAAAGACTGCTGTATTCAAGATTTCATCATAATCTACTAAAGATGTCAAAGATACTTGAGTCTCCTCAAGTCCACTCATCATGACGTTTTCACTTCAGGATGGTAAGGATCACCTGATCACTGATTCCTTTACTCTCTTGGGTAGTGTATATGAAGACCTTGAAGACTTTCAAGGAGGATCTGTTCCAAGGAGGTGGAACTAATGTTCTATGTGATGTTAGAACATGTTGTTCAACAAGTATGCAGCTACGGGTTGAAGAGTAGATGTTTTTAGGTGTCAAACAAAGGGATACTTTTGTTTGGAACCTACTCCTGACCTGGAAGAGGAGACATCTGTGTGTGCTAAGTTGACAAGGGTAGGGTCAACTGTGTGTGTGCTCAAGAAGGTCACTTTGAGAAGTCTGATCTCTAGAAGTGGAGTTGGTTGAGATGTGACATTGTGCAACCTCATGCTGTCTGTCTTATTCCCATATATTGATCAGGATTGTATAGTTGCTCCTTGAAGTACTATGTTGTGTTGGAAGACAAGTCCCCTGGATGTTAGAAGCCAATAATGGGGTAACCTGATTGCTATATCATTTAATAGGATTAGGACCATGAATCTTGTTATTCAAACACCACGCTCAGAAGTGGCAGTTCTTTCAAGGAGTGAAAATATGAAGATTCAGAGGGTGGTTGATGAAGTATGCTCTGGAAATGCATACCTACTATTGACTGATGTGGTTTTCTTTCACTAGTACTTATGGTCAGCTGGAGTCTGATTGGTGTGATTGGAGTATGTATAGGTTTAACTCATAGAGTTAGTTGCCACTGGTAGGGATGGTGTATGTCATGTTGAGACATTTGTGTACAATGCATGGATATTGGTGTGGAGTTTCCATGATTGTTAATTTAAGGGGGAGTTTTGGTTAATCTCCTCACATTCGGTCAGCCTAGGGTCTGGTTGGTTGTTAACCTCTGTCACATGGGTTCTGGTTGATGTGTGACACATTTGCAAGAAAGGATTCATCTCTCTCATTCCTAAGTGTGAATCTAATCTGGAAAGATTCTCAAAACTGTTGAGGTGCTTGCAAGTAGAAGATGTGGACACAAGAAGAGTATTTTCAAAATATTCTTATGGTGGAAGTATCTGAAAGGAAAATTGGGAAAGGATTTAAGATCTTTGTCTACTTGTGCCAAGTACAAGTAGTTAATTGATTATCCTTGGAGCTCAAGATAACTGATGTTTTTAAAGATGTTGGAACATCTCGTCTTCAAGACCCTGTGAAGAATCACAGGAAGGATAGTACCTTGGGGTATGATCTATCACTTTGGTGGCAGCAAAAGCATATGATCTCTGAAAAGGTTTCCTGGCAAGAAACATGTTCAGCCTTGGTGTGTACAAGAAGAAGAAAACATCATAGTCCTGATGGTGGTTACTTGGATCAGTTTACTTCTGATCTAGGTAAGGAATTGCATTAACTAATGCACACTGTAGAGTCAAGAACAAGTGGCAGCAGTCTTGACATCATGGAAACAGCCTTGCTTTAGGAAGTGGAATCCTTGGTATAGCTGAAGGGAAAGTTTCTAACTGGTCCTTCTGAAGACTCATGCATCAGAGTGTCTGATGTCTTTGGAAAAGAAGCAGGGATTCATCAAGGTGTGAGCTTGGATGACTTAACTGCAAACCTGCAGGATGGAGGATGTTTACTCAAACTTGGTTCCACAATCAAGTCTATGAGAACATTGAACTCTTGTTCTTTGAAGGGAGGAAGTTCTTTCAAGTGGCAGAAGAAGGAGCTGAATTCAACAGCTAGATGTTAAAACACAATGTTGTGACATTTGGTTCAACATCAGAATCTTAGTTGGTGAAGTGGCACATCAACTTGAGATAGAAGGGTCTACAGGGTTGCAGATTGGATACTTCAAAAAGATCGTTCTCGTTGCAGTTCTTTGGAGTTGCTGGATGGAGAGGATGTTAGATGTTCATATCTTGGAAAATCTAAGTTTTGTTCAACATGTAGCTTGAAGTTCAAGTCTCACTTGGAAGGTCAGAATATCTTTGGGAGAAGTCTGATAAACATGGAGAGGTCAAAGAATGGCATTTGACTTTTTCATATGAGGATTCATGAAGGAGGTAATCAACCAGTGGCATTTGGTCTATCTCAGAAGTGAGTTCGAAGAATCAAGACAATCAATTTATGGAAGCTGATTATTCTTGAGGAAGGTCTGAGACAAATTACCTTGAGCAGAAAAGGAGTAAGTTGAAGACAAAAGGAGGTGTTTTCTATTCATCTCTTGGAGCTTGTGGAAGGAGTTCTGAGCTATCTATGGAAGATTATCTCTTGTAATGGGATGAGAATGCATATGTCCTAATCTTTGTCTGCATCAAGCTTGTGATTCAGTGATATCTGAAGAATATCAGATGGTGTTATGTTGTGAAGTGGTTTTCTGTTCTAGTTAGAAGAGAGATAGTCACAGGGTGTGGATGTGTTCAGCCAAGAGGGTTGAACAGGGAGTGTGCTCTTGAAGACATGAAGATGCGTCTTATGTTTTCCATTCATCAAGTTGTTTGGGTTCTCTTTGAATCAGGAAGTATGTGAAGGCCCAACTTTGGGGTGTTGGATATGTTCATGTGTGATCTCCAAGTTTCAAGAGGAGAGTTGGTTGTTCATGACAGGGGGAGTTCTGTCTTTGCACTACAAGTAATCATCAAGCTTGTGGTCTATGGGTTCTCAGATAACAAGGTATGGCACCTTGTTAGTTAGTGGGATGATGGGGTGTGTGTCAAGGCTGAGTGAGCAGAAGAATGTCAGACCGGATGTCATGACATTGCCTTGGACAATGTTGTTATTTCCTTCTGAAACTTACAGTCATAAGGAAATGTGGATGTGTTGTGTACTTCCTGAATATTCTGTTTTAACATGCTTAATGTTATAACATCTGTTCTAACTTTCTCTGCTAGGCTAATAGACATTTATTTTGTCTGATTGGTCACCTTTGGTCAATTTTGCCTAAAAAGGGGGAGAAGTGCTTGATATGGAACTTGTATATGGCTGGACTGGAGGACAACTATTATTGAAAGAGGTGCACGGGTGCTGATGTTGAAGCAGATATCAGTATGACAGTCTGGCTGGTATAGGTGCTGGAGTTACAGTAGCTGTTATTTGGTGAATGCATAGATTTAGGGGGAGAAGAAGTACCCTTGTGCATTGTGAATTTGTGTGTCTTACTAGTTGCATCCATAACTAGTAATTCTGTTGTTGTTGCACATATTTAGGGGGAGGAGAAGTACCCTTGTGCATGTGTGTATTACTAGTAGCCATAGCTAGTAATTGTTTTGCTTCTGCTGCTGATTAAACTTCTGTTATGTTGTTTAACTGCTGATAGTTTGCCTTGTGAACAAAAAGGACAGATATATGTTTTAGCCAAAATTTGCCAAAGGGGGAGTTTGTTGATTCTAAGTGTTGGCAGCAATTTTGGTAACACAAAGAGTGTTCATAAGATGTCATGTGTGATGTCTTAACATGAGATATCCTATGTACCTGCTGGAGTTAAAGGACATGTGCAAGCAGGATTGTTTCAGAATGCCACATACAATGACAAGGCTTCTGATATTGGTTGTACCTGCTGGAGCTTAAATGGAAGACATGTTCGTGCAGGATTGTTTCAGATGACATCCACAATGTCATGGTATCTGATATGGCTGTACCTGCTTAAAAAGAAACATGGATTATGCAGGATTTTTCCAGGATGTCAGACCCGATGTCATGACATCCTGTACACAGAACATTCAGTATGAATGTCTGGTGTTTTGTGATTGCACAATTAATGGAAATCATTGGTTGATTGAAGATATGGCTAGCTGGCGCATTCAATCAGAAGATTTGGTGAATATATTTGGTGAATATACAGTTTCCAAATATGGAGATCTTTTAGGAAATAAAAGATTGAAGACCTTGATTGTAGCAGAAGAATTCTGCCAGCTCTGTGACAGCAAAGGAAAAGCTTGCTGCGATTTCTGAAGGCCCAAATCCAGTTGGGTGGTTAGGTTATAAATAGCAGATTGTAACCTAGGTTTTGTAAGCCTCAAACAATGTAAAAATTAGGGGTGTGTGTGAGGTAAACCTCCCAACCTGTGGGAAGGTTACCAGGTGTTTCTCAGTGCTTGAAAGCATGAGATTATTTGTAACTCAAAGCCTGTAGGCAAGAGTTGTTATGTTCTTGAACGAAACTGTGAAGCATGTTCAAGTTGTTTAAACATTACATTGTAATTGTAGTGATAGGAATGGAAACTGGAGGTTTCTATCTAGGAGTTCCTAGGTATAGATTGCATTGGGTAGGGATTAAGTGAAGAGTTGTAAACGGGGGAGTTTAACTCTGAATTAATACTGCTAAAAGTGGATCTTCTTCCTGGCTTGGTATGCCCCCAGAGTAGGTAATGTTGTACCGAACTGGGTTAAAAATTACTGGTGTTTTTACCTTCTGTACACTATATTCTGTCTGTTATAACTCAGTCTGGTTTTAGTCTGTTTATGAAGGGAATAACAGACCTGACACATAGCCTGCAGTCTGAATGCAAAACAGAATGTTATGACATTCATCATTGACTGCTAATACTGATGTATAGACTGGTTGGTATGTTACAGTTCAACCATCTGTAATGTTCGAACAAGTGATGTTCAAATCAATGTTGAGACATCATGCTGATAACTGGGCAGGATCAATAAACATAAGTGTTATGTTTGATCTCTACTGTGTCTTTGTACTAGATGGACAAAACTGGATGTTCTTCTGTCCATGGTGGTATAGTAGAAGATGTCATGACATCTGTGACTGTGTGCATATGAGTACTGGGTTTTAATTTTTATAACTGTCTTGCTGAATTAGTAACAATGTTGGATCAGATGTCATGACTTCGTGTAGAACATCTGAACTCTGACTATACCAGAATTTCAGTAAGTTTTGATTATTTTTCCATTAACCTTAAACTCCTTCTATGTTTTCTCATTCAAGAGCTCTACAACCCCATGTGGACAAATTTTTAGAAGCTTAAAGGGGCCTGACCATCTTTACTTAAGCTTTCCAGAGAGCAAACTTTAATACTGAGTTAAACAAAAGAATTTGTTGGCCTTCTACCAATTCTCTTTTCTGATACTTCCTGTCATGCCATTTCTTAATCTTTTCTTTATTTAACTAAACATTCACATATGATAATAATCTATGTTGCTCCAGCTCATTAAGTTGAAGCATTCTTGCTTTCCTAGCAGATTATAAGTTAAAATTCAATTTTTTTATAGCCCAAATGCTTTATGTTCCAACTAAATGAGTAAGTGGAAAGCCTTGCCATAAACAAGCCTAAAGGGAGGCATTCCTAAAGGAGTTTTATAAGCAGTTCTATAAGCCCACAACTCATCATTAAGATGTTTGGATCAATCCTTACTTGAAGGTTTAACCACCTTTTCTAGAATTGTCATAATTTCCCTATTGGATAACTCGACTTACCCAATACTTTGAGGATGACAAGCTGTAGAAACCTTGTGTTTCATCCCATATTTTTCCATTATATTTTCAACTAGTTCTATTCAAAATGGGCACCCTTATCACTGATGATTGCGCTAGGTGTGCCATGTCTAGTTTGTTTCAAAATTGGCACCCTCAAGGGTTTATTGAATTCCAGTTCATTTATCCTTCTATTTAAGGTGTTCCTATTTGAAGAAAATTTATCTTCTTCGATTCCATCAGAAAGAGATAAGGGTAACGAATTCCCGTGGTATCGGTTGTAACATCACTGGTGCCCACGAGATTCAGATATGGATGGTAAGCATTTCAGCGACATAAGAGGCAGGTTCTACGCGGTCAATGACCATGTGGCATGCGATGGCAAGATGATTTTTCCCGATCTTCATCATAGTATATTAGTGTATCATTGTTAACTCATATTGGACCTCCCATAATCCTTCTTAGATTCAGTTGTGTTTGGTGGCCTAGATCGACCATGTCAAACCTCCCAAGTCTTTCATTTTGTAATTAGAGGGTTGTCAATTTCATTATAATTACGACCAACAAAATTATCAACTATATATTTGTTTCCTCGTTGTGATAAACAATATTAGAGTCTTTCATTTTGTAATTAGAGGGTTGTCAATTTCCTCATAATTGCGACCAACAAAATTATCAACTACATATTTTGGGTTAGAATAGTATGCACCATAATTTCCATATTTGTCTTTTGGCTTTGTTTGAGTTGATTCGAATCAGAATTTATACGTGATTCGAATTACGGGGTTTCTGATTCGAGTTAGACTTTGTTCTTGATTCGAATCAGATGAGAAATTGGTCAAAATTAGTTTGCTTTCTTCTTCCACTTCACTTACTCATTTGACTTAAATCATGAAATTCTCTTGATTCGAATATAAATAACATTTCCATTAATTTTTGTGCTTAATCTTAAGCACATATAAAGTATTTTTGTCATTTCCTTCTAATAACAACATTTACAACTTACACAACTTTGACAGTGTGATTTTGTGAAGAAAGAAAAACCAACACTCTCTCTTTTTAAAAGCTCAAAAACTCTTGCATCTTCAATCTCAAGTTTTATTTTAGATCTTAATCACGAGGGATTTGTAATTGATTGAGGGAGACTTTGTCTTGAAACTAATACTTCTTAAAGATTTCGTTGAGACTTTTAGGTAGCTTGCAAGATTGGGGTTGTTGTCATTGGTGGTGACAAATTCCAATGAAAATAAGGAGGTTCTTCTCTCTAGATTGCCTTGGTAGTGACTGTGTGGAAGGCTACAGACAAGGCGGAGTTCGTCTCAAATCTTTGAATAGTTCATCGCTCAAGGAATCGGTGGGGTCAAGGGGTGATTTCTACACACAAAGGCTTGGAGCAGATTGGTGATACTAGAAGATTTAAGAAGTGTTAATCGAGTAAAGATTACATAGAAGAGTTTGACATTACGATGTATACAAGTCAAGGTTCATCTATGAGATTTATTTTTCTCAGCATTATTGTGGATTAGTGATTGCATGAAGTCTTGCAATATTTGTCAAAATAAAATTGAATAATGCAGGTTTCAATGGGAAACTATCGAAGAGCACAATAGGAAAACCGAGGACGAACGTCGAAGCAATATAAATCTCGTTGTACTCTCTCTCTCTCTCTCTCTCTCTCTCTCTCTCTCTCTCTCTCTCTCTCTCTCTCTCTCTCTCTCTCTCTCTCTCTCTCTCTCTCTCTCTCTCTCTCTCTCTCTCTCTCTCTCTCGATATTGCATGCTTAGGTATTTCAATTCTAGCGTAGTTTATCGTTTATTCATTGGTAGCATTTATTACGCAAGGTTAGGTTTTGTTAGAATTGATGCCTAATCGAGTTGAATAGATGATTAATTTGAGAAACAGTTGAGGTTATAATTCATTGATATTGAATCGTTGTATAAACACACCTCATATAATATACAAAACTGAATCAATTGAGTATCTCTATGTATCACATAAAACCATCAATTAGTTTTTGTAGATTGATTATGCACGTGATCAAATTCCAATAAAAATATAATCTTCATATTTTGTTTAAAGCCTTCTGCGTGTACTGTGATGCTGAAGTTAACGACGGACGAAAGAGAGAGATATTTTGAATTAGAATACTATCTACCTAAATGTGATACTTTCCTTAAGTTTTCATAGTAAAGCCATACGGTTCCAAGGACCTAGATGCTTCTGCTTTGGAAATTTTGTAAAAAAAACATGTGTCTAAAGATCGTTCCAGCATGATCTAATGGCTCCTCATTTTAATTGCTCTAAGGACATTTTCATCTTAGATATCACAACGATAGAACCTTATTGTAGATAACTAATCTAAAAGAATGACATCTTCCATGTACGTCATTATGGTTCGGCGTTCTAGGATTCTTAGATTCAAAAATCCACTCTTTATTGGACTTAATCACACCAAATTTATGTAAAAAAAACCTTCGAAATTCCAATCAATGAAAATGAACAAGTCTATGATTGAAAAAAGTTGAAAACATTTGTGTTAGAGAATATTTAACTACGACATTTTATTTATAGAGATGTGATTCTTTACAACTAAAATACTTCTTGGCTGATGTGGATTACTCTAAATCACAAGAAAAAGAAATAGTAAATCATTATTAAATAAAATGCACGAGGCACAACATGTTTCTTGGAAACAAAATGTGACTACTTGAGATAGACAATTATCAACAAATTTTATTAGCATATAATAGTAAACGCGCGATGAAATACAAACCACATGTTAATTAAAACAAGTCAATTTAAACTATACATGATATCTTAATAATTGAGACTCAAGCAAATAAAGTGTTACATATCCCAAATTATATGATTTAGTATTAACAAATCCTTGCAAGTGATATTTTAATATAAATCACACATTCACATTAAATATTTTGGACAAAGATGGATGGAAGGTAGTATAGATTTGATATCAATGATATTTTATAGAATAGAGTTGCCGCATTTATTTTCGTGCACTAGAGAAATAAAAGAATGATTTAGACATATTTTTTACTTATGCAAGAGAGAAATTTATCTCTTTATGTCTTAAAAGTGTCTTTGTTGATATAGAAACTCATAACAATGGGTGAAGAAGAAGAACTCTTTAAAATGTTGATTGTATGAAACAATATATACTTTCAGCGTTCAAGTGCTATCACAAATGTTGCAATGGTTTAATGGTAGCCACATATGACCATGTGTCTCTTTTACTTAAATATCGTGAGTTTGAATATAAGTAGAGTTTCTATTGAAGTATATCCTAAAATCTGAAATAGAGAAATAAAATCTATTTTGAGGTTGCAGAAATCAGAAATCAGTCTCAAAGTCAACAAAGATGACATAGCATAGAGTGAGGCTTGCGGTGGAGCCGACATGGCGGGAGGTTGGCAACAGAGCCAATGGTAGTGACACGACAGTGGGTCAGGTTCTGACAGAAAGTTTGGTTTGTCGGAGCTCGGGTCAAGATTTCTTAGTTTGTGTGATTTAGATTATGTTGTTTTACCTCGTGGTTTCGATCATTTATGGATTATATTTCAGCAACTATAAATATGTATCTCTTACATGTTTGTCATCACAACCTTCAGACCTTTAGAGTTGAAGATAGAGAGACAATGGTTTGGAAGTTCTAGTGGTAATCTTAGACAAGCAAGCGTAAATTCCTAATAGTGTATTCTTTGAATTTGAGAAACCTGGGAAATATCTAAAGGAGACAGAGAAACACTTTTAAAAATATTGGACTTGTGTGATTCATTTATATATAGTTGGAGAATTTGAGAAATACTTGGATATAAAATAGAATTTTTTTCTTTAGAACTTGAGTGACTATTTTCTTGTAATAATTCTTAGAAGTATAGTGAATCGGAGAGTTGCATTTTTTCCCATAATAGATTGTTTGATCAAATTGGGTAAACAAGCGATTGTGTTTATTGTCTTTACTTTATTTTCTTCTTCCAAGTTAAATTGGTGTCATATTGCACATAGAGTTATTTTTGCTGAAAACCATTTATTTTGTTTTGTCCTCACACACCAAATTTTTTGATGTGATTGAACTCTCTGAAATATTTTTAATTATTCTATCAATTTCACAACAGTTTCTACTCTCGATAATTAATTAGATAGAGTTTATTCCATATCTCCAATCATGTATCCATTGTCTTCAATGTTTGATACCAAAAGACATCATATCTTTTTCAATTCTCTTGTAAAAAAATTTGCAAGATTCTTCGATTTTAATAAATTTTCAATCTTTCACATGGACTTTTGAATTCATATAGATAAATCTATGATTACTTTATGTGTCCTTGATAGTATTTATCAACTATCACCAAATCATGACATTTTAGTATATTGTATCATATACAAAATATTGTCTATATTCTTGATAGTTTTAACAAACTACCACTATGACATTTTTGTTATTTTATTATGTCATATACACATATTTTATGACATTCTTTCTTTTCTAATAAAATATTTAATAACCTTTATAATTTTAAGTTTTACTTCATTTTAAATATATCCAAGTTATATTCAATGCATTAAATATGCATTAAATATGTATAGCAACAACTATCATACTCATAAATATTTGTCAACACTAAACTTTATTTTATAAAGTGATTTCAAACATGTAAGTTATAAACTTCAAGTAAGTTACAAATTTTCCTAGAAAACCTACCAATATAATTTTCCTTGTGATCTTTAAAAAGGCATTCACATGTTCTTGAGAAGAGGGCATCGTGAAACTAGAAACTAGACTAGCACTTTTGGTCAATGCCAAAAATATCTTATCTTATTAACATGTAGATAAATTTGAGAGCTATTAAATCTCACATTTTTTATGGCCATCCAAATAGTATGAAAAACATGAATGCCTAGGTTTTGTAGGTGACCATTCCACCTACCCCTTATCTCATCACCAGTTTTCCTAATCCTAATTCGATTTAGGGTTTCTCTAATCTCAATTTTTCCTCCACAAATAGTTCACGATTTAGGGTTTTTGATTTGATTCCATAAAAACTTCAATGTTTATGGAATTTCTATGACGCTGGTAAACCCTATCAAACTCATATGTATCCAACATTCTTTTTACGTCGCCTTCCTCTACTGGTTCTACGTCTTCTCATGAATTTCATCTCATCTCTCTAATCTATCTAATATTTTTTGAAAATTTTCTCTACATCTTCCACTCAACGTCATGTAAGTTCAGGTTCAGATGGCGGAGATCTCCTATTCAACGAGAGGAAGAGAAAAAGGATGTTGTCGAACCGTGAATTTGTGAGGCGATCGAGAATGAGGAAGTAGAAACATATTAAATATTTGACCGAAGATGTTATCAAATTGCAAAGCAAGAACGATTGTCTGATGCAAATTATTACAGAAAATAATATTGTTAGGGCTCAGACATCAGAGTTGGTGAATCAATTGCACTTCCTCAACTCGTTCATTAAAAATGTTGAAGATGTTAATGGTTTCTCTAATGATAGACATTTTTTCCTGATTCCCTTCTCAAAATTTGTTTAATACCCCATTCGAGTTTTTCTATTGCAGTTGAATTTTATGCATTTCGTATTTTGTTGGATTATCTTTTGTTATTATACATAGATGTCGTTGTGTATTTGGGAAAGTTTATGAGTTTGAGGAAGATGACTAAGAACAACACTCAAAAGCACAAAAATAACTTTTAGCGACAGTTTTTTCCAACGCTAACTACATCACAAAAGTTGGTCAGATCCACATGGAATTCCACATCACTGCCACATAACTTACTAACAAACCTTGACTAACATAGTAGATGAAAAGGATCAATGTGGTTCAGTTTGTAGAGTTAAGGGACTCAAATGGTCTTTTTTTAGTTACGATACTAAAATCAACCTTGACTACAAGATACGAGACTAAAAAAAGTATTTTACATATTTTAAATAATTATGTATCTTCCACTATGATTGCGAATAAACAAGCATTTGTATTTTTTAATAAGGTCAGTATATTGAAAAAGAAAAGATAGTTACACAAAAAGTGGGGGGGACTATGCCAAAACTCATTTAAAAAGACATGAACCTAAAGAAAGGCATCCCAGGTCTATATTTTACAAAGTCCTGCCTAATGAGCAAAGAGATGGAGTTAAATAATCTAAGGGAAACATTTGTGAAGCCTATATTAACAAAACAAATTCGGACAACTATTCCCCCATATATATGTATATATATATATATATATATATATATATATATATATATATATATATATATATATATATATATATATATATATATATATATATATATATATATATATATATATATATATATATATATATATATATATATATATATGTGTGTGTGTGTGGTGTGTGTGTGTGTGTGTGTGTGTGTGTGTCTGTGTGCACGCGTGATGAAAAATGACATATTAACAATGTGACTCGAGTAAACATTCTAATGTTTTATTAAGGACTAAGGAACAAGATTTGGATTTGACATAGCTTGAATACCAACAGGGAATTATTATCAACTCAACATTTATTCCAATTCTTCTAAAAAAACTATCTTGATTACTATGATCATGGCAAGAAACTCTACTTGAATAGAAGAGATGCAATCATATTTTATGAGAAGGCTAACATGAAGTTTTCAAGTTTGTTTATGAAGATGCCTCCACCACCCGAAGCAAGGGTTTTGTGTATGAAGGCTCCATTAGTATTGAACTTATCAACTCCATTAAAGGAGCTTTCCAAATGACTGCCTTAATGGTACATGCTTTATGGTAGTTGATGCTAATGCAAAAAAAAAATTGACAAGGACAAAGTCATCCATAGAGGAGTGAGAATTCAAAGAAGAGTTACTGGAAAAGATAATGATTTGAGCTTTAATGGCACCAATGTTGGTGTTGGGGGGGGGGGTGAGGAGATTCTTGTATCTAGCATAGTTTCTTACATAGTATATGCCATTGAGGGGAAAAATTAAAGTAGACCTGAGGAAGAGAGTCGCTTGAGGGGATTGACTAGATCCAATGCTCAAAAGATAAATAAGATGAGTGGGTTTATTAATGATTCTGGTTGTTTTACAAAATCAGTGCCAAAGCTTTTGAGAAAAGCTACAAAAAAAATAGGTGATGGAAACTCTTAGAGTTTGATTTTTAAAGAGTGCACCAAGAGGCTTAGTGGTATCCCATGTGCATAAGAGTGTCATATGTAGTCATCATGTTCTCAATCAGTCTCCAAATGAACAAGGACTTAGAGGGAGAAACATCTTTACTCCAAATGAATGAGGCCCAAGGGAGAGTGTTATATGGTCTAAATATATACATAAATGCGTCCTTGAGGCTCAAAATCCCATAAGTGGAGTGAGGCCAAATACTTTGGTATGGCTCCTCATGATCAAAGGAACTTGAAATATGAAGCTTGCATTTAAGGAAATGAAATATGTTATCTCAAGAAGGAGGGATGTTTGTTTGACCATCTAGGATATGGTCTGAAACTTTTATATGAATGATAATGCCTTAGGAAGAAAGGAAGTCTAAGTCAGATTCTAGGTAGAATGATTGGCCACTCCAAGCATCCAACCAGAAATTAATATCTTTTCCATTTCCCGTGAACCAGAAATTAGAAATCAGATGCATTTCAAATTTGACTCCATTAGATCTCAGAGCTCTGGCCCTAAAATGTTTAGCCTAAGGCTTCATACTTTTCAACATGTCCCAACTCAATTTGAGGTTTCTAGTTTCATTGAGAGTGATAAGGGATATGAGAGCAATGCCCCCTAGGGAGAGAGGAGAGAAAACTTTCTTCCAAGAAAACATTATGGTATTTCTCTTATTAACATTACCACTCTAATTGAATTTCATAGAAGCCCTTTCAATGGATTTGAGGAGAGAAGCGTGCCAAGTGTAAATTGAGATTGAGTGAATTATCATGCTTTGGATGGATAAATTTATTAGCATGACCCTACCTATCATGGACAAAAGAGAGCCCTTCTTGAATTTAAGTTTACAGGTAGTTGACCTTAACTATGACTTTGAAGAGAGGGACACCAAGATAGTTACAAGGCAAAGATCTTATGGAAAAACCAATTATCCTGGATAGGTGGTTCATCTTTGAGGTAGAAATGAAGCCATAGTAAATTTTAGGTTTAGTTATGCTAAAGATTTGGACCAAGGCATGAGAATAAGCAGTTAAGATATTTGTGAGGGAATTGGTGTTAGCATTTCTTCCTGTATAGAAGATAAAGATATAATTATCAAAGATGACATGTGAAGGAATAATGTTATGCCTAAGTCCTTTGGTCAAATGAAGCTCACCCTTCAAGAATAGACTTGAGATACCCCTACCAAGGGATTCTTCTGTAATACAAAACAAAATAGGGGACAAGGGGTCACCCTGTCTCACATCCCTGGTGGAGTTGAAATAGCCATTTTAAGTGCCATTGATGGAAATAAAAGAGAGAGGTAGAAGAAAGGGTAACTTGAATCAAGTTACACAAGGTCTCATTAAAACCAAACCTTTTTAGAATGTTGAGAAGGAAGCTCTAGCTTAAGGTGTCAAAGGCCTCTGAGATATCAACTTTCATAGTTATGCCACCCTCATAAGAGCTCTTGTGAAGTTGGTTGATTGCTTATGAAGCTAAACAAATGTAATCTCTCACATTTCTACCCTTTATGAAGCCCATTGGTTCACTAAAGATTAGAGAAGGCGTGGTTGTGGAAAGTTTGTCATCCATGACCCTAGATATAATCTTAAACTTGAAATTGGCAAGAGCTACAGGTATGAAATTATCCATAGTGTTTTCATCATTAGTCTTGGAGATGAGAGTTATGGGATTGGCATTGTAATTGGGCATGATCCATCCAATTTTGAATAATTCGATAGTATCTTCACACACATCATTCTAGATATTCTCCCAAAATTTTTGATAGAAAACTCCACCAAAACCATCAGGACCAGGTGCAATGTTCTTATTGAGGCAGAAAATTGCTTTGGATCTCCTCATAGGAAGGAATCATAGTGATAAAATTGTTCAATTTAGCATCAACCAACTCAGGTATGACCTCTTCTAGAGCCTCAGATATTTGAATATTGTTACAAAACAAAAAAAGTTAGATAAGTAACTAACAACATGAATGGACATGTACTTTCGATCTTTAATGATGTCATTGCCATTTCTCAAATATGGAAGGATGTTCATGGAGATTTTCATTTTGGACATTCTATGAAATAAGTCTATGTTCTTGTCATCCTCTATATGCCATTTGATTTTGGATTTTTAATGCTAGATGGATTCTTCCATGTATATGTGCTTTAGATCTTTAATGATGCCATTGTCATCTCTCAAAAATGGAATAATGTTCATGGAGATTTTGATTTTGTCCATTCTATGAAAGAAGTGAGTGTTCTTGTCACCCTATATATGTCGTTTGATTTTGGATTTTTAGTGCTAGAAGGATTCTTCTCTGGGTAATACTTTTTTCATCTTAACCTGATTCTATTTTTCTTGAGAGATAAGAGAGTCAAATATGCCATATGTAGATATTTATGTTTGAAGTTTATGAAGTTTGTTTATAGAGGACTTGATCAAGATGCTAATACCACCAAACTCCTTATTCTAATATTTTAGATTGGTTTTGAGAATTTGAAGTTTTTTTAATGGATGAACATGGAGCACCCTACAACCTGGGTGTTTCAAATGTTTTTGATGAAATCGTGACAATGTTCAAGAAGAGTCCACATGGTGATAAATTTGAACTGATACATAAAAATTTTAGGAGTAAAGTTAGCCTTAAACAAAAAAGGGTAGTGGTATAACCTTATCTTGGGAAGAGTGTAAAGATTTACTACTAAGCAAAAAGAAATCCATCTCTGAGTGCAAAAAACCTATCCAATTTTCTTTCCTTATAACCATAGCCATACCTACCATTAAACCATGTGAAGAAGACTCTTTTGGTAGGAAAGTCCATAATATCATTATTAGAATGCCAACATTTATAGTTAATATAATGGGCTTTATAAAGAGTGCACCTCCCTTATGCTCATGAGCCCCATGAATAACATTGAATCCCCCAATGAAGATCCAAGGGACCTTATGAGATGCTTGAATGTTAGAGAGGTGTTCCAAAAGGTTCATTCTAAGCCTATGACAATTAAAAGCATAGGCTACAACAATACCCAACTGAACAAAATTTTGAACTATAAAAAAAGAAACAAGTTGATCTATTTTGGAAATGACTTGAGGATTCAAAGTGTTATTGCAAATACACCATAAATTGGGAAGGTTGTTGTCTCTAGAATTGACTATAAATAACTTAAGACTCAGGGAATCAAAAATACCGATGGGGAGATTAGCAAAATCCATCCAAGGCTCATCTAAGTGGCAAAAATATGGATTATTAGTTTTGATCAACTATTTTAGAGAAAATATAGTGGGGGGATTAACTAGGCCCATAGAATTCCCAAAATGGCACTTCATAATGCAGTCTTACTAGTACTAGACTTGGACTTGGTTGAGTACGAATTTATGTATTTTGCCTTTTTTCTAAGCTTTTTCTTTTGATATTTGGTCATGGCAAGTTGGAAGTTAATAAAATCAGCTTCAGGGCTTGGTTTATTATCCTTTATTTGGTCAGTCATGTTTTCCTATGATATGTGGATAAATATTTCATTTTTATTTTAAGAATAATGGAATCCTTTCAGGCTCATTAACTTGGCTTGCATTCACAAACTCAAAATCCTCTGAGCTATGAACATCAATTGTTGCTTCTACATATCCAATCATAGCCATGTGGTTTAATGTCACAGGTTCAACAAAGTAGTCCCTAACAGTGGTTTGATTTCTAGGATCCAAATCTACCTCTATGATAGGGTCACTTGAGGATTTTTTTTTATTTTTTCGATTCCCTCCATCCTTTGAGGCATGCTCCTCTGATGATTGAGCATTAAGTTTGATCAGCTCGTATTTAGGCTAAATACAAGTCTCAATATAAGTCTATTTCCCTTTATTCAGAACTGGCACGGGGCTTTGCTTCTGGTTTTGCGGTTATCCAGGTCTATACCAAGTCTCTTTTTGCAATTTGAATCTGAATGGCCAATGAATTTACAAAAGTTGCAAAAGTAAGACAATATTTCATACTCAATCTCCACAAAGAAGTAAAACCCTACTTTATCCATCATAATCTTATGTCTTAGGTCCTTAGTTATATCCATGTCAACTAAGACTCACATAAAATTAACAAAAGCTCTGTCAAATAATGGTTTGTTGGATATGGGGTCAATATAAATTGGGATTCCCAGGCTGCTTGCTATTGTGAAAATAGTCTTAGATCTCTAATACTCTTGGGATAACCCGTAGATACGTACTTAGCCTAAGTTGACCTATGATGAACATTTACTGGAATTAAATCACGAGTCTATGAGAAAATTTTAAGAACTACAAGGTTGAGGTTCCAAGGGATAGTATATATAATCCTTCAAACATCCTCCAGACTTGAAAAAGAGCACTAAAAACACCCTTTTCCCCACCTCCGTAACAATTTCCACAAGGTATCAAGCTTGGCACACAGGTTGACCATTGTGAGGGGAGTATCACCTTTTGGCAAAATGATTCTACCATTGAGGTTGTGCTTACAAGCTTCTACACATAAGAGGTATTCATCTTCAGGTATGGTAATGGCTAAATAGTCCCCCTTTACACAGGGAACCTGTAAGACCCCAATTTTGACCCTAAGATCCTCATGCAATTTCATCATAAGCATTAGCATTGGGATCATACCTTGGCATCCTCCTTACCCCTTCTTCATTAGGTTTGTTTTGGGAGATATCACCAAGCACTTTGTGATTGTATCATACTTGTATATTATCATTTTACTAATCAAAATATCAAAAATATGTCTTTGCATTTGCCTAACTCTTTTGTAGGTAGGGCATGATCTCCATTGATCTATCAAGTTCATATTTAGGGTTTGAGACCCTTATGACAAAGAGCACAACCATGGATTGATACAAGAATGATTATGAACATCATATACGAGTCCTAATGGTTTCTACATGTTATATTGATCAAGTGTTCTTCAAGAGTTTGAGGGTGATTTTCCTTGGAAACCCTAGTTTGACTGGGTATCTTAAGTAACTTCTCCAACAAGCTATCTTACCAATTGATCAAATTTATCAAGGGACACTTAAAAATTAATCATCTTATGCATATATGATCTATCATGAGCCTAGAAAGTCAAGATAATTGAAGGTTAGCAAGTTGGTTGATGGTGGTTGGCCAGATGAATTCATCTGACCAAAACTGGGTCTCCCTAGACCCTATCGCCTACAATTTTCATCATATGAAAATTATTCCAAGATAAAACTTGCTCTAAATGACATTCCAAACAAGTTTCATGTTGAGACCTAGAGCTAGTTTTTCTTGGAAAATCAATTTCTATGTTGAAACATTATAGGTCATTTTGTCTAAACCCTAATTTGAAAGAACTTCCCAATGCCATAACTTGCTCAATTTTTATGAGATGAAATATTTACAATTTGAAAAATAAAATTCAAGGTGTCTACTTAAACTTTGATGTTTGGAGTGAGATCTAATTCAACTTTTATAAGCATGTGATATGAGGCTACATTATAGGTCACTTTTGACCTATACCATTGAACAAGTGATTTTTCCAAACTTCAAAAATGCATAACTCTATCATTTAAAATCCAAATGACATGAAATTGGTCACCATTTTTAAGGTATTTGAAATATCTACAACTTTGATGCAGACACTATTCTTAATTGAAGCTCACATAAAAAGTTAAGCAAGGTGGAATATTGAGATATATGACTTGACACTTAGAAAAAATTTCAACATGTTGAAATTTCCAAACGGTCCACCTCAAAATTCATCGTGATACAAGCTCCAAATGGAAAGATGTTGAACGTGAAAGTTTTTCCTCTTGATCTAACCTTTCGAAAAAGTCCAAGTTCATCCATTTTGGACAAGAATTGCTAGGGATGCACATGGCATGAACATGGTATAATCATTTGGAAAAGATCAAACTTCAAATCTTCACACACACTTGCCTTGCAATCCAAGTTGATTTCAGACCCTCTCATACTCATTTGTGGACCTTAAGAAATGATCTCATGGGCCTGTACACGCCCATTCACCCATGCATCACCATTTACCAATTTTGGAAAGTGAATTTGAAGGTGCAATTATCACTTGCTGCAGCTATAAATAGAGCCCCTTCTACTCAGAATTGAACATACATTCGCGCCAGCTTTGATCCCAAACCTCTAACCCTTCCATTTGAAAGGATAATCCTGAGAATTTCATTTGAAATTGAGTTTGAATTCTCACTGTTTTGAGATTCAAAACTCCAGGGATCCAAGACCTTTTATGCATTCCATTCTACTTCTGCAAGCAATTTGAGTGAGATCAGGCACAAGCCAAAGCAAGAACAGTTGAATCCATACCTACATTGAAGGTATTTTCCAGAAATTTTCATCTCTTCGATTCTCTCTCAATCTTGCTCAATTCTCTTGATTCTTTGGTTGTCTGAAGTCCTACCAATGTAGGCAAGAAGATTGAGTTTCTTAGAGGTCAAATTGAAGCAACTCAGTTGACATACCTCAAATTTCATCTCCTCATATCTTTCTATATGTGAGGAGTTAGTTAAAATTGAGGTGATATTCGTGATCTACGCCATTTTCTCTTTCAGATCATGTCCTCCTTTTTTATTTTAATGATGGTTGAGGGTGGACCAATCCGGTGAGGTCCACCGGAGAAGAAGACCGGAGCTGCAGCTCTGGCCATGCGCTAGCATGTCTCCCAGCCACATGATCTTGTTATTTTGTTCTAATCTCACGCGTCCATTGTGATTACCAAGTGTGTGGCGCGCTGACTCAGGTGTATCATGGAACGTGTATTCTAGGCCACTCGATCTGCCACCTTAATTAATGAGGGAGATCAAGTGGCTCACGTTTTTTGGTTATTTTCTGATTTTCTTTTATTCCTTTTATTTTCATTAATTCATATTAATTTTAATATTGATCCAAAAAATATGAGAGTTTCACCAAAAAAATTCAAATATTTTCCTCTTTCATATTCTGAATTAAAATTATTTTTTGGATCACTATTAATATTTTTCATGATTTAATTGATTTTTCATTTGTTTTTAATTGTTTAAAAATACTTTAAAGTCTTTAAAAAATCTGGAAAAGAATTTCCAAGGTCCTTTGACCTTGTTTAACCTATGATAAATCTCATGGCCATTTATTTGGTGTTTTGATGAGGTTTTAGGAATTTGACAAACCATATTTAATTTAAATGCATTATTTTAGTATATTTTAATTTGAATAATGCCAAATAAATTTGTTGATCAATTGTGATGACTTGTTGGTGTTTGACTCTTGTTGTTGGGCCTTGATCAAGGTTGATTTGACTTTGTCAAATTAATATCATTGGATTTAGGGGATTGATGGAATGTACATTCCATCTCCCAAAATGAATGAACGATATTAATTTAGTAAAGTTCCTCCTTTGATCAATTTGAGATTTCATCTATTCCCCTCCCTCTTCATCTTATTCCCCTTCTTTATGCATTCATCTCATTTGGCCTATGATATCTGAAAGTCCTAAAGCTAGTTGATTGAAAAATTTACATGAGTATGGATGAGATTAGGCCACACCTTTTGCATATTCTTTTTGTGTGTGGTATGTTTCATGAGCATAGTTCATAATACTATGTCTCTAACATGCATTAACACCAAAATTCTATTGCCCGTCCTCAAATAGTTGTGACTTCTACATAAGTCCAATTACAATTGCTTAACATAACGCTAAATATGTGACATAAAAGGCATAGCATTATAGTTAGTGAGATTGTAAGTCTCCCCTATTTTATGGTATTGTGTGGAAACTTGGCCTTTTTTCCTTCCTTTGGAAGATGTCTTGGTTTAAGGATCCATGCTTGTGATAAGTGGGTTGAGTGTTCTCCAAAGAATGTCTAAAAATGAAAAGCAAAAGCAAAACAATACTAACTTCTAACTCATTAACAACTAACTTTTAATTTCAAGCCATTTACTTTAATGTCATTTAATTCTAGCTTTTATACATTTGCCATTGTTCATATCATTCTAATTGTTTATGTTAATGCAATTTTCACTTTGTCCATTTGGACCATATTGTGTGATATATTTTTTTTTGTGAATACCTTGTTTGTTTGTGTGGTCTTTGACCATTAATGTACATAATAACAACAAAAAACCTAAAAAACTTTTGTGTGGACTGTTGGCTTGATCTTGGACAAATGGACTTAGAATTTAGGCAACATTCCTATGCTAAAGGACTTGGCCAATTCCAACGTATTGAGAAACCAAGTGCTTGCAATTTAAAACTTCATCTGATACATCATTCAAGATCTCTCTGAGTTCATCTGATACATGATCATTGTGAAGTTGTTATTTTGAACCTGTGACTTGTGAAATTCATCTGTTACATGGGCTACTTTGAAGAAGATCATGGAATGGATAAGCTTGGACGTGGCCATCTTTATTTGATGCCTTACTATTAAAGATAATATAATTGTGCATTTGTGTGTTGCTTGATTCTAAAAGTCCAAGGGAATTCTGGGTTTCTATTGACATTCTTGTCTATTGGATTGCTACCCATTCGATCAGATCTTTTCAACTCTAAACTTTTAATTTTATACATAGGATAGTCTCTTCATCTTCTCCCCATTTCTTTAATTTCAAAATCTCTCCCTCCCTTTTCAAAATCTTATTTGATTGAACTTATTTTTCTTCTAAACTTTGACCACTTTATAAAAAAGATAGAAACTTTGGCCTTATGCCATTGCATTTTCAAACTTCTTTTCTTAAATCAAACTTGTAAATAAACATAACTATACTTGACTTAAACTTTCAAAACGCAAAAAAGAACTAACTCATTCAAACCATTTTTAGGCCTTTGTGCCTTTCAAACTTAATTTTTATTAAAAACAATGCATCCACTTTGAAATTTGTATCACGAATTACGAGATTTTGATCCCTCATTTTTATGTTGGTACGTAGGCACAAGACCGAAGGTCTTGCCAAACACAAAAATATACTTAATGAGTTCTTTTCTCATCCCCCCATTCTATTTGTTTGTAAACATCACTTTGTACCAAATACATATGCACACAAAAAGGGCTCCCTAGGAGTACCTAGGACACTTTGGGTGCTAACACCTTCCCTCTGTGTAACCAACCCCCTTACCTGTGATCTCTAATATTTTATTAGTTTTGATTTGAAAACTTCTTACTTTTGGGTTTTGTTCGTATTTTTTCCCTTTTCCCTTGGAAACAATAAAAGTGCGGTGGCGACTCTTGTTATTTGATGTCTAGCTTATCCATAGCTTGATGATCATGAATTTACTGCTACAGAAATGAAGTGGCGACTCTTCTGGGGAGTAGTCTCCAGTGGGTTTAGCCTACTTTTTGTGTGTATATTTGTATATATGTGATGTTTGTATATATGTATGTGTGATATAATCTGCTTGTTGTGCTTGGTGATCTATGAGTGGTGAGATAAGTTCTAACCCGAACTTGAGTGCAATTATGATAGGAGGATGGTATAGTCATGTTCGACTTGTGTGGAGTAGTCCTTAACAAGTTGGCTTGAGATCCATCCGCTCAGTGGAGACTCTTTTGGATTTGGAAATGTCACACAAGTATTTATGGTTAGGCATTACTATCTCTAATTTGGGTTTGAGAAGATGAGGACCATAGAAAATTTAACCCCTCTTTGCCTATTAAGGACGTAGTGCAGAAATTGTTCAAGTGTAAACTTGATAACAGTTGTTATGTGATACTACACTCAGACGAGTTTCTCTTGAGAATATAATGGGTCGATGAGTCTGTCATCTTAACCTGTAATATCCGATAGATGGAATTAAGACTCTGGGAACTTTTTAGAACATGATCTACAGGTTTTTTTCCTTAGTTCACTCCTTTGGGATGGTTCTTACCCAGACTCCATGCTCGTGACTTACAACAAACCCTTGATTCTTGGTTGATCCAATCAAGTCTTATCAATATCAATGGAACTTGGGGGTTGATAAGATGTAAACCATAATCCACCAAAATGGATGATTGATCTTGACAATGACTTGATTCATCCCCTGACCTTTGTTTGCCTTGTGTGTGATCCCTTATTTGTGATTGTTGCATTCATGCATTCATGCGCATCATAACATTCATCACATGAAAATTTCAAGGAACTGAGGTATTATTTGCAAATATTTTCAGACCATGGATTATGGATGAAGGAACACTAAGAAGTACAGTTTCAGATGTCTCGACTTAAAAGAGTTAAGGAAGCTAGCATCTTTTCTATTAGATCCCTTGGACTTCAAACAACGTCATGGGAAGCTTTTGTCTATCTTGTCTGCTGATGTGGTTGAAGGACTCTTGAGTGTATTGGTGCAGTTCTATGATCCTCTCTACCGTTGTTTCACTTTCCCAGATTTTCAGCTTGTGCCTACCTTGGAGGAGTATTCTCATCTTGTGGGGATACCTGTTTCTGGTAGAGTGCCTTTTAGTGGATTGGAGGAGATTCCCCGATCTAGTATTATTGTTGAAGCTTTTCACTTGAAGAAGTCTGAGATAGAGGCTCATTGGATGAAGAAAGGAGGATTATTTGGGTTTCTATCTGATTTCCTCATCAAGGAAGCTACTACTTTTGCTCAAGCCGGTATTATGGACGCTTTTGAAGCTATCTTTGTGTTGCTCATTTATGGATTAGCTTTGTTCCCTAACATTGACGGTTTTGTTGATGTTAACGCCATTAGACTTTTCTTGATTGGGAATCCTGTGCCTACTTTGTTGGGTGATATGTATTTCTCTTTGCATCTAAGGAATTCTAAGGGTGGTGGAACGATTGTCTGTTGCATTCCTCTTCTGTACAAGTGGTTTATTTCGCACTTGCCTCAGACACCTGCTTTTGTGGAGAACAAACAATGTCTAAGGTGGTCTCAGAGACTTATGTCTCTCACTAATGATGATATAGTTTGGTATGATCCTTCTTTGAGCAGTTTGGAGATTATTGATAGTTGTGGTGAATTCTCTATTGTGCCTCTCATTGGTACACAAGGAGGAATTAACTACAACCCTGCTTTGGCTCGCCGTCAACTTGGTTTCATCTTCTAGCATGCCTCATCCTTCTGTTGCTTGGAAGAAGATTGTTGACCAACTTATCCTCGAGAAGACTCAGATGAAGGCTTCTTTTGAGACCGAGATCCGTCGCATTCGAAGGAAGTACGCGCCTACAACCAGATCTTCTGACATTGTTGTTAGGGATCCTTAGGATGAATAGTCTCATTTTCTCTTGTATTTTTCATTTGGTTTCTAAAATTGTACTCAGTGTAATCCTTCCAATTTATATAAATAAAAGAGATTTTTGGTCATATAAAATTGTTGCAATTTAAATATATATATTTGCAAATAATATAGTAAGTTCCTTGAAAAATAAAAATAATCAAGCATTGCATTTCATGCATCATTTGCATAAGCAGGTTTCCTCTAGATGTCTGATTGGTGTTTCTTCTGTGCTTTAGCCAAGCTGACTCACCGATAAAATACCCGAGCTAATCATTTGAGAATCATGGAGCTCTTAGAGCAAGAGAACAGAGAGCTGAAGGACGAGATCGCCCGCCTGACTGTCATGATGGAGTAAGTTCTTGTCGCTCAGAGACAATCTTCTCCAACGCCTGCAACTCCACCTGCGAGGACTGTTATTTCAGAGGTGGTTACCTCTACCGTTCCTACTGCTGCCGCTCACTTCGCGCCAACTATGTCTGCCAGATTCCCGTGGGGAATGCCGTCCAACTTTGTGCCCGAAGGCTTTGCACCTACTTTTCCTTCCATGCTGGCGTCTAGCCCGATCATGTCCGTGCAACCTCCCGTTGTGCACACCTTGCCTCGCGTAGAGGACACCATTTATCACTCTGAGCCGTCTGAGGGTCCGGATGTCTATGAGAAGATAGATGAAATGAAGGATCAGTTTCTTGAGTTGCGCAAGGAATTGAAGACGCTGAGAGGTAAAGACTTGTTTGGGAAAAGTGCTGCCGAGTTATGTTTGGTGCCCAACGTCAAGATCCCGGTGAAGTTCAAAGTGCCTAACTTTGAAAAGTATAAGGGGAACTCTTGTCCGCTAAGTCATCTCGTGATGTATGCTCACAAGATTTCTACTAAGATCGACAATGATCAATTGCTTATTCACTACTTCCAAGATAGTCTGACCGATGCTGCACTCCGTTGGTATATGGGATTGGATAATGCCAGCATTCGCACTTTCAATGACTCGGGGGAGGCTTTTGTCAAGAAATATAAGTATAATGTGGACGTGGCACCAGATAGAGAGCAGCTGAGGTCTATGTCTCAAAAGGATAAAGAGTCATTCAAAGAGAATGTGCAACGATGTAGAGAGTTAGCTGCCCAAATCACTTCTCCTTTGGAGGAAAAAGAGATGACAAAGATCTTCTTGAAAACTCTGAGTTCATTTTATTATGAACGAATGATTGCTAGTGCCCCCAGTGACTTTACCGAAATGGTAAACATGGGGATGAGGCTTGAGGAAGGAGTCCGAGAGGGACGTTTGTCAAGAGATGAGGCATCAACAAGCAAGAGGTATGGCAGTAATTTTGGTAAGAAGAAAGATAGTGATACGAATGCATTAAGCAGTGGGAGGCAGAGAACGCCTCAGATCATAAGGAATCCATCATCCCGTCAACATCATCACCATCAAGTATCTTCCATTATCCTGGTATTTTCTAATCAACAAACAACACCAGTTCAACAACAACAACGTCAACAACAACAACCGCAACAACGAACAAACACCTACAATAACAACAATTCCAACAACGATCATCATCAACAAAACTTTGAAAGAAAGAAGGTTTCTTTTGACCCGATTTCTATGTCTTATGCAGAGCTTTATCCATCCATGGTTCTCAAGAACCTGATTCAACCAAGAAACCCGCCACAGATTCCAGAACCACTTCCTTGGTGGTATAAACCTGAGCTCCGTTGTGCTTTTTATCAAGGAGCACCCATACATGATATTGAAAATTGTTATCCACTTAAGTATGAGGTTCAGAAATTGATAAAGAATGGTATGATATCCTTCGAGGACCGTGCGCCGAATGTGAAAGCAAACCCATTGGCCACTCATGAGAATTCTTCTGTGAATATGGTGGATGGTTGTCCTGGAGAATTTAAAGTTTTTGATGTGCGTTTTAATAGGAGGTCCTTAGTGCAGATGTATAAGGATGTTTATTTGGGGAGTGAATGTGAGCACGACCATGATGGTTGTGCTATTTGTAGTGTTAACCCATGGGGTTGCGAAGTTGTGAAAAAGGACATCCAACGTCTGATGGATGAAGGCATGATCCAAATTATTCAATCCCGTCATGTAGATGACAATGTTAATGTCATAGTGCCTGTCTTCAAGCATCCTGAGAAATTGGTGATTCAGTATGACTCCAGTAACAGCAACAATCAAAGATCAGTATCGCCGTTGGTAATACGGTTAGCGAGCTCAATCCCGTATTCATCTGATAAAGTTGTGCCATATCAGAATAATGCTACAATGATGAAGTATGGTCAAGAGGTCCCGTTATCCATGACTATTTCAGTGGTGAGCATTGTTGATGTTACTAAGGTGACCCGTAGTGGTCGAGTCTTTGGGTCGGTGTTCCCAAAGGATAAAGAAGAAGCAGTTGTGAGTAAGAAAGTGGAAGTGTCTGTTGAAAACCCAATTGGTTGTTCAAAATATAATTCCGGTGAATCCAGTAACTTGAAACCCAATGATGATAATGAGGTACTTCGTTTGATTAAAAGAAGCGAGTTTAATGTGGTAAAGTAGATGCTTCAAACCCCCTCAAAGATCTCAGTGTTGTCTCTGCTCATGAATTTTGAAGTGCACAAAGAAGCACTGTAGAGAGTTCTAGAACAAGCTTTTGTAGAACATGATGTTACAGTGGATCAATTCGATCATACTGTGGCTAACATCACTTCTTGCAATAATCTTAGTTTCTGTGATGAAGAACTCCCTGAGGAGGGAAGGAATCATAATTTGGATTTGCACATCTCGATGAATTGCAAAGAGGATGCTTTTGTCAAATGTGCTTGTTGACACCGTTTCATCACTGAATATGCTTCCGAAGTCAACTTTGTCAAAGTTATCTTACCAAGGAGCGCCCATGAGGTATAGTGGTGTAATTGTAAAGGCCTTTGATGGTTCACACAAAGACGGTTATTGGTGAAGTGAACCTTCCAGTTAAGATAGGCCCGAGTGATTTTTGTAGCAGGGTATTCGTTACCTTTAGATTTATTGACTAAATTAAAAGTAAATCATAAAATTCGAGTCGCCACCGCACTTCTATTTATTCAAAGGAAAGGTTAGAAAGCGAACAAAAACCGAGAAGTTTTATCAAATTAAAAACTAATAAAAATGTCAGAGATCTGGGTAGGGGGTTGGTTATGCAATGGGAAGGTTTTAAGCACCCAAAACATCCTTAATACTCTAAGGGAGCCCCTTTTACAAATATTGTAAAGTAGGTTGGTATTTGTGAAAAAATATTTGTGCAAACATGATTGGGGAGATGAGAAAAGAATGTACAAATTATTTACAATTTTGTGTTTGAATGGATAAACCCATTGCCTACGTACTATCTTAAAAAGGTAGGATCAAAACCTCGAAGTTCGGGGTAAAAATCTCAAAAGAAGTTCGTGAATTGATTGGTCAAAATCCTTAAGGTCTTTTGTTATCAAAGGGAGAAAACTCAACCTAAAACCACAAATCTACCATGTGATGAGAGCTTCAACATACTAGTGAGGGATCCACCCTATAATAAGTATGGAAAACTTATAGTCCAATCACTAAGGATACAGGTGAGGTTTATATCAACCACTATGAGAACTAAAACCTAATAGCTAATGTTTATGAAAAGCTTTGGCAAAATATGGCCATTGGAACCACACAAACATTTGAGTGAGTTATATTTACAAATGAAAAGTATTCACTAAATAAAGTCAAAGTTGGCTTAAAGTTCAATTCAAAATAAGTATTATAAAAAAGAGTTTGAAAAAATCAAAGGCATAGTGCCTAGGTTTCTAATTTTGAAAACAATGTTAATGTTTGCACAAAAGTCTGGCTTAGGTTAGAGTAGAGAGAAGAAGAGAAGGGCTAGGTCCTAAACATGCAAAGATGAGGGAAGAGAAATAAAACCCATTGGAGTTCCCTTCTTGAGATCATAAAGATGATCCAAGTTGCCCCATTCCTTTGGACTTAGCAAGCAATAAGCAATTACTCAAGCAATCAAGCAAATATTCAATCAAGCTCCTAGGAATCTTCCAATTGGACTTGTCTCTCTCATTTTGGATGCTCATGAAAATGGTCCTTCTAAGTAGCTCAAGTTTGGGATCCCTATCACAAGAACACACAAATCAAAAAGTTCCACAATGTAATAGCAAGAATGGACAAAAGTGAGTTTAGAATTAGGGGTCCTTTCAATGTCATCTTCAAGATTAAGCATTCTAAAGGCATGGGGCCTAGTTACTCTTTGACAATTTTAGCATTCTAAAGGCATGAGGCCTAGTTGCTCTTCAAACTCCATTTAGCATAGGTAAGGTCCTAAATCTAAGTCCTTTCTCCATTTGCATTGGGTTCACACAAACAAAAACAAAACAAAGCACAAGACAGTAGTATATACACAATAATGTGCTCAAATGAGCAAAAGCCAAATTGCATAAACATAAACATGAGCTCAAGTGAGAAAAGGGCAAAGACAAATGAATTAATGAGCAAGAAATTAAATTGCATTAAAGTATATTGCAAGAATTAAAAGCTTGAATTAGAAGTTAGTAATTAGTAGTTAGTGTTAGTGTGCCATAAGGTAATTTAGCGCTATGTTAAGCAATCGTAAGTGGACTAATGTAGTAGTCACACCTATCTGAGGCCGGTCAATAAAACTATAGGCAAACAAACACAAGTTAGAAACCATGACTAGTAAGCCAAGCTCCTACAACTTGCCATGCCAAAAGAAAAGAAGAATGATCTTGTATGGATTTAGGTTTTTTGCTTGACAAAGAAGCAACATATCTCTAATGCAAAGCAATTCACTTGATCTTAAGTCATAAAAATAAAATCAATAAAAAAAGTGTGTTAAAATGGACCATTTAGAATAAATAATTAAAATAAAATATTAATATTAAAAAAATACGAAAATAAAAATTATATAAAATTAAGTAAAACGTTAAGAAAAGTGAAAAATATTTTGGATAATTTTATGGACGAAGAAAATATTTTAAATAAGAAAAAGAAATATGAAAATGGAAGGCTTAATGGTGATGAACATGGTAAGCAAGCGTAGATATATCAAAACATGGTCATGGAAGAGATGATTACCTAATGGAAAATAGAAGTGGAATAGAATCTGATATGAGATAAAGCTTTGCCTCCTTGCCACGAAATTCCAATGCCCTTTAGGGTTAGGGTTTCAGCTTCTTAAATAGGGTGCATTAGGTGTTCTCATGGGCTTTTTAATAAGTGATTTATCCATAAGAATAAAAGTGTGAAGTGAGGTGTAAAATGTTGTTATTTTGGGCCAAACTTAAGTGAATGGATGTCCAATGCATGGCCAAAAGAGGTAAAAAAAACGTGACTGGTTTGTGCAGCATGCTTAGAAAATCTGATTGGGCCAGCCAGACCCAAACTCTGCCTAGAAAATCAAGTAATGGTGCCCACTTTAAATGAATGTATCTCTCAAACCATGGATCCAAATGAGATGATTCCAAAAGGATGTGAAAGAGGACATGGCAAGGTACAATTGTTGTGAAGAAAGTATTTTCAAATAATTCCTTGAAGTGCAAGAAAACTGGCCAAGAAGTCTTGACAAATTTTGAAGATTTTGGACTTAGAAATTTTTCTAAGTGTCCTAAAAAAATGTCTCACTTTGACTAAGCATAACTTTCTCAATTCTAATCCAAATGGAGAAAAATTTATATCTATAGAAATCTTGGAACAAGAGGAACAACTTTTATGTTGGAGAAATTTTAAAATGGAGATTTTGTCTTGATGAAAAATGGACTTAAAGTGAGTGCAACGATCATGAAAACTTGCCCTAAATGGAAAGTCAACCATTTCCAAATTAAGTAACTTTTCCAACTCCTGATTAAATGATGAATCCATAATCCAACCTTAATCAAATTTCACATGTAGGATCCCCTAGGCATGGATTTTGAGATTCCACTCTCAAAATGTCAGGAGTTGACTTTTTTGGCCCCATAGTTGACTTTTCCCAAACTGTCTGATTCCCGATTCCATTGATCAATTAAAGCACTTCTAGCTCAAATAAAGAGCTGATTTTTTGTATGTATACCCTTGTGAACATATGGAGGGCCATGGAAAAGAGTTTCACCCAAAGAATCAGAAATAAACTGATTTTATACCAAACCCTAGTTTTAGGGCAAAATGATCAAGAACTGATTACACTGATTGGAAATGAATCTTTCTGAGATAATTGTGAATCTTCCTAGGCCAAGACGCCTCTCTAATCATGACATGGATGAGCTCCTCTACTTCCAACCAAACATTTCCTGTTGCAGGTAGCCATGAAACCCTAAGTTCTGATTAAATCCAGATGAATACTCAGATAGCTTTGAATCCTTCACTGATGAACTGAGGACCATAATAAGATACTTGGACCCCCCTGAGACCCTTGAGACTTGTATACTTAGAAAATGAAGTCCAATTCTCAATATTGCTTTGTGTGGGCTCCTTCTGTTAAGGAGTGATCGATCAAAACCTGATCTCCATGTCACTAATGCAGTATGCAATGAGTATGACCTAATATAATGCTAATGAAGTGTAAAACATAATCCCATGCTTCCAGGAAAAATGAAGGGTAAATTTTATGGTATTACAGTTGGGTCCTCCATGCATGGGCTTGTACAGGCGCATGAGAGGCCCAAATGCAATTGCAAATACAAGCTGAGATGAATGTGATATGGTTTGGGCGTGCAGATTTCTTTGTATTAGCTTGTGCACAAAGATTCAACATGGTTTTCATCAATGATCACAAAACTTCATCTCTTCGAAAATTCCCTTTGAAAAATTGAAACATAGGCATGTGGGTAATGGTTGGAAAGATCTTGACATAAGGAACAAATATTATGTTGAACAAAAATCCATTTGGAGTGGGGAAAATATTGAAAATTGTCCATGAAGTTCAATGTACAAAACATGTATATGGAAAATTTGTCAAATAGACCAACTTCAAGCCCTTATGTTTCAATGATGTAAGCCTCAAATGCCAAAACCTTCAACATAAAAGTTGTATATCTTTTCAAGACAATCAATTTGGACTTACATTTTGCATCATTTGGAGTTTTTATGAGAAAGTTATGGGCACTTGAAGTTGGACTTTTTCACATTTCAATGACTTTGGTCCAAAGTGACCTATAATGTTTTGTATTATCACATGTGCTTCGTTTAGGATTATGAAATTTTTTCCAACATAAACATTTAAGTAGACATCTTAGAATTTCCAACGCACTTTGTCCCACCTAAAAATCATGAAAAATGAGTGAGTTAGGTCCTTGGGAAGTTGACCCAAAATTAGGGTTTCAGTCAAAATGACCTATACTGTTTTGAAATGAATGATGACGTTCCAAGTTTCAAATGAAATTTTGATGAACATGATTGTTAGTCATATGGTTCTTAAGAACATTTTTTCTCTTGGGGTCATCTTCATTTGACAAACACATCCAAAGTTAGGTCTTAGTGGATTTCAAAATAGTCAAATGATTTGACTGATCAACTTCTCAAAGCCAAACTTCAAATCTTGATGAAGTAATGATTGAGGACACTCAAATGGGCTCATATATGCATAAAATTATGAATGAAAGAACTTCCCTTGATTGTATTTGATCATAGGTTGAGGTTGCTTCATGAGGAAGGCACATTCAATGCACAGTTGAATTAGGGTTTCCTTGGGAAACAAGCCTCAAGCCCTTTGGTTTATCTTGATAAAATTGACAAATTGAGATACTTGGGAGGCATATATGATGATTGAGAGATTTGGGAACCATTTTCATGCTTGCTTTCACTTTCATCTGGCCACTTCAATAGGCATAATTGCCTCCTAGGAGCCTTGGATCACATGACTGCTTGAGCTTCAAAACAAACAAAGTTAGTGACATATTTTTGTGCTTTTGGTTAGTAAACAAAATGAGAAAAGCAATAATATACAATTCAAACATGCTTGGTGGTCTCAAACCAACTCACACAAGTCCCGACCCAAGGGTTAAGGAGCCAAGATGATATGATCCTTGAGGCAAATGCAATGTGCAATGATATGATGCCATGAGGGATCTTAGAGTCAAAATTAGGGTCTTACAGATGCCCCTATTTAAGGTCATTCTAGTCGGAGAAGTGAAGGTTAAAATCTTCATCTCGACGAGGTAGAATGGGCTTAAATAATAACAAAGAGACGAATTTTGGTCCCTAAGAGACCTCATGATGCAAATGTATGTATGCAAAAGTTAATACTATGTGGGGGATATAGGTCCACAAAGGAAAAAGAAATCAGGAGAAACTGAAAATCCATATGAGTAATATACTCATAAATGGGACAGAGACTCTAGGGACTTTACTGGGGAGTAAAGGGGAATAAAATGCGTGAGCAGGTCACGACTTGAAACTTGCTGGGAAACACGAAGGGATTCCATGAAAATAAATCAATGGAAAGACTCGAGCTGACGCAAAGATGCATGTATTGGGGAATATGCCAATACAACAAACTATCCACGAAGGATACTTCAGATAAAAATACGGACTCGGATGGGGAAAATCCGCTAAGGGACTCAGGCGGGGATATCCATAAAGGACTCAGATGAGGAAGAAACAAATGAGGTATTACCGGTTACTGGGTAATAAGCTCAAAGAGACATGTGAACAAAACACCGGTATAAGGGTGAGAGAACAACACGCTCGGGAAGAGGGACTATCTAAGACCGATATAAGGGTGAGAGATATCAATCATCCAAAAACATTTGAGGAAGACCTAATAAGGTATATTTCAACTCAGGAAAATCTGACTCCATAGGGGACATAATGTCATAATAGGGAGCAGAAGGAAGAAACACCAGAGATACCGGTTACTGGGAATATAATAGGTGACCAACCGGGCGTGAATTGGGGAATATTTCCAAGACACTCATCATCCGAAGCAAACTTGATTACAGGATGGACATTCGATTCCATTAGGAAATACGAATCTTACTCAACTGGGGAAGAAAAAGACTTCGATAGAAGGGCGCATGAGATGTATTATCTATTATCGTCAGAACATAGATAACATACTCGCATGGAAGATTATCCACAACCGGTTACTGAGTTAATAAAGGTTAAATCAACCGAAAAGGAAGGACATCGGGATACCGGCTATTGGGTATAAAATGACGACTAATCCAAAGGAGAAATAATCATTACCAAACAAGGGTAAATGAAAGATGACTCGCTGGGTATAAATTGCCTAATCAGAGCAATTATCCAAGAGATATATCATCGGTTACTGGGAGATATACTCAAAGCTTGAAGGAATATCAATACCGAATATTGGATAAAGATAACCAGCAAAGAGGGGATTACATCTACCGGCTACTGGGTAGAAAGCCAAAGAGGAGAGTAACCGTCATCGGTTAGGATGAACAAAATCGAGGATTAAGTCTTCAAGGGGATAAAATAGGGTTCACAACTACCGGTTACTGGGTAGTAAACCACAGAAATAGGACTTACAACTACCGGTTAAGGGGTAGAAGGCCGCACTATCCGCTGAGGAGGGAATGAACAATTATTGTTTACTGAGCAATTGGTCACCTGAACCACAAGGAACTGCAGGGGAAACAACAAGAGTAATCAATCTAGGAACAAACTAGAGAGACACAATGAAACCAGACTCAACCCAATGAGGATATAACTCAGGGGAGTAATTCCATCCCAATACATGTTTCAGGAGGAAACTGAAATAATAATCATCCACGAGGACATAACTCAGTGGGGATTGTGGAAGAAGAAAGGGTAGACACTTTCTGCCCAGGGGGATGACTCTATATGGAGAGATCGGGCACCAACATCTGCTTGGGGGAATAGGTATCACCAAATAGCAAGAGACGACAAACAAAGATATATGGCAAAGAATGCAACATGGATATCTGAGTGTTGTGATTATGCATGTATATGCGTGGTTTATGTATGATTAATTCTGACAAACAGACATATCTAACACAAATAGGTCCAAGGATCAATGGACAGACATCCGGTACAACATCTCAAAAGAGAAAAGCCAAGCCCACAGGGGAAATCCAATCTGGTGGGGCAATAATTACCAGGAAACCAATCACTGCTAAGGATCAAGCAAAATCGCTGCCAGGGACAAAGACCACTACTAGGGAACAAGCAGGATCACCGGGGATCAGAGACCGCTGTTGGAAATAAGTAAGGGATCACAATCACCGAAGCTGGGGATCTTCCAACAATATGCAGAGACATGGATAAGATCAATCAGAGAAGAACTCTACTGGGGATCTTATCAGGGGGGGTGTGGAATTCAATAGGGGAACAACCACTAAACAGAAGCACATCAAACAAGTATTCTCTTCTAAACACGGAAGGAATATCCCTACTGCGGAGACAACACCAAACACTCCGCTGGGGAAGAAGATAATATATCCTCCTTAGAGTTCCAAAGCCAAACTAGGGTTAGGTAGAACCTTAGCTGGGGGGAACCAAGCACGGGTAAGATCCACCGTAGAAGTAACTCTATTGGGGAAAAACCATGGAAAGGTAAGAAACTCTATGGGAACAACCACCAAACAGAAGTTTCAATAACCATCACAATTCCTCATACCGCTGGAGAAACAATCTTTGCCGAGGAGAAGAGAAACACCGCTCCGCTGGGGATAAAAAATAAACATTTTCATCACCCGCTCTGCTAGGAGGAAACTATTCGAGAAGGAGGAAGTAACAACAATCAGGCTCCGATCAGGCAACTCCACTAGGGAACAACTGCTGATGACTGGACCAGGAATAACCTGTAGACGATCAGCTGGCAATAACCTGCTAGTGACCAAACTGGGGAAGTCTAATGAGAGCAACCCTGCTGAGGATGAACAGGAGGCAAACCTGTTGGAGATCAATGTAGGCGAATCTACAGGGGGTAAGCTACAAACCAACTTGTTGAAAATTCCTCTTATGCTGGGATTTCTTGCTCATTCCGGGAGATTTCCAATCTGAATGAGGGAAGACCAACTCCCTCGAAAAAGATAGCATATCAATTTATCAATCTATAAGGGATTTTAGGTCAATCCACACAAAGGGATGACAACCATATAGTTGATAAAACACGGATGCTAGAACCAGACCCATTGGGGAGTTAGAAGACCGAGACCAAACTTCAGACTCTCAGGGGATCTTGGTGGAGTATTACCTTCCTGCGCTCATTGAGGAGACAAACCTGAAAGATGATGAAGAGGATAACAGATATGATAGGAATATGAGCAAATGCCTTACCCTTTTGGAGATCATACTATCCTTGGGAAAGCACTGAAGATGTTCCAATTATCCTTTCAGTCATTGTGAATGTTCACTTTGTTTAAAAACAGTTTATAAAAACTTTGTTTATTGAAAACAATGATATTTATTAATTAAAACATGCAAACATTTGTTGAACAGAAACAAATAAGAGTGCAAAGAATTGGATAAAGGCTCAAATTTATTTGATGGAATGGTAGTCTGCAAATGGCAAGACTCCATGGATCTTTACAAATTTGAAATTGGTGATATATATTGGAAAAAAGCTACATTGAACATAATGACCATTTATCCACCAACTCTGAATCCAATGTATTTGAAGCTTCAGTTGACGATGACTGAGCGAGAATATTTGACATATGACGGCTTATAGAACAAAGTCTTATCAGGATGCAGTTACTTGCCAAATCCCTAATTTTTGCCTAGATTGCCCCAGGGTGAGGTACTGAATCTAGCAGGATATATATATATATATATATATATATATATATATATATATATATATATATATATATATATATATATATATATATATATTATATATATATATATATATATATATATATATATATATATTTTCATGTCTCTAACTTTTGCCTGATCGCCCTTTCGGGTTTTCAATCCACCGAGACGCTCATTTTTGCCTAAGCCGCCCTTTCGAGTTTTCAATCCACCGAGACGCTCATTTTTGCCTAAGCCGCCCTTTCGAGTTTTCAACTTAGCGAGCTATTCTGTTTTTATTTTAGGCGAAGTATTTCTTGACTGCACCTGAATTAACAGGATAAGTGAAATCCTCCCCATCCATAGTTTTAAGTATCAAAGCACCGCCTGAAAAGGCTCTCTTAACAACATATTGACCTTCATAGTTTGGAGTCCACTTGCCCCTGGAATCGGGCGCGAAAGACAAAACTTTCTTAAGCACGAGGTCACTTTCTCGAAACACACGAGGCTTGACCTTCTTATCAAAGGCTTTCTTCATCCTTTGCTGATATAACTGACCATGGCACATGGCAGTCAATCTCCTCTCTTCAATTAAATTCAGTTGGTCATAACGACTCTAAACCCATTCAGCCTCAGCCAACTTGGCTTCCATCAAGACTCTCATTGATGGGATCTCAACCTCCACGGGGAGCACAACCTCCATGCCATATACAAGGGAGAAAGGGGTTGCCCCTATTGAAGTGCGGACAGATGTACGATAGCCATGCAAAGCAAATGGCAGCATCTCATGCCAATCTTTGTACGTAACAACCATCTTCTGGATAATCTTCTTGATGTTCTTGTTAGTAGCTTCAACAGCCCCATTCATCTTGGGTCTATAAGGAGAAGAATTATGATGTGCAATCTTGAACTCGCTACACGGCTCTTTCATCATCTTGTTGTTCAAGTTAGATCCATTATCAGTAATGATCTGATCTGGCACACCATACGGCATATGAGTTGATTCTTGATGAACTTCACAACCACCTGCCTGGTCACGTTTGCATATGATGCCGCTTCAACCCACTTGGTGAAGTAATCAATTGCTACGAGAATAAAACGGTGACCGTTCAACGCTTTTGGCTCTATCATGCCAATCATGTCAATTCCCCACATAGAGAAAGGCCTTTGCTGATATAACTGACCATGGCACATGGCAGTCAATCTCCTCTCTTCAATTAAATTCAGTTGGTCATAACGACTCTAAACCCATTCAGCCTCAGCCAACTTGGCTTCCATCAAGACTCTCATTGATGGGATCTCAACCTCCACGGGGAGCACAACCTCCATGCCATATACAAGGGAGAAAGGGGTTGCCCCTATTGAAGTGCGGACAGATGTACGATAGCCATGCAAAGCAAATGGCAGCATCTCATGCCAATCTTTGTACGTAACAACCATCTTCTGGATAATCTTCTTGATGTTCTTGTTAGTAGCTTCAACAGCCCCATTCATCTTGGGTCTATAAGGAGAAGAATTATGATCTGCAATCTTGAACTCGCTACACGGCTCTTTCATCATCTTGTTGTTCAAGTTAGATCCATTATCAGTAATGATCTGATCTGGCACACCATACGGCATATGAGTTGATTCTTGATGAACTTCACAACCACCTGCCTGGTCACGTTTGCATATGATGCCGCTTCAACCCACTTGGTGAAGTAATCAATTGCTACGAGAATAAAAAGGTGACCGTTCAACGCTTTTGGCTCTATCATGCCAATCATGTCAATTCCCCACATAGAGAAAGGCCATGGTGATGAAATAACATTCAGAAGTGTCGGGGGAATATGAATCTTATCCGCATAAATCTGACACTTATGGCATTTCTTCACATATTTGCAGCAGTCAGTCTCCATTGTCAGCTAATAGTAGCCTGCTCTCAACATCTTCTTTGCCATGGCATGCCCATTGGAATGAGTACCAAATGAACCCTCATGGACTTCAGTCATCAACAGGTCTGCTTCGTGTCTATCCACGCATCTGAGCAGAACCATGTCAAAATTCCTCTTATAAAGCACATCATCATTGAGGTAGAAACTGCCAGATAATCTCCTCAAAGTCTTCTTGTCTTTAACAGATGCCCCAGGCGGGTAGACCTGACTCTGAAGAAAACATCTGATATCATAATACCATGGCTTCTCATCTTTCACTTCTTCTACTGCAAATACATGAGTTGGTCTATCCAAGCGCATCACAGTGATATTGGGAACTTCATTCCAGAATTTTACCACAATCATCGAAGCAAGTGTAGCAAGAGCGTCTGCCATCCGATTCTCATCTCGAGGAATATGATGGAAGTCAACCTCAGTAAAGAAATTTGAAATCCTCCTTGCATAATCTCTATATGGGATGAGGCCAGGCTGATTCATCTTCCATTCACCCTTGATCTGATTAACAACAAGGGCCTGATCACCATAAACATCAAGATGCTTAATCCTAAGATAAATACACTCTTCCAAACCCATAATACATGCATCATATTCCGCCATATTATTCGTGCATTTGAAAGTTAGCCTTGCTGTAAAAGGAAAATGTGTTCCCTGAGGAGTAATAATCACTGCCCCAATACCATTTCCATATTGATTTACAGTGCCATCAAACACCATACTTCATCGGGAACCAGACTCTGGCCCTTCATCGAGCGTAGGCTCATCGCAATCTTTCATTTTCAAATACAAAATCTCCTCATCAGGGAAGTCGTACTGTACAGACTACCAATCCTCAATTGGTTGATGTGCCAAATGGTCAGCCAAGATACTACCTTTAATAGCCTTCTAAGCTCGATACTCAATATCATACTCAGATAACAACACCTGCCAACGGGAAATCCTCCCAGTTAAAGCAGGCTTCTCAAAGATATACTTAATTGGATCCATTTTGGATATCAACCAAGTTGTATGATTCAACATATACTGGCGTAAGCGCTTAGCAGCCCAAGCCAAAGCACATCATGTTTTCTCAAGCATTGAGTATCGAGACTCACAATCAGTGAACTTCTTACTCAGATAGTAAATAGCATATTCTTTCTTCCCTGATTCATCTTGCTAACCCAATACACAACCCATAGAGTCCTCAAGAACAGTCAAGTACATAATCAATGGTCTCCCTTCCACAGGTCGAGACAGAATCGGAGGCTCGGACAGATACTCTTTGATACTGTCAAAGGCTTTCTAGAAATCCTCGGTCCAATCATGACACTGATCTTTCCGGAGGAGCTTGAATATAGGTGCACATGTGGCAGTCATGTGGGATATAAATATGGAAATATAATTCAAGCGGCCAAGAAAACCTCGGGCTTGCTTCTCAGTTTTGGGCGCAGGCATCTCTTGTATTGCTTTGACATTGGTAGGATCAACTTCAATACCCCTTTCACTGACAATAAAGCCCAATAACTTGCCAGAACGGACTCCAAATGTACACTTGTTCGGATTCACACGGAGTTTGTACTTCCTCAAACACTGAAAAAGCTTCAACAAGTGCTCTACATGTTCAACTTCCGTTCTCGACTTTGCAATCATATCATTAACATATACCTCGATCTCCTTGTGCATCATATCGTGAAACAAGGTAGTCATAGCTCTTTGATACGTGGCTCTAGCGTTCTTCAAACCGAAGAGCATCACTCGATAACAAAATGTTCCCAAAGGTGTGATGAATGTTGTCTTCTCCATATCCTCGGGTGCCATTTTGATCTGATTATATCCGGAAAATTCGTCCATAAATGAGAAGACATTGAATTTAGTTGTATTATCTACCAACATATCAATATGTGATAGAGGGAAATCATCTTTCGGAATAGCTTTATTCAAGTCTCTATAGTCCACACACATTCAGACTTTTCCATCTTTCTTAGGTACGGGCACAATATTAGCCACCCATTGAGGATATGTAGAAGTCACCAGAAACCCCGCATCAATTTGCTTCTGAACTTCTTCTTTAATCTTCACTGCCATATCAGGATGAATTCTTCTGAGCTTCTGCTTCACAGGCACACACTCAGGCTTCAAAGGCAGGAAATGTTGCACGATATCAGTATCTAGACCAGGCATGTCTTCATATGACCAGGCGAAGACGTCGACATATTCTCGTAGCAACTCAATCAACCCCTTCTTTACAGACTCTTCCAGGAGTGCCCCAATCTTCACTTTACGGATGCAATCTTCAGACCCCAAGTTGACTGTTTCCAGATTCTCAAGATGTGGCTGAATGATCTTCTCTTCGTGCTCAAGCAAACGGGTAATCTCATCAGGAATCTCTTCAACATCATCTTCTTCTGCCTCAAATACAGGGAATTCAAAGTTGGGAGATAGTGTTGGATCATTATGTTCAATGGGTTTGATCAACCTACATAATGATTTTGGATATAAAAGAGATTTTAGAATTCAAACAAGGCAAATCATTATGCAGATGAAAAGATTGATTTTATTCTGTTTTTAGGGTTTTATGTGATCACCAATTTCATGCAAAAAGCAAAAAGGGAAAATAATTTGGAAAAATAAACATTTAACATGTAATTATTGAATGAATATCATTGTATTTATGTGCCAACAATGTCATCACTTCTCCTTTTGGCATGGGAGAAGGGTTTTTAAACAAAAATGAACATTACGTGGACTTATGGACAACTGTTGGAACATCAAGAGCAACCCAATTATTGCAGACTCCTCCAGGGATGACAAAGTTGCCAGAATTTTCCTCTACATCATCTTCCACTATAGCAGCAGCCTCTTGGTCTCCGACCGTGTGGATGAAACCACCACTCTGAAACAAACCGTGCTTGTTAAAAGTTCCTGAAGAATACCCTATGCCAACCCAGGAATTATTGTCTTCCAGCTTGATCATTTATCCTAAACCAGTAGTTGCGTCATGCTCAATGGCCAACTTCGCATCATTGTAGGACGCAAATGAAGAAGTTCCTTTCTTAGAAGGCCCGACAATAGACAAGGCTTGGAACGGCGTCCCAACCTCATCCTCACCATCAATGTAAGAAAACGAAGACAGATGGCTTACCAAGAGAGCCTTCTCTCCCCCTACCACCACCAACTTCTAGTTTTTAACGAACTTCAACTTTTGGTGTAGGGTGGATGTCACGGCGCCTGCCTCGTGAATCCATGGTCTGCCTAACAAATAGCTATATGATGGGTGGATATCCATGACCTGAAAAGTGATATGGAAATCACTAGGTTCTATCTTGATTGGGAGCTCAACCTCGCCAATCACAGTCTTTCGGGATCCATCAAAAGCCTTGACGACCGCTCCACTCTGCCTCATGGGAGGCCCTTGGTATGAAAGTTTTGCCAGAGTGGATTTTGGCAACACATTTAGCGATGATCCTGTGTCTACCAGTACGTTAGACAAGGCATCATCCTTGCAACTCATAGAGATGTGTAGTGCCAAATTGTGGTCCTTTCCCTCCTCGGGAAGATCAGCATCACAGAAACTCAGGTTGTTACAAGTAGTAATGTTTGCAACAATGCTATCAAACTGTTCTATGGTGACGTTGTGATCTACGTACGCCACGTCCAACACCTTCTGCAAAGCTTCTCGGTGTGGCTCAGAGTTCATCAACAAAGACAGCACATATATCTTTGAAGGCGTTTGTAGCAGCTGATCTACAACATTATACTCACTCCTCTTGATGAGTCTCAGCATCTCATCACAGTCCTCTCTTAACATGCCATTCTGGCCAACAGGGACATAAGTTCTGGCAACAGCGGCATGTTTGTCAACAGCAAGTGCCAGATTCGGAGAAGAAGAAGAATTCCCCACAAGACGGGCGACACAATCAACAGCAACATCAGCTCTTCTGGTGTCAACCTGGGGTTTCGGCGGCGACGAGAAAACACGACCACTGCGGGTCAATCCACTAACATCAGAAATATGTGTAACAGAGGTGGAGGGTAGAGGCGCCTCCTTCCCATCTTCTAATGTAACTGCATTATATCGATAGGGAACAACCTTGTCGGAAGAGTATGGAACAGGGCCAACTGGCTTAATAATGAGAGTAGGAGAGGTCTTCTGCTTGCTGCCATCATATCTGACAACAACAGGCTCAGGCAATCTGAACACAGGGGATATAACATTGACTTCGTCCTCATCACGATTCTGAAGTATCTCGATCACACCCTGATCCAGCATTTCTTGGATGTCTTTCCTGACTTGATGACATCCTCTCTCATTGACAGTGCATACACGGTAGCTGTCATGGTCATGCTCGTAATGACTGTATCCACATAACAGTCTGTGCATCTCGACCAATGATTGTCTGATATGGCTGACATAACTGACCTTGTACTTGCTAGGGCAACCCTGAACCATATTAATAGCAGATTTCCCATGCTCGGGCAATGGGTTCTTCTTAACATTAGGACCTACGTCCTCGAAAAACAAGATACCACTTCTAACAAGGTCTTGAACCTTGGTCTTGAGAGGGTAACAATTCTCCATATCATGTCCAGGAGCACCGGAATGATAAACACAATGAAGCTTGGGCTTGTACCACCACTGGGGGTTGGTAGGTACAGCAGGTGGGTCACGCGGAGTAATCAATTTCCTTTCAATCAGTGAAGGATATAGCTCTGCATAATTCATTGGAATAGGATCAAAAGTGACCCTCTTCCTATCATAGTTAGTGCTGGTTTCATTGTTGTTTTGAGGCTGGTAGGCCTGCTGTTGCGGACGATGCTGTTGTTGCTGATACTGCTGATGTTGTTGTTGCTGGTTCTGATGCTGACAATGTTGATTCTCTCTGAGTGCAGGTGCTATATGAGCCACCTGGTGCTGGTTACTAGCTAGACACACAGTCTTCCTCTTCACAGAGGGTCTTCTTGATTTAACATGGGAGGACACAGCATGTGCCTCTCCATCTTTCTTCTTGGCAAACACCCCATAATGTTTGGCAGAAGAGCCTTCTTCTCTGGTCAGGCGCCCTTCCCTAACTACTTCTTCTAGTTGCATCCCCATGTTCACCATCTCGGTGAAGTCAGAAGGAGTGCTATCAATCATCCGCTCGTAGTAGAAAGAGCTTAAAGTCTTGAGAAAGATCTTCGTCATTTCTTTCTCTTCGAGCGGGGGCACAATTTGTGCAACCAATTCATGCCACCTCTGGGCGTGCTCCTTAAATGTTTCTTTCTCCTTCTGGGACATGGCCCTTAGTTGGTCCCTATAGGGAGCCATATCAATGTTATATTTGGACTGCTTGATGAAGGCTTCGTCAAGGTCGTTGAAGGAGCGGATGTTCGCACTATCCAGACCCATGTACCATCTCAAAGCGGCACCGGACAGGCTGTCCTGGAAGTAGTGGATCAGGAGTTGATCGTTGTCGGTCTGAGTCGACATCTTGCGTGCGTACATCACAAGATGGCTGAACGGGCAAGTGTTTCCTTTGTACTTTTCAAAGTTCGGCACTTTGAATTTGATAGGAATCTTGACATTAGGCACGAGGCATAGCTCAACAGCAAATTTGCCAAAGAGGTCCTTCCCTCTGAGATTTTTGAGTTCCTTGTGCAGCTCAAGGAATTGATCATTCATAGCGTCCATTTTTTCATACACATCTGGGCCCTCAGACGACTCAGAATGGTAAATGGTGTCATCAACTCTCGGCAAAGTATGCACGACTGGAGGTGGCACAGCAAGGACCGGGCTAGATGCCGGCAGAGAAGCAAATGTAGGGGCGAGACCCTCTGAAACAAATTTAGCGGGCATCCCCTAGGGAAACCTGGCTGGCATAGCAGACGGAGCAAAGAGATCACTGGCAGCAGGCACGGTAGAGGAAGCAACCTCTGAAACGACCGTCCTCTGGGGAGGAGTTGAAGGCGTTGGAGAAGACTGGCTTTGGGCGGCCAAGAATGAATCCATCAGGGAAGTCAATCTTGCCACTTCCTCCTTGAGTTCTCTGTTCTCTTGCTCGAGGTGATCCATTAGCTTTGATGAGTTGGCTCTGGTATAATACCGGTGCGTCAGCTTGTCTTCAAAATAAATGAAGAACACAAAGTTAGACCACTGATCAAGAAGCCTGGAACAAAACCTGCTTATGCACATGATGCATGCAATGCTTGTGCATATGATTTTATTTTTAATCAGAGGAACTTTTAGAGTTCTATTTGCAATTATTTGGAAATATTAATCATTTAGACATATAATGGGATAATCATATCAATAATATATGGAAAAAATTTTACACCAAAGAAGTACAGTCTTGGTAACCAAAATACAATACAAGAGAGAAGCAAAATAACATCCTATGGAACCCTAGAAACAATTGTCCAAAGCTCTCGAGACCGGAAGATAAGCTGCACGAAGCCTCTTCACCTCTCTCTCATAGGCTGCCTCCATATTCGCCTTCTCCTTGGCGAGTCGATCATACTTCCTCTCCCAAAACCTGGATGACTGAGGAAGAAGAGAAGTAACCACATCATCAGGCTCATCAATAACCTGATGCTCCAGAAATTCTATTAAAGCCTCCTTATCTCTGAGTTGCTGAAGTAGCTCCTCTCGCTCACGGACCCAAGCACGCGAACGGTCTTCATCTCTCAACTCCTCTACTCCTTGGTTAGGGAGGGTTGAAGGCCTAGCCATAACCATAGGTGTAGGTCTCGGGTAATCATAGGGTATGTGGTACTCAGAAGCTCTTTTCCTAACCCACGAGGTATAGGGTTCCAAAGCGATATAATTCTTTGTACCAAGCTCTTTCCTTCCCTTCATATGAATCTTGCGCCAAGCGCGGACCATCCTGCCCTTCATGTTTTGGGGATCTTTACCCTCTTGAAAGAACACACCTTCTAACAGAATGTTATTAGGTTTATCCTTTAAGGGGAACCCAAGCTGACGACGTGCCAAAATAGGGTTGTAGTTAATCCCACCACATGTACCAAGAAGAGGCACATTGGAGAATTCACCACAAGAGTCAATAATCTGCACACCATCATATACACGGTTATACCAAAAGATATCATCATTAGTGAGAGACATAAGTCTCGTAGACCACCGTAGACATCCTTTGTTCTCCTTGAAGATGAGCGTCTGTGGTAAGTGCGAAATAAACCACTTGTACAACAGAGGCAAACAACACACAATGGTACCACCACCCTTTGCATTCCTCATATGCAAAGAGAAATAAGTGTCACCCAACAGAGTAGGAACAGGATTAAGAGTAGAGAAAATCCTAATAGCATTCACATCCACAAACTTGTCGATGTTGGGGAATAACACTAGCCCATAGACGAGAAGTACAAATATGGCCTCAAAGGCATCCTCCCTCATGGCCTTCCCAAACATAGTAGCTTGAGCAATGAGGAACTCAGATGGGAGACCTTGAATTCCACCTTTGGTAGTCACATGAGCACCAATAATAGATTCATCTATATGCAACAGATCAACAATCTCTTGAGAAGAAAGAACTGTCTCCAAGCCACTGAACGACAACTGATCTAGAATAGGTATACCCACAAGATGGGCATACTCCTCAAGCGTAGGCAAAAGCTGGAAATCCGGAAAAGTGAAGCAACAGTACAAGGGATCATAGAACTGCACCAATACACTCATCAAACCTTCATCCACCTGAGTAGCAAGAATAGACAGAAGCTTCCCATGGCGAGCCTTGAACTCCAAGGGATCTAATACATAGGATGTCAAACTCCTTAACTCTTTCAAGTCGGGTTGTCTGAAATTGAACTTCTTCATATTCCTTCTTTGCTTATCCATGTCTGAAAATTTACAAATAGACCTCTTAAGTTCCTTGAAAATTTTCTCATTGTTGATGATATGGATGTGTATGAATGCATGAATGCATGGATGCAACAATCACACTCAAGGGTTAAGCAAATCACACCATACAAAGGTCACGGGATGAATCAAGTCATCCTTAATATCAATCATCCATTTTGGTGGATTATGGTTTACACCTTATCAACACCCAAGTTCCATTGATATTAAGGATATACGAGAACGGATCAACCGCGAATCAAGGGTTCGTTGCAAGTCACGAGCATGGAGTCTCGGTTAAGAACCACCCAAAGGGAGTGTACTATGGTTAAACCTGACAATCATGTTCTACAAGAGGTTCCCATACTCATCATCCCATCTTTCGGATATTATCGGATAAACGACTACTCGTATTCCAAAAATATTCTCAAGAGAGACTCTTATGAGTGTAGTATCACGTAACAATCGTATCAAATCTTACACTTGAACGACCTTCGCACTACGTCCTAAAAATAGGCCAAGATGGGCTAGGTAATCTAAGGTCCTTGGCTTCTGAGGCATACATTGGAAAGAGTAATGCCTAACCACGACTACTCGTGTGACATTATTAATCCCAACATAACCTCCACCAAGTGAATGGGCTTGCAAGTCAACTTGCTAAGGAATAACTCCACACAAGTCAACAAGACTATGCCATTCTCCTATCATAAGTGCACTCGAGTTCGGGTATAGAACTCATCTCACAAAAGACCACCAAGCACACAAGCAATTGATATATCAAGCAAATCATATATTACAAACAATACAGTAATCCCAAATTTACACAAATATATGTCACAAAGAAATATAAACATACAATACAACAAAGGTAAAAAGTAGGCAAAACCCACTAGGAAAGTGATCCCCAGCAGAGTCGCCACTTTTCTGTAGCGGGGTATTCGTTACCTTTAGATTTATTGACTAAATCAAAAGTAAATCATACAATTCGAGTCGCCACCGTACTTCTATTTATCCAAAGGAAAGGTTATAAAGCGAACAAAAACCGAGAAGTTTTATCAAATCAAAAAATAATAAAAATGTCAGAGATCTAGGTAAGGGGGTTGGTTATGCAATGGGAAGGTTTTAAGCACCCAAAACATCCTTAGTACTCTAAGGGAGCCCCTTTTACAAATGTTGTAAAGTAGTTTGGTATTTGTGAAAAAATATTTGTGCAAACATGATTGGGGAGATGAGAAAAGAATATACAAATTATTTACAATTTTGTGTTTGAATGGATAAACGCATTGCCTACGTACCATCTTAAAAAGGTAGGATCAAAACCTCGTAGTTCAGGGTAAAAATCTCAAAAGAAGTTGGTGAATTGATTGGTCAAAATCCTTAAGGTCTTTTGTTATCAAAGGGAGAAAACTCAACCTAAAACCACAAATCTACCATGTGAGGAGAGATTCAACATACTAGTGAGGGATCCACCCTATAATAAGTATGGAAGACTTATAGTCCAATCACTAAGGATGCAGGTGAGGTTTATATCAACCACTATGAGAACTCAAACCTAATAGCTAATGTTTATGAAAAGCTTTGGCAAAATATGGCCATTGGAACCACACAAACATTTGAGTGAGTTATATTTACAAATGAAAAGTATTCACTAAATAAAGTCAAAGTTGACTTAAAGTTCAATTCAAAATAAGTATTATAAAAAAGAGTTTGAAAAAATCAAAGGCATAGTGCCTAGGTTTCTAATTTTGAAAACAATGTTAATGTTTGCACAAAAGTCTGGCTTGGGTTAGAGTGGAGAGAAGAAGAGAAGGGCTAGGTCCTAAACATGCAAAGATGAGGGAAGAGAAATAAAACCCATTGGATTTCCCTTCTTGAGATCATAAAGATGATCCAAGTTGCCCCATTCCTTTGGACTTAGAAAGCAATAAGCAATTAACTCAAGCAATCAAGCAAATATTCAATCAAGCTCCTAGGAATCTTCCAATTGGACTCGTCTCTCTCATTTTGGATGCTCATGACAATGGTTCTTCTAAATAGCTAAAGTTTGGGATCCCTATCCCAAGAACACACAAATCAAAAATTTCCACAATGCAATAGCAAGAATGGACAAAAGTGAGTTTAGAATTAGGAGTCCTTTCAATGTCATCTTCAAGATTAAGCATTCTAAAGGCATGAGGCCTAGTTGCTCTTTGACAATTTTAGCATTCTAAAGGCATGAGGCCTAGTTGCTCTTCAAACTCCATTTAGCATAGGTAAGGTCCTAAATCTAAGTCCTTTCTCCATTTGCATTGGGTTTACACAAAGAAAAACAAAATAAAGCATAAGACAGTAGTATATACACAATAATATGCTCAAGTGAGCAAAAGGCAAATTACATAAACATAAACATGAGCTCAAGTGAGCAAAGGGAAAAGACAAATGAATTAATGAGCAAGAAATTAAATTGCATTAAAGTATATTGCAAGAATTAAATGCTTGAATTAAAAGTTAGTAATTAATAGTTAGTGTTAGTGTCCCATAAGGCAATTTAGCGCTATGTTAAGTAATCGTAAGTGGACTAATGTAGTAGTCACACCTATCTGAGGCCGGTCAATAAAACTATAGGCAAACAAACACAAGTTAGAAACCATGACTAGTAAGCCAAGCTCCTACAACTTGCCATGCCAAAAGAAAAGAAGAATGATCTTGTATGGATTTAGATTTTTTGCTTGACCAAGAAGCAACATATCTCTAATGCAAAGCAATTCACTTGATCTTTGATCAAGATGAATTTGATTTGGATCAAAGAAGGTTAAGCCCCTCACATGTCAAGGCAAACAACCAATCATTAACTCATTGATCAAAAAGAAAAAGAAGTGAGATGAAGCTTAGAAGTCAAGAAACAATAAAAATATTTTTGGTATTTTTTGGAATTAAAATAATACTTGAATTAAAATAAACAAATAAAGGTCAAACTTTAAATCCAATTCAAATCAACTTGGAAAAGTCCAATTGGATCATCATAAGTTCAACATGGTCAAACAAGGTTTGACAAAAAATTTCATCATTTTTTGAAACCAGAAACTAATTTTAAACAATTAAAAATGAAGAAAAATAAGATATTTGAATTAAAATCTCAAACAAATCTCAAATCAATTAAGAAATTGATGATAATATTTTTCATAGATTCATCATCATTCAAAGATGTTAAGAAAATATTTTTGGCATTTCTGAATATTGGAAAGTATTTTAAATGAATTAAAAACAACCAGAAAAGAAATAATTCACAAAAAATATTAAATGGAATCATAAAAATAATTAAAAATCATCTTTAGAAACTAGAATTTAAGAGAAAATTTTTGCAATTGGTCCCATATTTTTGTGATTCCAAAAAATAAGTTATGAATTTTTAAAATAAAATGAAATAAAAGAAAATTAAAACAGAAATTAAAAATTGGAAAAATCCACAACGCTTGGATCCCACTTCATTAATTGACGTGGCTGATCACAAGGTTGGGAGACGCGCGCGCATGGTAGACCTTGGTCAATAGAGAAACACGCTGTATTAAAATAAGTCAAAACAAAGCACGACTAAGATTAGATCCCAGGAGCCAGATTCAAGGGCCAGGAACTCATCCACGTGGGGACGGTGGTGGAAACCACCGTCTTCTCCGGTGAAACTCACTGTTCCGGCCAGAATGCAGGGTTTCAAACCTTCATCATAATACACGATCCATACATCATTAGAAAGCTGGGGTGATGTACATCACCCATGTACCCTTGGTTTCCACTCAAGATCTCTATAGAGAGAGAAATCTGAGATGGAAAATTGTGGTGTCCAAACTGAACTTACTCAATTCGCAAAATTAAAAGCATAAATCAATTGCCTGTCACATGCGGACTTCAGAGGTACCAACCAATGCAAGAAATGCTCAATATTAAGAGAGATTCGAATCAAAACAGTTTGAATAACAACCTTTGAAGTGCAACTTTTCAACACCTAATCCACTCCAATTCTTTGATGCAGCTTGTTCTTGAAGTAACAAGGAAGCTAGGCTAAGGAATTGAAGTTCAGAGATCAACCAATGAAGTTGAAATCTGAGCTTGAAAATTTGAGAGAAAAATCAAAATTCCTTTGAGTGAAGGTTAGGGATTCAAATGTGCAGAGCTTCAGGCGCCTTTAGGTTGCCAAATGAAGTGAATGAAGCCTTCTATTTATATGCAAGGCTGATGCAAGCAAGGAAATACTCGTGTGCATGTAAAGTTGGGTCCTCCATGCATGGGCCCGTACAGGCGCATGGGAGGCCCAAATGCAATTGCAAATGCAAGCTGAGATGAACGTGAGATGGTTTGGACGTGCAGATTTCATTGTATTAGCTTGTGCACAAAGATTCAACATGGTTTTCATAAATGATCACAAAACTTCATCTCTTCGAAAATGCCCTTTACAAAATTGAAACATAGGCATGTGGGTAATGGTTGGAAAGGTGTTGACATACGGAACTAATGTTATGTTGAACAAAAATCCATTTGAAGTTGGGAAAATATTGAAAATTGGCCATGAAGTTCAATGTACAAAACATGTATATGGAAAATTTGCCAAAATGGACCAACTTCAAGCCCTTCTGATTCAATGATGCAAACCTCAAATGCCAAAACCTTCAACATAAAAGTTGTATATCTTTTCAAGACAATCAATTTGGACTTACATTTTGCATCATTTGGAGTTTTTATGAGAACGTTATGGGCACTTGAAGTTGGACTTTTTCACATTTCAATGACTTTGGTCCAAAGTGACCTATAATGTTTTGTATTATCACATGTGCTTATTTTAGGATTATGAAATTTTGTCCAATATTAACATTGAAGTATACATCTTAAAATTTCCAATTAACTTTGTCCCACCTCAAAATCATGAATAATGAGTAAGTTAGGTCCTTGGGAAGTTGACCCAAAAGTAGGGTTTCAATCAAAATGACCTATAATGTTTTGAAATGAATGATGACCTTCCATGTTTCAAATGAAATTGTGATGAAGATGAAAGTTGTTCATATGGTTCTTAATAACATATTTTCTCTTGGGGTCATCTTCATTTGACAAACACATACAAAGTTAGGTCTCAATGGATTTCAAAATAGTCAGATGAATTGACTGATCAACTTCTCAAAGCCAAACTTCAAATCTTGATGAGGTAATGATTGAGGACACTCACATGGGCTCATATATGCATAAAATGATGAATTAAAGAACTTCCCTTGATTTTATTTGATCATAGGTTGAGGTTGCTTCATGAGCAAGGCACAATCAATGCATAGTTGAATTAGGGTTTCCTTGGGAAACAAGCCTCAAGCCCTTTGGTTTATCTTGATCAAATTGACAAATTGAGATACTTGGGAGGCATATATGATGATTGAGAGCTTTGTAAATCATTTTCATGCTTGCTTTCACTTTCATCTGGCCACTTCAATGGGCATATGAGCCTCCTAGGAGCCTTGGATCACATGACTGCTTGAACTTCAAAACAAACAAAGTTAGTGACATATTTTTGTGCTTTTGGTTAGTAAACAAAATTAAAAAAGCAATAATATACAATTCAAGCATGCTTGGTGGTCTCAAACCAACTCACACAAGTCTCAACCCAAGGGTTAAGGAGCCAAGATGCTATGATCCTTGAGGCAAATGCAATATGCAATGATACAATGCCATGAGGGATCTTAGGGTCAAAATTAGGGTCTTACAATTTTCAAATTACTTTTCAAGTAATGGATATCCACCCGGCCTATAGTTGCTTGTTGGGAAGGCCATGGATTCATGAGGCAGGAGTTGTTACTTCCACTTTGCACCAGAAGCTCAAATTTGTGAAGAATGGCAAGCTAGTGATTGTTGGAGGAGAGAAGGCGTTGTTGGTTAGCCACCTGTCATCTTTCTCTTATATGGAAGATGAGGATGAGGTTGGAACTCCATTCCAAGCCTTATCTATTTCTATTGAGAAGAGAGTTGGGGCACCTATATCCTCATTGAAAGATGCTCAAAAGATAGGGGAAGAAGGCAATGTTGATCAATGGGGGCGCATGGTAGAGGTCTCTGACAACAAAGGCAGAACCGACTTGGGGTTCCAGAAAGATTCATCAACTGCAAGGTCTGAAGATATGCAACTTAGCTTCCGTAGCAGAGAGTTCATTCATGGCAATGAACAACACTTAACTGTTGTGCTAGAGGATGACGAAGAGGAAGACTGCACCAATTTTTTGACGCATGGAAAGGATTGCGACAATTGGACTGCTGTTGATATTCCTATTATTTTGCACCAATATAAGTAATTGCTTTTATATGTTTTTAAAATCCTTCTCCTATGCCTAAGGGAGAAGTGAACATTGTTTGGGCATTTTCAAATTGATTATCAATAAAATAATTCTATTCATCCACATCTATGATGTTTGTTTTTACTTTTTGCTTTATTCTAAAAATGGTAATCATAAAAAACGTAAATAAACAATATAATTGTCCATCTGCATAATATTTGGTCACAAATTCACTTCTCTAAAATCAAAATATCAAATCATTATGCAGGTTGGTTCTTAACCCCATTGAATACAATGATCCTTTTCCTTCTCCAAATTTTGAATTCCATGTGTTTGAGGCTGAGGAGGAAAGTGATGTAGAAGTGAGTAATGAATTATCTCGTCTTCTTGAGCAAGATGAAAAGACCATTCAGCCGTTCGAAGAGCAAGTCGAGTTAGTCAATTTGGGTTCCGAGGATGATGTGAAGGAAGTCAAGATTGGGTCTCGACTGTGTCCAGAAGTCAAGAAGGGGTTGATTGATCTTCTTCGAGAGTATTCAGATGTGTTTGCTTCATCCTATCAAGACATGCTTGGGTTGGATTCTGAGATTGTGGAGCATAGATTACCGTCGAAGCCAGAGTGCCCGCCAGTCAAGCAGAAGTTGAGAAGAATGCATCCTGATATGGCTGTGAAAATCAAAGAGGAAGTGCAGAAGCAGATTGATGTCGGTTTCCTTGTGACCGTTGAGTATCCGCGGTGGGTGGCCAATATTGTGCCAGTACCGAAGAAAGATGGAAAAGTTCGCATGTGTGTTGACATAGAGATTTGAATAAAGCCAGTCCGAAAGATGATTTCCCTTTGCCACACATTGATATGTTCGTAGACAATACTGCTAAATTCAAAGTCTTTCGTTTATGGATGGATTTTCCGGATATAATCATATCAAGATGGCACCCGAAGATATGGAGAAGACCACATTCATTACACCTTGGGGAACATTCTGTTATAGAGTGATGCCTTTCGGTTTGAAGAATGCTGGTGCAACTTACCAGAGAGTAATGACTACTCTTTTTCATAATATGATGCATAAAGAGATTGAAGTTTATATCGATGACATGATTGCTAAATCGATTGATGAAGAGGGACATGTTGAGCACTTGTTAAAGCTATTCCAGCGTTTGAGGAAGTATAAACTTCGCTTGAATCCCAATAAGTTTACTTTTGGTGTTCGTTCTGGTAAGTTGTTGGGCTTTATTGTCAGCAAGAAGGGTATTGAAGTTGATCCTGCCAAGGTCAAAGCAATACAAGAGATGCTTGCGCCCAAAACTGAGAAGCAAGTCAGAGGTTTTCTTGGCCGCTTGAATTATATTTCCAAATTCATTTCCCACATGAATTCCACATGTGCGCCTATATTCAAGCTTCTTCAGAAAGATCAGTCTTGTGATTGGACTGAAGATTGCCAGAAAGCTTTTGACAGTATCAAGGAATATTTGCTTGAACCTCCGATTTTGTCTCCACCTGTTGAAGGAAGGTCGTTGATCATGTATTTGACTGTGCTTGATGAGAGTATGGGTTGTGTTCTAGGTCAGCAAGATGAGACTGGAAAGAAAGAATTTGCAATTTACTACCTCAGTAAGAAGTTCACCGACTATGAGACTCGGTATTCTATGCTTGAGAAAACTTATTGCGCATTGGCTTGGGCTGCTAAGCGTCTGCGTCAGTATATGTTGAATCATACCACTTGGTTGATATCCAAAATGGATCCGATCAAGTATATATTTGAGAATCCTGCTTTAACTGGGAGGATTTCCCGTTGGCAGATGTTGTTGTCAGAGTATGATATCGAATACCGATCTCAGAAAGCAATCAAGGGTAGTATCTTGGCTGACCATTTGGCTCACTAACCAATTGAAGATTATCAGTCAGTACAGTATGACTTTCCTGATGAAGAGATTTTGTACTTGCAAATGAAAGATTGTGATGAACCATTGCTTTAAGAAGGGCCAGAACCTGGTTCCCGTTGGGGCATGGTATTTGATGGAGATGTTAATCAATATGGAAATGGCATTGGGGCAGTGATTATTACTCCTCAAGGCACGCATCTATCATTTACAGCTAGATTGACTTTCAAGTGTACAAACAACATGGTAGAATATGAAGCTTGCATTATGGGGCTTGAAGAGGCCATGAATCTCAGAATCAAGTATTTGGATGTCTTCGGTGATTCGACTTTGGTTGTGAATCAAATAAAAGGAGAATGGGAGATAAATCAACCTGGTTTAATACCATATAGAGATTATGCGAGGAGGATTTCAACTTTCTTTACAAAGGTTGAGTTTCATCATATCCCTCGAGATGAAAACCGGATGGCAAATGCTCTTGCAACGTTGGCATAAATGATTGTGGGAAAGTATTGGAATGAAGTTCCTAATTTGTCTGTGATGTGTCTTGATAGGCCAGCTCATGTGTTTGATGTTGAAGAGATTAAAGACGAGAAGCCGTGGTATTACGACATCAAATGTTTCCTCCAAAGTCAGATTTACCCGCCTGGGGCATCTTTGAAAGATAAGAAGACTTTGAGAAGATTAGTCGGTAATTTCTACTTGAATGGTGATATACTGTACAAGAGAAACTTTGACATGGTTTTGCTCAGATGCGTGGATAGACACGAAGCAGACTTGTTGATGACTGAAGTGCATGAAGGTTCCTTTGGTACTCATTCCAATGGACATGCAATGGCGAAGAAGATGTTGCGAGCAGGTTACTATTGGATGACAATGGAATATGACTGTTGCAAATTTGTGAAGAAGTGTCACAAGTGTCAAATTTATGCTGATAAGATTCATGTTCCTCCGACACTATTGAATGTTATCTCTTCCCCATTGCCTTTCTCCATGTGGGGAATAGATATGATTGGGATGATTGAGCCCAAAGCTTCGAATGGACATCGTTTCATTTTGGTGGCAATTGATTACTTCATAAAATGGGTTGAAGCGGCATCATATACGAATGTAACCAAGCAAGTTATTGTGAGGTTTATCAAGAATCATATCATATGCCGTTATGGTGTGCCAAGCAAGATCATTACTAACAATGGATCGAACTTGAATAACAATATGGTGGAAGCTCTTTGCAAAGATTTTAAGATTGCACATCATGATTTTTCTCCCTACAGACCAAAGATGAATTGGGATGTTGAAGCTGCAAACAAGAACATTAAGAAGATTATTCAGAAGATGGTTGTCACATACAAGGATTGGCATGAGATGCTCCCGTTTGCTTTGCATGGGTATCGTACATCCATCTGCACTTCAACTGGGGCAACCCCTTTCTCATTTGTGTATGGTATGGAAGCAGTGCTCCCCGTAGAGGTTAGATTCCTTCATTACGTGTGCTTATGGAAGCCAAGTTGACTGAGGCTGAATGGTGTCAGACCAGGTTTGATCAGTTGAATTTGATTGAAGAGAAGAGATTGACTGCGGTGTGTCATGGTCAGTTGTATCAGCAAAGGATGAAGAAAGCTTTTGATACGAAGGTCAGACCTCGTGTGTTCGGAGAAGGTGACCTTGTGCTCAAGAAGATTTTGTCGTTCAAGCCAGATTCTAGAGGAAAATGGACTCCTAATTATGAAGGCTCATATGTTATTAAGAGAGCCTTTTCAGGCGGGGCATTGATACTTACAACTATGGATGGTGAAGAGTTCACTCGTCCTATGAACGCAGATGCAGTCAAGAAATACTTCGCCTAAAAAGAAAAGAACAACTCGCTAAGTTGAAAACCCTAAAGGGCGGCTTAAGCAAAAATGAGTGTCTCAGTGGATTGAAAACCCGAAAGGGCGATCCGGGCAAAAATTAGAGACATAAAACAAAAAGAATTTCCCGATAAGTTGAGCACTCCACCTTGGGGCAACTTATGCAAAAATTAGGGATTATGGCAAGTAATTGCATTCTGCTGATCTTCAGTGTTTTGAAAATTTGATTGAGCACAAGGGTTGACATAAATTCATCACCCCGACAGCGGTCGAAAGAACAGTGGATATCAAAAGTTGTTAGAAGAATTAAGGATCATTTGTATTCAATGTAACCCTTTTCCATGTAAATTACCATTTTTCAACTTTGTAAAATCTATGGAGTCTTGTCATTTACAGTCTACCATTCTATCAAATAAAGTTGAGCTTTTATCCAATTGTTTCTACTCTTATTTATTTCAGCCAATAGTTTAAATTTTATTATGATCATTTTTGAAAATTTAAGATTTTTAATCAAAATCTCTTTCTTAAAATCATGTAAAGCAAGAATTTTCCAAAGCAATGAAAAGAAGTATCAACAACATTCCGATAGATAACAAGTCCTTGAGTGTGAAACATCAGAGGTTCCCCAAGCAGTTAACCCTTCAGGTATTCCTAGACGATTGTGTTGATTCAGTTCCTCAGCAGAATATTTGATTCCCCAGTAGAGCTTCGTTCCTTTTTCTTAACTGAGTTTCTGCCTTCCTCAGTGGAGTTTAGTTTCCTTCAGCAGAAGTGGTTGATCTCCCTAGTAGATCGCATTGGTTTCCTCGCCAATTGCCATTCGACTTGCTCCCTAGTCAGAGTTTCCTCCTAGTTCTGTAGCGGGGTATTCGTTACCTTATTGACTAAATCAAAAGTAACCCATACAAGTCGAGTCGCCACCGCACTTCTATTTATCCAAAGGAAAGGTTAGAAAGCGAACAAAAACCGAGAAGTTTTATCGAATCAAAAACTAATAAAAATGTCAGAGATCGGGGTAAGGGGGTTGGTTATGCAACATGAAGGTTTTAAGCACCCAAAACATCCTAGGTACTCCTAGGGAGCCCTTTTCACACTTGTTGTAAGGTTGGTATTTTTGTGAAAATTTGTTTGTGCAAACATGATTGGAGAGATGAGAGAAGAATATACAAACTATTTACAATTTTGTATTTGAATGGATAAACCCATTACCTACGTACCATCTTAAAAAAGATTAGGATCAAAACCTCGTAGTTCGGGGTAAAAATCTCAAAACAAGTTGGTGAATTGATTGGTCTAAAAGCCTTAAGGTCTTTTGTTATCCAAGGGAGAAAACTCAACCTAAAACCACAAATCCACCATGTGAGGATAGCTTCAACATACTAGTGAGGGGTTAACCCTATAATAAGCATGGAAGACTCATTGTCCATCACTAAGGATATAGGTGAGTATTATATCTACCTCAAGGATAACTCAAACCTAATAGCTAAAGGTTATGAAAAGTTTTTGATAAAAAAGTGGCCATTGAAACCACAAAACATTTGAATGAGTTAAATTTACAAATGAAAAATATTTACAAAATATGGTCAAAGTTGACTTAAGGATTCAATTCAAAATAAGTGTTATGAAAAGAAAGTTTGAAAATCAAAAGCATAATGCTTAGGTTTCTAATGTTTGAAAACAAGTGTTAATGTTTGCAAAAAAGTTTTGGCTTGGGTTAGAGTGGAGGGAAGAAGAAGAATGGCTAAGTCCTAAACATACAAGAGATGAAGGAGAAGAAGTAGAACCACAAATGGAGTTCCTCTCTTGAGATCATATTGATGATCCAAGTAGCTCCCATCCTTTGGAATAAGCAAGCAAATAAGTGTATACTCAAGCAATCAATCAATCAAGCAAAGCTCTTAGGAATCTTCCAATGGCTCTTGGATCTCTCACTTTAGATGAACATGATAATGGTTCTTCAATTTGGCTCAAATAGGAATCCCTAGCACAAAATCACACATATCAAAAAATTCCACAATGTAAATCAAGAATGGACAAGAGTGAGTTTAGAGATTTGGTCCTTCTAATCCATCTTCAACATTAAGGCCTTTTTACTCCATTTTGCATAGGGAATATCCTAGAATCTAAGTCCTTTTTGTCCATTTTTGCATTTGGTCCACAACAATCAAAACACAATAATATATACACAATTATGTGCTCAAGTGAGCAAAAGGCAAATTGCATTAACATAAACATGCGCTCAAATCAGCAAAGGGCAAAAGCAAATGAATAATATGTACAAGAATAGTAAATTGCATAAATGTAAAGTGCAAGAATTAAATGTTAATGGTTAATGGTTAGTGGTTAGTATTAGTGTGCCATTAGGCAATTTAGCGCTATGTTAAGCAATCGTAATTGGACTTATGTAGAAGTCACAACTATCTGAGGCCGGTCAATAATAATGTAGGCAACAACACAAGTTAGAAATCTTGATTAGTGAATCAAGCTCCTACAACTTGCCATGCCAAAAGAAGATGAGAAATGATCTTGTATTGATTTAGGTTCTTTGCTTGATTAGGAAGCAACCTATCCTTAATGCAAAGCCATTCACTTGATCCATGATCAAGTTGAATTAGATTTGAATCAAGGAAGGTTAAACCTCCCACACATCAAGGCTAACCACCAATCTTTAACTCATTGATCAAAAAAAGAAAAAGAAGAAGAAGAAGAAGGAGATGAATAATGAAGTGCATTAATGGAAATGAAATGAGATAATCAACAAGCATTGACCAAAGATATATGAAATCAAGGTCAAACAATAGTAAACAGAAGCAAGATGAAGATTAGAAGTCAAGAAACAAATAAAATATTTTTGGTATTTTTCAAAAGTAAAATAATACTTGAATTAAAATAATAAAGAAAGGTCAAACTTCAAATTCACTTCAAATCAACTTTGAAAAGTCCAAGTGAATTATCCTAAGTTCAACAAGGTCAAACAAAGTTTGACAAAAAATTTCAGCATTTTTAGAAGTCAGAAACTATTTTTAATCAATTAAAAATGCATAAAAATAACCTAGTTGAATTAAAATCTCAAATAAATCTCAAATCAATTAATAAATTGATGAGAATATTTTTCTTAGATCTATCATCATTCAAAGAGGTTGGAAAAATATTTTTGTATTTTTTGAATATCAAAAACTATTTAAAATGAATTAAAAATAACCAGAAAAGAGAAAATTCCTAAAAAATATCAAATGATAAAATAAAAAATATTAAAAATCATTTTTAGAAACTAGAAATTAAAAGAAGAATAATGCAATTGGTCTCACATTTTTTGGACCAATAATGAAGGAGATATGATTTTTTGAAATGAAAATAGAATTAAAGAAATAAAAAGAAAATGAAATCAGAAATTAAAATGGCAAAAAAAACATGGAGCGTTGGATGAAGCTCATTAATTGAGCTGGCACATCACATGGCTCCTGAGCGCGCGCCTACCAAACACGTGAGTCAATGCATCACACACAGCCTTTAATTGAGTCATAACATTGAGTGGCCATGATCAAATCTGGAAAACAAATCGTGCGGCTATTATTCAATCTGGCAACCAGACGGTGGTGTACACCACCGTCTTCTCCGGTCAGTCCTCCGGCGCCGACCAGAAGTTATAGAGATCCAAACTCTACAAAATGACACGATCCAGGTATCAAATGAAAGTTGGGGTGATGTACATCACCCTTGTACCAACCAAATTCACTCTAGGTTTCCATAGAAGGAGGAATCAAAGCTTGAATTTTATGATGTTCAACTGGAACTTGATGTAATTTGAAAGTTCAAATCTCAAAATGACTGCCTCTATGTAGAGGACTTCAGACAACCCAACAACAACAAGAAATATGCAATATATAAGTAGATTCGAAGAAAACAAAATCTGAAGTAAACCTCTGAAATGGAGAGCTTGAGAGAACGATCTCTTGATGCTTATGCCTCCATTATGTTCTATGGATCAAGGTGAGCAAGGCTTAGGAACTGTAGATCTAAAAATCAATCTAGGAAATTGAAGTTTAGATCTGAATTTTTTTGAAAGAAATGGTGAGTTCCTTTGAGTATGGTTAAGGTGTGATTCATGCAGCATAAGAGGTGCCCTTAGGTTGTGGAAATGAGAAGCATTGGCCCTTTATTTATAGCAACTGATGGCTAATATGCATGAACAAAGCATTGCATGGATGGAAAGGGCCTCCATGCATGGGCATGTACAGGCGCATGAAGGGCCCAATTCCACTTGGATTTGAAAGCTTAACATCAGCAGATATAATTTGGACGTGCAGATGGTGTGTAATCAACTCATGCAATGCAATTTTAATGAGTTTCCAAAATTGTACCAAATTGTTCATCCATTCGAAAATGGCATTTCCAAAACTGAAGCATAACCTTATGGGTAATAATTGGAAAGCTTTTTGTATGAGGATCAATTGTTATGTTGACTAAAAGTTCATTTGACATTTGGAAATTGGTGAAAATTGATCATGAAGTGTAAGGTGCAAAACATGTAGATGTGAAAAATTCAAAAATGGCCAAACTTAAAGCCCTTCTACTTCAATGATGAAAGCTCCAAATGACGAAATCATCAACATAAAAGTTGTACATATTTTCAATACAATCAATTTGGACTTAAACTTTGCATAATTTGGATATTTTATGAAGAAGTTATGGGCACTTAAAGTTGGACTTTTTCACATTTCAATGCCTTTAGTCCAAAGTGACCTATAATGTTTTGCATTATCACATGTATTTGTTTATGGATTATGAAAAATTGTTCAACATAACAATTTAATTAGACATCTTAAACATTCCAATGCATTTGATCCCACCTCAAAATCATGAAAAATGAATGAGGTATGTCCTTGGGAATTTGACCCAAAATTAGGGTTTTAGTCAAAATGACCTATAATGTTTTGAAATGGATGATGAACTTCTGAGCTTCAAATAAATTTTTGATGAACATGAAAGTTGTTCATATGGTTCCTAATAACATTTTGTCTCTTGTGGTCATCTCAATTTGACAAACACATCAAGAGTTAGGTCTCAGTGTACTTCAAAATAGTCAGATGAATTGACTGATCAACTTCTCAAGTCCATGTCTCATATCTTAATGAATTGGTGATTGAGGACACTCAAATAAGCTCAAATATGAATGAAATGATGAACTTAAGAACTTCCCTTGATTGTATTTGATCATGAGTTGAGGTTGCTTCATGAGCAAGGCACAGCTGATGAACAAATGAATTAGGGTTTCCTTGGGAAACAAACCTCAAACCCTTTGGTTTTCTTTGATCAAAATGATGAATTGAGATACTTGGGAGGCATATTTTATTAATGATAGCTTTTGGAACCATTGTCATGCTTGTTTTCATCTTCACCTAGCCATATCAATGAGCATAGGGCCTTCTATGAGCCTTGAATCTTGTGATTGCTCAAGCTACACACAAAAGATGTTAGTGACATATTTTTGTGCTTTTGGTTAGTAAACAAAATAAGAAAAGCAATAATATACAATTCAAGCATACTTGGTGATCTCAAACCAACTCTCAAAATATCCCACCCAAAGGTAAGGAGCCAAGATGCTATGATCCTTGAGGCAAGATGCAAATGCAATGTTATGATGCCATGAGGGATCTTAGGGTCAAAATTGGGGTCTTATAGGTTCCTGAGCAGTTTGTTTTCCCTGTAGGGTTGTCTCCCATTTTTATGGTGTTGACCTAAAATTCCCCACAGGCTCGGTGATATTTTATCTTTCCTCAGCATATCTCTTCCTTCCCTAGTTAGGGTTGAGCCTTTTTGGATTGTTGATCTCTCTGTTCTCCAGGAGTTGTCTCCATATTTTGTGGATTGATCGAGGATTGTACTGGTGATTAAATTTCTCTGCGACACCTTCGTATCCTTTGTGATCGTTTTGTCAGCATAATCATCATATATGTCATACCCCAAAATTTACCCGTTAATTTTGCAAGACATTTTTTTAGGCACCCCAACTTATTTTCCAAGGCATTGACCTTAAAGGAATCAAGACCCAGCTCACAGATGGCCAAATCCAGAAAATGGCCCAAACTGGCATGCTCGCTAGGCGAGCAATTCCTTCGCCTAGCGAACCCTTCGCTACGTCACTCGCCTAGCGAAGCTTGCGAATACCAGAAAATTATGGGCTTCATTCTGAGCCCATTAGGTCACAACAAACCATTATAAATATCAACATTTCAGTCAGAAAGAGGGGACAGAAGGAGACGAACCGGAACCCTAGCAATCAAACCTTGGAGGCTAACCGAGAGAATTCAGAGCAACCCTAAAGGAAACCCTGAAGGCAACTCATCTGCACAAAGTTTACCTCCGCCCAACTCAATCCGATATCAAAAGTGACCTGCCAATTCAACGTTGCAATTCAATTGCAAACAGGTTTGCGCATCACTACTATTTTATGCTTCCAATCTGTAATCTCTAAATACATAATGCATCATGATTGAATTTCTGGATAGGTAATTAGAGTGTGCATGTGAGTTTAAATATGCCTGAATATCCTGAATGTTTGACCATGTTATTTCTGCAATTGAATGCCATAGGGCGTGCAGCATGCTGAGATCGTACTGTTCTGAAATTCAAAACCCGCAGCCACTCGCTAGCACATCGCTAAGTGAGCATGTAGCGAGTATTCGCTAAGCCTTCGCTAGGCGAGGCAGAGGCGAACGTGACAGTCGCTAATATTTTGGTTGTTCTTTTCTATGCTTATCTGATCTGTTCTATTTTAATCATGCGTTATTTTGCCTGACATTCCTACTACTGTGTTTCTTTTGCGGTGTAATCCTCGATTGCACCCCCATTTGGTATTCTGACCTGTTTGCTGAATATTGTAAGGACTCACATACTCCCGAAGAGGGTAGCTTGCTAGGTATCCCACTTTATTTGTGGGATACCCTTGTGGAGATTCGTCCTAATTACTTAATTGATTTTAATATGGAGATTCATCCTAATTATTTAATTAATATGGACCTAACTACCTAATTACAATTACCTAACCGATTGTAAAATATTGCCTTTGAATATGTGATCTTGGATCTCTCTCGGTTGCCTTACGGTATTACGGTATTATGGTCATGTCCCGCGAATGTGGGGATACACTTAGCAAATACCCTTCGGTTAAATCATCATGTCCCTATAAAATAAATCATAGTCCCACGGATGTTGCCTGCGAATATATGATTTTGCCCCTCGATGACCCTTCGTTGTAGCCTACGGTTAAATGATGATCGTCCCTTCGAATGCTAAAGTATCCTTACAAAAGTTGCCTTTAATGACCAATCGATGACCCTACGATGACCCTTTTGCATCCAAAGGATAAGACTACTTATTTCTCAATAGTAAGGACAATTTTACCCTCATAAGGATAGGAAATGCCCATAAAGACCTTAGGCAGGTATAACTCTTAATTGTCGGCTCACCACCTAAAACATTTTTCATACATCACACTTTGCAATTACTAGAAAATCACCACTTGGTATACATTCGTACTAGAATCATTGCCAAGTTATATTTTTCTAAACCGCTTTCAAAATTAAACGAGATAAATACTTTGTATACATTCGTACAAGAATCATTACAAAGTTAAACTCTCTTTTCAAAACATTTTTTAAGCAATTCACAAACACTTTTTTCAGACAAACATAAGTGATCCAGCAATTAAGAGCCCATGGATAACCATGGATACAAAGGGTGCTAACACCTTCCCTTTGTATAATGTACCTCCCGAACCCAAAATCTAATTAAGGTCTTTCCTATTCTTTTCCACCTTTCCTTATTGGATAAAAGAAAAGTCGGTGGCGACTCTTGCTATCCGCGACATTTGCTTTCCAAAGCAAAAACACACCAAAGTCAGTTCACCGTATGACAGAACTGGCGACTCTGCTGGGGACTAACTAAAAAGAGAGGTTACCTTAAAAACAAGATCACTTATTGTCTGATTTACTTTTAAGGGATTGCTTGGGTATTTTATGCTTGAGTGAAAGATCCTACACCCAGATCTAGTGTACCTTAGGTAAGTAGCAATAGATCATCGCGACTATCCGGCGTATACTGGAATGGTCAAAATGATGGCTACGGTTAATGTGACACTTTGGACGTCCTGATGTTCCTCATGTTTACTTGAGGAAAAATTTGCCTTCCGCGTGGTGTCATCAAAGCATTAACCAGACCTTTAGAACCCTAATTGACTCATCCTAGCCATTAGAAAGTAGTGAGATAACTGACTTCGGTTCCGACTGAGGTTGGTTGAGACTCGATACTACACTCTTTGAGATTGGACTTTAGGGAAGCTTCGGTCAACCACTTGGTGTTGCACTGAAGTGGACTTAAAGGAAGGTCAATGATTTGAGATCCTTCTAGAACCCGGTTACTATTCTAGGACAGGTTGAACCAACCAAACTTCAGTGGGGAGGGTATTCACCTATGGAACTCATGCAAGCCTCAAAACTTAGGGATGATTGTTGCGTGGCTTGTTTGTGCTTATTATTTGCTTACCATCATAACATCATAACATCATAACATCATGGCATTGTACTAACCATTTCAAGGACTTAGGAATTTAGCTTTGCCCTGTTAAACAGGTTATGGCTTCCAGGAAGACCATCCGGATCAATTTTGTAGCAATCTCTCCTCAACTCAAGAGTTTAGTGTCAGAGCTTCCCGATCATGCTCAGTTCATCAAGAGACATGGTTTTATCCTCAATTTGATTACCACTGGTTTCAAAGAAGATATGATGAGAGTTCTATTCCAATTCTTCGATCCTAAACATCATTGCTTCACCTTCCCAGATTATCAGCTGGTGCCCACGTTAGAAGAATTCTCCAGGCTGCTTGGGATACCTATCTGTGATCAAACACCTTTCAGTGGTTTAGAAAAGATTCCGAAGTCTGAAGAAGTTGTCGTGGCTTTACACATGACAAAGTCAGACATTGAAACCAATTGGGTAACAAGAAGTGGAATTAAGGGTTTACTTGCCAAACTTCTGATAAATAAGGCCCGAGAATTCTTAAAAGTCATGGATGTCCATGCTTTCGAAGATGTTCTAGCACTGCTAATCTATGGTTTGGTGCTATTTCCTAAGAGATGGTCCACACGAAATAATTCTTCAAGGCACTGTGTTTGACTATGACAACGACTCTCAAGGTCTCCGTCAAAGGTTTGTACGAGCTTGGGGCATGGTGAAAAGAAGTACTTTAGGGAAGAAAAACTATTCCTATGGAACCTTATCTCAGATGGGTACGCGCAAGAGCTCGTGAACTTGGCATGCCATATCTTGCAGTCGGACCGCTGATTGTTGAGCCAGAAGTTGAAGGAGGTATTTCTCAGATCATTCCTTATCCAGATATGCCTACCAATGTTGAAGAATTGAAGAGATCCTGGATCCAGTTGAGAGAGGAAAGGGATACTTTCGAAGCCCAATTCTGTGCTGAAAGGAAGAAAGTGTTAGAACTCACCAGCCAGCTTAATGAGGAACGAAGACTCAATACATATCTTCGCCCGAAAAGAAGCCGTCCCTGGGAGACTTGAGCTTTCATTGTATTTTATTATTTTGTTGTAATAAATATTGATTACAAAACTATTAATAAAAGTTCCTTTCTTGGTGGTTTACGCAAAGTTAAATTCCAAAAGTCCTTGAAAACATTTCATACATTGCATAGCATAACATAACATTGCATAACAGGTATTCTAAAAGATCAATGTTCTCATGGTCTTCCTATTGCAAACAGAAAAATGGCCCTCGAACAAACTGTCAAAGATCTCCAGGCTCAGAATGCTCAATTCCAGGAGATGATGCTGAGCTTATCCAAGGGGCAGGAGGAACTGAAGGCTCTCTTGCTCGAGAAGAAGAAAGACCAGAAACCTGTGAGTTACATTAACCCGGGAAGAAGGCGTAAAGGACAGGTTGCAGGAGTCAAGATTAGACTTCCGAAGGATCAAGAAGAGGAGACAGAAAATGATTCAGGAGAGGAGGATGTTGATCTCTTCAACTCTGAGGACGATGATGAAGATTATGAGAATGTACAGTACTCTCTAAGAGATGGCAAGTACAAGTTGCTGGAAGAACGTATGCTAGCTATGGAG